>NW_028270183.1:27118335-28529585 GCF_037043375.1 Chiloscyllium plagiosum | reverse complement strand
CAGTATCAGTTTCAGCTTTTCTATTAGAGTGCTCGTTTACAAACAGAATTTCCCAAATGAGTTGTAAAACTGAATGAACAAGGAAAGCAGTGGGATAACAGTGTGCTGTAGAACAGCTCTCAAGGAGCTTGACAACATGATGGATTGAATAACCAAACAGCTTCAGCAAAATGAAGAGCATCACGGAAGAGTATATCAAAAGATATTTTGATATTTATGGGACGGATAATATGTGAAATAATGTCAGGAGTGTTGTTTGAAGACAGATTGCGATCAACATTTGAGACCTAATAGGGTCAGATTATTCCAGTCTTTGGGGTATTCGGTTACAGACTTAAATCTCAATGATGTCATATCATTAAAATAAACCTGTTGTCGTAATCTGTTTACTGAAAATGATTTTAAAAATGCAGATGTAACCATAGTGTCCCAGTGGAGAAACCACACAATATAAAATAAAGTCTCTTGAACGATGTCTGCTCCATCTCCAAGAGAATTCTCCAATACCGACAGATTGCCAGGAGCATGAACAGAGAAGTTGTTTCACAAACAACAAAATACATCTTTCAAGGCAAATGGTGCTAAAGTATACTACATCATCCTTGCTGTTTTTGGTGTTCCCAATAAGTCATGGAACAAATCAATGTGTATAAACCTCTGCATTGGTTTATACCCATTTCCACTCGACGACTGATCAGTATTTTAGTTCCTTTTGCCAGGTGACAGTGTCCTCACTTACTGAGTTTAAAGTAAAGAGTTTGTTAATGAGAAGGCTCCTCAGTAGTGTTCAGTAGTGTTCAGCATTGTCTTTTTCTCTGCATTGTGCCCAATGGGTTTTTACTGAGGTCACGTTGATTGAGTTTGGCTGGGCACTGGCCCCGGCTAGTCTCAGAAGTGTTGAGAAAGACCTCTCTCTCTCTCTGTGACAGTTCAAAGCCTGCTATCGGTCAGATTGGCTTTGTAGCAACCCAGCTCTTCGTGACACCTAGTGGTTCGCATTCCTTGACGTCAAGGTATTGTGTTGGTGTGTCTTGCTCAGGCAGCTTGTTCGAAGTGGGTGTCCAGACACATTGTGGGCAATGGGTGGCTGGAACAGGTCTTTGTGGAGTAATCAATGAACATCAGCACAGAAAGCTTTCATTACCCTGTGTGTTTTAAAAGTTATGTGGGCGCATGCTATTTGTGAGGACAGGTCACTGGGAGGGGTGTTAAGCACATGGTTCCAATTGTGATGTGTATTGCTGAATTATTTGACAGTCAAACAGACATGTGAGTTGTGTCATTTGTAAAAGATGCAACGTATTGTCCAATAGGAGAAACACTAAGATCTGGAGTGTGGGAGCAGCAGCTCTCCCTCAGAGGATCTAACACCTTTGTGCAACAGGTTGTTTCACATCATATCCTTTGTTGTGGTTATCCTTTGATGCTCCCTGCACTGTAGTGGTCTATGTGAAGGGCCTCCCATGTACCTTCGTTTGGGATTGTTATAAGTCTTCGGACATCGATTTGGATAATTATGTTGGGTTATTATTGTCGTTATTTAGTTGACACTGACATTTTGGAGATTAATTCCCTTGGATATATTTTGTGACCTAATCACTGTAAGGCCATCGTGTTACACCATGAAGTGCTTTGGGAAATATCTGTTCTTGTCCGTGGTCCAGAGGGCTCAGAACGCTGGAAATTGGGTGATACAACAGGATTTGTTACGCTGATGAAAGACAAGTTGGTTGGTGGTGACTGATACACGATTTCAGATGTTTGATATTGTGGTTCTGCTCTGAGGATCCAATCAGGATCAAGAACATCCGACCATACGAGGGAAAGGCAGCCCTGTTACTGTGACCTCCAGCTGACCTGATGTTCAGTATTGTGGGACTTGGTGAGTTGGATCTATATCAGAGTCACCATTTGATCCATACTCCATCAGCAACACACTGCTAAAAGAATATGATTCATCTGTCGACCTTGATATAGCCTCATGGCATGGATGATGTTAGTCCAATAGTAATTTCTGACCCAGTGTTTTTACTTTTCTGTGGGCATCTATAAATGGAGCATTGTACTAAGTGTGGAGAATTGACAGGAGAATACATGCAATTCCAATAGCAAGTTTTACTGGGAACATCCTTCTTTGTTGCAAATGGGTCAATAAACTGAAAGGAATATCGGATTCCAGTGTTAATGTGATTCAGTGAGAATATTTCGATTTGAATTTTACTAAGTGTGGGATCCAAGCCAAAAAGGAACAACTATACCTTTTGTCCAAGTGTTACTGGGAGCATCTCTCAAAGTAAAGTATGGGTTACTAAGTGCAGAGGAACAACTAACCTCAATGGTCCCGTACAAGTAGGAGTGTCCCCGACAATAGAATTTAACCGTTTGGTGGGAACTGAATAAAATGGAATACCTGACCGCAGTGAGAACTCGGACCATAACAATATGAGCCATGCAGTCCTTCATTTGTATTACATTCCCCATTTCTGTTCTGCCCACTGGTGGACCTCTGGTTGCAATTTTTAAATATTTCATAGATTGTAATTGGAAAATCGTCACAGCTGGTTGTATATGTTTGGTGCTCAGTTTACGATGTATAATGTCCCAATGGGGATAAGAAGTTGTGATATTTTTCACAAAGTGAAAATGGCAGAGTAAGAAGGTTCATTCAGTAAAATGATCGATAGACATACTATGTTGACTCAAATAACATTTTTGGTCCGGGATAATCTTCCAACAAGGTTAGGACAAGTTGTGGGACATGGCTACGCTAATTTAATATCCATACATTAATAAGGATGATGATAGAGCTGGGAGTGTTAACACTATTTGTCATCTATACCAATTTCGATTTGGATGAACAATTTTTGAATCTGTAATGCATAATCTTTCCACAGTTAATTTTCCACTAATTGCTGCTCTTCACTTTGTGATGTGCATCCTCCATGTGAGGAAGAGGTTTTGAAAAGGACCGTGCATCAATCAGATTTAAGGCAATATATAAAAATACGAATCGTAATGGGAATAAAAAAATGCCGTTTCAGCATATAACGAACTTCAGTCCCTGCAATAATATGACGATGGCTTATAATTGAGTTGGAGAGCATTACATAAAATTAACAGGAAGAATAAAGATCATTTAACAGAGTATTTTAACGTACCATACAATTTGCCCCGTCACGATGTGTTCTAACCCGGAATAAGCATTCCATAATAATGCCAATGCCATTGCAGTCTGTTTCATTCGTGAAATAAGATTTCCATATTTGTATCACAAAGTCCTTTATACACTGTATACATCTGTACACTCTTTGTGACTAACACAATTTACAAATCACATTTCCAGAACAGCGAGCGTTTATCTCCTTTTTGTGTGATAATGACATGCATTCTGGGTCTGCTGGGAGGCCAAACTCTGTTACTCGTAGCTTGGTTTTTCTACCATGGCTTCCGATATTCCAACACAAACGCGTTTTTGTAATGTATTCAATTGTGGGACGTGGGTGTCGCTCGCTGGGCCCAGCATTTAATGCCTGTCCATCGTTAACCTTGAGAAGACGATGGTGAGATGCCTTCTTGCACCGCCCCAGCCCTCCTACTGTGGTGTCAAAGGGAGGGAATTCCAAGACTTAGACTCAGTGATGGTGAAGGAACGGCGATATATTTCCAATGCAGGATGGTGAGTGCCTTGGAGGAGTTCTTGAAGGTGGTGATGTTCCCATGTATCTGCTGACTTTGTCCTTCTAGATGGAAGGGTTGTGGGTTTGGAAGGTGCTATCTGAGCATTTTATGGTGGATTTCTGCAGTGTATCTTGTAGATGGTACACACTTCTATTACTGAGCATAGATCATGGAGGCAGTGGATGCCTGTGGAGATGGTTCCAATCAATTGAGCGGCTTTGTCGTCGATGACATCAAGCTTCTTGAGTGTTGTTGGGGCTGCACCCATCCAGGCAAGTGGGGAGTATACAATCATACTCCTCAGGGTTGTAGATGGTGGACACGTTTCAGGAAGTCAGGAGGTGAGTTACTCTCTGCTATATTCCGAGCCTTCCTGCTCTTGTAGCCACTGTGTTTATGTAGTGAGTCCAGTTGGGTTTCTGGTCAATGGCCATAAAGCAGACAGTTTATCAAGGAGGTATCTTTGCAGTTTTATTCATTACTGAGATGGAGCTAATTGCTTTCAAATCGTATAAAAGTTCGGCATTGTGCCTTCCAGGTTTATTCCAGACAGAGCTATTGCTGCTTCTATCCGTGTGTAACAGTTTACCCTTTGTTGATTCATTCAGTCCATGAACAGTTACTTACATTGTGACATCTGTAATTTCACGATGGTAACCATAAATCTCTTCCAACAGCACCTTACAAACCTGCAACCTCCAGCATTCGGAAGAATAATGACAGTCGATGCAGAGAAGCATCGTCTATGCAAGTTCCTTTTCAAACCACATTTCATGAAGAATTGGAAATACATTGTCATTCCATCACTGTTGCTGGATAAAAATTCCACAACTCTCCCCGAACATGGTGGGTTTTCCTGCACCCTAGAAAATACATATATTCATGAAGTCATGTCTCCAGCAACATCACAAAGGCAGTTCTACCTGGGTAATGAATACTGGCCTCTAAAACTCAAATTCCATGAGTAATTTTAAAAGTAATCACTGTCCCCAAATCTACAACAGTATATCTTTGAAAAGGAAGGGTGATTCGTGTCCAGGGGAGTGCCTCATTTGCAGAGAGTGGGAAACACAGAAATGTCGGAAAAAGTTGCGCGAGTTTTCCATTTGGTCCTTTAAGCCTTCACCACCATTTCATGTAATCGTGGCTGATCGTGCAATCTCAGTCTCCCCCTTCCACTTTCCCTCCATATCCTTTGATCCCATCAGCTGCAAGGAACACGCCTCGCCCTATCTTGAATATTTCTAACAAACTTGCCACAACTGCTTTCTGTGGGAGAGAATTCCACGGGTTCACACCTAGCTGAGTGGAGAAACTCTTCCTCATCTCAGTCCTGAATGGCTTACTACGAGAAAATATGGACTGCAGATGCTGGAGATCAGAGTCAAGATTGTGGTACTGAAAAAACACAGCACGTCAGGCAGCATCCGAGGAGCAGGAGCATTGACATATTGGGCATAAGCTCTTCATCAGGAATGGCTGAATAGCTTACCCGTTATTCTTAGACTGTGACCCAATTCTGGACTTACCCACCATCGGGAGCATTGTTCCCCCCATCTCGCCTGTCCAGTCCCGACTCCGATACCCCAATCCTCTTGCTACGAAGGCCAGCATGCCATTAGATTTCCACACTGCCTGCTGTATCTGCGTGCCAACCTTCAGAGACGGTTCCATCATGACACCCATGTCTCATTGCACCTCACCTTTTCCTAAACGTCCACCATTCAGATCATAATCTGCCTTCCTGTTTTTGAGATCCAAGTGGATAACTTCACATTTATCTACAGTATATTGCATTCGCCAAGTATTCACCACCTCCGCCAGTCTCTCCAAGTCATTCTGCAGCTTTTCCGCATCCTGCTCACAGCACACACTGCGACCCAGCTCAGTGTTGTCTACACGTTTGGAGATATTGCATTCAATTCATTCATTAAAATGGTTAATGTGAATTGTGAGCAGCCGAGGTCCCAGCACTCCTCACTACCTTCCACTCTGTAAAGGACTCAGCTGTTCGAGGTCTCTGCTTCCTGTCTGACAACCAGCTCTCTACCTATGTCAGTACACTACCTGCAAAACCATGAGCTTTAATGTTCCTTCCTAATCTCTCGTGTGGATCCTTATCAAAGCTTTTGAAAGCCCAGATAAACATCATTCACTGATCACCCTTTGTCACCCAGGAGAAATATCCAAGGTGAAGGGTTTTCAGGGCATTAGCTCCCCCAGTGGATAATCTATGTCACAGCTTATTTTGCCAGGTGCAATGATTTCCTATCTCCTGCTGCTCTCAAAGCCAGAAGGTAGATCCTTTTACCTTGATTGTTTTAAATATTCATTGAAGTAACCAACTTGGGACATGGTGTTTGGATTCACTACTGAATATTTCCATGGGTCAGACTGTCAGGATATCCAGAGGGAGGCACTCAATGCCTGGTCATTGGTTCACCCACATGGTGGAGGCCACAATGTGGTATGATTGAATGCCAATATACTGTAGGTCATGTTGCGTGGTGTACACTTCTGGAAGCGATCTCAATAATGGAGGTTTCAAAACTGAATGAATGTATTTTGCAAACAATGTCTGTGTTGGCTGTCTCCCATACTTTGTTTTCTGACTGCTGGTGTTTTTGTGCAGATGATATGGCCTTATGGGAAACTCTATTCAGTGAGAGTAACCTACAAAGCTGGTGAAGTCAACCAGTGTCAAGCCCAAAAAAGTACATTGAGTACATGACAGTATTTCTAAGAATAATCTGCTGTGCATGGTGGTCCCTATATTATTTACAAGTGAACATGGTTTGTTTACGGAGGTTTATTGCTTGGGTTCAGATTGTTCAAACTTTATGTGATATGGAAGTACAAATACCTTTGTGTTAAAATCCATTACTTACAGCCTGGGGGCAGTCACTAAAAATGTTTGATCAGTACATTTCTTTTTCTCCATCTCTCATACAGTTCGACGAGAGATGACTGTACTCATGGCTCGGGGCAACTAAATGCACCACTCGCTATCTGGAAGCCATGGCTACATTTGATATACTCTTCATTATATTTGATGTCATAGATGATCGGTTTGTTTACTATTATTATCCATGGTGTTTCCTGAACATCACTCCTGTCTGTAGTGTTATCGATGCCATCAACCACATGACCATTGATTGTTCTGTCTGGCTCACTCTAGCTTTTACTTTTGAACGATTTTTTGCCATTTGTTTACATCAGATGAAGTCTCTATATTGCACAGAGAAAACCGGAACGAGGGTTCTAGCAACAATCTGTATTTTCTTTCCTGTGAAGAACATTCCCATCTATTATCGATTTGAACCTGGAAAGATCATCCACAATGTTCCATGGTACTGTTATAACAGCTCTCGGTATTATAATGACAGGCGCTGGATAAGTTATAAATATTTTGAAAAATTTTTTACATCATTTCTCCCATTCACTTGTACTCTCTTTCTGAATGTTCTGACTGTCAGATATATCATTGAGGCCTTTCAGATGCGTGAGGGACTGAGGAGTCAGAGAAAAACAAAGAATGACCCAAAGGAAGACGGCAGGCAGAATTCTGTGATTTTACTTTCTGCTATATCAGCCAGCTTCATCCTTCTCTGGTTGCGGTATCTTGTTTTAGATGAGATTACTGACAGTGTGGAAACAGGCCCTTCGGCCCAACGAGTCCACACTGACCCGCCGAAGTGCAACCCACCTGTACATTTACCCATTCACCGAACACTACGGGCAATTTAACATGGCCAATTCACCTGACCTGCACAACTTTGGACTTTGGAAGGAAACCGGAGCACCCGGAGGAAACCCACGCAGACACGGGGAGAATGTGCAAACTCCACACAGTCAGTCGCCTGAGGTGGGAATTGGACCCGGGTCTCAGACGCTGTGAAGTAGCAGTGCTAACCATTGTGCCGACGTATTGATTTGAAGCTGGCTATTCCTTGCATTCTGCAGCTGATGCTCTCTTTCAACAAGTTGGATATATGCTGTGGAATCTAAGCTGCTGCACAACTGCAATCATTTATATGGTAACACAGAAAAAAATCAGAGACCAGTTAAAGTATGCAGTGAAATATCCCGTTAGAAAAATAACTCAATTGATGAATAAATCCAAGTAACTGAGAGGTAACATGGCATGCAGCAGACAAGGGAATGAGTAGTCCACATGAGGAATGGACTGAAAGGAGAAGGAGGAGGAGCAAAATGATAACACTCCTTTTCTCATGGGTGAGGAATGTCTCCATCCGAGGAGCAGTAAGAAATAGACTGCAGGAGCAATACCAGTGTAATGTGTTGTTAGCAATGAGCTGAACAACAAAATGATACGAAGATAGGTGGAGTTGTGGACAGTGAGGAGGGCTGTTGTCGGCTGCAGAGGGACTTAGATATGATGCAGAGCTGGGCTGAGGAGTGGCAGATGGAGTTCAACCCTGCCAAGTGTGAGGTTGTCCATTTTGGAAGAACAAATAAGAATGTGGAATACAGGGTTAATGGTAGGGTTCTTAGTCAGGTGGAGGAACAGAGGGATCTTGGGGTCTATGTACATAGATCTTTGAAGGTTGCCACTCAGGTGGATAGAGTTTGTCAGAAGGCCTGTGGAGTATTATCGTTCATTAGCAGAGGGATTGAATTCAAGAGTCGTGAAGTGATGTTGCAGCTGTACAGGACTTTGGTTAGGTCACAGTTGGAGTACTGTGTGCAGTTCTGGTCGCCTCACGTTAGGAAAGATGTGGAAGCTTTGGAGAGGGTGCAGAGAAGATTTACCAGGATGTTGCCTGGAATGGAGAGGAAGTCGTACGAGGATAGGTTGAGAGTTCTCGGCCTTTTCTCGTTGGAACGGCGAAGGATGAGGGGTGACTTGATAGAGGTTTATAAGATGATCAGAGGAATAGATAGAGTAGACAGTCAGAAACTTTTTCCCCGGGTACAACAGAGTGTTACAAGGGGACATAAATTTAAGGTGAAGGGTGGAAGGTATAGGGGAGATGTCAGGGGTGGGTTCTTTACCCAGAGAGTGGTGGGGGCATGGAATGCGCTGCCCGTGGGAATGGTAGAGTCGGAATCATTGGCGACCTTTAAGCGGCATTTGGATAGGTACATGGATAGGTACTTAATCTAGGTTAGAAGTTCGGCACAACATCGTGGGCCGAAGGGCCTGTTCTGTGCTGTATTGTTCTATGTTCTATGTTCTATGTTCTAAAATTATCACTGGAAGAGGAATTCGACATGCACAAAGAAAACATCCATCCCAAGCAATTCCTTCCAAGTGAGCGAGCCGGATTGTTAAAAACGGTCATGGAGGAAAGTATCATGGTTGATTGCAGGTCAATGTGGGAAAAGCAACGACAGGATCCTCTCGACTCTTCCTCACGGAATTATCTGATCCATACATCGCAACTAAAGGAAAAAAAAACAAGGGTTCTATTATAAAGAGTAAATGACATTTTGTGAAAACCTGTATCTTTTCATTACAAATGTATTTTCAGCAATACTTTGTCTGTTCCCATTCAGTCCCCCTGGTCTCATGCTGATGTCCCTCACTTTCTTCATTCGCATCTTTCCACCAATAAGCTGCTGGGTTGTTGGGGAATCCAATGCCTAAACAGAGGGCTCGGTGACAGGTCGGATCTGAAGCTCGGGAATGGGGTCAGATTGTGGGAGAAGAGCCGGCATTCTTAGTGCTTCCATGAAAATGTTATATGGATCTCAATGACTCCATCGGGCTCAGCCGGAGCTGACTCTCGATGAACCCTGTTTGCTGGTGGCTTGATATTAGAGGCTGAGATCAATGCCGAAAGATACTTGTATCATTACCAAGATTTTTTTTTTTCCATCTGGAACACAGTTCTTAAACCCATCCCTGTCTCAGCTCATAATTGCTGAATCAGTCATTCATTCCATTGTTACCTCGGGACCTTTGTATTCCAGCGCCACATCAACCTGATACCAGTTTATAAACTCCATATATTTACTTTGTCCAAATTTACTCCACCCTACTGGTTTATTTTATCAACAAATCCCATTTCTTGACCATCCACTGTCCAGAGTGATCTTCAAAGGCATGTTGTTCTCCAAATTCTCCATTTTACATTCTCACTCGTCACAGAAAAATGTTTCAAAGCCATCCATTGATTTATTTGCTTTCCTGGGCTAATGTAAATCTTGTTCTATAAAATCTGCGTGCAAGTTTTAAATGTTCAGCTATAATGTAATATTACCAGCTGGTGTGATAGTCAAAGAAATTACAGCTTTCATAGCATTCAGTCACAAAGTCATAGACTCATCGAGACGTACAGCATAAAAACAGACCACTCAGTCCAACTCGTCCGTGCCAACCAGATATCCTAACCTAGTTTAGTCATATTTGGCAACACTTGGCCCATATCCCTCCAAACCCTTCCTATTCATGTAACCATCCAAATGTCTTTTAAATGTTGTAATTGTACCAGCTCCATCACATCCTCTGGCAGTTCATTCCACTCACGCATTACCGTCTGTGTGAAAAAGTTGCCCCTAAGGCCCCTTTTAATTATTTCCCGTTTCACCCTAAACCTATGCTGTCTAGTTCTGGAGTCCCCCAACCCAGGGAAAAGACCTTGTCTATTTACCCTATCCATGTCCTCAATAATTTTATAAACTTCTGTAAGGTCACCCCTTAGCTGACAACACTCCAGGAAAAACATTCCCAGCCTATTCAGCCTCTCCCTGTGGCTCAAATGTGTGAGGCCTCATCCTCAACCTCAGGACCCTGCAACCACACTGGATCAATGTGGATTTCACCAGTTTCTTCATTTCTCCTGCCCTCACCTTAACCCTTTTCCAAGCGTCCAACTCAGCACCATCCTCTTGAACTGTCCCCCCTGTCCATCTTCCTTCCCAACTATCTGCTCCACTCCGGTCGATCACCTTCTCCCCCAGCTTCACATACCTATCACATTCCCAGCTAGCTTCCCCACGGCCAACCCCTCTCCCATTTATGTCTCAGCCACTCGTCCCATAAGCCTCAATCCTGATGAAGGGCTTATGCCCGAAATGTCAATTCTCCTGCTCCACGGCTGCTGCCTGACCTGCTATGCTTTTCCAGCACCACACTCTCAACAACAATATTCATTTCCCTGAGATGTTTAATACTCATTTATTTCTCAACAGTCACAACTGAGGCAAAATATTCATTTAAATAGTCCCATCTCTTCAACTTCAACACAAGCGCAATCTCATTGATTCTCAGATGGGTCTACTCTCTCTCAATTTTCGCTCTTGCTCTTATTGGACTTGTGGAATCTTTTTTGGATAGTCTTTAACCTTATCTGGTAAAGATATCTCATCCCATCTTTGCCTCCCTGGCTTCCTTCTTAAGAGTGCCAGTGCAACATTTAAACTCAGCAAGAGATTCATTTGATCCCAGTTACCTACATCTGATATTTGATTCCTTTTTTGTCTTGACAAGAACATCAATAACTGTATTCTTCCTTGCTTCCGAACTTTACTAACCTTACCTTTCACTCTCACAGGAACATTATGTTTCTGAACTCTCATTAGCACACGATTGAAGGTCTGCCATTAGTCATTCATCCTTTTATCTGTGAACAGTTTACTCCAATCTACTTTTCAAAGCTCATTTTCTATTCACTTAAAATGTGCCTGCTCCAGTGAAGATCTTTAACTTCTATGGAAGACTTATCCATTTCCATAATTATTTTAAAACTGATTTTATTATGATCACGAGTTGCAGTGTTTCCTGAGTAACACTTCAGTCACGTGCCTTTCCATATTTCCGAAAAGTTGCGGCTCCATTTCACAGTGTTAGCACAATTGCCTCAAAGCAAGAGAGACCAAGTTCGATTCTACCCTCCAGCTACTGAGTTTTATTGGGGTTTGCACATGGTCCCCGTGTCTGCGTGAATTTCTTCCACAGTCCAAAGATGTGAAAGTTCGGTTGGTTAGCCATGCTAAAGAACACCATAGTGTCCACGGATGTGTGGGCTGAGTGTATTAACCAGCTTAAAATACGTCATAGTGTCGACCGATGTGTCTGTCGGGTGTGTTAGCCACTTTAATTTATACCACGGTGTCCACATATGTGTAGGTTGGGTGTGTTAACCATGCTAAATTATATACCATAGTGTGCACGGATATGTTGGTTGGGCGTGACAGCTATGCCAAATTGCACCATAGTGTCCATGGATGTGTTGGCTTGGTGTGTTAGCAAAGGGAAATATAACATCAGGGATCCTCTTCCGAGGTTAGCTGTCGAATCGTTCTTCTGAATGGCCTTTTTCCACACCATATGGATTCTATAAAGTTCAGGTTTAGCCCTGTCTCGAGTTGGAGCATTTATGCATTGATAAAGAAAAATTATCTTCACCATATATAACAGGTTCTTCACCATCCAAACCATTTACACGATGGCCGTCCCTGTCAGTGTTTGAAAAATTAAAATCCCTTACTTTTACAACCTTACAATTCTTACAGATATTAAGATATCAACTTATTTGCTTCTCAATTTCCTTCTGACTTGGGCGGGGGCTACAGTCCAATCCACGAAGGTGATCATCCCTTTCGTATTTCTCATTTTAACCCATATGTGCTCACTAAGTGGTCTCTCAGAAATATCTGCTCTAATTCCAATAGTAATGTTTTCTGGTCATATGACACTGGTTATAGTCCAACAGGTTTAGTTAAAATCACAAATTTTCACAGTCATGCCTCTTCATCAGGTCAACTGGAGCCACATCATGGGCCAAATTTCGGGGGAGGTGGTGATCAATGTGACCGGGGATTGATCCAGCCCCCGTGGAGGAATGGTAATCAATGTGATCTGTGTTCGATTAACCCTCCTAGAGGACAGTGTAATCAATGTCATCGGGGATTGACCCATTCCTCTGGAGGAATGGTGATCAATGTGATGGAGGACTGGGTGATTGATGTGATTGGGAATTGACACACTCCTTGCAGGACTGGGTGATTGGTGTGATGGGAATTTATTCCATCCCACTGGATGACAGATACCCCACCGATTATTCTTCTCCCTCTGCCGCTGCTGCCCTGACCCAGGATGGACAGGCAGGAGGCTGGAAGAACACAACAAGCCAGGCAGAATCAGGAGGGGGAGAAGGCGATATTTCGGGTGTAACCCTTCTTCAGGGCTGTGGGTGGGTGTTGGGGAGCTGCAGATAAACGGGGTGGCACCAAAATCGCATGGGCACTCATCATCCTCAAATGCTTTCTCTAACTCCAACTTGACCCCACCCAAAAGAACACATTCCCATCTCCACCCCTGTCAGCCTTCAGCAATGACCGTTCCCTCCAACATTCCTTGGATGGCGCTACTCTCCCTGCCGACACCCCCTCGAACCCGGAGGTACTTCCTCTGCAACTGGAAAAGATGCAAAACATTCCGGTACATCACCCCTGTTACCTCCATCCAGCCTCCTGTCTGTCTACTTTGGATTCTCGCATATGCAGTTATTTTTTGACTCTGAGACTCAGGATAACTGCTCGCAACTAAAAGCTCTTCAGCTGCCGACTTCACCCATTGAGGGTGACGCAGTCAGAGGCATTGATTCATCAATGTTTTAATTCATTCATTCATTCATCCACCTTCCCTCAGGGATAAACTGTACTCCATTGCAGAGATAGACCCACACACACAGAAGCTCATATGGAAACTCACATGGACATAATCATCAACACTGTACCACTTTAAACACAAGAGGGACAGAAGTGGTTTAACCAAAGTTACATGGGTACAGCACCCAAAACAACAGAGACCCCACTGGACAGAGAAAAAGGCACAGAGAGGCACATGTACTGATATACACTAACACACACAGACAGACAGAGAAACAGAGACACAGGCACACACACACACACATATATACACATATAAATATACAGATCAACACAGACATACACCCACACACACATATGCACAGACCGACATACGCACACAGACTGACACACACAGACAGATACACAAACAGTTTGACACACTGAGACACACAAAAACGTACATAGAGCAACAAACACAGACACAAGCACACACATATACAGACTGACAAAATAATTACAGAGACAGAAACAAACTAATCCATACACACATGCACTCATAAACACATGCATGCATATATACACATGAAGGAATACATAGTCACAGAAACACACATACAGACAGAGACGTAGACATACACACACCAGAAGCATACATTTGCAGATGCACACGCTCATACAGAAACATGGACACACATACTGACACACACACGCAGACACACAGAAATACAAAGAAATGTCCATACAAACATGGAGGCATACATACACAGAGACAGTCATGCACATACAGAACACAAAGAAACACAATATGCAGGCACATACGAAAACACGAAAACACACACATTGACACACATATAGGCACATAGAAACTCACACAGACAAATTCTGTGTGTGGGAACTGACACTTCCCTGAGTTTAACCATCTTTATGATTAATGGCCAGAGATCAACCAAGATTCAAAATTGAGTTTGGATGTGACAAACCTGTCACAGGTTGCAGACATCAGGACTTCAACAGGATGAACTTCAGGAAATAAAACTGCTGCTGAAAAAGATTGAATATGCCTCAATATCAGGCCAAGGAATATAACCACTCAGTCTGCCACTGCCATGGTCACCAGGTGATGCATTTGAAGAGACCATACTTTCTTTTAACCAGAATCACAATTATCAATGTATGAACTGTGTCACAGCAAAATAGAAAGGAAATGGTGGCATCAAGCTGCCAGTCAGAGCTGGCAGTCTGATTCAGGACCCTGAGATTTTCAGATGTTGAACACTGCCAAGAGAAAAAAACAACATCTTTCTTTCTGAAAAGCCAGGAAGTTAAAACTATAAAAGGTGAAGGTCAGTGGGTGGAAGCAGAAAGAGTGAAGGACAACTGGCTGATATCAGAGTAAGTAGGGGTTTTGGGCGATAACAAAGAACGTTGCAAAACCAGCCAAAATGGGCCAAACCTCTGGCATTGATTCTGAATCCTTTCAGAATGGGGAGGCTGAATTTCCCAGCCCTGAGGCAATATGTAGGATCTTCCTTTACAAATGTTTCCCAAAGAGACTGCATTATTAAAATTATTGTTTCCCAATTGAAATGAACTTTATTCAAACCATCACAGGACAGGAAGGTGTGGGCCGCCATCTTTGTGAGACGGATATGCACAACATTTCTGTCCCATTCCAGATGATTTACTGATTAAAAATGAGTTTATATCTGTTGATTATTGACTTCAATGTGAGTGAGATTAAATTTTCTATTCTGTCTCGAGATGCGTTTATTTCCATTTCGTCTTTGTGTGGAAGGATGGCACCTGCCACTTGCTCTCAGGGTTGGGATAGGGTGTATCCTCGAAGTGGAGGGGATGATGCCATCAAGACAGTACAAACTACTGCTTCCATCAACCTCCATACACAGCGCCACCATTAGATTTGAGTCCAAACATGGAACGCTCCAGGTGCTGGGTCCAGAATGTGTTGAGAAGTGGGACTTGGAGGAGGCCATGTGGCCCCTTGAGGCCGTTCTGTCATTCAGTAAAATCGTAGGTGACCTGATTGTGACGGTGACCCACTCTCATGCCAATGTCACACCCCGAATCAGAGGGAGGGAGGCAAAAGACAGATTCTCCTCACATCTATTGTTGGGAAAATACCAGGATCAATTATTAAGGAAGTAGTGTCGACAAATTTGGAAAATAATAACATCATCAAGCCGAGTCAGTATGGCTACATGAAAAGAAAATTCTGTCTGACTAATTTATTGCCATTTTTCAATGCAGGTTGGACAGAGGAAAACCAATAGACGCATTGTATTTGGAATTCCGGAAGGTGTTTGACAAGGTACCTGACAAATGTTAACCCTTAAGATAACAGCCCAAGGCATTAGAGGTGATATATTGGTGTGGGTAGATAATTGGTTAATGGACAGGAAATTTCGAGTGGGGATAAGGAGGTTCCTTTTCAGTCTGGTGACCTATGACCAGCAAGGAATGTAACTGTTTCCAATGTAAAATACTGACTTGGAGGAAGGAAGTGAACATACTTTAGCCAACTTATGGACGGCACAAAAATGGGTGGAAAGGCAGGTTGTGAAAATAATATAAAGAGTCCACAGTGAGCTACGGACTACTCAGTTAACGAAGTGGGGAAAAAGTTGCCAAATTAAATATAATGTGGGAAAATTTGTATTTGTTAATTTTGGAAGGGGGAACAAAGAAAAAAAATGAATTTAGAAAAAAAACTGCAGAAGACTGCAATACGAAGAGACTTGATGGATCTTATGTGGGAAACGCAGAAAACTTGCACAGAGGGAGCAGCAGGTCATCAGGAAGACTCATGGAATGTTGGCCCTTATATCAAGGGCATTGGATTGTAAGAGTCGGGAAGTCTGACGGTAACTACTCAAGGTGCTGGTGAGATCAGAGCTGGAGTACTGTCAGCCGTTTTAGTTACTTTATTTATGGAATGATTCGGCGGTGCTGGGGACTGGGGTTGGACTGGGGTGAACACAGTTAAAAATCCCACAACACCAGGTTATAGTCCAACAGGTTTATTTGGAGGCACCAGCTTTTGGAGTGCTGCTTCGTCTTCTTGAAGCTCCACAAGCATCTGATGAAGGAGCAGCGCTCCAAAAGTTAATGCTTCCAATAAACCTGTTGGACTATAACCTGGTGTTGTGGGATTATTAACTTGTTTTAATAAAATATATCATTTCATTGCAGACGGTTCATGGAAGGTTCCCTAACATAATCCTGGTATGGAGGGATTGTCTTATGAGCAATGATTAAACAAGTCTGGTCTCTATTCACTGGAGCTGAGGTAAATGAGAATTGATTTCAATCAAACATATCAGAGTTTTAAGGGGCGAGACAGAGGAAGTGCTCAGTGGATGTTTCCTCTCATGGAAGAGTCTAGGATTAGAGGCAGTAGTCTGAGAATAAAGGGACGCCAATTTAAGTCTGAGATGAGGAGAAATTCTTCTCTGAGGGTTAAGAGTCTTTGGAACTCCTTGGCACAGGGAGCTGTGGGTACAAGGTCCTCGTGTGTGTTTCAGATCGATATAGATCGATTTTTGATCAGTCAAAGAATCAAAGGTTTGGGGGAAAGGTCAGAAAAGTGTACGTGAAGGATGTCAGATCAGCCGTGATCCAATGGAATGTTGCAACAGGGTCGAGGGGCCGAATGGCTAACTCCCGTTCCTGTTTCTTCTGGGATTATTACCCAACATGGCAGGATGTGACCAATGGAATCCCACAGGGGTCTGTCTCACAGCTGTGTTCAAATTATTCACACTACTTATTACCAACCGAGAGAATGGCACAATCGTATAGAGTCACAAAGCACCAAAACCAGATCCTTCAGTCTAACCAGTCTGAGCCAACCATAATCCCAAATTAAATTAGTGCCACACGCAGTACAAAACTTGCTCATCATTTTGTGTATGGGAGTTTTTTAGACATTGTAGATGAAAGCATTAAATTAGAAAGGGATATTAATAGGCGAAGGTAATTAGCAAAACCATGGAGCAAATGTAATGTTATCAATTTAAGACAGAAATGGAACTGTAGAGATGGTACGAAGTTAAATACGGCGATGTCCAAAGAGAATTAGGGGTTCAGTGCATGTAACTTTAACATGTCACAAACATTTGTGGAAAATAATTAATGTGGCTAATGGAATGCTGACTTTTATATCGAGAGGACTGGAGTACAAGGATGTAAGAGCTATGCTGCAGTTTGACACAATCCTGCTAGACCCCACTTGGTGCACTGTGAGCAGATGTTGATGCCTTGCCTTAGTAAGGATATATTGATCTTAGAGAGCATTCAACACAGGTTAACAGGAATGATATCTAAAGTTCAGTCTTTAACTTATGAAGCTGAAAATAGTGTTGCCGCAAAAGCGCAGCAGGTCAGGCATCATCCATGGAGCAGGAGAATTGACATTTCAGGCATAAGCCCTTCTTCCTGAAGAAGGAGTTATGCCTGAAACGTCGATTCGCCTGCTCCTTGGATGCTGCCTGACCTGCTGCGCTTTTCCAGCCTCACATTTTTCAGATCTGATCTCCAGCATCTGCAGTCCTCACTTTCTCCTAGTTGACTTTAACTTATGAAGACAGATTATATAAAGTAAGCCTATTTTATCTAGAATTTATGAGATTAATTTATGATTAGATGAAAGTCTTCGAAACATTTTATCCACAGCCCTATCTTTACACCCCTCCCCCAGTCCGTATGTATATGTATGAATGCGATGTGATTGCATTTTGGCGTGTGTAGTAACAAGATCCCACTATCACGAGTCACAGCATGAAGCAAACATTAAAGAGAAAGATGAAGGAGTTGAGGTTCAGTTTACAGACACCCTGTACGACATAATGGTGCAGGAAAAATCTAAACAGGCGAGGGTCAAGCAGACGTATTCAGTCCTGAAAGCCTAATGACTTACAGAAAAGGAATCAGAATGTATTCCTGAGGGTTATTATTTTAAAGAATCCTAAGATGAAAATGGAGAGCACAGCACGTTACTGCAGAGGTGAAATGGGCAAATGTGCGCTAGACTGTATTTCCGGGAGCATAATGAGTTATTTTCACAACCATGCAAATTAATCCAATCAATTTGAATTATGCCCCAAGATACAAAAACCCAATCGAATTTGGATTTTACTATTTTGACAACATTAAACCAGTGACATGATCCGATGTTTTGGGATACAAAAATCAGGCAGTTAGCCAGAGAAAGTGCACGTACTGCCATCGGTAGGCTGCCCACAGACCCTCTCTATAAAAGATACCTTCTTCATATGAAACATCTTTGCAGCAGAAGACCAAGATGACACAGGAAATATACAGACAGAGGAAGCTCATCATCCGAAGATGACAACTGGTTTTGAAAATTGAATTGCTGTAAATGGTATAGGGATTTTGTTTTATCAGCATATTGGTGCAGAATGGGAGGTATGTCAAAAATGTTCAGAGAAAGGAGGCTTAAAGTTGTCGACGGTTGTTGTTTAATGTTCTCTTTTCAAGTTAAATGATGATGTTTTTTTCTTTAAACAGTGGAATTTGGGGGTTCTCTGTCACTCATACTTTAACAAATGACGAGGCACGTTAAGCTTTTCTGAGTGTTTGCTTTAATTAGCAGAAAGGTTTAGCCTGTGTCATAACAGTTTGGTGTCTCGGGTCTGGGATTGGACAGGTTTGGACTGATCCACTCTCAGATTTGGCCATATTTGACCGGATTTGGGGTACAAAAGATCCCAGTGTCTAACATCTTTAAATTAAACGTACGTGAGACAATTTGTTTATTTTCAGTTACTTGTGTTTGGTTCACTTAAAAGTGAGAAGAATGGCTCTTCAAATTGTTGAAGAGGCCCTGGGGTTTGAAGGTGATTCCTTAATTTACCAAGAAAATTTATAAAGAATACAAATGACCATACTTTTAGATGTAACAAAGAGGATAGAATGCTGCTTAACCAATGACAAAAGTGAAGCTGAAATGTCATCTACTGTGTCTGTTGCTCCTGATCTAGTCTCCTCTACATTGGGGAGACAGGACACCGACTTGTGGAATACTTCAGAGAACATCTCTGGGACACACGCACTAAACAATCTAACTGCGCTGTCGCCGAACACTTCAATTCCTATCCCACTTCACCAAGGGCATGCAGGTCCTGGGCCTCCTCCACCGCCACACCCTAACCACCCAACACCTGGGGGGTGAATGCCTCATCTTCCACCTTGGGACTCTCCAACCACACGGGATCAATGTGGATCTCATCAGTTGCCTAATTTCCCTTCCCCCATCTTACCTCCGATCCAACCCTCCAACTCAGCACCACTCGCTTGACCTCGCTCTCCTGTCTTGCTTCCTTCCCACCTAACCACTCCACCCTCATTTCCAACCTACCACCCTCACTCCCCCCTTCATCTACACATTACATTCTCAGCTACTTTCTTCCAGCCCCACCCCGTCCCATTTAACTCTAAGCCCCTTTGGGCCACCCCCTCAATCCTGATGAAGGGATTATGCCTGAAACATTGACTCTCCTGCTCCTTGGAAGCTGGGTGACCGGCTGTGTTCTTGTCGCAGCCCACTTTTCAACTGTGGGTTAACACACTGTACAGTCCATCTGGATGATGTCGTGATTTTTCATGAGACCTAGAAAGATCACATGGTACGGCTAGCAGAGCTCTTTGAATGATTAAGATAAGCAAAACCGGTTATAAACTTACAGAAAACAGAATTCACGAAAGCAGAGGGGACGTTCTTGTAACATAACATTGGCCATGGAGGTTTGCCCCTGAGGAACGCAAAGAAAAAGGCTGACAAGTAATTTCCATGACCTACCTTGAAGAAAGAGGTGCTTCAATTGTGGAGACTAAGCAAATTCTCCCAAAACGTTGATCCAAACCTCTGGAATGTGGTGGCAACGTTAACAGGTTTGTTGTAGAAGAACACAAAATTTCGTTGGACAGAACAATGTCAGGAGTCATTTGACAATTTAAAAACAGATTTAACCACTGCACCAGTTTTAGCGATACCAAACATTCTGAAAGTCTTCAAAGTTGCAATCGATGCTCGTGACACAGGAGGTGGAGCTGTACCGCTAAAGGAAGATGATGATGGAATTGAATGGCCAGTCGGTTACTTTTAAAAGAAACTCGACACCCACCAGATAAAATCCTCTTCCATCGAAAAGGAATTACTGAGTTTGGTACTGGTCTTACAACATTTTAATCTGTATGTCATGAACAATGTGATAAGGTCGGTTGTGTGCATGGATCACAATCTCCTGACATTCTTGGAACGCTTTAAAGACAAGAATACGAGAGTAGTTCATTGGATCCTTATGTTACAGACTTTTAATTTACAAATTATACATGTTGCGGGTCATAAGAATGTGATAGCAGATGTGTTATCGTAGATTTAACGGTTAATTTATGAATAAGATTGAACAGACACCAACTATATATATATATATATATACATATATATACATATATGTGTGCGTGTGTGTGTGCGTGGAGAAGTTAACATGAACTTATATTAATATCCTGTGTATTTCATGGTAATAGGACTGAGAAATAGAAAAATAAAGAAGCCATCTTTTCGTTTTGGTTTTTATTTAAGGGCGAGGTACTGTACCTTGAAAACAGAGTGGATGCTGAAAATCTGTCGATATCTGTCATGTGACTGACTGCAGGCACAGTGTGTACTGAACAATTTAATGATATAACATTTAACTATAACCTCAATACCTTTTTTGTTTTCCGCCCCCAAGATACTAAAATCCAATGAAATTTGAATTTTACTGTTTGACAACATTGAGCCACAGAGACAATCCGATATTTTAGAGTATGAAAAACTGGCATTTCGGAAAGAGAGCAAGAGAAAGAGCACCATTTGATTGTTGAAAGACTTCAATTCACCACATTCTCTGTCAAAGGTACCTTTCTCGTATGAAACATCTTTGAAACCATTGACCGAAGACGACCCAGGGAGATTGAAAATTAGAGGAAAATCGACTCTGGAGAGAACAGTCGTTGTCTGGTATTGAAAACATTATTTTTCTGTAAATGTAATAGGGGTTTATGTGATCAGGAGATTGTTATAGAGTGGGAGGAAGCTCACAAATCTTGAAGAGAAAGGAAACATGGAGTTGTAAATAGTTCTTGTTTAATGTTCAGTTTTTTTTTAAGAGTTGAAGAACATAATTGACGTGTTGTGTTAAATAGTGGAATTGGGTCGTTCTCTGTCACTCATCTTTAGCAGATTACGATTCGACTTAAGATTTTATGTGTGTTTGGTATAATTAGTAGAGGGGTCTAAGGCCGTGTGGTAACATACTCTGTAGCATGTTGTAAATATGGCTAACAAACTTATTTTCATTGATTCATTAACGTGTGTATGACTGGTTAGCTAAGGAGGTTTTGTGAACAGTCCCATCTCCTACAGTGCTGAACCTGACACACAAACCTCACCAGACCCAATCCCCTCCCTCAGCCCGAGATCCAATCCCCCTCCCTCTGCGCAAGACACAACACCCGCCCTCAACTCCGGACCCAATCCCGGTCCTCAGTCCTGACCTATCACTACGCATCCCCAGACCCAATCTCCTTCTTCAGCCCAAGACCCAAACCCCTTCCTCAGCACCTGACCCAGTCCCCTTCCTCAGCCCCAGACCCAATCCCTTCCCTCAGCCCCAGACTCAAGACTACTCCCTCTTCACCTGGTCCAATTCTCTTCCCTCAGCTACTGACCCACTTCCCCCTCCCTCAGCCCCAGACCCAAACTCACTCTCTATTTTCCTGTCCCAATGCCCCCCAACCCCAGACACAATCCCCTCCCTCAACCTCAGACCCAATCCCCTCGCTCAGCCCAGACCCAATTCCCCTCCCTCATCTCCAGCCCCAATTCCACGCCCTCAGCTCCAGATTCAAACCCGGATGAAGGAAGTTGATGTGAAGATTAGACAAGATGATTCAGATGAGGCGATGCAGAGTTATGGATTAGCTAGGAAGGGTTTAAAGAGAAATGTAAGAAGAGCAAGGAGGGACATGAACAGTCTTTAGCTGATAGAATAAAGGAGAACCCTAAAGCTTTCAATAGGTATGTGAGGAATAAAAGGATGACTGGGGTAGGAACAGGGCCAGTAAAAGACATGTGGGAAGTTGTGTATGGACCCTGTGGAGATCGGAGAGGTGCTAAACAAATATTTCTCATTGGTTTTCACTCAGGAAAAGGAGAATATTATAGAGGAGAAGAATGGGATACGATATATTAGACTAGAAAGGATCGAGGATAGTAAGGAAGAGGTGTTAACAATTATTGAAGGAGTGAAGTAGGCATGTTCCCTGGGCCGGATCGGATTTATCTGAGGATTCGCTGGGTATCTAGGGAGGAGGTGTTGGAGGCTTTGACTTTGATCTTTGAATCGTCATTGTCTATAGGTTTAGTACCAGAGGACTGCAGGATTGCAAATGTTGCTCCCTTGTTCAAGAAGGGCAGTAGAAATGGCCCAGGTAATCATAGACCAGTGAGCCTTACATCTGTTGTAGGAAAACCTTTCGAAAGGATTATAAGAGATAAGATAGATTATCATCTGGCAAGCAACAATTTGATTGCAGATAGTCAATCTGGCTTTGTCAAGGGCAGTTCAAGTTTCACAAACCTCATTGAGATATTTGAGAAGGTGACCAAGCATGTGGAAGAGGGTAGAGGATAGGGCAGTTGACGTGGTATACATGGACTTCAGTAAAGCCTTTGATAAGGTTCCACAAGGTAGGCTCTTCAAGAAAATGCAGAGGCATGGGATTGAGCGTGATTTAGCTGTTTAGATTAGAAACTGGCTTTCAGTAAGAAGTCGGCGTGTGGTGGTTGTTGGAAAGTAGTCATCCTGGATGCCAGCTACTAGTCGTGTGCCACAAGGATTTGTTTTGGGACCGTTGTTCTTTGTTATTTTTGGAAAGAACTTAGATGCTGGCATGGGTGATGGGTTCGTAGGTTTGCAGATGACACTAAAGTCGGTGGAGTCGTGGACAGTGTGGAAGAATGTTGCAAGTTGCAGGGGTACTTCGATACACTGCAGAATTAGGATGAGAGATGGAAAATGGAGTTCAATGCAGCTAAATGTGAGGTGAATGACTTTGGCAAGAATCACAGGAATGCAGAATACTGTGGTAATGGAAAGATTCTTCGTAGTGTGGAAGTACTAAGGGATCTTGGTGTCCATGTCCATAGATGCCTGAAAGTTGCCACCCAGGTTGATAGTGCTGTTAAGAAGGCATACGGTGTGTTAGGTTTAATTGGTAGAGGGATTGAGTCCCGTAGCCATAATGTCATGCTGCAACTATACAAAACGCTAGTGCGGCCACACTTGGAATATTGTCTACAGTTCTGGACAGCATTGGAACAGGTGCAGAGGAGATTTACCAGGATGTTGCCTGGTCTGGAGGGAAAGTCTTATGAGGAAAGGCTGAGAGACTTGTGTCTGTTCTCATTGGAAAATGAAAATAATGCTAATCTACTTAACCTCTCTTCATAGCTAGAACCCTCCATACCTGGCAACATCCTGGTGAGCCTCCTCTGCACGCTCTCCAAATCATTACCTTTTGGCAATGTGTCGACCAAAACAGTCTGCAATATAAGGTTCCCCATCTGCAGACGATGGGGAACATTATCAAATGCCTTACTGAAGTCCATGTAAATGTCATCTACAGACCTTCGCCCATCAATCAACTTTGTCACTTCTACAAAAAATTCTATTAAGTTGGTAAGACATTATCTTCCCTGCACAAAACCATGTTGCCTATCACTGATAAGTCCATTTTCTTCCAAATGTAAACAGATCCTATCCCTCAGCATATTCTCCATCAGCTTCCTACTACTGACATCAGGCTCACTGGTCTATAATTACCTGGATTATCCCTGGTACCCTTCTTAAACAAGGGGACAACATTATCAATTCTTCTGTCCTCTGGGACTCTCCCATGTTAAATGATACTGCAAAGATATCTGTGAAAGCCTAAACTATTTCCTCTCTCACTTCCCTCAGTAACGTTGGATAGATCCATCCGGATCTGGGGACCTGTCCACCTTAATGCCTTTTGGAAAACCCAACGCTTCCTCTCTCCTTTTGCCGACTTGACCGAGAGTAATCAAACATCTATCTCGAACCTCAACATCTGCCATGTTCATATTCTCCCTGAATACCAATACAAAGTACTCATTAAGAATCTCAACCAATTTCTCTGACTCCACATAGATCTTTCCTCCATTGTACTTGAGTGGGCCAACCCTTTCTCCAGTTACCCTCTTGTTCCTTATAAGAATAAAAGGATTTAGGATTTTCGTGAACTTATGTTAAACATATTTCAAGACCCCTTTTAGCCTCTTAATTCCTCGTTTAAGATTGGTCCTACATTCACGATGTTCTTCCAAAGCTTATCTGTCTTCAGTTGCCTAGACTTTATGTATGCTTCCTATCTCCTCTTAACTCGTCTCGAAATTTTACCCGTCATCGATGTTTCCCTAATCTTGTAATTTCTTTCCCTCATTGTCACAGGAACATATGTCTCCTGACTCAAATCAACGTCTCTTTATAATCCTCCCACATTTCCAATGTGGATTTCATTCCAAACAGCTGTTTCCAATCAAGATTCCCCAATTCCTGCTGAATTTTGGGATAGTTGGCCTTCCTCCAAATTTTGCCCTGTTCCTTTTGGACGACTCTCATCTTTGTCCATGAGTATTCTAAAACTTACGGAATTGTGATCATTATTCCCAGAGTAATTCCCTACTGAAACTGCAACCATCTGGCCGGGCTTATTCAACAACACCAGGTCCAGTATGGCCCCTTCCTGAGTTGGACTATTTAAATACTGCTATAGAATACCCTCCTGAATCCCAATCAATATTGGGAAAATTAATTTCTCCAATCACCATCACCCTGTTGCACCTACATCTTTCCATCTTTCCATGGTCTGTTTACATATTTGCACCACTATCACACACGCTGTTGGGAGGCCTGCAGGACAGCTCCAACATTGTTACCACACTCTACCGATTTCTGATTTGGAGATGCCGCCGTTGGACTGGGGTGTATAAAGTTAAAAATCAGACAACACCAGGTTATAGTCCAACAGGTTTAAACCTGTTGGACTATAACCTGGTGTTGTGTGATTTTTAACTTCCTATTTCTGAACTCTGTCCGTATTGCCTCACTGCTCGAGTCCTGCTCGAGCCCTCCTTTAGCACAACTGTGATTTCCTCTCAAACCAATAAGGCAACTCCTCTACCCCTTTTACCTCCCTCTCTAACCCGGGATATGTAGTTGGCAATCATGCCCTTCCCTCAACCAAGTCTCAGTAATAGCAATAACACCGTACTCCCAGATACTTATAAAAGCCCTAACTTCATCTGCCTGACCAATTACATTTCTTGCATTAAAACGAATGTACCTCAGACCATCTGTCCCTTTGTGCTCATCATCTGCTCTCTGCCTGATCCTCCCCTTAGTCACGTTGACGTCATTATCTCGTTCCTTACAGGCTTTAGTTACTACCTCATTATTGTCAGTGTTATTGGAGAACCTTGATAGAGCAAAATTTGGAAAATAGAAACCGACTGCGCTGGCAGATTCAATGGAATTTGTTCAATACCTCAATGGAGATGATGGATCATTCGGGGAAATAGAAACTGACCACCAGAAGCTGACATGCAGATATAGTATACATTTATAGAATTTCTGTTTGAATTGGGATATTATTGTGTCTCAAAGTGTTGTATCTTCGAGTCAGAGAGTCATATCGAACTAAAACACATCCTCAGTCCAATTAGTCCATGCTGACCATAATCCCAAACTAAACGAGTCCTACCTGCCTGCACTTTTCTCATATTCCTCCAAACAATTCTTAATCATGTACTTATCCAAATGTCTTTTAAACATTGTAACTCCACCCATATCTGTCACTTCCTCTGAAAGTTCATTCCACACACAAACCATTCTCTGTGGAAATAAAATGCACACCATTTTTTTAACAAATCTGTCATCTCTCACCTTAAAAATATGCCCCCTCTTCTTGAAATCCCCCACTTTAGGGAAACGACACCTGCCATTCACCTTATCTATATCTCTCATGATTTTATATGCTTTTATTTACAACAGGAACATGCACTTGTGCTGAAGTATTTCCTTATTTTTTTTCAGAGAAAGGTGAATAGAGAGACATACACTCATTGTCTGAATTAATCTCATGGTGACAGTTGTTATGAACTCTGTCGGTACCAATGACTTTCCAATAGATATTCAAAGTTTTGGTTTACACTCGACAGTATGAAACATCAAAATTTGATGTTTTAAATTTTTGTTGTACAAATTACTGAAAATTGCAATTGAACAAACACTTTTATTTTTGTCAACAACGTACACTCCATTCTATAGAAAAGTGATTGTCCATTTAAATTTTAGAATGACTGAAAATGTCTCACAGTGGTTATATATGACATTACCCCTGAATTTGCCCATTATCCTCCAGAAACCAATGTAAAAGTTCAGCTTCCAATGGCTTGCCTCATTTTTAATCTTCCAGTTGGGTAATGTCTAATCCCAGAACTTCCCATCATTGTGAGTACGACACTGTGGAATCCTTCTTTTACTTCCTAGCTAGGTGAATCTTCCATCTTTCTTGGATACAATCAGAAACACTCATTGATCACCTTTGGTCTCAATGTGCTTTAATGTTTGAAGGGGATGGATAGTGTGCAGTGTGAGTGATCCTTTCATCAGCCGACACCATGAGGATACTCCAGCGGTCTCAATGTCTCCCCATGGTATATTTAGCAAGTGCAGTCATTGTCTTCAAGCTGAAGAAATGTGCAATTTCTTCTCAGCGACTCCTTCAATTTCAAGTAATCAGAAAGCGAGGCTCATTGTCAGCACACTCTGAACAAATCATAAGATTGAGATATGATGTAATTGATGTGGTTTAGTTGGATCGATGGAGTTTACAAAGTGAAACAAAAGGCTTTACCAATTGACAACATCTACTCAGTAATGTGGGGGATTGCCCAATGTATGTCCTGCATAAAACGCAGGCCAGATCCACCCTGGCCAATTGCTGATCTATCAGTCTACTCTCAATCATCAGGAAATTGATGGAAGAGCTCAGTAAGCAGCTGCTGCTCACCAATAACATCCTCACTGACGCCCAGTTTGGGTTCCCCCTGGGCCACTTATCCCATTATAGCATTGGATCAAACATAGATTCCAGAGGGGGAGGGGAAGACTGACTGCTCTTAACATCAAGGTTCCATTGTTGAAGTGTGGCATCAAAGAGCTCCAGTCAAACCGGAATCAGGGGGAATGGGGAGAAATGGTACGATTGGTTGGAGTCATATCAGGCGCAAAGGAAGGTGTAGTTATTCGAGGTCAGTCATTTCAACACAAGGACATTGCTGTAGGAAATTCTCATGTAATTTCCAAGGTACAACATCTTCAGCTGCTTCGTCAATGACCTTCACTCTATCATTAAGGCCGAAGAGAAATATTTGCTGATGATTTCACATTTGTGACTCATCAGACCCTGAAGTAATCCATGTTCAAATGCAGCAAGATCTGGATAATATCCTGATTTAGGCCAAGTGGCAATTGTCATTCATGCCACATTAATAGCAGATGATGACCACCTTCATAAAAAGTGAATCACCCCTTGACCATTAAAGGCATGACCATCACTGAATCGCCCACGGTCAACATCCTGGGAGTTACCAACAAGCTGAAACTAAAATTGATTCACCATATAAAGACAGTGGCTACTAGAGCAAGTTCGTGGCTATGAATACTGGGGAGAGTAACTCACCTCCTGACTCCTCCAAGCTGTCCATTATCTACAAACGACACTGACTCGAATTAAACCCATCTTAATTTTGAATACCTCTATCACATATCTCTTTTATCCAAAGAAACAATCCCAGCTTCTCCATTGAACTGAAATCCCTGCGTCATGTCCCAATTGACTAAAAGCCCCTTCTGCACCATTTCCAAGGCTTTGACATCAATATATTATAACAGCCAAAATTGGTGTACTTCAGCGAAGCCAAGCCATAAACAGGAAGCTATGAAGTTTCAACCTAACATCCATGCTTTTTGTATTATCCTTAAAATCGTCTATGCATTTTTAACTATTTTACCATCTTGGCCTTACCAATCATAACAGCACATACAGCTGCTCTGTTTTTGAATTTCTGTTTTCCCAGCAAATTCATGAGAAAACATTTGGCCATATGCCTTTTGCAGCATCAATGGAACTACCCTCATCAACCCTCTATCTAACCGATATAAATCCCCCAGTCAGGATTGAGAGATACGGTTTCCCACCAACGTGTATGTGTTTGTTAGAAATCATTAACCTATACTTTCAAAGTACCAAAGACGTCTGTTGAGGATGATGGCATACATAAACTTCCCTCCAGCTAACGGAAAGATGGATAAAAGTGTTTCTCCAACTCTTCTTTTATCAACAGGGCAACTCCTTTTCCTCTGGGAATCATTCCCAAATACAATCCGATTGTGGAACCTGCTTTTACCCAACTTGCTTTCCCTCAGCCAGCATGACACATCCCAGCTGGACTGGGGAAATATTCAACCTGTTGTGGCAACAAAAAGCAGGGTTTGAAAAGGGTTAAAGTGACTGTTCAATGACTGGAATTAATTGCAGTCTCCATGCACCATGACTGTGTCACTAGAGTGGTTTCTTATCTATTAATAAAGGATTCATCCAATAAGGATAACATCAGTGTCAAAGGGAGCATTAGTGACAACAGAAACAGGATTGAAATATCCAGAAAGAAGGAGAGAGAATTGTTTGGAATCTGAGAGTAATAAAACGGAATATTAAGAAAATGGATTGGAATCTGAAAACTGAAAATACAAATGTAACATTCAGACGGAGCATCTTCTGGGAACTTAACTACCTTTCTGTAAATTATGATCAACTCCCGGTACAAACACGGATCCTATGTGTCATTCTCTTTATTCAACATATTTACTATCCTATTCTTGCTATCGTTGGTATCTCTGGTAAGACTTTTTCGCTAGATGGTGATTCTCTAAACCAATCTTTACTCCTGTCTTCTTCTTATCATTTCATCTCCTCTTCCTTTCTGTTATTACTGTTCCTGGTAACTCTCCGGCTGTTCAAACAAAAATTATTAATATTCATTGTATTGCTGTTTTTGAAATTTGATAGCTTGTTTTTGATTCCAAGGCTTGCGGTCTATATCCAGCTAATAAATGTATAAACCATTGTTAACTGTATTCCATGCGTTTTATATACTGAAAATACCAATGTATTTAGCCTTTGCCACAAACACTGTTTCTCGCCAGAAAATCCTTCCCTCGTTAATATCTGAGTCTGAACGATATTGTTCTCAAAGTTAAGCCTGAGCTGAATTCCCCATACTGCCATTTTCTCTATTATCTACTGTAATGCTAACCATGCCTACTCCCGTCTCCAATCTGTGCCTTCTGGAAATACCCACCGTATTGTCTAATATTGTCCTGGCCAATCACCTAGGTACATCCTGCTGAAACGACATACTATCCAAACTCTGTTGCCCATATCCAAATTTATGTTGGGTCCAATCTCCCCATCCCCACTGTGTTCACTAACTAAAAAAGCTCCCTGGTCCAGTGAAACTGCAAAGTCAATATTCCGAATGTTGTATTCAAATCTTACCACAGCCTCGTCTTTCTGATTCATCCCACTCACCTGTTAACCCGATAATGCACATCAAGTATTTAAACAATTCCCTTTTAAAGTCAATCTCTTTCCTTTTCAACACCATCTTGTCTTTCTCCCTGTGTCCACACTGAATTTTCACTCGTTTGTGTATCTCGTTCTTTTTTCTCTCTGTCTTCCTGTCTTTTGATGTGGAGGTGCCAGTCTTAGACTGGGATGGACATAGTCAGAATTCATATGGCACCAGGTTACAGTCCATCAGTTTTAGTTGCAATCATACAAGCTTCCGGAGCGCAAATCCTTTATCAGTTCTGCACCTGACTGTACCCTGTCCTGTCTCTTGTTCATTGGATATATGGTCACAGCACATGAAGGGCACATTTGGTCCATTCCAATCCTTGGTTCAGAGAACTACTGCATCAACCACTCCCTTCGCTTTCATCTGTAATTTTGTCTATTTTTTCAATAATTTTTATGAACATTATTTTGATTTTATTGTTTAATCTGCTACCGGCACAACTTCAGGAAGTGTGGGATAATATTCATCATCATTGGGCCTTTGGTTCTGTACCCAGTTGTGTTAAATTTGTTCCCTGTTCATACTGACCCTCTGGCACCTGAAACTGCTTTGTCTTATTTACTGTATGTGATAGAAGTTTGCAAAACTGTGACAGGCACAGATGGAATGGATAGTTGGAACAGTTTTCTCAGGGTAAAGATGTTGGGACATATGCTTAGAGAAAAAGAGGGTCAGTTTAAAGGAGACGGGAGAGGCAGGTTTTTGCACAGAACAGGGTAAGTGTCTGGAATTTGCTGCTAGCGAAGGTGGTGAACATGGATACAATAGCAATATTTAAGCGGCATCTTTACAGATATGTCAATAGACAGGGATCACAGAGCTACAGAGCACGTAGATGCAACAATATTTTCATTTAGAACAGCATCACAGGTGGGGACAGGGTTGGTGGGCCAAAGGGCCTGTTCCTGTGTTGTACTGTTCTTTGTTATTTCAATTTCACTAATCAGAATAGAATCAGTTCCGACAGCCAGTTAAAGGAGCAGAGTCCTGGGCCATTCTCATCAATCACCTTTCCAACCTCAGTCAGTCTTTGAGGTCTTTCCCAAAGTGTAGTATTCAGAATTGGCCATAATATTGCAGCTGGGAATGATCCACTGAATGAGAAATGCACAGCCAGACACGTATTCCATGAGGGTACATTTAAAAATCAGCTGACTGCTTTTCCCCTGATTCACATTTCCCTGGGATCACGAGATGACAGACTTAGTCAAATGTAGCCTTAACGTCAAGGGCTGTCCCTTTCAACCCATCTTTGGAGTCCACCTCTTTGGTTCATACTTGGACAAACGCTCGCTCCTCCTTAAAGCGAATATCATTCTAAATAACAGCTTTTCCTATCACCCCGGCTACATTTTCTCACTCCAATTGAAACGAACCCTCTTCCCATTTCGATGACAGGCTCTTGAAGTTGACAGATGATCGGACAAAAATGACAGAGCACACGAGCAACACAGTGTGACTTTAAAGGAAGGACAGGAACAAAGATCCCTGATGGGATTGTGCAGAAAGGTTGGGCAATAAAGGATGTAGCATTGTGGGATTTATAAGTGGGGGGACTGGGCGGTATTATAATCCTATATGCCTGTGATATAAACTAATACACATCACTCAATCTTCGGGCCCGTTTTGATTAATATGTATGATACAGGGCATCACACTTGAAGGAGAACATAAAGGCTCTCAGGAAGTTACTTAGGAAGTTGTTAGAGTGGTGGATTATTTAACTTATTTAATTAAGGAACAGAGGGGAACATTTGATTCATTGGGTACATCCAAACTCTCCCGAGATCTATCTAATCTTTGTTATTCTCCCAGGGAATGCAGTGAATATTGTTCATATTCATAAAATCCGACTGAAAAGGCTTGATGACAAAACTGAGCCACAAGGAATGGACAGTGTTAACTTCGAACATGGAACATAAACCATATAATAGTACAGTACAGGAACAGGTCGTGCTCCATTCATGTCTGTGCTGACCATGATGCCTGTCTAAACTAACCTCATCTCTCTGCACTTGGTCCCTATCCCTCTATTCTCTGCTTCTTCGTGTGTCTCTCTGAATGCCTCTTAAATATTGGCATCATATGTACTTCTGCCATTTCCCCAGACATTTCCAAGGCATCCACCATCCCGTGTTTGCACTCTCACCTTAAACTTCTGCTTCTAGTAGAGGACACTTCCACCCTGGGCTTTATTGTCAGGTAGAATTTGTTTAGAATGTAAAAAGCAATTTTCTGATTCAGTATGTGGATGTACCTACGAGAGACGGTGCAAAACGTGATCTACTCTCGGGAAATAAGGCAGGGTAGGTGACTGAGGTGTCAGTGGGAGAGCACATTGGGGCCAGCGAGCATAATTCTATTAGATTTAAAATAACAATGGAAAAGGATAGAACAGATATAAAAGTTGAAGTTCTAAATTGAAGAAAGGCCAGTTTTGTCAGTATTAGACAAGAATTTTCGAAAGCTGATTATGGGCTGATGTTGGCAGGTAAAGGGACGGCTGGAAAATGGGAAGCCTTCAGAAATGAGATGACAAGAATACAGAGGTATTATATTCCTGTTAGGGTGAAAGGAAAGGCTGGTAGGTACAAGGAATGCTGGATGACTAAAAAACTTGAGGGATTGGTTAAGAAAAAGAAGGAAGCATATGTGAGGTGAAGACAGGATAGATCGAATGAATCCTAAGAAGAGTATAAAGGAAGTAGGAGTATACTTAAGAGGGAAATCTTGGAGTCCACCTCTTTGGTTCATACTTGGAGGGCAAAATGGGGACATGAGATAGCTTTTGCAAATAGAATTAAGCTAATCCAAAGAGTTTCTACAAATACATTAAGGACAAAAGGGTAACTAGGGAGAGAATAGGGCCCCTCAAAGATCAGCAAGATGGTCTTTGTGTTGAGATGCAGAAAATGGGGGAGATTCTAAATGAGTATTTTGCATGAGTATGTACTATGGAAAAGGATGTGGAAGGAAGAGACTGTATGGAAATTGATGGTGACATCTTGCAAAATGCCCTGATTACAAATGCCCAGGAAGTGCTGGATGTCTTGAAACGGGTAAAGGTGGATAAATCCCCAAGACCTGATCAGGTTACCCTAGAACTCTGTGGGAAGCTAGAGAATTGATTGCTGGGAATTTTGCTGAGATATTTGTATCATTGATTATCACAGGTGAGATGCCGGAAGACTGGAAGTTGGCAAACGTGGTGCCACTGTTTAAGAAGGGTGATAAGGACAAGCCGAGGAACTAGACCAGTGAGCCTGACGTCGGTGGTGGGCAGGTTGTTGGAGGGAATCCTAATGGGTAGGATGCACATGCATTTGGAAAGGCAAAGACTGATAAGGGTTAGTCAACATGGCTTTGTGCATGGGAAATCATGTCTCATAAACTTGATTGAGTTTTTAGAGAAATTAACAAAGAGGATTGATATGGGAAGAGCGGTAGATGTGATCTGTACGGATCTTCATAAAGGCGTTCGACAAGATTCCCCATGGGACACTGATTAGCAAGGTTAGATCTCACGGAATGCAGGGAGAATGAGCCATCTGGATACAGAACTGGCTTAAAGGTAGAAGACAAAGGGTGGTAGTGGAGGGTTGTTTTTTAGATGGAGGCCTGTGACCAGTGGTGTGCCACAATGATCGGTGCTGGGTCCTCCACGTTTTGTCATCTACATGACTGATTTTGATGCGGGCATATGACGGACAGTTAGTAAGTTTGCAGATGACACCAAAATTGGAGGTGCAGTGGACAGCGAAGAGGGTTACCTCAGATTACAACAGGAATTTGACCAGATAGGCCAATGGGCTGAGAAGTTCCAGATGGAGTTTTATGCAGATAAATGCGAGGCGTTGGATTTTGGGAAAGCAAATCTTAGCAGGACTTATTCACTTATTGGTGAGGAACTAGGGAGCGTTGCTGAACAATGAGATCTTGGAGTACAGGTTCATAGCTCCTTGAAAATGGAGTTGCAGGAAGATAGGATAGTTAAGAAGGCGTTTGGTATGCTTTCCTTTGTTGGTCAGAGAATTGAGTACATGAGTTGGAAGGTCATGTAGTGGCTGTAAACTGCATCAATTAGGCCACTGTTGGAATGTTGCGTGCAATTCTGGTCTCCTTCCTATTGGAAAGATGATGTGAAACTTGAATGGGTTCAGAAAGATTTACAAGGATGTTTCCAGAGTTGGAGGATTTGAGCTGAACAGGCTGGGGCTGTTTTCCCTGGAGTGTGAGAGGCTGTGGGGTGACCTTATAGAGGTTTAAAAAATTATGAGGGGCATGGATAGGGTAACTCGGAAAAGTTCTTTCCATGGAGATGGGGAGTCCAGAACTAGAGGGCCTGGGTTTAGGGTGAGAGGGGCAAGATATAACATACACCTAAGGGACAACTTTTTTTCACACTCAGGGTGGTACGTGTATGGAATGAGCTGCCAGAGGAAATGGTGGAGGCTTGTACAATTATAACATTTAAGAGGCATTTGGATGGGTATATGAACAGGAAAGGTTTGGAGGGATAGGGGCCGGCTGCTGAGAGGTGGGACTAAATTGAGTTGGGATATCTGGTCGGCATGGAGGAGTTGGACTGAAGGGTTTGTTTTCATTCTGTACATCTGGATGACTCTATAACTGTAAATGAAAACAGAATATGTATGAACATTAATAAAAAATGTATCTGGAGAGTATAGCGTAGGAAGTAGCTAATGGTTATAGTTTGAACTAGTAGGAAAGCAGACAGGAGTGTGATAGAACACCCACCACTTGACTGGGTGGGGGCAGCTCCAACAACATTTATGAGGCTCAATAACATCGGGGACAAATCAGCCCACTTAGACGGATTCGTAACCACAAGCATCCACTCCCTCCACAACAGATGCACTGGAGCATCACTTTGGAGCTTCTACAAGATGCACTACATCTATGTATCTGTTGTCCTTGTTCTTTTAGATGGAACAGGTCGTGGGTTTGGAAGGTGCTGTATCAGCACCTTTAGTCCAAGCATTGGGAAAGTGGGGAGCTGCTCAATGCAGGCAATGGTAGCTCTCTGCACTTAAAGCTACAGACACACCCAGTCATGTCATGTGACTCCCATCAAACCCTGGAGTTACAGTTGAATTCTGCTGGGCTCAGGAATTATTGATGGAAAATATTCATTAATTCACCCATTGGGATCACACACCCATGCTGAGAGGTTCATGTGTTTAGATAACCTATCCACAGGTAGGAACAATGGGTTGGCAGGATGAGGAGGAACTCCCTCTCATACAGAGTTGAAAATCTTCCAAACACCTTGCCATAACCAGCTGTGGGGAAAGAGTCTTTGTTTATATTTACGGCTCAAATAGCTCGATGTTGATCAGTTGGTAAATGTAGGAATATGGGGAAAGGTGAGAAGGTGAGGTGAGGAATGTTGGATCAGCCATGTTCCCATTGAATGGTAGATGAGGATCGATGGGCTAATGGCATCCTCGTGTTCTTAGTTCTTGTGGTCATCAAGTCATCGAGATGTATAGCACCCAATCAGACCCTTTGGTCCAACTCGTCCAAGCTGGCGAGATTTGAAAAATTAATCATGTCCCATTTGCCAGCATTTGACCCATATCTCTGCAAATTTTTCACATTCCTATCCAGATGCCTTTTAATGTTGTAATTTTACCAGCCTCCACCAATTCCACATCAGCTCACTCCATACACGCAACACTCCCTGTGAGAAAAAAAAGTTTCTCCTTAGTTCCCTTTTAAATCTTTTGCCCTCTCAACTAAAACATATGCTGTCTAGTTTTGGAATCCCTCACCCAGGGAAAATATCTTGTCTATTTATACTATCCATGCCCCTCATGATTTTATAAACTGCTATAAGGTCACCCCTCAGCCTCCAACATTACAGGGAAAATAGCCCCAGTCTATTCAGCCGCTCCCTCTCGCTAAAGCCCTTCAATCCTGGCAACACTCTTGTAAAACTGTTCTGATTCCTTCCATATTTCACAAAATATTTCCTATAGCAGGTAAAACAGAACTGAATACAATATTCCAAAGTGGTCTCACCAATATCCTGTATAACTGCAATACGACCTCCCAACCTCTGTACTCAGTGCACTGACCAATAAAGGCAAGTGGCGCAAATGCCTTCTACACTACCCTGTCTACTTGTGACTTCACTTTGAAGGAACTATGAACCTTCACCCCAAGGTCTTGGTTCAGCAACATTCCCCTCCACCTTTCCATGAAGTGTATAAGTCCATCTATGATGTGTCTTTCCAAAATCCAGCACCTCACATTAATCGAAATGAAACTCCATCTGCTACTCCTCAGTTCATTTACTCAACTGATCAGTGTGCCATTGCACACTGAGGTAAAAGTCTTCACTCTCCAATACATCACCAATTATGATTGCTTCCACATCTTAGGTGCAATGATTTTAAAAACATCTAAATATTCAGTAAAACAATTTTAATCACATTATTTTTAATCTCAAACTGGTGATCCTGCTCCCTGCTGGATGTATAATGGACTTCTTTCTTTCCCTGTCTCACAGTTAACTTGGTGACAATTGTAATCCTGTCTTCGAGTAAGTGTGGTCTTTCAAAGTGTGTCACAATCTACCTGGTGGGCATGGCAGTGGCTGATCTACTGGTCGTGATCTTTGACTTAATATTAAGGCACATTCCAATTCTTTATCGTGAACATTTTTATTTCCTGGAGTCCATCCAGATATGTAATATTCATGGCATCTTTCTTTATGCAGCCACAGACTGTTCTGTCTGGTTTACTGTCAGTTTCACCTTTGATCGATTTGTGGCAATATGTTGCAAAAAATTAAAAAGTCAATATTGCTCTGAGAAAACAGCAACTTTGGTTCTGGGAATAGTGAGTGCAGTGAGCTGCTTCAAGAACATCTTTTGGTATTTTATGTTCACAGGGCTATATGTGTTAATGAACATTCCCTGGTTTTGTCATGTAGCGTACAATATTCGGACTTCACGGATCTGGATATCAATTGAGTTCCTTCATCATATTTTAACACCAGGGCTTCCATTTATCCTGATTCTGCTTTTCAATGCATTTACCACAAGGCACATCTTAATAGCCAGCAAAAGTCGCAGGAAACTTCGGGGAAACAGCATTATTGAGAATCAAAGAGATCCAGAGATGGAAAAACGAAGGAAATCAATCATTCTACTTTATCTTATCTCAGGGAATTTCATCCTGTTATGGACTGTACTGATGGTGTTTTCCATATACAATCGAATGTGGTATTTGGGTTATAATGATATATCTTTACCTGCATTTGTTCAAGAAATGGCATTCATGTTCCAACTCCTGAGTTGCTGTACTAACACCTGTATTTATGCTGTGACCCAGGCTAAGTTCAGGGAACAGTTCGTGAATGGGATAAGATATCCCTTTGATTTAATGATTAAACTTATAAAATAATGCAGAGAGCAAAAAAAGCGTGAATCCAGTCTGTGCTCAAACAACTCTACTCAACTGCATCAGTGGTACAATTCCTGCCTGATAGGACAACAATTTCAGTATCAGGGTTCTGTGTAAATTGGGTCTTGCACAGGGAGCTCAGCCCCTTTAACAGCTGTCGCAGCTAACTGTACATATTGAAGAGCAATAAATACAGGAGTACCATGGTAGCTCAGTGATTGGCACTGCTGCCTCATTGCGCCAGGAACCCGGGTTTGATTCCAGCCTCGGACGACTGTCTGTATGGAGTTTGTACATTCTCCCCGTGTCTGTGTGGGTTTCCTCCAGTGTCTTCCCACAATCACAAAGATGAACAGGTTAGGTGAATTGGCCATGGTAAATTACCTGATGAAGGGCTTATTCCTGAAACATCGAATCTCCTGCTCCTCTGATGTTACCTGACCAGCTGTGTTTTGCATTTGTGTGGCTGTTTTACACATCTTGCTGGAGGCCTTTCTAGAATCTCTAAAGTGCGGAAGCAGGCCATTCAGCCCAACAAGTCCACCCCACACCCTGAAGACCATCTATCCCACCTGCACCCGATCCCTGCATTTCCAATTATTTATCAATCTAACCTACCTATCCCGAGACACGAGGGGTAATTTAGCATGGCCAATCCACCTAACCTGCACATTTTTCAACTGTAGGAAGAAACCAGACCATTCAAAGGAAACTCTCTAAGACACAGGGAAAATGTCAGTGTCGAGTTTATACACAGTCACCCAAGGGTGGAATTGAACCTGGTCCCCTGATCTTGTAAGCCACTGTGCTTTACCTAAAGCCCATACTTCAAACTTTAATTTGATACAATACTTTGTATCAAATTTGATCAAACTACTGGATGCATTCATTCACTTCGGCCTTCTGAGGTCAAGTGCAAGTATCAGATCGAGCTGTTGAAGCTGTAAAGATGTAAGAAGTTGGAAATGCAATCAGTGAGGGTGCTGAGTTAAAGGCCTCGAGACAGTTTCAGTGGGATTAGAGACAGCAAATGGTGTTCAGAAATGTATTTCATTCAATATTGGAAATGCAATTTAAAGTGTTTTTAAATGTGGATACTCAGAATATCAAGTACTTTCATCAGGAAACAGCATAATGAAGGATCAGCAATTATCCCATCAGCACTGTTACATTGTGAGGCCTGACTGACAATGTTGTGGAACTACAGGTAGACAGTCTCCTACTCCCATCCAAAACAGGGTGGGCAAATAGATCAATTGAAACAATCCAGCAAATCCCAGCAATTTTTTCAATCTTCAGTAACAGTCACTCAGGAAGTGGGGTTCTGCACTTGGAGAGAATTCAGTCCTCACCAAAAAAGACACGGAGGAGGCAGAGACATAAGCCAGCTCAGAGACAACAAAGTATAGAATCACAGCTTTATTGAGGATTGTATCACTAGTTGGATAGAGCGTGCATGTGTGTCCTGTACAGGATCAACGCCAGCAATGAAGCAGAGATCAGACTGGCAGCTGTCACAGTCAGGGACATCACCACAACCAGCTCTGACTCCACACCTACATAACAAGGAGAAACCAATGGTTACAGAGGGAAAACAGGGACAGAAAGGGAAACGAGCTGGCAGCCAACTCCCCATCTGAAGACCTCTCCTATATCGTTCCATCAACCTCAGGCAGGGGCTCAGTTGCCAGGTTGATCAGCTCAGTATCCAGAATGATCAGGGGCCAAGTGAAACCTCCCCTTCCCACTTCAAACCAGCTTCACGCTCTGCCAGATCAAACATCCCAGGCAGGGAGGGGTGCACAGAGGGGAGAACCAGCATCGAGAGTGTCAATGAGCTTCCAGATTCAGGGCCAAGGTCTCTCCTTCCTCTGGAAGGGAACAGGATCTCCCTTGTGCTCCAACAGTTCCCCACATGGCAACATTCACAACTGTCACTGTTGGGTTCCTCCATTGGGGTCCACCTAAACAAGAGATACAGCCCATCAACCACATGGTGCATCACCTCTCCCAACAGCAACATTCCTTAGGGACAGAGAGAGGAAACTTACATATTCTGCAGTTTCTGGAAAGTATAAGCTTTGTTCCTGGAATCTCCCTGATTCACTGCAGCAACTTTCAGGTGACAGGTGATGAAAATCTGAGGGACACATTCAGAACAAGGCAGTATATAGTGACTTCCTCTCACTATGGAGAAGCCAATCAGTAGCTTCCTCTTACCAAGGGATGCTCATCTCCATTGAAACAGAAGGCTTCCAGGTCAAATTGGTGCTTTTCTGGCTCCCACCCGTCTCCCGGCAATACAAATGTTAAATAGGAGCCCTCAGCTTTGATGTCCAGGACACAACTGTCGATGGACAAAGGCTCATGAAGTGAATGGAGGGAAGCCATTGAGATGGGAGCAGCTGGAGGAAATAGAAAGCTCCTTCCCCATTGTAGTCAATAATGCTGTATCTCAGGGTGGAGCCTTTGTGTGGGCTCAGTGTAGCTACACAGCGATCAATGTACAGCTTCAAGGGCACCTGGTTGACCATTAAAACAGATGCCTCAATGTGAATGAGATATCCCAGTGAGTAGGCAGTGGAAATGTGCTCTGTAAGCCAGTCACCTGAAGTACAGGAGGACAAGGGTTGGAGACAGTGGATGTACCTCCCAGTGAGTGACGCCAGGTGATCCCTCCCCAGCCACCCGTGACATCCCACTCATTAGACACAAGGAAAATGACAGATGGCCTTCTCCAGACCTGGTGGAGCTGAATGGGATCCAGGTGGGCTTGATGGGGTTACAGCTCACATCATCCTTCCTGGGTAGAGACAGGACAGCCATTTTAGGACAGGGTCAGACAACAGCAGCAGTTGGGGATCATATTGACAATCGAGTAAAAATTCTCACCTCAAATAACGTCACTCAATGAGAACAACAGCTCCATCGGTTCACACCATGCCAGATACAGGATAAGTTGGGGTGTGAGTCATTTGGGTGGTGTAGATCAGGAAATCTCCATTGATCTGAAAGACACCAGGTTAAGTACACCGGATTCCCATTGTAACAATTCTTTAAAGAGCGTGGCAGGCTCAGGGCCAGGAGGCTGTTTCACCCTTAGAGCGGAGAGACCACTATTAGGGGCCAATAGGTCACAGGTCAGGGTTTGGCCAATGTTGTAAGGTATTCAACAATTCCACAGGTCTAGAATGATTGCAGTTCTCTCTTCCATAAAGCTGGGAAAGTCAGCAGAACAGGCTAGTGCAATTTCAGGAAATTAATCCAATTCAAAAAAGAGGGAGAGGAACATGGATAATGCTCTTGAGATCGAACATTGTTGAACAGGGACAGTCTTGGCAGGGCTGAATGGCCCGGTGATGTTATTGGTGTGAGTCTCCCACACAGACAGTGGAGAAGAGAGATGAGCACACGGTCAGGATTGGTTATTGGCGGAAGGAAATGAAAGGAGGACACATTCAGGTCAATGGGAAACGAAGTGGAACAATTTTAACCCAGGTTATTCCAAAGGCAAGGGAAATGGGAATTACGTCAGGAAACAAATCCCTACAGCGTTCCCATCTCAGTTCGATAATACATCTGTACCTGCAACATTTGGTCCTGTTCACACTCCAATCGACGATTAGACTCAGGGGAATGGAGCTGAAAAAAAACCCAATTTGAGAATCAAACCAATGGGGATGTCAGCACAAGAATCTGGACAGAGAGCAGTGAAAACAAAGTCCAAACCAGAACAGAAGCCCAAGCCAGTCTGTGGGCTGCTAAAGCAGGATACCATTCTGCCTCAATATCGATACCAATCCATCCATGGTTACAGGCAGGAACAATCTACAGCCCAAGCTTCCACCAAGTGTGGAGAACTCCCATTAGCTGCAATCTGCTGTCACACTCATGCAGCTCATAGTCAAAGAGGACAGTGTAGTTTTCAGGGTAGAATCTGATTAGCTGACACCCTGCTGTCCCCAGGGTCAGGTCAGCAGCTTTAATCATGTGCATGGTTCAAAATCAATCCAGCTGGGCCCTGACCAGCAGGTTGTGTTCTCCACACTGCACCATCACAGGCTGTAATGTGGACACACTCCCAACCTCAGACACTGGGAAACTGGAACCAATGGGACCCCCATGAGGAGGGACTCTCAGGAACAGGGCTGTCTGTCTGTTATAGAACATAGAAAATGACAGCACGGGACAAGCCCTTCAGCCCTCGATGTTGTGCTGACCCGCTAAACCAATCTGAAGCTCATCTATCCCACACTAACCCACTTTCATCCATCTATTTATCTAAAGATCATTTAAATGCCCTTAGCATTAGTGGGAACATAGGGAAGTAATTGCTGGGCCTCTTGCTGAGATATTTGTATCATCGATAGTCACAGGTGAGGTGCCGGAAGACTGGAGGTTGGCAAACGTGGTGCCACTGTTTAAGAAGTGTGGTAAGGACAAGCCAGGGAACGATAGACCAGTGAACCTCGGTGGTGGGCAAGTTTTTGGTGGGAATCCTGAGGGACAGGATGTACATGTATTTGAAAAGGAAAGGACTGATTCAGCATAGTCGACATGGCTTTGTGCATGGGAAATCAGGTCTCACAAACTTGATTGAGTTTTTTGATGAAATAACAAAGAAGATTGATGAGGACAGAGCAGTAGATGTGATATATATGGACTTCAGTAAGGCGTTCGACAAGGTTCCCCATGGGAGACTGATTAGCAAGAGAAGATCTCATGGAATACAGGGAGAACTCGCCATTTGGATACAGAACTGGCTCAAAGGTAGAAGTCAGAGGGTCGTGGTGGAGCGCTGTTTTTCATGCTGGAGGCCTGTTACCAGTGGAGTGCCACAAGGATCAGTGCTGGGCCGTCCACGTTTTGTCATTTACATAAATGATTTGGATGCGAGCATAAAAGGTACAGTTAGTAAGTTTGCAGATGACACCAAAATTGGAGGTGTAGTGGACAGCGAAGAGGGTTACCTCAGATTACAACAGGATCTCGACCAGATGGGCCAATGGGCTGAGAAGTGGCAGATGGAGTTTAATTCAGATAAATGTGAAGTGCTGCATTTTGGGAAATCAAATCTTAGCAGGACTTATGCACTTAATGTTAAGGTCCTCGGGAGCATTGCATAACAAAGAGATCTTGGAGTGCAGGTTCATAGCTCCTTGTAAGTGGAGTCGCAGGTAGATAGGATACTGAAGCAGGTATTTGGTATGCTTTCCTTTATTGGTCAGAGTATTGAGTACAGGAGTTGTGAGGACATGTTGCGGCTGTACAGGACATTGGTTAGACCACTGTTGGAATATTGCGTACAATTCTGGTCTCCTTCCTATCGGAAAGATGTTGTGAAACTTGAATGGGTTCAGAAAAGATTTACAAGGATGTTTCCAGGGTTGGAGGATCTGAGCTAGAGGGAGAGGCTGAACAAGCTGGGAAAGTTTTCCCTGGAGCGTCGGAGGCTGAGGGGTGACCTTATAGAGTTTTACAAAATTGTGAGGGGCATGCTTAGGAGAAATAGGCAAAGTTTTTCCCTGGGGTCGGGGAGTCCAGAACTAGAGGGCATGGGTTTAGGGTGAGAGGGGAAAGATATAAAAGAGACCTAAGGGGCAACTTGTTCACACAGAGGGTGGTACGTGTATGGAATGAGCTGCCAGAGGATGGGGTGGAGGCTGGTACAATTTCAACAATTAAGTGGCATTTGGATGGATATATGAATAGGAAGGGTTTGGAGGGATATGGGCCGTGTGGTAGCAGGCGGGACTAGATTGGGTTGGGATATCTGGTCGGCATGGACGAGTTGGACTGGAGGGTCTGTTTCCATGCTGTACATCTCTATGACTATGACTCTATTAATGAGTCTACTGCTGTTGCAAGCAGGACGTTCCACATCCTTACTACTGAGTAAAGAAACTACCTCTGACATCTGTCCTATATCTATCACCTTTCAATTAAAAGCTATGTTCCCTCTTGTTCGCCATTGCCATCTGACGAAAAAGACTCTCACCGTTCAGCCTATGTAACCCTCTGATCATCTTTTATGTCTCCATTAAATGACCTCTCAACTTTCTTCTCAAACGAAAACAACATCATATCCCTCAGCTTTTCTTCATACGACCTTCCCTACAAACACGAAATATCCTGCTAAATCTCCTCTGCAGCCTTTTCAATGCTTCCACATCCTTCTTATAATGCGGTGACCAGAACTGCATGCAATACTCCAAGTGCAGCCACACCAGAGTTTTGTATAGTTGCAATATGACCTCATGGCTATGAAACTCAAATTTTCCGCCAATAAGGTGTACAGTGTGTTAGCTTTTAACAACCCTATCAACCTGTGTGTCAACTTTCAGGGTTCTATGTCCATGAATACCATGATCTCTCTGTTCATCCACACTACCAAGAATCTGACTATTAGCCTAATACACTTTCTTCCTGTGGCTCCTTCCAAAGTGAATCACCTCACTCCTTTCTGCATTAAACTCCATTTGCCACCTCTCAGCCCAGGTCTTCAGCATATCTATGGCCCTCTGTAACCTACAACATCCTTCCTCACTGTCCGAAACTTCACCAAACATATTGTCATCCGCAAATTTACTAACCCATCCTTCTCCGCCCTCATCCAGGTCATTTATAAAAATATCAAGCAACAGTGGACCCAAAACAGATCCTTGCGTTCCACCACTGCTAACTGAACTCTAGTACAAACATTTCCCATCAAAGACCACCCTCTGTCTTCTTTCAGAGAGAAAATGTCTGATCCAAAACGCCAAATCACTGTCAATCCCAAGCCTAAGTATTTTGTGTAATTGCCTACCACGGGGAACCTTATCAAACACCTTACTGAAATCCATATACACCACATCAACTGCTTTAGCCTCATCTACCTGTTTGGTCAACATCTCAAAGGTCTCAATAACATTTGTGATGCTTTATTCACAGAAAATGATAACGCTGAATCACCAATCTCGTTAATGTCCCGTTGAGTTTCCTGAAAAAGGGCCCGAATTGCTAAACCATGATGTGCATGTTGCCTTCGGCAAGATACTTACACTTGATGAGGCAATGGATATGCGATCCCATGGAGCATAAGAACTGTACATGGAAAATGTGGTTTTGAAGAATCTACCAGAATTGAAATTACATGAGTCTGTTACACACAAACATTATATGCACACTCACAAGAAATGTCTTGGCCAGTATTTGACTTATCAGCGACAAATAGATTTCGTCAGTGTGTCATACTTCAGATGACGGGGATAAGATGGAATCTGAGATCTCGATACCCTCAGGATCAATTCTAGGATATTTGAATGATATCATCAGCATGTCGCTTCAAGGCATTCTATTCTGCTCTGCTGTTCTTCCTGCTAAATTACATAAACTTACACTTTCCCAAATTATATTCTATTTGACAAATTTTGCCCCCCTCGTTTAACCTGTTTATATACCCCGCACCATCCTCATCACTGGTCTTTCAACGTTTTTGTGCCATCCACAAACTTTGCTGGAGGTGCCATAGTATGTGGTGATCTGAATGCGAACAGGAGGAAGAAGGGTTTAGAGGGATTTGGGCAAAATGCTGGAAAACGGGAATAGATCAGTTGAGGACACCTGTTTGTTGCCCATGAGTTCGACTGAAGGGTCTGTTTCCATCTGTTTATTCTCCGAGTCCATAAGTCATAATTATATACCCCCACACGAACAAGCCAGAGAGAACGCAATTACTCATTCACAGGCAGGCCCACTAAAATGCTATAAGGTCATATAGTTTATCTTTAACTTTAAAAATGACATTAAATTCAATTCAAAGTCAACAATACGTCAATATGTTCGAACTACAGATTCCCCAAATAGTCTCATCCAAACCTAGACTCGAGATAAACAGTTATCTAAAACTTTTCTAAGCAATTGCTTATGAAGGATTGGAAGGATTACTTCAAAAATATGCCCCCCACCCAATGTGCATTTTATTAGATTCCCTACAGTGTGGAAACAGGTCCTTTGGCCCAACAAGTCCACACTGACCCTCCGAAGGGTAACCCACTGAGACACATTTCCCTCTGTCTAACGCACCTAACCTATGGGCAATTTAGCATGGCCAATTCACCTGACCTGCACATCTTTAGATTGTGCGAGGAAACCGGAGCATCTGGAGGAAACCCACGCAGACACTGGGAAAATGTGCAAACTCCACACAGACAGTCACCCGAGGCTGGAATCGAACCTGGGATCCTGATGCCATAAGACAGCAGTGCTGGCACTGTGCCGCCGCAATGTAAGTTTGGAGAAAGATGCAGTAGTTTTGCTGAGGCTTGCCCCGAGCGGCTTCGTGCTGCAGGACTCTCAGCTCGATGGTCTGTTTCCCGGGAGACTAAGTCAAACACCAACTGGACCGTGGGAACCAACAATTCAATGAAAAACGCTCTTTGGTCTGCCTAAAGCCTGTTGATCTTCCAGAACAAGGAGTTGGAAGTGTCTGAGTGTTGCAGTTTGGCACATTCCAAGATCCCAGATTACATGCTGAGGAATGCACTGAAACTTGGAGCATCTGCTGCCAGGCTGCAGTGGGGAAAGACTAACTGTCTGAGCTCTTCATGCCGAGGGAAATTGGAGTCAATTCAGTTTTTGGATCTTCCCACTGTCTGAAATGCATGCAAATATTAATATTGTCGGTATAAGAGAGGTCTTTGGGTTTTTGGATAGAGTCAAAGTCTGATGTTTTGTTTGTTTACTTGATGTGGAACTGTGAAGAACTGAACTGTATTTGTGACTATGTTTCTGTACAAAGAGATTTTTAATGAATAAAGTATATCTTTGATTTTTAAAAATGACACCTGCCTCATCAGTTTGTACCAGGAGAATGATATCGCACGTGGGATGTGGTCTCCATAATGGGCTTTGGGGGGAGGATTCCACAATTGGCTCTGACTGCTCTACACCAACATTGTGCAGTCTCACACAATGGAGAGGAATCAGAAAAGCAGGCAGGCCTGCCCCCTCTCTCTGGCCGTATCTGGGTGTTGCATAGAACCTTTTCCTGAACCCATCAGGAAAGATGTGACCCTGAACACGGTGACTATTCTAGGGTGGGGAGGGCTGCAGCTCCAAACGATCCTGTACATGGAAAACATCGACGCTTTCTGTTCAGATCTGCCTTCATTGCACAAACTCCTGAGCATCTGTAACTAGTTAGCCCGGCCTCGGGAGACAAGATAAATCGAGGCAAGAGCCATGGTCTAATGGTCAATATTAGAGTTATAATTCCAGATATTTATTACATTGATGTTCGGTCATAGTAGGATTTGACCAGGCTCCAGGATAAACTTCTGAAATGTCTTAAAATGGAGACATTTCATTGTCTGGCTTCCTGGCTGATTCAGAGCAGCTTAATACTTCTGTTGCACTTGCCCCCCCAAAAAAACCTTGTTGGTTATGATTGAATATAAATTTGCCTGTATTGTTCCCGAGAAAATGAGAATACAGACAGACTAAGTGGGTGCTGTCAATGACATTAATTGAATTGACTGGGAACGATATTGAGACTGTGCAGTTTGCTTCTTGGCGAGGTGGGTTCGCAAAATTGTTCAGTGGGAAATTTACAGGAACTATGGATGAGCAGAGTGAATTGTTTTCCCATGCTCAGGAAAGTATTAAGTCGAAAGACAGCAGAGTAATTTACACATGGATGACGTAAACGCGTGTGTGTGTAAAATATCTCAGACATTTTTGCACTTTATGAGTGTTTTATTAAGTCTCTATTGAAACGACATGTACTGTGTTGATCTGAAAAACTGGCATTCGAAAACCATGGTTCAGGGAACACACTTTTCCCAGCCTCAGGAAGGATGGGAACAACTTTGGAAAGGGATGCTGCAAAAATAAACAACTTTGCTTTCAGTCTTGCTTGAGCAGATTTATACATGTTCAGAACAGGTATCGTAGGTTTGTTGGGCTTAAAAATGGACTAATCTTGAGTTGCAGAGGAGTTGTAACCAAGGAGATGAGGAAGGAAATTTCAGTGGCTCTGAGCCAAAAGTTTATATCCTCTCTGGACACAGAGGAGGTGCCAGTGGACTGCAGGACAGCTGATGTGTTTCCACTTTTCAAGAAGGCTGGCAGAGATTGACCACGAGAAACAGACCAGTGAGTGTACCGTCAGTGTTGGAGAACATTCTGAAGGAATTTTAATATCCATCTGGAAAAGCATAAGGCAATTAGGGATAGTGTGGCCTTGACAGAGGAAGGTCATGCCTAACAAATCTGATGCAGTTTTTTTGCGGAGATGACCAGGTCTATGGATGAGGGTAGGGCAAATGAAGTTGTTTGTATAAATTTCAGCAAAACCTTTGACAAGGCCCCATATGGCAGATTGATAACGAAGGCACATGGCATCCAGAGTAGATTGGTCAGTTGGCTCCAGTATTGGCCCAGTCAGTGATGTTGGTAGAAGGCTGGCTATTTGTGTAGTTAGAGGCTGGTGCCCAGTGGTGTATGGCAGGACTCAGTGCCAGATCCCTTCTTGCTTTTGATACTCATAAATGATGTTGTAGTTTGTGTGTGTGCGTGTGTGTGACAGAGAGGAAATGAGGTCCACGATGGGTGGATATTTTGGGCAGCATGAGCCAGTTTGTGCCAAACGGACTGTCACAGTGCTTCGGACTCTATGACACTACGACCATAGAATATAGAGGACAGGAAAGCAATAATTGTAACTCTATCACACTCCAGGCTTCTTTTCGCTGATAGTGTATTAATACAGAAAGTAATAATCCCTCATTTCTTCTTAACCTTATATACATTTGTAAGTTGTCTCTGCTCCAAAATTTAAAACAGAACTTCCACAGCGTAGAACTATTTGCACCAGTCTCTCCCCACTGCCTGCGAAGCACAAGCCAGTAACACTATGAAATAATCCACAACCAAAAAAAAAACAACACCATCTTTGACAAAGCAGTCACTATGTTGGCAACTCATAAACATCTGGCACATTTAGACCATCAACTATTCATGAAGCGTATCAGCTGCATGAAGCACTGCTGAAAGTTACCAGGACTCAGTCGACAACACATTGCAAAAGCATGGATTTAACCCTGTCGAAAGATAAATGCATCAGGTCCACAGGTTCAACACCACTTCTAATGTTTTCCTTGCTTCGATGAAATAAACTGGTTTGTCATGATAACACGCTTCTTCACTGCCGATGGTATAAAATGCTAAACAGCTTTCAGCCATCACTGTTTGTGAACAAATCTATACAAAAGTTGAGGCAAGTACAGGAGAGTAATAGGAGTAGGACACCCGTCTTTTCTAGCCAGATCCACCATTCAATAGTATCGTGGCTCATTTGAAATTAATTTCTTTAGACATGAGAACTGAAAAGGATATGGTCACACAAATATGATTTTGTCTCTGTCAGGCTGCATATGTGAGGAAGTGAACGAGGAAGAAGATAGAGACATGCAGATAAAGACACAGGCAATGGAATGGAGCGAGATAGCCCTTGTGTCCGTGTCCATAGCTGTGAAGAACAAGATAGCTTTAAAGATTGGGCTGCCAAGTGGCAAGTGGCATTCATGCCACATATGCGAATGGGACTTAATTGACAAACAACGACGATCTTCAAGTTTGGAGGAAGTGTCTATCTTCGTGGTGTTCAATTATATTGGTGTCACTGAATCCGCAATTGCCAACTATACAGGAATACCATTGAGCAAAAACTGCTCAAAGGTCAAGCAGCGACAAGAACAAATAAAAAGTGAATAAGTGCTCCGCAGCAACTCCACAGCAACAAATGGGCGGCAAGCTAGCTCAATGGGTAACACTGCAGCCTCCTAAAACAAAGGGCCCGAATTGAATTACAGACTTAGGTGACACTGGAGATTGCACCTTCTTCCTCCATCAGTGTGAGTTGCCATTAAGTGCACTTATTTCCTTCCACAATCCAAAGGAAGTGCAAGTCAAGCGCAGAGGCCAAATTAAATTGCATGTAGTAACCAGGAATAAGCCATAACAAATGCAGATATACGGGTTCTGTTAGTGGACCAATCTGAATGATCTTCTGCAGTTTCGGGATTCTATTTTAAATGACTTTTCCAACTACGTACGAACCAACAATCTCGACAAGTGAAGAAACCATTTGCAACAAAAATATCAGGAATGCAACCGCTTGCATGTTCCCTCTATGATGAAGGTGCAGATGCGCTGCACTTTTAAGAGTGTTGAAGAACTAGCAAGGACGAGACCTTGTACATGCAAGCACACTGTGTTCTGAACAATATAACACTTGTTTGAAACAGCTAGTAGCAGCTAGGTTGCCATGAAACAAATAAATTCAAATTCGGTCCATCAGGTTAAATTATGCCCCAAATTACCAAAATCCAATCAAATTTTCATTTATTATTTTGATAATATTAAAACAATGACACAATCCGATGTTTTGAGGTATAAAACCGGACACTTTGAGCAGTTAGATGGAGAGCTGGCAAAAGATCAACAAATGTAGACTTCTAGTTTAAGAGCTCTTTGAGAGCTACCTCTCTGGGGAAGGAGTTTGCACTGCACAGCATCCAAACCCACCTGGGGAGAGTCTACAAAGGAAAAAACGAGAAAGGAGATATGGCAAATCTGTCTGGTTTTGAAGCGTGATGCTATTTTTGTAAATCTTAGTCAGTTTTTTTTATCAGATTGTAATTGTAGAGTAGTAAAAGATAGGTTTAAGAGAAATGAGTTGTAAATAGTTGTTGGTTTGAATATTCTCTGTTGAACTGAAAGAATAAAATTGTTACATTTTACTTTCAACAGTGACCTCTGGGATATTTCTCTGCCTCTCGAATTTTAGCAGATGACAGCACGGGGTGAATCTTTTCTGTGTTGCTAGTATAAATTAGCAGAGGGCTTTACCCCATGTTGTAACACCTCCAAGCGCACATAATTTTAATTTATTGGTCAAAGTCTTGGTACCCGTTTCCACATCACATTTTATACATGTATCTGCACGATATTGACTGCAGCAGATAAAAAATAGGCTGTGCAACTGCACTATTCAAGATACTATGACTTCAAGAGATGTATTTTATCCGGTTTGTTATTTGAAAAAAGGTGAAGACAGGCATTCTGAGCGCTTTTCTCAAAGCCAATAGATAAACAGCTGATGATATCTTGGGAATTTTTTTTAAAGAAGTTGGAACAACAGAGGCAGCCTGAAAGAGTGGGTAGAGCTCCCACAGAACCTTGACTTTTGTTTATTTTACTTTCACAGTTGTTGTTGTATTGAAGTTGGATGTGGAAGGTCCTATTCATCTCTATGCGACAGCTAAAAGCTGGGGTTCTCTTCTTGCTGCTAAAAGTGCATATGAGACAATGCGTTCTACAGCCAAGAGTGCAATTATGTGTTATCTTAATATTGGAACAGTTAAATAGTCGTATTTATCAGATTTATTATTTTGTTAAAAGTATCTGTAGTGTTAAAGTTCAACCAATTATTTTATTTTATTTTTATTTTGTCTGCATTCCAACTTTAGTGTAAAATTGAAGTATATTTTTCTTAACGTAGAGTAGTTTTCCCAATCTAGTGGCATTTGGAAAGCAACGCCCCACACTTGCCGTTAGCATCAGAAAAAGTTAGGATCTCGGCTCTCTTCTCAATATATTTTGAGAGGATGTTGTCTGGTCCATAACACGCGACAATAAGAAAATGTAGGGAATAAAAAAAAATATTGGGTGCTTTGTGCAGGCAGTCGAGCAACAGTCAGGATATGGCGAAGAAATTAACCCGGCGATAGTAAAAGGATGTCAGAAAAGCACAACTATAGTAATCGTGGGGTACCTCAATCTGCTGGTGGACTGATAAAATCACTTTGGGAGCATACCTCAAGAAAAGGATTGTCTTGGTGGAGTTGAAAATGTGTTGCTGGAAAAGCGCAACAGGTCAGGCAGCATCCAAGGAACAGGAGAATCGACATTTCGGGCATAATCCGAATCTTCCTGTCTGGGTGGAGTGTCTAGTTTACTTCTCTAGGAGTAGCTTGTGCTAAAGCCCACTAAGGAATGGATAATCCTGGATGTGGTAATGTGTCATGATGCGGAGTAGATAAGGGAGCTGCAAGTGAAGGGACCAGTCGCCATAACATGGCATCCTACAATTTGAGAAGGATAGGATTGAATTGGATGTAACAGCATTACAATTGAGTAAAGGTGGAAACAAAGACCTGACTGAGGTCCGGGCCAGAGCGCATTTGTACGGAAATCTGTCTGGAAAGACGGTAAAGCGTCAACGCCTGGAGGTTTGGTGGTAATTCGGGAGGCTCAGCTGAGATTCCTCCGAAGAGAGGGGAACATAAGGGAACCATTGTTGATGAGCGATGTCAGGGGCAGAATAAATGCAAAAGAAAATGCATATCATGTGGTGAGGATTAGCGGGAAGAAAATCATTATGTGTGGAGATGAAATAGTCTGCAATATAAACGAAGATGGTAAGAGATTTCTTTTGGTGTCTATAAATAAAACGGCGTCAAGAATGGATAGAGGACCAATGGAAAATGAGGCGGGATAAACAATATTAGCACACAAAGAAATGGCGGAGGAATTGAGTATGTACTTTGCTTGAGTTTTCATATTGGCAGACACACCACCAGACTCACCAGAGAATCAAGAGAGTCAGGGGTCAGAGATGAATTTAGTGGCCATCACTAAGGAGAAGGTGGATGTAAACGGTTTCAATATGGATCAGTCCTCCAAACCAAGCGACCTCTCATTCAATGTTATGAAGAAGATAGCTGCGGAGATTGCAGAGGCATTTAGTGGCGATATTTCAGGTATCACTGGAGTCAGGAAAGGTCCCAGAAGGCTGGAAAATGATTAATGTAAGACCACTGTTATGGAAGGGAAGGAAATGGAACACGGGAATTTTTCGGCTGATTAGTCTAACTTCTTTTGTGGAATGTTTTTGGACTCCATTGTTAAGAATGTGATTGTTAAGTACTTGGACATTTTGATTGGTCCACTTGCGTAATTACACTTCGAAAGATTATGGTCCTTTGTAATTAACGTGTGATTCAAGCATTCCCACAGAGTACAAATAGAGAGGAGACAAAGGGTGAGTGAGTGTAGGATGGGTGAATGGATAGATAGATAGACGGACGGACAGACAGACAGACAGACAGAGAGACAGACAGACAGAGAGACGGATGGACGGATGGACGGATGGACGGATGGACGGATGGACGGATGGACGGATGGACGGATGGACGGATGGATGGATGGATGGATGGATGGATGGATGGAGTCGACTATTCGAAGCGCTCCTCATCTAACTTAAGCTCCTTTTTGCCTCCTTATTGAGTCATGTACTGTTTTCACTGTCCAGGCTACACTGGCATTCTGGTCCCACGCTTCACGTTTACTGAAGATGTTATTGCTACTTTCTCAGAATTTACATTTTTAGAAATACGCCATATGAGCTGATGTAGATTTTCTATATATATTTTTATTTTCGTCGATTGTGCTATGTTTTTTCTATGTCTAGCACTTGGGAATAAACGAGGTCCGGTGTTTGGTTTAATTGTAGGTGAACACTTTGGAAAGAGTGACCATAATTTAGTGCCATTTAGTTTAGCGATGGAAAGAGATAGGTACATGCCACAGGTCAAGAGTTATAGATGGGGAAAGGCAATTATAATGTAATTAGGCAAGATTTGGGAGGCATAGAATGAGGTATCAAAATGCAGGGGATGGGGACAATCGAAATATGGAGCTGATTTAAGGACCAGATATTGCATGTCTTTGACAGATATATCCGTGTCAGACAGAGAGGAAGGGACAAGGAAAGGGAACCGTGGTTGACTAAAGAAATTGTATCTCTTGTTAAGTGGAAGAGGGAGGCTTACGTGACGTTGAGACGAGATGGTTCAGAGGAGATGATGGCGAGTTACAGATCAGCGGGGAAGGATTTAAAGAGAGAGTTAAGAAAAGCAAGGAGGAGTCAAGAGCAGTCTTTCGCAGGTAGTGTAAAGGACAACCTTCAAGCTTTCTATCGGTTTGTGAGGAATAAAAGGATGATCGGGGTAGGAATAGGCCCAGTCAAAGTCAGAAGTGGGAAGTTGTGTGTGGACCCTGTGGATATTGGGGAGGTGCTGAACGAAAATTTCTCATCAGTGTTCAGTCAGGAAAAATAGGTCATTGTCCACATTGGAACCAACAACACTACGGAGGGAAAAGGTTGAGATTCTGAAGGGAGATTACAGTGAGTTAGGCAGAAATTTTAAAAAAGTAGTCCTGGAGAGTAGTAATATCTGGATTACTCCAGGAGCAACGAGCTAGTGAGAGCAGGAATAGGAGGACAGAGGAGATGAAATGCATGGCTGAGCAGCTGGTGTATGGGGAAAGGATTCACATTTTTGGATTATTGGAATCTCTATTAGGGTACAAGTGACCTGTAAAAGAAGGACAGATTGCACATAAATTGGAAGGGGGGCTAACATACTGGCAGGGAGATTTACTAATTTGCTAAGATTTGCTCGGGAGGATTTAAACTAGTAAGTTGGGAGGGAGGAGGGGTTGGGACCCAGGGAGATAGCGAGGAAAGAGATCAATCTGACACTGGTGCAGTTGAGAACAGAAGTGAGTCAAACAGTCAGGGCAGGCAGGGACAGTTAGGACTAATAAATTTAACTGCATGTATTTCAATGCAAGGGGACTAACAGGGAAGGCAGGTGAACTCAGGGCAAGGTTAAGAACATGAGACTAGGATATCTTAGTAATTACAGAAACATGGCTCAGGTGTGGGCTGGACTGGCAGCTTAATGTTCCAGGATACAAATGCTAGAGGAAGGATAGAAAGGGAGGCAATAGAGGATGGAGTGGCATTTTTGATAAGGGATAGTGTTACAGCTGTGCTGAGGGAGGATATTCCCGGAAATACATCCAGGGAAGTTATTTGTGTGGAACTGAAAAATAAGAAAATAATGATCACATTATTGGGAATGCATTATAGACCCCTAATAGTCAGAGGGAAATTGAGAAATAAGCTTGTAAGGAGATCTCAGCTATCTGCAAGAATAATAGGGTGGTTATGGTCAGGGATTTTAACTTTCCAAACATAGACTGGGACTGCTACAATGTTAAGGATTTCGATGGAGAGGAATTTGTTAAGTGCATACAAGACAATTTTCTGTTTCAGTATATGGATGTAGAGAAGGTGGAAAACTTGACTTACTCTTGGGAAATAAGGCAGGGCAGGTGACTAAGATGTCAGTGGGGGAGCACATTGGGGCCAGCGACCATAATTCTAGTAGATTTAAAATAATGATGGAAAATGATACACGAGATCTAGAAGATGAAGTTCGAAATTGGAAAAAGGTCAATTTTGACGGTATTAGGCAAGAACTTTCGAATGTTGATTGGGGGAAGATGTTCACAGATAAATGGTCGGCTGGAAAATGGGAAGCATTCAGTAACGAGATCACAAGAATCCAGAGAAAGTATATTCTTGTTAGGGAGAAAAGAAATGCTAATAGGTATAGGGAATGCTGGCTGACTAAAGAAATTGAGGGTTTGGTTCAGAAAAAGAGGGAAGCATATGTAAGGTCCAGACAGGATAGATCGAGTGATTCCTTAGAAGAGTATAAAGGGTGTAGGAGTACACTTAAGAGTGAAATCAGGTGGGCAAAAAGGAGACGTGAGATAGCTTTGACAAATTCAATTATGGAGAATTCAAATAATTTTTACAAATACATTAAGGACAAAAGAGTAACTAGGGAGATAATTGGGCCTCTCAAAGATCAACAAGGTGGCCTTTGTGTGGAGCCGCACAAGATGGGGGAGATACTAAATGAGTATTTTGCATCAGTATTTAATGTGGAAAAGGATATGGAAGATACAGACTGTAAAGAAATTGATGGCGACATCTTGCAAAGTTTCCATATCACAGAGGAGGAAGTGCTGGATGTCTTGAAACGCTTAAAAGTGAATAAATCCCCAGGACCTGATCAGGTGTAACCTAAATTCTGTGGGAAGCTCGAGAAGTGATTGCTGAGATACTTGTATCATCGATAGTCACATGTCAGGTGCCGGAAGATTGGAGGTTGGCAAACATGCTGCCACTGTTGAAGAAGGGTGGTAGGGACAAGCCAGGGAACTATAGACCAATGAGCCTGACGTCAGTGATTGGAAAGTTGTTGGAAGGAATCCTGACGGACAGGATGTACATGTATTCGGAAAGGCAAGGACTGATTAGGGATAGTTAACATGGCTTTGTGCGTGGGAAATCCTGTCCCACAAACTTGATTGAGTTTTTGAGGTAGGAACAAAGAGGACTGATGAGGGCAGAGCGGTGGATGTGAAATATATCGATGTCAGTAAGGCGTTCGACAAGGTTCCCCATGGGAGATTGATTTGCAAGGTTAGATCTCACAGAATACAGGGAAAACTAGCCATTTGGATACAGAAGTGGCTCAAAGATGGTGGTGGAGTATTGTTTTACAGACTGACGGCCTGTGACCAGTGGAGTGCCACAAGAATCGTTGCTGGGTCCTCTACTTTGTGTCATTTTCATAAATTATTTGGATGCGAGCTTAAGAGGTACACTTAGTAAGTTTGCAGATGACACCAAAATTGGAGGTGTTTTAGACTGTGAAGAGGGTTACCTCAGATTAGAACAGGATCTTAACATGATGGGCCAATGGGCTGAGAAGTGGCAGATGGAGTTTTATTCAGATAAATGTGAGGTGCTGCATTTTGGGAAAGCAAATCTTAGCAGGCCTTTACAGTTAATGGTAAGGTCCTGGGGAGTGTTGCGAAACAAGGAGACCTTGGAGTGCAGGTTCATAACTCCTTGAAAGTGGAGTCACAGGTAGGTAGGATAATGAAGAAGGCGTTTGGTATGCTGTCTTTTATTGGACAGAGTATTGAGTTGGGACGTCATGTTGCGGCTGTACAGGAGATTGGTTATGCATGTTGGAATATTGCGTGCAATTCTGGAATACTGAGTGACGAGTGCTGCCCCTCTATGAAACAACTTGTTGTGGTAACAGTGTTGTCATATCCACTTGTGATAGTCAGGTCTCTTAAATAATCCGTCTTACCCATTAGACATGCATTGAAATAAAGATTACCAAAGCTTCTGAACTTGCATATGTCTTCACTTGATTGCATGTGCATTGCCGGTAAGACTGACTTGGCTTTTCTTCTACATTTGTCAGGGCATCATCAGCTATTGCACCTGGACATCTTTAACCTATTGCATGCTATCATCACGGGAACATTCCCCGCTGGGTTTATTGAAGTTCAGGTGCAACCTGACTGGTTTTTAACTTTCCATATTTCTCGGGACAGTCCCAATAATGCAGCAAGAGAAATGCTCCATTTCCATCCCCTCCCCCCACCAAATGTTCAATTACACTTTCATAGAATGTAGGACATCGAACAGTACTGCACAGAACAGGCCATTCAGCCCTAGAACTTGTGCCAGCTTTTTACGCTACTCTTAGATCAGACTAACCAACAACACCATCATTGTACTAACCTCCATATGTCAATCCAAGAGTCACTAAATGTTGCGAATATATCTGACTCTACTATCACTGCTGGCAGTGCATACCATGTACCCACCACTCTCTCAGTAAAGAACCTACCTCTGACATCTCCCACCAAACCTTCCTACAATTCCATTAAACTATACCCACTCATGATAGACATTTATGTCATGGGAACAAGGCTCTCTCTGTCCACTCGATCTATGCCACTTAACATATTGTACACCTCTATCAGGTCATCTCTCATCCTTCTTTACTCCAGTCAAAAAAGCCTTCGCTGCCTCAAACCTTCGTCAAAAGGCATGCCCTCCAGTCCAGGTAACATCCTGGTAGATCTCCTCTGTACCTTCTCTAAAGCTTCCACAGCTTTCGTATAATGAAGTGACCAGAACTGAACACAATATTCCAAGTGTGGTCGAATCAGGACTCTATAGAGCTGCATCACATCCTCATGGCTCTTAAACGCAATACCCCACCAATGAAGGCCAATACAATATATGTATTCTTAATAAACCTATCAACCTCAGTGGCAACTTTGAGGGATCTTTGGACATGGACACCAGGATCTCTCTGTTCCTCGACATTGCCAAGAATCCTGCCTTTAACCCTGTATTCGTCATTCAAATTTGACCCTCCAAAGTGAATGACTTCACAGTTTTCAAGATGGAACTCCATTGCATCCTATCAATGTCTCATTACAACAACCGTTCACACTATCCACCAGTCCAACAACCTTTGAGTCAACAGCAAACTTACTAACCCAACCTTCGATTTCCTCATCCCAGTCATTTGTCAAAATCACAAACAATACAGGTCCCAGAACCGATCCCTGTGAAATACCACTGGTCACCAAGCTCCACGCTGAGTACTTTTCATCTACCACTACCCTCTGTCTTCTTTGGGCCAGCCAATTCTGTATCCAGAAAGACAGGTTTCCTGCGTCCCATGTCTCCTTACTTTCTGAATGAGCCAACCATGAGGAAACTTATCAAAAGCCTTGCTGAAATCCATGTACATCACATCCACTGCTCTGCCTTCGTCACCATATTTTGTCACATCCTCAAAGATTTCAATCAGGTTTGTGAGATATTACCTGCTCCTCACGAAGCCATGTTGACTCTCGCTAATCTGACAAAGGTTTTACAAGTAATTATAAACCTTGTCTCTCAGAATCCCCTCTAATACTTTGTCCACCACTAACGTAAGACTGATTGATCTGTAATTTCCAGGATTATCCCTATTCCCTTTCTTGAACAAGGCAAAAACATTTCCCACCCTCCAATCGTCTGGTGCTCCTATAACTTAGGATATAGCCCATCTGACCCAGGTGAACTATCTATTATTACATTTTTCAAAACTTTCAGCTCATTCTCCTTCCTAACATCAACCCGTTCTAGCATATCAGCCTGTTTCACACTGTCGTCAGAAATACCAAGGTCCCTCTAAGTTAGGCATACTGAAGCAAAGTATTCCTTTCGGACCTCCCGTATTTCCTCATACTCCAGGCGCCAAGTTCCCTCCGCTGTCCCTGATCAGCACTACCCTCACTCTGGCCATTTTCGTGTTCCTCACATAAGCGTAGAACTCCTTGAGGTTTTCCTTAATACTACCCACCAGGGCTTTCCCGTGTCCACTTCTAGCTTTCCTAAGTCCGTTTTTAGTTCCTTGCTGGCTACCTTGTAATCCTCGAAAGCCCTGGTTGATCCTTGCCTCCTCACCCTTAACTAAGGCTCCTTCTTCGTGCTCCATAAACAACCTCCACATTTCTATCGTGCATGGCCCAGAGAACATCTGTTCTCCATTTAAGCGCCCCAGTTCCTGCCGAATAGCATTATAATTCCCCCTGCCACAAATAAATACTTCCTCATATCATCTGCAACTATCCCTCTCCATGACTATAGTAATGTCATGGAGTTCTGATTCCTATCACCAAAATGCTCTCCCATCGAGCGATCTGACACCTGGCATGGTTCTTTGCCAAGCACCAGTGTAATATGGCCTCCTTGTCTCGTGGACTTATCTCCATATTGCATCAGGAACACTTCCTGCGCACAGCTATGAAAAAAATGCTCTATGCAAAGTATTTGAACTTTCGGGATCCAGTCAATATTAGAGAAGTTAAAGTCACCCACAACAACAATGCTGTTACGGCTACACATTTCCTTCATTTGCCCCCCAACCTGCTCCTCTTTGACTTTGTTGCTATTGGAGGGCCTATAGAACACTCACAATAAAGTGGCTGCTCCTTTCCTGTTTCTGACTTCCATCCACACTGATACTGTGGAAAAACTCTCCTCGACGAGCTCCCTTTCTGCAGCTGTGATACCGTCCCTAATTAACAACTTCACTCCTCATTCTCTTCTACACACCACCCCCTACCTCTCATTCCTTTTGAAGCATCGAAATCCTGGAAAATCCATTAACAATTCCTGCCCCATGTCTCAAAGTCTCCGTAATGGCCACAACATCGTAGTTCCGAGTACAGGTCCATGTTTTGAGTTCGTCATCCTTATTTCTGATACCTCTCGCATTAAAATAGACACACTTCAACCCATTAGACTGACAGAACCTTCGCCCTTTTGAGTGCCTATCCTTCCTCACAGATTTTCTGCATGCTGTATCTGACTGTTCACAGCCTACTCCATCACCTGATCTGAAGCTCAGTTTCACGACCACTGCCAAAACATTCAATTACTACAGCTGTCAATTTCAACAATTGCATCTAATTTTGTGATCCAACATTTAATAAGATTTTCACACCTGTCGTCAACGCATAAAGGAGCTTCATGAGAACTTCTTTTTCCAAAGATGAATGTTCCCAGTTAATTAGACGGTCACGAGTCACTGTGCTGACTCTCTTGAGAATATTCTGGATTAGTGGTGCTGGAAGAGCACAGCAGTTCAGGCAGCATCCAGCATCTGCAGTCATTGTTTTTACCTCTCTTGAGCATAGACAGTCCCCAAGGCGGAATTTGGTGTAGTCCCTTTAAGTCATGCAGTGTGTTACACTTTAAAAAAGGAATTGACGTTTCAAGGAATGTGGCAATGTGGAAAAAAGGGGCCAAAATTGATGGTAACGATTAATTAAAAGAAAAAGCAGCAGAGAAAAATTAGCAAAATAGGCCATTCCACCATTCTATCTTGCTCAGCCTTTCAATATGGTCATGGCTGATCATTCAATGTTGGAACCCTGCTCCCACTTGCCCATTTTCAAAACGTTCTGAAGGAAACCAAGTGACATGAACAGAACCCTTTTATAATTGTGGCCAAACGAAAAGCCCATTCTTTTCATGTAAAAAAAGTCCTCGGAAATGTAGGTGTTGCCGGTATTCTCCAGCATCTGCAGTACTCACTTCTACCCAGACGAGAGTAGTGCCTGGATTAGTACATGGGACGATGATGTATTGGTCATTACAGAGACGCGATAGAGAAAGGGACTGCTCAACTGTCCAGGGTTTTGTTGCTTTAGATGAAGTAGAGAGGAAATTAAAGGATGTATAGGAGTAGCATTACTAATCATGGAGGATGTCATATCTGCCCTCAGAGAGGACAACCTAGAGGCCTTATCTACTGAGGCAATATAGCTCAAAAATAAAATGGGTGCATCACTCTGATAGGACTACAACTTACACCTCCCTACTGCCACTGTGACATTGAGGCACAAATATGCAGGCAGATTGTGCAAAGATGCAATAATACCAGGATTGTCGGAGTTGGTGACTTTAACTTCCTCAAAATTGATTGGGACTCCCTTAGAGCAAAAGGCGTAGACAGGCAGAATTTGTTAAATGCATCCAAAAAGTTTTCTTGAAACAGATGTGGACAGTCCAATTCGAGCACGGTCACATTGGATTTTGTATTGGCTAATTGATGGGCCAAGTGACTGAACTTTTAGTGGGAGAGATGTTTGGAATCAGTGAACACAACTGTTTTTAAGAAGGTTGAACATACCTTCAAATGAATTTAATTTATGTTGGCATGTGTGGTGTGACTGGTTGATTAAACAATTAATTATTAACCAGATGTTGATGGTTACAGCTTTTGAATATTGTCTGTTTCGTGTTTATTCTCCAGTAGACTTTGTCTGTTCAGTACAGTTTGAGTTTCTGTTTCTTGCCCCAAGGAGAGCATTTGGTGCACATGTGTGGGAGGACATTTTCAACCTGTGCACTTGTCTGTTCCTGGGTCAAGCTGATTTATAACCTGTGGTTGTATTGGCGATGGACCGCTTTTTCTGCGAATGGGAGGTTTTCATCTCTCTTGTAGAATGCGAATAGACAGTTGAAGGGTTCATGCTGTCTTTAATCCGTGGCCTGAGAATGAACACATCGGCACTCCCAATGTGTGGGAGTTTATTTTTCCTGTGGAATGGAAAGGAGTAGACTTGCATATGGAGCGGGGGAATCCTGCAAATGTTGAATGGTCTTTTTTGGGTGCTTGTTTTTATTCTACAGACTGTGGTCATGTCTGTCTGAGAAAATGGACCTTATCTTGTGGACTCTAAATGGTCAGATAAGTGTGTGAATCTGATTTTTATTCTGTGAACTGTACACAGTTGTTTCTCCCAAAGGATCTGAGTTTTACTCATGAACTCTGAATTGTCAGGTGTGTGTGTGTGTGTTGGCCAGGGATAATCCCCGCTTTAGTGTGTGAACTGCAAATAGGTAATTCTCTGGGAAATGGTGGTTTGGAACTATGAAGTACAATTGGCTAATGAGTTGGCGAGCTCATGTTTATCCTGTGGGCTTCAAATGGTCAGTCGATAAATTGATTTTAATCATCTGGATTGGAAGTAGCCAGTTCTGTGTGGACAGCAACTTTTGATTCTGTGGAGTTTTGAATCTTCAACCACTGCACTGACGTGTGCAGTTAAAATTTCATCTGCTGACACAAAGGAAAAAAAAAAGAACAAAGAACATTTCAGAACAGGAACAGGCCCTTCGGCCCCCCTAGCCTGCACTGATCCAGATCCTCTAACTAAACCTGTGGCCTATTTTCTAAGGATCTGTATCCCTGTGCTTCCTGCCCATTTATGCATCTGTCTCGATGCAATTAAAAATGACGCTATCGTCCCTGCCTCTTCCACCTTCGCTGGCAATACATTCCAGGCCCCCACCAGCCTCTTCACGGAGACCTTTCCACGAATATCTCCCCGAAACTTTCCCCTCTCACCTTGAACTCGTAACTCTTTGTAATTGAGTCCCACAGTCAGGGAAAATCTTCTTGCTATCCGGGCTGTCTATACCTCTTATCATTTTGTAGACCTCAATCAGTTCCCCCCAAGGTCCATCTTTCTAATGAAAATAATCTTAACCTACTCAGTCTCTCTTCAGAGCTGGCACACTCTATACCAGACAACATTCTGGTGAATCTCCTCTGCACCAAAGCACCCAATTCCTTTTTGTAATGTTGTGTCCTAAACTTTACACAGTATTACAAATATGGCCGAACCAAAGTCTTATATAACTGCAACATGATCAGGCAGCTCTTGTACTCAATAACCCTTCTGATGAAGGAAAGCTTGCCGTATGCCTTCTTGACCACTCTGTTGAACTACGTTCCCATCTTCAGGGAACAATTGACCTTAACACCCAGATCTCTTTGTACACCAATCCTCCCCAGAAATTTTCGATTTTCCTTATAGTTCGCTCTTGAATTGGATCTTTCAAATTACATCACTTCGCATTTGCCCGGATTTAATTCCATCTGCCATTTCTCTGCCCAACTTTCCACTCTATCTATATCCTGCTGCATTCTCTGATAGTCCCCTTCGCTACTTTCTACTCTACCAATTTTAGTGTCATCTGCAAACTTGCTAATCAGACCACCAAATCATTTATGTATATCACAAACAATAGTGGCCCCAACAGGGATCAGAATGGAACACCGCTGGTCACAGTTCTTCATTTTGAGAAACTTCATTCCACTACTACGCTCTGTCTCTAGTTGCCCAGTCAGTTTTTATCCATCTCACTCGTACTCCCTGGATCCCATGTGACTTCATTTTCCCCAATTTACCATGGGGAACCTCATCAAGTGCCTTTCTGAAGTCACCTTATCAAATGCCTTACTGAAGTCACCTTATCAGACACCTTACTAATCTCAATTTATCAAACACCTTACTGAACTCAACTTATCAAATGCCTTATGAAGTCATCTTATAATATGCTATATTGAACTCACCTTATCAAACACCTTACTGAACTCAACTTATCAAATGCCTTATGAAGTCATCTTATAATATGCTTTATCAAATGCCTTACTGAAGTCACCATATCAAACGCCTTACTGAACACACCTTATCAAACGTCTTACTGAACTCACCTTATCAAACACCTTATTGAAATCACCTTATCGAACGCTTTACTGAAGGCGTGGTCAATGGTGAATGGTTATATGTTCCATTCTGAATGCACGTATTGACATTTCTTTCTCAACAACCAGTAGCCTAACCTGTCATCTTCCAGTCCATACAGAATATTTGTAGCTACAACATTTTCCGAACAAGCTAAATTCTAAACATCTTCTCGTTCCTGAAACTCCGCCCAATATCTAAACTCCTCAATCGGAAAAAGGTTTGTTGATCTCCAGTACTATCCTCACACCTTGACTCTTACCATCTCGACAACCTGTTTTGGGTCCTACAGTGTGTTCTGCACTTCTAATCCCCTCCATGGCCTGTGACACAATCTATATCTTTTCACCAACTGCACCACATGTTGCCCTCCCGAACTCTATAAACTTCCGCAGCCACAGCAATTAAATGGCTTTGTGACATACTCTATTCCCTTAACACTTTACATATCACTGCCATAACTTTCAGCGCCTAAAAATCTCCATATTGTAGTGCCATCGAATCCTACACCATGGTGAAAATTGTTCCTGCTAGAGATTAGAGTCGAGATTAGCGTGGTGATGGAAATGCACAGCAGGTCAGCCAGCATTCGAGGAACAGGAAAATCGACGCTTAGGGCAGGGGCCCTTCATCAGGAATGCATGACCTGCTTTGCATTTCCAGCACCACTCGAATCTTGAGTCCTACAGCATGACCTATTTCTGTTCTGATGCTTTAAGTTTGAATAACTGACGTTAGGCTAACACGTATGCAATTTGGTTTATTTTATCTCTCTTTCCTCAAGTAGAGTTAGTTGCTAATTCCCAATCGAAAGGAAGTGTTCCCGAATCTATGAAAATCTTGGAAATCATGGCTGATGTTTCCACTATTTGCACAGCTCTGTCTTTAAAAGGTATAGTATCAGTCGCCAGATCTCAGGGATTTTCCAGTCTGAAATTTCCCAGTATTTTTCTCAGACATGAATTTCCTTTCTTGTTTTAGACCTAATTGTCCCAGTCTGGAATGAAACAAGTAAAAACAAGAACTGTCTGTATTCAATTTCTCTGCTATCTTAACCATGCCCTGTGATTTTTCACATCTTCATTTCAAGGTTTAGTTCAGCTATTGTCTTCCAGTTTGTACATTTCTAAAGCGCCTTGTAACGTACTTTTTTATTCACTTCTGTGACAAAGGCGTCGCTGGCGAGGCCAGGAATCTCTTGCCTGTGCCCAGTCGCCCTGGAGAAGCTGTTTTGTTGAACTGCTGTAGGCCGTGTGCTATACATTGACGCATAATGCCCTGGTGGGTGGGGGGGGGGGGGGGGGGATTTCCTGGATTTTGACCCAAAGACAGTGATGGAATGGTTATGTATTTCAGAGTCAGCACGCCGAGTAGCTTGGAGTGGAACCTACGGTTGGTGGTGCTCCCATGTATGTCCTGTCCTTCTACATTCAGTGCCTCACTAACGTGATCGAGGTTTCTGAGGAAGTGACGAAAATGATTGATGAGGGAAAAGTGGCTGATGTTGGCAGCATGGACTACAGCAAAGCCTTTGACAAGACATCTCGTACTTGACTGGCACAAAAGGTAAATCCGCATAGTATCAAGGATGAGCTGGCAAGGTGGCTTATTCATAGGAGACCGAGTGTCGCTGTGGAAGGATGCTGTTTGGAATGGAGGGCTGTGACGAGTGGTGTCCCACAGGGATCAGTGCTGGAACCTCTGCTATTCGTGAACCACATGCATAATTTGGGAGACAATTTGGCTGTTCTATTTAGTAAGTTTGTGGGTGAAACAAAGATTCGTGGAGTCACAGATAGAGTAATAGAGATGTACAGCATGGAAATAGACCCTTCGGTCCAACCCGTCCAAATTGTCAAAGGATACAGCAGTATATGGATCAATTGGAGGGATGAGCAGAAAAATGGCAGATGCATTTAATCCAGGTGTAAATGGCAGAACTTCGTGGAGTATTGATACACAGAGGGATCTGGGTGTGCAGGTCCATTGATCACTTTAGGCAACAGTACAGGAAGATAAGGTAGCAACAAAAATACTTATGGTATGCTTGATGCCATTTGCAGGGACATTGAGTATAAGGACAGAAAATTATTGCTGCAGTTTTATACAACTTTACTTAAAAAACACTTGGACTCATGCTTTCAGTTCTGGTCGTCACATTACCAGAAGGATGTCGATGCTTTGGAGAGGGTGCAGAAAATGTTCATCAGGACTTTGCATGGTATAGATGATTTTAGCAATGAATATAGGATTTGTTGCCAGTGGAACACAGAAGGTTCAGGGACAACCTAATCAAAGTTTATATGATTGTGAATGGCATTGGTAGAGTTGGAAGTATGAGGCAATTTCCCAGGGTGGCGGGATCAATTATGAGGGGACACAAGTTCAACGTGCTACAGGGAGTCGGGGGTGGGGCGGGGGGGCGATGTTTAAAAGAGATGTGTGAGTCAACAGTTTCATACAAAGGATGATGATTACCCAGAATGCACTGCCAGAGGAGGTGATGGAAGTGGATACGATAGCAGCTCTAAATAAATATCTGTACGAATCCATGAATAGAAAGGGAATAGGGGGTAAAGATCCTGAAAGTGAAGACTGTTTTAATATGAAGGGCAAAATATATCATCACAGGCTTGGAGGCCCGAAGGGCGTGTTACTGTGCGGTATTGTTCTTTGTTCAAGGTGGTCGCAATCATTAATTTAGAAGGTGCTGTCCGAGATCGTTGATGAATTTCTGCTGTGCAACCTGTAGACGGTATGTACTTATACGATTGAACATTATTGGTGGAGGGAGTGGATGCTTGTGGATATGGTGCAAATTAATAGGGCTGAGCTTTTTGAGTGTTGTTGGAACTGCACCCATCCATGCAAGTGGGGAGTATTCCATCACAATGCTGACTGTGCCTTATAAATAATGGCCAGGTTGTGAGGAGTCAGGAGGTGTTCTTTCCACCGCATTACTCCGAGTCTCTGAGCCGCTCAGATAGCCATTGTGTTCATGTGAAGAGTCACAGACTCATAGAGTCATAGGGATGGACAGCACAGAAACAGACCCTTCGGTCCAACTCGTCCGTACTGACTAGATATCGCAACCCAATCTCGTCCCACCTGCCAGCACCCGGTCTCTCCCTCCAAACCCTTCCTATTCATTTACTCATCCAGATGACTTTTGAATTTTGTCATTATATTAGCCTCCACCACTTCCTCTGACAACGCATTCCACACACACACCAACCACTGCGTGAAAAAAGTTCCCCCTCGTCTCTTTTAAATCTTTCCACTCTCACCATAAACCCATGCCCTCCAGTTCTGGAGTACCCTACCTCAGGGAAAAGATTTTGTCTATTTATCATATCCATGCCCCCTTGTCAATGGCAGCGATGGTAACACCACTGAATGTCAATGGGCAGTGGTTAGTGTTATAGACCAGACCAGACCACATCAAAATATTCTAAGAAGTTAACTCAGATACTCACGTTTTCTTATGGTAAAGACTAATATAAAGTGCCTGTTGCAGATAGAATGAATATAGTCAAACTACTCGAAGTAAAGCACAATAATTTATTTAAATACTGTCGTTAAAATATATCCAAAGAAAGAGGAATTTAGAATAACTTCACTCTTTTGGAAAAACCATAGATACAGTAACGATTACTACTTAACTGTTTCAATATAGTAGCATCCTATAAACACACCCCTTGACCAAAAGGAAATTTAAGAGACACATTCTCACCCGCAGTTCTCCCAGCCAAGAGAGAAAAACATCAACAGAATATTCAGAGAGAGTAGCAGCCAGGAGCCAATCACTGATGGTTCCAATTCTGTTCAGACCCCAACAGCTTCTGATGTAAGGACAAAGTAAAAACCCAGAAATCCTGATCCAAGAGAGCTGGCCACACCTTTGGAGCTGTTTTAAATTAAAACCCAAGGTCTGACAAACTGTTTCGTCAATTGGTCTTAACTACCGAACTTGGTACCTTTTATTTAATCTCTCTCTGAAAATAATCTTGAACAAAATTATCTTTGAAAGCTCCAGTATTGTCACAGTGTCTTGTCTTTTTTTGAGATAGGCTGGCATTTGTTGGCGTGAATACTACATGCCACTTGTCAGCTCAATCTTGGACCTTGTCCAATCTTGTTTCATTTGAATATGGATTGCGTCAATACCAGAAGAGGATGAATGATGGTGCACATTGTGCAACCATCGGCGAACATTCACAGGTCTGATCTTACAGTGGAGGAAAGGTCATTGATGAAGCAGCTGAAGATGGTGAGGCATAGCTATCTCTTTCTCTATGTTTTCCATTTGCCTCACTGTTCTGGTAGCCCTTAATTGGTTTCTAAAACACTCAGTCCTCAGAATTGTTCGTTTCCATTTGCTGGTCTTCTAATCCTCTTCAGTCCCATGATCTTTGATGTCCTATGTGAATCACTTTATGTATTTCTGGCTGAGATTTTGATTGTTTCAGTGGAATGTCCTTTTTTTGAATTGCTGACAATGTTCCTTCGAATCACTTCCTCTGCTCTTTCTCAGCCATGCGTTGCATTCTCTTTACTCAGTTTATCTTGGCCAGTTCCACTCTTACGCCCAACATAATTGTTTTATTTTAAGTTCCGGATTGTTTGAACTTCATTTGACCACGCTAAAACCTCATAATAACTTCTACTTTCATCTTATTACGGTTCCCAGAGGATCTTCCTGACTTTGACATTGTTCATTCACTTCGCTTTATTGCACAATGCTCAATCAGAGCTAAATGGAATCATAGGCAGCTGGCCAATATTATGTTCAGAAGCATGAGCAAAAACATTGTTTAAACTCCTTTTGAAGATTACCCTGCCAAGTGTGATTGTCCCAGACGAGATGAAGATTGAATTTTGAGTGCGAGCAGCAGCAGAGTTTAAAGGAACGGGGAAAGCTACAGCTTCGGTGAGACAGATTGTTTTAAAATTACTTACCGGTAGCGGGCAGCGGTGTATTTTTTTCTCTTCACAGAAAGAGCGGGAGCAGCAGGGGGAAGTGACGAAGACCAGAGGGATGGCCGGGCCCCGGAAGCTGGTATAGCGTAAGCTTACCTGGGTAGGTTATTTTCCCTATAAAAGTGCGCAGGACCTATAAAAGCTCAGAGCCGGACCTCGTGCCAGAGAGCTGGTCACTGCAGCTTACCCCTGCTAGGCTGCCCCCCCCACAACAGTATCCCAAGCAGTATACTTATTGTTGAGTGGAATGACCACAGGGGATCCCTGTACTGCCTGCTTCCTCCTCTTCCCACCTTAAACTGTTGCCCAACTACCTCTGTTCTCTGCCGTAACTATGTCCCTGTAGTTTCTATCTATCACACTCTCAGCCTTTCGAATAATCCTCAGTTCATCCAACTCCAGCTCCAGATCTCTAACGCAGTCTGTGAGGAGCTGGAACTGGCTGCACTTCCTGCAGGTGAAGTCAGCAGGAGCATCGGTGGTCACCCCTACCTCAAACATACTGCAGGAGGAACATTCCACTGCCTGCGCTGCCATAACTCTACACTTAGTCTCCAAAACAAGAACATTAAGTAGCTTACCTGTTCAGCCGACTGAGTGCATTTTTTTAGGTGGCAGGAGGAGGGAGGGTGGGAGACACTACAGGTGTAGTGTCTCGGGTTCCTTCTCCACTCAAACTTCTTACCTTCCCAGAAGCCTCTGTTGACGATTTCCGGGTTCCCGCTCCTGGTTGAAAAAAAAACACAGACTGCGAAAAGAAAAACGTTAATTTAAACTAGTTTCCGCTTACCTTCTGGCTCCCCTCTCTGTGCGCCCGCTGTAGCACTTCCAGGCAGAATATTTTCCTTCTACTCCCACTCGCTGTCTTCTGTAGGCCAGCCAATTCTGTATCCAGACAGCTACGTTTCCCTGTATCCCATTCCCCCTGACCTTCTGAATGAGCCTACCATGGGGAACCTTATCAAATGACTTGCTTAAGTCCATATACACTGCATCCACAGCTCGGTCCTCATCAAAGTTTCTAGTCGCATCCTCAAAGAACTCGAAAAGGTTTGTGAGGCATGACCTGCCCCTCATAAAGCCATGTTGACTGCATTTAATCAAGCCATGCTCTTCCAGATGGTCATATCTCTAATTCCTCAGAATCCTTTCTAACACGTTGCGGACGACAGATGTGAGACTTACTGGTCTGCAATTGCCGGGGATTTCCCGATTTCCTTTCTTGAAGAGCGGAATTACATTTGCCTCTCTCCAATCCTCAGGTACGACTGCAGTGGAGAGCAAGGATGCAAAGACCTTCGCAAGTGGCGAAGCAATTGCTTTTCTCATTTCCCAAAGCAGCCGAGGACAAATCTGGTCCGGGCCTGGCGACTTGTCAATCTTAATGTTTGACAAAATTTTCAGCACACCTGCTCTTCAAAGGTTTCATTCACTACAAAGTTAGTTTCTTTAGTAAATACAGAAGCAAAAAACTCATTTAGGGCTTCCCCTATCTCCTCAGACTCCACATAACAAATTCCCTATACTATCCCTGATCGGCCCTACTCTTTCTTTGACCATTATCTTATTCCTCACATAAGTGTAAAATGCCTTTGTGTTCTCCCTAATCCGTTCTGCCAAGTCTTTCTCGTGCCCTTTCCTGGCTCTCCTCAGACCATTTTTAAGCTCCTTCCTCGCCTGCCTGTATTCCTGTAGAGCTGAACTTGACCCTAGTTTCCTCCACCTGAACTAAGCTCCCTTTTTCCTTTTGACGAGAAGCTCACCGCTCTCGTCATCCAAGGTTCCTTTATCTTACCACTTCTTGCCTGTCTCAGAGGGACATATTTATTCATCACTTGCAACAACTGTTCCTTAAACAGTCTCCACATGTCTATAGAGCCGTTCCCAGGGAACAATTGTTGCCAATCCATGCTTCCTAACTCATGTCTAATGGCATCATAGTTTCCTCTTCACCAATTAATTATCCTCCCATTTTGCCTAATCCTCTCCTTCTCCAAAGCTATGTAGAACGTGAGGCAGTTGTGGTCACTATCATCAAAATGCTCTCCCACCACAAGATCTGATACCTGCCCCGGCTCTTTTCCGAGCACCAAGTCGAGAATCGCCTCTCCCCTCGTCGGCCTGTCAACGTACTGAGTTAGGAAACCCTCCTGAACACACCTTACAAAACCAGATCCTTCCAAACCATCTGCTCAAAGGAGGTTCCAATCAATATTGGGAAAGTTAAAGTCACCCCGTTACAACAACCCTACTACGAGCCACACTTTTCCAATATCTGCCGACCTATGCTTTCTTCCATCTCCCTGCTGCTATTGGGGGGCCTGTAGTAAACCTCTAACGAGATGACTGCTCCCTTGCTGTTCCTAATTTCCACCCATATTGACTCACATCCATTAAATAAGTGATGAAAAGTTGTGGATACAGCACCGATCCTTGTGGTTCTCCACTGGTCACAGGTCTCCAATCTATAAAACTACCCTTCACCATCACCCTCTGTCTTCTACCTTCCAGCCCGTTCTGTATCCAAATGGCTCGTTCTCCCTGTATTCCGTGAGAGATAGCCTTGCTAAACAATCTCCCATGAAGAACCTTGTTGAACGCCTTACACATAGTCCACATACATCACGTCCACCGGTCTGCCCTTATCAATCCTCTTTGTTACTTCTTCAAACTGCTCAATCAAGTTTGTGAGACATGATTTCCCACGCACAAAGCCATGTTCACTATCCCTGATCAGTCCTTGCCTTTCCAAATACAGGTTCACCCTCGCGAGGTTTGAGAAGATTTGTAGCTCAGGTTGAGGTTATGGATGTAGGTTTGCTCGCTGAGTTAGATGGTTCATTTCCAGACGTTTCGTCTCCATACTAGGTAACATCTACAGTGGGCCTCAGGCGAAGCGGTGTACATGATTCCTGCTTTATATTTATATGTTTGAGTTTCTATGGGTGTATATCCTATCCCTCAGGATTCCCTCAACAACTTGCCCACCATTGATGTCAGGCTCACTGGTCTATATTCCCTGGTCTTGTACTTGCCACCCTTCTTAAACAGTGGCATCACGTTAGCCAACCTTCAATCTTCTGGCACTAACCTGTGACTATCAATGACACAAATATCTCAGCAAGGTCACCAACGATCACTTCCTTAGTTTCCCACAGAGTTCTAGGATACACCTGATCAGGTCCTGGGGATTTATCCACCTTTTGTGTTTCAAGATATCCAGCAGTTCCTCCTCTGGAATATGGACATTTATCAAGATGTCACTATCTATTTCCCTACATTCTATATCTCCCATGTCGTTCTCCACAGTAAGTACTGATGAAAAATGTTTGTTTAGTATCTTCCCCATTTCCTGCGGCTCCACAGAAAGGCCGCCTTGTTGATCTTTGAGGAGCCCTATTCTATCCTCAGTTACCCATTTGTCCTTAATCCATGTGTAATTAACCTTTGGATTCTCCTTAATTCTATGTGCCAAAGCTATCTCATGTCCCCTTTTTGGCCTCTGGATTTCCCTCTTAAGTATATTTCAACAGCCTTTATACTCTTTTAAGCATTCACTCTATTTCTCTTGTCTATACTTTAGATATGCTTCCTTCTTTCTCTTAACAAGACCTTCAATTTCTTTAGTCATACAGCATTCCCTATAGCTACCAATCTTTCCTTTCACCTTAACAGGAATATACTGTCTCTGGACTCTCGTTATCTCATTTTCGGAGGCTTCTCATTTTACAGCTGTCCCTTTACAAAATCAGCTTTCTAAAAGTTCTTGTCTAATGCCGTCAAAATTAGCCTTCCTTCAATTTAGAGCTTCAACCTTTAGATGTGTTCTATCCTCTTCCATCACTATTTTAAAACCAGTCGAATTATGTTCGTTGGCACCAACGTACTCCCTCACTGACACCTCAGTCACACGTCCTGCCTTATTTCCCAAGAATATGTCAAGCGGTGCACATTCTCTAGTAAGTACATCCACATATTGAATCAGAAAAATTTCTTGTACACACTTAATAAATTCCTCTCCATCTAAATCCTTAACGCAAAGGCAGTCCCAGTTTATGTTTGGAAAATTAAAATCCCCGACCAAAACCACCCTATTATTCTTACAGATAAAGACATCTCCTTACAAATTTGTTTCTCGTTTTCCATTTGATTATTATGGGATCTATAATGCAATCCCAATAAGGTGATCATCCATTTCTTATTTGTCCGTTCAACACAAACAACTTCGCTGGATGTATGTCCAGGAATATCCTCCCTCAGCACAGCTGTAATGCAACCCTTATTAAAAACGCTACCACCCGCTCCTCTCCTGCCTCCCTTTCTGCCTTTTCTGTAGCATTTGTATTCTGGAGCATTAAGCTGCCAGTCCTGTTCATCCCTGAGCCATATTTCTGCAATTGCTATGATATACCTGTCACATATTCCAAGCCATGCCCTGAGTTCATCTGTCTTCCATGTTAGGCCACTTGCATTGAAGAAAGTGCAGTTTAATTAATCAATCCTCCCTTCTTCTTTGCTTTGTCCCTGCCTTCCCTGACTGTTTGGCTCGTTTCTTTTCTCTGCTGTACCATTCTCAGATTGATCACTTTTCTACCTATCTCCCTGGGCTCCAGCCCCTTGAGTTGCTGATGTCATTTCCTGTTTGTGTTCTCAGAGGGTGGTAGATGGGGTCCAAGTCAACGTGTTAATAGAGTTCCATTTGGAATGCCATGCTTCTAGGAATTCTTGTGCATATCTCTGGTTGGCTTGTTCGAGGCTAAATGTGTTATCCCAGTCAAACTAGTGTCCTTCCTCATTTGTATGTAAGGATACTAGTGAAAGTGGGTCATATCTTTTTGTGGCTAATTGATGTTCATGTCACCTGGTGGCTAATTTTCTACCTGTTTGTCCAATGTAGGTTTTGGTACAGTTCTTGCAAGGTATGTTGTAAAGGACGTTCGTTTTGCTTATTGTCTTTATATGGTCTTTCAAGTACATTAGTTGCTGTTTTAGTGTGTTTTCTGGTTTGTGGGCCACCGTGATGCCAAAAGGTCTGCGTAATCATTTCTGAGATGTCTTTGATGTAGGGCACAGTGGCTATGGTTTCTGGGTGCATTTTGTCTGTTTGTTTGGGTTTGTTGCTGGGAAATCAGTGGACTATGTTCATTGGGTACCCGTTCTTTTTGAATATGCTGTATAGCTGATTCTCCTCTGCTCTTTGTAGTTCCTCTGTGCTGCAGTGTGTGGTGGTTCGTTGAGATTATGTTCTAATGCAACTTTGTTTGTGGGAGTTGGGATGATTGCTTCTACAGTTCAGTTCTTGGTCCATGTGTGTTGTTTTCCATTAGAAAATGACACACTGCAGCACAGAGGAAGGAAGAAGGGCCGAGGAGAATCAGCTTTACAGCATTATCTGATGCATCAGTATTAAAAATGAATAGGTACTCAATGAACGCAGTCCACCTATTTCTCAGCAACAAACCCAAGCAGGTAGACAATACGCCCCCAAGAACCCTCGCAACTCTCCTCGACATCAAGTACATCTCGGAAAAGACTGACAGACTATTCACGCCTCTTGGTATCATGGTAGCCCACATCGACCACCATCTGAGAAAAAGAATAAGAAGCGACATCATCAACACAGGAAATGATACCACAAAACGAAGGAAACCTAACCATATAAATAGAAACAGGGACATAACGCCAGCACTTCACCGGAGGCTCACTAATGACATTGCCTAGTATGGTGATGAAACGTCTGAAAACGAACCTTCCAGCTCAAAGAGCAAATTTGCCTCCAGAACCTCAAACTGGGCTACAAATTTCAGTACAGTCCCTTTTATCACGTTGCACATGTTACATTCTCAAAGGAATTCAATTGAATCGGAAACAGTGACGACTCTCCCAGATTAACTTGAATTGATCAAAGTGTCCTGCTTTCTCTGGTTGAATAATGTGTTCCAACAGTTTCACTGTGACATGTTAAGTTAAATGACCTCTGCTTCCTGCTTTCTCACTTCCACCTGCTATCTTCCAATACACTGGGGCTGAAACATGGTGTACCTGGAGCGCAACAGTTTCAAGAAACAGATGTTAAAGCTCATTCACTGGCTGGGTAATGAGCTCCCCATCCTCCATGAGAGAGAATGATTTCTTTCTGAGCTGATAGATTCTGAATGGTGTATGACTGAGGAAATGGAAGTGACTCTATTTTTTTTTGCATACATCTTGCTTTTGAAACCAAGGTGATGGTGGAGAATGGCGACTACATACTTTTTACTGTACTCATGTTTTCCTGTACATGAGTACATGTGACAATAAAAACTAATTCTAGTTGTCATGTGAAAATCAAGCCTCCAGGGAGTCAATTCGGTGAACTAAATTATTACATTATTTACAGTTATTTAACAAATATAATCAGGTATGATTTGTTTTGTATACATCAGAAAGCAATAATTAGCAATGGCATCAGTAAACTCAGTCAGACAACATTTACAACTGGAAACTGAGGTATTGAATAACTGTCAGCGTGCCTATCCCCACAGGAAAGGAGATGGGAACTCTTCCCAAATGATTGGCCTTTGAATGCTCTTGACCCAGCCCTCGCTCCCTCTCTCGTTCACATCAGTACTTTTGATATCATACCCTCACACTGACAGTGATCAAACATTGTCACTTTAAATCTGAAACAGCACACTCTAAAATTTGCTGTGCTCTCCTGATACTTCTGTTATCCCAGAGTTACAACAAGGATATCAATATTCTTCCAATACGATGAAAGTTTCAGTGCTGGTTCCAGAACACAGTCGCGTTGCAATTACAGGAACCATTTTTCTGCGCTGTTCACAAGGGCATTATGCTTTGTTCCTGTCAAACACAAACACGGACCATTCTTGGATCACTTGCATCTGAGACAGAAGGACTGACCAAACATCATTTTCCTGTATATTTCAGGAGGAGAGGCAATCACTAGACTGTCACTAGACTGTTAATGCAGAGATGAAAATGTGTTGCTCGAAAAGCGCAGCAGGTCAGGCAGCATCCAGAGAACAGGAGGGTCGACGTTTCGGGCATAAGCCCCTCTTCAGGAATGAGGAAAGTGTTCCCAGCAGGCTAAGATAAAAGATAGAGAGGAGGATCACCTACATCTCACACGAGCCATCAAGCCAATTGTCACTTTCCTGACTCCGCCCACCGCACCCCCGCAGCATGGTGACTGGACTATTGGTTTGGGATGTACACCAACAGCGCAGGTTCAATCCTCACACTGTCAGATTACCAGGAGCATTCCACCTGCTCAACCTCACCCCTCCCTGAGGTATGGTGATACGCAGGTTAAAACATACACCCGTCGTGTCTCACTGATGAGACAGCAGCTTTAGAGTTCACTGGGACTATGGTGACATTACTGAAGGAATATATATGCCCAAGTCAGGATGGTGAGTGACTTGGAAGAAAACATGCAGGTAGAGTTGGTCTCATGTATCTACTGCCTTAGTCTTTAGGATGGGAATGACCTGGAAGATGCTGTCTAAGGTGCGTTGGTGAATTTCTGCAGTGCATATTGTCCATGAACTTCAATGCTGCTACTGTACATCACTGGTAGGTGGACTGCATGCTTGTAGGTATGCCAACCAAACTGATTATATTGCTGTTCAACAGAAAGTTCTGAATGAGATTAGCAGGCCTGGTTTAACTGTAAAGAGAGAGATAACGAATGTTTCAAATCCAAATCGATTCTGCTTCAGCACTGCTCTGAAATTATTTGGACTCAACGGTTAACGCTGCATTACTCACTGCAATAGTGTAAGGTTTGTTCATTTTCTCTAGTACTTTTTGCTTTCGTTTTAGATTTCAAGTGTCCGTTGCGTTGTCCTTTTACATGGTGCTTTGTCATGTTGTTCTCCCATTTCTTGAATTTGTTAGAGCCAACTACGTTTGTGCATGACACAAACACTGACCAGTTTGTTGGCAGTGAGGAAAGCAGTCTCAGGTTACAGAGAGAACTAAACAGATTTGTCAGATAAGTAGATCAATGGAAAATGAAATTTAACGCTGACAAAGCGTGAGAGGATGTGCTGCAGCAGAAGTCACAAGACAAACAGTTCTCAATGAATGGTAGGACACGACGAAGCTTTGGGGAATAGAAATTGAGATGTTTACTTACAGAATCGTGGACGTGACAGGACAGCTTAATAGGATAGCTCAGAAGGCATACGTGTGTCTTTACCAATTGAGGCACAGAATCTAAGAGCAGGGAGATCCTGTTGGAGCTGTAGAAGACTTTGTGTAGGCTACAGTTGGAGTATTGAATGCAGTTCTGATCACTGCCCCTTAGGAAGGATGTTACTGCACTGGAGGGAATACAAAGAAGATTCATCAGAACGTTGCTTTATCAACAACAATTTAGCTGTGAAGAGGGAGACTGGGTAAACACGGGTTCCTTTCTCTCGAGCAGAAATCAGGTATATCAGACTATGAGTGGCTTGGACAGGGTGAATAGAAATCAGTTGCTCCTCTCAAACAAAGTACCAACCACCATGTGACATAATTTGAAGCTGAAAGGGAGGATGTTTCGAAGGGATATGAGGAAAATGCTTCTCACATGGAGGATGGTAACGGCCTGCAATGCATTGCATGGCTTGAATTTGAAACTGTAAAACACAAACTTTAAAAGAAATACTTATATGAGCACTTGCAATGTCATACGGTTCAAGGCTGTGGGACAGGTGCTGTAAAATAGCACTGAGGAAGATTTAGTCTAATTTTGACAGGGCAAACATGATGGGCCAAAGGGCGTCTTGTGTTCTATATGATTCTGTCATTCTAGAATTCTAAAGTTAAATTTCTGAATCAGTTTCTTTGCATTTGCATTTGCGTCGAGGAAATATTACCCAGAGTAAGTTTTAGCTGTTGTTGTGGTCAGTATCATCCTCATGTTCCGTGTTAGAGTACTCATTCACAGATAAAATTTCCTCAATGAGCTGGATAAAATAATTAACAAGAAAAGCGCTGGTAAAACAGTGTCCAGTGAAACACCTCTCAAGGAGGTCTACAACATGAGGTAATGAATGACTGAATGGCCTCTGCAAAATGAAGGTCGTCACTGACAGGAATATCAAACGATGTTTAGATATTGATGGGATTGCTAGTTTTTGAAATAATGCCAGCATTGTTGTTTGAAGATATATTGCAATTAACATTTGAGACCTAATAGGATCCGATTATATCAGTCTTTGGGGTTTTCACTGACAGACGTAAACCTCAATGACATCATTTCATTAAAATAGACCTGTTGTCGTAATCTGTTTGTTCGAAGTGGTTTTAAAAATTGAAAATGTAATCACAGTTTCCCATTATATATACCACACAATACAAAATAATAACTCTGGAACGGTGTCAGTTCCAACTCTGAGAGAATTCTCCAATTCTGACAGATTGCCAGCAGCAGGAACAGAGGGATTGTTTCACAACAACAAAATGTCTCTTCCCAGGCAAATGGTCGCTAAAGTATACTACACCATCCTTGCTGTTGTTGGTATTCCTGGTAAGCCTTGCAACAAAATCAACGTGTTTAAATCTCTGCGTTGGTTCATACCTATTTCCACTCGACAACTGATAAGTATTTTATTTCCTTTTAGCAACGGAAATCCTGATGCCGGGTGATTGTGTCCTCACTTACTGAGTTTAAAGCGAAGAGTTTGTTCATGAGGAGGCTCTTCAATAATGTGCAGCATTGTCTGCTTCTATGCACTGTGCCCAAAGGGTTTGCACTGAGGCCACGTTGATGGAGTTTGGCAGAGCACCGACCCTGGCTGCTCGAGGAAGTGTTTAGAAAAACCTTTCTCTCTCTCTCTCTCTGTGGTAGTTCAAAGCCTGCTATCTGTCAGATGGATTTTGTAACAATCTGATTAGTGACACCTGATATTTCCCATTACTTGATGTCAAGGTATTGTGTTTGTCAGGCAGTTTGTTCTAAATGATTGCCCAGATACAATGTGGGAAATGGGTGGGTGGAACAGGTAATTATGGATTGTTACGCCTGCGTCAGCATAGATAGCGTTGAATGTTCTGCAGGGTATCCGTAATGTAGCATTTTGCTAAGTGTGGAGCATTAACCTAAGAAACTCAATGATTCCAATTGCAAGTTGTAGTGGGAATACAGTTCACTGTAGAACTGTATTACGTGTGGGTCAATAATCTGGTGGGAACACCGGATTTCAGTGGCAATGCGATTCAGTGAATATCTTTCAATTAGAATTTTAACGAGTGTGGGTTCCTAGCCAAAGACTAATAACCAACCCCAGTGTCCAAGTGTTACTGGGAGCATCTCTCAAAATAAAATTACACTGAGTGTGGTTTACTCATTGGAGGGGAACAACTTACTCCAGTGGCCGTGCACAAGGAGGAACATCTCTGACTGTAGAATGTAACTGTTCGTGGGGAACAGAATGAAAGAGAATGTCTGACTGCAGTTGTAATATGGACCATAATTTAATTGAAGCCATGCATATGCATCGCTTATATTACATTTGTCATTCTGATCTGTTCACTTGTGGAACTGTCAATGTAGTTTGGAGATACGGTCGATTGTCCCTGCGGAAATATTCACAGTTGATTGAATAGATTCGGTACTAAGTTTACAAAGTGAAGCATCCAATTGTAGATTAAAAAAGTGAGTTTTGCATGAAGTAAAAATACCAGAGTAACAGTGTCAATTCAATCAATTGTTTCATAGACATATTATGTTTGCATAAATCATCTTTTTGGTTATGATTAATCTGTCAGCAAAGCTGTAGGACATTGCTTCTCTAATTCATTTTCTCGACAAGAATGAATTTGCAGGTAAAAGGGCACCGAACAGTTAGGAAGCTTTTAAAATTGTGCTGACTAGCGTTCCTAGGCATTTTCTTCCTGTTTAAGCGAAAGGTAAGGTTGGGAAAAAATAAGGGACAATGGAAGAATATATGTATTGAGATTTTAGTCAAGAATAAAAGAGAATCGTAGTTGATATATACACAACTTAGTCCGGTTGAATCTCCTCATCAATATAAGCAGTGCAGTGGTATTCCTAAGAAACATATCAGGAATGCAAAGAGGGGATATCCGATCAGATTGGCAGGTAAAGTCAAGGATAATCTAAAGAGACTCGACAAATACATTATGAATAAGACAGTAACTGGAGAGAAGGTAGATCCCACTAAAGATCAAGGAGGTCATTTTTGGGTTGAACCCCAGGAGATGGGCGAGATACTGAATGAATATTCTGCGCTAGTTTTTAACGTGGATGAAGAAATGGAGACTACACAACGCAGAGGAACACAGTTTGATGTTTCAAAACAGTTCCAAATCCTGAAGAGGTCTTCGAGAATATAAAGGTGAATAAATCTCTGGCACCTGATCTAATGTATCCCAGAATGTTATGTAAAGTAAGGGAGGAAATTACGAGACCCCTTGCAGAAATATTTGCATCATATATATCTACAGGTGAGGTGGATGATGACTGGTGGGTGGCTAGAGTTTTACCTTTGTTTGAGAAAGATTGTAAGGAGAAATTGGGGAAATATAGACCTGTAAGTCTGATTGTGAGTGGGTATTAATTGTTGGAGGTGATTTTTAAACTATAGGATTTATGGATATTAAGGGAGGCAAGTATTGATTAATGATGGTCCATATGAGTTTGTCCAAGAAACATCGTGTCTCACAAACATTACATTTTTTTAGGAAGTTATCACAAAGATTGATGATGGCAGAGCAGTAGACATTGTATACTTGGAGTTTAGTGAAACCTTTGACAAGCTTCCACATGGTGGATCAATTCGTAAAGTTATGTCACATGGGATTCAGCAGTAAGTTTAAAATCAACTAGGCGAAAGTGAGGACTGCAGATGCTGGAGATCAGAGTCAAGATTAGAGTGGTGCTGGAAAAGCACAGTAGGTCGGGCAGTACTCGAGGAGCAGGAAAATCCATGTTTCGGGCAAAAGCTCATCATCAGTAATGGCTTTTGCCTGAAAGGTCGATGTTCCTGCTCCTCAGAAGCTGCCTGACCTGCTGTACTTTTTCCGCACCACTCTAATCTAGACACATGGGATTCATACTGAGCCTGACCATTGAGAACTTAATAACACATTGGCAGGCAGCAGAAAATGGTGGTGGAGTTTTATTTGTTTGACTGGAGGCCTGTCATCAGCGGTGATCCGCAGGAATCTGCTGTGGATCCATTTTTGTTTATCATTTATATCAATTGTTTGGGCCAACATATAGATTTCATGCTTCGCAATTTCCGCACAACATCAACATTGGTGGCATAGTCGACAGTGAACAAGTTTGTCGAAGCTTACAGAGGAATCTTGATCAAATGGGTTAATGGGCTGAAAAATGGCAGATGGAGTACAATCTGGTACAACAAACAAGGGTAGGGCTTTGGATCGTGGTGTAGAGCAGAGAGACCTAGGGGTGCAGGCTCATAATTCTTTGAAGTTTACATTTCGTATGGACAGGGTGGTTAAGAAGGTGTTTATAATGTTTGCCTTCATTGCTCAGTCGTTTGCGTATAGGGGTTTGGAAGTCATGTAGAGGATATATTTGACATTGACAAGATGAGTAGTAAGAATTTAACTGGATGCTGCTGAGTACGGAAGAGTTGGGTTATGAAGAAAGGCTGGATTGGCTGGGAGTTGCTTCTGTGGCGCGTAACAGGCAAATGTATAGAGGCTTATGAAATAAGGAGAGGTACAGACAAGTTTAATGATAGTTATGTGTTTTACTAGAATGGTGTTTTCAAAACTGGTACACATTTTTTCAAGTGAGAGGAGAGAGATTTTTTTGAAGAAAAATTAGGGGCTTTCTTTTTCACCGAGTACTATGAACTTCCTGAGGAAGTGGTGGATGTGAGGACAGTTAAAACGTTTCAAAGATATTTAGATAAGCACATTAATAAGAAGGGTTTGGAGGTATATTGGACAGGAACAGGCAGGTGGGACTATTTTAATTTGGAACTATGTTTGATATAGACTGTTTGGAGTAAAGGGTCTGTTTACGTTCTGCATGAGACTATGACTCTAAGGATGGATGTAGAACTAGAATTGTTGACACCGTTTAAGGACTGTACCTGATTAGATTTTGATTAACAATCTTCAATTCGTAATCTTTCCACAGTTAATTTTCCAATTTTTGCTTTGTGATGCATGTCGTCTTTGGCGGAAAGGATATCGATGAGCATTGCGCAGCAATCAGTTTTAACACAGTATCTGAAATTTGCCGGAGTTGTGGGTATGTTTGCTGAGCTGGGAAGTTGATTTGCAGACGTTTTGTTCCCCGTCTAGGTGACATCTTCAGTGCTTTGGAGCCTCCAGGAATGATTTGTTTCCGTTCCTGCTGCTTCTGATTACCAGTTCCCAGTTGTTCCCTCTAATGGCGGTATATTGGGTCGAGTTCTATGTGTTTGTTGATGGAGTCCGTGGCTGAATGCCATGCTTCTAGAAATTCTTTGGCTGTCCACTATTGAGCTTGTCCTGTGATCATTGTGTTGGCCCAGTCGAATTTGTGGTCCTTGTATGGCTACAAGGGAAAGCTGATCGTGGTGTTTCGTGGCTCGTTGGTGTTTGTTGGTGTGGATTGCTCGTTGTCTGTCTGTTGGTCCTACATAGTGTTTCGTGCAGTCTTTGCGTGGCATTCTAACCAGAACTCCATTATTAAACACATCGATTTAGGTCCGAACTACCTTCCCTTCAAAATAATAGAACCAAAAATGACATCACCCACAGAAAAAAACTAGACCCATAAATCGATAGGGGGCCATGACACCTGCACTTCACCGGACCCTCTCACTGATGGTGCTACTCAGAACGGTAATGAAACATCTGAAAACAAATCTTCCAGCTCAGCGTGCTCGCTTACATAGTTATGGTTATGGCTGTTGGAGGTCAATCATCTCAGTCCTTGTATATCTCTGCATGAATTCTTCAATGTCATGTCCTCAGTCCCCATATATAAAGTTCACTCATTACTGCCATTCCCTACGTCACCATTTCCGACGTGAAGAGGTTTTCTCGTGATTGCACCATGTTCTGTACAATTTATGACGCCTTAGATATTGAAAATGTCCGTGTCCAGATACAGCAAGGTAACATCCAGCTTGGGCCAATAGCTGACAAAGTTCATTTGCATCTCACAGGCACCCAGCAACTCCAAAAATTGAGAATCTCCCGATCTCCCATTGACTTACGTTGACATCACCATCACTGACTGCAACTTGGGCCAACCGTTGGCAAGACATTGGTCTGGTACAACCATACAAGGTGCTGAGCCCACAGGAGTGTGTCAGACTTTGATTACTGTGGCAATAAGGTCCCTGCCTGCCTCTCTGATCCAGGTCCACCATCCAGAATACATAGCTCAGGGGTGAGATAGAGCGTTCTCGATGTATCTGTCTCACTGAAGCTCAATTGCAACCCTCACAAAGCTCCACATTGTGCAGGGCAAATAGTCGATTGATCAGTGTGCCTATCACCACATTAAGTAATCATTCCCTTCACCAATGACAAGCATGACCAACAATGAATACTACCTACAAAATACAAACTAGGAACACCCCAAATCTTTCTCAACAATGCCTCGTAACCACATGACCCATGATCAAGGGCAGCAGATGCACAGAAATACCATCACATGCCAGTTCCCTTTCAAGTCAAATTTCATCCCAACTTCGAAACTAATCATTGTACCATTACTGTTGCTTGGTACCAATTCGGCAACTGTCCCCCCAAAACACTGTGGGTTTTTCTGCGGCCCAGGCAATAAAGCTATTCAAAAAACATCAATCACAATGGTGATTACAGCTGGACAATGAATACGGGCCTGGTCACTGAAGCTTACATTAATGTGAATTTTTAAAAATAGTTCCTATTATTGTTTCTGCAAGAGGATATCTGTGAACTGAAGAGTGGTTCATATCTAAGGGAGTTTCCTGAATGGCAGAGAACAGGAGGAATACCCAAAGTGAATGGATGGATGCTTGGTGCTGAGGTCTTTCTGAATTCAGGGCATCACTTTCCCTCGAGGACAGTCAGTGCCACATCTTACTTTGTTGATTCCATGAATTTCCAAACTCTTGCTAGTCTCAAAACCATGAGAGACATCCTTTGCCTTGGAAGTCTGTGCTGGTTTCTTGTCTTTTTGTTGGTGTCCCCTATTCCAGAAAACTATGTTGAATCAAGTGGGAGATATCTTATCTTTAAATGTGTATGGGGAGAACAGTTTCTGTTATTTATTCAAAGGATTTTGGCATCAGTGACATGACCCAAATTGCCACCTATCCCTAATTGCCCAGGGAGCACATTAGAGTCACCGGATTGTTGTGGGTCTGGAGCTACGTGTAGGCCAAACCACATTAGGATGAAAGATATTCCAAAGGATGTTTGTGCAGGAGATATTTTCCTTTCCCTCACAATCAACAACAATTTAATGGTCACTATTAGACTGTTAAATCCATATTTTTATTGAACTCAAATTTCATAATCTGCCATAACAGAACTCGATCCCAGCTCCCCTGAATATTACCTAGTCTTTGACTCCATGCCCTATCATTTGCTCATTTACGTTGTGGAGGACATCTATTCCAGGAAACTGGTGCGTGATTCAGTGCCCTGTCCTGTCATTCAGTTAGTGTGGATGTACAATTCTGGAGGTAATCTGAGGTATTGAGTCTCCACAACTGAAAGCAGGAATATTGCATTCAATGTCCATGTTAGCTGTCTTCCATTCTTTACTTTACTGATCCGGGGTATGATTGTGGGGATATTGTGGTCTTATGGGAAACCCCAGCCAATCTGAGTAACTTATAAAGCTGGTGAAATCAGTTAGTCTAACCCAAAAATATTGAGAACATAACCGTATTTCCAGAAGTTATTTGTTTCTCATGCAAATTCCTATAATATTTACAAGTGCAATGATTCTTTTGACAGTGGTAACTGTAGTGCTTCAGATCATATGACACAGAACACTAATAATCTTTGTGCTAATACCAGTCAGGCACAGAGAATATTTGATCAGTAATTTCAAGTATTTTTTTTCCAATTTCTCTCTTACAGTTAGTCTAGCGGTGATTGTATTCTTGTCTAGGGGCAAGTGTGGTCTGTCAACATGCACCACTCGCTATCTAGTCACGATGGCAGTGTCTGATCTACTTTACATTATTCTTGATGTCATACTTAATGAGTTTACTTACTATTACTATCCACGGTCTTTCCTGGACGTCACTTCTGTTTGTAGTGTGAATCAGGCCCTGACTGACTTCACAATTGATTGTTCTGCCTGGTTCACAGTTTCTTTTTCTTTTGATCGATTTGTCGGCATTTGTTTTCATCAGATGAAATCTCAGTATTGCACAGAGAAAACTGCAATGAGGGTTCTGGCAATAATCTGTATTTTCTTTTCTATAAAGAACATTCCCAACTACTTCCGATTTGAATCTGGAAGGATCATCAACAATGTTCAATGGTACTGTTATACAAGGGACAGTTACTTTACTGAACCTCTGTGGGTGAGTTTTAAATATGTTGAATCATTTTTAACACCGCTTCTCCCTTTCACTTTTTGTCTCTTTCTCAACGTTCTGACTGTCAGACACATCTTCGAGGCCAATAAGACACGTAAGGTACTGAGGGGTCAGCAAAAGACAGAGAATGACCCCGAGACAGAGAGCAGAAAGAAATCTGTGACTTTACTGATTGCTATATCTGCCAGCTTCACACTACTCTGGTTGGTGTATATTATTTATATATTTGATATTGGTTTTTACTTGGAGGAGTCTGATCTCTTTGAACAAGTTGCATATATGTTGCGGAATCTAAGCTGCTGCTCAAATGCATTTATTTATGTGGTAACGCAAAATAGGTTCAGAGACCAGTTAAAGTATGCTGTGAAATATCCCATTCTAAAAATAACTCAATTGATGAATAAAGCTAAGTAACTGAGAGGCAACATGAAATGCAGTAGAGAATAGATTGAAGAGTTCTTATGAATAGACTGAAAAGAGAAGGAACAGCAGCAATGTGGTAGCACGCCTTTTCTAAGGAATGACTCCATCACAGGAGCAAAACAGAGACTGCAGGAGCAAAACCGGTGGAAAATGCTGTTAGCAATCAGCAACGGCTAGTAGAAAGCTGAACAACAAAAAACCAAATGAAAGAGGAATTAAACATGCACAAAAGATACATTAATCCCAAATAATCAGTACTCAGTGAGTGACACGGATACAGAATTAAATGACCTGGAGGAAAGGGTCAGTGTTACCTTCAGGGGCCAGGATGGGAAACACAATGACAGACACCTGTCCACTCATCCTCACGGAATTCCCTGAGATATACGTCTGGAAAGAAGTACAAAAACAAGAAGTTCCTATTAGAGAGAGTAAAATCTGACATAAACTGTAAGCATTTTGCATTTTTATTAGAAAAGTATTTTCATCAATAATTTACATAGTCTGTTTCCATTAAATCCGCCCTGCCTTGATGACCACTATCAGTTCCTTCGTTTCTTTGTTTCTTTCCACACTCTGTCTTTTCACAAACACTAATGTGATGGATGGGGGAGTCCAAGGACCAATCAGAGAACTGTGTGGCAGAGAGGATCCGAAGCTCGGGAACCGGATCGGATATCGGAGTTGAGCTGGTATCTTCAGTGCTTCCATGAAAATGTTTTGTGGACCTCACTGACTCCATCGAGCTCAGCAGGAACTGACTCTGGATGAACCCTGTTTGCTTGTGACTTGATATTGGAGCCTGAGATCAAATCAAAAAGATACTTGCATCATCACCAAAACTTATTGTTTCCAGCCACAAAACAGCTCCGACATCTATCACTGCCTCTGATCATAATTGGTGAAACAATCATTTATTTTATTGTTAACTCTGGACAATCATAACCAGTACCAAATCGGCTGAATACCAGATTATGATCTCCATACATTACTTTGTCCACATTTCTTCCACCCTCCTTACTTGCATTTCCAACAAATACCAGTATTCCCTGATCATCCATTGACCACAGGCACATTGCCGTTCAAATTCTCGATTTGAAATTCTCACTTGTGTATTCCATGTTTGTTCACTGATTTCTTTATTGAGTTAGACTTGTTTTATAAACAGAAAATGAAAGTGTTCTGTGTTCTGCTGTGCTGTACATGTTCCTAGTTGGTGTAATTGTGAAATATGTTACAAATTGCACAGCAGTCAATCAAACGAAATTGCTGCTAAGAATGCCAAAAAGTATGGTGGGTCTGACGATTGGGAACAATTTAGGATGCAGCAAAGGCGGATCCAGAAACTGACCAGGGAGGGAGACAATATGAATATAGTCTTCCCTTGAAGCCAAGCACCCTCTGACTTTCCCAGGCAATTTCCTGTTTGTCACCTCCCGGACAGCACTTGCCAACCTATTAGTGAGGTTCATCTTTCCAGTTCTGCCAAGATACAAACCGTTCATCTTGTTGGGAATGATCCTGCTCCAGAGCTGGTCCCATTACCTCTGAAACACGCTGCCTGACCTCCTGAATCAGTTTTCCAGCCACATGTCCAACCATCCAATTACTCCACTCCAATTTTCAATAACACATGGGACTGGCAGTGATTCTGAAATTACTATGTTACCAGTCCTGCCTATCACTTTTAGGCTTTTCTGTCTAAATTTTGTTTTATGGACCTACAGAGGTCTTTGACAGGAACATAGACCACTTCTTTGCCGTGTTGATCCTGTTCCAGCAGAGTTACTGGCAGAATCCAATGACTGAGTGAGTGAGCTCATCCCCATGGTTTCTGGAGGGATTTAATTTTGTTTTGTAATATTCAGTGGAACAGACATGGCCAGGCGAGAAGTATGTTTGTGGATTTAGCTTTAAGACCGAGAAGTAAATTAAATCCAGCGTTTCCAGCATTGAAATTAAAGACAATTCTGCAACAAATAATGCTGGAACACTCGAGATCACTTTCGTACCTTGCCATTCCTGCTGGATTCATTGTTTTGTTTTAAATCTGAGATGAGTTGAGTTCAGTGAAATGAGGATGTGAAGAATTCTGACAATTATGGAAAATGGAACAAATGGGGATGTTGGTCAATGAACCCAACATCACTGAATAACAGAACAGACTCCTGTAACTAATGTGTCTCAGCACCTGTAAAGCTCTAGGACCAGAACTTCATCTTCTAAGGGGAACATTTCTGAACTCAACCTCTAAATTAACTCTTTTCTAGATTTGAATTTTAGCTTCTGCGCTGTTCCACTCACATTCATTTATTTGCTGCTCTGAGTTTTTTTAAAAAATCTTTATTTCCCCTTATTGCACTTAGACACATTTATGCAGTCATTCACAAACATGAGCTTTTTTATATACGTTCCTAATTTTGCATTATAGCACATTCTGTCTCGTGCCCTCCAGCATCATAGTCCTTCACTTTTCAACACACCATCGCCTCCTACACTTTTGGTTTAAACCTTGTTGTACTTCCAACTTCCTTCAGTTGAGATGAAAAGTTCCCAGTTTGAACCATTCCGTCTGTTAGTCTGCATCTATTCTCTCTGACCTGCTGAGTATGTCCACAGTTTTCTGCTTTCTTTTTATTAACATAACAGATTTTAAGAAGATAGTAGTCTCAATAAAAATAAAAATGACAAAAAATGAAAACTGGAAGTGCTCACACTATCTGATCCGCTCCAATATAATCGCCTTGATTATGTAGAGATAGAAGCAGCCACTATTCCACACTTATTGAAACCGTTGAGGGAAATTTGAAAAAAGATAGGTCATGATGAGGAGGAGCTGCTGCTGGGGTGAACAAAGTTAAAAATCCTACAAAATTAGGTTCCAGTCCAACAGGTTTATTTGGAAGCACTAGATTTCAGAGCATTGCTCCTTCATCAGGTAGCTGTGGAGCAGGAACATAAGATTGTTGCATGGAACCATCACCAGACAGAGATGTTCCCACTCAGTCGCAGAAAATTTCAGTGGTCAGGGACACTCGGCCTCGGATCTTCAAGTGAATCTCCTCCAAGACAGACTTCAGGACAGGCAACAATACACAGTGGCCATGCAGAGGCCGATAGCCAGGTTTGGTATGCATGGGAATGGCCTCAACCGGGACATTGGGTTCATTTCACAGTACAGGTGACCCCATTGTACTATACACATGTGCGCGTGCGCACACGCACGCTCGCACACACACACACAGTCAGACAGACACATACACACACAAACATACACGCACAGACCCACACACAATTTTACATACTCACATACTCACGCAGACCATCTCTCATAAACACACACACGCACAACCCCCACCTTCACACTCATGCACACACCCACTGACAGGCTTATCTTCCATCACCCTCACACACACGCTTTATCAAGCATGCAGACACGCAAACACACACTCTCTCACGTGCACACACTCACATGCACACACTCAGTCTCTCTCTCTGTCTCATGCAAGTGCACATACTTTTATGTCAATGGGTTGAATTTATATTTGCACAATGATATTTGTAGATAGATTTGATTTTGCTGCAAAAAGGAGCAAACTGCAGGAAGTGAATCCATGCAATATTATATAAATACCACTTTGGAAATAGAATCAGTCTGACTAAACATCGGGACACAGATAGATTCTAACCTCACATCTTTAATGCATTGTCTGAGCTGAGATGTCACTTTTTTCTTTAAAACTTTCAGCTATCTTAAGCATGTGACAGAAAAGAAGTTCTGGGATTTACATATTAATGATTGGAAACCTGCAGCTCATTCTAAAAGGTTAAAGTCTTCACAGCAGTCTAGGTTTGTTCAATATATCTTTTCAGTAGCATAACACTGCAATCTTTTGCGATATATTCTGCATCTTATGGTCCTGCTCCACAGCCTGTCTGATGAAGGAGCAGCACTCCAAAAGCTAATGCTTCCAAATAAACCTGTTGGACCATAACCTGGTGTTGTGTGATATTAAAAAAAAAGATAGGTCATACAGTGAAATTCCACTATCACTTACAAAAGAAGGTAAAAACATTCTGGAGGAACAAGAACTTCAGAAGAGAAATGCAGGAGAAGAAATCGGATTGGTGAATGAAAGTGGATATATGTGCCAACATTAGGATAGTATCTCACATACTAGTAGGAATACAATTAGTATTGGCCTAGGAAGGATAGGCTGCAGATCCTGTTAATGCTACACGTTAAAGAAAAAAGAATGGGCCCTGATAAGAGAACAACAGAAACTGCTAACAGGACGAATAACTGGACATATTGCTTTGATAACCTGACCAAGATTCCTCAAATCATGTGACTGTCCAGCAGGAATGAAGCAAGGAATACCAGGCCTGGAAACTGTCAGTAAAAATTGGTTAAAGGCCTTTGGTTGACAGCTCTTCCCAAAAAGGGAGAAATTGTTGGGTAAATAATTATCGAGAACAATCAGAGTTTTGTAGACAGAGTATATCCAAGGTACGATAGCATGCAGATTATATAACAAGAGTTATAAAGTGGATGTTGACTCCCCTTTAAGTCAAAACACCCAACACCCAAACAACAATTAACAATTTATTCATCTAACTCTAACAGTGAACAATTAACGAAACTATTAACAGACAGAATAAATCCCTGCGAACGACTACCTTTCCGAATAAAGCAAGATTCTAATGATATGCTGTTACAATAAATATAAATTCCACTCATATAACAAGAACAGAGTTTAGTCTCTCAAATGTACAGCCAAGTCACGTGCCTTGCAGAATGTTCTGTGTTTTCTCCATTGATTCTTCTGTCAGGAATACCTTCTCCATCAATGGCAGCATTATTATTTCGGTTATGCTTTCTCTGAGACATAGATGACTCCGAGAGCCAATTTCTCTTGTGAAAGAGCAAGAGAGAGAGAGCTGAGGGCTGTTAGCCCAGACAGATGGCACTTAGTTCTGGTGGATGGCAGCTTCTCTTACACCCTTGATACATGTCTATAATCCTTACAACAGGATGGGTCCTATGTTATCAAAACCATCAGAATTAAATTGAGTATGTTTTTGGTACCAAAGTGCCTGGTTCAAATTTATTGCCTAAATTAAAAGGTTAAATAATACTATTGTTTGGCCTGCTAATTGAACAGGCTTTCATTACAAACGTTTCAGTTCGGGTTCTCTTTGTACTTGCACTTTAAATCTCTAAGCACAGAAAAATCACAATCTTTTAAAAGAGACCGTACAACACTTTTCTCATTTTACAATTTTTCGACACCAAATTCTGACTTCTTGCCTTCCAGTTTACATTTACTCTACCCAACTACACAAAACAATGTATATATAAAGGTTCCTGCTGAAAACAAACACCTGCAGTTGTTTATGCACAGACAGCTGGATAATGGAATCCTAAAGTATGCTAATATAAAAATTCCACACCCATTTGATTCAAAGTCTGAGATCCAACACAAGATGGAAGGGAAGAATCTATCCACCCTCAGATCATTATAGCCATATATTTTGAATATAACATGTATATAAAAGTGTTTTTAAAATGTAAGAGACATTAAGAGATTGAACTGAATTGGCATGGACAGACAGCCCTCGATTGTCAGGAAAAGCTCCCATCCTGCAACCAGTGACTAAATACCAATAACTAAATACCAAATGCAGAGTCAGCAGTGTTGGAATGTGGTTCAATAAGACACTTTGTGAAAGCCCACGGATCGGTGATATGGGTGTCTGGGAAAAATCATGAGGTCATGGGAAGCCCTGGGATTGTCCATCACTCCATACAATCTCATCATTTATTTGATTAGATGTGGATGAAATCAATTAAAAATAAAATTGGGTTGTAATTGCTGGAGTGGAGTTGAAATAAATGTATACAGACGTATGTTTTCATTCGTTCAGTGAAGAACATTCTTAGTCCCCAGAGGCTTATTAATGATGTAGCATCATGAAACGTTGATGCTTGAAGTGGAATCCAGGTTTTGTGTGACTTACTTAGTCATTTCAATCCAACACATGTTAAACAGAAGGACGCCATTGGCCCTATCACACCTGTGCAAACTATCTAAAAGGTGTGTCAAATTAGCACGACTCCACTACCTTTCTCCATAACGCTATAACCTCCCAACAACAGCTATTTACTGAAATCTATGATGGAAGCTATTATTGGATTTGCATCCTTTCACGCAGTGAATTTCTAATCAAAACATTCCACTGTAGCAAGGAAACCCTTCTAATTTCCACCTTGGATTAGGTTGTCAATTCTCTATCGTTTGCTTCCTATCTCTCCTCTCAATAGGAACAGGTTACTCTCATTCACCTCAGCATGTCTTCAGCTCAATGAAACCTCCTGCAACACCTTCTTCTCAAAGGAGAAAACTTCAGCTTCCTATTCTTTCTACATCAGTGCGGTCCCCCATTTGGAGGATGGTGTTTGGTGCCAAACCACGGTCATGGTGTGTGTGGGCGTGGTGGACAAGAAAGACAGAGAAGAGTTGAGAAAAAGGGAGAGAATACAAGAAAGTGAGGGAACTGGAGATAGTTAGAGAAAGGGACAGTCGTACAAAAAGAGAGAGAAGGAGAATGAGAGAGACGAAAGGAGAGGCTGCCCATGGGTGACTGTGTATGTGTGTGTGTGAGAGAGAGAGAGAGAGAGAGAGCACAAGAGGCAGTGAGAGAGCAGGTAAGATGGGGGTCCAGTAGAATGCTCCAGCCAGCGCTCCTCCATTCATTACTTTTCATTTTTCCATGCCCCTCCCCCCGCCCTTCACCCAGCCTCAGTGACCGGGCTCAGTCTCTAAATCCCAACCTCCACAGTGCGGTCAGCATGGACACCAGTGACAAGGGGGCTGGCGGGGGTGGGTGTGGGAGATGTGTCCCAGGGTAAAGCGGTCAGACTACGTGGGGTACCCCTGCATTGACCTCCTGCAGAGTGTCTTTATGCAGAGACTGTGTTGTTTGTCTTTGTAAATTTGCTTTGTGTGTTTCTGACGGATGGTTATAATCCGTATAGCCATGATGAAACTGTTTTTCTTTCATTTCTCAGTCACTATGGACTGAACTGAGTTACTCTGTACCTAAGATGGTGCTCTAAATGGTGACTTATTAACTTTTTACTGAACGCATGTGAGCACATGTGATAATAAATCTAATTCTATTCAATTCGCAAGAAACAAGGGAGTGCTGTAAATGTGTGCATGTGTGTGTGTGAGAGAGAGAGAGAGAGGGAGGAGAGAGAGAGAGAGAGTGATATGGAGTCAGCGAGTAAAGGAGACGCTGCCGGTTAGAAAGAAAGAGAGAGAGGAGGCGAGACTGTGAGAGAAACAGACAAAGAAAAATAGATGAAGAAAAATAGAGCAGAAAACAAGAGAGAGAGAGAGTAAAGGGGAGAAGTCAGTCAGCTCAGGGAAGACACAAAGGATCTGAAAAGGTTAGACTCACCACTGCAGAGTGTCCAAGCTCTCTCTCTCTCTCTCTCTCTCTCTCTCTCTCTGTCTCTCTCTCTCTCTCTCTCTGTCTCTCCTTCTCTCTCTCTCTCTCTTTCTCTCGAGGGTTTCTTCCTCGACTGAGAGAGGCAAGCTTTGATCAGGGATAATCAGCATGATCTCAGATGGATTTCATGGCTAACAGATAGGATTGGTTGTGTTTGAGGAGGTCATTTATATGTTTTTTTCAACAAGACCTTTGGCAAAGTCCCACGTGGGAAATTGACAAAGAAAGTAAAATCTGATAACATCAAGGGTAACTTGGCAAGTGACATCCAACATTGTCTTAATGGTCAGAGAAAGAGGCTGATGGCAGAAGGTTGTTTGTGTGACTGGAGACCAGGGTCCCCGGTGTATCGCAGGGATCAATGCTGTGTCCCTTATTATTTGCAGCATTCTTTATGATGTACAGGTGAATGTGGAGGGGATGGGGAGTGAATGTGATAAGTAAATTTCCATTTGACATAAAGATAATCCAGGTGGTTGGAGAGAGGAGTGAGGAATGAGGAGTTAGATCTTTTGTTACAGGAAGATACAGGTCGAATGATCAGATAGGCAGATCAATGGCAGCTGGAATCGAAACCTAATGAACATGAAGTGATGCACTTAGGAAGAAGGAAACAAACAGGGGCGTACACAATGAATGGCAGCACAAAAGGAAGCTCAGAGGGTGCTTCTCCCCACATCCCTCATGTAATAAAATTTGAGAAGGCACAGGGGACCACAGATATAGCCTTTATTTATCAAGTCAGCAATTACAAGAGTTCTACAGGAATTTGAATAGGCCAAGGTAGAATATTGTGTACAATTCTGGCACCACATTACAGGAAGGATGTGATTGCACTAGAGGGGGTGAAGAGGATCTTCACCAGAGTATGTTCCCTGGGATGGAGGACATCAGTTATGAAGCGAGGCTAGATAAGCTTGGGTTGCTTACTGTGGAGCAGAGAAGGCTGAAGGGGAATGTGTTTTAGAAGGATAAGATTATGCGGGACCGTTTGGATAGACGGCTGTTCCTTTTAGTCAAAGGGTCAAGAACAAGGGAGCACACTTTTAAAATGAAGAGTTTGAGGTTTCGAGAGGATTTGAGGACTGTTCTTCACCGAGAGGGTGCTGAAGACCGGAAAGTACTTCCTGTGAGGGGCGTTGTCATGGGTAAACTGACAACTGTTAAAAAGTTCTTGGACAAGCACTTGACGTGTCATAACAGGGGGCGACAAGGTGGAGATAGAGGAGTATCGGCCCAGCGGCAAAGATGGTGCCCGAGGACCAGCAACTTTGACCTTGTTGGGGTTCGATGTAGATGGGGATGAAGCTGTTGGAGAGGGATGGAGGCTATGGGACTGATGTAGGCAAGTGGGACTAATGTAGATCGTACTGTATTTCTGACGGTGCAGATATTTTGCTTCTGTGATTGTATGGTCAATCATTGAACAGGTTAAGAAAGGAATTGTTAGGTTTCTGAAAAGCATATGAACAAGTGAACTGTCATTTCTTCTAAAAGTGTGTCAATGGGAAAAGTAAGAGGAAAACAGTGCAGCTTCCTTACCATCTAAAACCAGAGAATAGAGAATGGAAAACAGGGAAATGGCAGAACAATAAAGCAACAACTTCAGTTCTGTCTTCACAGAAGAAAACATAAAAAAAAAGATCTGCCCAGCAAGAATAGAAAATCCAAGTCTGCTGAGAAAAAGAGAATGAAATGAAATTAGCAAATGCATGGAGAAATTATTGGGATTGGAAGTGATAGTCAGAGACAATGTCAACATTGTTTTTTTTGAAATGGGTATCATGTTTGAGAAACTGACTGGTAGATAGATTACAGAGAAGTAATGTATGCAATTCATTTGGATTTTCGGCAAAACATTTGATAAAATCCCAAGCCTAGTTTTCAAAATCAAATCTTATGGAATTGTGGCTGATAGAGGAACATGGTTTTAGAACGGGAAAGCTCACAGAAGAAGTGGGTAGAAATTTTTGATTTTGATTTTTGTTTTATTGTCAGCTGTACTTTATAGGATAGATACGATAAGATACAGTGAAAGGCTTTCTGTGGTCGCCACAAAATGGTACCATTTTGAAGAATTTAAGAAAACAGAATAAACAAAACGTACAGCATGAAGAGAGTCCATGGACCCTGAGCAAGCTCCTCACCATCGACGACGCCAGCATCGACGACGACCCCATCCCTCCACAACGGCTTCATCCACATCTACACCGGACCCTACCGACATCGAAGTTGCTGATCGTCAGGCGCCATCTTTACCACTGGGCCGCTGATACTCCTCCATCACCACATCATCGCCCCCTGTGCCATCGCCTCCAATGTCAGAGTCATGATTCTTACTGCTGGGCCCACCTCATCGATGTTACCATGATGTCCTTCCACCATCCACTGTGTCACCGCCAGTGGAGGACTCAATCATCAACCAAGTCTCCGATCCTCAGGCATCATCTTTTGCTGCTGGGCCCTATCTCACCCACGTCACCTTTGCTGACCCCCATCTCGAACATTGTGCAGGATTGTGTGCAGTTCTGCTCTATTTACCTAATAAAGGACAATCATGACCTTAAAGGAGAGCAACGAAGGATGAATAGACTGGTGTCTGGGGTGACAGGCTTGTTGTGGGTGCAGAGTTTGGGGTGGCTGGGCCTGTATTTCATGGGCTTTAGGAAAACGTGTGGAGGTCTCAGTGAGATATATAAAACTCTGACAGGGTGAAACAGATTGGAGGCAGGGATAATAATTCTCCTGGCTGGGACATCAATAACAAAAGGTCACAGCATGGGGAATGCTCTTTGTATTGAATGGCCTGCACCTTTCCAATGTGTCTATGCAGTCTCTGGGAAAGCTCTGGAAATGTCACAAGCTCTCAGATGTTGGGGAAGTCGGTCTCTGCAGTGTAGACAGGAACGTGTTTCCCGTTTCCTTTTCCGATACTGAGGCTAGGGCGGGGCGTTCTGTCTGGTTTTATACTTTAAAACCTCGGAGTTTTTTGATACAATTGAGTGTCTCGCTTGGCCATTTCGGAGACCATTGAAGAGTTTGTCACATGTCTGTGTGTCTGGAGTCACTCCTAGGTTAGACCAGGAACGCACAGGAGATTTGCTTCATGAAAGGACAGTGAGGAAGGAAATTGGTGTTACCTGGTATGGAGGGAAGGTCTCATGAGGAAAGGCTGAGGGACGTGATGCTGTTTTCATTAAAGAGACGAAGGTTAATCGGTGACTTAAAAGAGACATATAAGATAATCAGAGTATTAGATAGGGTGGACTGTGAGAGCATTTTTCCCTTGACTGTGATGGTGAGCACAAAAGGAAAGTTTTAAATTGACTAGTGATAGATATAGGACAGATGTCAGAGGTATGTTCTTTACTTAGAGAGTAGTAGGGGTGTGGAACACATTGTCTGCAACAGGAGCAGACTTGCCAACTTTAAGGACATTCAAATGGTCATTGGATAAGCATATAGATGATGTTGGAATAGTGTAGAACAGATGAGTTTCAGATTGGTTCCACAGGTCTGTGCAACATCGAGGGCCGAAGGGCCTGTACTACGCTGTTATGTTCTATGTTCTCTGTGTCGTGAATCAAATTGTTTGAAGACTGGCATCTGATATTCTGTAGGCATTATGAAGAGATGAGGTGGATATAAAGTCACAGCCTATCTTTAGATCTCAAAACCTCCAGTCTCCATCACATCATTTTAAACATTATTGCAGTCTTTCCAGTTCATAACATCCTCCTTTATAGCAGGATGACAAGAATTGAACTCAGTATTGCGAATGTGGCCTTACCATTGTCTTCAAATCCACAACATGATGTTCCACCTCCTGCACTCAACACTCTGATTGATGAAGGTAAGCGAGCCCAATGCCTGCTTTACAGCCCTGTCTGTCTGTGTTGCCACTTCCAAGGAACTATGTCCCTGTACCCCTGAGTCTCTCTCTGTTTGACAACATTCCCCATGGCCTTACTGTTAACTATAAATCCTGCCCTGGTTTATCTAACAAAATGCAGCACCAAACGTTTATCTGCATCAAGCTCCATCTGCCAATCCTCAGCCCACCGGCCCAGTTGATCAAGATCTCATTGCCCTTTTAGGTAAGCTTCTTGACTGTAGAATTTACCGCCAATTTTAGAGACAATTTGTATATAATTGGCTCGCTCTCCCTGATCCCCTGTGACCTAACCTTATTAACCAGTATATCATGTGGAACATTGTTGGGCCTCACTCATGTCCATGTCCACAATGTACGCTGCTCTACCTTCATTTCTCCAACTGGTCACCTCTTCAAAAACTGTAATCCAGTTTGTGTGATACGTTTTCCCATACACAAAACTGTCCTGAATATCCCTAATTAGCCCTTGACTTTCCGAATGCATGTAAATACTGTCTCTCAGAATCTCCTCCAAACACTTACCCATCCCTGACATCGGAGTCAACAGTCTTTCGTTCCCTGGATTTTCCTTGCAGCATTTTTTAAAATTAATATCACAAAACCAGTAGTCTTCCAGTCCTTCAGCACTTCATCTGTGTATATCAATCACACAAATAAAAACCAAAAGTACTGCTGATGCTGTAATTCAGAAAAAAAGCAGAAGTTGCTGGAAAAGCTCATCAGGTCTGTGCAGAGAAATCAGGTTGAATGTTTTGGTTTCAGTGACACTTCCTCGGAACTCTTAGGAATGATACAAACATCTCAGCTACTGGCCGGAATCTCTCTCCAGCTTCCCACAATAATCTGGGATACACTTGAATATGTCGTGGGTATTTTTCTCCAATTATGCAATTTAAGACTTCCAGCACTTCCTCTTCTGTAATGTGGCTTTGTTTCAAACATCACTCCGTGGATTTATTTCCCTGCTTTTGTTCACTTCCATTTCTTTCTCCACAGTAAATCCTGACGTGATATCTTCATTTGGGATCTTACCCATCGAGCAAGAGCGGCCTGTATGGTAGTAGAGTGGGTGGGGGGTTGGAGGTCGAGTCCTTGTGAGGAGAGTTAACCCAGTATGGCCAGGCGCTTATGGACTGTGTTGTTGATCGATGAACTGTGCTTCGGAGTTTTTCCACTTTTACAGGAAAGACTGTAATATTTTACATTTTAACTTTGTTTTCTGTATTTTTCTGCGTTGTACCAAGATTGTGTATCTGGGAGAGGGTGTGGTGCTTTTGCATCCCAAGTGGAAACTTATCAAGTTTTTGCTGTCCTCATGTAAGTCCATGTGACAATAACCCTATTACAGGGTGAATCCCTGTAGCTCTTATCCGCAATTTCCCGTATCCCAAACATTTAAATGGGAATGTTCCTGAACCAGAGACCAGGTGGCTTTGATTTTTAAGGAGCCCTATTCACTTTACAGTTTCTCCTTGGATCTTAATATCCTTGTAGAATCTCTTTCGATTCTCCGTCACCTTATTGGCCAAAGCTGCCTCATGCCCACTGCTCCTCAAGTGATTCCCTTGATCCCATCTGCCTATCTCTGTCATACAAGGAGTCCCACGTAGCCGAGGCCAATCGTGGATAGGAGTGAACCCATTCATTTAACTGGGCAATTAACCTTCCTGGCAGCCCCTTGGTCCCTGGCTCTGGAATGTTCCGTTTAATATTGTTCTGGCCGTGTTAAACTGCAGGTAACTGAAATTGCGGAAACCGGACTCGCAGATAAGGTGGTCCCCCTGTACTTCCCTGTTTCTTACTTGACCAGAGCCTCAATATCCCGCTTAATGCCTTTTCTCTCCTACTCCTGGCATTGCCCTTCACTCTAACAGGATGATGTTGTCATTGAACTCTCATTATCTGAATTTCCAGATGTTCTTCTACCTCTGAACAACATTCCCCCAATCACCTTTTGAAAGTTCCTGCCGAATACCATCAGAATTGGTCTTGCCTCAATTTATGATGTTAACTTTTTGGGCCTGTCCTATCCTTTTCCATAACTATTTTCAAACTAATAGAATTATGGTAACTAATAGAAATACACCCTGCCTTATTTCCCAAGAGCAAAGAAAGTTTAGGCCTAGATCAGATCAGCAATGCTCTTATCGAATTGCAAGACAGGCATGAGGAGCTGAATGTCTGCATTGGTCTCTGTGTTTATGGTTTTGTGTGTGTGTGTGTGTGTGTGTGTGTGAATGGGTGTCTGTGTGCGTGCTTTAGAGTATTAATATGTGTATCTGCATCTCCAGCTCAGAAGATCAAACTGTCCCTCCTCACTCTCTCACCCAATGTCTCTCCCTCTTGTGTTAAATTGATATAATACCACCCTCTGCTGGCTGCCCCATGACACTGCACAAGCAGCAGCTTTGTTTGGAAAACACATCAAAGAAAGTGCCTCTCTCCCATTTGACTTTAATTAGATTCATTGTTATGTGCACTCCAATGAGTGCAGTGAAAAGTTTGCAATGTCATCACTTAAGGCACCATCCTACGTACAAGATACCGAGGAAAAGATACTGATGCATTTGGTTCAAAATTGCAGGAATAATAAATGAAAGGCCAGCTGGAGAATAGAAAGGGAATAATCAACAGACTCGATTTACAAATCTTACACGTCAGTCTGTGCCAGCATGGAGTCTCCAGACAGTGCCACGTGCAATCTCCAGACAGTACTGGGCCCAGTCTCCAGACCACACCAGGTCTAGTCTCCACATTGCAACAGTTTCAGTCTCCAGACCTCACCAAGCCCAGTCTCCAGACTTCATCGCGCCCAGTCTACAGACTGCATAGGGCACAGTCTCCAGACCACACTGGGTCCAGTCTCCAGATCGCACCGCCCCAGTCTCCAGACCGCACCGGGCCCAGTCTCCAGACCACACTGTGCCCAGTCTCCACAACTTACCAGGCCCAGTCTCTCGGACCTGTCTCCAGACCATCGCGGGCCCAGTCTCCAGACTGCACTAGGCCCAGTCTCCACACCTTACCCGGCTCAGTCTCCAGACCGCACCATGCCCAGTCTCCACATTGTACCGGGCCCAGTCTCCAGACTGCCACCGGGCGCAGTCTCCTAACAGTACCCGGCCCAATCCCCAGGCTGCACAGGGCCCATTCTCCAGACCCCACTGGGTTTCAGATCCCGAGGTCTCACCTCCTTTGCCACCCTCCAGTCTGGGACTCCCCTCCCCGTGCCACCCTCCAGTCTGGGGCCAACCTCCTTCATTCCCCTCTGAATAACATCATGAAGTTACAAAAGACAAACAAAAAGAAACAGAAAGTGGAGCAGAAGAGCTCCAGCTGGAAAATTCCCAACCTGTCGCCATCTTTAGGACATTTCGCAGCTATTTCCTGCTTCACAGGATGACGTTGGAGACTCAGAGCAGTATTGTCTGATTCCCTTGCGATGATGTCCCCAAAGTATTAGCAAATGGAAACAAACATATCCATTTCTGACCGTGTGTCACAGTTCCATTTGTTTCAGGAATTTTAAATCCATATAGAGTCCAAAATGTCCATCCACGTTAGCCCCAATTCCCTGCACTTGCCCCACATCCTTCTAATCCTATCCTATCCATGTATTTGTCCAAATGCCTTTTAAATTTCGTTAATATACGGTCCTCAACCACTTCCACTGACAGCTTATTCTATATGCGTACCACCCTTTGTGTAAAAACGTTGCCCCTCAGGTTCCCTTTTATTCTTTCAACTCTAACTTTGAACTGATATCCTGAAATCCTTGATTCCCCAATCTCGGGAAAAGTACTGAGTGCATTCACCCTATCCATGCCTCCCATGATCTTATACACCTCTTTCAGATCCCCCCTGAGTCTCCTGTGCTCTAAAGAAAAAAGTCCTCGCTTGTCACACCTTGCTACAACTTAGACCCTTGAGTCCTGGCAACATCCTCGTAAATTTCCTCTGCACTCTTTTCAATTTAACAACATTTTCCTTTCACAATGTGACAAAAACGGAACACAATATTCTAAGTGTGGTCTTACAAATGTCCTGTACAACTGCAACATTACTTTCTAACTTCTTTTCTCAGTGCCCTGATTGATGAAGGTCAGTGTGCCAAAAACCTTCTTCACTGCCCTATCCACCTGTAACTCCACTTTCAGAGAACCGTGCACCTGAACTCTAAGGTCCCTCTGCTCCATGGCACTCCTAAATACCCTACCATTCACCATGAAGCTCCAACCTTTCCAAAGTACAAGACCTCACACTTATCTATATTAAACTCCATTTGCCATTTCTCACCCACTTCTCCAGCTGATCAAGATCCTGCTGCAATTTCTGATAAACGTCCGCACTGTCCAAGATACTGCCTATTTTAGTTTCATCTACAAACTTACTAATCATGTCTTGTACCTTCTCATCCAAATCATTGATATAGATAACAAACAGCAATGGGCCCAGCATCGACCACTGAGGCACTCCACTCGTCACAGGCCCCCATCTGACAAGCATCCTTCCACTACTACTCTCTGCTTCCTACCATCAAGTCAACTGTGTATCCAATTACGAGAAAAGCGCAGCAGGTCAGGCAGCATCCAAGGAGCAGGAGAATCGACGTTTCGGGCATTAGCCCTTCTCCAGGAAGGCTCATGCCCGAAACGTCCATTCTCCTGCTCCTTGGATGCTGCCTGTCCTGCTTCCCTTTTCCAGCAACACATTTTCTGCTCTGATCTCCAGCATCTGCAGTCCTCACTTTCTCCTTTGTATTCAATTAGCCAGCTCCCCCCGGATTCCATCGATGCAAACTTCCAGAGCAGCCTACCATGTGGAGCCCTTTCAAAGGCCTCACTGAAGTCAATATTGACTGTCTACCGCCCAGCCTTCGTCAACCTTACTGGACACTTCATCAAAGAGCTCTAACGTGGCTAACGATGATGCAGAAGTATCAGCCAGCGTCCCCGAAATATCTTCTCTAGCATCTTGCAGTGTTCTTGGATATATCTGGTCAGGACCAGGTGATTTATCCACCTTCATACATTCGAATACATATAACACCTCTGCTACTTTGACATGGCCTGTTCCCAGGATACAACCACTAACTTCCCTTCGCTCCCAAGTCTTCGTGTCTTTCTCCACGGTAAACACAGAGGAGAAATATTCATTGAGGACCTCCTGCAGTTCTACACATACATGCCCCCTTTAGTCCTTGACGAGCACGATTCTGTTTCAAGTTATTCTTAAGTGTACTTAAGCAACCTCTTTGGATTCACCCTAATCTCAGCCAAGGCCGAGAAGGGAGAAATATACCTTTTAATGGAGTAAAAGCTAACAGTGACAGCACAAAGTGTTCCATATGCTCCAGCTACTGGGGTAGCTGGTTACCTGGAAACGACAAAAAACACATTCGAATTTGGCCAATCCATTTAAGTTATTCCCTGAGAAATACAAAACTCCAATCCAGGTTTAATTGAATATATTGACAATCTTAAAAGCCAACGACACAATCTGATGTTCTGGGGTATACCACCTGGGACATTTAAACAGTCGGGATGAAAACTGCCAAGCCCAGCATATAAACAGACTGCCTGAAAAATGGTTCTCTTAACTCGTTACCTTTCTCGTTACTTTACAGTACCTTTGTCAATTAATAACCTAAGACGGAAAAAAAGAAGACAGAGGAAAATTCAAATAGAAGAATCAAAAGTTGCCTGGTTATGAGATAAGAAGTACTGTTTTGCAAATCTTAATTGGGAGTTTTATCGGACAAGAGTTGAAAAATGTGGTGCTGGAAAAACAAGCAGGCCAGGCAGCATCCGAGGAGCAGGAGAATCGATGTTTCGGGCAGAAGCCCTTCTTCAGGAATGAGGCTGGGGTGCCGAGCCAGCTGAGATAAAAGGTAGGGGGGAAGGAATTTGGGGGAGGGGCGCTGGGAATACGATAGGTGGAAGGAGGTGAGGGTGAGGGTGAGGGTGATAGGCTGGACAAGGGGTGGGAGCGGAGAGGTCGGGAAGAAGGTTGCAGGTCAAGAGGGTGGTGCTGAATCCGGGGGTTGGGACTGGGAAAAGGTGGGGGGAGGGGAAATGAGGAAGCTGGAGAAATCTACATTCATCCTGTGTGTTTGGAGGGTTCCTAGGTGGAAGATGAGGCACTCTTCCTCCAGGCGTTGTGTGGTCAGAGTCTGGCGATGGAGGAGGCCAAGGACCTGAATGTCCTCGGCGGAGTGGGAAGGGGAGTTAAAGTGTTCAGCCATGGGGTGGTTGGGTTGGTTGGTTCCGGTGTCCCAGAGGTGTTCCCTGAAATGTCCCGCAAGTATCAGCCTCTCTCCCCAATGTAGAGGAAACAACATCGGGTGCAGCGGATAAAGTAAATGATGTGTGTGGAGGTGCAGGTGAATTTGTGATGGATATGGAAGGATCCATTAGGGCCTTGGAGGGAGGTGAGGAGGGAGGTGAGGAGGGAGTTGTGGGCGCAAGTTTGCAAATCTTGCGGTTGGAGGAGAAGGTGCCAGGATTGGAGGTTGAGTTGATCCGGGGTGTGGACCTGACGAGGGAGTCACGGAGGGAGTGGTCTCTCCGGAACGCTGATAGGGGTGGGGAGGGAAATATATCCCTGGTGGTGGGGACATTCGGTAGAACGTCTTGTACCCGACACTGCCTTGAGCATTCTATGCACAACATTCTCTGGAGCATTCTGTACCAAATATCCCCCAGAACGTTCTCTGCCAACATTCCTGGAACATTCTATACCCAATATTCCCGGAACATTCTATACCTGACACACCTTGGAAAATTCTGCATCTCACATTCCCGGATATTGTATACTTAACATTCCCGGAATATTCTGTAACTTTCATTCCCGGAACATCCTATACCCAACACTCCCAGAAATTTCTATGCCCGACATTTCCTGGAACATTCTATATCCGACATTCCCAGCTCATTATATACCAATATTCCTGAAATATTCTGTACCCGACATTGCTCTGAACATTCTGTACATAACAATCTTGGAACATTCTGTAACCAACACTCCCAGAACATTCTGTACCCGAAATTCCCCAGAATATTCCATAGCTGACATTATTTGTGAATGGCCAGATGTCAGTGAATTGAACAAGATATTAGATTCCATTCCAGGGAGAAGGAGAAACTGTTCTGAAGTCTCCTCAGGCAGTTAAAGGGGTTTACATGTTCCCCCTACATTTACATTTCTTCACAACAGATGATCGAACACAATTTAGACTAAAAGAAAGAAAATTCCAACCTCCGTTAATCTTCAAGGAACTAGGAAAGAATCCTTCAGGACAACAACATTTTCGCCCTCCATATTAGGAATTCTACAGAAGTGACCTGCGTCAGCTCTCTGGTGATTGAGTGTTTGGGAATGTTCGAGAAACCATCTGTTCTCACCGATATGTGTCTGTGTGTTTGGGGAGGGAAGGATTCTTGTGTTTTATGACACATCTTTCTCATTAATTCAGATCTTCCCAATTTTAAATTTCGACTCCAATTCCGTCAATAAATCTCTGAATGCAGTTACACATTTGAAACTCTCACTGGGTCCTCAGTCAAACTGGTTACTTTGCCTCCAGGCTGATGTACAACCTGTTTGTTTTCATTCCTCACAGTTAACGTAGTGACGATCATCGTCCTGCATTATAAAGATTCTGGATTGCCTCCAGGTGTCAGACGTTCGTGGCTGATCTACTGGTGGATCCTCGACCTGATGCTGAGACACGTTCCCATTGTTTATTAGGAACATTTTTATTTCCCAGAGTCCATCCTGGTGTGTAACATTCACGCTGCCCTGCTTTACGCAGCTATTGACTGTTCTGTCTGGTTCACCATCACTTTCACCTTTGATCTATTGGTGGCCATTTGTTCCCAGAAGCTGAAAAGTAAATACTGCAGTGAGAAAACGGCAGCTGTGTTTCTGGGAGCAGTGACTGTGCTGAACTGTTTAAAGAACACTTTCTGGTATTTCATGCTCACAGCTCTGGAACATTCGCTTTGGAACATTCTTGCTTTTGTGATATAACAGTCGGTGATCAATCCTACTGCGTCTGGGTCACAGTCGAGTTCCTCCATCACATTCTAACCCCGACTATCCTATTTCTCCTGATTCTACTGCTCAATGGTTTCACCGTCAGACACATTTTCGTGACCATCAGAGCCCGCAGGAGACTCTGGGCTCACACCAATGGGAAAGTCAGTGTGACACAGAAATGAGAAACCGAAATAAAAATTTAAAAAATTTATTGTTTGTGATCTCAGCCAATTTCATCATGTTATGGTCAGCATTAATGTTGTATTCAATATAGTACCAGATGTGAGATATTGAGTCTGTGAATCTTCATGGGTTTATGCAAGAAATGGTATTCATGCTGCATCTCCTCAGTTGTTGCACAAACACCGCGATTTATGCCGTGACCCAGACTAAGTTCAGACAGCAGCTAAAGAATGTGCTGATACATCCCTTTACCTAAATTCATCAGTCAATCACATCACTCATTAATCAATCCATCTGGGATGTTCTCATTTCAGTTCATTGTTCAGCAATGAAGCATGTTATCACTATGGTAACAGACTGAGGGTAGCGCTGGTTTGTCCAACCTCATCCCACTGAGGGGTTACACAGACACATTTCAACGTTTCGTTCACCTCAGGGGCCAGTGACCAAAGGCATCATCCCCATGATTGTATCGATCACTTCAATTTGTCAACAACAAAAGTGATCATTAAAAAGCGCCAGGCAGCAGAGTGAGCAATATTGTTGTTTGTCTCTCCACATTTCCACGAACCTCTCTTTCTCCTCATTTCTCTCCTCTCTGCACACTCTCACTTTCCCTACACATCTCCGTCCACATCTCTCTACTCCCTGACATCCAGTTGCACCACCCAACTCCATTCTTCTCTCTCTCCCTCCCGTTCTCTCCATCTCCCTGCTATGTCTGGTCTCTCTCGCCTTTCTATCTCTCCCCCATTACCTCTCTCCTCCCACCACCTCCACATTTCTCTATCCTCTCTATCCCTCAGCTACTCCACCCCTCAACCATCTCAGCGGCAGAGGAGAGGGAAGGACGAGCGAGAGAGTGTGATAGAGAGGGAGAAAGATTCAGTTGGAGGAAAGGAAGGTAATGGGGGCAAGAGAGTGAGTCAGGCAGAGGGATAGGGAAGGTAGGAGTGAGAGAGAGAAACAAAGAGTCAGAGGTAGAGGGAGAGAGTAAAAATCGCACTGAGAAAGCAGAAGGGAGGGAGAGAGTCAGACAGAGGAAGGGAGGCAATGACAGAGAGAGTCAGGCAGTGGGAGAGGGAGGAAGGAGAGAGAGAGTCACATTGAGTGAGTGAAAATGATGGAATGAGGGAGGGAGATAGTTGGGGACAGATTCGAACCGGGAGAGGCAGGGAGCAGGAGAGAGAGAGAGAGAAATAGTGCCAGGCGGGGGGGGGGGGGGGGGTGGGGGGGAGGGGGGGGCGGTGGGCTGGGGGGTGGGGGGCGGGGGAGTGGTAGAGGAAGGGGGGAGGTAGAGAGATAGAGATAGAGTCAGACAGAGGGAGTGGGTGTGAGTGAGAGAGTTCTACAGAGGGAGAGTGTGTGAGTGAAGGAGCGAGTCCGACAGAGGGAGAGGGTTAAAGCGACAGAAAGAGTCCTACTGCGGAAGAGAGTGTGAGTGAGACAGAGAGTCCTACAGAGGGAGAAGGTGTGAGTGAGAGAGACATTCTGACAGAGGGAGAGGGTTTGAGTGAGAGAAAGAGATGAGAGTCAGACTGAAGTAGATAGAGAGTTGAGACAGAGATAGAAAGACAAAGCGAAAGAGAGAGAATAAGAAAGATAGAGGGACAAACAGAAGGGGAGGGAGGGATGGAGGTAGCAAGAGAGAGAGGGGTAGAGTCAGTTGAAATGAAATTGCATGGATGGTGGGTAAAGTTCTTGGAGTCATAAGAAATGTGGGCTCTCTAGGTTACTCTGTGGAAATTGTCATGGGGTTCCTGTCCCCAGTCACTGCCCAATGATCCTTATTAGCATGAGGGGAACAGCCTAATTCCAAAGGCACGTGTACAAGGATTGAGTTAGACTACATCCCGAGTTTGATCTCTGCTGATTCTGTGCAATAAAACATGGCTGTCCTGGATGAAGCCCTTACTTATTGTTTAGTTACTGCTTTAAGCGATTAGAGGAGTTTGTTTGAGCTGATGGGAGAGTGTTAGGGGATGGGAGATTTGGCCCCAGATTCCCAGCATCAGGAAGGCTGCCCCCAATTAAACACAAGAACCTCCAAGCATGTTTGTGAGATCTTAATGGGTGTATGAACGAGCCATTTGTCATCAGTAGTCCCTGAGCCCAGGAGAATTAAACTGTGACTCCAGGGTTTGATGGGAGTCACATGACATGGTTGGGTGTGTCTGTAGCTTTCCGGGGAGGGAGCTATCATTACCCGCATTGAACTGCACCCCAATTTCCCAATGCTTTGGCCAACAGTCCTGAGACAACACCTTCCAGATGTTCCTTGGGGTTAGTGTGGGTTTGTTGGACCGAATGGCCCGTTTCCACACTGTGGGGAACCTATGAATTTAGAATGCATCTGGATGGGTATATAAATATGAAGGATTTAGAGGGATATGGTCCATGTGCTGGTTACTGGGACTAGATTAGGTTCGGATATCTGGTTGGCATTGATAAGTTGGACTGAATGGTCTGTTTCATTGCTGTATATCTCTCGGACTCTGTCAATGTGCAGGCGATGTGGGTTAGCCAGGGGAAATGTAGGGTTATATAGGGTAGTGAGTCTGGGTTGAATGCACATCGGAGTGGTGGTATGGAATGGACATGATGGACCAATAGCCTCCTTCCACTCTGTAAGAATTCTACGAAGCTCCCCACCAAGCCACTCACCATTTTGCCTTGGAAATGAATCGGTAGTCCTTCAAGTGTTGCTGGTGAAAATCCTGAAATTCCCACCTTTATGGAGTTGTTGGTGTACCTGCAAGTCATGGACTGTAGGAGCGGAACAATTCATGTTCAACTCCTATCCAGATATTGTTTACAAGAGCACGCACTACACCACGTACTGTGTGCTCTGCTGATCCATGTCAAACAGGGTGGGGGTGGGTGGGGGGGGGGGGGGGATGACACAGAGGAACACTTGTGTGCTTTAAACTGTTCAACAATCTGAGCTCTGCTGTTGAACACAAACTTCTCAAGTCAATACCTAGTTTCACAACTCAAGATCTATTTGTTTCAACCAACCACACACAGGCCAGGCTGAGATTTGTTTGATGACGTGACATTAGTCTGCGATCCAGGAGACACTCTGTTGCTTCTGGGGGAAGGCAGAGGTGCTGAGGCGCAGTTATATTGAAGTAACACCCAGCAGCCGAACATCAGGTTCCATCGTGATTGAACCCAGGAGAGAATTTCCAGCCCTACCTCCTGAGAACTACCAGTTAATCAGACACTTGCTAAGGAAATGCTCCCAGATCCAATTTTAATATCTCTGCTGGGTCTCAGAAGTGGAGCTGTTGTGTAGCAGAGTTATTAGTGGGTATACAATCCACAGGGCCATAGGCCGGAGAACAAAAAATAGAGAACAGAGATCATTTAGAGCCAAGGAACCGGCCCTTCGATCCAAAAGTACTGTCTAAACCTGTCACCCAATTCCTAAGCATCTGTATCCCTCTGCTGCCCACCTACTTATGCATCTGCCCAGACGCATCTTAAATGAATTTATCGTGCCTGCCTCTACCATCTCTGCTGGCAACGCGTTCCAATGCGTTCCAAACGCCCACCACCCTCTGTGTGAAGTATTTGCCGTTTGTATCGCCCTTAAACATTCCACCTCTCACCTTGAAAGCGTGACCTCTCATTATTGAGTCCTTCACCCTGGGAAAAAGCTTTTCTCTATCCACCAAGTCTATACTCTTCATGATTTTGTAAACATCAATCGGGTCCCCCCCAATCGCATTTTTTCTAATGAAAATAAACGAAACCTACTCAACCTTTTTTCACAGCTAGCACCTTCCATACCAGGCAACATCCTCGTAAACCTTCAGTGCACCCTCTCCAAAGCGTCCACATCCTTTTGGTAATGTGGCGGCCAGAACTGTACAAGGTATTCTAAATCCGGCCGAAACAATATCTTGTATAATTTTAACATGACTTGCCAGCTCTTATACTCAATACCCCATCCGATGAAGTCAAGCATACTATATCCCTTCTTGATCACTCTATCACCTGTGCAGCAAACGTTAGGGTACAATGGACCTGCACTCCGAGATCTCTCTGCCCATCAACTTTTCCCAAGGCTCTTCCATTCATTGTATAATTCGCTCTAGAATTAGTCTTGCCTAAATGCATCACCTCACATTTATCTGGATTGAAGACCATCTGCCACTTCTCCGCCTAACTCTCCAGTCTGTCTATATCCTCCTGTATTCTCTGACAGTCCCATATGTTTTCTGCTACTCCACTAATCTTTGCATGATCTGCAAACTTGCTGATCATAGCAACACTGCCCTCTTCCAGATCATTTATGTATATTACAAACAACAGTGGCCCCAACACTGACCCCGGTGGAACACCACTAGTCACCTTTCTCCATTTCGAGAAACTCCCTTCAACTACTACTCTCTATCTCCTGTTGCTCAACCATTCTTTGTCCACCTCGCTGGAACACCATGCACACCATGTGACTTCACTTTCTCCATTGGGAACCTTATCAAACGCTTACTAAATCCCATGTATATGACATCAACAGCCCTTTCTTCATCTATCAAATTGGTCACTTCCTCGAAGAACTCTATTAATTTGGCAAGGCAGGATCTCCCCCACACAAAACCATGTTGCCTAACACTGATAAGCCCATTCTTTTCTAAATATAAATAGATCCTAACCTTCAGTACTTCTCAAGCAACTTCCCCACCACTGAATTCAGGCTCACTGGTCTGTAGTTGCCTGGAATATCCCTGCTACCCTTCTTGTACAGGGGAACAACATGAGCAACCCTCCAGTTCTCCGGCACCTCACCTGCATTTAAGGATACCACAACGATATATGTCAGGGCCCCAGCTATTTCATCTCTCGCCTCCATCAACAACCTGGGATAGACCCGATCCAGTCCTGGGGATTTGTCCACATTAATAACCACTAGCCTACCCAGCACAACTTCCCTATTTATGACAATGTGGTCTAGACTAATCAAAATTCTATCTCTAATCTCAACATTTATCATGTTCCTCTCCACAGTGAATACTGATGCAAAGTAATCATTCAGATTCTCACTCGTTCGCTCAGGTTGTGGAACTACAGGTAGACAGCCCACGACTCCTCCCCCCGCCCCAGACAGGGTGGACAAGGAGATCAATTTAAACAGCCCAGAAAATCCCAGCCATTCTTTCAATTGTCAGTAACAGTCACTCAAGAAGTAGGGTTCTGGACTTGGATAGGCTTCAATCTCAACAAACAAAGACACGGAAGAGGCAGACACAAAAGCCATCTCAGAGACAACATTATCCAGAATCAAAGTATTATTGAGGATTGGATCACGAGTTGGACAGACCGTGCTTGTGTTTCCTGTGCAGGAACAAGGCCAGCAATGAAGGAGAGATCAGACAGACAGCTGTCACAGACAGGGCCACCATCACAACTAGCTCTGACTCCACACCTACAGAACAAAGAGAAACCAATTGTTACTGAGCGAAAACAGGGGCAGACAAGGAAACTAGCAGGCAGGCAGCTCCCCACCTGGAAACCTCTCCTGTATCTTTCCATCAACCTCAGGCAGGGGCTCAGTTGCCAGGTTGGTCAGCCCAGTATCCAGAAGGATCAGAGGGCCAAGTGAGGTTTCACCTTTCCACTTCAATCCAGCTTCACTCTCTGCAAGTTCCCACATCCCAGTCAGGGAGGGTGGAGTGTGTGGGGTTAGGGGGGAGGGTAGCTCCAACATCGAGAGGGTCAGTGTCCTACAAGCTTCAGGGCCAAAATCTCTCCTTCTTCTGCAGAGAAACATGATCTCTCTTGTGCGACCACAGTTCCCCATATGGCAACAGGCACAAATTTTGGATGCATCCAATGGTGACCAGCCAAACAAGAGAAATAGCCCATCACCACATGGTGCATCACCTCTCCCAACAACAAAATCCTGAGGGACAAAGAGAGGAAAATTACATATTCTGAAGCCTCTGCAGAGTACACGCTTTGTTCCTGGAATCTCGCTGATCCATTGCAGCAACTTTCAGGTGACTGGAGATGAAAATCTGAGGGACACTTTCAGAACAACGCAGTATTTATTGACTTGCTCCCAATGAAGTGAACCCAATCAGCAGTCTCCTCTTACCAAGGAGCGTTCATCTCCATAGAAATGGAAGACATCCAGGTCAAACTCGCTCCCAGAAAAACAAAGGTGGAAAATGAGTCCTCAGCTTTACTGTCCAAGAGGTAAGTGTAGATGGACAAAGGGCATGAAATGAATGGAGTGAAGCCATTGAGAGGGGAGCAGCTGGAGAAAGCGGAGAGCTCCTTCCCCATTGTAGTCAATGATGCTGTATCACGGGCTGGAGTTCTTGTCTGGGCTCAGTGTAAATACACCGTGATCAATGTACAGCTTCAGGGGCGCCTGGTTGGCCATTGTAGCATACGCCTCAACGTGAATGAGGTCTCCCAGGGAGTCGACTGTGCTCTGTAAGCCAGTCACATGAAGTACAGGACGACAAAGGTTGGGACAGTGGGTGTAACTCTCTGTGTGTGATACGAGGAGATCCCTCCTCAGCCACCCATCACATTTCATTCATTCGACACAGGGAGAACGACAGACAGCCGACTCCAAACTTGATGGAGCTGAATGGGATCCAGGTGGGCTTGATGGGGTTACTGCTCACATTGGCTTTCCTGGGGGGAGACAGGACAGCCATTTTAGGACAGGGTCAGACAGCAGAATCAGCTGGGGATAATATTGACAATCCAGTAAAGATTCTCACCTCAATTAACGAAACTCAATGGGAACAACAGCACTACTTGGTACGCACAAGAATAGATACAGGATAGTTTGAGGTGTGTGTCAGGTGGGTGGTGTAGATCAGTAAGTCTCCAGTAATCTGAAAAACACCAGGTTAAGGAATGAGGAACTGATCTGAAATGAGAAGGATCTACAAAGTGTTCACAATGACATCATCCCATTGGAACAGTTCTTTCGGGAGAGTGACAGGCTCAGGGCCAGGAGGCTGTTTTCCCCCACCCCCACCCCGAGAGTTGGAGGGAACACTAATAGGGGGCAATAGATCACAGGTCAGGGATTAGTCACTATTACAAAGTATTGCATAATTCCACAGGTCTGGAATGTTACAGTCCTCTATCCCATAAAGCTGGGAAAGTAAGTTTAACAGGTTTGTGTTATTTCAGGCAATTGATCCAATTCATAAAAGAGAAGAGGAACATAGACATAGTTGAGTTGGAACGCTTTTGAGCAGGGACAGCCTAGCAGGGCTGAATGGCCGAGTGATGTTCTTGGTGTGGGTCTCCAGTGTGCTCAGTTTGATTACACTTTCAGTCCTGTTCACTCTCCAATCCTTGATCAGACTCAGGGGAATGGAGATGAAAACACAAAACCCAAGTTGATAATCAGACCAATGGGGATGACAGCACAAGGATCGGGACAGAGATCAGTGAATGCAAAGTCCAACCCGGAACCAAAGTCCAACACAGACTGTGGGTTGCTAAAGAAGGAGTCTATCCTCCTTCAATATCAATGCCATTCCAGCCAGGGATACAGTCAGGAACAATCTACAGCGCAAGCCTCCATCAAGTGTGGAGAACTCCCTTTGCTGCAATCTGCTGCCACACACATGCAGCTCATAGTCAAAGAGGACAGTTTGGTTCTCCGCGTAGACCTTGCTTGGTTGGCAACCTGCAGTCCACAGGGTCAGGTCAAAAGCTTAATTAGGTGCCTCGTTCCAAATCAATCCAGCTGCACACTGACCAGCAGATTGTGCTCTCCATACTGCACCATCACAGGCTGTAGTGGGGACACACTTCCATCCTCAGGCACTGGAACCAATGGTTCCCCAATGAGGAGGCACTCTCTCAGGAACAGGGCTGGCTCCCTATGATAGAACATAAAACATTTCAGTGCAGGGAAGGCCCTTCAGCCCTCAATGTCGTGTTGACATGTGAAAACAATCTGAAGCTCATCCATCCCACACTGTTCCATTTTCATTCATATATTTATCCAATGAACATTTAAATGCGCAAAACATTAACGAGTCTAGTACTGTTGGAGGCAGTGCGTTCCATGCCCCTACTACACTCTGAGTAAAGAAACTACCTCTGACATTTGTCCTATATCTATCACGCCTCAAGTTAAAGCTGTGTCCCCTCACGCTAGCCATCACCATCCAAGAAAAAAGACTCACTGTCCACCCGAGCGAACCATTTGATCATTGTTTATGTCACTATTGAGTCACCCCTCAACATTCTTCTCTGAAGAAAACAGTCAAGACCCTCAACATTTCCTCATAAGACCTTCTCTCCAAACCAGGCAACATCCTGATAAATTTCCTCTGCAGCCTTTCCAATGTTTCCACATCCTTCTTGTGATGCCGTGCCCAGAACTGTACGCAATACTCCAAGTGCAGCCACACCAGATTTTTATCCAGCTGCAGCGCGACCTCGTAGCTCTGAAACTCATTCCCTCTACCAACAAGGCGTACAGTGTATTAGCTTTTAACAACCCTGTCAACCCGGGTGCCAGCTTTCAGGGATCTACGTACATGGACACCGGTATCTCTCTGTTCATCTATACTACCAAGAACCTTACCATGAGCCCAGTAGTCTGCAATCCTGTTACTCCTTCCAAAGTGAATCACCTCACACTTTTCTACATTGAACTCCATTTGCCACCTCTCAGCCCAGCTCTGCAGCTTATCTATGTCCCTCTGTGACCTGTCACATCCTTCAGCATTATCCACAACTCCAACAACCTTCGTGTCATCTGCAAATGTAATAACCCATCCTTCTAAGTCATTATCCAGGTTGTACATAAAAATGACAAAGAACAGTGGACCCAAAACCGGTCTTTGCGGTTCACAATGAGTAACAGAATTCCAGGATCGTCATTTCCCGTCGACCACCACATTTTGTCTTCTTTCAGCAAGCCAATTTCTGATCCAAACTGCTAAATCATCCTCAATCCCATGCCTCTGTATCTTACGCAATTTCCTACCACTGGGAACCTTATTGAATTACTTTCTGTGATCCATATACACCACATCAACCACTTTACCCTAATCTACCTGTTCGTCACCTTCTTAAAGAACTCAGTAAGGTTTGTGAGGCATGATCTACATTTCACACAAACGTGTTGACTATCCCTAATCAACTTATTCCTTTCTAGATTATTATAAATCGTATCTCTCATACACTTTTCTAAGTCTTAACCACAGCCAAAGTAAGGCTCACTGTCTATCATTACCAGTGTTCTGTCTATTACCCTTCTTGAACAAGGGAACATCATTTGGTATCTTCCAGTCTTCTGGCACTATTCCTGTAGAAAACGGCAACATAAATATCAAAGCCAAAGTCTCGGCAACCTCCTCCCTGGCTTCCAAGTGATTCCTAGGTTAAATCACATCCGACCCAGGGGACTTATCTATTTTCTCACTTTGCAGAATTGCTCACACCCCCTCCTTGAGATCCTCAATCTCATCTAGTTTAGTAGGCTGTATCTCAACATTCTCCTCGACCACATTTTCTTTTTATAGTGTGAATCGTACCATGAGCCAATTCCTGTTATTCCTTCCAAAGTGAATCACCTCACACGTTTCTACATTAAATCCATTTGCCACCTCTCCGCCCAGCTCTGAAGTTTATCTGTGTCCCTCTGTAATCTGAAGCATCCTTCCTCATTGACCACAAATTCACCAAATACAGTGGAATCCACAAATTTACAAACCCATCCGTCTCCGTTCTCATCTCGGTCATTGATAAAAAATGACAAACAACAGTGGCCCCAAAACAGATCCTTGCAGTACACCACTAGTAATTGAACACTAGGATGAACTTTTCCAATCAACCACCACTCTGTGTCTTCTTTCAGAGAGAAATTGTTTGATCCAAAATGCTAAATCACCCTCAATCCCATGCCTACGTATTTTGCAAACAGCCTACCATGGGGAACCTTATCAAATGCCTTACTGAAATCCATATACACGATATCAACCACTTTACCCTCATCCACCAGTTTGATCACCATCTCAAAGAACTCAATGACGCTTTATTCACAGTAAATGATAATGCCAAGTCCCCAAATTCGTTGATGTGCCGTTGATTTTCTTTACAAAGCATTGCTAAACATGATGCGCATGTTGCCTTCAGCAAGGTACTTGCACCTGATGCAGCATTGGTTGTGTAGTCCCATGGAACATAAGAACTACACATGGGAATTGTGGTCATGAAGAATCCACCAGAATCGAAAACATCAATGTATTATACACAAACATTACATTCAGAGGCACAAGAAATATATTGGTCTGTGTTTGGCTAATCAGTGACAAATAGATTTCATCAGCGTGCCATGCATCAAATGCCTGGAGGAAGATGGAATCTGAGACCTGTGTACCCTGAGGCCCAATTCTCGGATATTTGGGTGATATCATCAGCATGTCTCTTCAAGGCACTCTATTCTGCTCCGCTGTTCTTCCCGCTAAATTGCATAACGTTACATTTTCCCAAATTATATTATATTTGACAAGTTTTGGCCCCCTCATTTAACCTGTTTATATACCCCGAACCATCCTCACTACTGGCCTTTCAAAGTAGTTTTGTGCCATGCACAAAAAATAGCTGGATGTGCCATAGGATGTGGTGATCTGGATGGTAACATGAATAGGAAGTGTTGACAGAAATATGGGCCAAGTGCTGGCAAATGGGAATAGATCAATTTAGGATACATGTTTGGTGCCCATGAGTTGATTTGTTTGGGTTTGTTTCCATTCTGTATAATGCTATGACTCTATAAATCATAATTATATACCCCACACTAAAAAGGCAGACACAACACAACTACTCATCCACAGGCACACACACTAAATGTTATAAGATCATACAGTTTTTTGTTAATTTTTAAAAGGACATTAAATTCAATTCAATGTGAAAAATATATCCATGTAAATATTATCAATCCAGCATAAATATGGGCGGCATGGTGGCACAGTGGTTAGCACTGCTGCCTCACAGCGCCAGAGACCTGGGTTCAATTCCCGCCTCAGGCGACTGACTGTGTGGAGTTTGCACATTCTCCCCGTGTCTGCGTGGGTTTCCTCCGGGTGCTCCGGTTTCCTCCCACAGTCCAAAGATGTGCAGGTCAGGTGAATTGGCCATGCTAAATTGCCCGTAGTGTTAGGTAAGGGGTAGATGTAGGAGTATGGGTGGGTTGCACTTCGGCGGGTCGGTGTGGACTTGTTGGGCCGAAGGGCCTGTTTCCACACTGTAAGTAATCTAATCTAATCTAAAACTTCAGGTACGTCGATAGAATTACAGCTTGCAGAGTCTTAGCGATATGGAATAGGGTGGGATGTGGGGGTTTGGTGGTGTTGGTGGTGGGGGGAGTGTGCGTGATGTATTGGTGTCATCACTAGACTATTAATCTAGAAATACAGTTCATTTTCTGGGACTTGGGTTTGAATCCCATCAATTGGAATTCAAACTCAACTTAACAAATTAAAAGAATTAAGAGCTCAACAAGGGTGGTTGTGGGACTAATCAAATTGGTTCATTCATGCTATTTTGGACAGAAACCATTGTCGTTATCTGGTCTGGCCTATGTGTGACTCCAAACACCTCTGGGCAATTAGGGATGGGCAATAAATCTCAAATAAGCCAGTGTCACCCACTTCCCAAAAAAGGAAAAAAACGGAGTCGGTTATGCATCCCCGCGACTCTGTTCCCCACCTATCATGGTTGGTCTGTGGCCTAACTCCACACACTAGCCTTTGACCTACATCCTTTTTACACCTTTGCAGAGCAAAAAGGTCTCTATCTCAAACTTCATGTGAACAACTATTCCAGCATTGATTGTCATTGTGGAAGGGGGTGCCAAACATCATCCATTGTTTGTGTGTAGAAATGTTTCCTAATATCTCTACAGTCTTTAGCTGGTTTGGACCCAATTCTCAGTCAATGCTCCCTTTTTCTAGAATCCCCAACCAGTGGAAATGGTTTACCTTTATCAACCCTGTCTTTTCATTTGGGTATTGTTGATTCAAGGAAAGTTGGTAGATAGAGCTGGTGAGGCATTTGCATCACGATCAGAGCAGGTATCTGGGGAGTATGGGGAGGTGAAAAATGCCATCTCCAGTGTACATGAGCGAGTACCAGAAATCTAGAGGTAGTGTGTTAGGAATCTAAGGAGGGAACATGGTCAAACATGCATTGAGTTTGAAAGGATCAAGCAAAGTAATTTTGATAGGTTGATAACAGCATTGAAAATAGATCAAACATACGATGGTCCCCGAGAACGGATTATTTTCGAAGAATTCAAAAAATCACTTTCTACGGAGCTGAGAATGCATGTGGAAGAGCAGAAAGTGAAAGACGGCGAGATTAGCAGCTGAAATGGCTGATGGATATGAGTTGGTTCGTGAATCAAAGATTGGCTACCAACATCAATTTCGATCTGTGAGGGATAGAAATTTGGTAAAAGAGAAATCTTCAGGTAGTAAGGGAACAGTAGACCTCATTGGAGATCGTAAAGATAGATTACCACAGAATAAAATGGAAAGCCATGAGAGAGAAGGAGAATTAAAAAGCTCAGATGTTTTCTGTATAATAAAATAGACCCTATGAAGTCACAGGATCGGTAGGTTCGGAAAAAGAATGTGAGGAAACATCCTTGTTGAAGTGGTAAAGGAATGTACAGTGGAAACTAAATAGCACCAACAAAATGCAGAAATTGGTCAGAGGCTGTTTGATATGGAAGTGCCAGATTTCTTTATAGAATTTACATTTGTGGGTATGGTTTAATCATGTAGGTCAGAAGGAGCAGTTAAAGAAATTAAACTTTAAAGGTATACAGAAGTAAATACGTCTTTGATGGTGAGAGATGAGAAAATAATTCAGAAGGGGTATTGTGAGAAAAGCTGGTGATGTATGGAATTCATTGTGAGATAGCAACGTTCTATAACATAAAGTGAGGTTGGACAATCTGGGGGAAAGTGGTGATGTATTGGTTGTAATAATAGAGAAAACCACTAAATCCTTGTTAATGATAGAACTGGATCTCATTTGCGTTTGATTCCTACTGACACCTTGATGATGAAATGGAGAACATCGCATATTCAGGCAGATGCGAAATGGGCATTATTGGTGGGTTATAGAAAGGAATGGTTTCAGGTACCACATGAAATACAGGTAGGAGGTCATTTGGGAGTAAGGAAAACTCAATCCAAAATACAAGAACATCTTTATTAGCCTAAAAGTTGAAACTTGTCAGCATGTCATATGTAATTGCAAAACCTCAGAGAGTGATAATACCAGGACCCTTAATACTGATTCCCACATTAGAGGAAAATTTGACAAGGGTTGTAATTGATTTTGTTGGGACCCTACCCAAAACAAAAAGTGGGAGTCAGAATTTGATAGCAATAATGGATGTGTCCACGAGATTTTCAGACAACAAAGCAAAAAGTCACAATTCCATTAGTGGAGATAAAGTGTTACTGTTACTTCCAATGTGAAGCGAAACTCATCTCATCCGAACGTAGGCTCAAGATTATAAACAGTACCCTAAAACTTTTGTGAGCAATTGCTGATGGCAGTTTATTGGAAGAATTACTTCGAAAATATGAGCCCTGCCCATGAGCCTTTGCAATGCAAGTTTGAATGGTAGGGGCCTGCAATTCAGATGGGAAAAATCAGTAAAGTGTTTGGATGAACACTTGAAATGTTATACCACTGAAGGCTATGGTCCAAGTGCTGGAAAATGGGACTGATGGAAATTTAGTGTCATTTTGGCTGGAAAAGCATGACGCGCCACAATGCCTCTTGTGTTCAATATGATTCTGTCATTCTAGAATTCTGAAGTGAAGTTTCAGAATTAGTTTCTATTTTTCTCTTTGTTTTGAGGAAATGTTAACTCGTTTACGTTCTAGCTGCTGATGTGGTCAGTATCAGTTTCAGCTTTTCTATTAGAGTGCTCGTTTACAAACAGAATTTCCCAAATGAGTTGTAAAACTGAATGAACAAGGAAAGCAGTGGGATAACAGTGTGCTGTAGAACAGCTCTCAAGGAGCTTGACAACATGAGGGATTGAATAACCAAACAGCTTCAGCAAAATTAAGAGCATCACGGAAGAGTATATCAAAAGATAGTTCGATATTTATGGGACGCATAATATGTGAAATAATGTCAGGAGTGTTGTTTGAAGACAAATTGCGATTAACATTTGAGCCCTAATAGGGTCAGATTATTCCAGTCTTTGGGGTATTCGGTGACAGACTTAAATCTCAATGATGTCATATCATTAAAATAAACCTGTTGTCGTAATTTGTTTACTGAAAATGATTTTAAAAATGCAGATGTAACCATAGTGTCCCAGTGGAGAAACCACACAATATAAAATAAAGTCTCTTGAACGATGTCAGCTCCATCTCCAAGAGAATTCTCCAATTCCGACAGATTGCCAGCAGCATGAACAGAGAAGTTGTTTCACAAACAACAAAATGCATCTTTCAAGGCAAATGGTGCTAAAGTATACTACACCATCCTTGCTGTTTTTGGTGTTCCCAATACGTCATGGAACAAATCAATGTGTATAAACCTCTGCATTGGTTCATACCCATTTCCACTCGACGACTGATCAGTATTTTCGTTCCTTTTGCCAGATGACAGTGTCCTCACTTACTGAGTTTAAAGTAAAGAGTTTGTGAATGAGAAGGCTCCTCAGTCGTGTTCAGTCGTGTTCAGCATTGTCTGTTTCTCTGCATTGTGCCCAATGGGTTTTTACTGAGGTCACGTTGATTGCGTTTGGCTGGGCACTGGCCCCGGCTAGTCTCAGAAGTGTTTAGAAAGACCTCTCTCTCTCTGTGACAGTTCAAAGCCTATCGGTCAGATGGGCTTTGTAGCAACCCATCTCTTCGTGAAACCTAGTGTTTCGCATTCCTTGACGTCAAGGTATTGTGTTGGTGTGTCTTGCTCAGGCAGCTTGTTCCAAGTGGGTGTCCAGATATATTGTGGGCAATGGGTGGCTGGAACAGGTCTTTGTGGAGTAATCAATGAACATCAGCACAGAAAGCGTTCACTACCCTGTGTGTTTTAAAAGTCAGTGGTTATGTGGGGGCATGATATTTGTGAGGACAGGTCACTGGGAGGGGTGTTAAGCACAGGGTTCCAATTGTAATGTGTATCGTTGAATTATTTGACTGTCAAACAGACATGTGAGTTGTGTCATTTGTAAAAGATGCAACGTATTGTCCAATAGGAGAAACACTAAGATCTGGAGTGTGGGAGCAGCAGCTCTCCCACAGAGGATCTAACACCTTTGTGCAATAGGTTGTTTCACATCATATCCTTTGTTGTGATTATCCTTTGATGCTCCCTGCACTGTAGTGATCTATGTGAAGGGCCTCCCATGTACATTCGTTTGGGATTGTTATTAGTCTTCGGACATCGATTTGGATAATTATGTTAGGTTATTATTGTCGTTATTTAGTTGACACTGACATTTTGGAGATTAATTCCCTTCGATATATTTTGTGACCTAATCACTGTAAGGCCATCGTGTTACACCATGAAGTGCTTTAGGAAATATCTGTTCTTGTCCGTTGTCCACAGGGCTCAGAACGCTGGGAATTGGGTGCTACAACAGGATTTGTTACGCTGATGAAAGACAAGTTGGTTTGTGGTGACTAATACACGATTTCAGATATTTGATATTGTGGTTCTGCTCTGAGGATCCAATCAGGATCAAGAACATCCGACCATACGAGGGAAAGGCAGCCCTGTTACTGTGACCTCCAGCTGACCTGATGTTCAGTCTTGTGGGACTTGGTGAGTTGGATCAATATCAGAGTCACCATTTGATCCATACTCCATCAGCAACACACTGCTAAAAGAATATGATTCATCTGTCGACCTTGATATAGCCTCATGGCATGGATGATGTTAGTCCAATTGTAATTTCTGACCCAGTGTTCTTGCTTTTCTGTGGGTAGCTATAAATGTAGCATTGTACTAAGTGTGTAGCATTGACAGGAGAATACATGCAATTCCAATAGCAAGTTTTACTGGGAACATCTTTCTTTGTTGCAAATGGGTCAATAAACTGAAAAGAATATCGGATTCCAGTGTTAATGTGATTCAGTGAGAGTATTTCGATTTGAATTTTACTGAGTGTGGGATCCAAGCCAAAAAGGAACAACTATACCTCTTGCCCAAGTGTTACTGGGAGCATCTCTCAAAGTAAAGTGTGGGTTACTCAGTGCAGAGGAGCAACTTACCCCAGTGGTCCCGTATAAGTAGGAGTGTCCCCGACAACAGAATTTAACCGTTTGGTGGGAACTGAATAAAATGGAATACCTGACCGCAGTGAGAACTCGGACCATAACAATATGAGCCATGCAGTCCTTCATTTATATTACATTCCCCATTTCTGTTCTGCCCACTGGTGGACCTCTGGTTGCAATTTTTAAATATTTCATAGATTGTAATTGGAAAATCGTCACAGCTGGTTGTATATGTTTGGTACTCAGTTGACGATGTGTAATGTCCCAATGGGGATAAGAAGTTGTGCTATTTTTCACAAAGTGAAAATGGCAGAGTAAGAAGGTTCATTCAGTAAAATGATCGATAGACATACTATGTTGACTCAAATAACATTTTTGGTACGGGATAATCTTCCAGCAAGTTGTGGGACATGGCTACGCTAATTTAATATCCATACATTAATAAGGATGATGATAGAGCTGGAAGTGTTAACACTATTTGTCATCTATACCAGTTTCGATTTGGATGAACAATTTTTGAATCTGGAATGCATAATCTTTCCACAGTTAATTTTCCACTAATTGCTGCTCTTCACTTTGTGACGTGCATCCTCCATGTGAGGAAGAGGTTTTGAAAAGGACCGTGCATTAATCAGATTTAAGGCAATATATAAAAATACGAATCGTAATGGGAATAAAAAAATGCCGTTTCAGCATATAACGAACTTCAGTCCCTGCAATAATATGACGATGGCTTATAATTGAGTTGGAGAGCATTACATAAAATTAACAGGAAGAATAAAGATCATTTAACGGAGTATTTTAACGTACCATACAATTTGCCCCGTCACGATATGTTCTAACCTGGAATAAGCATTCTATATTAATACCAAAGCCATTGCAGTCTGTTTCATTCGTGAAATTAGATTTCCGTATTTGTATCACAAAGTCCTTTATACTCTGTATACATCTGTACACTCTTTGTGACTAACACAATTTACAAATCACATTTCCAGAACAGCGAGCATTTTTCTCCTTTTTGTGTGATAATGACCTGCATTCTGGGTCTGCCGGGAGGCCAAACGCTGTTGCTCATAGCTTGGCTTTTCTACCATGGCTTCCGACATTCCAACACAACCGCGTTTTTGTAATTTATTCAATTGTGGGACGTGGGTGTCGCTCGCTGGGCACAGCATTTAATGCCTGTCCATCGTTAACCTTGAGAAGGCGATGGTGAGCTGCCTTCTTGCACCGCTCCAGCCCTCCTACTGTGGTGTCAAAGGGAGGGAATTACAAGACTTAGACTCAGTGATGGTGAAGGAACGGCGATATATTTCCAATGCAGGATGGTGAGTGCCTTGGAGGAGTTCTTGAAGGTTGTGATGTTACCAAGTATCTGCTGCCTTTGTCCTTCCAGATGGAAGGGTTGTGGGTTTGGAAGGTGCTATTTGAACATTTTATGGTGAATTTCTGCAGTGTATCTTGTAGATGGTACACACTTCTATTACTGAGCATCGATCATGGAGGCAGTGGATGGCTGTGGAGATGGTTCCAATCAATTGAGCAGCTTTGTCCTCGATAACATCAAGCTTCTTGAGTGTTGTTGGCGCTGCACCCATCCAGGCAAGTGGGGAGTTTACAATCATACTCCTGAGGGTTGTAGATGGTGGACACATTTCAGGAAGTCAGGAGGAAAGTTACTCTCTGCTATATTCCGAGCCTTCCTGCTCTTGGAGCCACTGTGTTTATGTCGTGAGTCCAGTTGGGTTTCTGGTCAATGGCCATAAAGCAGACAGTTTATCAAGGAGGTATTTTTTGCAGTTTTATTCATTACTGAGATGGAGCTAATTGCTTTCAAATCGTATAAAAGTTCGGCATTGTGCCTTCCAAGTTTATTCCAGAGAGAGTTATTGCTGCTTCTATCCGTGTGTAACAGTTTACCCTTTGTTGATTCATTCAGTTCATGAACTGTTACTTACATTGTGACATCGGTAATTTCACGATGGTAACCATAAATCGCTTCCAACAGCACCTTACAAACCTGCAACCTCCAGCATTCGGAAGAATAATGACAGTAGATGCAGAGAAGCATCGTCATGCAAGTTCCTTTTGAAACCACACTTCATGAAGACTTGGACATACATTGTCATTCCATCACTGTTGCTTGATAAAAAATCCACAACTGTCCCCGAACATGGTGGGATTTCCTGCACCCTAGAAAATACAGATGTTCATAAAATCATGTTTCCAGCAACATCACAAAGGCAGTTCTACCTGGGTAATGAATACTGGCCTCTAAAACTCAAATTCCATGAGTAATTTTAAAAGTAATCACTGTCCCCAAATCTACAACAGTATATCTTTGAAAACGAAGGGTGATTCGTGTCCAGGGGAGTGCCTCATTTGCGGAGAGTGGGAAACACAGAAATGTCGGAAAAAGTTGTGCGAGTTTTCCATTTGGTCCTTTAAGCCTTCACCACCATTTCATGTAATCGTGGCTGATCGTGCAATCTCAGTCTCCCCCTTCCACTTTCCCTCCATATCCTTTGTTCCCATCAGCTGCAAGAAACACGCCTCGCCCCATCTTGAATATTTCTAACAAACTTACCACAACTGCTTTCTGTGGGAGAGAATTCCACGGGTTCACAACTAGCTGAGTGGAGAAACTCTTCCTCATCTCAGTCCTGAATGGCTTCCTACGAGAAAATGTGGACTGCAGATGCGGGAGATCAGAGTCAAGATTGTGGTACTGAAAAAACACAGCAGGTCAGGCAGCATCCGAGGAGCAGGAGCATTAACATATTGGGCATAAGGTCTTCATCAGGAATGTCTGAATAGCTTACCCGTTATTCTTAGACTGTGACCCAATTCTGGACTTACCCACCATCGGGAGCATTGTTCCCCCATCTCGCCTGTTCAGTCCCGACTCCGATACCCCAATCCTCTTGCAACGAAGGCCAGCATGCCATTAGATTTCCTCACTGCCTGCTGTATCTGCGTGCCAAACTTCAGAGACGGTTCTATCATGACACCCATGTCTCATTGCACCTCACCTTTTCCTAAACGTCCACCATTCAGATCATAATCTGCCTTCCTGTTTTTGTGATCCAAGTGGATAACTTCACATTTATCTACAGTATATTGCTTTCGCCAAGTATTCACCCCCTCCGCCAGTCTCTCCAAGTCATTCTGCAGCTTTTCCGCATCCTGCTCACAGCACACACTGCCACCCAGCTCAGTGTTGTCCACACGATTGGAGATATTGCATTCAATTCAATCATTAAAATAGTTAAAGTGAATTGTGAACAGCCGAGGTCCCAGCACTCCTCACTGCCTTCCACTCTGAAAAGGACCCAGTTATTCGAGCTCTCTGCTTCCTGTCTGACAACCAGCTTTCTACCCATGTCAGTACACTACCTGCAAAACCATGAGCTTTAATGTTCCTTCCTAATCTCTCGTGTAGATCCTTTTCAAAGCTTTTGAAAGCCCAGATAAACATCATTCACTGATTACCCTTTGTCACCCAGGAGAAATATCCAAGGAGAAGGGTTTTCAGGGCATTAGCTCCCCCAGTGGATAATCTATGTCACAGCTTATTTTACCAGGTGCAATGATTTCCTATCTCCTGCTTCTCTCAAAGCCAGAAGGTAGATCCTTTTACCTTGATTGTTTTAAATATTCATTGAAGTATCCAATTTGGGACATGGTGTTTGGATTCACTACTGAATATTTCCATGGTTCAGATTGTCAGGATGTCCAGAGGGAGACACTCAATGCCTGGTCATTGGTTCACCCACATGGTGGAGGCCACAATGTGGTATGATTGAATGCCAATATACTGTAGGTCATGTTGTGTGGTGTACACATCTGGAAGCGATCTCAATAATGGAGGTTTCAAAACTGAATGAATGTATTTTGCAAACAATGTCTGTGTTGGCTGTCTCAAATACTTTGTTTTCTGACTGCTGGTGTCTTTGTGTAGATGTTATGGTCTTATGGGAAACTCTATTCAGTCAGAGTAACCTACAAAGCTGGTGAAGTCAATCACTGCCAAGCTCAAAAAAGTACATTGAGTACATGACAGTATTTCTGAGAATAATCTGCTATGCATCGTGGTCCCTATATTATTCACAAGTGAACATGATTTGTTTATGGAGGTTTATTGCTTGGGATCAGATTGTTTAAACTTCATATGATATGGAAGTACAATTACCTTTGTGTTAAAATTCATTACTTCCAGCCTGGGGCAGTCACTTAAAATGTTTGATCAGTAACTTTACATCTCTTCATTTCCATCACTCTTACAGTTAGACGACTGATGACTGTACTCGTGGCTCGGGGCAACTAAATGCACCACTCGCTATCTGGTGGTCATGGTTACATCTGAACTACTCTTCATTATATTTGATGTCATACATGATCGGTTTGTTTCTATTATTATCCATGGTGTTTCCTGAACATCACTCCTGTCTGTCGTGTTATCGATGCCGAGAACCACATGACCATTGATTGTTCTGTCTGGCTCACTCTAGCTTTTTACTTTGATCGATTTTTTGCCATTTGTTTACATCAGATGAAGTCTCTGTATTGCACAGAGAAAACCAGAACGAGGGTTCTAGCAACAATCTGTATTGTCTTTCCTGTGAAAAACATTCCCATCTATTATCGATTTGAACCTGGAAAGATCATCCACAATGTTCCATGGTACTGTTATAACAGCGATAGGTATTATAATGACAAACGCTGGGTAAGTTATAAATATTTTGAAAAATTTTTACATCATTTCTCCCATTCACTTGTACTCTCTTTCTGAACGTTCTGACTATCAGACATATCATTGAGGCCTTTCAGATGCGTAAGGGACTGAGGCGTCAGAGAAAAACAAAGAATGACCCAGAGGAAGACAGCAGGCAGAATTCTGTGATTTTACTTTTGCTACATCCGCCAGCTTCATCCTTCTCTGGTTGGGGTATATTGTTTTAGATGAGATTACTTACAGTGTGGACACAGGCCCTTCGATCCAACGAGTCCACACTGACCCGCCGAAGTGCAACACACCAATACATTTACCCGTTCACCTAACACTACGGGCAATTTAACATGGCCAATTCACCTGACCTGCACGACTTTGGACTGTGGAAGGAAACCGGAGCACCCCGAGGAAACCCACGCAGACACGGGGAGAATGTGCAAACTCCACACAGTTAGTCGCCTGAGGTGGGAATTGAACCTGGGTCTCAGACGCTGTGAAGTAGCAGTGCTAACCACTGTGCCAACGTATTGATTTGAAGCTGGCTATTCCTTGCATTCTGCAGCTGATGCTCTCTTTCAACAAGTTGGATATATGCTGCGGAATCTAAGCTGCTGCACCAATGCAGTCATTTATGTGGTAACACAGAAAAAGTTCAGAGAGCAGTTAAAGTACGCAGTGAAATATCCCGTTATAAAAATAACTCAATTGATGAATAAATCCAAGTAACTGAAAGGCAACATAGCATGCAGCAGACAAGGGAATGAGTAGTCCACGTGAGGAATGGACTGAAAGGAGAAGGAGGAGGAGCAAAATGATAACACTCCTTTTCTTAATGGGTGAGGAATGTCTCCATCCGAGGAGGAGAATGAAAGAGACTGCAGGAGCAATACCAGCGTAATGTGTTGTTAGCAATGAGCTGAACAACAAAATTATCACTGGAAGAGGAATTAGACATACACAAAAAACATACATCCCAAGCAATCCCTTCCAAGTGAGTGAGCCGGATTGTTAAAAACGGTCATGGGGGAAAGTATCATGGTTGATTGCAGGTCAATGTGGGAAAAGCAACGACAGGATCCTCTCGACTCTTCCTCACGGAATTATCTGATCCATACATCGCAACTAAAGGAAAAAAAAAACAAGGTTTCTATTATAAAGAGTAAATAACATTTTGTGAAAACCTGCATCTTTTCATTACAAATGTATTTTCAGCAATACTTTGTCTGTTCCCATTCAGTCCCCCTCATGCTGATGTCCCTCACTTTCTTCATTCGCATCTTTCCACCAATAAGCTGTTGGGTTGTTGGGGAATCCAATGGCTAAACAGAGGGCTCGGTGACAGGTCGGATCTGAAGCTCGGGAATGGGGTCAGATTGTGGGAGATGAGGCGGCATTCTTAGTGCTTCCATGAAAATGTTTTGTGGATCTCAATGACTCCATCGAGCTCAGCCGGAGCTGACTCTGGATGAACCCTGTTTGCTTGTGGCTTGATATTGGAGGCTGAGATCAATGCAGGAAGATACTTGTATCATTACCAAGAATTATTATTTTTTTCCATCTGGAACACAGTTCTTAAACCCATCCCTGTCTCAGCTCATAATTGCTGAATCAGTCATTCATTCCATTGTTACCTCGGGCCCTTTGTATTCCAGCGTCACATCAGCCTGATACCAGTTTATGAACTCCATACATTTACTTTGTCCATATTTCCTCCACCCTCTTGATTTATTTTATCAACAAATCCCATTTCTTGACCATCCACTGTCCAGAGTGACCTACAAAGGCATGTTGTTCTCCAATTTCTCCATTTTACATTCTCACTCGTCTATTAAAAATGTTTCAAAGTCATCCATTGATTTATTTGCTTTCCTGGACTGATGTAAATCTTGTTCTATAAAATCTGCGTGCAAGTTTTAAATGTTCAGCTATAATGTAATATTACCAGCTGGTGTATTAGTCAAAGAAATTACAGCTTTCATAGCATTCAGTCACAAAGTCAGAGACCCATCGAGACATACAGCATAAAAACAGACCACTCAGTCCAACTCGTCCATGCCAACCAGATATCCTAACCTAGTTTAGTCATATTTGGCAACACTTGGCCCATATCCCTCCAAACCATTCCTATTCATGTACCCATCCAAATGTCATTCAAATGTTATAATTGTATCAGCTCCACCACTTCCTCTGGCAGTTCATTCCACTCACGCATTACCGTCTGTGTGAAAAAGTTGCCCCTGAGGTCCCTTTTAATTTTTTCCCGTTTCATCCTAAACCTGTGCTGTCTAGTTCTGGACTCCCCCAACCCAGGGAAAAGACCTTGTCTATTTACCCTATCCATGTCCTCAATGATTTTATAAACTTCTGTAAGGTCACCCCGTGCTGCCAACACTCCAGAAAAAACATTCCCAGCCTATTCAGCCTCTCCCTGTGGCTCAATTGTGTGAGGCCTCATCCTCAACCTCAGGACCCTGCAACCACACTGGATCAATGTGGATTTCACCAGTTTCTTCATTTCTCCTCTCCTCACCTTAACCCTTTTCCAAGCCTCCAACTCAGCACCATCCTATTGAACTGTCCCACCTGCCCATCTTCCTTCCCAACAATCTGCTCCACTCTGGCCGATCACCTTCTCCCCCAGATTCACATACCTATCACATTCCCAGCTACCTTCCCCACGGCCCAACCCCTCTCCCATTTATGTCTCAGCCACTCGTCCCATAAGTCTCAAACCTGATGAAGGGCTTATGCCCGAAATGTCAATTTCCCTGCTCCACTGCTGCTGCCTGACCTGCTATGCTTTTCCAGCACCACACTCTCGACAACAATATTTATTTCCCTGAGATGTTTAATGCTTATTTATTTCTCAACAGTCACAACTGAGGCAAAATATTCATTTAAATAGTCCCATCTCTTCAACTTCAACACAAGCGCAATCTCATTGATTCTCAGATGGGTCTACTCTCTCTCAATTTTCTCTCTTGCTCTTATTGGACTTGTAGAATCTTTTTTGGATAGTCTTTAACCTTATCTGGTAAAAATATCTCATCCCATCTTTGCCTCCCTGGCTTCCTTCTGAAGAGTGCCAGTGCACCCTTTAAACTCAGCAAGAGATTCATTTGATCCCAGTTACCTACATCTGATATCTGATTCCTTTTTTGTCTTGACAAGAACTTCAATAACTGTATTCTCCCTTGCTTCCGAACTTTACTAACCTTACCTTTCACTCTCACAGGAACATTATGTTTCTGAACTCTCATGAGCACATGATTGAAGGTCTGCCATTAGTCAGTCATCATTTTATCTGTGAACAGTTTACTCCAATCTACTTTTCAAAGCTCATTTTCTATTCACTTAAAATGTGCCTGCTCCAGTGAAGATCTTTAACTTCTATGGAAGACTTTATCCATTTCCATAATTGATTTAAAACTGATTTTATTATGATCACGAGTTGCAGTGTTTCCCTAGTAACACTTCAGTCACGTGCCTTTCCATATTTCCGAAAAGTCATCGTTATGGCTCCATTTCACAGGGTTAGCACTATTGCCTCAAAGCAAGGGAGACCAAGTTTGATTCTACCCTCCAGCTACTGAGTTTTAGTGGGGTTTGCACATGCTCCCCGTGTCTGCGTGGATTTCTTCCACAGTCCAAAGATGTGAAAGTTCGGTTGGTTAGCCATGCTAAAGAACACCATAGTGTCCACGGATGTGTAGGCTAAGTGTATTGGCCATCTTAAAATACGTCATAGTGTCGACCGATGTGTCTGTCTGTTGTGTTAGCCACGTTAATTTATACCATGGTGTCCACGGATGTGTAGGTTGGGTGTGTTTACCATGCTAAATTATATACCATAGTGTCCATGGATGTGTTGTTTGGGCGTGACAGCTATGCTAAATTGCACCATAGTGTCCATGGATGTGTCGGCTTGGTGTGTTAGTCAAGGGAAATATAACATCAGGGATCCTCTTCCGAGGGTCGCTGTCGAATCGTTCTTCTGAATGGCCTTTTTCCACACCGTATGGATTCTATAAAGTTCAGGTTTAGCCCTGTCTCGAGTTAGAGCATTTATGCATTGATAAAGAAAAATTATCTTCACCATAGTTAACAGGCTCTTCACAATCCAAGCCACTTGCACGACGGCCGTCCCTGTCAGTGTTTGAAAAATTAAAATCCCTTACTTTTACAACCTTACTCTTCTTACAGATATTCAGATATCAACTTATTTGCTTCTCAATTTCCTTCTGACTATTGGGTGGGGGGTGGGATTGGGGGTGCTATAGTACAATCCACGAAGGTGATCATTCCTTTCGTTTTTCTCATTTTAACCCATATGTGCTCACTAAGCTGATGTGGTTCCACTTTTCAAGAATGTTGGCAGAGATAGACCACGAGTAACAGACCAGTGAGTGTACCGTCAGTGTTGGAGAAAATACTGAAGGAATTTTAATATCCATCTGGAAAAGCATAAGGCAATTAGGGATAGTGTGGCCTTGGCAAAGGAAGGTCATGCCTAACAAATCTGTTGGAGTTTTTTTTGTGGAGATGACCAGGCCTATGGATGAGGGTAAGGCAAATGAAGTTGTTTGTATAAATTTCAGCAAAACCTTTGACAAGGCCCCATATGGCAGATTGATAACGAAGGCACATGGCATCCAGAGTAGATTGGTCAGTTGGCTCCAGTATTGGCCCAGTCAGTGATGTTGGTAGAAGGCTGGCTGTTTGTGTAGTTCGAGGCTGGTGCCCAGTGGTGTGTGGCAGGACTCAGTGCCAGATCCCTTCTTGCTTTTGATACTCATAAATGATGTTGTAGTTTGTGTGTGTGCGTGTGTGTGACAGAGAGGAAATGAGGTCCACGATGGGTGGATATTTTGGGCAGCATGAACCAGTTTGTGCCAAACGGACTGTCACAGTGCTTCGGACTCTATGACACTACGACCATAGAATATCGAGGACAGGAAAGCAATAATTGTAACTCCATCACACTCCAGGCTTCTTTTCGCTGATAGTGTATTAATACAGAAAGTAATAATCCCTCATTTCTTCTTAACCTTATATACATTTGTAAGTTGTCTCTGCTCTCAAATTTAAAACAGAACATCCACAGCGTAGAACTATTTACACCAGTCTCTCCCCACTGCCTGCGAAGTACAAGCCAGTAACACTATGAAATAATCCACAACCAAAAAAAAAAATCAACACCATCTTTGACAAAGCAGTCACTATGTTGGCAACCCATAAAGATCTGGCACATTTAGACCGTCAACTATTCATGAAGCGTGGCAGCTACATGAAGCATTGCTGCAAGTTACCAGGACTCCGTCGACAACACATTGCAAAAGCATGGATTTAACCTTGTCGAAAGATAAATGCATCAGGTGCACAGGTTCAACACCACTTCTAATGTTTTCCTTGCTTCGATGAAATAAACTGGTTTGTCATGATAACACGCTTCTTCACTGCCGATGGTACAAAATGCTAAACAGCTTTCAGCCATCACTGTTTGTGAACAAATCTATACAAAAGTTGAGGCAAGTACAGGAGAGTAATAGGAGTAGGACACCCGTCCTTTCTAGCCAGATCCACCATTCAATAAAATCGTGGCTCATTTGAAATTCATTTCTTTAGACATGAGAACCGAAAAGGATATGGTCACACAAATATGATTTTGTCTCTGTCAGGCTGCATATGTGAGGAAGTGAACGAAGAAGAAGATAGAGACATGCAGATAAAGACACAGGCAATGGAATGGAGCGAGACAGCCCTTGTGTCCGTGTCCATAGCTGTGAAGAACAAGATAGCTTTAAAGATTGGGCTGCCAAGTGGCAAGTGGCATTCATGCCACATATGCGAATGGCACTTAATTGACAAACAACGACGATCTTCAAGTTTGGAGAAAGTGTCTATCTTCCTGGTGTTCAATTATATTTGTGTCACTGAATCCGCAATTACCAACTATACAGGAATACCATTGAGCAAAAACTGCTCAAACGTCAAGCAGCGACAAGAACAAATAAAAAGTGAAGGAGTCTTCACTGAGTAACTCATCTTTTGGATGGCCAGTGTTTTCCTGCAACCCAAGAGGCACAGATCTGAAATGGAAAGGAATACTCCCACCACCTGGATGAATGCACAGTCAAGAACATTCAAAAATCCAAAAGCTATGCACGAAATAAAGAGCTGGCTTGACTGCCAGAATGTTGCGAGTTCTTCAGCACCATTGTTGATGTATCATGGTAATGGTGCCGCCATCTGATAAAAGTGCTCTGCAGCAACTCCACAGCAACAAATGGGCGGCAGGCTAGCTCAATGGGGAACATTGCAGCTTCCCAAAACCAAGGGCCCGAATTCAATTGCAGACTTAGGTTACACTGGAGATTGCACCTTCTTCCTCCATCAGTGTGAGTTGCCATTAAGTGCACTTATTTCCTTCCACAATCCAAAGGAAGTGCAAGTCAGGTGCAGAGGCCATATTAAATTGCATGTAATAACCAGGAATTAGCCATAACAAATGCAGATATATGGGTTCTGTTAGTGGACCAATCTGAATGATCTTCTGCAGTTTCGGGATTCTATTTTGAATGACTATTCCAACTACGTACTAACCAAAAATCTTGACAAGCGAGGAAATCATTTGCAACAAAAATATCAGGAATGCAATCACTTGCATGTTTCCTCTATGATGAAGGTGTAGATGCGCTTTACTTTTAAGAGTGTTGAAGAACTAGCAAGGGCTAGACCTTATACATGCAAGCACACTGTGTTCTGAACAAGGTAACAATATAACACTTGTTTGAAACAGATAGTAGCAGCTAGGTTGCCATGAAACAAATAAATTCAAATTCGGTCCATCAGGTTAAATTATGCCCCAAATTACCAAAATCCAATCAAATTTTCATTTATTATTTTGATAATATTAAAACAATGAAACAATCCGATGTTTTGAGGTATAAAACCGGACACTCTGAGCAGTTAGATGGCGAGCTGGCAAAAGACCAACAAATGTAGACTGCTAGTTTAAGAGCTCTTTGAGAGATACCTCTCTGGGGAAGGAGTTTGCACTGCACAGCATCCAAACCCACCTGGGGAGAGTCTAGAAAGCAAAAACGAGAAAGGAGATATGGCAAATCTGTCTTGTTTTGAAGCGTGATGCTATTTTTGTAAATCTTAGTCAGGTTTTTTTTATCAGATTGTAATTGTAGAGTGGCAAGTAAAAGATAGGTTTAAGAGAAATGAGTTGTAAATAGTTGTTGGTTTTAATATTCTCTGTTGAACTGAAAGAATAAAATTGTTACTTTTTACTTTAAACAGTGACCTCTGGGATAGTTCTTTGCCTCTCGAATTTTAGCAGATTACAGCACGGGGTGAATCTTTTCTGTGTTGCTAGTATAAATTAGCAGTATAAATTTACCCCATGTTGTAACACCTCCAAGCGCACATAATTTTAATTTATTGGTCAAAGTCTTGGTACCCGTTTCCATATCACATTTTATACATGTATCTGCACGATATTGATTGCAGCAGATAAAAAATAGGCTGTGCAACTGCACTATTCAAGATACTATGACTTCAAGAGATGTATTTTATCTGGTTTGTTATTTGAAAAAAGGTGAAGACAGGCATTCTGAGCGCTTTTCTCAAAGCCAATAGATAAACAGCTGATGATGTCTTGGATTCTTTTTTCAATAAGTTGGAACAACAGAGGCAGCCTGGACGAGTGGGTAGAGCTCCCACAGAACCTGGGGTTTCGTTTATTTGACTTTCACAGTTGTTATTGTATTGAAGTTGGATGTGGAAGGTCCTATTCATCTCTATGCGACATCTAAAAGCTGGGGTTCTCTTCTTGCTGCTAAAACTTCATATGAGACAATGCGTTCTACAGCCAAGAGTGCAATTATGTGTTATCTTAATATTGGAACAGTTAAATAGTAGTACTTATCAGATTTATTATTTTGTTAAAAGTATCTGTAGTGTTAAAGTTAAACCAATTATTTTATTTAATTTTTATTTTGTCTGCATTCCAACTTTAGTGTAAAATTGAAGTATGTTTTTCTTAACGTAGAGTTTTTTTCCCAATCTAGTGGCATTTGGAAAGCAACGCCCCACACTTGCCGTTAGCATCAGAAAAAGTTAGGATCTAGGCTGTCTTCTCAATATATTTTGAGAGGATGTTGTCTGGTCCATAACACGCGACAATAAGAAAATGTAGGGAATAAAAAAAAATATTGGGTGCTTTGTGCAGGCAGTCTGGCAACAGTCAGGATATGGCGAAGAAATTAACCCGGTGATAGAAAAAGGATGTCAGAAAAGCACAACTATAATAATCGTGGGGTACTTCAATCTGCTGGTGGACTGATAAAATCACTTTGGGAGCATACCTCAAGAAAAGAATTGTCTCGGTGGAGTTGAAAATGTGTTGCTGGAAAAGCGCAGCAGGTCAGGCAGCATACAAGGAACAGGAGAATCGACGTTTCGGGCATAATCCGAAGCTTCTTGTCTAGGTGTAGTGTCTAGTTTACTTCTCTAGGAGTAGCTTGTGCTAAAGCCCACTAAGGAATGGATAATCCTGGATGTGGTAATGTGTCATGATGCGGAGTAGATAAGGGAGCTGAAAGTGAAGGGACCAGTCGCCATAACATAGCATCCTACAATTTGAGAAGGATAGGATTGAATTGGATGTAACAGCATTACAATTGAGTAAAGGTGGAAACAAAGACATGACTGAGGTCCGGGCCAGAGCGCCTTTGTACGGAAATCTGGCTGGAAAGACGGTGAAGCGTCAACGGCTGGAGGTTTGGTGGTAATTCGGGAGGCTCAGCTGAGATTCCTCTGAAGGGAGGGGAACATAAGGGAACCATGGTTGATGAGCGAAGTCAGGGGCAGAGTAAATGCAAAAGAAAATGCATATCATGTGGTGAGGATTAGCGGGAAAAAAATCATTATGTGGGGAGATGAAATAGCCTGCAATATAAACGAAGATGGTAAGAGATTTCTTTTGGTGTCTATAAATAAAACAGCATCAAGAATGGATAGAGGACCAATGGAAAATGAGGCGGGATAAATAATATTAGCACATAAAGAAATGGCGGAGGAATTGAGTATGTACTTTGCAAGAGTTTTCATATTGGCAGACACACCACCAGACTCACCAAAGAATCAAGAGAGTCAGGGGTCAGAGATGAATTTAGTGGCCATCACTAAGGAGAAGGTGGATGTAAACGATTTCAATATGGATCAGTCCTCCAGACCAAGCGACCTCTCCTTCATTGTTATGAAGAAGATAGCTGCGGAGATTGTAGAGGCATTTGGTGGCGATATTTCAGGTATCACTGGAGTCAGGAAAGGTCCCAGAAGGCTGGAAAACGACTAATGTAAAACCACTGTTATGGAAGGGAAGGAAATAGAACACGGGAATCTTTCGGCTGATTAGTCTAACTTCTTTTTGTTGAATGGTTTTGGACTCCATTGTTAAGAATGTAATTGTTAAGTACTTGGGCATGCTTAGAAAAATAGAATGGAGTCAGAACGGCTTCGACAGGGAGAGTTGATGCCTGGCAATCTGTTAAAATTATTGGAGAAGGTACTGAGCAAAATAGAGAAAAAAGAGCCAGTGGACATGATCTATTTGAATTTCCAGAATGTCTTTGACTGTGTACAATATAGTTGGAGGCTAAATAAGATGAGAGCCAGTGATGTTAGCGACAATGGCTAGAATAAATTGAGGAAAGAATGACGAGCAGAATGTAAAGAGGAAGGACAAAGGAGTCTTTTTCACAATGGAAGCCGGTGACTAGCAGATTTCTGCAGGGCCCAATAGTGGGATTCCAACTGTTTATTTCAAAAGTAACCATTCGAGACGAACAAACTGAAGGAAGTGCTGATGAGTTCGCACATGACAGAAGGCTACATGGAGGGGCAGGCAGCGCTGAGGAAATGCAGATTCTGTGGAAGCACGTGGACATGCTAGGCGAATGGGCAGACACGTTTCTGGTGGAATACAGTACTTAAAAGTGTAAAATTATGCCCTTTGGTAGAAGAATACAGGCACAGACTACTTTCCAAACTGGTTAAAACTTTGGAAATGTGAAGGACAAAGGGACCTTGGAGTCCTTGCTTAGGATTCTTTTAAGGTTCACATGAAGTCTCAATTGGAGGTTACAAAGACAAATTCTATGTTGGTATTCGATTGAAGATGGCTGTAATACAGAAGCAGACAAGCACTGTGTAATGACCCATTCAGTGCCTTATCTTTAGAACATTGGAATATTGTGAGAAATGTTAGGCCTCGTACATCTGAGTCAGTATGTAATAGAGTTGGAAAGACGAGGAGGCATATGATTGAAACTTTCAGAATTTTGAAATGCCTGGATTGGGTGGAGGTGGAGAATATGTTTCAATTAGTACGAGAGATTAGGACTCAAGGTCACAGTTTCAGAATGAAAGAACATCCCTTTCGAACTGCGATGAAGAATTTATTCAGCTAGTGGGAGATTAATCCGAAAAGTTACTCGCAACAGAGGGCTGCGGAGGTCAAGACATTTTGTGCATTGAAGGCAGAGATAGATAGTTTCTGGATTAGTCAGGGAATGAAGGATTACGGGGAGATGGCCGGATAAGGATTGTGTAAAGCATACCAGTCAAAATCAAATGGCAGAGACATTTTGATTGGTCCACTTGCGTAATTACACTTCTATAAATTATGGTCCTTTGTGATTAACGTGTGATTCAAGCATTCACAAAGAGTACAAATAGAGAGGATACAAAGGGTGAGTGAGTGTAGGATGGATGAATGGATAGATAGATAGACGTCAGACAGACAGAGAAATAGATAGATAGATAGATAGATAGATAGATAGATAGATAGATAGATAGATAGATAGATAGATAGATAGATAGATAGATAGATAGATAGATAGATAGATAGATAGATAGATAGATAGATAGATAGATAGATAGATAGATAGATAGATAGATAGATAGATAGATAGATAGATAGATAGATAGATAGATAGATAGATAGATAGATAGATAGATAGATAGATAAAAGTTTTCACTACCACATGTGGATGTGTCTGTGGCTTCTACTATTCGAAGCGCTCGTCATCTAACTTAAGCTTCTTTTTGCCTTCTTATTGAGTCATGTACTGTTTTCACTGTCCAGGTTACACTGGCATTCTGGTCCCACGCTTCATGTTTACAGAAGATGTTATTGCTACTTTCTCACAATTTACATTTTTAGAAATACGCCAAATGATCTGATGTAGATTTTCTATATGTATATATTTATTTTCTTCGATTGTTCTATGTTTTTCTATGTCTAGCACTTGGGAATAAACGAGGCCAGGTGTTTGGTTTAATTGTAGGTGAACACTTTGGAAAGAGTGACCATAATTTAGTTCCATTTAGTTTAGCGATGGAAAGAGATAGATACATGCCACAGGTCAAGATTTATAGATGGGGGAAAGGCAATTATAATGTAATTAGGCAAGACTTGGGAGGCATAGAATGAGGTATCAAAATGCAGGGGATGGGGACAATCAAAGTATGGAGCTGATTTAAGGACCAGATATTGCATGTCCTTGATAGGTATGTCCGTGTCAGACAGGGAGGAAGGGACAAGGTAAGGGAACCGTGGTTGACTAAAGAAATTGTACCTCTTGTTAATTGGAAGAGGGAGGCTTATGTGACGTTGAGACGAGATGGTTCAGAGGAGATGATGGCGAGTTATAGATCAGCGAGGAAGGATTTAAAGAGAGAGTTAAGAAAAGCAAGGAGGAATCAAGAGCAGTCTTTAGCAGGTAGTGTAAAGGACAACTTTAAAGCTTTCTATCGGTTTGTGAGGAATAAAAGGATGATCAGAGTCGGAATAGGCCCAGTCAAAGTCAGAAGTGGGAAGTTGTGTGTGGACCCTGTGGATATTGGAGAGGTGCTGAACGAAAATTTCTCATCAGTTTTCACTCAGGAAAAATAGGTCATTGTCCACATTAGAACCAACGACAATACGGAGGGAAAAGGTTGAGATTCTGAAGGGAGATTACAGAGAGTTAGGCAGAAATTTTAAAAAGTAGTCCTGGAGAGTAGTAATATCTGGATTACTCCAGGAGCAACGAGCTCGTGAGAGCAGGAATAGGAGGACAGAGGAGATGAAATGCATGGCTGAGGAGCTGGTGTATGGGGAAAGGATTCACATTTTTGGATTATTGGAATCTCTATTAGGGTACAAGTGACCTATAAAAGAAGGACGGATTGCACATAAATTGGAAGGGGGGCGAGCATACTGGCAGGGAGATTTGCTAAGCTGCTCGGGAGGATTTAAACTAGTAAGTTGGGAGGGAGGAGGGGTTGGGACCCAGGGAGATAGTGAGGAAAGAGATCAATCTGACACTGGTGCAGTTGAGAACAGAAGTGAGTCAAACAGTCAGGGCAGGCAGGGACAGTTACGGCTAATAAATTTAACTGCATGTATTTCAATGCAAGGGGTCTAACAGGGAAGGCAGGTGAACTCTGGGCAAGGTTAAGAACATGAGACTGGGACATCTTAGTAATTACAGAAACATGGCTCAGGTGTGGGCAGGACTGGCAGCTTAATGTTCCAGGATACAAATGCTAGAGGATGGATAGAAAAGGAGGCAATAGAGGATGGAGTGGCATTTTTGATAAGGGATAGTATTACAGCTGTGCTGAGGGAGGATATTCCCGGAAATACATCCAAGGAAGTTATTTGTGTGGAACTGAAAAATAAGAAAGTAATGATCACATTATTGGGAATGCATTATAGACTCCCTAATAGACAGAGGGAAATTGAGAAATAAGCTTGTAAGGAGATCTCAGCTATCTGCAAGAATAATAGGGTGGTTATGGTCAGGGATTTTAACTATCCAAACATAGACTGGGACTGCTACAATGTTAAGGATTTAGATGGAGAGGAATTTGTTAAGTGCATACAAGACAATTTTCTGATTCAGCATATGGATGTAGAGAAGGTGGAAAACTTGACTTACTCTTGGGAAATAAGGCAGGGCAGGTGACTAAGGTGTCAGTGGGGGAGCACTTTGGGGCCAGCGACCATAATTCTAGTAGATTTAAAATAATGATGGAAAATGATACACGAGATCGAGAAGATGAAGTTCTAAATTGGAGAAAGGCCAATTTTGACGGTATTAGGCAAGAACTTTCGAAAGTTGATTGGGGGCAGATGTTCACAGATAAATGGTCGGCTGGAAAATGGGAAGCATTCAGAAACGAGATCACAAGAATCCAGAGAAAGTATATTCCTGTTAGGGAGAAAAGAAATGCTAGTAGGTATAGGGAATGATGGCTGACGAAAGAAATTGAGGGTTTGGTTCAGAAAAAGAAGGAAGCATATGTAAGGTCCAGACAGGATAGATCGAGTGAATCCTTAGATGAGTATAAAGGGTGTAGGAGTACACTTAAGAGTGAAATCAGGTGGGCAAAAAGGAGACGTGAGATAGCTTTGGCAAATAGAATTAAGGAGAATTCAAAGAATCTTTACAAATAAATTAAGGACAAAAGAGAAACGAGGGAGATAATTGGGCCTCTCAAAGATCAACAAGGCGGCCTTTGTGTGGAGCCGCACAAGATGGGGGAGATACTAAATGAGTATTTTGCATCAGTATTTAATGTGGAAAAGGATATGGAAGATATAGACTGTAAAGAAATTGATGGCGAAATCTTGCAAAGTTTCCATATCACAGAGGAGGAAGTGCTGGATGTCTTGAAACGCATAAAAGTGAATAAATCCCCAGGACCTGATCAGGTGTAACCTAAACTCTGTGGGAAGCTAGAGAAGTGATTGCTGAGATACCTGTATCATCGATAGTCACATGTCAGGTGCCGGAAGATTGGAGGTTGGCAAACATGCTGCCACTGTTGAAGAAGGGTGGTAAGGACAAGCCAGGGAACGAAAGACCAATGAGCCTGACGTCAGTGATTGGCAAGTTGTTGGAAGGAATCCTGACGGACAGGATGTACATGTATTCGGAAAGGCAAGGACTGATTAGGAATAGTTAACATGGCTTTGTGCGTGGGAAATCCTGTCCCACAAACTTGATTGAGAATTTTGAGGTCGTAACAAAGAGGATTGATGAGGGCAGAGTGGTGGATGTGAAATATATGGACGTCAGTAAGGCGTTCGACAAGGTTCCCCATGGGAGATTGATTTGCAAGGTTAGATCTCACAGAATACAGGAAAAACTAGCCATTTGGATACAGAAGTGGCTCAAAGATGGTGGTGGAGTATTGTTTTACAGACTGAAAGCCTGTGACCAGTGGGGTGCCACAAGGATCGTTGCTGGGTCCTCGACTTTGTGTCATTTTCATAAATTATTTGGATGCGAGCTTTCAAGGTACACTTAGTAAGTTTGCAGATGACACCAAAATTGGATGTGTTTTAGAATGCGAAGAGGGTTACCTCAGATTAGAACAGGATCTTAACCTGATGGGCCAATGGGCTGAGAAGTGGCAGATGGAGTTTTATTCAGATAAATCCGAGGTGCTGCATTTTGGGAAAGCAAATCTTAGCAGGCCTTATACAGTTAATGGTAAGGTCCTGGGGAATGTTGCTGAACAAGGAGACCTTGGAGTGCAGGTTCATAGCTCCTTGAAAGTGGAGTCGCAGGTAGATAGGATAGTGAAGAAGGCGTTTGGTATGCTTTCTTTTATTGGACAGAGTATTGAGTACAGGAGTTGGAACGTCATGTACAGGACATTGGTTAGGCATGTTGGAATATTGCGTGCAATTCTGGTCTTCTTCCTACTGGAAAGATGTTGTGAAACTTGAAAGTGTTTAGAAAAGATTTACAAGGATGTTTCCAGAGTTGGAGGATTTGGGTTATAGGGAGAGACTGAACAAGTTGGGGTTGTTTTTCCTGGAGCGAAGGAGGATCGGGGTGGCATTATAGAGGTTTGCAAAATTATGAGTGGCATGGATAGGTTAAATAGGCAAAGTCTTTTCCCTGCGGTCCGGGAGTCCAGAACTAGAGGGCAAATGGTTTAGGGTGAGAGGGTAAAGATATAAAACAGACCTAAGTGGCAACTTTATAACACAGATTGTGGCACATGTATGGAATGAGCTGCCAGAGAAAGTGGTGGAGGCTGGTACAATTGCAACGTTTAAGAGGCATTTGGACGGGTATATGAATAGGAAGGGTTTGGAAATATATAGGCTGGGTCCTGGCAGGTGGGACGAGATTGGGTTGCAATATCTGGTCGGCATGGATGGGTTGGATCAAAGGGTCTCTTTCCATGCTGTACATCTCTCTGACTCTATGACTCTAAATTATTGTAGAGAAGACTGAGATATGGGCTATTATACTTGAAAGGATTGAGGTTAGTACGGAGGAGGTGTTATCAATTCTAGAATGTGTGAATGTAGATATGCACCCAGGGTCGGATGGAACTTATCCGAGGTTTCTCTGGGAAGCTAAGGAGGAGAAGACGGAACCTTTGGCCTTGAGCTTTGAGTCGTCATTGTCTACAGATTTTGTACCAGAAGACTGGCGGATTGCAAATGTTGTGCCCTTGCTCAAAAGGGCAGCAGAGATGAACAGGTAACTTTAGACTAGTGAGCCTTACATCTGTTGTAGGAAAAGTTTTGGAAATGATTATAAGAGATAGGATTTATAATCATCTAGCAAACAACAATTTGATTAGAGTTAGTCAACCTGGTTTCATCAACGGCAGATCATCTTTCACAAACCACACCGAGATATTTGAGAAGGTGACCAAGCACGTGATAGAGGGTAGGGCAGTTGATGTTATGTACATGGACTTTAGTAAAGCCTTTGATAAGGTTCCATAAGGTAGGCTATTAGAGAATATGTGGAGGCATAGGATTGAGGGTGAGTTAGCAGTTTCCGTGAGAAATTGGCTTTTTGTAAGAAGGCAATGAGTGGTGGTTAGTGGAAAATATTCATCCTGGAGTCTAGTTATTAGTGGTGTGCCACAAGGATCTGTTTTGGGACCACTGCTGCAAATCATTGTTATAAATGACTTGAATGCAGGCACAGGTGGATGGGTTAGTATGTTTGCAGATGGTACTAACGTCGGTGGAGTGGTGGACTGTGTGGAAGAATGTTGCACGTTGCAGGGGGACTTGGATAAACTGAAGAATTGGGCTGAGAGGTGGCCAATGGAGTTCAATGCAGGTCATTTGTGCGTTGCTTCACTTTGGGAAGAATAACAGGAAGGCAGAATACTGGGTCAATGGAAAGATTCTTGGCAGTGTGGATGTGCCGGTGGTTTTGGTGCCAATGTTCATAGATCCCTGAAAGTTGCCACCGCGGTTGATCGTGCTGTTAAGAAGGCAAACAGTGTGTTAGGTTTTATTGGTAGTGGGATTGAGTACCGCAGCCGTGATGTCATGTTGCAACTGTAGAAAACACGAGTGCAGCCTCACTTGGAATAGTTTGTACAGTTCTAGTCGTCCCATGACGGGTAAGATGTGGAAGCATTGGAAAAGGTGCAGAGGAGATTCACCATGATGTTACCTGGTCTGAAGCGAAGGTATTATGAGGAAAGCCTGAGGGACTTGGGTCTGTTCTCATTGGTGAGTAGAAGGCGAAGAGGGATTTAATAGAGACATACATGATAATCAGAAGATTAGATAGGTTGGACAATGAGAGTCTTTTTCCAAGGATGATGGCGTCAGCACATACGAGGGTGCACAGCTGAAAATTGAGAGGTGATAGGTTTAAGACAGATGTAAGAGGCCGGTTCTTCACTCAGAGAGTGGTAAGGGCATGGAATTCCCTGCCTGCAAATGTAGTTAAGTCGGCCACATTCGGGAGATGTAAACAATCCTTAGATAAGGACATGGATGGTAATGAGTTTAGATTAGTTCACAGATCAGCGCAACATTGAGGGCTGAAGGGTCTATTCTGCACTGTATTGTTGTATGTTCTATGTTCTATATTATCTACCGTTTCGCTATATTCTGTTAAGTCCAAATCAAATTAAATGTCTCCCAATTTAACAGCTCGGTTTAATTCCACCTTTGGTCTGCCATAACAGTCCGTTCAATCCTATAGTTTGAAGGTCCCTTTCCCTGGAGTTCTCTCCTACTGACACTTCTCCCACATGTCTAGTACCATCCACTCTCTTGGCTGAATTACTACAGGTTGAATTGAGAAGCCTTCCTGCAGGCATTTTAAAAAGTACAGGCCCGCTAATGTTTTATTTGTTCATGTTACTATTGGGAATAGGAATTTCCCTCCAGTCATTGTTGTATTATTTTTAGAGAACTGCAGAATTTGCCCCACATATCTGACTCTCTCTCTTTCCTGACTGCTTGGGCGCCTGTAGTATACGCATAACAAATGTTATTGCCCGTGTTCATTGTTACACTCCAACCATCTGGATGTAATTTAAAAGCCTTCTAAGATACAATTCCTCATTATTGTTCTTAGTCAATCTGTGACAAATATGTGAAACCACCACCCCTTTCAACTTTTCTATGGAAATTCTATGACATGGAATACTGACTGACTCGTGCTGCCCCTCTATGAAACAACTTGTTGTGGTAACATTGTTGTCATATCCACTTGTGATAGTCAGCTCTCTTAAATAATCCGTCTTACCCATTAGACATGCATTGAAATAAATATTACCAAAGCTTCTGAACTTGCATATGTCTTCACTTGATTGCATATGCATTGCCGGTAAGACTGACTTGGCTTTTCTTCTACATTTGTCAGGGCATCATCAGCTATTGCACCTGGACATCTTCAACCTATTGCATGCTATCATCACGGGAACATTCACCGCTGGGTTTATTGAAGTTCAGGTGCAACCTGACTGGTTTTTAACTTTCCATATTTCTCAGGACAGTCCCAATAATGCAGCAAGAGAAATGCTCCACTTCCATCCCCTACCCCCAACAAATGTTCAATTACACTTTCATAGAATGTAGGACATCGAAAAGTACTGCACAGAACAGGCCATTCAGCCCTAGATCTTGTGCCAGCTTTTTACGCTACTCTTAGATCAGACTAACCAACAACACCATCATTATACTAACCTCCATATGTCAATCCAAGAGTCACTAAATGTTGCGAATATATCCGACTCTACTATCACTGCTGGCAGTGCATACCATGTACCCACCACTCTCTAAGTAAAGAACCTACCTCTGACATCTCCCACCAAACCTTCCTACAATTACATTAAAATTATGCCCCCTCATGATAGACATTTATGTCATGGGAGCAAGTCTCTCTCTGTCCACTCTATCTATGCCACGAAACATATTGTACACCTCTATCAGGTCATCTCTCATCCTTCTTTGCTCCAGACAAAAAAGCCTTCGCTGCCTCAAACTTCCGTCAAAAGGCATGCTCTCCAGTCCAGGTAACATCCTGGTAGATCTCCTCTGTACCTTCTCTAAAGCTTCCACAGCTTTGTATAATGAAGTGACCAGAACTGAACACAATATTCCAAGTGTGGTCGAACCAGGACTCTATAGAGCTGCATCACATCATCATGGCTCTTAAACTCAATACCCCACCAATGAAGGCCAATACAATATATGTATTCTTAACAACCCTATCAACCTCAGTGGCAACTTTGAGGGATCTATGGACATGGGCCCCAGGATCCCTCTGTTCCTCTCATTGCCAAGAATCCTGCCTTTAACCCTGTATTCGTCATTCAAATTTGACCCTCCAAAGTGAATGATTTCACAGTTTTCAAGATGGAACTCCATTGCATCCTATCAATGTCCCATTACAACAACCGTTCACACTATCCACCAGTCCAACAACCTTTGAGTCAACAGCAAACGTCCTAACCCAACCTTCGATTTCCTCATCCCAGTTATTTTTCAAAATCACAAACAGGAGAGGTGCCAGAACCGATCCCTGTGAAATACCACTGGTCACCAAGCTCCACGCTGAGTACTTTTCATCTACCACTACCCTCTGGCTTCTTTGGGCCAGCCAATTCTGGATCCAGAAAGACAGGTTTCCTGCGTCCCATGTCTCCATACTTTCTGAATGAGCCAATCATGAGGAACCTTATCAAAAGCCTCGCTGAAATCCATGCACATCACATCCACTGCTCTACCTTCGTCACCATATTTTGTCACATCCTCAAAGATTTCAATCAGGTTTGTGAGATATTACCTGCTCCTCACGAGGCCATGCTGACTCTCGCTAATCTGACTCAGGTTTTACAAGTAATCATAAACCTTGTCTCTCAGAATCCCCTCTAATACTTTGTCCACCACTAACGTAAGACTGATTGGTCTGTAATTTCCAGGATTATCCCTATTCCCTTTCTTGAACAAGGCAAAAACATTTCCCACCCACCAATCGTCTGCTGCTCCTATAACTTAGGATATAACCCATCTGACCCAGGTGAACTATCTATTATTACATTTTTCAAAACTTTCAGCTCATTCTCCTTCCTTACATCAACCCGTTCTGGCATATCAGTCTGTTTCACACTGTCGTCAGAAATACCAAGGTCCCTCTAAGTCAGGCATACTGAAGCAAAGTATTCCTCAAGGACCTCCCGTATTTCCTCTTACTCCAGGCGCAAGTTCCTTCCGCTATCCCTGATCAGCACTACCCTCACTCTGGCCAATTTCGTGTTCCTCACATAAGTGTAGAACTCCTTGAGGTTTTCCTTAAACGTACCCACCAGGGCTTTCCCGTGTCCACTTCTAGCTTTCCTAAGTCCGTTTTTAGTTCCTTGCTGGCTACCTTGTAATCCTCGAAAGCCCTGGCTGATCCTTGCCTCCTCAACCTTAACTAAGGTTCCTTCTTCGTGCTCCCTAAACTACCTCCACATTTCTATCGTGCATGGCCTAGAGAACATCTGTTCTCCATTTAAGCGCCCCAGTTCCTGCCGAATAGCATTATAATTCCCCCTGCCACAAATAAATACTTCCTCATATCACCTGCAATTACCCCTCTCCATGACTATAGTAAGGTCATGGAGTTCTGATTCCTATCACCAAAATGCTCTCCCATCGAGAGATCTGACACCTGGCATGGTTCTTTGCCAAGCACCAGTGTAATATGGCCTCCTTGTCTCGTGGACTGGTCTCCATATTGCATCAGGAACACTTACTGTGCACAGCTGTGAAAAAACTGCTCTATGAAATGTATTTGAACTTGCGGGTTCCAGTCAATATTAGAGAAGTTAAAGTCACCCATAACAAAAATGCTGTTACCGCTACACATTTCCTACATTTGTCCCCCAACCTGCTCCTCTTTGACTTTGTTGCTATTGGAGGGCCTATAGAACACTCACAATAAAGTGGCTGCTCCTTTCCTGTTTCTGACTTCCATCCACAGTGACACTGTGGAAAAACTCTCCTCGACGATCTCCCTTTCTGCAGCTGTGATACAGTCCCTAATTAATAACTTCACTCCTCATTCTCTTCTACACACCACCCCCTACCTCTCATTCCTTTTGAAGCATCTAAATCCTGGAAAATCCATTAACAATTCCTGCCCCGTGTCTCAAAGTCTCCGTAATGGCCAGAACATCGTAGTTCCGAGTACAGGTCCATGTTTTGAGTTCGTCATCCTTATTTCTGATACCTCTTGCATTAAAATAGACACACTTCAACCCATTAGACTGGCAGAACCTTCGCCCTTTTGAGTGCCTATCCTTCCTCACAGACTCTCTGCATGCTGTATCTGACTGTTCACAGCCTACTTCACCTGATCTGAAGCTCAGTTTCACGACCCTTGCCAAAACATTCAATTACTACAGCTGTCAATTTCAACAATTGCATCTAATTTTGTGATCCAACGTTTAATTAGATTTTCACACCAGTCGTCAACGCATAAAAGAGCTTCATGAGAACTTCTTTTTCCAGAGATGAATGTTACCAGTTAATTAGACAGTCACGAGTCACTGTGCCGACTCTCTTGAGCATATTCTGGATTAGTGGTGCTGGAAGAGCACAGCAGTTCAGGCATCATCCAGCATCTGCAGTCATTGTTTTTACCTCTCTTGAGCATAGACAGTACCCAAGGCGGAATTTGGTGTAGTCCCTTTAAGTCATGCAGTGTTTTGCACTTTTAAAAAGGAATTGACGTTTCAAGGAATGTGGCAATGTGGAAAAAAAGTGGCCAAAATTGATGGTAACGATTAATTAAAAGAAAAAGCAGCAGAGAAAAATTAGCAGAAATAGGCCATTCCACCATTCTATCTTGCTCAGCCTTTCAATATGGTCATGGCTGATCATTCAATGTTGGAACCCTGCTCCCACTTGCCCATTTTCAAAACGTTCTGAAGGAAACCAAGTGACATGGACAGAACCCTTTTATAATTGTGGCCAAACGAAAAGCCCATTCTTTCATTTAAAAAAAGTCCTCAGAAATGTAGTTGTTGCCGGTTGAGTAAATAATTACCATCTATTCCTAAATGCCGTGGTGCAGTGTGTTGATGTATAATTAAATTATGTGTGCAGTAGACATAGTTTAACAGGACTGTTCTTTATCAATAATCTAAAAATAACATTGTTTTATTATCACAAATACCATGAAAATGGAATTTATGTATTTTGATTTGAACTTACAATGTCAATTGCAAACCGACAGAGAAATATACACATTGAGACACACACATGTTTGATTTGTCACATTCATAATCCTCTCGAACTCAAACATTCCTAAATTTAATGTAACTAAGAGAGAGGAATATCACATCTGAACACCAAAATTATCGACAATTAGCGATAGGTTGATTACCACTAACTCCGAAAGGAAGGACATGCAGAGACGGATAAATTTACATGATGCTACTAATGGATTATGTATATTTATTTCAACACACAGATAAAACCGATGAGATCATTCCTGATGAGGGGCTTTGCCAGATATGTCGATTTTCCTACTCCTTGGATGCTGCCTGACCTGATGTGCATTTCCAGCACTACTCTAATTTTGACTCTAATGTCCTATTCTCCAGCATCTGCAGTACTCACTTCTACCCAGACGAGAGTAGTGCCTGGATTAGTACATGGGACGATGATGTATTGGTCATTACAGAGACGCGATAGAGAAAGGGACTGCTCAACTGTCCAGGGTTTTGTTGCTTTAGCTGAAGTCGAGAGGAAATTAAAGGATGTATAGGAGTAGCATTACTACTCATGGAGGATGTCACATCTGCCCTCAGAGAGGACAACCTAGAGGCCTTATCTACTGAGGCAATATAGCTCAAAAATAAAATGGGTGCATCACTCTGATAGGACTACAATTTACACTCCCCTACTGTCACTGTGACATTGAGGCACAAATATGCAGGCAGATTGTGCAAAGATGCAATAATACCAGGATTGTCGTAGTTGGTGACTTTAACTTCCTCAAAATTGATTGGGACTCCCTGAAAGCAAAATGCGTAGACAGGCAGAATTTGATAAATGCATCCAAGAAGTTTTCTTGAAACAGATGTGGACAGTCCAATTCGAGCAGGGTCACACTGGATTTTGTATTGGCTAATTGATGGGCCAAGTGACTGGCCTTTCAGTAGGAGAGATGTTTGGAATCAGTGAACACAACTCTTTTTAAGAAGGTTGAACATACCTTCAAATGAATTTAATTTATGTTGGCATGTGTGGTGTGACTGGTTGATTGAACAATTAATTATTAACCAGATGCTGATGGTTACAGCTTTTGAATATTGTCTGTTTCGTGTTTATTCTCCAGTAGACTTTCTCTCTTCAGTACAGTTTGAGTTTCTGTTTCTTGACCCAAGGAGAGCATTTGGCGCACATGTGTGGGAGGATATTTTCAAACTGTGCACTTGTCTGTTCCTGGGTCAAGCTGATTTATAACCTGTGTTTGTATTGGCGATGGTCTGCTTTTTCAGCGAATGGGAGTTTTTCATCTCTCTTGTAGAATGCGAATAGACAGTTGAAGGTGTCATGCTGTTTTAATCCGTGGCCTGAGAATGAACACATCGGCCCTCCCAATGTGTGGGAGTTTATTTTTCCTGTGGAATGGAAAGGAGTAGACTTGCATATGGAACGGGGGAATCTTGCAAATATTGAATAGTCTTTTTTTGGGTGCTTGTTTTTATTCTATAGACTGTGGTCATGTCTGTCTGAGAAAATGGACCTTATCTTGTGGACTCTAAATGGTCAGATCAGTGTGTGGATCTGATTTTTATTCTCTGAACTGTACACTGTTGTTTCTCCCAAAGGATCTGAGATTTACTCATGGACTCTGAATGGTCAGTTTTGTGTGTGTGGTGGCCAGGGATAATCCCTGCTTTAGTGTGTTAACTGCAAATAGGTAATTCTCTGTGAAATGGTGTATTGGAACTATGATGTACAATTGGCTAATGAGTTGGCAAACTTATATTTATCCTGTGGGTTTCAAATGGTCCGTTGATAAATTGATCTTAATCATCTGGATTGGAAGTAGCCAGTTCTGTGTGGACAGCAACTTTTGATTCTGTGGAGTTTTGAATCTTCAAACACTGCACTGACGTGTGCAGGTAATATTTCATCTGCTGATAAAAAGGAAAAAGAAAGAACAAAGAACATTTCTGAACAGGAACAGGCCCTTCGGCCCCCCTAGCCTGCGCTGATCCAGATCCTCTAACTAAACCTGTGGCCTATTTTCTAAGGATCTGTATCCCTCTGCTTCCTGCCCATTTATGCATCTGTCTAGATGCATTTAAAAATGACGCTATCGTGCCCGCCTCTTTCACCTCCGCTGGCAATACATTCCAGGCCCCCACCAACCTCTGCATGAAGACCTTTCCACGAATATCTCCCCGAAACTTTCCCCTCTCACCTTGAACTCGTAACCCTTTGTAATTGAGTCCCACAGTCAGGGAAAATCTTCTTGCTATCCGGGCTGTCTCTACCTCTTATCATTTTGTAGACCTCAATGAGTTCCCCCCAAGGTCCACCTTTCTAATGAAAATAATCTTAACCTACTCAGTCTCTCTTCAGAGCTAGCACACTCCATACCAGACAAAATTCTGGTGAACCTCCTCTGCACCAAAGCATCCAATTCCTTTTTGTAATGTTGTGGCCTAAACTTTACACAGTATTACAAATGTGGCCGAACCAAAGTCTTATATAACTGCAACATGATCAGGCAGCTCTTGTACTCAATAACCCTTCTGATGAAGGAATATTGCCGTATGCCTTCTTGACCACTCTATTAAACTACGTTCCCATCTTCAGGGAACAATTGACTTAACACCCAGATCTCTCTGTACATCAATTCTCCCCAGAAATTTTCGGTTTTCCTTATAGTTCGCTCTTGAATTGGATATTTCAAATTACATCACTTCGCGTTTTCCCGGATTTAATTCCATCTGCCATTTCTCTGCCCAACTTTCCACTCTATCTATATCCTGCTGCATTCTCTGAGAGTCCCCTTCACTCCTTTCTACTCCACCAATCTTAGTTTCATCTGCAAACTTGCTAATCAGACCACCTATTCCTTCCTCCAAATCATTTATGTATATCAAAAACAACAGTGGTCCCAACAGGGATCACAGTGGAACACCACTCATCACAGTTCTTCATTTTGAGAAACTTCATTCCACTACTACTCTCTGTCTCTAGTTGCCCAGTCAGTCTTTATCCATCTCACTCGTACTCCCTGGATCCCATGTGATTCATTTTCCCCAATCTACCATGGGGAACCTCATCAAATGCCTTACTGAAGTCACCTTATCAAACGCCTTACTGAAGTCACCTTATCAGACACCTTCTTAATCTCAATTTATCAAACACCTGACTGAACTCATCTTATCAAATGCCTTATGAAGTCATCTTATAAGATGCTTTATTGAACTCACCTTATCAAACGCCTCACTGAAGTCACCATATCAAACGCCTTACTGAAGTCACGTTATCAAATACCTTACTGAAGTCACCTTATCAAACGTCTTACTCAACTCACCTTATTAAATGCCTTACTGAACTCACCTTATCAAATGACTGACAGAACACACCTTATCAAACGTCTTACGGAACTCACCTTATCAAACACCTTATTGAAATCACCTTATTGAACGCTTTACTGAAGGCGTGATCAATGGTGAATAGTTATATGTTCCATTCTGAATGCACGTATTGATATTTCTTTCTCAACCACCAGTAGCCTAACCTGTCGTCTTCCAGTCCATACAGAAAATATGTAGCTACAACATTTTCCTAACAAGCTAAATCCTAAACATCTTCTCGTTCCTGAAACTCCGCACAATATCTAAACTCCTCAATCCCCAACAGATTTGTTGATCTCCAGTACTATCCTCACACATTGACTCTTACCATCTCGATAACCTGTTTTGGGTCCGACAGTGTGTTCTGTACTTCTAATCCCCTCCATGGCCTGTGACACAATCTAGATCTTTTCACCAACTGCACCACATGTTGCCCTCCCGAACTCTATAACCTTCCGCAGCCACAGTCGTTAAATGGCTTTGTGACATACTTCATTCCCTTAACACTTTACATATCACTGCCATAACTTTCAGCGCCTAAAAATCTCCATATTGTAGTGCCATCGAATCCTACATCATGGTGAAAATTGCTACTGCAGATGCTAGAGATTAGAGTCGAGATTAGCGTGGTGCTGGAAATGCACAGCAGGTCAGCCAGCGTTCGACGAACAGGAAAATCGACGCTTCGGGCAGGGGCCCTTCATCAGGAATGCATGACCTGCTTTGCATTTCCAGCACCACTCGAATCTTGAGTCCTACAGCATGACCTATTTCTGTTCTGATGTTTTAAGTTTGAATAACTCACGTTAGGCTAACACGTATGCAATTTGGTTTATTTTATCTCTCTTTCCTCAAGTAGAGTGAGTTGCTAATTCCCACTCGAAAGGAAGTGTTCCAGAATCTATGAAAATCTTGGAAATCATGGCTGATGTTTCCACTATTTGCACAGCTCTGTCTTTAAAAGGTACTGTATCAGTCACCAGATCTCAGGGATTTTCCAGTCTGACCTTTTCTCAGACATGAATTTCCTTTCTTGATTTAGACCTAATTGTCCCAGTCTGGAATGAAACAAGTAAAAACAGGAACTGTATGTATTCAATTTCTCTGCTATTTTCCCTTGTCCTGTTATTTTTCACATCTTCATTTCAAGGTTTCACATCTTCATATCAGATATAGACAGGATAGATCGAGTGAATCCTTAGGAGAGTACAAAGGAAGTAGGAGTATACTTAAGGGGAAATCAGGAGGGCAAAAAGGGGACATGACATAGCTTTGGAAAATAGAATTAAGCAGATTCCAAATGGTTTTTACAAATATATTAAGGACAAAAGGGTAACTAAGGAGAGAATAGGGCCCCTCAAAGATAATCAAAGCGGCCTTTGCGTGGAGCCACAGAAAATGGAGGAGATTTTAAATGAATATTTTTCATCAGTATTTACTGTGGAAAAATATATGGAAGATATAGGCTGTAGTGAAATAAATGTTGAAATCTTGCAAAATGTCCAAATTACAGAGGAGGAAGTGCTGAATGTCTTGAAACGGGTAAAGGTGGATAAATCCCGAGGGCCTGATCAGGTGTACCCGAAAGCTCTGTGGGAAGCTAGAGAAGTGTTTGCTGGGCCTCTTGCTGCGATATTTATATCATCGATAGTCACAGATGAGATATCAGAAGACTGGAGGTTGGCAAATGTGGTGCCACTGTTTAGGAAGGGCGGTAAAGACAAGCCAGGGAACTATACACGGTGAGCCTGACCTCGGTGGTTGGCAAGTTGTTGGAGGGAATCCTGAGGGACAGGATGTACAGGTATTTGATAAGGCAAGGACTGGTTCGGGATCGTTAACATGGCTTTGTGCGTGGGAATTCATGTCTCAGAACCTTGATTGAGTTTTTTGAGGTAGTAACAAAGAGGTTTGACAAGGGCAGAGCGGTAGATGCGATCGAAATGGACTTCAGTAAGGCATTCGACAAGGTTCCCCATGGGAGACTGATTTGCAAGGTTAGATCTCACCGAATACAAGGAGAACTAGCCATTTGGATACAGAATTGGCTCAAAGATGGTGGTGGAGTATTGTTTTACAGACTGGAGGTCTGTGAACAGTGGAGTTCTACAAGGAACGGTGCTGGGTCCTCTACTTTCTGTCTTTTACATAGATGATTTGGATGCGAGCATAAGAGATACATTTAGTAAGTTTGCAAATGATACCAAAATTTGAGGTGTAATGGACAGCGAAGAGGGTTACCTCAGATTACAACAGGATCTCAACCAAATGGGCCAATGGGCTGAGAAAGCAAATCTTAGCAGGACTTATATACTTAATGGTCAGGTCCTAGGGAGTGTTGCTGAACAAAGAGACCTTGGAGTGCAGGTTCATAGCTCCTTGAAAGTGGAGTCCCAGGTAGATAGGATAGTGAATAAGCCGTTTGGTATGCTTTCCTTTATTGGTCAGAGTACTGAGTACAGCAGTTGGGAGGTCATGTTGTGGCTGTACAGGACATTGGTTAGGCCACTGTTGTAATATTGCGTGCAATTCTGGTCTCCTTCCTATCGGAAAGATGTTGTGAAACTTGAAAGCATTCAGAAAAAATTACAAAGATGAGATTACTTTCAGTGCGGAAACAGACCCTTCAGCCCAACAAGTCCACACCAACCTGCCGAAGCGCAACCCACCCAGACCCATTCCCTTAACACTATGGGGCAATTTAGCATGTCCAATGCACCTAACCTCCACATTTTTGGACTGTGGGAGGAAGCTCACGTAGACACGTGGAGAACGTGCAAACTCCACACAGACAGTCGCCTGAGGCGGGAACTGAACCCGGGTTTCTGGTGCTGTGAGGCAGCAGTGATAACCACTGTGCTACTGTGCCGCCCTGTTATTAGAGTTGGAGTATTTGAGCTAAGGGGAGAGGCTGAACAGGCTGGAGCTGTTTTGCTGGAGCGTCAGTGGCTGAGGGGTGACCTTAAAGTGGTTTACAAAATTATGAGGGGCATGGTAGGATAAATCGGCAAAATCTTTTCCCTGGGGTCGGGGAGTCCAGAAATAGAGGGCATAGTTATAGGATGAAAGGGGACAGGTATAAAAGAGACCTAAGGGGCAACCTTTTCATGCAGAGGATAGTACGTGTATGGAATGAGCTGCCAGAGGAAGTGAGTGGAGGCTGGTACAATTGCAATATTTAACAGGCATTTGGATGGGTATATCTAGATTGGGTTGGGACATCTGGTCGGCATAGACGGGTTGGACCGTAGGGTCTGTTTCCACGCTGTACACCTCTATGACTCTATGACTCTGAGGATGAATAGAGAGCTGGACGTGTTGACACTATTTCTCATCTATCCCTAGTTAGATTCAGAGGAACATTTTTAAAATCTGTAATGCATAATCTTTCCATGGTTAGTTTTCCTTTGATTGCTGCTCTTCACTTTGTGATGTGTATCCCCCTTGTGAGAAAGACGTTTTGAAAAAGGCCATGCATCAATCCGATTTAAGGCAAAGGATGTAGGTTTGCTCGCTGAGCAGGCAGTCATTTCTGAGATGTCTTTAATGTGGGGAGAGTGGCTCGGGTTTCTGCACGTGTTTTGTCTGCTTGTTTAGGTTTGTTGCGGAGACATTGGAGGACTGTGTACATTGGGTACCCATTACTTTTGAATACACTGCTTCGGTGATTTTCCTCTGCCCGCATCGTTCCTCTGTGTTGCAGTGTGTGGTGGCTTGTTGAAATAATATTCTAATGTATCTTCGTTTGTGGGCATAGGGATGATTGCTTCTATAGTTCAGTATTTGGTCAGTATGTGTTATTTTCCTGTAGACGCTGGTTTGAAGTTCCCCATTGGTTATTCCACTGCGTCATCTAGCAATGGCAGTTTGTTGCTGTTTTTCTTCTCTTTAGTGAATTTTATGCCAGTAAAGGTATTATTGCCGGTCTTGAATTTTCCCCTAATTTGTTTTGTTTAGTAATGAGAAAGGTGATATCCAAGTACTGTCCCAAAGTTTGGGTTGGATGGTTAGCAGAGCTGTTTGTTGAAGTCTGTGCATTACTGCCTCGAGGTAAAAACAATGACTGAAGACTAAGAACCCTGATATCGGCGATCCCATGGGCTTTCCTTTGGTTTGTCTGTAGCTTTTGTTGTTGAATTTGAAGTGGATGGTAAGGCATAGGTCCATTAGCTTGACGATACTGTCCTTGCTGATGAAGATTGTTTTGTTTGGTGTATGTGTCTCTGATTCTTCTAATAGTGTAGTCAGTGTTTCTTTGGCCAATTAATCTTGATGGATGTAAACAGGGCTGTTTCATCACAGGAGACCATTATTTCATCCTCTTCTATCTTGGTGCCTGTGATGGTCTTCAGGAATTCTTGGATGGAGTGGATGGAGTAGGGTGAGTCTTCTACTAAGTGTTGTAGTCTTTGGTGTAGCTCATTGGCCAATATCTAAGTTGGTGTTCGAGGTAGTGAGACTATGGTTCTGAGGGGGGCTCCTGATCTGTGAATTTTGGGTAACCCATACAATTGTGGTGTGCTGGATCAGTTCGGTTTCAGTTTCGAAGTCGGTCTTATTTATTTCTCCACATTTCTGACATTTTTTCAGGAGGGCTGTGATTCGGTTCTCTCTTTGTGTATCAGTTCTGTCTCCAATTGTTGGCAAGTGTTGGTATCTGCAAATAGTACGTTCAATTTCTCAATGTTGCCTCTTTGGTTTAAAATCACTGTCAAGCGTCCTTTGTCTGCAGGTAGGGTAACAATGTTTTTATCTCTTTTTTTTAGTCTTTCCAGTGCTTTGCTTTCTTGTGTATTGAATGAGTTTCCTTCCTTTTTCACTACTTAAATTTGGTGCGACTGTCTCTCTGATGGTTTGCTGCGTTTCTTCTGTGAGTTCATTGTCTTTCAGTGTTGTTTCTAATGCTGCCAAGAAAACTTTCTTGTCCACATCCTGGAAGTTGTAACATCATCCTCTTACTAAGACGGCTTTTTCAGTGTCTGTTAAGGGTCGGCCAGATATGTATTTTATCCATGCTTCTGTGTTGTCCGTGTTGTTATTTTGTGTAAGTTTGTCTAGTTTTTTCTGTAGGTCTTTTTTTCATTTTCTCTGTTTGCCGCTGTCTAATGTCTGTGGCTTGTTGTACTGTGTCTGTTCATTCATGGTCTGTTGCATTAGTGAGTAAATAATTTCCTGGTTGTATTTACAGAGTCTGTTGTGGGCATTATTAATCATTCCTCTCAGCATTCTTGGCCATTTTGTTCTGCTACTCTTTTGGCGAGCGAGGTGTTACGGGAAGGGTTGTATTCAAAACATTTAGGTAGTACATGTTTCCATATGCATTGGTGCAGGTAGTACGGGTGGCGCTGTCAGATGGTATTGTTTCCCATTTTCAGTCCGGTTTTAGTGCATTGCGCCCATCGGTTTTAGCGAGTTCTGAGAAGATTCTTAGCTCATGTTGAGGTCCTGGATGTAAGTTTGCTCGCTGAGTTGGACGGTTTGTTTTTGGATGTTTCGTCACCATACTAGGTAAGATCATCAGTGAGCCTCCAGATGAAGCACTGGTGGCATGGCCCGCTTGTTATTTATGTGTTTAGGTTTCCTTGAGTTGGAGACATCATTCCTGTCGTGACATCCTTTCCTGGGGTGATGACATTTCCTGTTATTTTTCTCAGGTGTGGTAATTGGGATCCAACTCAATGTGGTTACTGATAGAGTTCTAGTTGAAATACCATGCTTCTAGAAATTCTCGTGGATGTCTCTGTTGGGCTTGACCTACGATGGATGCGTTGTCCCAGTCGAAGTTGTGTCCTTCCTCATCTGAATGCAAAGATGCTAGTGAGAGTGGGTCAAGTCCTTTTGTGGTGTATTGACCTGTGGCTAGATTTCTGCCTGTTTCTCCAACGTAGTGCTTGTTATAGTTCTTGTAAGGTATTTTGTAAATTGCATTAGTTTTGCTTGTTGTCTGTATAGGGTCTTTCAAGTTCATTATCTGCTGCTTTAGTATTTTGGTGGGTTTGAATCCCTTAATAGCAAGAATCTCCTTCCTCAGACTAGGAGGCCAAACACTGCACACAGCACTCAAGGTGTGCCATCTCCACGGCCCTGTATAACTTCAGCAAGACATCCTTACTCCAATACCCCATTAGCTTTGTTCACTGCTTGCTGCCCCTGCGTGTCAACCTTCAGAGACTGTTCCACTACAACGCCCAGATCTCACTTTTCCTAAACTCTCGCCATTCAGATCATAATCTGCCTCCTGTTACTGCGACTCAAGTGGATAACCTCACATTTATCCATGTTGTATTGCATTTGGCATATGTTCATCTACTCAGCCAGTCTGTCCAAGTCACCCTGCAGCATCTGAGCATCCTCCTCACAGCGCACACTGCTGCCCAGCTCAGTATCGTCTGCACGTTTGGAGTTATTGCATTCAATTCCTGCATCCAAATGGTTAATGTATATTGTGAACAGCCAGGGTCCCAGCACTGAACCCTGCAATGCCCCACTCCTCACAGCCTGCCACTTTGAAAAGGAACCATTTATTCCAGCTCTCTGCTTCCTGTCTGCCAACCAATTCTCTATCCATGTCAGTACACTACCTCCAAAACCATGAATCTTGGTTACTAATCTCTCGTATGGAACCTAGTCAAAAGCCTTTGAAAGTCCAGAGGCACCACATTCCCTGATTCCACTTTGTCACCCAGGAGAAATATCGAGGTGAAGGACTTTCAGGGCATTAGCTCCCCCGGTGGATAGTCTGTGTCACAACTTATTTTGCCAAATCCTATGAGTTTCCTAACTCTTACTGGTCTCAAAGCCAGAGGACAGATCCTTTTATCTTGATTGCATTAAATATTGATTGTGATGAGTATCCAACTTAGGATATGGTGTTTGGATTCACTACTGAATATTTCCATGGTTCAGATTATCAGGACGTTCAGAGGGAGGCACTCAATGCCCTCTGATGCAGGTCAACGTGGGAAAAGCAATGACAGGAACATCTCCACTCTTCCTCATGGCATTCTCTGATCAACACTGATCTCACTGACTCTTTCGTGCTCAGCAGGAACTGACTCTGGATGAACCCTGTTTGCTTGTGGCTTGATATTGGAGCCTGAGATCAACGCAGGAAGATGTTTGCATCATCACCAAGATTTATTGTTTCCATCTGGAACACAGCTTTGAAACCCATCCCTGCCGCTGCTCATAATTACTGAATCAGTCATTCATTCCATTATTACCTCAGGGTCTTTGTATTCCAGCGCCACATCAGCCTGACACTGGATTATAAACGCCATACATTTACTTTGTCCACATTTCTTCCACCCTCTTGGTTTGTTTTATCAACAAATCCCATTTCCTGACCATCCACTGACCAGAGTGAACTACACAGGCATGTTGTTCTCCAAATTCTCCATTTTACATTCTCACTCTATTCAAAATGTTTCAAAGTCATCCATTGATTTATTTGCTTTCTTGGACGGATGTAAATCTTGTTCTGTAAAATCTCTGTAAAAGTGTTAACTGTTCAGCTGTGGTGTAATATTACCAGCTGGTGTGATAGTCAAAGAAATTACAGATTTCATCGATTTCAGTCAGAGAATTATACAGTCATAAAGATGTACAGCACGGAGACCCCTCGGTCCAACTCATCCATACTGACCAGATATTCCAACCCAATCTAGTTCCATGTGCCAGTACTTGGCCCATATCTCTCCAAACCCTTCCTATTCATCGACCCATCCAGATGCCTTTTAAATGTTGTAATTGTACTAGCCTGCACCATTTCCTGTGGCAGCTCCTTCCATATACACACTACCCTTGTGTGAAACATTTGTCCATTTGATCCCTAGCTGATACCTATGTCCTCTAGTTCTGGACTCAGAGAAAAGACTTTGACAATTTACCCTATCCTTGTCCCCGTGATTTTATAAACCTCTATGAGGTCACGCCTCAACCTCCAACTGTCCAGGGAAAACAGCCACAGCGTATTCAACATCTCCCTCTGGGTCAAATGTGTGAGGCCTCATCTTCCATCTTAGGAACCTGCAACTACAGGGGATCAATGCGGATGTCACCAGTTTCCTCATTTCCTCTCCCTCCAACCTTCTCCCAGCCGCAAACCTCAAACTTGGCACAGCCCTCTTGAACTGTCCCATCTGTCCATCTTCCTGCCCATCCATCTGCTCCACTCACCTCTCCCACCTATCACCTTCTTCTCCACTTTCATCTACCTATCACATTTCTTGCTTCCTTGACACAGTCACACCCTCCTCCAAGTTATCTCTCAGCCCTCAGCCCACAAGCCGCATTCCTGATGAAAGGCTTATGCCCAAAACGTTGATTCTCCTATTCCTTGAATGCTACCTGACCTGCTGTGTTTTTCCAGCACCACACTCACGACAACAATATTTACTTCCCTGATATATCTAATACCCATTTCTTTCTCAACAGTCACAACTGATGCAAAATACTCATTTACTATCTGTCCCATCTCTTCAACTTCAAGACAAGCGCAAACCTATTTACTCTCAGATAAAGTTAAAAATCACACAACATCAGGTTATAGTCGAACAGGTTTAATTGGAAGCACACTACCTTTCGGAGCGACACTCCTTCATCAGGTGACAATCACCTGATGAAGGAGCGTCGCTCCGAAAGCGAGTGTGCTTCCAATTAAACCTGTTGGACTATAACCTGGTGTTGTGTGATTTTTAACTTTGTACACCCCAGTCCAACACCGGCATCTCCGAATCATGACTACTCTCAGATAGGTCTACTCTCTCTCAGCTTGCTCTCTTGCTCTTAATGGAGTTGGAGAATCGTTCTTGATTAATCGTTAACCTATTCTGGTAAGGGTATCTCATCCCATCTTTGCCTTCCTGCTTTCCTTTTTAAGAGTGCCCCTACACCCTTTAAACTCGACAAGAGATTCGGTTGATCCCAATTGTCTGTATCTGATATTTTATTCCTTTATATTCTTGACAAAAACATCAATAACTGCATTTCTCCTTGTGCCCTAACCTTACCAAAATGGTCTTCCACTCTCACAGGAACATTATGTTTCTGAACTTTCATTATCACACGATTGAAGGTCTCCCAGTTGTCAGTCATCCTTTTATCTGTGAACAGTTTACTCCAATCTACTTTACAAAGCTCATTTACTGTAACCTCAAAATGTGCCATGCTCCAATGATTATCTTTATTTTTGTGATCGACTTATCCATTTCCATAATGTTTTTTTTTAAAATCTGATAGCATTATGGTCACTCGTTGCAGTGTTCCCCTAGTAACACTTCAGTCATTTGCCTTGCCTTATTTCCTAAAAGACATCACAATGGCACCATCACTCAGTGGTTAACACTGCTGCTTCAAAGCAAAAGCGGCCCAATTTCGATTCTACCCTCCATCAATGGAGTTTTTGAGGAGTTTGTACATGGTCCCTCTGTCTGCGTGGGTTTCCTCCCGGTGCTGTGTTTTCTTCCAAAATCCAAGGATGTGCAAATTAGGTTGGTTGGCCAAGCTGAATCGCACTATAGTGTCTATGGATGTGAGGGCTGGGTGTGTTAGCCATGGTAAATTTCACCATAGCGTCAATGGATGTGTAGGTTGGGTGTGTTAGCCATACGTAATTACTCCATAATCACACGGAGGTGTAGGTTGGGTGTGTTAGCCATGCTAAACTACACCATAGTTACACGGATATGTAGTTTGGGTGTGCTAGCCGTGCTAAATTACATGATTTTGTCCACAGAAGTGTAGGTTGGGTTTGTTACGCACGCTGAATTATACCATAGTGTCCACGAATGTGTAGGTTGGGTGAGTTAGTCACGGGAAATATGGAGTAGGTGTACTAGCCCAGGTGGGATTCTCTTCCGAGTGTCGGTGTGGACATGTTGTGCTGAATGACCTGTTTCCATGCTGGTCGGATTCCAGGAATTTCCGGTTTCGCTCCCTATATATGCATTTTCTTGAGTACATTTAACAAATTCGTCATCATCCAAACCGTTAACACGATGGCAGTCCCAGTCAGTGTTTGGAAAATTAAAATCCCTTACTTTTACGACTTTAGTATTCTCGCAGATATTGAGATCTCGACATATTTGCTCCTCAAGTTCCTTCAGACTATTGTGGGGGGGGGGGGGGGGATGTGGTATAGGACAAACCCATGAAGTTGACCATTCCTTTCTACTTTCTAATTTTAACCCATACGTGTTCACTGAAGGTTATCTCAGACATATCTGCTCTAATTTCAGTAGTAATGTTCAATTTAATTAAAAATCCATCCCTCTCCTCTCTTATCTCTCTTCCTATCCTTCATATAACATTTAAACTCAGAACATTGAACTGCTATTCTTGTCCTCCCCTCAGCCTTCCATCATAACTGCAACAGCCCAGTCCCATGTCGTGATACATGCCCTGAGTTCATTGCTCATATCTGTAAGACCACTTGCATTGAAGTAAATTCAGTTTAAATCTTTGGAGTTATTTGGTTGTCTGACTTTCTCCCGACTGCCTTTTCTAATTAACTTGATTTTTCTTCTTCAGAATCATCCTCACCCATCTTTCTATTTTCACTCTTATTTAGGAAGTTTCCACTCCCATCTTTAAAAGTGTACACGCTCTAGAAATAGAAGTATAAAATCTTCCGGCCAGGATATCAGTCCCTTTCAAATTCAGGTGAAACCCATCTTTCTTGAATAGGTCTTTTCTGTCCCAGAAGAGATTCCAATGAGCGATGAAACACAATCCCTGAAGGCTACACCACCTCTTCAGCCACTGATTTATCTGACCTATCCTTTTATTCCTTCCCTCATTAGAACTTGGAAGGAAATCCGAGATTATTTCTTGAATGTTCTGCTTTTTTATAAATATTTTTATTGAAAAGGAAAATGTTTTTGGGTTTTTTTATGAAGTTACAAAACAAATACAAAATAGTGTAACCATTTTGCAATACAATGACAACATTGGCATAAATTACGACACGAACTACGAATCGACTCTACAGACTACCAAGACACAAAGTAAGATATAAGAAAGACGATTCTATATATTAAGGAAGACTACAGAATAGTACATCACTTACAACAAAAATAAACAAAAAGTTAAATAAATAAATACGCATTCAAAGAAAATCATATCAAGTCATAACAAGACCGTATTTATACGGAATTCTTCTTCCCAGGGTCCCCCGAACTGACAAACATCATCCTCACGGCTAAACAAAGGCCCTAGGTAGTATGGCCGACCCTCATGCATCGGTGTAGCTCAAGAATGGCCACCATGTTCTATAAAACAGTTCCGCTTTTTGGTGCACTATATTCGTAAGGAATTCCAGGGGAATATGTTCAATAATTATACAATGCCAATTCGACTTTCCGATACCCAGGTTGCTAACATGTTTTTCGTCGCACAAAAGTAGAGGGTAGTAAACAGTTTCTTCCCATATGCATCGAGAGAAGCAAGAGTTGGAAAGCCAAAAAGGAGAGACATGGGGTGCATCCCATTCTCCGTTCACAAAATCTTTGCCAAGGCATTCGTTACACTGTCCCAGTATTTACAAATCTTATGACATGTCCACAAACAATGAGTGATAGTACCAACTTCTATTTTACATTTAGGACACACTGGGGACGCTCCTGTCTTGAACTTTGCAAGCCGCTCTGGTGCTACATGGGCCCTATGAAGTATCTTCAATTGAATAGTTTGAGTCCTATTACAGATAGAGATCTTCCTGGTATTTTTGCAGATATCATACCACATCTAGAACGAGATTTCCATCCCTAATTCTTGTGTCCAGGTTTTACATAGCCTTTCAATGTCCTTCGATATCTTATTACCTAGTGAATGATAGAGAGTACTGAACGAGGGTGCATCCATCGTCGGAAGCACTCTCCTTTCGATATCTGATTTGGAAGGATTAATCATCAATGTGGTTTTTTTGTATGAAGTCTCGTCCTTCAAAATATCAAAATAGATCCTTGCTAAGTAACCCGAACTTCTAAAGCAACTGTTCAAAGAACATCATGACCTCCCCATCGAACAGATCTCCCAAAAGGAGAAGCCTCTGAACGCCCAAATGTTAAATCCAACATCTGACAAGCCTGGGTGAAATTCCAACGTTCCTTCTATAGGAGTAAAGAGGCAGGTTTGTTTTGTAAATTGCCCTCAACCTGTCATATCACCCTCCAAGATTTGATTGTGTTCAGGCCAATTGGGTTTTTACAATGATCCGTGACAATTCTCATCTTATCCATAAACAATAGATTGATGAGTGGGCATTTTGCTTGAGAACCTCGATATCCAGCCACATTGGTTGTGGATCACAAGAGCCCCAATCAGTCACATATGATAGCAGGGAGCTCGGCTGGTACTTCCTAAACTCCGGAAAATCTAGACCTCCCCTTACCTGTGAGAGCTGCAACTTATCTAATTTAATAAAGGGCCGTCTATGACTCCAAACAAAAGAACCAAGCCAACCATAAAGCTTACACAGCGCCTGACTCGGCAACATCAAAAGGAAGATTCTCATGCGGTATAATAGTCGAGGGAGAACATTCACTTTGACCACAGCTATTCTTCCAATCCAGGATATCGGAAGATCTTCCCAGCGTTGGGGGTTCTGCCTTATTTTCTCCAATAAATGCGTATAATTAGCTTTATATAGCTGATCAAATACCAGGGTATCAAAAATACATAAATAGAAAAATCCTCCCAGTGACCACCGAAAAGGGAAGTAGGATCCATCTGTAAAATTGGATATGCTGGTAAGAACGTCTCTCAGCATGCTCTCTGATTTCATAAAGTTAATTTTGTACGCTGAAAACACATCAAACAAATTAACCACTTGAATTAAGCAGGGCACAGATGTCAATGGATCATTTAAGAAAAGAAGGATGGCATCCGCAGAGAGTAATTTTATGCTTGTCTGATCCTACCTCCGGGGCCATTATACTAGTGTCAGTTTGGATGGCTTCTTCCAGCGGCTTGATCACTCGTGTAAATAGTAGTGGCGAGAGAGGGCATTCTTGACGGTAACTTCTGCCAACACTAAAAGCATCCGATCTCATGCCATTGGTAATCACCGCTGCTTTTGGGTCGTTATATAACTCTGCGACCCATTGGGTAAAAACCTCTCCAATGCCATTCTGTTCCATAGTATAAAAAAGCTATGGCCTTTCCACCCTTCTGAATGTTTTCTCTGCATCTAGGGAGACGACTAATCCTGGTATCGCTCTCTACTGGTAGACTTGTACCATATTGAAGACTCTTCTGACACTATTAGTAGATCTGTGACACTAACTAAACCGCATCTGATCCTCTTTTATAAAACGGTAAAACCCTCTCCAATCGTAATGCCAGCATTTTTGAAAGGATTTTAAAGTCCACATTCAATAAAGATATAGGTCTGTACGAAGTTCAGTCATCTGGGGCTTTTCCTATTTTTAAGGATAAGCGAGATATTTGTTTCTCTCAGAGAGGGTGGGAGACTACCCTGACTATATGAGTAGTTGTACATGTCTATAAGTGGTCCGACCAATTCGTCTTTAAACTCTTTATAGAAATCAACATGAAATTCCATCTGGCCCAGGTGCTTTACCGCTCTGGAGCTGCCTCACCGCCTCCTGAACTTCCTGAGTTGTCAGGGCAGCATTAAAGAAAGGCACCTGCTCTGAGGTTAAGCCCGGGAGGTCCAGATTCTTAAAAGAAGACTCCATCTTCCTCGCTCTATCCTCACAGCCCTCCGACTGATACAGTTCAAAATAGAATTTCTAAAAGCTGCATTGATCTTTTTAGAATCACAAGTCAAAATACCGGTACCTTCTGTAATAAATGTAATGGTTTGGGGAGCCTTTTTCTTTCCAGCAAGGTATGCTAGATACCTGCCCGGCCTATTGCCGTGCTCAAATAATCTCTGCTTCACAAATGGTATGTCCCTCTTCGCCTTTTGAGTAAGTGTGATGTTCAAAGTAGCCCTGAGGGCTGCGATCTGCTGTAATTTAGTGATGGAGAGCCTATCCACATACATTGACGCAGCTGCCGTCAGGCGAGCCTCGAGCAGATGTTGTTCGTCTCCCCTCTGTTGTTTCCGGGTCACAGAATTTGAGATAATCAAGCCACGCACATATGCCTTTGCAGTCTCCCACATCGCTGATGGGTTACTGGCCGTACCTGAGTTAATGTCCCAGAAAGCTGAACAGGTCTATACGCTAATGTCAGGAATCCATCTTGTCACCACTAGTCTTGACCTCCATGTACGCTACTGCGTGGTTGGAAATAGCTATATTCCCTTTTTAACATGAAAATATCGAATTTACAAAGGTGGAAGGAACAAAATTCATATTGATTCTTCTATGGCATTTCAGCGGGTTAGAATAAAAAGAGAAATCTCTGCCCTCAGCTTGACGAAATCTCCACACATCTACCAGTTCCAACTCCCTATTCCGATCAGCCAACAGCCTAGATCTCAGGGATATGCCCGCAGAGCCCCTAGGCATCCCGTCCACCTCAGGGTCGATAAGACAATTATAATCTCCCCCGAAACTTATGTGACGCACCCTGAGGTCCACCAGCCTGGAGAGTGCATCTGTTATGAATTTAAAAGGATGTACCAGGGGGCAATATACATTCAAAATCCCGTACTCCTCTCTATATATTAGAACATTAAGTATTATAAACCGTCCAGACTCAGCTTTTTTATCTGGCTTAACATTTGAAATGGAAGATTCTTCCGGCTAAAAAGATGGTCACTCCCCAAATGTTCGAATTGAAATATCAAAAGAACACCTAACCAAATCTTCCCTGCTGCAGTTTTAATTGCTCCTTATCAGTTAGGTGTCTCTCCTGTAAAAGGGATACATCAACCCTCTCTTTTTTAAGACTTGATAGTATCTTTTTTCCTTTTAATTGGCGAGTGGCTCCCGTTAACATTCCAGATGCACCATTTAAACAAATGGCTAGCCATGATTGTTCAAGAAAGTCCGTGACCCCCCCAGGAGGAAGAACCCAACTCAAAAATCAATGAGGAGAGACCATAAACAATTCACATAAATTTAAAACTACAACTTTTGAAACAGGCAAATAAAAACTATTCTAAGAAATAATAACATAAGACATAACTCAAAGGAGACTTTCCCCCTTGTCCAAAGGGGGCACTCCTACCATCTAATGATCCCACCATGACTCTAATCAGCTACATCCATGCCCTTGGCCCAGACATCGCAAAGTTGTTTATTATTTGTTTATCGCAAAGTAAGGTGCCCAAATACCAATGTCTTATAACAGCAGAAATTAAAAATACGCAACCAACCCGCCCCCTCCATAATATTATCCTCGGCATTCCTGACAAAACAGCAGCATAAAATAAATATATTAAATTACAATCCCAGCAAATGTTAAATGTAAACTCAAAAACATCCCCCAACAACCTGATAAACCAAGCTAGTTATAAATAAGAGTTAAAAGATAAACAAACACGCCTCCAAGGAAAGATGAAAAAGAAAAAAGAGGGAAGGATGAGGAAGTAAAAAAGGAGTAAAATTAAATCATTCTCTGTATAGCTCAAGTCCTTCAGTCTATTTGTGAGCATCCAAAAATTCCTTTACGTTTTCTGGCGATCCGAACTTATACGCAGGCCCTCCGTGACTGAAGCACGACATTGCCAGGTATCTCAAGGAGCACAGAAAATTTAAACCCCTCAGACGCTTCTTTGCCTCGTCAAACGCCTTCTGTTTGCGAACCACAACTGAAGAGAAGTCCTGGAACAGCACTACTTTGGAACCCTTGTATACCATAGCTTGGGGATGCTTCAAATCTCTGGATGCTGCCAGCAGCATTTGTTTTTCCCTGTATTGTTCGAATCGCACTAGGACCGAGGAGGGCCGCTGGTCAGAACCCGGCTTGTGCACACCCACTCAACCCGCACCCGGCCTAACTCAGACTGCAGCTTCAGCAGTTTTGGTAGATACTGCTCCAAAGGTCAGCAAGCTGGCCTTCCCCCTCCCGTTCGCGAAGGCCCAGCAACCAAATATTCTTCCGATGGCCTCGATTTTCAAGATCGTCGGATCTGCTCTTCCAAGGCCTGGTCTCAGCGTTCCAGAGCCTGGACCTGATCCACGAAGATTCAGCAGCTGTCTTCGGAGGCCGCAGCTCGTTCCTCTGCAGCTTTAACCCATTCCCTAACTATGTCATTCCTACTGATGTGTGAAATAAATTCCAGCTTGTCACTCTCCCCTTTGACAATCTGCTTCACACATTTTAAGGTGTCCTTTACACTGGCCTCAGAAAAGCAGCATACTCTCCTAGATTGACCCTCCCTGCTGCAGGATCTCTTGTGTGAGCCGCTGACAGCAGAGTCCCATTAATAATTATTCTTTGAAATCTTGACAAACCAGTTTAACATCAGATTCATTCTTAGTGCGCAAGCTATGAATACTATTGCCAGTTTCCTCTGAAAGACTATCTCTTCCAACAGCACCCAAAACAAAACAAAGAGGAATAGCCATACGAGACGTCTGAACTCACCTCTGACCTTTCCTAACAGTCAATCACCTATCTGACTTGTCCTGTTGTGCAATCACTTCTTGAAACTTACTCAGCATCACACCGAGTGTCTCCTGTATGTCTTCAATGACATTAAATGTAAAATGAAGAAGCTGTCAATAGCATCTTACAACTAAAAATTAACTGTCTTTCCTTACCCACAGATCTAACATGGAACATGCAAAAAATAGTAAAGAAAAGTAACATTAATATTCAAAAGAAATCAAAGACTTAATATCACGGTGACACAGTGGTAAGCACTGCTGCCTCACAGCCGCAGGGACCTGGGTTTGGTTCCACCCTCAGGCGATTGTCTGCGTGGAGTTTGCACATTCTCCCTGTCTCTGCGTGGGCTTCCTCCCACGGATCAAATATGTGCAGGTTCGATGAATTGGCCATGCTGAATTGCGTATTGTGTTCAGGGATTTGTAGGTTGGGGTAAATGCAGAGGAATGAGTTTGGGTGTGATACTCTTCATAGGGTCGATGTGGGCATGTTAGGCTGAAGGGCCTGTTTCCACACTGTAGCGAATCTACTCTATGAATTAACTCAACAAATGAAAAAAATGAATCTTCAAATAATCCAGCTTTCAGTTTCGGGAATTAAAAACATTTCTCTCAACTCTCTCAACAAGTTCCGCATGTAAACAATTTCTCGTTTGTCACATATTTGTTCAAGTTATTATATTTCTGTCAAAGCTTCCCCGACATTGATGACAGACTCACTGGTCTAAGGTTTCCTCACTTTTCCGCACCAACTTATAGAAATAAAGGCACCACATCAGCCACCCTCCAGTTTCTGTCTCCCCAGCCACGACTGTCGATAATATAAATATCTCAGCGAGAGGCCCAGCAATCTCTTCCATAACTTCTTCACTGTCTGATATATTTGAAGATCAGAGAATTGTTTTATAAGAACCTTATGATGTGATCCACAAACAGGACCTCCTTCTATCTTCTCCCGGACTATATGATAGAGAACGTAGACAATGGTATATGGGAGGCTCTGGACAAAACACACACCCTGGAGAATCCACTCAGAAGAATAACTCTCCTAGAATCAATGACCCGGTGACTTGTATTTGTCTCTCTGGAAGTTGACCAGCCAGGACTGTCCAGTGGTACATGAGAGCATGACTCTGTCTGGCAGCATGTCTGAATCCATGAGGAAAGGCAGCATCAATCCTGTCCATTAGGGGAAGGGAGGAAGTAGATCTGAATGACCCCACTGTGTTTCTGTCACTAAACGCTGGGGACATTAGACTGACTACACTGTGTGTCTGCCAATGACCCCTGGGGACATTAGATTGACCCCACTGTGTCTCTGTCACTGGCACTGTCTCAATTGTCCTGGAGGGTCACTCTCTCACAAAAATGTGCCAACTGGTGGTGAGTTTCCCTTGGGTGCTAGCACAGGGTTGAGAGGGATAGGCCTTCAGTGTGACCTCAGCTGGTGTGGGTAACACAGCGCATGCTGTTAGCTCTGCGTCACAAAGTAACCATCCAGCTCAATGAGACTCAGAATCCCTGCAGTGCAGTTAGAGAACATTTAGCCCATTGAGTCTGGTCTGTCCCTCCGAGAATCATCCTACCTAAACCCAGTGCCCACCCTGTTCCTGTTTCCCATGAGCAACCCACCCTCGCCTTCACCTTACTGGACATTATAGACAATAATGTTAAAGGTTTTCATCCTTCTGTAGTTCGTGATATTGAAACATGTCCAGTATTACAGTAATGAAGGATTTCAAGGCGGAATTTCACGGAGTAGGTGGTCTGCCTTGTACAGGATGGTGAGAGGAGAATAGAGTGACCCAGTGGGACATTTTTGTTCAATAAGAAATTTTATTCATTCAGATTGTGGCTGCTAATTCCTCCTCCAGGTCACCAGAGAGTGCTGTGGTACCACCCCTCACGGCTCTGGAACAGGTCACCTCTTGCCGACGCCCTCTTCCTCCTTGTCAGTCTTCCTCATATGGACTGGCCATCGTGTGATGACGTCATCGCGAGGCCCATTGCGCCTTTGAGTCACTCGGGTCATTGTGAGACAAAATGAACAGGAATTGGAGCAAATTATCCCGGAAAAAAATACATTCCACCATTTGTGGAGTGCCGCAGAGCATGGCATTGTATCTCTTTAAACACATTATGGCTCCATTTTCTGGGGGAGGTGATCGATATGATCGACGCTTGATATATAACCCTGGAGGACTTGATTCGATCAGGGATTGATCCACTGCCCCTGGAGGACTGGGTGATGTGATCGAGGATTGATTCATCACATGGTTTGTTGTCAATGAGGATTCTGGGAAGTATTTATGATTTTGAAATCCAGGTTGACATTTGGGAGTTTGATCAACAGCTTTAAAAATGTAAATGAACCGGCAACAATTTAACAAAACTCCTTGGGTGCTGGAAATAATCAACAGGTTAAACATAGAAATTAAAGAAAAAAATTACTTTGTTTCTCTCATCTCAGGGGGCTCTGAAAGTTCTAAATTGGAGGAAGGCTACTTTTGACGGTGTTAGGCACGAACTTTCAACACCTGATTGGGAAAAACGTTTGCAGGTAAAGGGACGGCTGGAAAATGGCAAGCCTTCAGAAATGTAATAACGAGAGTGCAGAGACAGTGTATCCCTGTCAGGGTGAAAGGAAAAGCTGGTAGGTATAGGGAATGACGGATGACTAAAGAAATTGAGGGTTTGGTAAAGAGAAAGAAGGAAGCATATGTCGGATATAGACAGGATACATCAAGTGAATCCTTAAAAGAGTATGAAGGCAGTAAGAGTATACTTAAGAGGGAAATCAGGATGGCAAAGGAGATTAAGGAAAATCTAAAGGGATTTTACAAATACATTAAGGACAAAAAGGAAAGTAAGGAGAGAATCGGGCCCCTCAAAGATCAAGAAGACGGCATTTGTGTGGAAATGCAGGAGATGGAGGAGATACTAAACGAGAACTTTGCATCAGTGTTTAAAGTGGAGAAGGACATGGAAGGTAAAGAAAATGGTGAAATAAATAGCAACGTTTTGAAAAATGACCATATTACAGAGAAGGAAGTGCTGGATGTCTTAACATGGATAAAAGTGGATAGATTCCTGGGACTTGATCAGGTTTATCTTAGACCTGTGTGGGAAGCTAGGGGAGTGATCGCTGAGCGCCTTGCTGAGATATTTGTATCATCAATAGCTAGACCTCAGGTGCCAGATAACTGGAGGTTGGTTAACGTGTTGCCACTATTTAAGAAAGATATAAGGTTAAGCCAGGGAATGTTAGACCAATGAGTCAATGGTGAGCAAGTTGTTGTAGGGAACCCTGAGGGACAGGATTTACATGTTTTTGGAACCAAGGAGTGGTAATGGATAGTCAACAAGGCTTTGTGCATGCGAACTTGTGTCTCACAAACTTGTTTGAGGTTTTTGAATAAGCAACATAGAGAATTGATTAGGGCAGAGCAATGGACGTGATTCATATGGACATGGTTCCTCATGGTAGACTGGTTAGCAACGTTCCATCACATGAAATGGAGGGAGAACTTGCCATTTGGATACAGAACTGTCTCGAAGTAGAAGACAGAGGGTGATGGTGGAGGGATGTTTTTCTGACTGGAGGTCTGTGACCAGTGGAGTGCCACAGGGATTGGTGCTGAATCCGCTACTTTTCATCATTTTTATCAATAATTGGACGTGAACATCGGAGGTACAGTAAGTAAGTTTGCAGATGACACCACAATTGGAGGTGTATTGGACAGTGAAGAAGGTTACCTCAGATTACAATGGGATTTTGATCAGTTGGGCTGAGGAATGGCAGATGGAGTTGAATTTGGATAACTGAGTTGCTGCCTTTTGGAATGGCGAATCAGAGCAGGACTTATGCACTGACTGGTAAGGTCCTGGAAAGTGTTGCTGAAAAAAGACCTTCAAGTGCACCTCCATTGCTCCTTGGAAATGGAGTCTCGGACAGGATAGTGAAAGTGGTTTGTATGGTTTCCTTTATTGGTCAGTGCACTGAGTATAGGAGTTGGGAGGTCATGTTGCAGCTGTGCAAGACAGTAATTAGTCCACGTTTTGAAGACTGCGTGCAATTCCAGTTTGTCTGCATTTGGAAGGATGTTTTGAAATGTGAAAAGGTTCAGAAAAGATTTATAGGGATGTTGCCAGGGTTGGAGGGTTTGAAATTTAGGGAGAGATTGATTAGGCTGGGCTATTTTCTCTGGAGCGTCGGACGCTGAGGGGTTACCTTATAGAGAATTATAAAATAATGAGGGGTATGGATATGGTATATAGACAATGATGTTTCCCTAAAGTGGGTGAATCCAGAACAAGAGGGTTTAGTTTTAACGTGAGAGAGGAGAGATTTAGAAAAGGGACCTTAAAGGCAATTTATTTCCTGCCGAGAGTGGTGTGTGTCTGGAATGAGCTGCCAGAGGAAGTCGTAGAGGCTGGTACAATTACAGCATTTAAAATATATCTGGATGGGTATATGAATAGCAAAGTATGAGAGGGATATGGACCGGGTGTTGGCAAATGGGAATAGATCATTTTTAAAAAAGAATCACACCAGGTTATAGTCCAACAGGTTTATTTGGAAGCACAAGCTTTCGGCACACTGCTCCCACATCAGGTGATTGTGGAGAATAGGATTATAAGACACAGAATTTATAGCAAGGGTTTACATTGTCACAGAGCAGAAATTATATATTAACAAATACCTGGGTTGTTTGTTAAGTGTCTCATCTTTTAGAATGAGCATATTCGTTTCAGTTTTTGCATTTGTAAATCTCACAATTTTTAGAAGTTACATTCTCTAGTACTTCCAAATAAACCTGTTGGACAATAACCTGGTGTTGTCCGAATTTTAACTTTGTACACCCGAGTCCAACACTTGCGTCTCCAAATCATGACTAGATCAATTTAGGATATCAGATCGGCATTGACGAGTTGGAGTGAGGGGTCTGTTTCCGTGCTCGACATCTCTATGACTCGATCCTCCTGGATGACTGGGTGATCAATGGGATCAGGGATTGATTCATCCCCTTGGAGGACAGGGTCATCGATGAGGTGGGAGATTGATCCATCCTCTGGAGGACCGGTCATTGATGTGATGAGGAATTGATCCAGTCTCCCTGGAGGACATGGTCATTGATGTGATCGAGGATTGATTCACCCTCCTGGAGGACCGGTCACCTGACACTTACTTCTCCCTCTGCTGCTGCGGCCTTGACCCTAGGTGGACAGGCAGGAGGGTGGTAGAACACAGCAGGCCAGGCAGCATCAGGAGGTGGAGAGGGCAACGTTTCGGGACCCTTCTCCAGGACAGGGGGAGGATGTGGGTGGAGCTGCAGATAAAGTGGATGGTGGGAGCAGCGTAGTGAAGTGGGGATAGGTGAATACATGTAGAGGGTACGACCTGGTTAGTCAATGGGAGAAATGAATCCCATAGTTGGTAGGGAGCAGTGGAATGGGGTAGGGGCTGGAGGATGGGAAGGGAGGTTATTTGAAATTGGATAATTCAATGTTGACTACTCCAGGCTGTAGGCTGCCCAGGCGGGAGTTGAGATTCTCCACGGTGAGGGAACAGCCCTTCGGCCGATGAAGTCCATACAGACCCTCCGAAGAGCAACCCACCCAAACTCATTTCCCTATATTTACCCCTGTATAATGCACATAACACTATAGGCAGGTTCACCCTAACCTGCACATCTTGGTGACTGTGGGAGGAAACCGGAGCACCCGGTGGAAACCCACACAGACAGTCACCCGAGGCTAGAATCGAACCCTTGTGCCCGGCGCTGTGAGGCAGCAGTGTTAACCACTGAGCCACCGTCCTGCCCATAAGATGAAGTGTTAGATTAGATTAGATTCCCTACAGTGTGGAAACAGGCCCTTTGGCTCAACAAGTCCACACTGACCCTCCAAAGAGTAACCCACTCCCCTCTGACTAATGCTCCTAACAATTTTGGACAATTCAGCATGGCCAATTCACCTGGCCTGCACATCTTTGAGATATGGGGTGGGGGGGACACCGGAGCACCCGGAGGAAACACACGCAGACTCGGGGAGAACCTGCAAACTCCACATAGACAGTCGCCCAAGGCTGGAATCGAACCTGGGTCCCTGGCGCTGTGAGGCAGCAGCGGTAACCACTGAGCCACTGTACCGCCCCAATGTCTCCAATTGTTCCTACAATTTGTGGTTTGGTTTGTGGTGGCAACGGAGGAGTCCAAGGATGGTTGGAAGAAAGGCAGGTGAACCTCTGTCTCATCTGAAAGGGCTTTTTAGGGGCCTGGATAGAGCTGGGGGCGGGGTGGTGTACTGGCAGGTCATCCACCACCCCACCAGCCTCTGCATTCAACATATCCTCAAACACTTCCACCAACTCCAAATAGACCCCACCAGCAAGAACATCTTCCCTTCGCCATCCCACTCTGCTTTGCTCAAGGACCATTCTTTCCAACAGTTCTTGGTTCCCACGCCAAGCCCGCCACCAAACCCCCAGGATCTTCCCCCTGCAACTCGGAAAAAAATGCAAAACCTGCCTGTGAGTTAAGTGCATTAGTCATGGGAATGGGCCAGGGTGAGATAGTCTTCGGAGGCTTGGTGTGGACTTGTTGGGCCGAAGGACATGTTTCCACAATGTAGGGATTCTATTCAAAATGTGGCCGAACCAAAGTCCTATACAACTGTAACATGACCGACCAAAACTTGTACTCAATACCCCGTCCGATGAAGGAAATCATGCCTTATGCCTTCTTGAGCAGTCTATCGACCTGCATTGCCACCTTCAGGGAACAATGGACTTGAACACCTCGTTCTCTCTGTACATCAATTTTCCCAGGTTTTTTTCCATTTACCACATTGTTCGTTCTTCAATTGGTTGGTCCAAAATATATCACCTCACATTTGCCCGGATTGAACGCCATCTGCCATATTTCTGCCCATCTCTCCAATCTATCTGTATTCTGCTGTATTCTCTGACAGTCCCCTTCACTATTTACTACTCTACCAATCTTATTGTCATATACAAACTTGCTAATGAGTCCACCTAAACCTTCCCCGGATCATTTGTGTAAATCACAACCCATGGGCCCAACACATATCCCGGTGGAACGCCACTGGTCATAGTTCTCCATTTTGATAAACTCCCTTCCACTACAACTCTCTGTCTCTTATTGCCCAGCCAGTTCTTTATCCTTCTGGCGAGTACACCCTGGACCCCATGCGACTTCATTTCTCCATCAGTCTTCCATGGCAACCTTATCGAACGCCTTATTGAAGTCCGTATACATGGCATCTACAGCCCTTCCTTCAAACAACTTTGTCACTTCCTCTCAACATTCGATGAAGTTGGTAAGACATAACCTTCCCCGCACAATACCTTGTTGCTTATCATTGATAAGTCCATTTTCTTCCAAATGAAAATAGATCCTATTTTTCAGTACCTTCTCCAGCAGCTTCCCTACCACTGACATCAGGCTCACCGATTTATAATTATCTGGATTATCCCTACTACCCTTCTTAAACAAGGGGACAACATTGGCAATTCTCCAGCCCTCTGGAACCTCATCCATGTTCAAAGGTGCTGCAAAGATATCTATTCCCTCAATCCTGTACCCCAGCTATTTTCTCTCTTGCTTCCCTCAGAAACCTGGGATAGATTCCATCTGGACCTGGGAACATGTCTACCTTAATACCTTTTAGAATAGGAGAAACTGAGGACTGCAGATGCTGGAGATCAGAGCTGAAGATGTGTTGCTGGAAAAGCGCAGCAGGTCAGGCAGCATCCAAGGAGCAGGAGAATCAACGTTTCGGGCATAAGCCCTTCTTCAGGAATGAGGAAAGTGTGTCCAGCAGGCTAAGATAAAAGGTAGGGAGGAGGGACTTGGGGGAGGGGCATTGGAAATGTGATTGGTGGAAGGAGGTCAAGGTGAGGGTGATAGGCCGGAGATGGGTGGGGGCGAAGAGGTCAGGAAGAAGATTGCAGGTTAGGAAGGCGGTGCTGAGTTTGAGGGATTTGACTGAGACAAGGTGGGGGGAGGGGAAATGAGGAAACTGGAGAAACCTCAACATCCGTCATATACCGATGCAAAGTACTCATTCAGAAACTCACCCATTTTGTGGCTCCACGCATAACCTCCCTCTGTCCTTGAGTGGGCCAACCCTTTCTCTAGTTACCCTCTTGCTCCTTACATATGAATAAAAGATTTTGGGAATTTCCTTAACCTTGTTTGCGAAAGATATCTCATGACCCTTTTTACCTCTCTTAATTCCTCATTTCAGACTGGTCCTACATTCGCGATTCTCTTCCAAAGCTTTGTCTGTCTTGAGTCACTGAGACCTCCTGCACGCTTCCTTTATCCTGCTCGCAAGTCTCAATTTCACCAGTCACCCATGATTCCCTAAGCTTGCCATTTCTATCCCTCATTTTAACAGGGACATGTCTATCCTGAACTCTAGTCAAGCTCTCTTTAAAAACTTCCCACATGTCCAGTGTGGATTTGCCTTCAAACAGCTGCTCCCAATTTACAATCCCCCAGCTCCTGCCGAATTTTGATATAGTTGGCTTTCCCCCAATTTAACACTCTTCCTTTAGGAGCACTCTCGTCTTTGTCCATAAGTAATCTAAAACGTACGTAATTGTGATCACTATTCCCAAAGTTACCCCCCCCCCCGCCCCCACATACACACACCACTGAAATTTCAACCACCTGGAGGGGCTCATTCCCCAACACCAGGTCCAGTATGGCCCCTTCCTGAGTAGGACTATTTTCATATTGCTCTGCAAAACCCTCGTAGATGTTCCTTACAAATTCTGCTCCATCTAAACCTCTAACACGAAGTGAATCCCAGTCAATGTTGGGAAAATTAAAATCTCGCATAAAGAACACCCTGTTGCTCTTAGATATTTCCATTATCAGTTTGCATATTAGCACCTCTACCTCACGCTCGCTGAGGGGAGGCCTGTAGTGCAGCCCCAATATTGTTACCGCACCTTGCCGATTTCTGAGCTCTGCCCATATTGCCTCATTGCTCGAGTCCTCCATCGTGCCCTCTTTCAGCACAGCTGTGATATCCTCTCTGACCAGTAATGCAACTCCTCCAACCCTTGTACCTCCCTCTCTACCCTGGGATATTCAGTTGCCAATCATGCCCTTCCTTCAACCAAGTCTCAGTAATAGCAATTACATCATACTCCCAGGTACTAATGAAAGCCCTACGTTCATCTGCCTTACCTACTAAACTTCTCACATTAAAAGAAATGTACCTCAGACCACCTGTCCTTTTGTGTTCATCACCTGCTTCCTGCCTTCTCTTCCCCTTAGTCACGCTGACTTCATTATCTAGTTCCTTACTGGGTTTAGTTCTACCTCCTTACTGTCCACTAACCTCCTCATTTTGTTCCCACCTCCTGCCACATTAGTTTAAACCCTCGCTAACAGCGTTAACAAAAGCACCCCCAGGGATATTGTTTCCAGTCCAGCCCAGGTGTAGAACATCTAATTTGTAATAGTCACACCTCCCCCAGAACTGGTCCCAATGTTGACAAAATCTGAACCCCTCCCTCCTGCAACATCTCTCCAGCCACACATTCATCCTGGCTATTCTTTAATTCCTACTCTAACTTGCACACGGCACTGATTGCAATCCTGAGATTACTACCTCTGACGTCCTACTTTTCAACGTGGCTCCTAACTCCTTAAAGTCTGCGTGTAGGACCTCATTCCACTTATAAATTTTGTCATTGGTGCCCAAATACACCCTGACTAACTGGCTGTTCACCCTCCCCCTTCAGAACGTCCTGCAATCGATCTGAGACATCCCTGATGCATGCTCCTGGGAGGCAACATACCATTCAGGAGTCTCGTTTTTGACCACAGAACCGCCAATCCACATCCCTTACAATTGAGTCCCCTATGACTCTTGCCCTTACACTCTTTCCACCCCCCACCCTCGCCTTCTGTACAGCAGAGCCAGCCATGGTGCCATGAACCTGACTCCTGCTGCCTTTCCCTGGTGAGCCATCTTCCCCAACACTCTCCAAAACGGTATAACTGTTTTGGAGGGAGATGGCAGCAGGGGACACCTGCAATGCCTTCCAACTCTTTCTCTGCCTTTCGGCCACTCATTCCCTTTCTCCCTCAGTAATCCTCGTCTGCAGTGTGGCCAATTCCATAAACGTGCTATCCACGACCCCCTCAGCATCGTCTATGCTCCAAACTACTTGAGATTCTGAATATCCACATTTAAAGAGACTTTAAATTGCATTTCCATTCTTGAATAAATCCATTTCTGATCACAATGCTCCATCTGCTCTCTCTAATCCCACTGAAACTGGCTCGATCTCTTCAACCCTGCACCCTCACTCATTACATTTCCATCTTCTTCCGTCTTTCCAGCTCAAACAGCTCGATGTGATACTTGCCCTTAACCTCAAAAGGCCTGAGTGAACCACAGTTCCCCACATGGCAACAGGCACAAATGTCACTGTTTGATTTCTTCAATAGGGTCCAGCTAAACAAGAAAAACAGCCCATCAACCACATGGGTGCAACGCCACTCCCAACAACATCATCCTTGAGGGGCAGAGAGAAGGAAATTACATATTCTGCAGCTTCTGGAAAGTACAAGCTTTGTTCCTGAAATTTCCCAGATCCACTGCAGCAACTTTCAGGTGACAGGTGATGACAATCAGAGGAACACATTCAGAACAAATCAGCATTTAGTTACTCCCTCCCAACATGGAGAACTCAATCAGTAGCTTTGTCTTACCAAGGAACATTCATGTCCATACAAACGGAAGACATTTAGGTCAAACTGGAGCTTGTCTTGCTCTCGCCTCTCACCCGGCAACACAAAGGTTGAAAAGGAGTCCTCAGCTTTGCTGTCCAGGAGGCAACTGTAGATGTACAAAAGGCCGTGAAGTGAATGAAGTGAAGCCATTGAGTTGGGAGCAGTTGGAGAATGCAGAGAGCTCCTTCCCCATTGTAGTCAATGATGCTGTATCTCGGGCTGGAGTACGTTCTGGGCTCAGTGTAGCTATGCAGCGATCAATGTACAGCTTCAAGGGCACCTGGTTGTCCATTGAAACAGACGCCTCAATGTGAATGAGGTTTCCTAGGGAGTAGAGAGTGGAAGGGTGCTCTGTAAGCCATCCACCTGAAGTACAAGAGGACAAGGGTTAGACACGGTGCGTGTATCTCCCACTGAGTGACACCAGGAGATCCCTCCCCAGCCATCCATCACATCCCATTCATTAGGCACAGGGAGAATGACAATGACATCCTCTAGACCTGGTGGAGCTGAATGGGATCCAGGTGGGCTTGATGGGGTTACTGCTCACATTGCCCTTCCTGGGGAGAGACAGGACAGCTATTTTAAGTCAGGGTCAGACAACAGCAGGTTCGGATCGTATTGACAATTGAAAAGCATTCTCACCTCAAATAACGACATCAATGGGAACAACGGCTCTATTTATTTCTCACAATGACATATCCATGATAGTTTGGGGTGTGTGTCAGGTGGGTGGTGTAGATCAGGAAATATCCAGTGATCCGAAAGTCACCAGGTTAAGGAATGAGGAACTGATCTGAAATGAGAAAGATCTACAGAGGGTTCACAATGACATCATCCCATTGGAACAATTCTTTAGGGAGTGTGACTGGCTGAAGGACAGGAGGCTGTTTCCCCCAGAGCTGGAGGGAACGCTATTAGGGGGCAATAGGTCACAGGTCATGCGTTAGTCAATGTTAGAATGTGTTACATAATTCCACTGGTCTGGAATGGTTACAGTTCTTTATCTCATAAAGCTGGTAATGTCAGTATAACGGCCTTGTATTATTTCAGGCAATTGACCCAATTCATAAAAAGAGGGAGAGGAACGTGTCAGAGGTTAATGAGTTTGAACAAATTGAACAGGGATTGTCAAGCAGGGATGAATGGCCAAGTGATGTTCTTGGTGAGGATCTCCCACCCAGCCATTTGCGAAGGGAATTTAGCACATGGTGAGGATTGGTTATATCGGAAATGAGATGATAGGAGGACAGCTTCAGGTAAATGGGAAAGGGACAGAAACAATCTTAACCCAGGTGCTCAGTTATTCCAAAGGCAAGGAAAGTGGGATTTTTTCAGGAATCCTATCCTTCCAAAATTCCCATCTTAGTTCTATAATAGACCAGTACCCTCAACTGGATTAAACTTTTAGTCCAGGTCACTCTCCAATCCAGGATCAGACTCAAGGGAATGGAGCTGAAAACATAAAACCTAAGCTGAAAATCAGACCAATGGGGACGATAGCACAAGGACAGGGACAGAAAGCAGTTAAAGCAATGTCCAACCCAGAACCAACTCAGTCTGTGGTTTGCTAAAGATGGAGACCATCCTACCTGAATATCAATGAAATCCCAGCCAGTGTTACAGTCAGGAACAAACTACAGCCCAAGCTTCCAGCAAGTGTGGACAACTCCCATTAGCTGCGATCTGCTGCCACACTCATGCAGCCCATTGTCAAAAAGGACAATGTGGTTCTCAGGATAGACCCAGGTTGGCTGACAACCTGCTGTCCCCAGGATCCGGTCAGCAGCTTTATTCAGAAGCCTAGTTCCAAATAAACCCAGCTGGGCCCTGACCAGCAGGTTGTGCTCATCACACTGCACCATCACAGGCTGTAGTGGGGACATGCTCCCAACTTCAGACACTGGGAAACTGGAAACAATGAGACCCCGATGAGTCATAGAGATGTACAGCATGTAAACAGACCCTTCGGTCCAACCCGTCCATGCTGACCACATATCCCGAAACGATCTTGTCCCACCTGCCAGCAACCGGCCTATATCCCTCCAAACCCTTCCTATTCATATAACCATGCAGGTGCCTTTTAAATGTTGCATTTATACTAGCCTCCACCACTTCATCTCGCAGCTCATTCCATACACGTACCACCCTCTTCGTGAAAAGGTTCCCCCTTAGTTCTCTTTTATATCTTTCCCCTCTCACCCTAAACCTATGCCCTCTAGTTCTGGACTCCCTGACCACAGGGAAAAGACTTTGTCTATTGACCTATCCATGACCCTCATGAATTTGTAAACCTCTACATGGTCACCCCTCAACTTTTGACTTTACAGGGAAAACACCTAGCTTGTTCCGCCTCTCCTTATATCTCAAATCCTCCAACTCTGGCAACATCCTTGTAAATCTATTCTGAACCCTTTCAAGCGTCATAACATCTTTCCATAACAAGGGGACAAGAATTGCACACAATATTCCAACAGTGGTGCAACCAATGTCCTGTATAGCCGCAACATGACCTCCCAACAACTGTACTCAACACTCTAACCAATAACAGAAGCATACCAAATGCCTTCTTCAATATCATATCTACCTGCGACTCTTCATTCAAGGAGCGAACAACCTGCATTCCAAGGTCTCTCCATTCAGCATCACTCCCCAGAACCTTACCATTTAGTGTATAAGTCCTGCTGAGATTTGCTTTCTCAAAATATAGCACCTCGCATTTATCTGAATTCAGGATCTCAACTTTTGCCTTCCTATGTCATTGATTCCAATGAGGATAATGATTTCTTGCTGTCCCCTCTCCCCCTTGAGAACATTCTGCACCCTCACTGATACACCTTTGATCCTGGCACCATCCTTACATCCATCTATTTATCCAATGACCATTTAAATGCCCTTAACATTAACGAGTCTACTGCTGTTGCAGGCAGGACATTCAACACACTTACTATTGACATCTGTCCTATATATCACCCTTCTATTTAAAGCTATGTCCCCTTGTGCTAGCCATCGCCATCTGAGGAATAAAGACTCTCACTATCCACCCTATCTGAATCTCTGATCATCTTTTATGTCTCCATTGACTCACCTCTCAACCTCCTTCTCGAAAGAAAACAGCCTCAAGTCCCTCAGCCTTTGCTCAAGGTCTTCCCTCCATACCAGGCAACATCTGATAAATCTCCTCTGCACCCTTTCCGAAGCTTCCACATCCTTCCTATAATGCGGAAGCCAGACTGAACACAATAATCCAAGTGCAGCCGCAGCAGAGTTTTGTACAGCTGCAACCTGACCTCATGGCTCCAAAACTCAATCTATCTGCCAGTAAGGCGGATTTGAACCAGATGCAGCAAGGGTTATGTGATCCCACGGAGCATAAGATCTGTACAATGGAAATGTTATACTGAAGAATTCAACAGAATTGAAAATCCATCAATCTATTACATCCAAATATTACACTCACAGGAATAAGAAATGTCTTGGCAAATATTTGGCTGATTGGCGACAAATAGGTTTTAACAGGTGTCGTGCTTCAAATGACCGGGGTAAGATGGAATCTGAGACCTCTATACCCTTAGGCCCAATTCTTGGATACTTGGTTGATATCATCAGCATGTCTCTTCAAGGGATTTTATTCTGTTCTGCTGTTCTTCCTGCTAAAATGCATAACCTGACAGTTTCCTTACAGTTTGACAAGTTTTGGCCTCCTCATTTATCGTGTTTATATACCCTGCACCATCCCCACCTTTCATCGTGTTTTAGTGCCATCCACAAACTTAGCTGGAGGTGCCAGAGGAGGTGGTGATCTGGATGTGCACATGAATAGAAAGTGTTCAGAGGGATATGGGCCAAATGCTGGCAAACACAAAAAGCCCCGTTGGTGCCCATGAGTTGGACCAAAGAGTCTGTTTCCATTCTGTATACCTCTCTGACTCTAGAAATTACTACGATTTACTCACAACTAAATAGGCAGAGAGAACACAATTACTCATCCACAGGCACACACACTAAGTGCTATGAGAATATATAGTTACTCATTAATTTTTAAAATGACATTAAATTCAATTCAAAGTGAACAATATACCAAGTTAAAGTTTATCAGTTATTGTCAATCCAAGCATACACCTTCCGGTACCTCGATAGAATTGCAATTTACAGAGTCTTAGCACTAAGGAGTTGAGTGGGTGTCGGGGTGTAGTATAGGTTGGGGTCGGGTGGGGGGCGTGGTGTCGCGGTGTTGTCACTAACTATTAATTTAGAAACCTAGGTCTTATTCTGGGGACCTGGGTTTCAAACCCATCAATCGGAATACAAACTCAGCTTAACAAAACATCTGGAAATAAGAGTTTAACAATGATTGTTTCAGGGAATCATAATGCTCTTTTGGGACACACACTGTTGTCCTTATCCCGTCTGGTCTACATATGACTCGAAACACCTCTGGCAATTAGGGATGGGCAATCAAACTCCTATAAACCAGTGTTGCCCACATCCCAGTGAGACATTTAAAAAGGAGTTGGTTATGCATCCCCTCGAGCCTGTTCCATCCATCATGGTTGATCTATGGCCTAACTCCACACACCAGCCTATGACCTATATCCCTTTAACAACTTTACATAACAAAAATGTATCTATTTAAAATATAGTATGCACAAATGATCCAGCATCCACTGGCATTGTGGAAGAGAGTCCCAAACATCAACTACTCGTTGTGGGTAGAAATGCTTCCTAATATCTCTCCAGTTCTTACCTGATCCGGACTCAATTCTTAGACATTGCCCCCTACTTCTAGAATTCCCAACCAGTGGAAATGGTTTATCTTTATCAACTCTGTCTTTTCATTTGGGTATTGTTGATTCACGCAAAGTTGGTAGATAGAGCTGGTGAAGCATTTGCATCACAATCACAGCAGGTATCTGGGGAGTATGAGGAGGTGGAAAATGCCATCTTCAGTGCACATGAGCTCGTACCAGATGTCGACAGACAGTGTTTTAGGAATCTAAGGAGGGAACTTGCTCAAAAATGCATTGAGTTTGAAAGAATCAAACAATGTAATTTTGGTAGTTGGACAATAGCATTGAAAATAAATCAAATATATGATGCTCCTTGAGAGACGATTATTTTGGAGAAGTTCAAAAGTTCACTTCCTGAGGAGCTAAGAATGCACGTGGAAGAGCAGAAAGTTAAAGACCGCGAGGTTAGCAGCTGAAATGGCTGATGGTTATGAATTTCTTCATGAATCGAATATTGGATTCCAACATCAATTTCAATCTGTGAGGGATAGAAATTTGGGAAAAGAGAAATCTTCAGGTGGTAAGGGAACAGGAAACCTCAGAGAGACAATAAAGATAGTTTACTGCAGGGTAAAATGGAAACCCCGAGGTAGAAAGAGAATTAAAATGCTTGGGTGTTTTCACTGTGATAAAGTAGACTGCATGAAGTCACAAGATTGTGGGTGAGGAAAAAAGCTGTGGAAAAACAAGATAAGCCAATGAGTTCTGTTGAAGTGGTAAGAGAAAGTACAGTTGAAGCTAAAAAGCACCAACAGAATGCACAACCTGGTCAGGGGCTGTTTGAGATGGAACTGCCAGATCTCTTTCAAGAATTTACTTTTATGGGTAAGGTTCCATCATGTAGGTTAGAAGGAGCAGTTAAAGAAATTAACATTTAAAGGGATTCGGAAGCAAGTCAATCTTTGACAGTACTGAAAATGTGTTGCTGGAAAAGCGCAGCAGGTCAGGCAGCATCCAGGGAACAGGAGAATCGACGTTTCGGGCATAAGCCCTTCTTCAGGAATGACTTTCCTCAAAACGTCGATTCTCCTGTTCCCTGGATGCTGCCTGACCTGCTGCGCTTTTCCAGCAACACATTTTCAGCTCTGATCTCCAGCATCTGCAGACCTCACTTTCTCCTCAATCTTAGACAGTGAGAGATTAGGAAATGATTCAGAAGGAGTATTGTGAGAATAGATGGTAAGATGTGGAATCTTTGTGAGAGAGCAACGTTCCATTATATAATGTCAAATTGGAGATTCCAGTGGAAAGTGGTGAAGTAGTGGTAGGAGTATAAGAGTAAAACAGTTTATCCTTGTTAATGATTGAGCTGGATCACAGGTGAGTGTGATGCCTACTGATACCTTGTTGAAGAAATGGAGAACATCGTATATTCAGGCAAATGTGAAATGGCAGGCGGTCATTAAATATTTTATTGGTATGTCATAGAAAGGTAGGATTTCAGGTAACGCATGAATTACTAATAGGCGGTCATTTGGGAGGAAGGAAACATCAAGCCAAAATCCAAAAATATTTTCATTCGCCTGGATAGCATAAGGATGTTGAATTTTGGCAGCAATGTCACGTGTAATTGGAAAACCTCAGGCAGTGATAATACCAGGGTCCTTAATACCCATTCCCACATTTGAGGAACATTTGACAAGGGTCGTAATTGATTTTGTAGGACCCCGACCTAAAACAAAAAGTGGGACCAGAATTTGATGACGATAATCGATGAATCCACGAGAGTTCCAGACAACAAATCAAAAATTCACCATTCCGATTGTGAAGATAAAGTGTTACTGTTACTTCCAGTTGAAGGCGAAGCTTTGAAAGCAAGCTTAGTGGGCCATATCATATCGAAATAAAATTGAGTGAGGCAAGTGATTTAATAAGAATGCGAGATAAAAAGAAATCTTGTAAAGTTGCGTCATGTGGATATGCACAAAAGATATTTTAGTAGGGTCTGAAATCCAGAAATAATCTCAGCCAATTGTAACAATACCCCATCGATCAGAGTTCACAATAATTCCGACTCATTACATGTTTTCTAATTTAATAATGCAGAAATTCCATCCCTTTCCCCTACTTCCGTTTTAATGTGGATGATACAATGCAAATGAAACTAATCATCCAATGAGATCATGGCTGACCTGTGCGCTAACTCCATACACTTTCCTTTGGCCCATATCCATTAATAACCTTGCTTACTAAAACAGTTATCTACAGTTATATTATAACAGAAACAACTTGGTATTTAAGCTTATCACGATAAATTCTGAGAAACTGAACTTCAGATTCGTCAGTTAGTCTCAACCAAATATAGGCTCAATGATATAAACAGTACACTAACATTTTTGTAAGCAATTGGAAGAATTACTTCAAAAATATGATCCCTGCCCCATGTGCCTTTGCAATGTAAATTTGGCGAAAGGTGCAGTGGTTTTTGCTGAGGCTTGCCCTGTGCAGCACCGTGCTGAAGGACTCTGAGCTCTATGTTCTGTTTCCTCGGAGAACAAGACAAACACCAACTGGACCGTGAGGAGCATCAATGCAATGAAAGACGCTCTTTGGTCTGCCCGAAACTTGTTGGTCTTCCAGACAAGGAGTTGGGGTGACTGAGTGTTGCAGACTGGCACATTCCAAGATCCCGGACTATGTGCTGAGGGACGCACTGAAGCTTCGAGCAATTGCTGCCAAGCTGCAGTGGGGAAAGCCCCACTGTCTGAGCTCTTCTTGCTAAGGGAAATGGGAATCCGGTCAGTTATTGGAACCACCCATTGTCTCAAATACATGTAAATATTAGTACTGCCTATTTGTGTGCTGTATCCAACCTTTTCCTGAATCCATCAGGAAAGAGGTGAGCCTGATTCGGGTGACTATTCGAGGGAGAGGAAGGCTGCAGCTCCAAACCATTCTGTACATGGACAACGTCAACGTTTTCTGTTCTGATCTGCCTTCATTGGACAAACTCATGAGCATCTGTGACTAGTTTGACTGGCCTCGGGAGCCAAGGTAAGTTGAGGCAAGAGACATGGCCTCATGGTCAACATTAGAGTTTTAATTCCAGATATTTATTACATTAATGTTCTGTCATGGTAGGTTTTGACCCGGATCCACAATATCTTCTGAAATGTCTTAATATAGAGTCAAAACAGTGGCTGGCTTCCTGGCTGTTTCAGAGCAACTTGATATTTCTGTTCCAGCTACCCAAGAAATCTTGATATTTATCATTGGATATGATTTTGTCTCTATTGTTCCCGAGAAAATGGGAATACAGACACACTAAGTGGAAGCTGTCAATGATATTAATTTGAAATGAATGGAAACAATAGTGAGACTGTGTAGTTTGTTTCTAATCGAGATGGGTTAAGATAATTATTCCTTGGGAGATTTGCAGGAACTGTGGATGAGCAGAGTGAATTGCTTTTCCATGCGAAGGAAAGTATTAAGTAGAAAGACAGAAGAATAATTTACACGTGGATGAGGTATACGTGTGTGTGTAAAATGTCTCTGACATTCCTTTATGAGTGTTTTATTAAGTCTCTGTCTGAAACGACATGTAATGTGTTGATCTGATAAGCTGGCAATCGAAATCCATGGTTCAGGGAACACATTTTTCCCAGGCTCAGGAAGTATGGGCGCAACATTGGGAAGGGAAACCACAAAAATAAAAAAAACCTTACTTCAGTCTCTCTTGAGTAGATTTATAAATGATGAGACCAGGTATTGAAGGTTTGATGGCCATAAAAACGTACAAATAGCTAACTCCAGAGGAGTTGTAACCAAGGGAATTACAGTGATTCTGAGCCAAATGTTTAAATCCTCTCTGGCAACAGAGGATGTACCAGGGGACAGGAGGACAGCTGATGTGTATCCACATTTCAAGAAGGGTGGCAGAGATAGAGCAGGAGTAACAGACCAGTGAGTGTACATTCAGTGTTATGGAACCTATTGGAGAAAGTTCTGAAGGAGAGAATTTTAATATCTATCTGGAGAAGCATAAGTCAATTAGGGATAGTCAAAATGGCCTTGTCAGAAGAAGGTCATGTCTAACAAATCTGTTGTAGTTCTTCGTGGAGATGACCAGGCCTATCGATGAGATTAGGGCAAATTATGTTATTTATATGGATTTCAGCAAAGTCTTTTACAAGGCCACACATGGGAGATTGAAAATGAAGGCAAATGGCATTCAGAGTAAATTGGGCAGTTGGCTCCAATCCTGGCCCAAAGATGTTGGTAGAAAGTGGTTTGTGTAATTAGAACATGGTGGCCAGTGGGGTACCATAGGGGTCAATGCCAGATCCATTCTTGCTTATGATATTCATAAATGAAGTTGTAGTTTGTGTGTGTCTGTGTGTGTGAGAGAGAGAGACTGTGTATGTGAGACAGTGTGTTTGTGTGAACGAGAGTGTATGCATGTGTGTGCATGTGAGAGGGTGTGCACGTAGGTCCATTTGTGTGTGAGAGAGACTGTCTGCGCGTGTGTGAGAGAAAGTGTGCACATATGTGCATGTGTGTGAGAGTGTGCGTATGTGTGTGAGAGGGTATGTGAATGCGTGCATGTATGTGGGCGTGTGGAAGAGTTTGTGTGCGCGTGTGTCAGAGAGAGTATGTGCATGTGCATCTGTGAGAATGAGTGTGAGAGAGTGTGTGTGAGACAATGTGTGAGAGTCTGTGTGTGCATGAGTGTGCGTGCGTGTGTATGCGAGTGTGTGTGCTCATGTGTGTGTGTATAAAAATAGTGTGAGTGTGAGGGAGTCTATTTGAGAGAAAGTGTGTGTGTGTGTTCGTGAGAGGGAGAGTATGTGGGTGAGTGGATGGGGGTGTGTGCGTTTCTGCACGCACAAGTATCTCTGTGTGAAAGACAGAGAGAGTGTGTGTGTACGTCTGTGTGTGTGTGTGAGCAAGAGAGAGAGTGTATTGGGGGACACAGGGGGCATGTAGCTAGGGAGGATGGGTAAGTTTGTGGATGACACAAATATTGACACAGTGTTTAGTGAGGAATAAAGCCTGAGGTTACAGACAGATACAGACAGATTGATCAGATGGACAGATCAGCGGGGAATGTAATTTATCCCTGATAAGTGTTTAACCCTGATGGACGTTGCTACAAGTAACAAGACAAGGGAGCACTCAATGAACGGTAGGACATGAAGAAGCTCAGAGGAACAGAAAGAACTTGAGGAGCTTGTTAGCAGATCCCTGGTAGGTGAGAGGACAGGTCAATAGGGTAGTTAAGAAGGCGTATGAGGCAGTCGTCTTTACTAGTTGAGATATAGATTGTGAGAGCTGGAAGGTCACGTTGGAGTTGTCCTGGTGTTTGGTAAGGCCACAGTTGGAGTATTATGTAGAATTCTGGACACTGCACCACAGGGAGGATGTGATGACATTGGGGGATTCACGAGAATGATGACTGGGCTGAGGGAATCTAGCTGTGAAGAGGGAGGCTGGATAAGCTCAGGCTGCTTTCTTTAGAGCAGAGACAGGGGCATCTAAGACTGGGATGTGCATGGACACGGTGAATAGAAAGCAGTTACATCCCTTAGCCCAAAGGCTGATTACAAGGTGACATCATTTGAAGCTGAAAGGCAGAAGGTTTTGAGGGATCACGAGGCAAACTATTCTCACCTGGAGGATGGTAGGGGCCTGCAATTCAGATGGGAAAACTCAGAAATGTGCTTGGATAAGCACTTGAAATGCTACAACACTGAAGGCTATGGTCCAAATGCTAGAAAGTGGGACTGATGGAAATTTAGTGTCATTTCGGATGGAAAACACGGCGGGCCGCAGTGTCTCTTGTGTTCTATGTGATTCTGTCATTCTAGAACTCTGAAGTGAGTTTCAGAATTAGTTTCGGTTTTTGTCTTTGCTTTGAGGAAATATTATGTCGTGTACATTGCAGCTGCTGATGTAGTCAGTATCAGCTTCACCTTTTCTATTAGAGTGCTTGTTTACAGATAGAATTTCCCACATGAGTTGTAAAACTGAATGAACAAGGAAAGCAGTGGGATAACAGTGTGCAGTAGAACAGCACTCAAGGAGCTTGACAACATGAAGGATTGAATAACTGAACATCCTGTACAAAATGAAGGGAATCATGGGAAAGGATATCAAAAGATATTTAGATATTGATGGGACGGATAATGTGTGAAATCGTGTAAGGAGTGTTGTTTGAAGACAAATTACAATTAACATTTGAGACCAAATAGGGTCAGATTAATCCAGTCTTTGGAGTATTCAGTTATGGACTTGAATCTCAATGATATGTCATTAAATTAATCCTGTTGTTGTAATCTGTTTGTTCAAAGCGATAAAAAAAATGCAGATGTAGCTATAGTTTCCCAGTGGAGATGCAACACAATATAAAATAAAGTTCTGGAACGGTGTCAGCTCCAACTCCAAGAGAACTCTCCAATTCCGACAAATTGCCAGCAGCAGGAACAGAGAGTTTGTTTCAAAAACAACAAAATGCATCTTCCAAGGCAAATGGACGCTAAAGTATAGTCCTTGCTGTTGGTGTTCCTGGTAAGTCTTGGAACAAAACAACATGTTTAAATCTCTGCATTGATTCATATCTATTTCCATTCGACGACTGATAAGTATTTTATTTCCTTCTAGCAAGGGAACTCCTGATGCCAGGCGACAGTGTACTCACTTACTGAGATTAAAGTGAAGAGTTATTAATAAGGAGGCTCCTCAGTAATGTGTGGCATTGTCTGTTTTTCTGCACTGTGTCCAATGGGTTTGCACTGAGGCCACGTTGATGCAGTTTGGATGAGGACTAGCCCATACTGGTCGAGAATGTATTTCGAAAGATCTCTCTCTCTCTCTCTCTCTCTCTCTCTCTCTGTGGGATTTCAAAGCCTGCTATCCGTGAGATGGGTTTTGCAACAACCCACCGCTATGTGACACCTAGTGTTCCCCATTCCTTGATGTCTGGGTGTTGTGTTGTTGGGTCTTGCTGAGGCAGCTTGTTCCAAATGGGTGCCCAGATACGATGTGGGCAATGGGTGACTGGATCAGGTCAGTGTGGAGTGATCAATGGACAGCAGCACAGAATGTTTTCATTATTCTGTGTGTTTTGAAAATCAGTAGTTGTGTGGGCAGGACATGATATTTGTGAAGACAGATCACAGAGAGGGATGTCGAGCACAGGGTTCCAATTGTGACATGAATTGTTGAATTATTTCATCGACAAACAGACATGTGAGTTGTGTCAATTTTAAAAAGATGCACCGTACTTTCAAATAGGAGAAACACTGAGATCTGGAGTGTTGTGGCAGCACCTCTCACACAGAGGATCAAACACCTTTGTCCAACAGAAGGTTTCCCACCTTGCCCTTTTTGTGTGTTATCCCTGCATGATAGTGGGCAATGTGAAGGGTCTCCAGAGTGCCTTCGTTGGGATTGCTATTTAGTCTTTGGCTATCGATTTGGATAATTATGTTAGATTATTATTGTCGTTATTTAGTTGACACTGACATTTTGGAGATGAATGCCCTGGAAATATTTTGGAACCGATTCACTGTGAGGCCATAGGGTTACACCATGGAGGGCAATACTCCGTCAGCTTTGTGAAATCTCTGTTTTGTCCCTGGTCCACAGGTATCAGAATGCTGGAGATTGGGTGGTACAACAATATTGTTTCACTGATGAAAGACAAGTTGTTATGTTCTGACTGATGTGCAATTACTGATATTTGATATTGTGGTGCTGCTCCGAGGATCCAGTCAGGATCAAGAATATCCGACCATATGCAGTGAAAGTCAGCCCCGTTACTGAGACCTCCAGCTGTCTTGATGTTCAGAGTTGAGGGACTTGGTGAGTTGGATCCATATCAGAGTCACCAGTTGATCCATAGTCCATCAGCAATACACTGCTAAAAGCATATGATTCATCTATAGACCTTAATATAGCCTCATGGCATGGACCATCATTGTACCGATTATCACACGGGATGTCTGTCCAAACAGTGATCGTTATTTACACCACAGGGGTGGATTTATATAGATATATACATTCCAACAGTTATAATGGGACTAGCTGTCGTTACAGCGATGTAGTTCAAGACCCCACCAGCCAATTCTAGCCAATCTGCCTCTTCGGAATGTTGTCACATGCTCCTTGTACAACGGATGGTTGGAATGTGGAGGTGAGTGAGAAAGACTGTTCACCTGTGTTCACTTTGTGCAAAGTTGTTTCTGACTAAACCCTGTGCTGTTTGGCAATGGCCATTCAAGGAAATGACACCATACAGGGCAGCTCAGGATGTTCAGCTCCTTCTGGATGGATGACGTTTTTCCTGCTGTTCAAGTCACTGAATCAAGGGGAGGTAGTTTATTGGAGATCACATTTAGATGCTGAGGAACCCCAGACTGTTTTGCGGCGATTGAGGGATGGAAAGTATGTTGGGGATGGGAGTGAGGGAGTATTGAAGGGACTTGTTGTCAGCTTGCGCTTGAAATTTTATAAATGTTTGCAGTGACAATAACACTGAAATGACCATTCCCAAGTCCATTGTAAATGTCAGGGATGCTGCACCGACACTACTGCCTGGGACAGATGTGGCCCAGTGTGTTTTACAGCAGGGCAGTAACACAGTGGATACAACTCTTTGGTGCAATAACATCCTGTGGCTTCAATCCCAAAATGGTTTACTTGAATGAAAATGTTACTGTTGTTGTAATCGTTGGCAAGCTATCAAGCAAATTTACTTCTGTAGCTGACAGCACCGTGTAAGTTTCAGAGAACACACGTTACTCTCATAATGCCAGAGGTTAGTACAATACAGAACACAAAATGTTACTCTCATTATGTGTTGCTCTCATAATGCCAGAGGCTAGTACAATGCAGAACATTGAGTGTCGTGGGGCACGAGCATTCTGTGAGCGGCTCACTGGGAGTTTTTTTTTAATTCTTGTCCTGGCTTTACATCCCCAGGGGATCCTTCTCTTTGGTGTTGGGTGCTGGCTCAATGCCGATACACTGCTGTGCATGACCAACACATTTAACCCTTAACATACTGCGTACTTAACTGGGACAGTACCAGTTCCTAATACATAATATTAATGTATGCAGGTAACATTTCCAAACTAACTCTGTGTGTAATTCCTCATCAATCGTTTGTCTGTAGCTCATGGGCCATCTACATTATCCAGTGATTGACTGGAATGTTCTGTACTGTTGATCGAGATCTCCAGGAATCAGTCTGAGTGAAGGTATCCCTGATTGGAGAATTGTACAGAATGTGGATCCCAATCTGCAGGCTGGACAAACTGATTGCTGTGGACTCATGTTGCTGGGAAGATGGGTCATTGTAGAATTGTTTTGATTGGCATCAACTGCTCCAATAGCAATTTTTGACCCAGCGGTATCTATAAATGTAGAATTGTAGTAAATGTGGAGCACTGACATGTGACGCCAATTACATGTTTTACTGGGAATATCTTTCACTGGAGAACTTAATGCATGTGGGTCAATAACCTAAAGGGAACATCGGATACCAATGACAATGTGATTCAGTGAAGTCTTTCGATTTAAATTTTACTGAGTATGGGTTCCTACTCAAAAGGGAACAAGTAACCCCAGTGTCCAAGTGTTACTGGGAGCATCTCTCAAAGTAAAGTGTGGGTTACTAACTGCAGAAGAACAAATTACCCCAGTGGTCCCGCATAAGTAGAAGTGTCCCTGACAATAGAATTTAACTGTTTGGCGGGAACTTAATGAAGTGGAACATCTGACCGCAGTGGGAACTAGGTCCATAATAATATAAGCGATGCAGTACTTCATTTATGTTACATTCCCCATTTCTGTTCTGCCCACTGATGGAGCTCCCAGTGTAGTTTGTAAATATATAATGGATTGTCAATGGGAAAATCTTCACAGCTGGTTGTATATGTTTGGTGTTAAGTTTACAAAGTATCATGTCCCAATGAAGAGAAACAGTTGTGACATTTTTCATCAAGTGAAAATGGCAGAGCAACAATGTTCATTCAGTAAAATGACCAATAGAAGTATTATGTTCAGTCGACTAATATTTTGGTACTGATTAATCTTCCAGCAAGGTTAGGGCAAGTTGAGGGACATGGCTACGCTAATTTATTATCTGTACATTAATAAGGATGATGATAGAGCTGGAAATGTTTACACGGTTTCTCATCTATACCTGGTTTGATTTGGATGAACAATGTTTTTGTATCTGTAATGTATAATCTTTCCACAGTCAATCTTCCAGTGATTGGTGCTGTTTGCTTTGTGATGTGTATCCCCCTTGTAAGGAAGGGGTTTTGAAAAGGACGGTGCATCAATGAGTTTTAAGGCAATGTATCAAAATAAAAATACGAATAGTAATAACAATAAAAATACCTCTTTCAGAAAATAACTAACTTTAGTCTCTGCAATATTATGACAATGGTTTATAATTGAGTTGGAGTGAATTGCTTATAATTAGCAGGAAGAATAGAGAACTTTTAGCGTAGTATTTTTACATGCCATACAATTCTCCACATCACGATGTGTTCTAACGCGGAATAAGTATTCCCTATCAATGCCAATGATGCCATTGCAGTGTCCTTCATTCGCGAAATAAGATTTCCATGTTTGTATCACAAAGTCCTTTATCCTCTCTATACATCTGTACACTCTAGGTCGTTAACACAACTTACAACTCCCATTTCCAGAACGGTGAACACTTTTCTTCTTTTTATGTGATAATGAAAGACATTCTGGATCTTGGTTGCTTAGTTTTTGTACCATAGCCTGACCTTCCAGCACAGATTAATTTAATTGTGGGATGTGAGTGTCGTTGGCTGGGCCCAGTATTTATCGCCTGTCCCTCGTTGACCTTGAGAAGGTGATGGTGAGCTGCCTTATTGCACCTCTCCGGTCCTCCTGCTCTGATGTCTAAGGAAGGGATTGCCAGGATTTTGACCCAGTGACAGTGAATGAACGGTGACATATTTCCAAGGCAGGATGGTGATGCCTTAGAGTGGATTGTGAAGGTGGTGACGTTCCCAGGTGTCTGCTGCCCTTATCCTTCTCGATGGAAGTGGTTTTGGGTTTGGAAGATGCTATCCGAGCGTTTTTATGGAGTATGTTTGCAGTGCATCTTTGTAGATGATACACACTGCTATTACTGAGCATTGATCATGGAGGCAGTGCATTCCTGTGGATTTGGTCCAATTAATTGGGCGGCTTATTCCTGGATGGTGTTGAGCTTCTTGAGTGTTGTTGGTGCTGCACCTATTCAGGCAGGTGAGGAGTATTCCATCACACTCCTGTGGGTTGTAGATGGTGGACAGGTTTCAGGAAGTCAGGAGGTGAGTTACTCACTGCTATATTCCTAACCTCTGACCTGTTCTTGTAGCCATTGTGTTTATGCAGTGAATTCAGTTGAGTTTCTGGTCAATGGCAATAAAACAGTCAGTTTATCAAACAGGTACCTTCGCAGTTTTATTCATTACCGAGATGGTTCTAATTGCTTTCATTTCCTGTATAGGTTCAGCCTTGTGCTTCACGAGTTTATTCGAAAATGAGTTATTGCTACTTATTTCCGTGTGTAACAGTTATCCTTTGTTGATTCATTCAGTCCATGAAAAATTATTAAAATTCCTGACATCTACAATATCACAATGGTAACCATAAATCTCTTTCGACACCATTTCACAATCCTGCGAACTCCAGCATTCAGAACAACAAGAACAGCAGTTGCAGAGAAACATCATAAATACAAATTCCTTTTCAAACCATATTTCCTGGAGACTTGGAAATATATTGTCATTCCATCACTGTTGCTGGGTAACAATTCTCCAACTTTCACCAAAAACATGGTGGGTTTTCCTGCACCAGAGGGAATGCAGGTGTTCATAAAGGCAGGTCATCAACAACATCACAAAGGCAGGTCGACCCGAATACTGAATACTGGCCTCGCCACTAAAGCTCAAATTCCACGAGTAATTTTAAAACTCATCACTGTCCCCAAATCTGTAAGAGGATATCACTGAAAACGAAGGGTGATTAGTGTACAGGGGAGAGCCTCAGATGCAGAGAGTGGGAAACATAGAAACATTGGAAAAAGTTGCAGGAGTAGTCTATTTGGCCCTTCGAGCCTTCACCACCATTTAATATAATCGTGCAAGCTCAGTCTCCCCCTTCCACTTTCTCTCCATACCCTTTGATCCCTTCAGCTGCTAGAGCCATACCTCGCTCCCTCTTGAATATTTCTAAAAAAATGTTCTCAACAGCTTTCTGTGGATGAGAATTCCATAGGATCACAACTCCATGAGTGTAGAAACTCTACCTCATCTCTATCCTGAATGGCTTACGAGGAGAAAGTGAGGGCTGCAGATGCTGGAGATCAGAGTGGAGAGTGTAGTGCTGGGAATTCACAGCAGGTCTGGCAGCATCCGGGGAGCAGGAGAATCAACATTTTGAGCATAAGCTCTTCATCAGGAATGGCTGAATGGCTTGCCTTGTATTCTTAAACTGTGACTCCCACTTCTTAGCATCATCCTGCAGCTTCTGAACATCCTCCTCACAGTTCACACCGCCACCCAGCTCAGTGTGGTCTGCATATTTGGAAATATTGCATTCTATTCCTTCATCCAAATGATTAATGTATATTGTGAACAGGCAGGGTCCCAGCACTGAACCCTGTGGTGCCCCACTCATCACTGCCTGTCACTCTTGAAAAGGGCCCGCTTATTCAAGCTCTCTGCTTCCTGTCTGCCAACCAGTTCTGTATCCATGTCAATACTCTAACTCTGATACCACAAGCATTAATTTTCCTAACTAATCTCTCGTGTGGAACGTTGTCAAAAGCTTTTGACAGTCCAGATACACATCATTCACTGATTCACCCTTGTCACCCAGGTCCAAGGTGAAGAGCTTTCAGGGCATCAGCTCCCCACAGTGGATAATCTTGTCATAACTTATTTTGGCACATCTACTGATTTTCCTAACTCCTGTTGCTCTCAAAGCCAGAAGATAGATCCTTTTACCTCGATTGTGTTAAATATTGATTGGTATGAGCATCCAACTTGGGACATGGTGGTTGGATTCACTACTGAATATTTCCATGGCTCAGATTGTCAGGACGTTCAGAGGGAGACACTCGATGCCCGACCATTTGTTCACCCATATGGTGCAAGACACAATATGGAGTGATTGAGTGCCAATATTCTATAGTTCATGTCATGCAGTGTACACTTCTGGAGACAGTCTCAACTATGGAGGCTTCAAAAGTGAATGAATGTATTTTGCAATCAATGTCATTGTTGGGTTTCTCCTGTATGTTGTTCACTGCTTGCTGGTGTCGTTGTGCAGATGTTATGGTCTTATGGGAAACTCTACTCAGTCAGAGTCACTGACAAAGCAAGTGATTTCATCAACTGTCGAATAAAAAAAAATCTACAATGAGTACATGACAGTATTTCTGAGAATAATCTGATCCTCATGCTCTTATCTATATTATTTACAAGTGAAAATAATTCGTTTATAGAGGGTTTATTGCTCTGGTTCAGATTGTTTAAACTTCACATAATATGGAACAACAATTATCTTTGTGTGAAAAACCTTTGCTTGTGAGAAGATTTGTAGCTCGGGTGCTCGTTGCGTGGTTCTGTTCGCCGAGCTGGAAGTTTTTGTTGCAAACGTTTCGTCCCCTGTCTAGGTGACATCCTTAGTGCGTGGGAGCCTCCTGTGAAGCGCTTCTGTGGTGTTTCCTCCGGCATTTATAGTGGCCTGTCCCTGCCGCTTCCGGTTGTCAGTTTCAGCTGTCCGCTGTAGTGGCCTGGGTCCAGGTCTATGTGTTTGTTGATGGAGTTTGTGGATGAGTGCCATGCTTCTCGGAATTCCCTGGTTGTTCTGTGTTTCACTTGCCCTATAATGGTAGTGTTGTCACCAGTCAAATTCATGTTGCTTGTCGTCTGCGTGTGTGGCTACTAGGGATAGCTGGTCGTGTCGTTTCGTGGCTAGTTGATGTTCGTGGTTGCGGATCGTTAGCTGTCTTCCTGTTTGTCCTATATAGTGTTTTGTGCAGTCCTTGCATGGGATTTCGTACACTACATTAGTTTTGCTCATGCTGGGTATCGGGTCCTTCATTCTGGTGAGTTGTTGTCTGAGAGTGGCTGTTGGTTTGTGTGCTGTTATAAGTCCTAGTAGTCGCAGTAGTCTGGCTGTCAATGTAATGTAGTGTACAAAATCCCATGCAAGGACTGCACAAAACACTATATAGGACAAACAGGAAGACAGCGAACGATCCGCATCCACGAACATCAACTAGCCACGAAATGACATGACCAGTTATCCCTAGTAGCCACATACGCAGACGACAAGCAACATGAATTTGACTGGTGACAACACTACCATTATAGGGCAAGTGAAACAAAGAACAGCCAGGGAATTCCTAGAAGCATGGCACTCATCCACAAACTCCATCAACAAACACATAGACCTGGACCCAATATACCGGCCACTACAGTGGACAGCTGAAACTGACAACCGGAAGCGGCAGGGATAGGCCACTATAAATGCCGGAGGAAACACCACAGAAGCGCTTCACAGGAGGCTCCCAAGCACTGAGGATGTCACCTAGACAGGGGACGAAACGTTTGCAACTAAAACTTCCAGCTCGGCGAACAGAACCACAGCACCTTTGCTTACAGCTTGGGCGCAGTCACTGAGATATTTGCCCAGTAACTTCACATCTCTTTCTCTCTCTCTCTCTCTTACAGTTAGTCTGGTGACGATTGTGCTCGTGGCTTGGGGTAACTGTGGTCTTTCTCAATGCACCATTCGGTATCTGGTGGCCATGGCAATATCTGATCTAGTCTTCATTATATTTGATGTCATACTTGATCGGTTTGCTTACTATTATTATCCACGGTGTTACCTGGACATCACTCCTGTCTGTAGTATTGTTTATGCCATGAACCGCGTGACCATTGATTGTTCTGTCTGATTCACTGTCACTTTTTCTTTTGATCGATTTGTTGCCATTTGTTTGCATCAGATGAAATCTCAGTATTGCACAGAGAAAACTGCAACAAGGGTTCTCACAACAATCTTTATTTCGTTTTCTGTGAAAAATATTCATATCTATTATCGATTTAATCCTGGAAAGGTCATCAACAATGTTCCGTGATACTGTTATAATAGCCAGAGGTATTATAATGACAGTCGTTGGACAAGTTTTAAATATTTTGAAAAATTTTTAACACCATTTCTCCCATTCACTTGCATTCTCTTTCTGAATGCTCTGACTGTCAAACATATCATTGAGGCCATTCAGATGCTTATGGGACTGAGGGGTCAGAGAAAATGGAGAATGAACCAGAGATAGAGAGCAGACAGAATTCTCTCATTTTACTCTTTGCTATATCCATCAGCTTCACCCCTCTCTGCTTGGGGTATATTTTAGTTTTCTTTCAAGACTTGGATTCTGCTGCTTCTGATCCCTTTAAACAAATTGCATGTATGTTGCGGAATCTAAGCTGCTGCACAAATACAGTTATTAATGTGTTCACAGAGACCAGTTAAAGTCTCTAGTGAAATATCCCGTTATAAAAATAACTCAATTGATGAATAAATTCAAGCAACACGATTTGCAACAGGGAATGGAATAAGGAGTCCACATGAGGAATGGACTGGACGGAGAGGGAGGGGGAGAAACATGATAACACTCATTTTCTAATGGGAAAGGAATGTGTCCATCTGAGGAGCAGAATGAAAGAGACTGCAGCAGTAATGCCAGCATAAAGTGCTGTTAGCAATGAGCTGAACAACAAAAACAATACCGGAACAGGAATTAGACATCCACAAAAAAAAATCATCTCAAGCATTCCCTTCCCAGTGAGTGAGCCAGATTGTTATAAAATGATATGGAGGAAAGGATCATGGTTGATTCCAGGTCAGTGTGGAAAAAGCAATGACAGGATCCTCTCCACTATTCCTCACGGAATTCTCTGATCTGCACATCGTGACAAAGTTAGAAACGATGTTTCTAGTACAAAGCTTAAATAACATGCTGTAAAAATCTGTCTCTTTTGATTAAAAATGTAGTTCCATCAATACTTTGTGTGTTCCCATTCAGTTCCCCTGGCCTGATGCTGATCTCCATCCCATTCTTTATTCGCTTCTTTCCACCAATGAGTTGCTGTGTTGATGGAAAATCAGAGGGCTCGGTGGCAGGTGTGATCCGAAGATCGGGAATTGGCTCGGAAGTGGGAGATGAGCCGACGTCGCTACTACTTCCATGAAAATGTTTTGTGGATCTCACTGACTCCATCAAGCTCAGCAGGCATTGACTCTGGTTGAACCCTGTTTGCTTGTGGCTTGACGTTGAAGCCTGAGGTACATGCAGAAAAACCCTTGCGTCATCACCAAGATTTATTGTTTCCATCTGGACCACAGCTCTTAAACCCATCCCTGTCTCAGCTCATAATTGCTGCATCAGTCATTCATTCCATTGCTACATCGGGCCCCTTGTATTCCAGCACCACATCAGCCTGACACCAGATTATAAATTCCATACATTTACTTTGTCCAAATTTCATCCAACCTCCTGGTTTATATTATCACAAATCCTATTTCCTGGCCATCCACTGATTGGAGTGACCTACTCTCGGTGGATCAAATGTATGTGGCCTCACCTTTCATGTGGTGCTCTTAAGTTTCAATTTTGCATTCTCACCCATCTATTCAAAAGGTTTCAAAGTCAACCATTAATTATTTGCTTTCCTAGTCTGGTGTAAATCTTGTCTGTAAAATCTCTGTGCAAGTGTTCAATGTTCAGCTGTGGTGGAATATTGCCAGCTGATGTAATAGTCAAATAAATTACAGATTCCACACAAGTCAGTCACAGATTCAGGCAGTCATACAGATGTACAACATGGAAACAGACCTTTTGGTCCAACTCACCCATGCCAACCAGATATCCAAATCTAATCTAGTACCATTTGCCAGCACTTGGCCTATATCCCTATAAACACTTCCTATTCGGATACACATCCAAATGCCTTTTAAATGTTGTAATTGCACCATCCTCCACCACTTCCTCTGGCATTTTATTCCACACTCGCACTACCCTCTGTCTGGAAAGGTTGCCCCTTAAATCCCTATTAATTATTTCCTCTCTCACCCTAAACCTATGTTCTCTAATTCTGGACTCGCCCACCACAGGGTAAAGACCTTGTCTATTTATACTATGATGTCCCCCATGATGTTTTGTCTTCTCTCAGGTCACCCCTTAGTCTCTGACTCTCCAGGGAAAACAGCCCAATACAATTCAGCTTCTCTCGGTGGATCAAATGTATGTGGCCTCACCTTTCATCTTGGGACCTTGCAACCACACATGATCAATGTATATTTCACCAGTTTCGTCATTTGCCTTCCCCTCACCTTGTCCCAGTTCCAAGCCTCCGACTCGGCCCCATCATCTTGAGCTATCCCAACTGTCCATCTTCCTTACTGTCTACCTGGTCCACCCTCGTTTCCGGCCTATCACCTTCTCCCCCACCTTCATCTACCTATCACATTATCAGCTACCTTCCCCCAAGCCCAACCCCTCTCCAATTTATGTCTCAGTCCACTGGCCCACATGCATCATTCCGAATGAAGGGCTTATGCCCAAAACATCGATTCTCCTGCTCCTTGGATGCTGCCTGACCTGCTGTGCTTTTCCAGCACCACACTCTCGATAACAATATTTATTTTCCAGACATGTCTAATACCCATTTCTTTCTGAAAAGTCACAACTTATGCAATATATTCATTTAATATCTGTCCCATCTCTTCATCTTCAATACAAAGACAACCTACTTGATTCTCAGAAGGGCTTATTCTCTTTCAATTTCCTCCCTTGCTCTTCATGGATTTGTATAATCTATTTAGGATAATCTTGAACCTTATCTGGTAAAATTATATCATCCCGTCTTTGCCTTCGTGATTTCCTTCTGAACAGTGCCGCTATACCCTTTAAATTCGGCAAGAGATTCAGTTGATCCCAGTTGTCGAGATCTGATATTTGATTAATTTTTATTCTTGACAATAACTTCACTGATTGTATTCCTCCTTGTGTCCTAACCTAACCAAGCTGGCCTTTCACGCTCACAGCGACATTATGTTTCTGAACTCTCATTATCACACGATTAAAGGTATCCCATTTGTCAGTCATCCTTTTATCTGTGAACGGTTTACTCCAATCTACTTTTCAAAGCTCATTTTCTATATCTTTAAAATATGCCATAATCCAAAGAAGATCTTTAACATTTATGGAAGACTTTTACATTTCCATGACTGTTTTAAAACTGATTGTATTATGATCACTAGTTGCAGTGTTCCCCTAGTAACATTTCTGCCTTATTTCCTAAAAACCATTCTAATGGTGTAATACGGTTCGCACTGTTTTCTCAACACAAGAGAGACACACGTTTGACTCATAGAGTCTTTGAGTCATAGAGATGTACAGCATGGAAAGAGACCCTTCGGTCCAACCCGTCCATGCCGACCAGATATCTCAACCCAATCTAGTCCCACCTACCAGCACCCGACCCATATCCCTCCAAACCCTTCCTATTCATATACCCATCCAAATGCCTCTTAAATGTTGCAATTGTACCAGCCTCCACCACATCCTTTGGCAGCTCATTCCGTACACGTACCACCCTCTGTGTGAAAAAGTTGCCCCTTAGGTCTCTTTTATATTTTTCCCTTCTCACCCTAAACCTATGCCCTCTAGTTCTAGACTCCCCGACCCTAGGAAAAAAGACTTTGCCTATTTATCCTATCCATGTCCCGCATAATTTTGTAAACCTCTATAAGGTCACCCCTCAGCCTCCGACGCTCCAGGAAAAACAGCCCCAGCCTGTTCAGCCTCTCCCTGTAGCTCAGATCCTCCAACCCTGGCAACATCCTTGTAAATCTTTGCTGAACCCTTTCAAGTTTCACAACATCTTTCCGGTAGGAGGGTGACCAAAATTGCATGCAATATTCCAACAGTGGCCTAACCAATGTCCTGTACAGCCGCAACATGACCTCCCAACCCCTGTACTCAATACTCTGACCAATAAAGGAAAGCGTACCAAACGCTTTCTTCACTATCCTATCTACCTGCGAATTCACTTTCAAGGAGCTATGAACCTGCACTCCTAGGTTTCTTTGTTCAGCAACACTCCCTAGGACAATACCATTAAGTGTATAAGTCCTCTACCCACTGGCAACAGATATTTTGGTGAGGTTAGCACATGTTCCCCATGTCTGCGTAGGTTTCCTCCAGTTGCTGTAGTTTTCTTCCACAGTCGAAAAATGTGCAAGGTACGTTGGTTATCCATGCTAAGTTATACCATAATGTCCATGGATATGTAGGTTGTGTACGTTAGCCATGTTAAATTACACCATGGTGTCGATGGATATGTAGGTTGGGTACGTTAACCATGCAAAATTACGCCATAGTGTCCATGGATGTGTAGGTAGAGTGTGTTAGCCATGTTAAATTACACGATCGTGTCCACGGGATGTGTAGCTTGGGTGGATTATCAATGCTAAACTACACCATAGTGTCCACGGATATGTATCTTGGCTGTATTAGCCATGGAAACTATAACACCAGCGATCCTCTTCCCAGGGTTGTTATGGAATCGTTCGGCTGATTGACCTCTTTCCACATCGTACAGATTCTATGAAGTTCAGGTTTTGCTCCGTCTCCAGCTGGAACATTTATGCATTGATAAAGAAAATGTTCTTGAACACATTTAACAAATTCTTCACCATCCAAACCTTTTACACGATGTCAGACTCAGTGAATGTTTGGAAAATTAAAATCCCTTCCTTTTACAACCTAATTATTCTTACAGATATTGAAATCTCGACAGATGTACTTTTCAACTTCCTTCTGACTATTGGGGGCGGGGGGAGGCTATAGTACAATCGGATGAAGGTGATCATCCCTTACGTTTTTCTAATTTTAACCCGTATGTGTTCATTAATCTCTCAGAAATATCTGCTCTAATTACTGTAGTATTCTTTTCTACTCACATGACACGGGCTTATAGTCCAACAGGTTTACTTAAAATCATAAACTTTTAGAGCCCTGTCAATTCATCAGGTGAAGCGGAGTCACATCATGGCTCCATTTTCAGAAGGAGGCGATCAATTTTATCACCTCTGCCACCCTCCCTGCCAACCACACCCCCACCCCTGACATAGATCGATTCTTGATCATTCGGAAAATCAAGGGTTTTGGGGAAAGGTCAGTAAAGTGGACGTGAAGGATGTCGGATCCGCCGTGATCCAATTGAATGCTGCAGCAGGCTCGAGGGGCCGAATGGACACCACCTGTTCCTGTTTCTTCTGGGATTATTACCCGACATGGCAGGATGTGACCAATGGGATCCCAAAGGGAGATGTGTCACGGCTGTGTTCAAATTATTCAGGTTAGGCCACTGTTGGAACATTGCGTGTAATTCTGGTGTACTTCCTATTAGAAAGATGTTGCAGAATTTAAAAGGGTTCAGAAAAGGATGTTGCCAGGGTTGGAGGATTTGAGCTATAGTGAGAGGCTGAACAGGCTGGGACTGTTTTCCCTGGAGTATCAGAGACCTTATAGAGGTTTACAAAATTATGAAGGACAAGGATAGGATAAATAGGCAAAGCCTTTTCCCTTGTGCCGGGAGTCCAGAACTAGAGGGAATAGGTTTAGGGTGAGAGGGGAAATATATAAAAGAGACCTAAGGGGCAACTTTTTCACGCAGAGGGTGATACGTGTATGGATTGAGCTGCCAGACGAAGTGGTGGAGGCTGGTACAATTGCAACATTTAAGAGGCATTTGGATGGGTATATGAATAGGAAGGGTTTGAAGGCATATGGGCGGCACGGTCGCACAGTGGTTAGCCATGCTGCCTCACAGCGCCTGAGACCCGGATTCTGTGTCTGACTGTGTGGAGTTTGCACGTTCTCCCCATGTCTGCGTGGGTTTCCTCCGGGTGCTCCGGTTTCCTCCCACAGTCCAAAGATGTGCAGGTCAGGTGAATTGTCCATGCTAAATTGCCCATATTGTTAGGTAAGGGGTAAATGTAGGAGCATGGGTGGGTTGCACTTCGGCGGGTTGGTGTGGACTTGTTGGGCCGAAGGGCCTGTTTCCACGCTGTAATGTAATCTAATCTAATAACAAAGGTGAGACTAGATTGGGTTGGGATATCTGGTCGGCATGGACAGGTTGGACTGAAGGGTCTGTTTCCATGCTGTACATCTCTATGACTCTATGATTCTATTTATTTCCAACTTAGTTAATGGCATAGATGTCGTACAGAGGCATACAGCACGGAAACCAGATCCTTCAGACTAACCAGTCCGTGCCAATCATAATCCCAAATTAAGTTAGTCCCACACGCAGTACCAAACTTGCTCATCATTCCACGTTAGGGAGTGTTTTAGACAGTGTAGATGATAGCATAGCATTACAAAGGGATATTAATAGACTAAGTTAATTAGCAAAACTATGGCAGCAAATGTAAGGTTATGCATTTCAGACCGAAACGGGTTTGATCCAGGAACTGTCTCGATGTAATGAAGTTAAATACAGTGATGCCCAAAGAGAATTGGAGTTTCAGGGCATGTATCTTTAACATGTCACAAACAACTGTGGAAAATAATCAAAGTGGCTAATGGAATGCTGGCCAATATCGAGAGGACTGGAGTACAAGGGTGTAGGATTTACGCTGCAGTTCAACACAATCCTGTTTAGACCTCACTTGGTGCTCTGTGAGCAGATGTAGATGCCTCACCTTAGTAAGGAGATGTTGACATTATGGTGATTTCAGCACAGGTTAGCAAGAATGATGTCTAAAGTTAAGGTTTTACGTTATGAAGAGAGATTACATAAAGTATGCAATTTTGTCCAGAATTTAGAAGGTTAATAGGTGATTAGATTGAAGTCTTTGAAATATTACATCCTATCTTCATACCTTTCCCCCAGTCCGTGTGTATATTTATGAATGTGCATAAGATGAGATTTATGAGTGTGCATTGTAGTTATGTATATGTGTGCCTCTGTGACTGTGTATGTCATGTTATATGATTGTATTTATGAATATCTGTGACTATATTTGTGAGCATGACCATGTCCGTATTTACAATCATAAGCTTTTACCTCTGTAGTATGGTTTATGCCATGAACCGCGTGACCATTGATTGTTCTGTCTGATTCACTGTCACTTTTTCTTTTGATCGATTTGTTGCCAGCAAAAAAATGTCACCTGGCATGAGGATTTCCCTTGCTATAAGGAAATAACGTATTTATCAGTCGTCGAGTGGAAATAGGTATGAACCAGAGATTTATACACATTGATTTGTTCCAAAACTTACTAGGAATACCAACAACAGCAAGGATGGTGTAGTATACTTCAGCGACCATTTGCCTTGGAAGATGCATTTTGTTGTTTGTGAAACAATCTCTCTGTTCCTGCTGCTGGCAATCTGTCAGAAATGGAGAATTATCTCGGAGTTGGAGCTGACATCATTCCAGAGACTTTATTTCATATTGTGCGAAATTCCCACTGGGAAACTATGGTTAGATTTGCATTTTTTAAATCGTTTTCGGCAAACAGATTACGGCAACAGTTTTATTTTAATGATGTCATATCATTGAGATGCAAGTCCATAACTGAATACCCCAGAGACGGGATTAATCGGATCCTATTAGGTCTCAATTGTTATTTGCAATTTGTATTCAAACAACAATACTTAGATTATTTCCCAGATTATCCATCCCATCACTATCTGAACATCTTTTGATATACTTTTCAGTGATGCTTTCTATTTATATGTTTGGGTTTCTTTGGGTAGGAGATGTTATTCCCTGTGGTGATGTCAATTCCTGTGGTGATGTAATTTTCTGTTCTTTTTCTCAGAGGGGTGGTAGATGGTGTCTAATTCGATAGCCTCGACATCACCAACCCCGGAAAGCTAAACATATAAATAAAAATCAGGAATCGTGCACACTGCTACGCCTGGGGCCCACTGAAGATGTTACCTAGTACGGGGACGAAACATGAGGACATGAACCTCCCAGCTCAGCGAGCAAACCTGCATCCAGAAACTCTACCTGAGCTACAAGTAGTCTCAAAACTCTGTCTGCACCTATCAGTCACCACAGGCTTTATTTCTCACTGAGCACTGTGTCAATATTTGTGTCCTCCACAAACATGCCCATCATCCCCACCTACATGCCCTCTGTGTCCCCCAACACATACTCTCTCTCTCTCTCTCTCAAACATACTGACGCAAACACTCACAAACACGGGCACGCACACATACAAAATCTCTCTCTCCTGCACACACACGCACACACAAACACAATCTCTCTCTCTCTCACACACACATACGCATATATGTATACACACAATCTCTCTGTCTCTCACACACACGCATATGTGTACATACAAAATGTACATACACACATACACATGTACACACCTGTTCACACATGCACACACACACTCTTTCACAAACACACGCACACATACACATGTCTGTCACACACACGCACTCTCTCTCACACACACTCACATGCATGCACTCTCTCTCGCACGCGCTGTCTCTCTCACACACACATATGCACATATACATATAGGCACACTCTCTCTCACTCTCTCTCTCTCTCTCACACACACACATACACTCACATCCACACACACAGAGACTTCATTTATGAATATCACAAGCAAGAAGGGATATGGCACTGACCCCGATTGGAAACCACTGGGCACCAGCCTACAACTACACAAACAGCCTGTTACCAACATCTCTGACGGAGCCAATATAGGAGTCAATAGATCACTTTAGTCTGGATACCATGCGCTTTTATCTTAATAATCATCTCCCATGTCGGTTCTTGTCAAAGGCTTTGTTAAAATCCATATAAACAACTTCATTTGCCCTACCCTCATCGAAAGACCTGGTCATTTCCACGAAAAACTCCAAGAGATTTGTTAGGCATGACCTTCCTCTGACAAAGCCATAATGGCTATCCTTAATTGACTTATCCTTTTCCAGATAGATATTAAATCGTCTTCTTCAGAATTTTCTCCAATACATTCCCTAACACTGATAGTACACTCACTGGTCTGTAACTCCTAATCTATGCCGCCACCCTTCGTGAAAAGTTGTCCTCCACTCCTCTGGCACCTTCTCTGTGGCCAGAGAGGATTTAAACAAATTTGGTCAGAGTCACTGTAACTTCCTCCCTCAGCTCTTTGGTCACAACTCCTCTGGACCTCAAGACTTGTCCATTTTTTTACGCCCACCAAACCTACAATACCTGGGCGGCATGGTGGCACAGTGGTTAGCACTGCTGCCTCACAGCGTCAGAGACCCGGGATCAATTCCCGCCTCAGGCGACTGACTGTGTGGAGTTGCACGTTCTCCCCGTGTCTGCGTGGGTTTCCTCCGGGTGCTCCGGTTTCCTCCCACAGTCCAAAGATGTGCAGGTTAGGTGAATTGGCCATGCTAAATTGCCTGTACTGTTAGGTAAGGGGTAAATGTAGGGGTATGGGTGCGTTGCGCTTCGGCAGGTTGGTGTGGATTTGTTGGGCCGAAGGGCTTGTTTCCACACTGTAAGTAATCGAATCTAAAGAAAACCTGCTCCCATCATGTATAAATCTTCTCAAGAGAGACTGAACGCAAGGTTGTTTATTTTTTGCAGTATCCCTTCCCAAAGCTGTTTCTATCCTTCCTGACCCTGGGTAAAATGTGTTCCCCGAACCATCGTTTCAGAATGCCAGTTTGTCAGATCAATACATCACATGTCATTTGAGACTGAGACATAATAAAACACTCAGGAAGAATGCCTGAGACTTTTTACACACACACGTTTACCTCATCAATGTGTAAATTATTCTTCTGCCTTTCTACTTAAAACTTTCCTTAGCACGAGAAAACAATCCAGTCTGTTTATCCATAGTTCCTGCAAATCTCCTACTGAACAATTACACGAACTCTTCTCGATCAGAAGCAAACTACACAGTGTCACTATTGTTTCCAGTCAATTCATATTTATGTCATTGACAGTTCCCGCTTCAACTCTCTGTGTTCCAAATTCCTCAGGAACAATTGAGACAAATTCATATTCAATGATAAATAACAAAATTTCTTGGGCAAGCGGAACAGAAATATCAAGCTGCTTTGAATCAGTCAAGAAGCTAGACACGGAATCGATTCTATATTAAGACATTTCAGGAGTTTATCGTGAAGCCGAGTCAAATTCTACCATGACAGAACTTCAATGTAATAAATATCTGGAAATATAATTCTAATGTTGTCCATGAGACCATGGCTCTTGCCTCGATTTACCTTAGCTCCCGAGGTCGGTCGCACTAGTCACAGATGCTCGTAAGTTTGTGCAATGAAGGCAGATCTGAACAGAAAACGTGGGTGTTGTCCATGTACATGACGGTTTGGAACTGCAGCCTTCCCCTCCCTGGAATAGTTACCCTGTTCAGACTCACAACTTTCCGGATAGATTCAGGTAAAGGTTCTATATAGTACCCAAACAAGGCAGGAGAAAGTAGACAGGCCTGCCAGCCTTTGTGATTCCTATCCATTGTGTGAGACTGTACAAACAATGTTGGTATGCAGCGGTCAGAGCCAATTGTGGAATCCCTCCCTCCAAGCCCATTATGGAGAGCACATCCCACGTGCGATATCCTTCTCCTCGTATAGGCTGATGAGGCAGTGTCTTTCTTGTTTTAAATCAAACATATACTTTATTCATTATAAATCTCTTTGGAAACAAACATAGTCATAAATACAGTTCAGTTCATCACAGTTCCATATCAAGGAAACAAGAAAAACATCAGACTTTGACTCGAACCAAAAACCCAAAGACCTCTCTTATACAGACAATACCAATATGTGCATGTATTCGAGATGGTGGGAAGGTCCAATAACTGAACGGATTCCAATTTACCTCGGCAGGAAGAGCTCAGACAGTGGGTTTTTCCCCACCGCAGCTTGGCAACAGCTGCTCCAAGCTTTAGGCTGTCCCTCAGCTCATAGTCTGGGATCTTGGAATGTGCCTGTATGCAAATCATCAGGCCACTCCCAACTCCTTGCTCTGGAAGACCAACATGTTTCGGGCAGACCAAGGAGCATCTTTGATTGAATTGGTGGTCCTCTCGGTCCCGTTGGTGTATGTCTTGGTCTCTCGGAAAACAGACCGTAGATCTCAGTGCCCTACAGCGTGGAGATGCTCGGGGCAAGCCTCAGAAAAAAACACTGCATCTTTCTCCAAACGTACATTTCAAAGCCACAGGGGGCAGGGGGCCTATTTTTGAAGTAAGTCTGCCAATAGACTGTCATAAGCAATTGCTTACAAATGTATTATTGTACTGTTTCTATCCTTGAGCCTCCACTTGGTTGAGACTAACTGGGCAATCTGAAGCGGTAGCTTAAATACCAAGCTGTTTCTGCCAAAATATAAGTGTCGATAACGGTTTTAGTAAGCAAGGTCATTCATGGATATGGGCCAAACGCAAGTGTCTGGAGTTCAGCCACAGGTCAGCCATGATCTCATTTGATAGTTATTTTCATTTGCAATGTATCATCCACATTGAAACAGAAGTTGGGGAAACGGATGGAAGTCCACGTTACCAAATTGCAAAACATGTTGTGAATCAGTATTATTGAGGATTCTGATAGATGAGTTATTGTTACAATTGGCTGAGATTATTTGTGAATCTCAGACCCTACGAAAATGCCTTTTGAGCATATTCACATGACACACTTTATAAGATTTCTTTCAATCTCGAATTCTTATTAAGTAGCTTGCCTCACTAAGTTTCCTTTAGATTTGATAAGGCCCATAAAGCTTGCTTTTAAATCTTCACCGACGACTGGAAGTAACAGTCACACTTTATCTTCACGAATGGAACTGTGGATTATTGGTTTGTTGTCTGGAAATCTCGTGGACACATCCATCATCGTCGTCAAATTCTGACTCCCACTTTTTGTTTTGTGTAGGGGTCCAACAAAATCAATTACGACCCTTGTCAATTGTTCCTCCAATGTGAGAATAGGTACTAAGGGTCCTGGTATTATCACTGCCTGAGGTTTTCCAATACACATGGCATTGCTCGCAAAATTCAACATCCTTCGGCAGTCCAGAATAGTAAAAATGTTCTTGTATTTTTGGCTTGACTTTTCCTTACTCCCAAATGGCCTCCTACTGGTAATTCATGTGCTCCCTGAAACCCTTCCTTTCTATTACCCTTCTGCCCATTTCACATCTGCCTGAATATCTGATGTTCTCCATTTCTTCACCAAGGTGTTAATAGGCATCACACTCACCTGTAATCCAGCTCTATGATTAACAAGGATATACTGTTTTTCTCTATTAATACTACCACTACTTCACCATTTCCCCCGGAATCTCCAGTTGAAACTTTATTGCTGGAACAGCACAGCAGGTCAGGCAGCATCCAGGGAACAGGAGATTCGACGTTTCGGGCACAGGCCCTTCTGGCCATTCCTGAAGAAGGGCCTGTGCCCGAAACGTCGAATCTCCTGTTCCCTGGATGCTGCCTGACCTGCTGTGCTGTTCCAGCAATAAAGTTTCAACTTTGATCTCCAGCATCTGCAGACCTCACTTTCTCCCCGGAATCTCCAACCTCACTTTATGTAATGGAACGTTGCTCTCTCACAATGAATTCCACATCTCACCATATTTGTCACAACATTCCTTCTGAATTATTTTCTCATCTCTCAGCATTAAAGATTAACTTGCTTCCATATCTCTTTAGATTTTAATTTCTTTAACTGCTCCTTCTGACCGCCATGATTAAACCTTACCCACGACAGTAAATTCTTGAAAGAGATCTGACAGTTCCTCTCAAACAGTCACTGACCAGGTTGTGCATTCTGTTGGTGCTTTTTAGCTTCTACTGTACTTTCTTTTACCACTTCAACAAAACTCATTGGCTTATCTTGTTTTCCCAAGCTTTTTTCCTAACCTACTAATCCTGTGACTTCATGTGGTATATTCTATGACAGTGAAGGCACCTGAGCTATTCAATTCTCTTTCTCCCTCAGGGCTTTCCATTTTATCCTGTGATAAACCACCTTTACCATCTTCAGTAAAAAGACAGCGTTGATAAAGATAAGCCATTTCCACTGGTTGGGGAATTTTGCGAGCAATGCCATGTGCAATTGGAAAACCTCAGGCAGTGATAATACCAACACGATGGATGGAACTGGCTCGAGGGGAAGAATAACGGACTCCTTTTTATACTCCTCACTGGGTTGTCAGAGACGCAGGTTATATGGGTTTTATTGCCCATCCCTAATTGCCCAGAGATGTTTGGAGTCACACGTATGCCAGACCAGAAAAGGGCAACGGTTTCTGTCCCAAAATAGCATTCATGAGCCAAATTGATGTGTCCCAAAGCAATCATTATCAAACTTTTAATTCCACTTGTTTTGTTAAGTTGAGCTTAAATTCCAATTGGTGAAATAAAAACCTAGGTTCCCAGTAATGACCTGGGTGTATAGAGTTATGGCTTGGTGATGACACCAATACACCATGACCCCCACCCCGACACCAACCTAATCCCCACACCCTACCCTGACCCCCATATCGCTAAGACTCTACAAGTTGTAATTCCAATGCGGTACCTGAAGGTGTATGCTGTATTGATAATAACTGATTAACTTTACATTGATATATTGTTAATGTCCTTTTAATAATTCACAAGCAACTATATGTTCTTATAGCATCTTGTGTGTGTGTGTGCCTGTGGATGAGTAATTTTGTTCTCTCTGCCTTTCTAGTGTGAGGTATATAATTATGATTTATAGATTCATAAAATTGTACAAAATGGAAACAAACCCTACAGTCCAACTCATGGGCACAAAACAGGTATCCTAAACTGATATATTCCCATTTGCCAGCATTTGGCCTCTATCTCTGTAAACCCTTAATATTCATTTACCCATCCAGAAAACCATCTCCTCTGTCACCTCCAGCCAAGTTTGTGGATGACACAAAAACATGTTGAAAGGCCAGTGGTCGGGATGGTGCGTGGTATATAAACAGGTTAAACGAGGGGACCAAAACTTGTCAAAAAGAATATAATTTGGTAAAGAGTAATGTTATGCAATTTAGCGGGAAGAACAGCACAGCAGAATAGAATGCCTTGAAGAGACATGCTGATGATATCAAGCAAGTATCTTCGAACTGGGCCTGAGGGTATAGAGGTCTCAGATTCCATCTTACCCCGGGTCCATGAAGCATGACACACTGATGAAATTTATTTGTTGCTGATTAACCAAATACTGTTGAAGACATTACTTGTGACTGTGAATGTAATGTTTGTACGTTACAGATTGTTGTAATTTCTATTGTGGTGGATTCTTCAAGAGTACATTTCGCATGTATAGTTCTTATTCTCCATGGGATCAAATAACCATTGCTGCATCAGTTGTACATGCTTATCTGAAGGCAATATGCATGTCATGGTTAGCAATACAGGCCCTTTTTCAGGAAAATCAACGGCACATCAACGAATTTGGTGATTCAGCATAATCACTTTCTGTGAATACAGCCACAAACATCATTGAGTTCTTTGAGAAGGTGATGAAACAAGTTTATAGGGATAAAGTGTTTGGTGTGCTGTATTTGGATTTCAGTAAGGCGTTTGATAAGGTTCTCATGGTAGGCTATTGCACAAATTACGTAGGCATGGGATTGAGAATAATTTCGCGATTTGGATCAGAAACTTTCTCACTGTTTGATCAGATATATTCATTCTGGAGTTCAGTTACTAGTGGTGTACTGCAAGGATCTGTTTTGGGTCGACTGCTCTTTGTTATTTGTATAAACTACCTGAATGAGGGCAGAGAAGGATGGATTGGAAAATGTGCAGATGGCACTAAGGTTGGTGAAGCTGTGGACAGTGGGGAAGGACATCGATACGCTGCAGAGCTCGGCTGAGACGTCGCAAATGGAGTTTAATGCAGAAAGGTGTGAGGCGATTCACTTTGGAAGGAGCCACAGGAAGAAAGCGTATTGGGCTCATGGCAAGATTCAGGGTAGTGTGGATAAACAGCAAGATCTCGGTGTTCATGGACATAGTTCTCTGAAAGTGGCCACCCACGTTGATAGGGTTGTTAAAAGCCAACGGACCGTACGTCTTATTGGCAGAAACATTGAGTTTTGGAACCATGAGGTCATATTGCAACTGCCCAAAACTTTGGTGTGCTTGCAGTTGGAGTATTGTGTACAGTTCTGGTCACTGCATTATAGGAAGGATGTGGAAGCACTTGAAAGTGTGCAGAGGAGACTTACCAGGATGTTGCCTGGTACGGAGGGAAGGTCTTATGAGGAAAATCTGAAGGATGCGATGCTGTTTTCGTTCGAGTAGAAGGTTGAGAGGTGACTCAATGGAGACTCAATGGTGAGAGCCTTTTTCCTTGGATGGTGATGGCTAGCATGAGGGGACATATATTTAAATTGAAGGTGATAGACATAGGACAGATGATGAGTGAGTTTCTTTACTCAGTAGAAAAGATGTGGAACGTCCAGCCTGTAACAGTTCGTCAGATAAATAGATGAATTAAAGTGGAACAGTGTGGGATAGATGCACTTCAGATTGGTTTCACAGGATATCACAACATCGAGGGCTAAAGGGCCTGTCCTGTGCTGTCATGTTCTATGTTCTACAAGACATGGCCAGCCCTGTTCCTGAGAGAGTCCCTTCTCATGAGGGTCCCATTGGTTCCAGTTTCCCAGTGTCAGAGGTACAGCCAATACAGCCTGTGAAGGTGCAGTGTCGAGAACACAACCTGCTGGTCAGGGCCCAGCTGGATTGATTTGTAACCAGGCACCTGATTAAAGCTGCTGTCCTAACCCTGGCCAACCAACCAGGCTCTACCTGGAGAACTAAACTGTCCTCTTTGACGATGGGTTGCATGAGTGTGGCAGCAAATTGCCGCTATTGGGAGTTCTTCACACTTGCTCTAAGCGTGCACTGCAGGTTGTTCCTGACTGGAACCCTGGCTGGGATGGCATTGATATTGAGGGAGGATGGTCTCCAGCTTCAGAAACCCACTGACTGGCTTGGACTTTGGTTCTGGGTTGGACTTTGTTTTAACTGCTCTCTGTCCCGATCCTTGTGCTGTCATCACCATTGGTCTGATTCTCAGCTTGGGTTTTGCGTTTTCAGCTCCATTCCCCTGAGTCTGATCCTGGATTGGAGAGTGATCTGGACTAAAAGTTGCAGGTACAGATTTGTTATCGAACTGAGATGAGAATGCTCTAGGGATTGGATTCCTGAAGTAATCCCCACTTTCCTTACCTTTGGAATAACTGAGCCCTTTGGTTAAGATTGTTCCAGTCTCTTTCCCGTTGACCCGAAGCTGTCCTTCTTTCATTTCCTTCGTCCAATAACCAATCCTGATCATGTGCGCATTTTCCTTCACCAATGGCTGGGTGGGAGACACACAACAGGAACATCACTCAGCCATTCAGCCCTGCGAGACCGTCCCTGTTCAAAAATGTTTGAACTCAACGGCATCCTCCATGTTCCTCTCTCTCTTTTATGAATTGGATCATTTCCCTGAAATAGCACCAGCATGTTATACTGACATTCCCAGTTTTATGGGACAGAGAATTGTAAACATTCCAAACCTGTGGAATTATGCGATACTTTGTAACATTGACTAACTCCTGAACTGTGACCTGTTGCCCTCTAATAGAGGTCTCTCCAGCTCTGGTGCGAAACAACCTCCTGGCCCTGAGCCTGTCACTCTCACTAAAGAATTGTTCCAATGGGATAACGTCATTGTGAATCCTGTGTAGACTTTTCTCATTTCAGATCAGTTCCTCATTCGTTAACCTGGTGTCTTTCAGATCACTGGAGACTTCCTGATCTACACCACCCACCTGACCTACACCCCAAACTATCCTGGATCTGTCATTGTGAGAACCAATGCGGCTGTTGTTCTCATTGAGTGCCGTTATTTGAGGTGAGGTGTCAATATGATCCCCACCTGCTGCTGTTGTCTGACCCTGGCCTAAAATGGCTGCCCTGTATCTCCCCCAGAAGGGCAATGTCAGCAGTAACCCCATCAAGCCCACCTGGATCCCATTCAGCTCCACCAGGTCTGGAGGAGGCCATCTGTCATTCTCCCTGCGCCTAATGAATGGGATGATTGGTGGCTGAGCAGGGATCTCCTGGTGTCACTCACTGGGAGGTGCATGCAATGTCTCCAACCCTTGTCCTCCTGTACTTCAGGTGACTGGCTCACAGAGCGCCCTTCCACTGTCTACTCCCTGGGAGGCCTCATTCACATTGAGGCGTCTGTTTAAATGGCCAACCAGGTGCCCCTGAAGCTGTACATTGCTCGCAGTATAGCTGCACTGAGCCCAGACAAGGACTCCAACCCGAGATACAGGATCATTGACGACAAAGAAGGAGGGGCTCTCTGCTTTCGCCAGCTGCTCCCATCACAATGGCTTCACTCCATTCATTTCACGGCCCTTTGTCCATCTGCAGTGACCTCCTGGACAGCAATAGTGAGGACTCCTTTTCAAACTTTGCATTGCCAGGAGACAGACCAGAGCCAGACAAGCTCCGGTTTAACATGGATGCCTTCCATTTCTCTGGAGATGAGTGTTTCTTGGTAATACGAAGCTTCTAATTGGCTTATCTACATTGGGAGGGAGTCAGTAAATACTAGCTTGTTCTTAATGTGTCCCTCAGATTTTGTCAATTTCACCTGAAAGTTGTTGAAGTGTACCAGAGAGATTCCAGGAACAAAGCTTGTACTTTCCAGAACCTGCAGAATATGTAATTGCCATCTCTGTGTCACTCAGGGATGTTATAGTTGTGAGAGATGACGCACCATGTGGTTGATGGGCTATACCTCTTGTTTAGCTGGACCCCATTGGAGGAATCGAACAGTGACATTTGTGCATTTTTACCATGTGGGGAACTGTGGGAGCACAAGGGAGATCCTGTTCCCCTCAAGACAAAGGAGAGATCTTGGCCCTGAAGCTGGTAGGACATTGACCCTTCGATGTTGTGGCTCCCCCTCTCTGTCCCCTCCCTGACTGGGATGTTTGATCTTGCAGAGAGTGAAGCTGGATTGAAGTGGGAAGGGGTGGCCTCATTTTGCCCCCTGATCATTCTGCATACTGAGCTGACCAACCCGGCAACTGAGCCCCTTCCTGAGTTTGAGGGAAGGATGCAGGCAGTTCTCCAATTGGGAAGATGGACGTCTGCACATTTTTCTTTGGTTTCTCCTTGTTGTCTCGGTGTGGTGTCAGAGCTGATTATGTTGGTGGCCCTGACTGTGACAGTTGTCTGTCTGATCTCTGCTTCATTGCTGGCCTTGTTCCTGTACAGGTAACACAAGCAGGCTCTGTCCAACTATTGATCCAATCCTCAATAAATCAGTGATCTGTATCTTGTTGTCTCTGAGCTGGCTGTTGTCTCTGCCTCCTCCATGTTTTCGTTTGTGGGACTGAAGCGTATCCAAGCCCAGAACCCCACTTCCTGAGTGACTGTTACTGAAAATTGAAAGAATTCCTCGGACTTTTGGGCTGTTTCAATTGATCTCCTTGCCCACTCTGTTTGGCGGTGGGAGTTGGGGGCTGTCTATTTGGGGCGGCACGGTGGCACAATGGTTAGCACTGCTGCCTCACAGCGCTAGAGACCCGGGTTCACTTCCCGCCTCAGGCAACTGTCTGTGTAGAGTTTGCACATTCTCCCTGTGTCTGCATGGGTTTCCTCCGGGTGCTCCGGTTTCCTCCCACAGTCCTAAAATGTGCAGGTTAGGTGAATTGGCCATAGAGTTAGGTGAAGGGGTAGATGTGGGGGAATGGGTCTGGGTGGGTTGCGCTTCGGCGGGTCAGTGTGGGCTGGTTGGGCCGAAGGGTCTGTTTCCATACTGTAAGTAATCTAATCTAATCTAATCTACCTGTATTTTCACAGCATTATTGTCAGTCAGGCCCCATGATGTAACAGCGCTGATGGGATAGTCGCTCATCCTTCATGATGCTGTTTCCTAATGAAACTACTTGAGATTCTGAACGTCCACACTCAAAGAGACTTTAAATTGCACTTACATTTTTGAATTCAATACATTTCTGAACACTCTGCTCCAGCTGCTGCCTCTAATCCCACTGCAACTGTCTTGATGCCTTCAAACCGAAACTTCGATTATTACATTTCCAACTTCTTCCATCTTTACACCTCGAACAGCCCGATCTGATACATGCCCTTGACCTCAAAGGTCATGAGTGAATGTAATGCTCCCAGTAGTTTACAAAGTTTTGCATCAATCTAAAGTTGGAAGTGTGTGCTTGAAGTATAGCATGGTGGCTCACAACACCAGGGGATCTGTTTCTACTCCTTGGGTGATTGTGTGTAAACTCTGTACTGACATTATCCTCACATCTGTAAGAGTTTTCTTTGGATGCTCTAATTTCTTCCAACAGTTAAAGGATTTGAAGGTTAGGTGGATTGGCCATGCAATATACCCCTCGTGTCTCAGGGTGGGTAGGTTCGGCTGATTCATCCTTGGAAATGCAGGGTTATAGGGATCGGGTGCAGCTGTGAGTGGTGTTCTTCAGGGGATCGGTGTGGATTTGATGGGCCGAATGGCCTTCTCCCACCCTATAGGGATTCTGGGAAGGCCTCGAGCAAGATGTTAAAACAGCGACACAGATAGTCAGAAGAGTCGATGTTTCAGGTATAAGCCTTTCATGAGCTAATTCACCATGGACAATTCACCAAACCGGCATATATTTGGACTGTGAGGGAAGGAGAGCACCATGCAGTCATGGGGAGAATATGCAAACTCTACACAGGCAGTCACGCGAGGCGGGAGTTGAACCTGACTCCCTGGTACAATGAGGCAGCGGAGCTAACTGCTGAGCTAACATGATACTCGCTTATTTTTTTGTTCTTCAATATGTACAGTTAGCTGCGATATCTGTTAAAGGGGCTGAGCTCTTTGTTCAAGACCCAATTTGCACATTTTGCCCAATTTAAACCTGATACTGAACTTGTTGTTCTTTCAGGTCGGAATTGTACCACTGAAACAGTTGAGTCGAGTTGGTTGGACGTCGACAGGAATAATGCTATTTTTGCTCTTTGCTTCCTTTTATAAGTTTGATCATTAAAACAAGGGGATATCTTATCCCATTCACCAACTGTTCCCTGAACTTCGCCTGGGTCACAGCATAAATATAGGTATTAGTACAGCAACTCAGGAGTTGGAACATCAATGCCATTTCTTGAACAAAAGCAGGTAAAGATATATCTGAATGACCCAAATATCACATTCGATTGTATATGGGAAATAGATGGTGCTTAGGGGTGGTTGAGAGCACAATGGTACGTAGGGCCAGACCAACAGCCAGAAGGCGATTAGGCCGTCCTCAGCGCTGTCACCCCAGGCGGGTACCAGGGCAGACTGCCTTAGAGGTGGTCGGAAGGTGCTAAGGGCGGACTGAGAGCTGGAAGGGGCATGGGGTGGACCGAGAGGTGGAAGGTGCATAGGGGCGGCTGCCTTAGAGTGGCCGAAAGGTGCGAGGGACGGGGTTCTTGCTGGGTTTCTGGGGGTCTGTATTGTATGCACTGTTTCTTACGTAACTTGACTGTCTTATATGTAGAAATGCCATTGTCACTGTTGTAATGATTGAAACTGGGATCTGAGGTTTGTTCTCATTTCCCTAAAAACCAGTTGAATGTCAGAGTTAGGGGCTTGGCATTGCCATTCCCCTCTCTTGGAAAATTGCTGTTTCTTTGTGTTGGAGAGATTTGCCCAATAGGTTAGAGATCACAAAACACAGCTCGAAGTGAAATTGACAAACAGTTTATTGCAAGTAATATCACTGGAGGAGAAAGCAGATTAGCTGACTATTTTTTTATTTCAAAAATATACTTTATTCATAAAATAATTTGGTTTTCTGTACAGTTGGTCATGTCATACATACGTAAACATTTACATACAGAGATCAGAATTTATTTATTTTTTTATACAGGACTGTACGTTTATCAATCATATGCCCATATATTTAGCTGAGGCGTCAGCAGAGCCCAAATGACTGTGTGGGCCCCCTGTTCTTCTTAGGCAGGCAGATGTTACACAGTGGTCTTTCCCCACCGTGCCTTGGCGGCAGCTGCCCTAAGCTTCAGCACGTCCCTCAACACGTAGTCCTGGACCTTAGAATGTGCCAGTCTGCAACACTCAGTCGGGGTCAACTCCTTCAGCTGGAAGATCAACAGGTTTCGGACCGCCCAGAGAGCGTCCTTCACCGAGTTGATGATCCTCCAGGCACAGTTGATGTTCGTCTCGGTGTGCGTCCCAGGGAACAGACCGTAGAGCATGGAGTCCCGTGTCATGGCGCTGCTCGAGACGAACCTCGACAAACACCACTGCCTTCCTCTCCAGACTTCTTCTGCGTGGACATATTCCAGAAGGAGGTGTTGATAGTCTTGTCCCCCCGCAGCCGCTTCGAGGGCAGCGTGTGGTGCGGCTGAGAGTCCGGGCATGCATAAAGGATCTCACAGGCAGAGCCCTTCTCACCACCAGCCAAGCCATGTCTTGGTGCTTGTTGGAAAGTTCTGGCGATGAGGCATTCTGCCAAATGGCTTTGACAGTCTGCTCTGGGAACCGCTCGATAGTATCCGCCCTCTCCTTTTACCGAAGGGTCGCAAGGACACCACGTGTTGACCATTTCCTGATGGACTTGTGGTCAAAAGTGTTTTTCTTCATAAACTTCTCCACGAAGGACATGTGATACGGAATGGTCCAACTACTCAGAGCGTTCCACGGCAGCGAGGCCAGGCCCATCCTTCGCAACACCGGCGACAGGTAGAACCTCAGTACGTAGTGACACTTGGTGTTTGCATACCGGGGATCCACACACAGCTTGATGCAGCCACACACAAAGGTGGCCATCAGGGTCAGGGTGGCATTGGGTGTATTTTTTTCCCCGCTGCCCAGATCTTTGTACAGCGAGTCTCTTCGGACCTGGTCCATTTTTGACCTCCATGTAAATTGGAAGTTGGCCCGGGTGACTGCAGTGGCACAGGTTCTGGGAATAGGCCAGACCTTGCAACGTACAACAGCAATGACAGTGCCTCACAACTGATGACCAGGTTTTTTCCCGCGATGGAGAGCGACCGTAGCTTCCACCTGCCCAGTTTCTGCCTCACTTTGCTGATACGCTCCTCCCAAGACTTGGCACACGGCCCAGCCCCCCCCGAACTAAATACCCAGCACCTTCAGGTGGTCGGTCCTGACGGGAAAGGGGATCGAGGATTGGTCGTCCCAGTTCCCGAAGAGAATGGCCTCGCTCTTGCCTCGGTTTACCTTGGCCCCGAGGCCCGTTCGAACTGGTCACATATGCACATGAGTCTGCGCACGGACAGCGGATCCGAGCAGAAAATAGTGACGTCATCCATGTACAGGGAGACCTTAACTTGCAGCCTCTGCTGCCAGAAATAGTCACACCTCCCAGGCTCACATCCTTCCTGATGGACTCGGCAAATGGCTCTATGCAACACACAAACAAGACAGGAGAGAGAGGGCAGCCCTGCCTGACTCCAGATCTGACTGGGAAGCTATCTGATTCCCACCCACTGATTGAGACTGCACTGACAATGTTGGTGTAGAGCAGTCTGATCCAACTGCAGATTCCCTCCCCAAAACCCATTTTGGAGAGAACATCTCTCATATACGTGAGTGATACCCTGTCAAAGGCTATCTCCTGGTCCAGGCTGATCAGGCAGGTGTCCAACCCTCTGTCCTGCATGTAGACGATCGTATCCCTGAGGAGTGTGAGACTCTCAGCGATCTTCTTGCCTGGTACAGCACAGGTTTTGTCAGGGTGAATCACCGACCCCAGAGCAGACCTGACCCGGTTGGCGATTACCTTTGACAGAATTTTGTAATCCGCATTCAAAAGTGAGATTGGTCTCCAATTTTTGAGTTCCTCCCTTTCCTCCTCCTGCTTGTAGATGAGGGTGATGATGCCTTTCCTCATGGATTCACTCATGGTACCTGCCCGAAGCATACTGACATACACCTCCAGCAGGTCCTGGCCAATCAAGTCCCACAGAGCAGAAAACAGATTAGCCGATACAGAACTGACAGTCTGCACAGAGAATTTGATTCTTCCTCCGAGAGCTGAGGATGAAACCAGTTTTGTAGTAATGATGCACAATGACACTGATTAAGAAATACAATGTTTCTTAAAATGGAGTTATTTAGTTGCAAGGGTACTAATTGGAAAACAGTTTATCCGATGAATGTCCTGTTCCTTCATACAATGCAACATCTTGATAGTAAAATGGTTCCATTCATCTTCCCAGGTAGGTGTTCAAGTCTTTTCTGGAGTGGTGAGGTGCTTCCATTGTCCTGTGGTGCCTATCTGTCTGTCCCACTGTTTGTGTGGCTTTGCTACTGCTGGGTAGTGAAACTGCCCTGAGGGCTTTGAGCCTCTGTCATGTCCATGGGAGCTTGAAAGCGTATTCCACTGTCTGCGTATCATCTGCCCCAGTTCGTGAGCTGCTCGGGAATTCTAGGTGTCCTGGTAAAATTTGGTCACTTTGCTTTTGTGGGCCTATTGTGGGTTAGCAAATCTTTTCCCATACTTTGTACACAGCTGTAAGTGTTAATTGTTTTTGTAAATTGTGAATTGCTTAACAAAATATAAAAATAATAAACAGGAGAATCAAAGTCTTCTCAATTTCGGGGACTGACTCTGTGCTGCCTGAATTGCTGTGCTCTTCCAGCACCACTGATCCAGAATCTGGTTTCCAGCATCTGCAGTCATTGTTTTTACCTCTGTGCTGCCACAGTCATTCTGTTGTAGTTGGTTTCTGGTCCTTCTTTCTTTGGGGAAAACCTGATTCCTGAACTGGCTGAATTATTTAGCCAGTTTGTTAGCTGGTATTCCTTTAGCGAGGACTGATTTCTAAACTGCCTGATGCACACAATGTGTTTCAGGTGTAACTCAGTTCTCATTGGGGGATTGTTGTGTCACTGGCTGGTTGCAGCCTGTTTGTTAATCTTTTCTGTTTCACTTTTAAACAAAAGGACAACGTTGATTTTTCTGGTAGGGCTTACACCTGGACTCAAGTTTTCTCTGTTTTTTTCGTAAGTGTCTTCACTGCTTTTTGTGTTTGGACCGAGCCCGTGTGAAGAAATACATCTTACCAGATGAGCTGTTCCTATGGGCAGGCCTCGCCCTGGGACTGGGCTTCTAAAGATTGAACACCTGTGTGTGTGCTGGGAGGTGAGCACTTGCTGTATCCTGGAGTTTGGGAGAAGACCTTTCCTTCAGGAGTGGGCCAAACACCTGTGAGTTAACTGCACCTTTACAATGTACTATGGTCCTGACAGTGGTCCTGGTGTTCCAAGGCTGTGCCAGCACTCCCTGGAGACTGAACATCTGTGGGGTGTGGGTTGTGGGGTGTGGAGTGTAGGGTGTACATTTGCTGCCTTTGGGAGTGGACTCTGTTTTTTGCAACAGACTCTGCAGTTTGGAGTGGACTCAATTTCTGACAAAGCCTTTGTATATTGTAGTGGATTCTGTTCCTGGCAATGGATGCTACAGTTTGAAGAGACCTGTTTATGGTACCAGAACGGACTCTGTTTGTTAATACTTATCTGTGTCATGTGGTTTGTTGGAGTTATCACCTGCACTGTCTCGTGTGTCCCTGGGTCCAACAGGCCTTACTGTGCGATGGGAAGCTCACAGGACACCCTGACAGCTGGAGGGTGGGTAGGTCATCCTGTGAACCTTAAGGTTGGTAGGCTGTCCTAAAAGCTGGAAGGTGGGTAGGCCACCCCGTTGCCAGTCTCCCTGAGAGCCAGAAGGTGGGTATGCAGTTCTGAGCGCTGTCGTCCTAAGAGGGGTGATCGGGACGGGCTGTCCTTGAGGTGGTCAGAAGGCATGTCAGAGCAGCTGAGAGCCAGAAGGCAGGCAGGGGCAGGCTGAAATCTGGAAGGCTGGTGGGCTGCCCTGCACGCTGTCATCCCAGGGGAAGGGGAGCGGGTTGTCCTCGAGTTGGCCAGAAGCTGTCAGGGTAGTCCACGGGCCAGATGGCGCATTGGGGCGGGTGAGAGCCCAATGGTACTTGGGGGAAGACCAAGAGCCGGAAGGCGGGTAGGCCATCCTGACTGCTGTCACTCCCGGCGGGTACCGGGGCACGCTGTCCTGGAGGTGATTGAAAGGTGTGTCAGGGCGGACCGAGAACTTGAAGAGGCACGGGGTGGACTGAGTGTCAGAAGGTGCGGGCTGCCTTAGAGTGGCTGAAAGGTGGGAGAGTTGCAGGGGCTTGCTGTTTTTTTTTTCTGGTGGTCCGTATTGTATGCACTGTTTCTTACGTAATTGGACTGTGTTAAATGTACAAATATCATTTTTACTGTTTGTAATAATTGAAACTGGGATTTGAGGTTTGTCCTCTCTCCCTGAAAACCGATTGAATGTCAGGATTTGGGTCTTGGCTTTGCCATTCCTCTCCCTTGTGAAATTGTTGTTTCTCTCTGTACAGCTGTTAAATGTTAATTGTTTTGTAAACTGTGAATTGTTTAATGAAATATTAAAAAATACAGGAGATTCACAGTCTTCTCAATTTAGGGGACTGACTCTGTGCTGGTTGGGCCACAGTCAGTGTGTTACTGTTACTGTTAGTTTCTGTTTTTTTGGGGCGGGAATCCGTATTCCTGAACTTGCTGAATTATTTATTCAGTCTGTTAAATGGCATTCATTTAGTGAGACTGTGTGCATCAGGCATTTTAAAAATCAATGTGTTTCAGGTGTAACTCAGTTCACTGGCTGGTTACAGCCTTTGTGTTGCTCTTTTCTCTTTCACTTTTGAGAAAAGGACAATGTTGATTTTCTTTGTTTTTAGTTTGTGTCTTCACTTTTTTTGGTGTTTGGACTGAGCCCTTATGGAAAACTACTTCTTATCAGATGAGCTGTTCCTGTGGGGAGGCCGAGCCCTGGGACTGGGCCTCTGAAGATTGAACACCTGCGTGTGTGCTAGAAGGTGAGCACTTCCTGTATCTTTAGAGTTTGGAAATAGACCCTGCCTTTGGGAGTTGAACGAAACCATGAGTTAAGTTCAACTTTACAATGTACTATGTTCCTGTGAGTGGGCCTGGTTGTCTGTGGATGGGCCAGGACTCTAGGGAGACTGAATACTTGTGTGTGGGGGGTGTGCATTTGCTGCTTTCAAGAGTGGACACTGCCCTCGGTTGTGCAATCAGTTTTTACCAATGGACTCTGCAGTTTGGAGTGGACTCCATTTCTGACCATGCACTATGAATACTGGAGTGGACTTGTTCCTGTGATTGGAGTCTACATTTTGAAGAGAACTGTTTATGGTAATAGAGTCTGTGTGCCAGAAAGGACTCTGTTTCCTGATAATTGATATCTTGTGTTTTCTTTTGTTGGGTTTATCACCTGCATTGTCTTGTGTGTCCCTGGCTCTGGCAGGCCTTACTGTGAGCTGGGAAGCTCATAGGTCGTCCTGAAAGCTGTCGTCCTGAAAGCTGTCACCCTGACAGCCGGAGGATGGGTAAGCCATCCTGTGAAACTGAAGGTTGTTCGGATATCCCGAAAGCTGGAGGGTGGGTAGGTCACCCCGATGACAGTCACTCTGAGAGCCAGAAGGTGGATAGGCTGATATGAGCGCTGTCATCCCGAGAAGGGGTAATCGGGACGGGTTGTGCTAGTGGTGTTCAGAATGTGTCAGAGTAGCCGAGAGGCAGAAGGCATGTCGGGGCAGGCTGAGACCCGGAAGGCTTGTAGGTTGCCCTGCATGCTGTCATCCCAGTGGGAAGGGGATGGGCTGTCCTGGAGGTGGCCGGAAGGTGTCAGGGTAGTCCATGGGCCAGATGGCACATCGGGGTGGGTGAGAGCCCAATGGTACGTCGGGGCTGACCGAGAGTTGGAAGACAGGTTGGCCGTCCTCAGTGCTGTCACCCCAGGCCAGTACCAGGGCAGGCTGTCCTAGAGGTGGTCGAAAGGTGTGTCAGGGCGGACTGAGAACTGAAAGGAGCATGGGGTAGACCGCGAGCCGGAAAGTGTGGAGGAGCGGGCTGCCTTAAAGCGGGCAGAAGGCGGGAGGGATGGGGTGGGGGGTGGCTTGTTGGTTTTCTGGGATCTATATTGTATGCTTTTTTATGTAATTGGACTGTCTTATATGTATAAATGTCATTGTTACTGTTTGTAATGATTGAAACTGGGATTTGAGGTTTGTCCTCATTTCACTGAAAACTTGTTGAATGGTAGGGTTTTGGGTCCTGTCTTTGCTGCTCCTCTCCCTTGTAAAATTGCTGTTTCTTTGTCTAAAACTGTTAATGTAAACTGTCTTGTAAATTGTGATCTTTTTAATAAAATTTAAAAATAAATAGGAGAGTCAGGGGTTCTGTTTACATTGAGAGCGAGCTCTGAGGGAGCTGGATCAGTGTAATGGACTCTCCGCGTGTATATGAAGGGTGACTTAGTGATGGGATACCAGCCTCTGTGGAATTACTTCAGTGATGATGAGAGTGGCATTAACAATGTTACCATGCAAAAGCTGCTCCTGGCTGATACCCAACTGGATTCAAGCAGGCACTAAATCTGGCCTGGCCATCGGAAAGCATGGGGCGTGGAACATTGGAGTTACAGGTTCTGCTGATGGAAGTGAGCACCCTCGCAAGGCCAACTGAGCATGGGGGGCACTAAGTGACTGAAGACAATTGCATAGCCTCACTCAGGATGTATCCTGATAAGATGGACTCTAGGTCACGCCTCACAGGACAACCCCAAATCAAAGCCATACCTCGGCCAAGTGGTTAACATTTTCTTCAAAGTCAGGGTTGACAAGCCATTGTAGTTGCTGCTGGTATGTGGACCTGAGACAGCAAAGTGGTCCCACTCGATATAATGACGTAAGAGAGCTCATAGGCGAGTATCCAGGAGATTGCACGCCCTGAAAAATCCACCTCCAGCAGTTATTTCCAACTTCCAAGTGGGAACTGAATGAAATCTGGATAAATAGTACCAGTGGAGGTGGATAACAATGCAGCTGTTTCAGTGATTTCAGAAACAGACTTGAATACAGCTTACCCTGGGACTTTAACTTTTAAATTTGCCCAAGACCCCACTTAGACTGAGAACCTACAATGGGGATCTTTTACAGATTCAAAGCACAACTTCAGTTCCATTCTTTTCTGAGAAACAGCTGTTTCAGTTCCCATTGATTGTCGTAAGAACCTTGCCTGATGGGGTGAAATTGATTCAGAAATATTCACCTTGATTTTCCGATTAGAAAATGGCTGCCTGAGTGAAGTCCAAATGAAATACCTGGATATATCTCAGGAAGGTCTAAGGGCTATGAAAGGAGCCAAGGCCACCTTGCATGTTGACCAGGAGGCAATTCCACCATTCTGCAAGGTCCACCCAGTATCTTATATACAAAAGTCGAGGTCGGAGTCAGGAGAGTGGAAAATGACAGAATCATCAAACCGATATATTTTGTGGAATTGACAACACCGGTCTTACCCATACTGAATCTTGATCGGCCTTTGTAGGGATTTTAACCAAACGGTAAACTGCTTTTTCAAGCTGGAAAAATACCCAATCTCTCACGTAGATTTGTGCATATGTCCTCTATCGGGGGGGCGGTCCTTCACAAAGCTGGACATGAGCCACACGTACTTGCAATTGTAGTTAGATGAGGATTCCCAGAAGTATGCTGCAATTAATACCCAGAAAGATTTGTACTGATACAAATTACTGCTTGTGCCATTTTTCAGCAAATGATGGAGATCCTTTTATGTGGTCTACCCAAGGTTTCCATTTATCTGGATGACTTACTAATAACAGGGAGAACTGAGAAGGAGCAGGAGATATCTTCGACATAGTCCTTACATGTTTCTCTCAGGTGGGCCTGAAAAGGGAAATATGTGTGCTGCAGTTTCCAACCCCCACCCCCGCCCCAAACGTGACCTCCTTTGGATACAGAGTTGACAAGACAGGTTTCACCGATTGGTAGATAGAGGGGGTGATCAATATTGCAGTGACTCCCACATCTGTCCTGGATCTTGGTTCTTTCTTTGGGCTGGTGAGTAATTATGGAAAGTTCATGCATAACCTCATCTCAATTCTGACACCTTTGCATCAACTCTTAAGAAAGGGTCAGCCTTGGAAATGGTTGGTGATTATTTTCCAGAGTTCGAATGATTCGGGATCAATTCCTGCGGATTGGAGGGTGGCTAATGTTATAACACTTTTTAAGAAAGATGGGAGAGAGAAAATAGGAAATTATAGACCAGTTAGTCTGACCTCAGTGGTGGGAAATATGCTGGAGTCTATTATAAAGGTTAAAAATACGACACATCTGGATAGTAGTAACAGGATAGGTCAGAGTCAGCATGGATTTATGAAGGGGAAATCATGCTTGACGAATCTTCTGGAATTTTTTGAGAATGTAACTCTGAAGATGGACGAGGGAGATCCAGTAGATGTTGTGCACCTGGACTTTCAGAAAGCTTTTGATAAAGTCCCACATCGAGGTTAGTGAGAAAAATGAGGGCGCATGGTGTTGGGGGCAAAGTACTAACTTGGATTGAAAGTTGGGTGGCTGATAGGAAACAAAGAGTAGTGATAAACGGCTCCATTTTGGAATGGCAGGCAGTGACCAGTGGGGTATCGCCGGGATCAGTATTGGGACCGCAGCTTCTTACAATATATGTTAATGATATAAAGATTTTATTAGCAATGACATTAGCAAATTTGCTGATGATACTGAGCTGGGTGGCAGGGTGAAATGTGATGAGGATGTTAGGGGATTACAGGGTGACCCGGACAATAAGGTGAGTGGTCAGATGCATGGCAGATGCAGTTTAATGTGGATAAACGTATGATTATCCACTTTGGTGGCAACAACAGGAAGGCAGATTACTACCTAAATGGAATCAATTTAGGTAAAGGGGCAGTACAGAGAGATCTGGGTGTTCTTGTACACCAGTCAATGAAGGGAAACATGCAGGTACAGCAGGTAGTGAAGAAGGCTAATAGCATGCTGGCCTTCATAACAAGAGGGATTGAGTATAGAAGCAAATAGGTTCTTCTACAGCTATACAGGGCCCTGGTGAGGCCCCACCTGGAGTACTGAGTGCAGTTCTGGCCTCCAAATTTGAGGAAAGACATTCTGGCTATTGAGGAAGTGTAGCGTAGGTTCACAAGGTCAATTCCTGGAATGGTGGGATTACCTTACACTGAAAGACTGAAGCGACTGGGCTTGTATACCCTTGAGTTTAGAAGACTGAGAAGGGATCTGATTGAGACATATAAGATTATTAAAGGATTGGACACTCTGGAGGCAGGAAACATGTTTCTGCTGATGGGTGAGTGCCGAACCAGAGGACACTGCTTAAAAATACGGTGTAGACCATTTAGGATAGAGATGAGGAGAAACTTCTTCACCCAGAGAGTGGTGGCTGTGTGGAATGTTCTGCCCCAGAGGGCAGTGGAAGCCCAGTCTCTGGACTCGTTTAAGAAAGAGTTGGATAGAGCTCTCAAGGATTGTGTTATCAAGGGTTATGTAGATAAGGCAGGAACAGGATACTGATTAAGGATGATCAGCCATGATCATATTGAATGGTGGTGCAGGCTCGAAGGTCAGAATGGCCTACTCCTGCACCTATTGTCTATTCAGAAAGTAGGGAGGTATGGGATACAGGGAAACCCGTCTGTCTGGGTATAGAATTGGCTGGCCCATAGAAGACAAAGGGTGGTAGTAGATAGAAAGCATTCAGCCTGGAGCTCGGTGACCAATAATGTTCCGCAGGGATCTGTTCTTGGACCTCTGTTTGTGACTTTTATGAATGACTTGGATGAAGAAGTGGAAGGGTGGGTTAGTAAGTTTGCCGATGACACAAATGTTGGTGGAGTGGTGGATGGTGTGGAGGGCTGTTGCAGGTTGCAATGGGACATTGACAGGATGCAGAGCTGGGCTGAGAAGTAGCAGATGGAGTTCAACCTGGAAAAGTGTGAAGTGATTTATTTTGGAAGATCAAATTTGAATGCAGATTACAGGGTAAAAGGCAGGATTCTTGGTAGTGTGTAAGAACAGGCGGATCTTGGGGTCCATGTTCATGGATCCCTCAAAGTTCCCACCCAAGTTGATCAGGTTATTAAGATCAGGTTTTATGGTGTGTTGGCTTTCAATGGCTGGGGCATTAAGTTTAAGAGCCGCTCTACAGAGCCCTGGTTAGATGACACTTGGAATATTTTATTCAGTTCTGGACAGAAATAGCTTCTTTACACAGAGAGTAGTGGGCACAAGGAATGCACTGCCAACAGTGGTAGTAGAGTCATTTACATTAGGGACATTTAAGCGACTATTGGATAGGCACTTGGAAGATATGACAATGAAGGGTATGTCGGTGAATCTGATCTGAGAGTAGGATAAAAGGTCAGCCCAACCTCGAGGGCCAAAGGCCCTGGACTGTGCTGTGCTGTTGTATGTGCGATGTTTTTTCGAAGTGTTAAAAGATGCAGTTTGATCAGAAGAATGTTAATAAGCAACATAAATTAAAGTGTACAATTCTAACGAGATTCCAGGACCTTGTTGTATCAGTGCAGGTAGAGATGTCAGTAAGAAACGTTCACAGTTTCTGGGGTTATTAACAAGTCGTCGAGCAGAAGACCAAAGAGATGATGTTGAACTTGTAGAAGATGCTTATTTGACTTCGGCTGGAGTATTGCGTCTAGTTCTGGATGCCACATTGGCTCAGTATCTCATAGTTTGCCTTGCTGCCTCAGAGTGCCAGGGAACCAGGTTCAAATCCAGCCTCGGGCAACTGTCTGCGTGGAGTTTGTACATTATGTCCGTGTTTGTTAGATTTCCTCTGGGTACCCCAGTTTACTCCACAGTCCAAATGAATTGGCCATGCTAAATTGCCCACAGTATCCAGAAATGTGGAGCTTAGGTGCATTGTTCAGGGAAAATATAGGGTAGGCGAATGGAGTGGGTTACACTCGGAGGGTCAGTGTGTTTCCACACTGTCGGGATTATGTTATTGCAAACACTTTATCGAAACATTGGAGAGAATGTAGAGAGGGTTTACAAGTGCTAGGTATGAGGATCTTCTGTTACAAGGATCGATTTGAAGAAGTTTGTACTTTTTCCTTGGAAAGGAGATGGCTGCGAGGAGATCTGAGAGAAGCTTTCAACATCCTGGAAGGGATAGAGTCGACAGGCATACTCTGCTCCCACTCATTAAAGGAACAAGCCAAAGAGGGTATTGACTTAAAGCGATCTGTAAAGGAAGTGGGGGTGAAATGATGAAAACCTTTTTCATGGGGAAAGCAGCTGAGGGTATGGAATGCATTGCCTGGAAATGTGAAGGAGATAGGTCCAAATGAGGCTTTCAAGAGGGACATTGGATGGTAATTTGTGTGAAATAATGCTGAAAGGTATGAGGAAAATGAAGAATGCAGGTGATGATGGTACTTTAACAAGTCAGTACAGACACAGTGGGCTGATTGGCCTCCTTCTGTCAGTAACGTTTCTCTGATTCTGTGAACAACTAGTAAAGAGAGGTTTATACTGGAACAAAAACGGGTTTAGCTCGACAGAGAGGAGCCAAAGGCCGCTGGGAAAACCAAGAGCTGAGCAATTGGCTATTCTAAAAGAGGGAACAGTCAAGGTCCACTTCCTCAAAAGGTCAAGGGAGGACAAAAATCTTCCCAGGATAATGGAGACCACAGAAATTCAGGAAAAGGAGAGAAAGAGTCATTATAGCATGTGTCAACAGTAAATATTTCTGAGATTTTTCAGAAGGGAAGTCACAAAACAAATGAGAGAAACTATATGGGACTGTGAGGAAAAGACTGGCAGTTGACAAAAAAAAGAAATTGCAGGCTTCCACTTGCACATCAATATTAACAAAGGAAATGGGGGAGGACGGGCATTTCGAGATGGAAAAGGAGGTTTAAACCTGAAAGCATGAGGCCTGGTGAAGGTTTAGATTAGGTTACTTACAGTGTGGAAACCGGCCCTTCGGCCCACACCGACCCGCCAAAGCGCAACCCACCCATACCCCTACATTTACCCCTTACCTTACACTACAGGTAATTTAGCATGGCCAATTCACCTGACCTGCACATCTTTGGACTGTGGGAGGAAACCGGAGCACCCGGAGGAAACCCACGCAGATACGGGGAGAATGTGCAAACTCCACACAGTCAGTCGCCTGAGGTGGGTATTGAACCCGGGTTTCTGACACTGTGAGGCAGCAGTGCTAACCACTGTGCCACCGTGCCGCCCACAAGGCGTTAAATTAATATTCTGCCTCTGTCTTCACCTACAAGCCAGAGTCTTTGGTGGCAGGGAAAGAGAAGTGGTGGCAGAGTGTTAATCAGTGAGCCAGGAAGCTGGCTCTGAGTAGTCCATGTCCATGATTGTCACCAACACTCAAAGAATCAGAGAGCCTGAGAGACCGACCGCACAGAGACAGGCCCTTCGGCCCTAACTTGTTCATGCCGACCAAAATGCCCATTCACGCGAACCCCATTTCCCTGCACTTGGCCCATATCCTTCTAACACTTTCCTATCCATGTATTTGTCCAAATGACTTTTAAATGTTGTTAAGGTACACCCCTCAACCAATTCCACTGTCAGCTCATTCCATATGTGTACCACCCTCTGTGTAATAAATGTTGCCCCTCAGGTTCCCGGTTATTCTTTCCCCTTAAAATGATGCCCTCTCGTCCTCCATTCCCCAAACCTGGGAAAAAGACGGAGTGCATGCACCCTGTCCTTGCTCTCATGACTTTAGACACCTCTAGAAGGTCTGTTATCTTTCTCCTTCTTCCTCTACGACTGCCCTGAGTGAACACTGTTTCCTCAGCTTGATGTTGTTTGGCTGATACCTCTCACTCGATGAAAATTTCACTAATGGAATCTTCTTTTCAGGGCAGCTCCTGTCAGTAGCCATGCCTCTTTCTGATGGGAATATGATTGTGGTGGCCCCCTCTGGAAGAGGAGGATTGGGTCTGTCGCCAGGTCTCCAAGCAACAGACAAGACCCTGGACACCTTAACAACATTCCAGCCAATTTTCCTCCGACTGAATTGGGAAATCATTGGCCAATGAGGGAATCTTCAAAGATGGGAGGTAGCTGCAGTACGCTCACAGTTCACTTCTTTCAGATGTAATACACTTTCAGTAAAGTAGCTATCTCCTTAACATTCCTACATTCTATCCACAAAGCCTCGTTTGAGGATCCTGCCGAGGTGTCATCTCTCCCTAATGCAAGAATTGACTCCTTAATTAATAGTGCAAGACTATTGATGGCCTCTTCTGTCTCACAAAAAGATCCTGTAACCCTGGAACGTTTAGTTGCCAGTCCAGCCCTTCTCTCAATCTTGTTTCTGTGATGGTAACAATATCATGCTTCTGTGTGTCAATCAATGCCATTAACCCATCAGTCTTATCTGTTACATTCCGAGCATTAAAGACCGTTCATTCTTGCCTTTGTCTTTTGACACTCAATATGGCTGAACTCAGTGATTTGCTTCTGTTCCTGTCGCATGATGTGTCTCTGTTGCATCAATATTCTGTGGTCCCCTCCCTCTGTCAGACTAGTTTAAACTCCTCCCAACAGCACCAGCAAACCTCCCTGCCAGGATGTTGGTCCCAATGTGGTTCAGGTGCAGACTGTACTGTTTGCCCATGTCACACCTCCCCAGAAACAACCCCAGTAATCCAGGAATCTAAAACCCTCCCTCTTGCACCAACTCTTGATCCTCACATCTTTCTACCCTATTTTCCAGTTTCGAAACTTGCAAGAACGTGGCACTGGGAATAGTCCAGAGATAACAACTGTTGAGGTCCTGCTTTTAATCGACCACCCAGCTCCCTGAATTCTTGATACAAGGCCTCATAGAACATAGAACATAGAAGAATACAGCGCAGTACAGGCCCTTTGGCCCTCGATGTTGCGCCGATCCAAGCCCACCTAACCTATACTAACCCACTATCCTCCATATACCTATCCAATGCCCGCTTAAATGCCCATAAAGAGGGAGAGTCCACCACTGCTGCTGGCAGGGCATTCCATGAACTTACGACTCGCTGAGTGAAGAACCTACCCCTAACTTCAGTCCTATATCTACCCCCCCTTAATTTAAAGCTATGCCCCCTTGTAATACCCGACTCCATACGCGGGAAAAGGTTCACACTGTCAACCCTATCTAACCCCCTAATCATCTTGTACACCTCAATCAAGTCACCCCTAAACCTTCTTTTCTCTAATGAAAACAGCCCCAAGTGTCTCAGTCTATCCTCATACGATCTTCCTTCCATACCAGGCAACATCCTGGTAAACCTCCTCTGCACCCGTTCCAGTGCCTCCACATCATTCCTATAGTATGGCGACCAAAACTGCACACAATATTCCAGATGCGGCCGCACCAGAGTTTTATACAACTGCATCATGACCTCAGGACTCCGGAACTCAATTCCTCTACCAATAAAAGCCAGTACGCCATATGCCTTCCTCACCGCACTATTTACCTGGGTGGCAACTTTCAGAGATCTGTGTACATGGACACCAAGATCCCTCTGCTCATCCACACTACCAAGTATCCGACCATTAGCCCAGTACCCCATCTTTTTGTTATTCTTCCCAAAGTGAATCACCTCACATTTAGCTACATTGAATTCCATTTGCCACCTTTCTGCCCAGCTCTGCAGCTTCTCTATATCCTGCTGTAACCTGCCACATCCTTCCTCACTTTCAACAACTCCTCCGACTTTCGTATCATCCGCAAACTTGCTCACCCAACCTTCTAACCCCTCTTCCAGGTCATTTATAAAAATGACAAACAGCAATGGTCCCAAAACAGATCCTTGCGGAACACCGCTAGTGACGGCACTCCATGAAGAAACTTTGCCATCAACTACTACCCTCTGTCTTCTTCCATCCAGCCAATTCCTAATCCAAACCTCCAACTCACCCTCAATGCCATATCTCCGTATTTTCTGCAGTAGCCTACCATGGGGAACCTTATCAAACGCCTTACTAAAATCCATATATACCACATCTACCGCTTTCCCCTCATCAACCTCCTTCGTCACCTTTTCAAAGAATTCAATAAGGTTTGTGAGGCACGACCTGCCCTTCACAAAACCATGCTGACTATCCTTGATCACATTATTCCTATCCAGATGTGCATAAATCCTATCCCTTACAATTCTCTCTAAGACTTTGCCCACAACAGAAGTGAGACTCACCGGCCTATAGTTACTAGGGTTATCCCTACTCCCCTTTTTGAACAAGGGAACCACATTTGCTATCCTCCTGTCTTCTGGCACTACTCCTGTAGACAAAGAGGACATAAAAATCAAGGCCAATGGCTCTGCAATCTCCTCCCTTGCTTCCCAGAGAATCCTAGGATAAATGCCATCAGGCCCAGGGGACTTATCTATTTTCACCTTTTCCAGGATTTCCAACACCTCTTCTCTACATACCTCAAAGCCATCCATTCTACTTATTTGTGTCTCAGTATTCACATCGACGATAATGCCCTGTTCCTGAGTAAATACTGAAGAAAAGTATTCATTCAGTGTCTCCCCAATCTCTTCCGCCTCCACACGCAACTTCCCACTACTATCCTTGACTGGACCTATTCCTACCCTAGTCATTCTTTTATTCCTAACATACCTATAGAAAGCCTTAGGGTTTTCCCTAATCCTACCGACTAAGGACCTTTCATGTCCCCTCCTTGCTGCTCTTAGCTCTCTCTTCAGGTCCTTCCTGGCTACCCTATAACTCTCAATCGCCCCAATTGAACCTTCACGTCTCATCTTGAGATAGGCCGCCCTCTTCCATTTAACAACGGATTCCAATTCCTTATTAAACCACGGCTCCCTCGCACGACCCTTTCCTCCCTGCCTGACAGGTACATAATTATCAAGGACATTCAATAGTTGCTCCTTGAACAAGCTCCACATATCATTTACACTCTTGCCTTGGAGTCTACTTTTCCAAGCCACACATCCTAAGTCATGCCTCACCGCATCATAATTTCCCTGACCCCAGCTATAACTCTTGCCCTGTAGTACACACTTATCCCTCTCCATCACGAGAGTAAAAATCACCGAATTATGGTCACTATCCCCAAAGTGCTCACCTACCTCTAATTCTAACACCTGGCCTGGTTCGTTACCCAGAACCAAATCCAGTATGGCCTCACCTCTTGTTGGCCTGTCTACATATTGTGTCAGGAAACTCTCCTGCACACATTGAACAAACACTGACCCATCTAACGAACTTGAGCTATAGCTTTCCCAATCAATATCAGGAAAGTTAAAGTCCCCCATAACCACCACCCTATTACTGTCACTCATCTCCTGAATCACCTTCCCTATCCTTTCTTCTACGTTAAAATTCCTCATTCCTCACTCTGGCCATACCATTGTACATGTTGCTACCAATGAACTTTAACTCATCACCTTTCCCTTTCAGGATGTCCCGCAGCCATTCAGTGACATCCCTGACCCTGGCACCAGGGAGGCAACACAGCATCCTGGAGTAACGTCTTCGGCTGCAGAAACACCCGCCTGCTTTCCCAACTAAAGAATCCCCGATCACTGTTGGTCTTCTTTCCTTCTTCCTCCCCATCTTGTGTAGTCAAGCTGCTCGTGGTGACAGACGGCTTGGATCTGACTGCATTCCTCTAAGGAGTCAGCATCCTCATTAGCTTCCAACATTGAATCCTGGTGAGTGAATGGGACACCAGGGGACTTCTGCACTCACAGAGGGTAGTGGATTAAATTCTGAGTAGATTGTCTGGTGTCTGCTGTTACCTGGATGACATTCCGTTCACTGGATCCGCCAAAGAGGAACATTTGAAGAACCTTAAAGAAACCTTCAAAATGTTCTGGGACCACAGCCGACAAGTAAAAAGGGAGAAATGGGAGTTTTGAAAAGACTCCATAGAGTGTCTGTGCCATATAATCCATGGAAATACACAAGGGACCCAAGAAGTTGGAAACTATCAGGAAGGCCCCAAGACAAGAATGTGCTCCAACTGAGATCGACCTTCGTAAAACACGATGGAAAGTTTGTGTCTATCTGACTATCGTGCTAAAGCCCCTGCTGGGGAAGGGCAGCAGTGGAAATGGACGCAGGAATGTGAGGGAGTTTACTGGGACGTGAAGCATACTTTAAAAAGATCAGAACTGTTGACCCATTTTGAGTCAAAGTTGCCAGTCTAGTTAGCATGTCAGTACAGTTCCAGAACAGTCTGCCTGTTTGTACACTTCCAGTACAGTCAGCATGTTAATACAGTTCCAGTACAGTCAGCACGTTGGTACAGTTCCAGTACAATCAGCACGTTAATGCAGTTCCAGTACAGTCAGTATGTTAATACAGTTCCAGTACAGTCAGGACGTTTGTACAGTTCCAGTACAGTCAGTATGTTCTTACAGGTCAATACAGTTAGTACCAGCCCCGTAGATAGGGTTTACTATACTGTCACACACCTTACCGTATGGAAAGGAAAGACCCATCACGTTCATGTCGAGGTCACTGACAAAGATGGAGGGGAAGTATACCCAAGTGGAAAAGGAAGGATTGGACATGGAGTTTAACTTTGTGAAGTTCTCCCATTTCCTTTCCAGCAGGCACTGAGTGCTGTGGACAGACCACACGATGCTAATCTCCAGTTTTGACCTGCATATGGGATACTATCAAAGGAGGCAGTATGCCTGTAGAGATGGGCACGGGTTCTGTCAGACACTGACAGGCAGAGAGGAGCAGCAACACAGATGCCGTGTCAAGGTTAGCACTGCTGAGAAATAATGATGTTCCAGACTGGAACCTCAGGATTATATACCTTTCCCGGGAAGAGGAGATGCCAGTGTCAGTGACGTAGGTACAGAGTGATGCGTGGAATGATTCCCCCCTTGGGCTTCATGATGAACTTAATCCTGAAAGGAAGGACTTGTCTTAGAAACCGCCCAGCGTTACACCCTTACCCGTCCATGAGCTGGGAATTGTCGATATCAGTCTGGTGTTTCATGGGAGAGTTGGTATTCCTTCCGCCTCCCCCGCCCCCATAACGAGGAACGGTACGGACCAAGGAGACCACGGGCGTCCCAACATGATACAAATGAAATAAGTAGACAACAGGTTTTTTTGGTTGCCAAATGTGGACTCCCAGTCTGAGAAGAAAGTGAGAACATGCAAATTATCTGCAATGGTAAGGAAGGCGCTACCAATGTTGTCCCTCCACCTGTGGGAATGGCCTCAATTACCATGACAGCAGATTCATTTTGATTTCAAAGGATTAGTAGAGGGACAGATGTTACTAGTGATCATGGATTAGATTAGATTAGATTAGATTAGATTAGATTAGATTACAGTGTGGAAACAGGCCCTCCGGCCCAACAAGTCCACACCGACCCGCCGAAGCGAAACCCACCCACACATCTATCCCTTACCTAACACTACGGGCAATTAGTATGGCCAATTCACCTGACCCTGCACATCTTTGGATGGTGGGAGGAAACCGGAGCACCCGGAGGAAACCCACGCAGACACGGGGAGAACGTGCAAACTCCACACAGTCAGTCGCCTGAGGCGGGAATTGAACCCGGGTCTCTGGCGCTGTGAGGCAGCAGTGCTAACCACTGTGCCACCGTGCCACCCACTAATGGATGTCCACTCCTAATGGCCAGAGGGAGCAGGTTTGAAGTCAGTATCAAAATAAGCTAGGGTAGACCGATTGGATGAAATATTTGCCAGGTTCAGGAGCTCTAAATAAGTTGGGAGTGACAGTGGTCCGTAGTTTGTCCTGCAAGTGTTCGAGGAGAACCTGGAAATTCACGGAGTAAGACACGAGAGATGGGCTCCATGTCATCCTGTGACTAACAGTCAGGAGGAGAGATTTGTATAAAGCATGAAACAAGCTTTACATCCCACACAGGGTGACGCGTCACTGTGAGGGTGGTTCACTCTGAGGACAAGGAGATTGTCAAGGACACCAAGGGTCACGGCAAGAAATTGTGAGAATGGAGTTGAGAAACGTATCAGCCATGATTGAATGGCGGAACAGGCTCGATGGGCTGAATGGTGTAATGTCTGCTCCTGTGTCCCATGGTCTTTATTGAATGTATAACCCTTAGTTAATTGCTAAATTAGAATTAACTACAAGAAATAATTATTAAGAAATAAGAAATAATATGTATATCCCTTAGTTAATTGCTAAATTAAGGAATAACTACAATTAGCTTAAAAGAAAGATCTCTCAATACTCCCACATTCCCCAACTCCCAGGTCAAGAGAAGGCATCTAAAACTGTCCTTCAGATAATTGCAAAAGTTTTCTGAATTCTCTAAGGTACCTTAAAGGTGCAGCAGGCATGTGCAGACTAGGAGCTGAAGTGGATCATTTGGCTCCCTCAGCCTTCTCAGTCATTCAATAAAATCAAAGCTGATCTAGTTGTGCTATGAATTTGATATTCCTATCTAACGCCAACGCAACCAAGGGTTCCCCTACCTAACATGAATCTATCCATCTCTGCCTTCAACGTACCCAATGACCCTATCTCCACCACCTTCTCAGGCAGTGATCCAAAGTCACACAACTGCCTGAGGGAAAAATATTCTCCTATCCCTGTCACTAAAGAGCGGCCATTCTTGTTGAAACGGTATGCTATCAATTTATTTTTTCTGTTATGAATACCACACGCACTCAGATACAGCACCTTTACTTTTGTTTTTTTTAATGTCAAAACATCTAAATTTAATTTCCTCTGTCTATCTCTCTGTCTCTTCCTCGAACCTTTGATTCACATATTATTTTCTTTCTCGCTTACTCTGGCTCTTTGACTTATCACATCTTTTCACAACTGATCTGTGTGAGAGAAACCCCTGTGTGCCTCTCAAGTTTTGCAGTTTGTAAGATGGTTCTGGTGAAAGCTACCCCCCTTTCGGTATAGAGCGCCCAGGCCCTCCCACTTCTCCCTTTCCTGGTGCCAATGGCCCCAGAACTAGGATCGAGCTCTCCCACCCCAGTCAGAGGAATGAAACATCATCAGGAGAAGGCAACAATGTGGATGTAAGATCAAGAACGAGTCAATCATGTTCTTGTTAAATGGTGAAGTGAATTTGCGGAATGAATGGTCAATGTTCCAAATTGTTACTTAGTTCCTAATGCAAGAAATATAACAGCCAACAGTGAAGTTTACAAACCAGTTTTAGACCAGAGACAAAGGTTTGACATTGAGCTCGAATCTTTATCAGTTTTACTAGGCACTGGAGGGTTTGTCAGTCACAGACTGGTTCTGAACGTTGAGTCAGAAAACCACCCTCCACCACATTCCTGACGAAGAGCTTATGCCCGAAACGTCGTCTCTCCTGCTGCTCAGATACTGCCTGACCAGCTGTGCATTTCTAGCAGCACACTTTTTAAATTTAGAATCGTACAGTCCTACAACACAGAGACAGGCCCTTCAGCCCAAACTGGTCCATGCCAACCAAAATGTTTGGGCCGCCTGACAGACACATCCATGTTCGGGCCTCCTGACAGGCCGGGGTGTCCATGTTCGGGCCTCCTGACAGGCCGGGGTGTCCGTGTTCGGGCCTCCTGACAGGCCGGGGTGTCCGTGTTTGGGCCTCCTGACAGGCCGGGGTGTCCGTGTTCGGGCCTCCTGATAGGCCGGGGTGTCCGTGTTCGGGCCTCCTGACAGAATGATGTTCTCCAAGACATCAGTCGAATTCCCAACCCTTCAAACAGTAGCACTGGAAATTTCTGGCCCTGAGAATTAATAGATCACAGACTCATTCAATGTCTCATCCAAAACCCAAATAATCAACAATGCAGCTCTCCCACGGTGGATTGTGTCAGAAACCCCACAGCTTGGTCACTCCAATCCTCAGTAAACCAAGTTTGCAGCCACTTGTTTCCATGACGATGACAACCTTCTTAGTAGCTGATCTCTTGTGGCGGCGGCTGTATTCATCAAACAAATAAATTCAGGGATGATGGTGTAGTGATACTGTCACTGGGCTCGACGTGAAGGGGTTAATGTTCTGGGGACAGAGGCTAAAACCCCACCAAGGCAGCGCGTGGAATTTAAATTCAGTTCATAAAATCTGGAATTTATAGTCAGACCATCCATAACAATATCAACGATTGTTTAAAAACCACATCTACTTCACTAACTACCTTCAGGGAAGAAAATCTCCTACCCTCACCCAGTTTGGTCTCCATATGACTCCAGACCCACAACAATGTAACTGGCTGTGAACTGAACGAGGAAAAAGCACAGCAAGACAGCCCTTTCAAGGGCAAGTAGAGGTAAACAAAAAATACTGTCCTTGCCAGTGTTGCTGACATTCCATTTGTTAAAAGCTTAAAGATGAATCAAACTGTTTAAAATTTCTCACATTCCTGACATCACTCGTGTTTTGAAAGTCTGACCCACATATGTTGACTCGTGTTTTAAATATTTCCAGTATTATTCCGAATTCACTCTTCCTAAATCGTTGAAAAGGAACAGGAGAATATAAGGATTTTCCAATTCATTCTTCACTGTAGGGAGAAGTTAGAACTCTCCGAGAGGAATTCCTCCACTGTCTAATACATTAGAGTTGTGTACAAACTATCAGTGCACTGCCTGCAATACCGTACTCCAAATTCCCACTAGCAAGGAATTTGCCTTTTCGTACTGATCAACTTGAATCAGCTCAAATCCATTCCCTCCCCAGGCTGAACTACCAATAAACAAATGTACATGGGGTTGATCCCAATCGTATTTATCAGACTTTATCAGAATTTCAGAATCCGCTTCAGTCATGCATTAAACAGAGTTACGCTCAAAAACTGTCTGCAAACAGCCTGATGAGACAGTGCAGGAACGTACCCCGGAAACCTCCGAGAGCAGGAGTGCACTGAATAAGCAGCAAGACACCAATAACCAACAGCATTTCCTTCTTCATCTTCTCCAAAGAATTTCACAGGATCAGGCTGAGATAACAATTCAGAAGAAGTGCCTGAAGCAGGATGCGAAGTTTTTGCTTTCCATATAATAGTGCAATGGGAGTGAATCTCCTCTTAATCCCTTTCCCTTCTATGTGACCGTAAATCCAGTGACCAGATTGACTCAATTGTCACTCCTCCAGCTTAAAGTCACAGCGTTCTGTAGTTTGGCCCCTCTCCAAGTCTCAGTCTGCTCTGACAACTGAGCTGATCTGACAAGGGTACAAATAGAACATATAGTTCATGACTGTGCATGATCATAGAATCCCATCAGTGTAGAAACAGGCCATTCAGCCCACCTGGTCACACCAACATTCTGAAGAGGATTGCACCCTGACCCATCCCCCGATCCTATATTTCCCATGGCCAATCCACCTAACCTGCACATCCCTGAACACTGTGGGTAATTTATCATGGCCAATCCATCCAACCCTGCACATCTTTGGACTGTGGGAGGAAACTCACGCAGACACCAGCAGAAAGTCTGTGTGGAGTTTGCACAGTCAGCCGAGGTTGAATCGATCCCGGGTCCTTGCTGTGAGGCAGCAGTGCGAATCACTGAGGATCGGGCCATGGCCATATCAATCCGTGGCTAGGGTTAACAACCACTGATGTGAGTTCAAGCACTTCAGTTAATGAACCACATTTGCAATAAAGCTGGCCCATGTGAGAGATAATTGTTGTTGTGGTTCTGTTCACGAGCTGGGAATTTGTGTTGCACATGTTTTGTCCCCTGTCTAGATGACATCCTCAGTGCTTCAGAAACTCCCGTGAAGCGCTTCTGTATGTTTCAGCCTGCATTTATAGTCGTTTGTCTCTGCTGCTTCCGGTTGTCAGTTCCAGCTGTCTGCTGCAGTGGCTGGTATATTGGGTCCAGGTCGATGTGTTTGTTGATAAAATCTGTGGATAAGTGCCATGCCTCTAGAATTCCCTGGCTGTTCTCTGTTTGGCTTGTCCTATAATTGTAATGTTGTCCCAGTCGAATTCATGTTGCTTGTCATCCGCGTGTGTGGCGACTAAGAATAGCTGGTCGTGTCGTTTCGTGGCGAGTTGGTGTTCATGGATACGGATCGATAGCTGTCTTCCTGTTTGTCCTTGTAGTGTTTTGTGCAGTTCTTGCATGGGATTTTGTACACTATGTTGGTTTTGCTCATGCTGGGTATCGGGTCCTTTGTCCTGGCGAGTTGTTGTCTGAGTGGTTGTTGGTTTGTGTGCTGTGATGAGTCCTAGTGATCGCAGTAGTCTGGCTGTCAGTTCAGAAATGTTCTTGATGTATGGTAACGTGGCTAGTCCTTTGGGTTGTGGCATGTCCTCATTCCGTTGTCTTTCCATTAGGCATCTGTTGATAAAATTGTGGGGGTATCCGTTTTTGGCGAATACATTGTAGAGGTGTTCTTCTTCCTCTGTTTGCAGTTCTGGTGTGCTGCAGTGTATTGTGGCCCTTTTGAAAAGTGTCTTGATGCAACTTCTTTTGTGTGTGTTGGGGTGGTTGCTTTCGTAGTTCAGGACTTGGTCTGTGTGAGTGGCTTTCCTGTATACCTTTGTGGTGAATTCTCCGTTCGGTGTTCTCTGTACCATCACTTCTAGGAATGGGAGTTGGTTGTCTTTTTCTTCCTTTCTAGTGAATCGGATTCCTGTGAGTGTGGCGATGATGAGCCGGTGTGTGTTTTCTATTTCTGTGTTTTTAATGATTACAAAAATGTCATCTACATGCCTGACCCAGAGTTTGGCTCAGGAAGGTCTTACGAGGGAAGGCTGAGGGAACTGAGGCTGTTTTCATCAGGGAGAAGAAAGTTGAGAGGTGACTTAATCGAGATGTATAATATAATCGGAGGTTCAGATCTATTTTCACATTTTCCAAAAGTACTAAGACCTCTTCTTTGTCAACGACAAACGCATATAATCTAATAACCTGAATCTCCGTATTCTCACTAACATTGACCTTTTCCAATGTGAATACTGACGAAACGTATTCATTAAGTGTTTCCCCTATGTCCTTAGATTCCACACACATCTTTCCACTACTACCTTTGATTGGCCTTACTCTTACTTTAGTCATTTATTTATTCATGATATAGCTATAGAATGTCTTCGGGTTATCCTTGATCCTATCCATCAACGACTTTTCATGTCCCTTCCTGGCTCTTCTTAGCTCTTTCTTCATGTCTTTCCTGGCTAACTTGTAACTGTCAAGTGCCGTAACTGAACCGTAGCATCTCATCCAAACATATGCCTACCTCTTCCTCTTGACAAGAGCTTCAACTTCAACCATAACTCCCTCTCTCGACAAATCACTCCCTGCCTGATAGGTATATACTTATCAAGGACACACATTATTTGTTCCTTGAATAAGCTCCACATTTCAAGTGTGTCCATCCCTGCAGTTTCCTTCCCCATCCTATGCATCCTAAACTTTGCCAAATTGCATCATAATTGCCTTTCCCCCAGTTATAGCTCTTTCCCTGCGGTATATACTTATCCCTGCCCATTGATATTGTAAACATAAGCGAATTGTGGTCACTACCGCCAAAGTGTTCATCTATCTCCAAATCGAAAACCTGGCCGGGTTCTTTCCCTAATACCATATCCAGTATGGCATCACCCCTTGTTGACATGTCTACATACTGTGTCAGAAAACCCTCATGCACACATTGAATGAAAAACTGACCCATATGAACTACTTGAACAATCAAATTCTCAGTCAATATTGGGGAAGTTCAAGTCTCCCATAAAAACTACCCTGTTATTCTTGCTCCTATCGTGAATCATCTTTGCTATCCTTTCATCTACGTCCCTGGAATAATTCAGGGGCCCATAGAAAACTCCCAACAGGGTGACCTCTCCTTTCCTGTTCTTAACCTCAGCCCAAACTACCTCAGTGCATTAGTCCACAAACGCTATCTCAGCTTCTCTAATACTATCCTTGAGTAACAATACCACCCCCACCCCCCAACCTCTTTTACCACTTTCTCTGTTCTAACTGAAACATCTGAATCCTGGAATCTGCAACAAACATTCCTGTTATACATTCACAATCTGGAAAAAGGAATTGAAGGCATTATTGCAGATGAGACAATGAGAGTCCGAGGGACCGATCATTCTGAGGAAGCAAGAAGGCAACAGAGTGACGTGGGCAGGCTCGGAGGGTGATCAAAGATTGGCAGGTGGTCGAGAGTATGGGAAAGGCTGTGAGCAGACATTTTGATGGCAAGAGTAAAGGCAAAGACTATTTTTATGAATGGGGAAAGGCTTCAGAAATCTGTAGTGCAAATGGACTGGGGAGTTCTAATTTAGAATTCTCTTCAGGTTATCATGTGGGTTCAGCAGGTGGTCAGATAAGCAAATGTAATGTAGGCATTATAATCAAGAGAGCTAGGAACCAATAACAGATGTACTGCGGAGACTCAGCATTTGGAATAATGTGTGTACGTTCGGGCCCCATATCCAAGGAAGGAGGTGCTGGTATTGCAGGCGTTCTAGATGAGACTTACAAGATTGATCGAAGAGCTGAAGGGCATGTTATATAAAAATAAAATAGTCTCACATATTAGGTATATGCAACTTGGTTCAAAACAATCTCTTGGAACAGTTTTAAGAGTGTCGGGGCATTCCGAAGTGGAAAATCTGGACAGCAAAGAGAGGATATGAGGGAGCTTTGGCAAATAAGATTAAGGATAACCAGAAGAGATTTGACAAGTGCATTAAGAGTGAGACAGCAGGTAGATATATAGAGAGAGAAAAAGAGAGAGACTAGGTTCCCTTCAAGGTGAAAGAGGTCATCTTTGCGTTGAAACTTGTGAGATGGCAGATATATTAAACGAATGTTTCGCTTCAGTTTGCACTGCAGAGAAACAAAAGGTAGCTAGAGAGCTCAGTGAAATAAATATTGATGTTTTGAAAGTAGTAGGAGAAAGTGAGGACTGCAGATGCTGGAGATCAGAGCTGAAAATGTGTTGCTGGAAAAGCGCAGCAGGTCAGGCAGCATCCAAGGAGCAGGAGAATCGACGTTTCGGGCATGAGCCCTTCTTTAGGATTCCTGAAGAAGGGCTCATGCCCGAAACGTTGATTCTCCTGCTCCTTGGATGCTGCCTGACCTGTTTTGAAAGTAGTGCACGTTACAGAAGATGTAGTGCTGGAGGTCTTAGAAAATATTAAGGTGGATAATTTTCTACAACCTGATCAAGTGTAACCCAAGACTTTGCAGGAAGGTAGGGAGGAAATTTCTAGGTTCTTTGCAGAAATATTTGTAACATTGATAAATATGGAAGAGGTTCTGAATGACTGGACAGTGGCTAATAGTGTGCATTTATTTTAAAAGGGTTGTAAAGAGAAGCTTGGGAACACTAGACCGTCAGTCTGACTTCAGTGGTGGGTAAGTTGTTGGAAGTAATTCTGCAAGGTAGGATTATTTTGCATTAAAAGAGGCAAAGAATGATCAGGGATATCCAACATGATTTTGTGCGAGGGGACATACAGTCTCTCGAAATTCACTGAGTTTTGCGAGGAAGAAACCTAGAAGGTTAACCAGGGCAGAGAAGGACACGATGTCTCCTTCGAATTTAGTAAAGCCTTTAAAAAGATTGGAGAGTAAAGAGATTATCCAACATTACAAAGTGATCTTGATCACTTGGGTCAGTGGGTTGAGGAGTGGCAGATCGAGTTTAATTTAGATAAATGCAAGATGCAGCATTTTGGTAAAACAAACAAGAGTAGGACTTGTTGTAATTGGGGATAATATGTCCTTGCAATTGGAATAATGTGAACGATGCCAGTTTTAGACTGGGGTGGACAAAGTCAAAAATTACACGACACTGGTTTATACTCCCTCAGGTTTATTTGGATGCACGAGCTTTTTGGAGCATTGCTCCTTCCTCAGGCAGCAAGTGAGAGAGAGAGGACATCGGGCACAGAATTTGTAGAAAAGACCAAACCGGTCATACAACATGTGTAAATGTTTCGAATAAACCTCGATGGCTTTTAAGCCTTTAATGCGTAAGAATGGAAGTACAGGTTCCGATTGATTAATTTGTCAATCCCTGCCTCAATATACCTTCCAACTTTATGAAAATATAGGTGAGACTTCGGTCAGACAATGCATTTTAGGTGTGAGGCCATGTTTCAACTCTGTTTGTACCTCAGCCTAGAGCAAGACTGGTTTTATTTCGGAAGTAGGAATTTATAAAATGTCACCTTGACTGACTATCTACAGATTGTATGCTTCTGGGGGAAAAGAATAGAATGTATCTGCAAATTGAAATCTGCAAATTCAATTTCATCCCATAGAAATAGATGTGTGTTTGAGGAAGAGGGAGGGAGACCGTCCGGGTTAGTGGATGTGTTTGTGTTTGCGTGTGCTCTTGTGAAAGAGTGTGTGTGTTTGCTTGAGAGGGAGAGTGTATGAGTGTGAACAAGTATGCGTGAGGGCATTCATGTGAGTGTGTGCAACAATGTATGTGCTTGTGAGAGAGTGCATATGATTCTGAGAGAGGATGTGCCTGTGAGAGAGTGTGGTGCGTGTCTGTATGAAAGAGCATCTGTGTGAAAGTGTGTGCGTTTGTCCTTATGTGAGAGAGTGTAAGTGTGTGCGCATGTGGGAGTATTTGCATGTAAGCGAGTGCAAGTGTATAAGAGAGGGTCTGCGAGAGTGTGTGTGTGAGTGTGTGAGGGACTATATACACATGATGCAGTATATGGATGTGAGAGAGTTTGAAGTGTTTGAGAGAGGTTGTGTGCATATGAGAGAGGGTCTGAGTGAGTGTGGGAGTGTAATTGTGTGTGAATGTGTGTGTATGTATCCGTGTGTACGAGTCTATGACATTAACCCAAGATCCTGGTTGATACCATCCTCATGGGTTCTGAACATAGCTATCAGTTTCTATACCCCAACTCTGCATTATTGCATAAACCGAAGTCTGCCTTGGAGGACATTGACCTGAAGACCCTGTGCTGAATGTCCTTGACCGCTGAAGTGATCCCTCCACCCCGCCCCCGGAGGGAACATTCCTGTCTGGCGATTGTTGCGTGGTGTCCATTTATCCGCTGTTGTAGCATCTGTTTCATTTTGCCACTGTGCCATTCCTCAAGAGAACCTTGCCTGCAGGGTCGGAGACAGACAACATTCGTCGAGTCACATGAGTATCTTCCGGGCACGTGGTGAGTGGTGTCCCCGTGTGTAATGGTAGTATCCCTGTCTATGTTATGGCGTGTTGTTACAAAGGAGAAAGTGAGGACTGCAGATGCTGGAGATCAGAGCTGAAAATGTGTCTCCTGAGGAGGTCATGACGGTTTTATGTTGTGGACTTCTTTAACAGAACAGGATACGATGCTCAACTCATCAATAGCAGTACTGACATGTCACAACGAGAAACTGTAATGACCTCCTCAGGAGACAGACACGGGATAGGACTGTTAGGGTACACTTTGTTGTCCAGTACCCTAACAGTCCCGGGAGCAGAGAAACTACGTCATGTACTTCACAGCCTGCAACACATTATCGATGAGCATGAGCACCTTGCCAAGATATTCCCTGCCCCTACGCTTCTCGTCCTAATATAATTGCCAAACCTTAAAGAGACCATTGTTCACAATAAACTGCCCAGTCTACAGGCCAACATCGACCACAACACCACATAGCCCTGTCATGGCAACCACTGCAAGACATGTGAAAGCATCGATATGGATGCTACCATTACACGTGGGGACAGCACCCACCACGTGTGTGGCAGATATCCCATACGCTGCAAGCAAGGATGCCCCGAGGCATAGTATATTGGCGAGAACAAGCAAATACTATGACAACGTCTGAATGGACTCCACACAATAATCGACACAAAACTATGTTCACTCTCAGTTGGAGAACACTTCAGCGGCCAAGGTTATTCAACCTTGGATCTTCAACTGAACATCCTTCAAGGCGGACTTCGAGATACACAACAACGCAGAGTCGTCGAGCAGCGGCTGATAGCCATGTTCAGTACACCTGAGGACGGCCTTAATCAGGATCTTGGGTTCATGTCACACTACAGTCACAGATACACACACACACACATACACACACACATATACACACACACACACACACATATCACTGGGTGAATTTGAATTTGCAGGCTGTCAGTCCATGTGACATTTGATAAATTTAGTAAATAAAACCAGTCTGACTCCAGGTTGTGATTCAGACATAATCTAAACTTAAATGCATTGCCTGAGCTGAGATGTCACCTTTTATAATATAGTGATAAAGCGTTAAGCTACCTTGGGGGTAGTGACTTAAATGAAATTCTGGGATTTCCATATTAATCGATCAAAACCTGCATCCTTATTCTAGGTGATTAAAGACTGAACAGCAATTTGGGTTTGTCTAATAGATTGCATCAGTTATATGACACTTTGATGATTTACTCTAAATTCTGTGTCCTATGTATCCTGTTTCACGATCTACCTGACATAGGAGCAGCGCTCTGAAAACTGGAACTTTGAACTAAGCCTGTTGGACTATGACCTGATGTCGTGTGATTATTAACTCACTCAATGTCAGTTACTTCAACACAAAGACAAGCAACAATATATTTCGCTCTGCTGCTTTGCACTTATTAATTAATATTTTGATGATATACAAATTAAAGTTATAGATACAGTCAGTAGGATGGTGCCTTTTCTACTGGCCCCTGAGTTGAGAGAAACATTGCAATGTGTCCCTGTAACTGCCCTCCACCCCCCTCCCCCCCGGTGGGATAAGGTTGGACAAGTCAGCGCTACCCTCAGTCTGTTACCATAGCGACAGGCTGCTTCATTGCTGAAACATTGAAATGACGTGAAAATCCTGGATGGATTGATTAATGAGTGAGTGTGATGAATTGATTAATTTGGTTGAAGGGATATTTCAGAACATTCTTCAGCTGCTGTCTGAACTTAGTCTGGGTCACGGCATAAATCGCAGTGTTTGTGCAGCAACTGAGGAGTTGCAGCATGAAGCCCAATTCCCGCACAAACCAGTGCAGTGACACAGTCTTATAACCAATCAAAAACATCCGGTACCATATAGAATAAACCATTAACATTGACCACAACAGGATGAAATTGGCCGAAATCACCATCAGTAAGATGACAGATTTTGTGCGTTTTTGCATTTCTGTGTCACACTGACCATCCCCATTGGTGTGGGCCCAGAGTCTCCTGCGAGATCTGCTGGTCACGAAGATATGCCTTACGGTGATAACATTGAGCAGCAGAATCAGTAGAAAGGGGAGAGTCGGGTTTAGAATATGGTGGAGGAATTCAATTGTGACCCAGACATGAGATAGTTGATCATTCCTTGTTAGAGAACAAAACCAGGGATTGTTCTCCAGCCAATACCAGCGAGAGAGCATAAAATACCAGAAAATGTTCTTCAAAATGCTCAGCATAGTTACTGCTCCCAGAACCGTATTTGCCGTTTTCCTACTGCAATATTTACTTTTCAGCTTCTGGCAACAAATGGCCACAAATCGATCAAAGGTGAAAGTGACAGTAAACCAGACAGAACAGTCAGTGGCTGCAAAAAGCAGGACGGCGTGGATATTACACACCGGGATAGACTCCAGGAAATAAAACTGTTCCTGATACACAATGGGAATGTGCCTCCATATCACATCGAGGATAACGACTAGTACATCTGCCACTGCCATGGTCCCCAGGTAACGACTGACACATGCAGACAATCCACAATCTTTATAGAGCAGGACGATGATCGTCACTACGTTAACTGTGAGGAAGGAAAACAAACATATAATACATCAGCCTGGAGGCAATGTTATCAGTTTAATTGAGGACCAGTGAGATTTTCGAATGTGTAACTATTCAGATATGTATTGACGTAATTGGAGCTGAATTAATAAATGGGAAATTTTGACTTGCTTATGACATAAAACTAAACAACTAATCTTCCCCAAACAGACGATTACATTTCCATAAGAACAGATGGTTTCTAGAACATTCCCATGCATTTTTTTACTTGAGGTGGCGTAAATCTGTCCCGACCGACTCCCAAGCTACCTAGACTACACCTCCACCCATCCTTCCCCCTGTAGAAACGCCATCCCATATTCCCAATTCCTTCATCTCTGCCGCATCTGCTCCCAGGACAATCAGTTCCAATACCGAACAACCCAGATGGCCTCCTTCTTCAAAGACCACAATTTCCCCCAGACGTGGTCGATGATGCTCTCCACCGCATCTTCTCCACTTCCCGCTCCTCCGCCATTGAGTCCTGCCCCTCCAATCGCTACCAGGACAGAACCCCACCGGTCCTCACGTAACACCCCACCAACCTCCATATACATCGTATAATCCGTCGTCCAACCCAACCTCAACTACAGGCACCTTCCCCTGCAACCGCAAGAAATACAAAACTTGTGCCCACACCTCCCCCCTTACTTCCCTCCAAGGCCCCAAGGGATCCTTCCATATCCGCCACAAATTCACCTGCACCTCCACACACATCACTTACTGCATCCGCTGCACCCGATGTGGCCTCCTCTATATTGGGGAGACAGGCCGCCTTTGTGGGACGTTCCAGAGAACACCTCTGGGACACCCGGACCAACCAACCCAACCACCCCGTGGCACAACACTTCAACTCCCCCTTCCACTCCACCAACGAAATGCAGGTCCTTGGACTCCTCCATCGCCAGACCATAGCAACACGACGGCTGGAGGAAGAGCGCCCCACCTTCCGCCTAGGAACCCTCCAACCACAAGGGATGAACTCAGATTTCTCCAGTTTTCTCATTTCCCCTCCCCCCATCTTGTCTCAGTCCCAACCCTCGAACTCAACACCACCTTCCTAACCTGCATTCTTCTTCCTGACATCTCTGCCCCCATCCCCACTCCGGCCTATCACCCTCACCTTATCACCCTCACCTTAACCTCCTTCCACCTGTCGCATTTCCAACGCCCCTCCCCCCAGGCCCTCCTCCCTACCTTTAATCTTAGCCTGCTTGGCACACTTTCCACATTCCTGAAGAAGGGCTCATGCCCGAAACGTCGATTCTCCTGCTCCTTGGATGCTGCCTGACCTGCTGCGCTTTTCCAGCAACATATTTTCAGCTCTGATCTCCAGCATCTGCAGTCCTCACTTTCTCCTCCTTCGACATATTGTCTAGCTATCACCATTGTTAACAGCTAACCCGAAAATGCAACTTAAAAAAGGTTTTGTGATTTACACATAAAAGAAGTGAAACTATCACTGTATTCTAACAGATGAATGGCTGAATAGACAATCAGTTTTTCAATGTACAATTTCAGTTACATCACACTGTAAATTTTTGCTATAAATACTGTGTTACGATCGAGCCGTCCACTATCACCTGATGAAGGAGCGTCGCTCTGAAAGCTAGTGTGCTTCCAATTAAACCTGTTGGATTATAACCTGGTGTTGTGTGATTTTTAACTTTCTAATTTAATAACATCCTTCTGATAGCAAAGTGACCAAAACAGAACACAATTCACCAATTGTTGCCTCACCAACGCCTTGTCCAACTGCAACATAACTTCCCAACCTCTATATTCATTGCCCTGACTGAAGGCCAGTGTACAAAGGCTCTCTTTGCTGTCCAGATAAATACTCGGTAATCCCCATTCTCTGTCTTCTGCGTGTTAACCAGTCATTATTCCATGTTAATCGATTATCTGCCAAACTGTGAGCTCCTCGCTTGTGTAGAAATCTATCTTTTGTGTATCTCAAAGAAAAATCTCTTTTCAGCCAAATCCACCATCTACCAGTTCCCCTTTATCAAGTCTGGTTTAGATATTCTCAGAGATGTCCAGCAAAAGTTTACATCATTTTACACGGTCAAATTTAATTTCCCGTTCACAAATCCATGTTGACTGTGATTGCTTTAAGCTTTTCTAAATGTACTGTAATTCCTTCTTTGATAATGGACTCAAGTACATTCCCAGCATTAACTGTCAGGCTAAATGCCTTATAGGTTCCTGGCTGAGTGATCAAAATCTTCCTGCTTTCTGTCTCATTCTGCTTCTGAAGTCATTGTAGGTTCTCCACTTTCGTTGGAACATTCCTGCATTCCAGAGAGTTATGGAATATTTCAAGCAATGCTGCTTGTCACTCTATAACCACTTCTTAAAAATCATGCCTTAGTTGCTGCTGTCTTGGTTACCCTTAGCTTTATCTTCTTTTCAAAAGCCTTGTTATTTTTGTTAGAGACAGTTCAAGAACTTTCCTCATGGTACTATCTTGCCAGTATGTTTAAAATACTTATAGTGTCTTCCCCTGTGAAGATAGATGCAAAATACTATTTTAAATTATCTGCCTGTTGCCTGCAACCAATTCCCAATTCAATTCAATTCCTCCAGGTTTCCCACATATACTTGCCTGACTTTCTTTCTTCCAAGGATCACACATTCAAATTAAACCAATTATCATACACCCAGAAAATCTTTTGCTGCCTCTTTTATTTTCCAGAATCATTTAGTCTGTGATTGAATACTGACCTTGATAGCTTTTGAACTTCAAGGATGATTCATCTTCATATTGAGTCCTTCATTTTGAAGAGAAACAATTATTTCTGAGCATTATGAGGTATCCGTGTGTCACTGTACATCCACTAACCTTTCCCTGGCTCTATTTCACATCCAGCTTCAGACCAGATAGAAGACGAATCCCTGCGATTTGTATTTCTGGTTATTCACAATCATTCTGGGGAAGTTCCACATGTGACTGAACACATGATCAGCTGACAGTAACTCCATTCTCCAAGTTTCTTTGCCTCTATCATTATTTTTTGATGATACCGCATTCTGATTGTAAGTCTGCAACATGACCTCCTTTTCATCCCAAATGAGAAACCTGGTGGACAGGACATTTCAACTTTGATTGACCCATATCCCGCAGTCCTGCCCCGACCCTGTCCCCTCCTTTCTGGAAGAACAGGAGCGATTCTCTTGCCCTTTTGTTCACTGTACTCGAATCTGCATTTAAAGAGTCATCCTCCATCACTTCCATCAAACACATTTTCCTTTCCACGTCCACTGGCAGCATTTCACAAGGGCCATTCCCTCTATGACACCTTCCAACACCCTGAACACTTCCCTACTCCCTCATGGCACCTTTCCATGCAATTGCAGAAGCTGCATCACTTGCCATTCACCCCTCCCCTCTTCACTGTACAAGGGCCAAAACACAACTTCCAGGGGAAGCAGAATTTCAGTTGTACTCTTTGAATCCAAACTCCTGTCATTGCTACTCACAGCACAGTCTCCTTGACTTTGTCAAGTCCTAACAGACAATGCTTAGACGAACTCTTCCACTCTTGGAATAACCGTGATCTTCTAATTTCTTCCCATTTCAGTAACTAACCTTGCTCTCATGCTAACATTTGACTCCTGGGCTGCTGCAATGTTCCAATTCTCGAGTAACATTTTACACTTTGGTACTTTATACCCTGTCAGCCTTAATATGCAATTCCATAACTTCACAGCCTTACCCCATTATTACTGTTCTCCATTTTTGTTTACTTTCTGCTCTCCCTATGACCTTATATATTTATGTCTTCTTTATCTTGTAATTAATAGCGAAAATCCATTTTCCCCACTCACACCTTAATTTACACCCATCATGCATCTGTTTCTCTTTCACAACAATTAAAAGTTCGTCTGTCTTCTGCACTGCACCTCCACACATTCTATTCCAATCACTTCTGCTCCACCTCTGTCAAGGGATTAAAAAGCCCATTTTCCAATCCTTTTTAGTTCTGATGAAGTGTCATACTAGACTTGAAAAATCGACCCTGTTTCTCTGTCTCTGTAGATGCTGCCAGACCTGTACATTAATAACATTTCAAATGCATTTGGGCAATACATGGAAAGGAAACATTTAGAAAGATATCGGCTAAGCGCAGGGAAATGATGGACATTTTGTTCGCCATAGACTAGTTTGGGCTAAAGGTCCTGTCTCCATGATATTGGACTCACTGACTCTATAACTCATCCGTCCTAGTGTCCCATTTCTCCAGAAATGGATAGGCACAGAACATATTTTCAGTAAGATGAGGAGATATTGAGATCTGAAATCTGGTGTCAATAATTGTGAGGTTGAAGTCAATGGAGATTGAAAACTCAATTTTTTTTCTCCAAAGGACTTTCAGGAAGCAAATCTACCATACTTTCCTGGTCTAGCAGATATGTGATTCCAGACACACAGACATGTTATAAACTCTTCAGTGGTCTCTGAAATAGCCAAGCTAAACACTCAATTGTATCAAACTGCTCCGAGGTTTTGATACAGAACCCCTGGCACTAGCTTAGGTATCAGAAAAGGGAATGGGAAGTACAATCCTGTTGATGCTGACATCTGAGAGCTTGTGAGAACATTGACAGAGCTTCCCTCTAGGCTGTGTATAATGATCGAGAAAGGAGTAGACAATTCAACTCATTAAGCCTTGCTTATTCCAATTCATGGCTGAAACCCATTACAAAGTATTTTCCCACTCCATGTGCAGATCCATTAACACGATTAATTATTGGAAACAAATATAGAATAGGCCTATTGTTCCCCAATTCAATATAATGATAGCTGATAATCTATCTTCACAACATATTCCTGATCTCTCCCAATTCAGTTGTTGTCTAGAAATCCTTAATTATATTCAGTGCCCTGGCTTTCATGGCATAATGTGGGATCGAGTTCCCCAGGTTCACCAGTCTCTGAGTGTAGTTGTTTATTACCATCTCAATGCAGAGTGGGCTGCCTGTGTTTAATACCGTGGTCCTTTGTTTTAAACGTCTCAGGTGAAATATCATCTCTATTTCCAAGCGATGTCGCCCTGCCAGAGTTTTATTAATTTCAATGAGACCGGCACTGATTTTCATAAATCTCATGAAATATAGGTCCAGTTGACCCAAACTCCACTCACACAAAAAGCCGAATGAAGCGCTTTTGCCCGAAACGTCGATTTTCCTACTCCTCGGATGCTGCCTGACCTGCTGTGCTTTTCCAGCACCACATTCCCGACTCGCACAAAAAGCATGTCATGCTCGAGTTGAGTCATCCTTCACTGCTCTCCCTCAATGACAGGTTTGTTCTTTATTAGGTAAGGAGACCAACACCGCTCACAATACTGCACAATGCTCGAGATGAGCTCTCGTCAAGACCCTGCACATCTGTAGTATGAAAACCTTCCTCCTGTACTCCAAATCCCTTGAAATAAAGGTCAATACTTAATTTACCTTTCTAGCTGCTTCCTGCTGCAGTGACTGGTGCAATATTGCTTTCAGTGACTGGTGTTCAAGGAGATCCAAATCCTTTTCAATGTTACAGATACCCAGTTGATGCGGTCTATTGTTTGGGCTACCCATGACAGAGCAGCATAAAATGGCCGATGAAAGCCCCAGCAAGCTGTGCAGAAAATGTTTAACAGAAAATATAGTGTGGAAAACGCTTGATTATAGTGGTCTCTGCACAACAAACATTGGCTATCTGTGCCTTTATAAGAGTGGAAGAGCAACATTTTCTGCTACCCTAAACATAAGAATATTTCACACCAATTGGCTGTTACTCTTAAATATTATCTAATCAATCAGCTATAATACTGCAAATAGGTTTGACTTCAGATCATAGATATAGATTCCCAAGTTAATAAATATAACTATCAAAACTAGAATGATAGTTTAGAACTAACTACAAAGAGGCCTCCTTAATCTCTTAGCAAGGAGAGCAGCAAGAAGGATAAACAAACACAAGATGTCAGAGCTGAGGGATAACGTTCATTAATCACCATGCAGAGTTCAACTTGTCACATTAACTATGGCTCAATCAGTTCATAGTAGCAAGCAATTACTAATACAGAGTGATGCACAAAACGTCAATCCTAGCTGGAAAACCCAGCACTAATGAAATAATTGTACACAGGGCAGGGAATATGTGCCCGCAATGTTAAGATAATAAGAAAATGTATAAAACAAAGTTGGCTCATATTTAAAGTTACAACATCATTGACTATTGTCCTGATCTGACTTGAAGATTAAGGGGATAATAGAGCCCTCACACTGAGGCAAGATTCACGGTGGTCTTTGCCCTCTCCTGCGTTGGACTGGATCATGCTTGAATAAATGACCATGTGACTGAACTCTGCTTGTCTCCGGAAATTTATTGCCTCTCAATGGTTGCTCCTATTTCTATTTACACTGATGAGCTTGCCAATACCTTTCCCTGTATTGAGTTCTGCCATCAGAAGTCGCTGCGTGCGTGGACCTTGGCAGTCTGCATAGAAATAAACTGGAAAAAAGCGCATTACTCCCATCATAGATCAATATTTATAGAACATAGAACATAGAAGAATACAGCGCAGTACAGGCCCTTCGGCCCTCGATGTTGCGCCGATCCAAGCCCACCTAACCTACACGAGCCCACTATCCTCCATATGCCTATCCAATGCCCGCTTAAATGCCCATAATGAGGGAGAGTCCACCACTGCTACTGGCAGGGCATTCCATGAACTCACGACTCGCTGAGTAAAGAACCTACCCCTAACATCTGTCCTATACCTACCCCCCTTAATTTAAAGCTATGCCCCCTTGTAATAGCTGACTCCATACGTGGAAAACGATTCTCACTGTCGACCCTATCTGAACCCCTAATCATCTTGTACACCTCTATCAAGTCACCCCTAAACCTTCTTTTCTCCAATGAAAACAACCCCAAGTGCCTCAGCCTTTCCTCATACGATCTTTCTACCATACCAGGCAACATCCTGGTAAACCTTCGCTGCACCCGTTCCAGTGCCTCCACATCCTTCCTATAGTATGGCGACCAAAACTGCACACAATACTCGAGATGCGGCCGCACCAGAGTCTTATCCAACTGCAACATGACCTCAATACTCCGGAACTCAATTCCTCTACCAATAAAAGCCAGTACGCCATATGCATTCTTCACCGCACTATTTACCTGGGTGGCAACTTTCAAAGATCTGTGTACATGGACACCAAGATCCCTCTGCTCATCCACAATACCAAGTATCCGACCATTAGCCCAGTACCCCATCTTTTTATTACTCTTACCAAAGTGAATCACCTCACACTTAGCTACATTGAACTCCATTTGCCACCTTTCCGCCCAGTTCTGCAGCTTCTCTCTATCCCGCTGTAACCTGCCATATCCTTCCTCACTGTCTACAACTCCTCCGACTTTCGTATCATCCGCAAACTTGCTCACCCAACCTTCTAACCCCTCCTCCAGGTCATTTATAAAAATGACAAACAGCAATGGTCCCAAAAGAGATCCTTGCGGAATACCGCTAGTGACGGCACTCCAAGATGAACCTTTGCCATCAACTACTACCCTCTGTCTTCTTCCAGCCAGTCAACTCCTAATCCAAACCTCCAACTCACCCTCAATGCCATACCTCCGTATGTTTTGCAGTAGTCTATCATGGGGAACTTTATCAAACGCCATACTATAATCCATATACACCACATCTCCCGCTTTCCCCTCGTCCACCTCCTTAGTCACCTTCTCATAGAATTCAATAAGGTTTGTGAGGCACGACCTGCTTTTCACAAAACCATTTTTCAATCAATTGCTTTTAACCATGATAGTCTGCCATTCTATTTTCACACAAATGTGCACAATATCATGTCTAACCGCATTGTTATTTGTTCTCATGTATTTTATCTATTCACTCCACTTGCCTCAGTCACCTTGGGGCCTCTTTTATGCCGTGCTCAACATTCACAATTCTACATCGTTTAGTGCCATCAATAGACTTGGAAACTTCGCATTTGATTCCCTCAAACAAAATTTTGAAATATGTTGTGAATAGTTGGGAACAAGCACAGATCCCAGCAACATCACACAAGCTTTCCCCTCCATAAAGAACATTGTTTTTGTACTCACTCACCCTTTCATTTTAGCTTTCCAATTCTAAAGCCGCCTCCATATTTTAGCACCAATCACATAAGATCTGATTTCACACACTTGGCACTTTGTCAAACATCTTTCTGAAAATACAAATGCTTTGCATCCATGACTTCTCCTTCATTTTTCAACCAGATGGTTGCTCAAATCTGCTTCCTGTTTCACAAATTGATGTTGAATTTGTTTCAGTCCCAACAATTTGTTCAAAACCGTTTATTTACTGATTTTATACTTTTTTTTCACCAGACTTAGCTTTCTAGATTTACTTGGAAGATATAGCTTTGTATTGTTTAGTATTCTGCTGTAACCTAAGGTTATGAAGGTGCAGAGGTCCTGTACCTTTAAGAGAGTTGAAAAGCTAGCGAGGCTTTTGTGACACACCACACAGTGTTCTGAACAACGTAATGATGCAAGATTTGGTCAAAACAGCTACCAGTACCTGAGTTGCCATGAGACAAAAAAAAATCAAATTCAGCCAATCAGTTTAAATTATGCCCCAGGTTACCAAACTTCAATCAAGTTTGATTTTAGCATTTTAATAATATTAAAACCAATTAAATGATCCAATGTTTTGGAATATAAAACTGGACTTTTTTGAATAATTGAGAGAGAACTACCAATGATCAACAGATGGAGGTTGCTAGTTTAAGAACTCTCTGAGAGTTGCCTGTCTGCGAAATAAGTTTGTAAACAGTAAGAAAAGAAATGACATGGAGAGGATCTACAAAGGTGATTCAGAAAATCTCACTGGTTTTCAAATGTGACTTTTGCATAAATCGTAATCGGGATTTTTTGTTGGACTAGTATGTAGAGTGGGAGGTAAAAGTTATGTTTAAGAGAACAGAGTTGCAAATATTGTTAGTTAATATTCTCTGTTAGAGTTAAAGAATAAAGTTGATAATTTTCACTTTTGGGATTGTTCTTTGCCTCTCGAACGTTAACAGATTACAGCACGAAGTGAATCTTTTCTGTGTTGCTGGCTTAAATTAGCAGAGGGATTTACCTCGTGTCGTAACTGAAGTAGTCGGGCTCTCCATGTTCAGTCCTCTGATTTGAAATTGGATGGAAGCTACACTTGTTTTCTTTCATATTTCACAGTGGCATACCTTCAGAAGTCATTATAGGGAAAGGAAGACGATGGCCTAGTGGTATTATCACTGAGTTATTAATCTCGATAATGTTCTAGGGCAATAAGGTTCAAATCTCACTAAGGAACAGGTGGAATTTGAATTTAATAAATATCTCAAATTAAGAATCTAATAATGATAACAAATCCATTGTAAATTGTTGGAAAGAGCCCTTCTGTTACATTAATACCCTTCAGCGAAGTACACTGCAAGCCTTTCCTGGCATAGTATGAATCCAAATCACCTGCAATGTAGTTGACTCTTAATTACCGTCTGGGAAATTAGGGATGGACAATAAATTCTGCCTAGCCAGCAATGCCGTTATGCCAATAATTATTTTTTAAAAGTCACTCCTGTAACCCTGGTAACAGTACTCGTCACAAACCCATCAGTTTCTGATTTTAGCTGCTCCATGATTGACCCTCCACAAACGCACAGTCATAGAAGCAGAAACTCTGTACGATCAGCAATACAGCACGGTCTACATTAATTCCATTTTGCACCACTACACCTGTAGCTGTGAACCTTATGATACTTCAAGCTCTTGTCCAAGTACTTTTTAACGGTTGTGAGGTTATGGGTCACACCTGCCTTCTGAGCAAGTACTTCCCAGGCCTCCAACATGCTCTGGGTGCAAACAAAAACTCATGTACTTTCTAGACCTCAAACCATTCACTTTGAAAGTTTGCTGCTTTTTTCTTAGCTCTTTGACTAAAATGAACAGCTACTGTCTATCCATCCCTGTCCATGTCCCTCATAATCTTGTATGTCTGAATTATGCCCCCCTCAGCCTTCTCTGCTTAAAACAAACAACCCGAGTTTATCGAGCCTCTCTCATACACTCCATCCCGGGGAACATACTGGTGAATCTCCACTGTACCCCCTCCAGAGCAATCACTGTAATTTGTCATGCAGAATCACACGCAGTATTCCATTGGTAAGCCTTGCATAGCACTTATATTCTATGCTTCGATGAATAAAGGCTATGCCCACGGTCCCCTTGCCTTCTTAACTCGTCTACTCACCTGTCCAGTCATAGTGAGCAATCTGTGCAGAAGCACGCTCTGAGTTTCCTCATGTGCTGCCATTTATTGAGTGTTCTCCTTTCTGAATCCTTCTTGCAATGTACATCACCCCATATTAATCAGGGTTCGATTACATCTGCCATTGATCGGCCAATTTGACCATTCCACCTATATCTTCCTGTAACATAAGATCTAACTCCTCACTGACAACCACCTGGACAATCTTTGTGTCAAACACAAACTTACTTATCACACTCAACCCCCAACCTCCCTCCACACTTACATCTACATCATATATGAACACCACAAATAGTAAGAGGGACAGCACTGATCTCTATGATATGTCACCAGCCACAAGTCTACAGTCACATTATCAGCCTTCTGTCACCAGCCTCTGTCTCCTGCCATGAAAACTATTTGTGACACAACTTGTCTTTGATATAATAAGAGTTTACATTCTTTATCAGTAGATGCATTGGCTGCAAGGATGGTTTAGGGGGGAGGGCTTCAGGTATTTGGACAATTGGACTGCATTCTGGGGAAGGTGGGACCTGTACAAGCAGGACGGATTGCACCTGAACCAGAAGGGCACCAATATCCTGGAAGGTAGGTTTGCTATCACTCTTCGGGGGGTTTAAACTAATTTGGTAGGGGGATGGGATCTGGACTTGTCGTCCAGCAAGTAGGTTAAATGTTTTTCAGGATGTCCAAGAATGTAGGGAGGCTGTAGAGAAGGTAGCACTGACAAGGAATACTTGCGGACACAGAGATGGGTTCAAGTGTTTGTACTTCAACGCAAGGAGCATCAGAAATAAGGTGGGTGAACTTAAAGCGTGGATTGGGACTTGGGACTACGATGTTGTGGCCATCACGGAAACGTTGATAGAAGAGGGACAGGAATGGTTGTTGGAGGTTCCTGGTTACAGATGTTTCAGTAAGATTAGGGAGGGTGGTAAAAAAGGAGGGGGTGTGGCGTTGCCAAGTAGAAATGGTATAACGGTTGCAGAAAGGCAGTTCGAGGAGGATCTGCCTTTGGAGGTCGTATAGGCTGAAGTCAGAAATAGGAAAGGAGCAGTCACCTTGTTGGGTGTTTACTATAGGCCCCCAAATAGCAGCAGAGATGTGGAGAAACAGATTGGGAAACAGATTTTGGAAAGGTGCAGAAGCCACAGGGGAGTAGTCATGGGCGATTTCAACTTCCCAAATATTGATTGGAAGCTCTTTAGATCAAGTAGATTGGACGGGGCGGTGTTCGTGCAGTGTGTCCAGGAAGCTTTTCTAACTCAGTATGTAGATTGTCCGACCAGAGGGGAGGCCATATTGGATTTGGTACTTGGTAACGAACCGGGACAAGTGATGGGCTTGTTAGTGGGTGAGCATTTTGGTGATGGTGACCACAATTCTGTGACTTTCACCTTGGTTATGGAGAGAGATAGGTGCGTGCAACAGGGTAAGTTTTACAATTGGAGGAAGGGTAAATACGATGCTGCAAGACAGGATCTGAGGAGCATAAGTTGGGAGCACAGGCTGTCAGGGAAGATACTTTATCACGGAACAGATAGGACGTGTCCTTGATATGTATGTACCTGTCAGGCAGGAAAGAAATGGTCGTGTGAGGGAACCTTGGTTGACGAGGGATATTGAATGTCTAGTAAAGAGGAAGAAGGAGGCTTACATAAGGTTGAGGAAACCAGGTTCAGAGAGAGCTTTGGAGGGATACAGGATAGCCAGGAAGGAGCTGAAGAAAGGGATTACGAGAGCTAAAAGAGGGCATAAAAAATCCTTGGCGGGTAGGATCAAGGATAACCCCAAGGCCTTTTATGCGTATGTGAGAAACATGAGAATGACGAGAACGAGGGTAGGTCCGATAAAGGACAGTAGTGGGAGACTGTGTATTGAGTCGGAAGAGATAGAAGAGGTCTTAAATTAGTACTTTTCTTCAGTATTTACAAATTAGAGGGACCGTATTGTTGAAGAGGAGAGTATGAAACGGACTGGTAAGCTAGAGGAGATACTTGTTAGGAAGGAAGATGTGTTGGGCATTTTGAAAAACTTGAGGATAGACAAGTCCCCCGCGCCCACCAGGATATATCCTAGGATTATGTGGGAATCAAAAGAGGAAATTGCAGAGCCGTTGGCAATGATCTTTTCGTCTTCACTGTCAACGGGGGTGGTATCAGGGGACTGGAGAGTGGCGAATGTTGTGCCCCTGTTCAAAAAAGGGAAGAGGGATAACCCCGGGAATTACAGGCCAGTTAGTCTTACTTCGGTGGTAGGCAAAATAATGGAAAGGGGACTGAAGGATAGGATTTATGAGTATCTGGAAAGACACTGCGTGATTAGGGACAGCCAGCACGGATTTGTGAGGGGTAGGTCTTGCCTTACAAGTCTTATTGAATTCTTTGAGGAGGTGACCAAGCATGTGGATGAGGGTAGAGCAGTGGATGTAGTGCACATGGATTTTAGTAAGGCATTTGATAAGGTTCCCCATGGTAGGCTTATGCGGAAAGTGAGGAGGCATGGGATAGTGGGAAATTTGGACAGTTGGATAGAGAACTGGCTAACCGGTTGAAGTCAGAGAGTGGTGGTAGATGGTAAATATTCAGCCTGGAGTGGAGTTCCGCAGGGATCAGTTCTGGGTCCTCTGCTGTTTGTAATTTTTATTAATGACTTGGAAGAGGGAGTCGAAGGGTGCATCAGTAAATTTGCAGACGATACGAAAATGTGGAAGCTTTGGAGAGGGTGCAGAGGAGATTTACCAGGATGTTGCCTGGAATAGAGAATAGGTCGTACGAGGATAGGTTGAGCGTGCTAGGCCTTTTCTCATTGGAACGGCGAAGGATGAAGGGGAGATTTGATCGAGGTTTATAAGATGATCAGAGGAATAGATAGAGTAGACAGTCAGAAACTTTTCCCCCGGGTACAACAGAATGTTACAAGGGGACATAAATTTAAGGTGAAGGGTGGAAGGTATAGGGAGGATGTCAGGGGTAGGTTCTTTACCCAGAGAGTTGTGGGGGCATGGAATGCTCTGCCTGTGGGAGTGGCAGAGTCAGAATATTTGGTGACCTTTAAGTGGCAATTGGATAGGTACATGGATAGGTGCTTAAGTAAGGACAAATGTTCGGCACAACATCGTGGGCCGAAGGACCTGTTCTGTGCTGTATTGTTCTATATTCTATGTTCTATGTTCATTGCTGAAAATCAATGCAAATGACTTCCATGAAAAACTTCAAACAAATTTGACATACATGACGTCCCTGTGAATAATTCATGCTGACTATCTCTGATCAAAACTTTCAAACGGAGATCAATTTTCTCCTTGCCCATTTTCTGCATTAATTTCCCTTACACTGATGTGAGACCCACTGGTCTATTGCTTCCTGATCTATCTCCAATATCTGTCATGTACATTGGAACCACATTAGATATTCACCAGTTTTCTGGCACAACCATTGGGTGCAGATTATTCGTAAACATTTGAATCAGAGTCTTTCCTCCCTTTTCTCAACAGTAACGTGAGATGCAACTCGCCCTAGCATTGGGATTTGTCCAATTTTACATCATGTAAAACTATCAATCGCTGTTCTTATATCGACCTATTCAAGAGCTTCACAGGCCCTCTTTTCGCGTTCTATACTTGCTTCCTTCTCGCAAGTAAAACAGATGCATAGCACTCATGTAACAATCAATTAGTGTTCTCAAGCTTCACACAGATTGCCCCCTTGAAATCGAATGTGACCTAATTGTTGCCTGGTTATTATGCACCGCATGATGAACTTGTAAAACATTTTGGAATTCTTCCTAATCTTGCCTGCTTTCGGGTTAGCAAAAATATCAATTGTTTTGAGAAGATTCCCTACCATCTAAACTTACTGGACTTCTGCAAGAATGTTGTAGTTTATAAAAATTAAACTCAACAAAGAAAACCCCAGCAGCTGAGCCATGTTGGATATACACTCCCAGGCACAGTTTTTCTGCAAACTTGGGAAACCTATTCACACCTCAGCCCTTCAAAAGCAATGAACTGATCTTTATGACAAACTGGATTCAGACAACATGGAGTCGACACAAATTCCAAGACCTCCAATTTCAAAGGATATTTAATCACATAAACAACGGATATTTCACATCGTTACGAAGCCTATTCATTCAAAAGTAAAAGTCATGTGCAACTACTCTGATAACCAGGAAGACCAATTTACCTCGGAAGAAATAACAAAGAGACTATAGTAGGAAACCAGATTTTGTGGGGAGATAAGAAGGCCTGCAATTTGGTCCAACTGGAGGCCCCAAACCAGGGGAAAAAAACACAATTCAGAAGGGGTTTAAACAGAAGGGGTAATAACCCTCCAACTACCACGAGGAGAAGGACTACTGCACCAAGAACGATCCTCACAGCCATCTCCAACCTGCATTCACCTGCCAGAGACCACAGACTCAACAACCAAAGACACTTGAGAGCACTGACACACACCTGATCAACACCCCCCGACCTCAGTTACTTTAAGAGACGTAAATACGCTCACAACAACCACCAGAATAAGAAAAAAAATCAAGGTTGTCACCCAACATGTTCAAACGCATCCTCGCTCCTCAGTGGACATAGTCCATACTGAAAGAATACACCATCCGATGTCCTTAAAAGAGCACCAGCTATGGTGAGCGGCAACAGCTACCTGCACTTTCAAATCCAGTTGTTCCAGTGGTGAGCTCAATTTCATCGAGATGCAAAGATCCAACTAGTTCACAGGAAGGGGGGATGTGGGTTGGAAACGTTGCAGCTCATCCCAAGGTCTCTTTATCAGGTGCTTGAGATCATAATATTGTTGGGTGGGTGCACCAATAAATATCTTGTGATGGACCAAATGCATAGTTTAGTCTGAACTTTAGTGCAGACTCTGTACTTGACAGTGCCAATTCCACTGCTTAAAATTTAACTTTCTTTCGTCGTTTCCTTGTGATACATTCACCTTTGCGTTATTTTCTGTAAATATTTAGTAGTAACGCTACCTACTGTTCTATTAAATCACATTTACCAACTTAAGCTCAGTGTCAGGTGCAGGGATTTGGTGGGTGATCCGGGTGACCTGAGAGTTCCATCAGATTACTGACCACACCAAACAGAATTCCCTAGATTGCTTGCACTTCCCTATAAAAAATGCATTAGTCAGTCTCCTTTGGGTGAATTTCTAAGTTTCAATGTGATCACCTCTTAATCTTTAACACGCCAGAGAACACAGGCCGCGTTTTGTCATCAGACAGTCTTGGCATATGAGGGATTAATCTGGAGATTGTCCTTTACACTTCCTCTGCCGTGAGTGCATTTTTTAAAAAAGTTAACACCAAAACTGTAAGCAATACTCCAAGTGCAGTGTGACCAACACCCTCTGCAACTGGTGCAGGACATATTTACTTCTTTATTCCGATTTCCTTTAAATGAAAGTCAACTGAACTTTTGCCATTCCATTTCCATCTGATTTCCCCCAGTATCCTGCAGTTTAGTGCTATTTATAAATTTCCTATATGAGATCTTTAAAAAATCCACTTGGATATCCAACTGTACCACATTCGCTGTTCCTACATTTCTATGTCTACAAGAAACATCTTCAAACAATTCGAAAAAACGTTTGTCAATTAGAATTTTACTTTCATAAATTTGTTATCAGTCTCTTCAATTTTGCCGCTAAGTTTTAAATGTCCAATATCACATCATTGTTTATAGATTCTAACAAATTCCCTGCGGTTAACTGGTTTATAGTTTGCCACTCTTCCTCTTCATCTCTTCTTTCATCGTTGGATGTTATTCATAACTTTTCAGTTCTGCATAATGCCTTCTAGCTTTTGCAGAATGTTCAGGAAAATAATACAGGGATCACCAGTGCAGCTAATACTTTTATTGCTGCTTCCTCCAGAAACCTGGCATGATGTACATCTCTCTTGTCAATTTTATTAATGCTCAATCCAGCTATGCGTTTAAATACTACCCAGTCGCTGATATGAATAATTTTAATCTTTAGTTACACAAGTCACACGGTTACTTGGTAATTCCGGGAGATTTTCTGGATCTTCCTCTGTGAAGATTGTCTCAAACTAAGTTTCCCCTATAGATGCAATAGGGGAAATGTTACATCAAATGAAACCACTATGATGAAATAATGACTTCATTTTATGCAACAGCGCTCTTTACATCTATAGAGATTGACTTAGCCAACAGTATCACAGCCAGTTTTGAATGAATCTGGTACTGGGACACCCGACGACACCAGCAGCATCAACAAGAACAACATGTTAAAAATACTGGACCTGTGCTTCACTACTAACGTTCCATTCAATGGACAAGTGTAAAGACAAATCAGCGATGCACCAAGGGAGTCACTGATATCAGGCCTGATAGCAGAAGCAACACTTGGAATGGACAGCTCTCCTCAGCATCTAACCCAAACTCTGGATGTGGCATGTAGATGATAACTTTGTCATCATTAAACGTACATAACTGGAAGAAGAAACTCACCGGAATCAGGTTCAATGAAGAAGACGAAAGCAACAACAGACTTCCCTTCCTGGACATATTAGTGGAACGCATACCTACCGGGGATCTCCAAACCAGTGTGTACAGTAAGAAAACCCATACAGACCAGATACTGAACAATAACAGCAATCATCCCAGCACCCACAAACAATTAGAACACACTTAAAACGGGCAAGGACAAACTGCAGCAACCCAGAACTCCACAAGGGCGAACAGGAACACGTATTCAAGGGATTCAGACGAAACTCCCAAGGGCACTATCCTCTGATACTTATACAGCAAACCTAAAGAAGAAAACACTGCACAACCAGACACGATAGTGAGCAGACCCTACATCAAAGAAATGTCAGAAATGACTATAGATTACTTAGACCCCTGACGAACGTCAGTGGCGCAGAAAATGGTAAACACCTTTCCACCAGATCCTCACAAAGATTAAAGATACGGCACCCACATCCTACAGAACAAAATGTATTCACAAGATACCCTGCAAAGACTGTGAAAAACACTACATTGGACAAACAGGAAGAAAACTGACCATACGAGTGCACAAGCACCTGCTCACCACTGCCAGGCACGACCAGTATACTCTAATTTCCAAACACACAGACAATGAAGGGCATAAATTCAACCTGGACAATGTAAGCATCTTCATACAGGCAGTATAGAGATATGCGAGAATTCCTGAAAGCATGGCACTCCAACCAGACCTCAATCAATAAATACATTGAACTGGACCCCATACACAAACCACAAGATACAGAACAGCAAGTACCTAAAACCAGAGGCACATAAATACCAGTTGGGACAGACCACCAACACTGTTTTGAAGATGCACTGATGATGTCATGTAGAGAGGCAGGGGAAACGTCTGTAGAAACCCACACCAGCTCGGCGAACAAATCTATGACCTCATCCACAATCCGAGCTACAAATCGTTGGAAAGAGATTACCTTATTTCTGTACAGAATACCGGGAGAAATCACCAACAGAAGCCAATTACATTGCAAACGGAGGATTTCATTCTGTTTCTCCAGGCTGATACATAGAAATAGCAGACATTTATTTTGGCCCTCGAACATCTTACACCAGAACAGTATGAGGCCATTCAACCCCTGGAGTCTAATATACAGCTCCAGGAGGAGGGCAATCAGCCCCTCAAACTATAATACTGGACACAGAGTATGCCATGCTGCACCATTATCCTGTTACATGTCATCAGGATCAGTCCATTGACCTTTCCTTATGAAGGGCTTATGCCCAAAACATCGATTCTCCTGCTCCTCGGATGCTGCCTGAACAACTGTGCTTTCCCAGCAACCCACTCTTGATACCAACAGGAACAGCCCATTGAACCTCCTACAGTCCGTATCATAGGACCAGGAAGAGGCCACAAAGTGACTGGACATTGTGAGACCTGAATAAGAAGCAGTCATCCAATCCATTGAGCCAATAATTAGGAAAGGTTATGAAACTCTTTCAGACATGTTATGGGAAAGGAAGAGGTAATTCAGGCACCTGTCTGTGTATGTGAACAGGAGAAGACAAAGCGCTCCCTGAATCCCACTTCAGGAATACAGAAGGAGACCCGTCAGTAACTTGAGCCTTCTATTGAGGAATACGAGGATGTCCTTCAGCCCCTCAAACTGTTACATAGCAACAGAAAGATTTCATAAGTCTTCAGGCCTCTAATGCAATCAACAGGGGGTGGACAAGCAGATCTTGAGTCTCTTACTCATGAGCAGGATCAAGATATTCAGGCTATTCAGACCATAATACAGAAACACCAGGAGGACATGCAGCCCAAAGAATTTATTAATGAATCCATTTAGCATTCATGCCTCTCACGCACAGCAGTTAGAACAAATCTATTAAAGCTCTGTCTCCTTCACACAGGAATTAGAAAATAAACGTAGAAGCTATATAAAGAAAAGAAGTTAGATTAATCATCTTCACTGGGAAATTAAAAAGCAGTGAACAAGACTATTGGGGTTTCAGGCAAATTGTAAGAATACCATCATTAATAACAGTAGATTTGCAATGTCAAATCACAATATATTGAAGTCAATATGGTTCCTTGAACGTTGAATCATGTTTGAGCTATTTGCTCGATGACTTTAAAGATGTGACAAGCAAGGTAGATAATGGAGAAACAGAAGATGTAGCATATCTGCTCTTCCAGAAGGTATAAAGTAAGGTTCCACACAAAAGGTTCATTCATAAAATATGTGCATATGGGGTTTGGAATAATTTATTAGCTTGGATAGAGGATGGCTGAACCAACAAAATTTGGTGAGAAAGAATGTATGTGTCGTTTTCTGGTTGAGGCCTTGTGGGGTGCCCTAGAGTTCAGATTTTAGGTCCCAACTATTTGCAATCTGCATCACTACTTGCATTAGGAGATAGAAAATGTCAAAGCAAAATTTTCGCATGACATTAATGTAGGTGGAAAAGGAGGTTGCAGTGAGAATGCATGAAACTTACAAATGGATATGGATAGGTTTGTTCAATGGGCTAACATTTGGCAGGTCAAATCGCCTATGGATAATAATGAAATTATCAATTTTGGTCAGAGGAACAGAAGGACAAATTTTTATTTGAATGGAGAGAAACTTCCAACTGCTTAATTGCAAATTGATATGGGGTTCCACATGCGTATCGCAGAAGACTGGGACGCAGATGCAACAGTTAGGGAGAAAGGCAAGTGCTATTTCAACGGTTGTTTTTTTAAACGAGGAGAGTGCGAAAGTAAGGAAGTGTTGCTGCAAAAATATAAGCCATCAGGGAAACCGCAACGGCAGTACCATGTACAGTTTTTGTACCCTGACTAGAGGAGAGACGTAGTTACATTGTAGGCAGTTCACAAGTGATTCACTCGACCGATTTCGGAGATGACGAGTTTGTCTTATGAAAAGAGATTGAGCCGTTCAGGCCTACACTCTCCAGAGTTTAGAAGGATTAGAGGAACTCTCATTGAGGTCTGTTAGAAGCGAAAGGTGATTGACAATATACTTGAGAGTCGATATTCTCTCCTTTGGAGGAACCCTGAACAAGAGATAAGAGTTTTTGGATAAGGCAGAGTAGATTTAAAACAGATGTGACGAGAAATTCCTTCTTTCAAAGGGGTTTCAAACTGTGTAATTCACTTTTGCAGAGTGAGTGGACACTGAGTCAATGAAGGATTATCGAGAGTCAGCAGGAAAGTGGAATTGATGTCGAGATGGCATCAACAATGATCGTATTAAATGGTGGAGCAGGGTCGAGGGCTGAACTGCCTACTGATACGTATGAATCTGATGTCCTTATGTAAACAAAGCCCACCGAATATTCTACAAAGGAATTAGGGGAGGACAGTTTATCAAACAGGGAACAGACACTCGGGATAAACCGGTCTTGATGAGTTTAACTGAATGTAACCAATGGAGTCACAAAGTGACCAGTGCTAGGTCCTAAACTATTGACAGATTTTGTCAGTGATTGGAGAAGTGGAACAAATGAACTGTAATTAAATTTGCTGATGACATTAACATAAGCGGGAAATTACATTACCAAGAGAAAATGGAGAGGACCTACTGGTACAACGTGCACTGGAGGGTTCAATCTGACCCATTCAGATATCAAAAGTGTTGCTTCATCTTCGTGATGGTCTCCTCCATGATGTTCCAGTGCGTCCATTGTTCTTAGTACGCTCAGCTTATGTTGATGCTGTTGGTTGGTGGTGGCCATGATTTGGAGGAGCCGTGTTGGACTGGGATGGACAAAGTTAAAGCTCACACAAACTGTTGGACTACAACCTGATGTCGTGTGATTTTTAGGTCGGTTTTGGGGAGTGGTGAGGGCTTGTGTATCAAGGGGCAGCCTCTATCTGAGATGGCACCTTTCTTTTTATGTGGAGACCCGAAGACGATGGGAATGGCTGACTACTTCTGAATAAAGAGGCTGTGGCTGTTGCCAGGACAGTGAGTATTCACCAACAGGATGGATTGTATTTGGTCATGCAGCAATAGTAACGGAATGTGAGTATCTTCAGTTCCTCTACCTCTCCACATTGACGTGGGGACCCTGCATATCCACTTCCACCATCGGGAATTCCGCTATACAGGAAAAACAAGGATACACCCGGCAGCTTCCTGCTGAGGGAGAAACCATTGTTTTAATCTCATCTAACATATATATCCTCCGTTACTGAATGGTGACATTGTAAGTTGACATATGCTGGATGGATAGGTCACCACTCTTGCCTGGAAAGTTCTGGATCACAGAAGCTGAATGAAAGTGTGATCCTAACAGCCACTGGCAGCATTGTACTCCCCCTAATGTGAAGCTGCAGATCGTATTGAAGGAAATGACACGGCTCTGTGACTAGCTCCTTCTTCCATCAGGATCACATCACACTCTGCTCCTGGGTTAGTTGTAGCTTGGGAAGTTGTTCTTGGAAAACCCGTGGTGGATACAGCAGATCACTTTCCCCAGGCCATGGTATCAGGACTCCCCTTCTCTGCAGCCTCTGCTCCGTTGGTTGTTCATATTGCAGATCCAAAAGCTCTGTTCGGGCTTTGGTCACCCATACTCAGGTCTCCCTGAATGACTGAGGGAGTTCACAGTACAACCTCTAAAACCATGCCCAGCACCTCCACTAACTTTTCAATAACAGGATTCCGTCGGAAGCCCCTCAGCTACAAGTTAGATGCCTGGTATTTCTGAGGAATACTCGCGTGTCATAGAGTCTGACCACATGATCAGCTTCAGAGGACAAACGCAGCCGTTCAGTGGCAGATGCAGAATAAGTTTCAAAGATGTGTCTCGGAGCTTCTGAAACACCCTGTCCAATATAAAGCGCCACGTCGGGTACACCGTGAAGTTAACAACAATCCAACACACCGGATTTCATTGTTTCTGAGATTCACAATGCCACTACCCAATACACTAAGGAGCTGAAGTTTAACGCAAAAATGATTCAAACAGAGATTCATATTAAAGATGCAAACAGACAATAAATTAATTGAGTTTATGTTTGAAACATGGGCGGTAAAGGCAAGGAATTGGCGCTCACTAGCAAAATGAGACTTTGGAGAGTTAAATCTCAAGAATGAGAACATTGATTAAAAGCCTTGCCAGATCTGTTGAAATGGAACATTACATCAAATTCTAAATGTTCCTGGTGTATACAGCACAAGCAAGATAAACTTGGGAAAGATGACAGCCCAGCATGGTGAGCTCTACAGACAATGCTAATGTATTGCACAGTAAACTAGACTATCTGCTGAGCATATTGCTACTATACCTGTAGTAGATAACTGCCTGGCACGGGGAAATTGGCAGTCCATGCTGTGAGTAACAGTAAATGGGGCTAAGACAAACTTATGTTTCTTCGTCACCACCGAACCAGAACAAGGCAAAGGAGAAAGGAGGTGTGTGTGTGTGTGTGTGTGTGTGTGTGTGTGTGTGTGTGTGTGTGTGTGTGTGTGTGTGTGTAGCATTATTCTAAAGATCAACATATATCTCTGTGTTTGCGTTCTCCAAAAGGTTTCTGAACTGCCATTATATATATGCTTGTGAACGCCTGTTTTCACAATGAGCCAGTTAATCAACGCTGTTTAAATAAAAATGACTAAATTCTTCCTTACAGTGAACTCGACCAAATATGTTGAATTTTTTCATTGGTCTATAACTATTTAAAATTTATAACGTGTACAATTTGTGATGATAGTACAGGAGTTCGCCTTTAAAAGGAAACAATGATCACTCCAACCTCGGTCAGAACAAAAATAAGGTCAAATTCTCTTCTGGAAATGTAAATGTTCAGATCTCTCCAGCAGAATTTAATGCTGTTTGGACTTTAAATTACAACGATTTCCACTCAGTTAGATTTATGGTAGTCGAGGGAAAAATGCATAATGCGATACGTGCTTAGAAATGTTGCTGAGATCACAACCAGATCAAGGACGGTCTAATTGACAGGTGCAAAGGTATCAAATAGTCCAATGGTCCACTTCTGCTTCTCAATCCAATGTGCCTCACCTTGTAAGCTCTCTAAGAACCTTTTAATGTTTTGATTAAATTTTCCTATCATTGAGAGTTGTGAGGTCTGGTGGTCGATGTGAAAACCGGTGTTTGGATGAAAACAGTTTAAATGCGAACTGTCAGTAGTTTGGATAATCGATAGGGAGAGAGAAATAGTCAGAGGGACACTTCATGGACAAATATGATGATGCGTTTGAGAATGTTAAAATCCATGCAAAGCCAGATCCAGTAACAATATAATTCAGTGTACACAGGAAGGATGGCTGGATGGAATCTTGTGACAGTTTGGATGTGAGGCGTGGAGTATCGACTCAGGTTGGTTTGTGCAGGGTTGAAGCTGGGAGCATCAACAGCAGATTTTTGACGTCAATAAGGCTGCATTTTATAGCTCATGGTTCAAATACCAGATGGGATGAGCCGTAAAGTATATTCTAAATGTGTCAGTAGTTAAAATTAGGACTGGTCAGGGTATGGCGTCAGGAATCAACTCATGGCTAAAGGAATCACCAAAGCTATTATTCATCTGTTTTAGTCTCAAATATTGGCCAGGGTTGGGATAGAGTCAGAGGAAGGAAATGGAGTTTGCAATCAGAACAGAAGGCTGTGATATGATACAATGAATCGTGGTTCAGAGCTCAAAATGACTAGTTCGACATAGTGATGTACGAGGGAAGCTGCTGGAAGAAAAGAGGGAGAGAGTGAATGAACAGGTTTACTGATGCAGTTAGTAGTGATTTGTCGAGTGAATAACTGTATTCAGATTCTCAGCAGGAAAAATAACAATGACAAGGAGTTTAGAGTAAAAAAAAGAAAAAGTAATACAATTAAACATCGCTTATTAAAATGATAACTGAACAGTGAGGCTTACCAGGGACACCAATGATAGCCAGGATAGGATAATAAAAATACTGAATAATCAAAACTGCACATCCAATCCGCACTAATAATGACATCAGATGATAATATGTAGAAAGATTCCAAACTTCCCACGATAAAGTTCTGTCCATTGTTGTAAAATTCCAGTTTATTGTTCTCAGATTCTGATCCATTGTTGGAGCATTCGTGGCTAACGTTCTCGGATTCTGATTTCTCATGCACCTCTCTCTGGAGTTGCTGATCCCTGTTAATGCTGTCAGTGATGGTCCCACTCATACCATGGGGTAACACATAGAACGGTGCCCATTTATCACTAAAAAAAAGATGGAAACCTTCCACTGGGATGATTAGAATCTATGGAGACTGATATTACTAACAGTCACTGGACAAACAGGTTCAGTTAACACCTTCCTTACATCACTTCTCACATCACAGAAAAAGGGAATATTTCCTCAATCTGGATGGAATGGATGAGAGTTGCTGAGGTAGCTCTCTTCAATTTTACAATCTTTTTCATCTTTCTTCCTTGTCTGTGGGAGTAGAGCCTGCACACTGCAGGGTTATACATGTTCCACCCTGGTTCCAAAGGGAGATAGGGATAAAATAACAGAACAGCTGCACAAAATGTCTGGTGTGGAAATTTCTAGAATCCAGAAACCAGGATAACAATATTTGCTGCTCATTGATTTTGCATGATGCTATTTCTATTTTTAAATGCCCTCTGATCAAATCCTTTCATTACCTTGATTCAGAGCATTGGGACTGTTGCTCAGGAACAAAGGGAAGCAATTCTGTTCCAGTGTGCCCGTTACAGAGGAATAGGAGGAGACCATTCAGCCAATGCTTGCCTTAGCCACTTGAAGAGGTGGAAAGCTGGAATGTTGGCACCGTTTGCAAAGGGAATTATTCGAAATGTAGAGATGTGTTACTGCAGCTGTAAAAACAGTTACTGAGAGGACACCTGGAGTACACTGTGTTTTAGGATTTGTGTAACTGAGAAGGGGGGTGTTCTCCATCTGATCCAGCTTAACAGCTGCTCGTCATCCAGCGGTTGCTGCTTCATTTAATATCTCGACGTAGAGGAACAGGAGGAGACTGTTCAATCTATCGCGCCTGTTACAGAGGGACAGGAGGAGGCTACTCAACCTCTCGTTTCTGTGACTTAGAACCAGGAGTAAGTCATTCAGCCTCAGTAGCCTGTCACAAAGGAACAGGGAGAAGCCATTCAGCTTCTCAAATCCAACAAATTAGCCAGTTTGCTTGCTCTCTTACCGCGAGAGAAAAAAAACCATTACAAATGCACGATTAAGATTTTGAGGATTTTCAATGAAAAAATGAGAAAGGCTTTCAGTCAATAGAAGCTGTTGGAAATGCGAAGAGGGCATTCAGTCCCTCAATTCCATTCCACAGTTGCAGCAGTAGACCAAGCAGGTATTGAAGCTTGTTACTCGAGAGCAGGAGGAAGACATTATTTTCACACACCTGGTACACAGGAACAGGAGGTAGTCATTCAACTGTTCGAAATTGGTACACAGGAAAATCTGTAGGCAGCAGAGCCCAAAGGATCCTGTTAGCCAGGAATATGAGGAGGCATCTCAATTCCCACCAATATGGTACACTGGAAGAGAAGGAGAATTGGCTTGCTGCCAGCAGAAATATATGAATGTGCTGCATGAACAGGCCAATCAATCCTGATCCAACATTCAGTAAGATCATGGCTGATCTGATAGTGACTCCTCATTCAAATTAACTGAGATTGCCCTCTCTGCAGCACCGGCTTTATCTGTGGGTCATGGTGCAAACCCAGATCGTCACTCCAGTCACCATGATTCAACCACAGTGTGTGACCAAAGGAACTGATCTTCCTGAATGTCCACATCAGCTTAAATGTAAACCTGCTAGAAGCCATCCCCGGCATTTCCACTAACTTGCCAACATCAGAATTAAGTCAAATGCCACTCCACTTAAATTAGAGCCTGGGCTGAATCCAAACAGTTGAGACGATTCCTCATATTACTAAAAACATGGTCATCAGAGAGTTACTCAAACATGCGTTCAGTAGGCAGACACAGAACACATTATAAAGAGGCGTCCCACATGAAGTACCACATGGAACACCAGCAAGTGAAAGAAAGCATGAGCTATGCTTTTTTCCTTCATGATTCTCAGTTTCTTAACGGTGGATCACGATGCACTAGGGGGAGCAACACCAAAGTCCAGGGAAAGATACAAGACGGTTATTCATGGTAAAACTGGACAATCACTTAATGGACAACAAGTTGCATAACAATAATACATGGGAATGACTGGAGGACTCAGAATTAGGTGGGTCCAACCTGAAGAGTGAGAACATAAAATAAAGACATGGGCAGATCAGTTGAACTACTTAGTTATCTCACACTCTCAATCAAATTCACAGAACCACCTCAGTCACCAGAAACAGGTGACATACCCATTCGGCTTAGAACATTGGTGCGGTCCACAGTACAACACTGCACAGACCACATCAGTGCGTTGATTTACAAACTAAGACACTGTATCTGTCCAGCAGGAGGAACTTGCAGATCCCAGCAGGGAATTGACGATAAATGATGTGGATGGACTAAGTCAAAAATTGTACACATCAGATTATAACTGCCTAAGGAACCCGATCTCTGAAAACTTGCAAATTCAATAAACCTGATGAAATAAATACTTGCGTTGTTTGATTTTTGAACTAGACCTTTCAAGACAGAATAGAGATCTGTTCAATCCAGGGTAGCGTTTGTGGTGCGGTGGAGGGAGAAGCGATTTCATGAATATGTAACCACACTTTGAACATGGGATGGGGAGGATGGAGCATATAGGTGGGAAGAAAGATGGACTGGTAGGACAGGTCAAAAGAGTGGTCTCTGCAGTTACGGAAAAATCTCATCAAGCCCAGGGGACTTATCTACTTTCACACCTCCGAGAATTGATAACACCTCCTCCTTACTAACCTCAATCCTTTCAATTCTAATAGCCCATTGAATTACTTTCAACAATTTCAAATTTCCAATTGTTGGATTTGGAACCGGGAAAAGTAATGCTTTCACACTGATAAAATCGTCACTATGCTGCTGCTAAGGTTGATAGGACGTGTAGGAATGTTTTTCAATAATCAGCAGATGGAAATCGCTTCCCTGATGGTGCTGCACAAATTTAATTTCTGGTTATTTTAAGTATTGTGGATTCTAAGTATTATGGAATATTTTTTATTCTTTTATTCTTTCAAGCTGCAATTTCTTGCCTAGCGCTATCACTCCAAACAGTGACCATTAATTTATCAACTGGGCATTAGCCCTGTTTTCGACTTGTGTTGAAATTATAAAGTTTAAAATCACACAACACCAGGTTATAGTCTAACAAGCGTTTTTGAAAGTACATACTTTCAGAGCACTGCTCAATCGTCAGGCAATGAGTTGGGTAGAATCATCCCAGCCAAAATTTATAGCAAAAGGTCGCCGTGTCATGCAGTTAATGCAAAGTATTGAACAAGCCTAGGGCGCCCAGTCTACTCTTTGTTTCCCCAGTGTCGAGGCCACATTGTGAGCAGCGAATGCAGTAGACTAGATTGTGTGAAATGCTGGTAAAGAGCTGCTTCACTGGAAGGTGTGTTTGGGCCCTTGGATACTGAGGAAGGAGGAGATAAATGGGCAGGTATTGCACCAATGACGTTTTAAGGGAAGGTGCTGTGAGGCTGTTGGGGGGGGGGGGGGGGAACGGTGTTGTGGTTGTGGGAGGATCTTGGTTGTGAAGGAACAGTGGACCAAGCTGTCCCGGAGGGAATGGTCCCTGTAGAAGACGGCACGGGAGGGGAGGCGGAATATGTGTCTAGTGGTGGCATCTCGCTGAAGGTGGTGGAAATGGTAGCTGATAATCACTGGATGTGGATGCTGGTGGGATGGCATGTCAGGATATGGGGAACCCTGTCGCTGTTGTGGAGTGAAGAGAGGTTGGGAGGGTGGATATGGGAGAGGTGTATTGAACATGGATGAGAGCACTTTCAACAATCGTGCTGGGGAATACTCGTTTGAAGAAGAAGGTAACCTTTGAGAAACCTCCCTCGTCGAATGTGGACTCATCAGAACAGACAGAATGAAGACAGAGGTACTGAGCGAATGGAAGGAAGACTTTAGAGACATCAGGGTGAGATAATGGAGAGCTGATGAGCTTTTCCAGCAACTTCTGTTTTTGTTTCTGATGTATGGCGTCTGCAGTTGTTTTGTTTGTAATGTCGTTAAAATTGTGGTGAACCATAACCTGTTTTAGTGTGACTTCTGACAACCGAGGAATGGGAAACGTATCTGTCTTAAAACCAATTGGAGTGAATGAGAGGCGGGCAAACATAGCACACATGGCCAGTGTGGAAGATAAAAGAGGCGATAAATCGTGAAAGAAAAGGTTAAAAAGTTGAGAAATTGAACCATTATTGACTGAGGGGTTTTATAAATACCCAGTTTCATTTACTATCTCAAAATGTGAACATTTTGGTCCCACGTTTACAACACTCGGGAGAATGGCTTTGGGTCTCTGGTCAGCTACTGGGGCCAATGTTCTGCAGAATGCATGGTAACTGCCATCTGAATAGGAGACATGCTTTACCGCCGTGGGTTTGGGTTGAGAGAAAGATAACAGTTACACACAGCAAATTCAAACCCAGAGGGATATATGTCCCTTCTGGATTGCTAATCTACACAAACCGTATTGGATTTTTAATGCAAACTGCATTTACTGGAAATGAAAAGCGAAAGAGGAATTGCAAACTGGAAGCTCAAAAAACACCTCTCATTTGGGTTCACTCGATTCGTCAGATTCGTATATCATCGGCCTTTTGCGTGCATAAGATTCTGGTTTGTTTATCAGTTTCTTTGTGTCAGAACTTTTTTTAAGTATACCGACATTGAGATGGCAAGATTATGAAGGGAATAGACAAACAATAATGTGCATTTATAAATTGAGGAGTTGCTGAATTTGGAATCTTAGTCGAGCAGCAGACTTTGAATGATCGTATGTACTTAGTATATGGAAGGCACCCTTGTGGCGAAGCAGTAGTGCCCCTATTTCTGATCAGGATCCTTGGCTCAAGTCCAAAATGCTTCAGAGCTGCGTGATACCAGCTCTGAACAGGTTGATTAGAAATACTGTTTTGTTATAATGTGGGTGACCAAGTCGGACAACTTCAATATTGTCCAATCTACAGTTAATAGAGGGAAGAATAAGATTTTTAAACATAGCCAAGTCAAGGTAAAAGTGAAATGGTATCACCACTGGCCATCGATGCAAATAATGTTGCTCTGACAGCCATTATTGTGAAGTGCTTTGAGAATTGTAAGTGCACACACAACTCAAACCTCCCAAATTGCCTTGACCCATTATAAGTGCCCAGCGTCATAATAGATCCACTGCACGAACCACCTCCCTGGGCCAACGCTTGACCCTCTAAAATGTGTAGGAGTTGGGAGGTTATGATGCAGCTGCACAGCTCATTGATTAGGCTAGTTTTGAAATATTGCATGCAATTCTGGTCTCCTTCCTATGGAAAGGATATTGTGAAATTTGAAAGGTTTCAGAAAAGATTTCCAATGATGTCACCAGAGCTGGAGGATTTGTGCTACAGGGGGAGGGTGAATAGGATGGTACTGTTTTCCCTGGAGCGTCAGACGCTGAAGAGTAGCCTTATAAAGTTTTATTAAATCATGAGGGGCATCGATAGGATAAACAGACACCGTCTTTTCCCTGGGGTAGGGGAGTTGAACTAGACGGCATAGACTATAGACAATAGACAATAGGTGCACGAGTAAGCCATTCTGCCCTTCCAGCCTGCACCACCATTCAATATGATCATGGCTGATCATTCCTAATCAGTATCCTCTTCCTGCCTTACCTCCATAACCCTTGATTCCACTATCTTTGAGAGCTCTATCAAACTCTTTCTAAAATGAATCCAGAGACTGGGCCTCCATGCCCTCTGGGGCAGAGCATTCCACACAGCGACCACTCTCTGGGTGAAGACGTTTCTCCTCATCTCTGTCCTAAATGGTCTACCCCGTATTTCTAAGCTGTGTCCTCTGGTTTGGCATTCACCCATCAACGGAAACATGTTTCCTGCTGCCAGAGTGTCCAATCCTTTCATAATCTTATATGTCTCAATCAGATCCCCTCTCAGTCTTCTAAACTCAAGGGTATACAAGCCCAGTCTTTCCGTGTAAGGTAATCCCGCCATTCCAGGAATTGACCTTGTGAACCTACGCTGCACTCCCGCAATAGCCAGAATGTCTTTCCTCAATTTTGGAGACCAGAACTGCACAAAGTACTCCAGGTGTGGTCTCACCAGGGCCCTGTACAGCTGCAGAAGCACCTCTTTGCTTCTATACTCAATAGGGTCAGGGTGAAAGGGGAAAGATATGAAAGGGACCTAAGAGCCAACGTTTTCACACAGAGGGTGGTGCATGTATGGAATGAGCAGCCATCGGAAGTGGCGAAGGCTGGCAAAATTGCAACAGTTAAAAGCAATTTGGATGGGTATATGAATAGGAAGGATTTAGAGGGATATGGGCCAAGTAAGTGGCACAATATTAGGTTAGGTTATCTGGTTGGCATGAACAAGTTGGACCAAATGGTCTGTTTCCATGCTGTACATCTCTATGACTCTATGTGGGTAACAAGGACACCTACATCACACCGCCATTTATTGACGTTAGCTTCACCTTCAAGCACATTATACCAACAAATAAAATCTCCGAACTCCGAGACGTAAGACTCTGCTCCCCACTCTGCAACTGGATCCTCGATTTCCTGATCCACAGACAATAATTAGTAAGGATAGGTGACAACACCTCCTCCACACTAATATTCAACACTGGTGACCAGCACGGCTGTGTACTGAGCCGTTTACTATGCTCCTTACCTTTTCATGACGACATGACCAAATTCAGCTCTAACTCCATTTACAAATTTACTGATGATACCACCTTAGTGGAACAGATCTTAAACCACAATGATACAGAGTAGAGGAAGGAGACAGACTTCCTCGTGGCATTGTGGAAAGACAAAAATCATTCGCTTTAGGGCAGCAAAATGAAGGAGATGGTCATTGTTTCACGAGATGGAGAGGAGAACATACCCCTGTCTGTAGCAATGGTGCTGATGTCGATGGTGTCGATGCAAACATTGGAGAACATGTACTAACAGATTAAAGGCCAATTACCTCCTCTGTTATCAAACAGATGAACCGATTTCTCGTGTATTAGGGTTGATTTTTCTCTGCATCTTCTCTGTTGTTGTAACACTGTTCTGCATTCTGTTCTGGTACGCTGATGTACTTATGTAAGATACGATTTGTCTGTTTAGAACACAACACAATACTTTTGCTGTTGGTCACGACATGTGACAATCATAAATCAACTCAAGTGCAGGAAGTTATTCCAGGAGCAATATTCAGCAAACCTAAAAATGAGGCGTCAACCTAATGAAATGACAATACTTGACTACTTACATGGCAAAGACCATTAGCAGTAACTGAGAGACATAGCTAAACTATCCCACAATCAACGAAACAAACCTAAGCTGCTCATACCTCGTCCTGAATGGTGGTGGATAATTTAAACAACTCAGTTCAGGGTCCATCAATATCCACATCCACAGTGACGAAGGTACCCAGTAAAACAATGCAAGAGATAAGGCTGAAGCATTGAGGGACCATAGATTCGTATGACTCCAAAGTGACACAGCAGTTAAATGTGGAGGAGAATGTTAAAATTATTCAGTCTCAAGGTAATTAAGGAATGGATGACAGTTTCAGCAGCAGATGAGCTGAGGCTAAGGAGGGGTTGGGTAAAGTGATTGAGCCGGTCTTGGTGGTGATGGAGTTGTGTGATTGGATGCTTGTCCGTGATGAAAATACTCTCCCATGATTCTGAACAGTCTCGTCCAGCCTCTACATGTACCAGGGAGAGAAATGGACCAGGGTCCTGTTTATGGTGAACGGCAGAGGCCCATTTGGAAACTGTGACAAGCCAGCTGCTTTCAAGGTTACCTTTTCCGAGTGTCAGCCCCACAATTTCAGTATTCATTCAGCTCAATTTCACAACCGGCCCTTCTGGTTTTTTTTGTAAATTTTCTCTCATTTTCACAGGAATTTAGAATGAGAGGATTGACAGCCACAAGTCTCCAAACCAATCACCACATCAGCATTTGACGGAATCGGGCAGCATATTGACATGTGAACATCATTAGTATTTGAACTTGAAAGGAAAGAGCATTGTTCACAGTGGAGAGAAACCGAACACGTGTGCATGGATAAGGCGTCAGTCAACCATCTGATCTATTAGAACATGAGTACAGGCACTAATTGGTGAAGCCGTGGAAATGTGAGGACAATGAGAAGGGATTCACTTGCCCATCGAAGCTGGAAACTCATTGGTGCAGTCACACCAAGTAGAAGCCATTCACTGTCTCCAAATGTAGGAAAGGATATACCCAAGTACCCCAACTATTGACACACTAGCGAGTTCACACTGATGATAAACCCTTCATCTCCGCTCAGTGCAGACAGAGTTTCAGGCACTCTGACAGTCTCATTACACTCGACCGAATTCACACTGGGGAGAGGCCATTCTCTCGTTCGCTGGTGTGTCAGTAGTCCATGCACTCATTTGCTGACACACCAACGATTCCACACTGGGGAGAAGCCATTCATTTGCTACTTGTGTTGGGAGGGAGTCACTACCTCATCCCACCTGCAGAGGCAACAGTGAGGTCATCAGTGATGATACACATTGGATTCTTCCGTCCCTGTTTCTGTGATCAATCAGATCAGTTACCGTTTACAATTGCTGACTATGGGGACGGTTGTGCATAGGCGATGCACAAAATACTTAGCATTGTTAAATTTGTCAAATCATGTCAAACATGCCAAGTCATGGCAAGAAGTGTCGAAGCAGTAAAGACATGTCAAAACGTGTTTCTAAAAATGAGAACATTTTCCTGAAGAGCATGCCATCTGAATTGTTGAACTTTCAGTAATTGAACTGAATTAATTTTCTCTGGTGTGAATGGATATTTGTGGATATCAAGTGAGGTGATCAGGAAATGATGCTGAGTTGGCGCAAGGATTGCATTAGTGTAGAAAATGAGAGGGAATGGGATTAGGGCGAGGGGATGATTTGATATGGATGCAACACGGACAGAGTGACGGGGTGAGAAATGGTGGATGGTTTCTGTTTTGTTGCTTGATTGAATTTTTAGTCACAGTTTAAAATCTAAGGCAGCTTTTCTGTCTCAGGCTTCCTCAGGAGCTGACCGCCTCCTCTGGTGTTCTTGAGTCATTTGCCTGATTTCCAATTGATCCAAATCGCCTCCAGAGTGACAGTGGAGAGTGCAGGTAACCAGAACTAGAGGGCAGATTCACGAAGCCCGGAATTCTGTCTGTTTACATGGCCGGGCAATAAGAATTTGGGCGGTGGGGGTTATTTCTGCTGATATGTATGTTGTCTGTTACTGGGCTAACTTTAACGTTCTGGATCCATAGCGGATGTTAATTTTTCCCTGTCACTGGGCTGGAATTTATTATTCTGGTTTTGTAGCTGAAGAAACTGCTTGTAATTCACGTCTTCCTCTGTTCCTGTGCACTGACATTGTGAGGATCGCAGCAAGAGTGTTTCACAATCTGGTTTATTTAACAGACTCCGAGATGCTGGGAGAATTATTTGCAATGCAGACAGTCTCCATGCAGGAAAAATTGTAACTTTACAAGAATAAAAACATTATTCAATTTTCATGTTTACTTCCAAAATGGCTGTGCTTTCAAGGTCGCGTCTGAACGTGTGAAGCTGGGTTTAGCATTCTGGAATTCCTTTGAGTCAGTGTTGAATTGGCTAGCCAGCAGATCAGGAAATATATACAGTTCCTTCCCGTTTCAATTCCTTCAAATGTCTGAAAGAATATTGCTGAAGTGTTCATCCTTTTTCACAGTTTTGGTGAAAGGTTGATGATTACTTGCAGGGAGCTGTTCTACAGATTTCCTACTGCTCTTTACAAGGGAAAGATTATACCTTCATTAGTTGGAATTAGAAGTTGAAATTTCAACTGCAGATTGCATTTGAAGTATCACTGTCCACCTAACCGCCAACCGTTCCAAATTGTAAAAGGATTTCAGCCCTGTCAGAGTCGTGTGTAAGTGCTTGCTTTTTTTTGAGGGAGTGGTGCTGAGAAGGGAACACTGAGGTAAAGGCTTGCATTGTAGATAAACAACCGTTTCTGACTCATACCAGAGGTTTAATGGAGCCATTAAAATCTCAAAGCTGCAGCCTAACTTACACAGCAGTTGTTTTGATATTTCCGACGGACAGTCTGTGGTTGACAGTTTATCACACAATAGTTTAACATCCAGTCCCATCGGGACACGCGTGACCTGTAGTTTTTCCAGTTAACCTTCATTTCAGAAGACATTTCTGGAACGTTACCATTTTGTCCAGTCATATGATCCCAAGAGACCTGAGTATTTTGAAATGACATTACACAGCCCTTCAATCACCCAACATACATCTATGCATTAAAGTTATTCTTTTATTAAAGAACTGTTTTCGAAAGTATAAATACAGTGACAGCAAATGCTCCACCACTGACTCCCAGAAAACTCTGCGACTGACGTTCTTCCATCTGTAAAACATTAATGCTTCACTACTAACGGTTCCCTGTCACTCAGCTAATTCTGTCTCCGTGTTGCTGTTGGCTCTCTTATTATCAGGGTTTCTGACTTTGCTCAGACGTCTGTTGAAGAGAAAATGAGGTCTGCAGATGCTGGAGATCAGAGATGGAAATGTGTTGCTGGAAAAGCGCAGCAGGTCAGGCAGCATCCAGGGAACAGGAGAATCGACGTTTCGGGCATTAGCCCTTCTTCAGGAATGAGGAAAGTTTGTCCAGCAGGCTAAGATAAAAGATAGGGAGTTGGGGGAGGGGCGTCGGAAATGTGATAGGTGGAAAAAGGTCAAGGTGAGGGTGATAGGACAGATTGGGGTGGGGGCGGAGAGGTCGGGAAGAAGATTGCAGGTTAGGGAGGCGGTGCTGAATTTGATGGATTTGACTGAGACAGGGTGGGGGGAGGGGAAATGAGGAAACTGGTGAAATCCGAGTTCATCCCTTGTGGTTGGAGGGTTCCTAGCCGGAAGATGAGGCGTTCTTCCTCCAACCGTCGTTTCGCTGTGGTCTGACGATGGAGGAGTCCAAAGACCTGCATATCCTTGGTGGAGTGGGAGGGGGAATTGAAATGTTGAGCTACAGGGTGGTTGGGTTGGTTGGTCCGGGTGTCCCAGAGGTGTTCTCTGAAACGCTCCGCAAGTAGGCGGCCTGTCTCCCCAATATAGAGGAGGCCACATCGGGTACAGAGGATGCAATAGATGATATGTGTGGAGGTACAGGTGAATCTGTGGCGGATATGGAAGTTTCCTTTGGGGCCTTGGAGGGAGGTGAGAGGGGAGGTGTGGGCGCAAGTCTTGCACCTCCTGCGGTTGCAGGGGAAGGTGCCGGGAATGGAGGTTGGGTTGGTGGAGGGTGTGGATCTGACGAGGGAGTCACGGAGGGAGTGGTCTTTACGGAATGCTGATAGGGGAGGGGAGGGAAATATATCCTTGGTGGTGGGGTCCGTTTGGAGGTGGCGGAAATGACGGCGGATGATGCGCTGTACATGGAGGTTAGTGGGGTGGTAGGTGAGGACCAGTGGGGTTCTGTCCTGGTGGCGGTTGGAGGGGCGGGGTTCAAGGGCGGAGGATCGGGAAGTGGAAGAGATGCGGTGGAGGGCATCGTCGATCACGTCGGGGGGGAATTTGCGGTCCTTGAAGAAGGAGGCCATCTGGGATGTGCGTTTTGGAACTGGTCCTCCTGGGAGCAGATGCGGCGGAGTTGAAGGAATTGGGAGAATGGGATGGCGTTTTTGCAGGGGGCAGGATGGGAGGAGGTGTAGTCCAGGTAGCTGTGGGAGTCGGTCGGTTTGTAGTAGATGTCCGTGTTGATTCGGTCGCCTGAGATGGAAATAGAAAGGTCGAGGAAGGGGAGGGAGGAATCTGAGACTGTCCAGGTGAATTTGAGGTCGGGGTGGAAGGTGTTGGTGAAGTGGATGAACTGTTCCACCTCCTCGTGTGAGCACGAGGCGGCGCCGATACAGTCATCGATGTAGCGGAGGAAAAGGTGGGGGGTGGGGCCAGTGTAGTTGCGGAAGATGGATTGTTCCACATATCCTACGAAGAGGCAGGTATAGCTGGGGCCCATGCGGGTGCCCATGGCTACTCCTTTCGTTTGGAGGAAGTGGGAGGATTGGAAAGAGACGTTGTTCAGGGTGAGGACCAGTTCAGTCAGTCGAAGGAGGGTGTCAGTGGAAGGGTACTGGTCGGTACGGCGGGAAAGGAAGAAGCGGAGGGCTTTGAGTCCTTCGTGATGGGGGATGGAGGTGTACAGGGACTGGATGTCCATGGTGAAAATAAGGCGTTGGGGACCGGGGAAGCTAAAATCATGGAGCAGGTGGAGGGCGTGGGTGGTGTCCCGAACGTAGGTGGGGAGTTCTTGGACTAAGGGGGACAGGACGGTGTCAAGGTAGGCGGAGATGAGTTCGGTGGGGCAAGAGCAGGCGGAGACAATGGGTCGGCCGGGGCAGTCAGGTTTGTGGATTTTGGGCAGGAGGTAGAAGCGGGAGGTGCGGGGTTGTGGGACTATGAGGTTGGAGGTGGTGGATGGGAGATCCCCCGAGGTGATGAGGTTATGGACGGTTGTGCAGCACTGTCTCAAATGCATTTTAGAACATAGAACAGTACAGATCCTTCGGATCACGATGTTGTGTCGAGCATTTAACTTACTCTAAGATCAAACTAACCTCCATTCCCCTCAATTTACTGCCTTCCATGTGCTTGTCCAGCAGTTGCTTAAATGTCCCTAATGTCTCTGACTGTACTACCACTGCTGGCAGTGCATTACACATACCCACTATCTCGCTGTGTAATGAACCTACCTCTGATATCTCCCCAATACTTTCCTCCGATCCTCCTTAAACTTAAGACTTCTCGTGATAGCCATTTATGCCCTGCATAAAATCTCTCTGGAAATCTATCTGTACCTCTCTAATTCTCTTTCTGGGCCTTTCATTACCTTGTAAAACTCTATCAAATCACCTCTCTTCCTTCTTCACTCCAGTGTGAAATGCCCTACTTCACTCGACCTCTGTTCAGAAGACAAGCCCTCTAATACAGATATTATTCTGGTAAAACTCTCCAGCACTCTCTCCAAAGCATCTACATCTTTCCTATGATGAGATGACCAGAACTGGACATAATATTCCAAGTGTGATCCAACACAGGGTTTTATAGAGCTGCAGCAAAACCTCATGGCTCTGAAACTCAATCCCCCAGCGAATGAAAGCCAAAGCACCATATGGCTCCTTAACAACCCTATTAACTTGGGTAGCTACTTTGAAGGTTGTATGCACATGGACGCCAAAATCCCACTGTTCATCCAAACTGCCAAGAATCCTGGCTTTAACCCTGTATTCAGCATTCAAATTCAACCTTTTCAAACGAATCACTTCACTATGATGATGTCCAGGGGTCTGAGTAGTAGCTCACAAACCCACCAATACACTGAAACAGCAGCTAATGAATTTGAAAGGCCCTATACAGACAACAAGCAAAACTAATGTCATTTAGATCTTTGAATAAAATGTGTCGAGACAACCTGTCTGATTTGGTTACTTGTGGTTAGTTAAGGTAAAAGTGAGAGAAATGGCTCTTAAAATTGCTAAAGTGGTTCTGTGGTTTGAAGATCATTCCCAAAGTTGCCAAGAATATTTAATACGAAAGAAAAATACCTTACTTTTCGAATGAGCAAACAGGTTAGATTTAGATTTAACAAAGGACAAAAGTAAAGCTGAAATCGTTAGCGAGTTAGAACATAGAACATAGAAGAATACAGCGCAGTACAGGCCCTTTGGCCCTCGATTTGCGCCGATCCAAGCCCACCTAACCTACACTAGCCCACTATCCTCCATATGCCAATCCAATGCCGGCTTAAATGCCCATAAAGATGGAGAGTCCACCACTGCTACTGGCAGTGCATTCCATGAACTCACGACTCGCTGAGTAAAGAACCTACCCCTAACATCTGTCCTATACCTACCACCCCTTAATTTAAAGCTATGCCCCCTCGTAATAGCTGACTCCATATGTGGAAAAAGGTTCTCACGGTTAACCCTATCTAAACCCCTAATAGAAAATGAGTGAGAATTTGAACATCAGAAGTTCCGACTTAGTCAGGAAAGTCAAGTCAACAGATGGAAATGATGAGAGGAGGCAGTGATATATACAAGTATGCTAAAACATTGCAACATATTTTTAATAAGAAAGATGTAGAAGCCTTCCTTATTTCATTTGAAAAATTGGTGAGGCAGATGAAGTGTTCAAAGGAATTGTGGGTAAAGCGAGTTCAGACTAACCTGGTAGGCAGAACTGGCGAGGTATTTGCAGCGCTGTCAGATGAGAGGTCAAGAGATGATGTAGAGATTAAACAGGCTATTTTAAGTGCTTATGAATTGGTGCTGGAAGCAACGCAACAGCAGTTCAGAAACATAAAGATGGAACCAGGTCAGACTTATGTTGAGTTTGAAAGAATTAAACATAATAATTTTGATAGATGGGTGCAGGCCTTAAAAACCGATAACAGCCTTGGTTCTTAGAGAGATTATGCTGCTGGAGGAGGTTAAAAACTCACTTCCAGAGATGATAGAAATTCATGTGGTTGAACAGAAAGTTCAGGAAGTGAGAAGAGCAGCAGAGATGGCAGATGGATATACATTATTACATAAGGCAAAGTTGAGCTTCTGGCAACAATTTCATCCTATGAGGGATAGAAAATAGGAGAAGGAGAAATCCTACATTACGAAGCAAAGAATAGAGAACATTGTTCATTGTTTACCCCAAGTTAAAAGTTTCTCTCTCTCCCCTGTTCACCCCTTCCCTATACGAGGACAATGCTCAAAGTCCATGGCAGCCTGGGAAAAAAAAAACGTTCCTTGTCTGAGTGTTAAATTCACTGATCTATCACTGAATTGAAGAACGAGTGCTACCCCATAAACAAGAGCATATCATCAGGGTAAAGATCAAAAGGACTGTGAGAAATAGACCTTCCCACCTTGTGGCATGGATCTGTCATTATCAGCATTTTCACAACTCAATACATTATTTTCTCCACACATTTTGTATGTAACACTATTTATCTACTGTCTGTATAGATTGTGAGGGATCAGTTACGTGCTTAAGTCTTCTTGGGGTTTAGTTCTAGGTGCATGAATCAGAAATCCTCAGTCCCTCCCAATTCCTGACACATTGACAGTTACAAACGTACACTATTCAACCATCTCTTCCAGCTTCCCCCACCCAATGTGAAAGGATAATGTACAGCAAACCGATGGTGCAGCGTAGTGTATGAGTAGGGCACAATAAAGATCTGAATTGCTTCTCAGGAGATATGTTATGGAGCATACTCCTCACTCAGTTTCACCTTTGACCTCAACAAATTTGCAATGTGGACAAATCCATGTGAAACCACAAAGGATTGGAAACACACCTTGGTAACATTGTGGCCCATGACACAGAGATGGCTTTATCCTGGAATCCAAGGGTAGAAAATATTATTTTTGACAGGGTATAATGGTTTCTGATTGGGTTTGATGAAGCTTCTGGAAGCCCTTCCTTCAGGAATAATAGATGACCAAGATGCGCAGAAGACACCCTTGAAAATGAAAACTAAGGGGCAAGCCAGTCCCACAGCCTTGTGGCTACAGAAGGAAGCAAAAGGCATTCTTTTCCTTGACATCCATGTGTACCACAGTAGGGTTGGAGACCACATCCTTCAGGAACCAGGAGATACTAAACACCATACAGATTACTGTACACTGACCCTAGACTTGGTAAAACCAATGTCTCCCTTGTGAAGATTCTGGAACATATCCTGAGAGAGAGCGAGTGGGACAACCAACCTCTCACCAAAGATTGCGGTTCACAGATACTGCTGATGTGATGGTTCTGTTTAAAGTACTGCAGTGTTACTGGAGATGGATTCTAGTCAGGCATCAGACCGAATCTGTGAATTTGTGGAACTGAGCCACATGGAGTTCCTACACCTTCCTCTCTATGGCTGAGAAAGATTGTTTAAGATATTATATATGTAGGGAATTGAAGTCCATCCTTGATAGGCCCAGCAATTTGTGGACCTTTAAAATTGGTAGCTTGTCCCTTTCACATCGATATCCATTGTTACTGTGCTATGCAGGAGCATCTGACCTCATGGACTGCAGTGAGTTCAAGATGATGGATCATCATCTTCTCAATGGGAATTAGTGATGGGGATTAAAGCCCAGCTACACCCAACTATTCCCAAATGCAATGAATGAATTCCCAAATAATTGGTGTTCACTACAGATCTATTTAATTGGTCGTTTCCACCTTTGATGAAAAATCATCTCAAATAAATCCATTATTCTTGCTCTATCCTGTCCATTCCCTTCCACTTATAGTCCCCATCGCCATTCTGTCAATCCCAAATGGTGTTGTTTGGAAAGGATTGAGCAGATTACTGGATCAGTCATTCACCGTAGGCTAAGACTAAACGAATGTCAGCTCTTTCTCTCATCAATCAACATTGCTCACAATTCCAAGATCATCCTGGAATGTAAATACAACCCATGGCTTCATAAATGTAAAACATTGCAGATGCTGGAAATCTGAAAAAAGACAAATAATGTACTGGAGGACCTCTGTAACTGTCGAGAGAGAAACAGAGTTAACGTTTTGAGTCGGGTGTGTGATGTGTATGGGTGCACAGATGTTTCCAGACCTGCTGAGGATAGAGCAAACCATTCCTGACATAGAGTATAAGAACAGGAAGGTAATGTCGGGGTGGTACAGAGCATTAGTTAGGCCACAGTTGGAGTACTGTGTACGGTTCTGGTTGCCTCACTACAGGAAGAATGTGATAGCACGGTAAGGGGTAAAGAGGAGTTTGTCCAGGGTGTTGCCTGGGATGTGGAAATTGAGCTACACGGAGAGACTAAATAGGCTTGGGTTGTGTTCTTTAGTAGCCTGATGTGGAGGTACTGGTATTGGACTTGGGTGGACAAAGTCAAAAATCACATGACACCGGGTTATCGTTCAACAGGTTTATTTGAGACCACAAGCATTCACAGTGCTGCTCCTCCTTCAGACAGCTAGTGAGAGAGAATACATTGGACACAGAATTTATAAGGAAAAGATCAAAGGGTGATACAACTCATGTCACTGTATTGAACCCTCACAGGTGGCTGATAAACCTTTAATTAATTAGAATGGAGATACAGGGTTTGATTGAATATGTCAATCTCAGAATTTCCTTCAAGCAATTGCCCTGAGATATCTTTAGGTGTTATCAGTATAAAGGAAGTGACATCTCAGGTCAGACAATTCAGATCAGGCGTGAGGTCTCTTCTGAAGTCTGTCTGTGTCTTAACTTGGAATCAGAGTGTTTATGTTTCCAAAGTGGGAATTTATAAAATGTGGCATTAAATGACTGTCACAGATTGTGTCTCCTTTTTGAACAAAGTAAAATGTGCCTGCAAATGCAAATTTACCCATTAGATTTGTGTGTGTGTGTGTGTGTGTGTGTGTGTGTGTGTGTGTGTGTGTGTGTGTGTGTGTGTGTGTGTGTGTGAGAGAGAGAGAGAGAGAGAGAGAGAGAGAGAGAGAGAAAGAGAGAGAGAGAGAGAATTACAGAATTAAAGAATTAACAGCCATCTAGGCTTGTTCAATATATTCACATCAATTGTGCGACTGTTTGATATTTTCCTTATAAATTCCATGTCTGAAGTATTTTCTCTCACAAGCTGCCCAAGGATGGAGCAGGGCTCTGAAAGTTTGTGGTTTCAAATAAACCTGTTGGACTTTAAACTGGAATCTTGTGTTGCTGGGTGGGTTCTTTAGAGCTGAGAAGACTGAGGGTGGACATGATTGAGGTGTATAAGATAATCAGGGATATGGAAGGGAGAATAGAGATAGAGCAAACAAGTCGTAGCAGAGAGTATAAGAGCAAGGAGGTATTGCTGGGGTTGTACAGAGCATTGGTTAGGCCTCAGCTGGAGTACTGTGTATAGTTCTGGTCACCTCACTACAGGAAGGTTGCGATAGCACTGGAAGCAGTACAGAGGAGACTGTCCAAGGTGTTGCCTGCGATGGAGAAATTGAGACTAGATAGGCTTGCAATATGTTATTTAAAGCAAAGAAGGTTGAGGGGGACATGATTGAGGTGTTTAAGGTAATCAGTTACATGGATAGGGTGAATTGAAAGCACCTGTTATCCTTGGTGGAGGGATTAATTATGAGGGGGAATAGTTTTCGAGGAAAGGGGGGTGTTGTGAATCTGGAACAGACTACCTGGGATGGTAGTGGAGGCTGGAAACCTTACAATCAGTCGAAAGTATTTGGATGAATCCTTCAAAAATCATAAACTTCAAGAGTATGGGACAAGTGCAGGAAATTGGGATGAGTGGCTGTTTACAGGGAGTTATGTTGTTCCAGACTCAATGGGTTAAAGGGCTTTTACTGTGTTTTATGAATCTGAATCGACAAGAGTTTAAAAGATAGTGTAATAAAAATAAGTAAATGCAAAACCCTGTGGATGATGAGCATCTGAAATAAGAAAAAAACAAGAAAGTTTTAGGTGAACTCAGCATCAGAGGAAGGAGGAATAGTGTGAAATATTTGAGTCAGTTAGATCGTTTCTTCCCATTCTACCCTCCATGAGTATCCGGCGTGCAGATCAATTCAGATCAAGTCACTGTTTGATGTTAAAATTCTCCTCCTTCTTTCAAAATCTCTACATGTTCCTGCTTGTCTCTGTAATCCCCACCACCACCACTCGTCCAGCTCCACAAACCTCTCTGATAGTTACACTGATCAATTCTGGCCATGCCCAACGTGAAAGATTGCACCATGAATGAACATGACTTCAGTTACCTTGTCTGGAGTCTCTGAATCCACCTCGTTGCTTCTCCATCTCAGATTTCCCCTTTAGTAACCCGCCCTCCTCCGAACCAACTATCTCATACGTGGCCCAATGTCACAGCGTGTTTTACAGTGTCTCTGTGAAGAACATTGCTTTATTGCTTTTAATGCACGGGGTAGGAAACAGACGATCACTAAGGAGTGTTTTAGGGACAGATTCATTCTGTTCAGCCATGATGATTCTTCTGGAGTTTCCTGCTTCGATTAATAGAGGAGTCTTTTCAATTAACATGCTGTTGCGTTGGGTCAGGCATCTGCACTAACATCAACACGACCAACAGCTCCATCAGGATGAAACGAATAGAAAAGAGTTTTCTAAAGGAATCCCAGATATTTCATGACCTTGTGAGACTTGAAGAGATTTATTATCCTGTATTTGCTGCCTTTGGTGTTCTTGGCAAGCATCGATCCACAGGCAGTAGTCCTCTCATCCAGGTTTCACTGGATTGCTTTCCTCATCTCATTCAGTAAGGCAATGCAGTCGGATTCGGGATAACTCGAAGTTTATGGAGGATGGAATGGATCCCATTGGCATGCAAGGAAATGTGAAACATTGGATTTTCAATTGACTTAGTGGCAGGAGCAGAGATTGATGATTGAGGGGTGTTTCTCTGATGGGAAGTTTGTGATCAGTGGGCTCCCACAGGAATCTTTTCCAAAAGCAAGTTCACAATGATTTGTAATCCATTTCAAACAAACATTCCATAACCAACATATTCAATGACCCCTCCCACCCGGTTATACTCTCTTCCATCCTCTTCTGTCAGACAGAAGATATAAAAGTTTGAATACATGTACAAACAGATTCAGGAACAGGTTCTCTCCTGTTGTTCTAAGACTTTTGAATGACGCTCTCATATGTAAATTTGATCTCTCCCTTAACCTTCTGTGTAACTTTGTGTCCTGGACTCTATTCTGCTATCCTGATGCACTTTGTATGGTACAATCTGCATGTAGAGCATACAAACCAACATTTTTCACTGTATGTCAGTACATGTGACAACAATAAATCAAATCAAATAGTACCATATCTGAATGTTGCAACTTCTTTTCTCGTCACCAGATACACTCAGTCCAAGAAAGAGTGCTGCTCTCAACATTATTTATTACTTTCTTCCGTATTTTCCTTCCTCACAGTCAACATAATTGTGATGGTGATCTTGTCTATGGGAAAGTGTGGTGTGTCTAAGTGTATCACTCGTTACTTGGGGGCCATGACGGCATCGCATCTACTGGTCATCATCATTGATCTGATATTACAGCATATTCCAATTACTTTTATGATCGATTTCTACCCCTACTTTACACCGCCCCCCCCCCCCCCCATGTTTAATATCCAAGCTGTCTTGTTATATGCAATCACAGACTGATCTGTCTGGTTCACTGTCATGTTCAACTTTGATCAATATGTAGCTGTTTGTTGTCAGAAGCTGAAAAATAAATAATGCACTGAGAAAACAGCAGCTGTCATTCTAGGAACATGAACAGTGCTGAGCTGTATAAAAATATTATCTGGTATTTTATGTTCACAGGTCACTACTCTACTGGTAATGTTCCTTGGATTTGTCATACAAGAAGGAATTTCGACTCTCAGCAATATAGTCAGCAATTGAACTCATTTATTATATTTTAACTCCAGGCTTCCCATAATTTCCTGTTCAATGCTTTAACTGTCAGATATATTTCCGTAACTAATAGACCTCACCAGAGAATCTGCGGACAAAGCAATGGGAAATGTTCTGATGATCGGAGAGAAGGAGAACCAAAGGAAATCCATCATTTTACTATTTGTTATCTCAGGCAATTTTATCCTGTTGTGATCCCTCTACCTGCTGTATTATATATGGAACAAAATACAACTTTCAGTCGGTACATCTGTATGGACCTCTCTTTGTTCAAGAAATAGGATTCATTCCTCAACTCCTGAACTGCTGCACAAACACTTGCATTTATTCCGTGACCCAAACTAAGTTCAGACAACAGTTAAAGAATATGTTGCAATATCCCTTTATTACAGTTGTGCGTAAAATTAACCAAATGATGTCAACTGAACTGAACTGAAAACTGAACCATTTCCTGCAACAAGCTTTAATCTAACATGAACTCAACCAAATCCAAACTCAAGTGATTGGACCCAAAGAAGGGCTAATGCCCGAAACGTCGATTCTCCTGTTCCCTAGATGCTGCCTGACCTGCTGCGCTTTTCCAGCAACACATTTCCATCTCTGATCTCCAGCATCTGCAGACCTCACTTTCTCCCCAAAAAGTTAACCCTGCTTGTTTCTCCACAGATGCTGCCAGACCGGCCTGTGTCTCTCCAGCATTTTCTGTTTTTATTTTAAAAGATAAAGATATCAGCAGAATTTCAGAGGTCCCAATGCAAGTAGATCCAAGAGATAATGCTTTGCATCAGGCAATATGCTATTCTGTGTCCGTCAGACAGAGCCATTCAAACTTTTTTGTGCTTTTCAGAGGATGTAACAGAATAAACAATGATGATGTCAGCAATCTGTAGTAATGGTCTTAGCATGGGTGGGATAAGGCCAAAAATAATATTTTACAATGGGCATATTCAAATAACTACCAGTCAATGATCGAGATAAACCCGTCTCATCAGGCTTCACTCTATAACAAAAATTTAAGGAAGCAACGACAAGTCTGGAAATTACACATCACATTATTCCATGGGATGATCCCTGGACCATGCGCACGGAGTAGGGATCAATGTGCTTCTTTGCTCCGTGCATGAGTGATGCTGCTGTGCTTTGACATCAGTGCTCAGACATGTGAGAGGGTCACCCCTTGGTTATATATTTAAGCCAAACTCTTTCACCATTAAAGACGATTGTGTGGAATCATTTCAGAACCCGAGAGTTCAGGGGTTAAAGATTCCATTGACTGCGATATATATTCCAGCAAAGTAAGATATTAGGAGAGGTAGGTCAGTTGTTTTCATATTTTGTTCATTGTAAGTACTGCCCAAGGCTATGTGGTATATTAGATCATTAGTTTAAATAATTAGTTTATTGTCTAATGACAGCTATCTTCATGAGTGCAGGATATTTCATTGAGCTGTAGTGACAAAATAAGGGAATATATTGAGGATTGCATAAAATTGTTGAAGCTTGGAGATAGTGAGGACTGAAGATGCTGGAAATTCAGAGTCGATAAATTGTGGAGCTGGAAAAAGCACAGCAGGTCAGGGAGCATCAGAGGAGCAGGAGAGTCGACGTTTCAGGCAGGACCCTTCATCAGGACTGAGGAGGGGGGAAGGGGGAATAAGACATAAATGGAGGGAGGGGGTTGGGGCTGGGGGAAAGGTCAGTGGGATGGTTATAGCTACAGTACAGAAGTCAGACATTTGGCCCATCATGTCTGTGTCAGCTCTCTCTCAGAGCAATCCACCCAACCATACCTTTTCTCATTGCCTCCCAATCATTTTCTCTTCAGATAGTGATCCAATTCTCTTCAGAAGCCAGGATTGATTACACCTCCACCACATTCTCAGGCTGTGAAATGAAGACATTTACCACTCAATACAGGATATTGATTCCTTCCTGGCACTATTGCTGTTTTGAATCAATAAAATGAAACCAGTGTATTTCAATCTCAATGGAAATTGGTTCTCCGTATCCACCCTGCTGTTAATAAGGGACAAGGGCTTCAAGTAGCTGTTTGTCAATGCCTCAATTTCCTTCCTTGCAAGTCTGGTCAGTTGTGTCTGATGTCAGTCTCCCTCAGCTGGCAGCATGAGGGGGAAAGCCCCGGTGTAACCAACTGCTTGTGTTCAGGCAACAATCTCTGAGGGTCAGGGAGGAAATGCAGTGCTGTAACCTGACCACTCAAAATAAAACTCTGTGAAACAACATCCTGTTCTTTTCCTGCTGCCTGGATTCTCCCAATATCACAGAGAAGGTTTGCTTTAACATATTCCCCAGTTGTCCTGCAGGCGTCACTATCTATCTGAGATAACTATCCTGCCTTTCAGGTAACGTGCTGAGCCAAATAGAAGGAAACTAGTTCAGATCAAGAGGCCAGATTTTGTAATAAAGTCAGCTGCACAGAGAAAGGCCCTTCAGCCCATCAAGTCTGCCTAACCACTACCTAACTATTCTAACCACGTTTTCCAGCACTTGCCCCATATCCCTGAATGCATTGGCATCGCAAGTGCACATCTAAATCCTTCTTCAACGTGTTGACGGTTTCTACACCTTACAACTAGTGAGTTTCACCTTCCCATCACCCTATAAGGGAAAGTGTTTTTATCTGACATGTCCTCTAAACTTTCTGCTGCTTACCTTAAATCTGTGCTGTTCTGGTCATTGATTCCTCCACCCAGAGGTAACGATCCTTCCTGTCTACACTGTCTATGGCTCTCATACCCTAATACATCTCAATGCAGCACCTTCAGTCTCCGGTTCTCTAGTGGTAAAAAAATCAACTTTTTATACAGTTCGAATATCAGCTCACTCCTCTTCAACTCTTTGCCTTTGGGTAATGGAGGGAAGTATTCCATATGCCTTTGGAAATATTTCATTAAGCTGTCCCTCTATCTGAAGGAAGCTATGTATGAGCACACCAAGCCAAAAAAAAACACAAAGATTGTAAAGAATAATTCCGATCTCAAACCAAAATCACCACAATCAACAACAATGTGATATCATCACTAAAAACCATAAAGGGCCTGTGAGAAAGTCTCATCCTTTTCCCTTGGGACGTGAACTCTGGATCTTGACTTTATTTCCATGCACCTATGTTATGCAGCCTCATTATTCCTGAAATACTATCTTTCTCATCAGTCCTGTTCAGGAGGTTGTGTATTCACAAATACAATTGATCTTTGTTCGAGCTCTTTACCACACGTGTGAGAGAGGCCAGTGACCATTCTGAATAGGGCCCCTCCCACACAGTTGCCCTCTTAATTCCAGAAGACACTCTGGTTTCCCCAGTAAGATTCAGCATTTTACACATTTCACGTTACAAAATTACATGGAATATTGTCATTGTTCCTTTCCCCTTACTCTATACATCTAATCCTATGAAGCACCTGATAGACATCCCTATGGGTAGCCCAAGATTCCCCATGATCTCATGATGTTTATCAGAAATTGTAATCATCAGGCCTTGGGATCTTACAATGTACCCCATTAATTTTCATTCCAAAGTTAATATTGTACTTTTTTCCAGACATTTCCCAGACTTGCTTATCTCTGAGGAGAAAGTGAGGTCTGCAGATGCTGGAAATCAGAGCTGAAAATGTGTTGCTGGAAAAGCGCAGCAGGTCAGGCAGCATCCAGGGAACAAGAGAATCGACGTTTCGGGCAGAAGCCCTTATCTCTGAGGACTGATCGAATTCTGTCATTCATTGCTATCTCTATCGAATTCTGATCCTCATCTTATATTTCCGACTGACCTAAATGCAGAAGATACAAAAGGACATTAATTCCTACTCATTGTTAGAAGATGTTGAACATGAAGCTACTTCTATGTAAAGTTTTACGTTTACATCTACTGTTATCATTCTTTAGCTAATGGTTTATGAGGAGTTTCTGTTCCACCTGATTTTGCAGACTCAGTTAGACACTGCCACTCCATCTTGCAGCTGCATTATAACTCATTTTTGTTGTATACTGCCTTCTGAGATGAAATTTACTGCCCCTGTTTCACCTCTGTTATGAATTTGATGGCATGTAGTATACTTTCAAATGAAAGTGAAATCTGGCAAGTAGCTGCCATGTCACAGAGTGCACTGGAAAACTGAAAGATGTAACATTTGAGCTGTAAGGTAGATACATGTGTTGTTTTCACAGCAGTTCGAATTTAAACAATCAGTTTAAATCATGTCCCAAGATAGTAAAACGCAATTGAATTCGAATTTTACTGTTTCTTCAACAACAAACCAATGAGGTGCCCGAATGTTTTGGCATATAAAAGCAGGCATTTCAGAGAGTTATCCAGAGAAAGAGCGCCACTTGCCATTGTCAGCCTGGCTGCCCGAAAAGTCTCTCTCTAAAAGTTGCCTTTCTCATATGAAACATCTTTGCAACAGAAGACCGAACAAGACACAGGAAGATCTACAAACAGAGGAGGACAACACTGGAGATGATAGCCATTGTCTCGTTTTGAAAATTGATTTGCTGGAAATTAATAAATGCTTTATCAGATCAGTACATTGTTGTAAATTGGGAGGTAGATAACAATTCTTTAAGACAAATGTGGCTTGAAGTTATAAATGGTTGTTGTCAAATGTTCACGTTTGGAGTGAAAGAATAAAACTGTTATGTTTTTCTTTAGATAGTGGTATTTGGGAGTTGTCTGCCACTTATACTTGAACAGATTATGAGGCAAGGTGAGTTTTTCTGCGTGTTTGGTTTAATTAGCAGAACGGGTTATCACTGTCGTAATAGTTTGGGGGCTCACCTGAGATTTGAAGAGCTTTTAACTGATCCAATCTGAGATTTGGACAAATGTGAACAGATTTGGGGTACAAAACATCCCAGCAGATTCAAACGCTTGCCGATTAGTGTCCTACATCTATAAATAAAGCATAAATGAGACAATTTGCTTAATTTTGGTTACTTGTAGTTGGTTCAATTAAAAGTGAAAGAAATGGCTGTTAACATTGGTAAAGAGGTTCCAGAGATTAAAGATGATTCCAGAATTTGCCAGGAACATTAAGAAGAAAGGAAAGTAATCTTACTTTTAGAATTAGCAAAGAGGTTAGAATTGGGTTTAACTGAGGACAAAAGTAAGGCTGAAATTATACGGGAGTCCCTCAAATATTTGGGTGTATTAGAGAAACAGACAAGCGCAGCAGAGTTAGAAAAAACTTAAATTCCAATTGAAAAAAAAGGAGTTAGAAGATAAACAAAAAGACGGAGAGAGGAAAAAGAAAGGCAGAGAGAAAGAAAGAGAGAAGAAAGAGAAAGGGAGAGAGAAATAGGGAAAGAAGAAAGGGAGAGAATAAAAGAGAGAAAATTTGAACTTGAAAATTTACGACTTAGTCAGCAAATTCAAGTTAAGAGGATGGAGATGAAGATAGAAGACAGTGATATGTACAAATATGTTAAAATATTGCCACATTTTGATGAGGAAGATGTCAAAGCCTTCTTTATTTCATTTGAAAAAGTAACTAGGTAGATGGAGAGGTCGGAAGACTTGTGGGTAATACTAGTTCAGATTAAACTGGGAGGCAGAGCTAGTCAGTTATTTGCAGCGCTGTCAGATGAGAGTTAAAGAGATTATGAAGATGTAAAACAGGCTATTTTGAGTGCTTATGCATTGGTACCATAAGTATACAGACAGCGTTGCAGAAACATAAAGAAGGAACCAGGTTGGGCTGATGTTCAGTTCGAAAGAATTAAAAATATTAATTTTGATAGATGGTGCGTGGCTTATAAATAGATAAGACTTATGTGGATCTTAGAGAGATTATTCTGGTGGAGCAGATAAAGAAAAACTCACGTCCAGAGATGATAAGAATTCATGTGGATGAACAGAAAGTTCAGGAAGTGAGAAGAGCAGCAGAGATGGCAGATGAATATACACTGGTGCATAAGGCAAAGTTTAGCTTCTGGCAAGAATTTCATCCAGTGAGGGATAGATGTTGGCGAAGGGGAGGTCCTACGCTGTGAAATTAAGAGTAGAGAACACAGGTATGTGTTTACTACAGATTACGTTGGAAGCCCAAGAGGGTGGAAAGGAAGTGAAAGGCCTCAGGTGTTTCAACTGTGGCAAAGTGGGACATGTAAAGTCACAGTGTGGGAAAAGATATAGTAAAAGAGGCTAAGACAGTGGCATTAGTGAGGGTACTGAAGAAGGGCCTGTGCCCGAAACGTCGAATCTCCTGTTCCCTGGATGCTGCCTGACCTGCTGTGCTGTTCCAGCAATAAAGTTTCAACATTAGTGAGGGTAGTAAAGGAAACCCCAAGTAACGCCGAGGAATTGCAGTAGAGGGCACAGCCTAGGCAGGGGCTGGGTATGGAGTTAGTGCCTGATCTCTATAAAGAATTTGCTTCTGTGGGTAAAGTTTACTCAGGAAGCACAGGGGCAGAAGGGAAAGAAGTTATAATATTGAGAGATACAAGATGTCACCCGTATCTAATAGTATTAGATGAATGCATTTGCACTTTTTCTAACCTGTTAGCCGTGAGTGTGGTAATTGGTTGGATAGATGGACAGAACTTTAACATTCCCTGATGTAATATCAGGTTAGAGTGCCAACTCAGGACTGGGGAAATAGAAGAGGGAGTGATTGGCAGAGTGTCAGTTCCAGGAATTCAGATTGTTCTTGGGAACAATTTAGCAGGAACCAAGGTGGGAGTGACACCTCTTGTTTTGGAAAAGCCCAAGGAAGGCCGGAGTTAAAGAAAAATACCCTGGTATTTTCACAGATCGTGTGGTAACAATATCCCACTATCATAAGTCACAGGACGACGCAAAAACTGAAGATAAAGATGAGGTTCAGTCAGCAAAGGCCCTGTTGACATAATGGTGCAGGAAAAAACCTGCACAGACAGAGAGTCAGACATAACCGGGTTAGTTCTGGGTCCTCAAAGGCTTATGGACTTACGACAGAAAGACAAGACAATAACAGACATATGTTGGTGCGTACTCAGAAAATGAGGCAGAGAATATTCCTGAGGTTTATTATCTCAAAGATAGAATCCGAAGATGAAAATGGAGACCACGGCAGGTTAGTGCAGAGGAGAAATGGGCTGAAGTGCACCAGATTTTGTTGCCGGTAGCATACAGACAGGACGTGTTACAGGTAGCAAATGAACTACCTGTAGGAGTTCACCTAGGTGTAAGGAAAACACAGACTTATGTACAAAAGCATTTCTATTGGCCTGTAATTTTCAAGGACATGGTTAACTTTTGCCATTCATGTCATACATGCCAAAACCACCAATACACTCCAACAGCAGCTAATAAACAAGAAAGACCCTACACAGACAACATGCAAAAATAATGTACTTTACAAAATACCTTGCAAGAACTGAAACAAACACTACATTGGACAAACTGGCAGAAACCATGGACATCAACTAGCCACAAAAATATATGACCCTCTCTCATTGTTAGCTGCTAGTGCTAGGCTGTTTAAGGAAGTCATGGATAGCTTAGGTATGCAGCACTTCAGATCAACTGTGTATCATCCTGAATCCCAGGGTGAGATTTGATAGAGTGCAAAGGTGGCATCAGCCCCTGAAGACCTTGTTAAGAACATACAGTCAGGATTACCTGAATGATTGGGATAAAGCTATCCCATTGGTATTTGCTATTAGAGATGCCCCAAATGAATCTACTCAATTTACTCCCTTTGAGTTAATATTCAGACATGAAGTGAGAAGGCCTTTAATATTAACTAAATAGAAATTGACAGGACCGAAGTCGGAGATCTCCCACTTGGATTATGTTTTGGAGGTGAGGGAGGGACTAAATCGTTTAGGTGAGTTAGCACCTGAAAGGCGCACAGCATAGAATGAAGCAGGTAGCAGATAATAACTTGGGAATTCAGACATTTTCACTTGGGGTGAAGTATTAGTATTGTTACCACTGGTAGGAGATCCCAGGTTTAGTGGTCCCGACCAAATTCAGAAAAGGTTGAGTCAGGTAAACTATGTGGTAAGAATTCCAGATAGAAAAAAAAATCGGTTATGTCATGTGATTATGTTGAAACCGTATTATACTCGAGAGAGGGAACTGGAGAAACAGGTGTTAGTTACTGCCCCGTAAATTGAGGGATCACATCCAGATGTTATGGAGTTTGATGTGCCTCAAAACACGTTATGTACTTCCTTGAGGAGTGGGACAGGTTTGTAAAGTATCTGTCTCAGGAACAAAGAACAAAGTTTAAAGGTTTGTTGCAGCCTACATGTGCAGGTACAAGATGGGGAAGACTAATGCTGTTGTGCATTAGTTAGACATAGCGAATGCTGTTGTGAGAAAACAACACCCCTATCAGCTTAATCCTTTCAAAGCCACATTGGTCCAAGGAGGTGGATGCAATGCTCAACAAAGATACCGTCGAGATGGAAATGTGTTGCTGGAGAAGCGCAGCAGGTCAGGCAGCATCGAGGGAACAGGAGAATCGACGTTTCGGGCATTAGCCCTTCTTCAAGAAGGGCTAATGCCCGAAACGTCGATTCTCCTGTTCCCTAGATGCTGCCTGACCTGCTGCGCTTCTCCAGCAACAAATTTCCATCTCTGATCTCCAGCATCTGCAGACCTCATTTTCTCTTCAAAGATACCGTCGAACCCAGTCAGAGTTAGTGGGGTTGCTGTTCGTGTTAGTTTCTAACCCTGATGAGACTCAATGATTTTGTGTGGATTATCAGAAGGGCAGCGTCGTATCCAAGTCAGATTCGTACCCAATAACAAGATTGGTGCAGTTTGTAGAGAAATTTGGATAATCCAGTTACATTACAATGATGGACTCACTGTTTGGTTATTGGCAGGTATCGTTATCAGAGACAGTGAAACACATTTCTGCATGTGTAACCCCAAATGATCTATGTCAATTCAAAGTGATGGCCTTTGGAATGAAGAACGCACCAGCCACATTCCAAAGACTCATGAACTGAGTTGTGTCAATGTTAACAAGCTGTGCAGTCCATCTGGATGATGTAGTGAGTCATGGAAAGATCACATGGTACAATTGTAAAAACTGGTAATAAACTTAAAGAAAACATAATTCACGAAGGTAGAAGGGATATTCTTGGGACATAACATCGGGTCATGAAATGTTGACCACAAGAAAAGCCAAGACGAATGTCATCGAGGAGATTTTGCTGGACGTTTGTTCCAAACGTAGCAGCATAGTAACACGGCAAATCGATTTGCTGAAAACGAACACGAAGTTTTGGTGGACAGAACAATGCCAGGAGGCATTTGATTATTTAAAATCAGTATTAACCACTGTACCAGTTTTAGCTAAATCAAACGTTTTGAAACCCTTCAAAGTTGCAATCAATTCAAAAGACAGAGGAGTTGGAGCTGTCCTGCTACAGGGAGATGATGATAGAATTGAACGGCCGGTTGGTTACTTTTCCAGGAAACTCAGCACCCACCAGAGAAAATACTCTACCGTCGAAAAATAATTATTGTATTTGGTACTGGCCTTACAGCATTTTAATGTTTATGTGACGAACAATGTGTCGGAGACATTTGTCTACACAGGTCACAATCCTCTTACATTCTTGAAATACTTCAAGGACAAGAATATAGGATTATTTACATGGAGTCTTATGTTACACACTTTTAATTAAAAGAAAACATACATGTTGCGGGACGCAAAACTGTGATAGCAGATGTGTTATCTCAGATTTCGCGGAGAAAGTATGGATAAGATTGAACAAATATTAATATTGTGTTTTAGCATTGAGATTTTGCAAGCACCTGTCATGTGACTGACTAGCAATCTCAGATTGTACCAGAAAATTGAAAATATGTAACATTTGGCTTCTATGTTTACAACAGGTCAGATTTTACTAATCAGTTTAAGTTATGCCCCAGGACACTAAAACCCAATTCAATTTGAATTTTATTCTTATGACAACATTGAACCAATGAGATAATCTGATGTTTTATTGAGTATAAAAGAAGCTGACATTTTGAGAATAAGCCAGCGAGAGAACAACTAACTGCCATCATCAGAGTAAAGACCAGCCAAACACTCTCTATCAAGGGTATCTTTTCATATGAAACAACTTTTCAGCAAAAGACTGAAGATAACCCAGGGAGATCTTCAGCTGAAAGGAGCCAGACACCAAACACTACAGCAGATATCTGGTTTTGAAAATTAGGTTGCTGCAATTTTAATGGAGATTTTTATTGTATCAGTATATTGTTGGAGCGTGAAGCTGGATAACAGACCTTTAAGAGAAAGGAGGTTTAGAGTTGTAAATACTTATTGTTTAATGATCAGTTTTAGATTGAAAGAATAAATTGACTTTTTATTCTTTAAATAGTCGAATGTGGGAGTTCTCTGTCACTCATACTTTAACAGATTACGAAGCGAGCTGAACTTTTCTGGGTGTTTGAGTTAATTCGCAGAAAGTTTCACTGCCGTGTCATAACAGACTCCAGACCCAATCCCCACCAGACACAATCCCCTCGAGACCCAATCATCTCCAGACACAATCACCTCCACGCCCAATCTCCTCCACACCCAACCCATTTACACCCATTCCCCTCCAGACCTAATCTTCTCCAGACCCGATCCTGTAAGGGAAGGAATGCCAGGATATTGAATCAACAACCCTGAAGAAACAGTAATATATTTCCAATTCTGAATGACGATAGATCTGGAGGTTTACTTGCAGGGGCTGGTGCCCCTTTGATCTGCTACCCTTGTCTTACTGGATGGGCGTGGTCATCGGTTTGGAAGGAACTATCTCAGAAGCATTGGTGAATTTCTGCAGTGCAACTGCATATAGTACTCACTATTGCGAATGAGCATTGGTTGTGGACTGACTGCATATTTGAGGATGTAGTGCTAATCAAATGTACTTTGTCCTGGATACTGTTGAGCTTGTTGAGTGCTGCTGGAGCTGCACCCATTCAGGCAAGTGGTGAGTATTCCATCACACTTCTAACTTATGTCTTGTAGATGGTGGACCAGCGTTAGGTAGTTAGGATGTGAGTGATATGATTCAGGATTCTCTAAGCTCTGACATTCTCTTGCAGCCACTGTTTTGAAAAGGCTAGCCCAGTTCAGCTTCTGGTTAATTGTAACACAAGGATGTTGATAGTAGTGGATTCAGTGATAGTAACAGACGTCAAGGGGCAGTGGCTAGATTTGTCGGATTGGAGATGACCATTGCCTGGCGTCGGTGTGGCACAAACATTACTTGCCAATTTCCAGCACAAGCCTGGATATTGTCTGGAACATGTTGCATTTGACACAGCCACAACCATCTTCCTTTGTGCATCTATATCCTGGGGTTCATGAGGGTGAAAACATATCTGATTAAAATGCATCAATTCCCCAAGGGTTTCACACGTTAAATTTTTATTAATAGGTCACACCCAACCCTAGGCTCGAGTCTGGAAGAGCTCTCAATCAAAACACTCCCTGTGGTTCTCTCTGCACAACTGACACCAGACCTCTTGAGTCTGTTCAGCATTTATTCTGTGATTTATTTTTCCCAGAGCATTGTGCCACAGTTTCTAAAGAGATGGATTATTTTAAACCGAGGTGATGAGAAATGTAATATCAGATCACTGTGTGACTAATTGATTACAGGATGACATGTGGTGGTCCATGAGGAATAAAGGAACAAAATAAACAGGAGCAAGATTAGGCCAGTCATTCCCTCAAACCTGCTCACTCATTCAATTCAGTCATGGCTAATTATCATCTCAGTGCCATGTTCTTGTTACTTCCCATAAGCTTTCATCCTGCTAACCCCAATAACTGAATCTATCACCTTCCTTACAACATTCAACGCTTTGACTTCAATTCTTTCTGTGTCATCGAATTCCACATTCTCTCCACTCTCTGGGTGAAGAGGTTTCTCATCACCTTCGTGCTAAATGACCCTGCTTTATCCTTTGACTGTGAACCTTGCTTCTGGACAGCCTGGTAATCAGGAACATCCTTTCTGTGTTTACCCTGTCTTGTCCTGTTCGATGCTTGTAGGCTCTGAGATTCCCTTTCATTCTCTCAACTCCAGTGAATATCATCCTAACTAATCAAATCTCTATTCATACCTCATTCCTGTAATCACAGGAATCAGTCTGGTAAAGTTTTGTAACACTCCGTCTGTCGCCAGGACATCCTTCCTCAGATAAAGGAGACCAACACAGCACATAATACTTCAGGGTGGTCTCAAAAAGACTCTGTACAATTGCAGCAAGACATGCCTGTTCCTGTACAACAACCCTCTCACGGTGAAGGCCAACATACCATTTCCCTTCTTCAGCCCCTGCTTCACCTGTCTGCTTCCTCTCCATAACTGGTGTACAGAGACACCCAGGACCCATTGCACCTCCCCCTTTCCCAATCACTCACCATCCAGGGAATAATGGTCTTGCCTGGTTTTGCTCTGAAAGTGGATAAACACATATTTGTCTCCATTATAGTTCACCTGCCATGCATTTACTCACTCATTAAACATGTCCCAATCAGACTGAAGCATCTCTGCATTCTCCTCCCAGCTCACCATCCCACCCAGCTTTGTGTCATCTGAAAGTTTGGAGAGTTTTATATCTAGTTCCTTTTTCCACTAAATCATTATTACAGATTGCGAATAACTGAACCAAACACTGATGCTTGACACTATTCACTCTCTGTCATTGAGAAAAAAAGAAGTTTGTTCATTCCTAAACTGTTTCCTGGCTTACAGCCAGTTCTCCATCCGTGTGACTGGGGGCAATGTACTGACATGTGCTTTAGTTTTTTTTTTTTGGAGCCTTATGGTTCCTGTTTAATAATCAAATGATAAATGAAAGTAAATTAAAAAGCCTGTTTTAGACAAGCTCTTATCACTTCTCAAACGATCATCAATGTTTGGTTGTTCCAGGCTGACCAAGAGGTCAGATTTGGCCAAGGGAAACATTAAATCATTGGTGATTTGGAATGTCTACAACTCTTTCCATGGCGAATTCATAATAGGTATGGAGCTCCCAGAATTAAGAAAGTATAACTGGTGGGAAGGTGTAACGACTCATTACCAATTGGATAGCTAGGTATTGTTGGTGCTGAATTCTGTCTTGCGACATATGGGTTCCATTAGCTGAGTTTTTCCAGTATTACTGATTTCCTGATCAACATTGATCTCTGGTTGACAATTTTTGATGTTTGCTATTCAATGATATCTTTGTATCAGATAGTCCCAGTCTGATTCCCCGGGGAATTTGGCAGCTGTGGTGTGACAACGTAGGTTCCTGGAATTTGTGAACCCATGTTACTTATGTGTTAGAAAAAGTCCAGATTTAAGAATAAACCCTGGTTTGTCCATGTGTTGTCGCTGTATTACTCTCTGAATTTCAGATTTTTGGCTGTTAAGTGTTTAACTGGTAAGTGTTTGTGTTGAGATGTGTCCATGACAAACCTAGGCTGGAGCGACTTTGGGAGTAGTTTTATGTTAGACAGAGTACAGTAAGCTTTCTAACTCTCTGGGCTACCTTGTGATAGTCTCTGGTGGGGTAAAGCTCCTGATTTTTATCATTACTTCACCCTAGGCTGTGACCCTCATGGCATTACAAGAACCATCGAAGGTCTCCATGTTGTTTGATCTTTCCACCTCTGGAGTTTTCCATAAGAAATACCAAGCGAAAGGTCGATTTAGAAGAGTGGGACGAAGAGTGCCCAGCATTAACCCAAATGATTCGATAACAGACAACCACATGTGACTGGGCAAATGCATCTGGCTTTGAAGGGAGCAGGGCGTGAACATTTGGGATAGTATGTCATTACTAATGGGCCTTCAAGAAAGGATGAAGCAAACTCAAGTTTAGTCCATATTCTTTTAAGATTTATTAACCATTTCAGAGCGTATTTTTATCAAAAACTTATATTAAAGTGAACAAAGTGAGAAAAATGACTGGACGACACATTGAGATAAGAACACATACGTTCTGAGCTGCTTATCTTATAATTACCAGAAAAAGAAAATGAGGAATCAACATAAAGGTAGGAAACAATTCGGAATAAAGAAAAACAAAACAAATTACAAATGGACTTCAAACAATTACAAGTTACAAGCTACAAATACATTCCAACTCTAATTATCTGAATGAATTCAAACAAAACAAAACAGAAAAGCCATTAATTACTTTCAGATTCGGATTCAAAAGTGAAGTTGTCTCATTTTTAAAGTCAACAACAGCGCATAATATAAATTTGGAATTCAGAGACCCCAATCATCAATGAGGCAAGTCTACGGGGTCCAAACTTCAACACATTATTTTACCTGTAAAAGAGGGATAAAGTAATGATGCAGTGTTTATGATCATGGCATTAATATTTCGTTTTTTCTTCAATAAAACTCTCAGAAATTTGACAAACCATGTTCGTCTGCTGGAAGTATGATAATTGATTATTCTCACCTTCATCAGAGTGACGGCAGTGCTGTAGGAAATACTCAGGAGGAACAGGGTAATGAATGTGGAAGCGGTTGTCCAGATGTTGCCATTATCATCCTCATACTCTTCAATCCGACTGCCATCTATCGCATCTGCAAGAATAAAGCCGAAAACAAATAGTTAGATTATCTATTGATGCGGTCTGACATTTCTGTGTATAAGGAATGTAACCAGGAATGGGTCCATCTTCTTCAAGCCATCAGGTTGATATGAAATTTTACTCGATCTATATCTATGATTGAGTCATTGACTCTCAGCAATAACTTGCTATAACTAACTCCACAGCTATCATTTACTATCCTGAATTTTCTTGTCATTCAATCTATATTTGGGGAATATTATCATAGACTGACAATGATTATTTCAATTATATCTTATAATTTAATTATAGGTACTGATAGCTGTTTACTTAAATACTGTGCCAACACTGGGTAAGAGCTCAAATGCATTTGCTCTTTTAGTTTACTTATTTGGTGAATCATTAAAATCAATGAGATTCACAGTAAACACATTGCTTCATATTTTGTTTGCAGGGTCTGTATGTGTTCAGAATAATTTTTGTGCATATGTTCCTTAATTTATTTCTGTCTATAGCTGGTTGTATCTGTTTTTCCTTTATCGTTTGGGTACGTGATTACGTCGCTTGTGTCCTTGTTGGGATTGCGATGAGTAAACACATTCATGTCCCTTCAGTGCTGGTGTGCTCATTCATCTGGTTGCGATTCTGTATATACATTTTGCTCATTTCACAATGTGTAAGAATCAATGTGTTAATCTCCCACTTCAGTCGTGGGTGCCTATGTTTATGTTTTAATGTCTTAGTGAATATGTGGTTTGCTTTCTTTGTCTTGATGCCGTCTAAAAATGTTTATGCGACAAATTCAGATTTTATGTATGTTAAGGTCTTTTCATGTTTATGCTCTACAACTGTGTTTTGTTAGTATAAACATCGTGCTTTGATTGATACTTTTATTTTCAATTTTCAGTATACGCTGGGACCGCTATCTTGTAATTGAAAAGTGCTTATAATCTCTCAGTTCAGAACAGCATTCTCTCTCTCTCTTAAATGTACAGTACATGCCTGCAACTTCATAACACCTCACCCCCATCAGAAAATAATGGAACTTCATAATGAAAAGATGTCATCTTTATTTCTCTAATTCTTAACCCCATTACTATGAAATACAAATGTCATTAATCTAAGTTATATTTTCCATATTCATTTCTGCACACGTACATAAAATTCGAATCAGTCAAATCTTATCGACACTTGTTCCTTTAATTCCATGATGACGCACCTGCTATCAAATCTTTATGACAGGCAACATTCACAATCTGCGATGTAAAAGTCTGTAATACAATGAAATGGCCTCATATTTTTGTATTTACATCTTTCCGAGAATATAAGAGGATTGTGATCCGTGTACACAACCATCTCCAACACATGGTTCATTACATAAATATTAGAATGTTATAAGGCCAGTATCAAACTCAATAATTCCTTTTTCAGTATGGAGTATCGTCTCTGGTGGGTTCTGAATTTATTTTAAAAGTAGCCACTTAGCAATTCAATTCCATCATCATCATTCTGTCTCAGTACAGGTCCAACCCATATGTCACGAGCATCGATGGCAGCATTGAAGTGTTTCAAAAATTTTGGTGTAGCTGAAACTGGTGCCGTCGTTAATACTGCTTTTAAATTGTCAAATACCTCCTGGCATTATTCTGTCCACCGAAATTTTATGTTCTTCTTAAAACTGGTCAGCGGTATGACCATACTGCTGTCCACCGAAATTTTATGTTCTTCTTAAAACTGGTCAGCGGTATGACCATACTGCTGACATTTGGATCAAACTTCCAGTAGAATCCACTTAGTCCCAAAAATCAAAGCTCCACTTTCTTGAAGGATGATTGTGGAAATGATCGACGGCCTTCATCTTCACGTTCATTAGGTCAACTTTCTATGTCCAATGTTATGTCATAAAAACGTCACATCTGCCTTCACGAATTCTGTTTTCTTTATATTTATTCCCAGTTTTGCTCGTTGTATTCAAAACAGTTTTTTTTCCTATCTGACATCTTTACGAGATAGTTCACTTGAATCAACTTTGTCTCAATTTGATAGGGACCACAAAACTTGGCTTTGAAGCAATCTCCTACCACTGGAGAAATGTTTCAATTTTTACCTGCCACCTGCTTCATTCGATACTGTGTCCTGTTTAGGTGCTGTTTAGTTAACTCACCTACCCGATTTAATCTCTCCCTCACTTCCAATACATAATCCAATTGTGAGATCTCTGAGTTTGGTCCTATCAATTCTTCTTTAAGTAGTTTCTAAGGACCCCTGACTTCATGTCCGAATATTTACTCAAAGAGAGTAAACTGAGGAGATCCATTTGGGGCGTACCTCATGACAAACAATATAAACGGGACACCTTTATCACAACCGTTCAGATCATCCTGACAGTATGCTTTCAACATGGTCTTCAGTGTTTGAAGCCACCTTTCCAAAGCTCCCTGGGATTCAGGATGGTACACGCTTGATTTAACGTGCTGTATGCCAAAACTATCCATAACCTCCTAAAACAGCCTGGCAGTAAAATTAGATTTGTGGGCGGCACGGTGGGACAGTGGTTAGCACTGCTGCCTCACAGCGCCAGAGACCCGGGTTCAATTCCCGCCTCAGGCAACTGTCTGTGTGGAGTTTGCACATTCTCCCCTTTGTCTCCGTGGGTTTCCTCCGGGTGCTCCGGTTTCCTCCCACAGTCATAAAAATGTGCAAGTTAGGTAAATTGCCCATAGTGTTAGGTGCAGGGGTAAGTATAGTGGAATGGGTCTGGGTTGGTGCGCTTTGGCGGGTCGGTCTGGACTTGTTCGGCTGAAGGGCCTGTTTCCACACTGTAAGTAATCTAATCTAATTTAAATCTAATTTAAAATTTAGATCATTGGTCTGACTGAATCTCCCTGGGTAGCCCATGCTATGTCAAGAAAACCATTAGCTCCTCTCCACCTTTTTTGCCTTCATTCTCCGTAATACCCTGGAAATCTGTTGGAGACATCCATTATGGTTAACAACTGGTTACAACTTTTAGTTCTCAGGAGGGGACCTACACAATCAATTATAACCCACATGAAACGTTCTTAAAATGGGGAATTGTCAACAAAGGTGCTGGTTTTATTACCAACTGTGGCTTACCTACCATTTAGCATGTATGACACGTATGGCAAAACGCAATCACATCCTTGAGCTGTCCAGGCCAATAGAAGTGCTTTTGTAACTTAGCCTGAGTCGGCTGTACATCTGGGTGAACTCCTACTTGTAATTCATATGCAAGGCGTGAGACTTCCTGTCTGCATACTACCGGCAACACATCCTGGTCCGCTCTTGTCCATTTATTCTCTGCACTTAGCTGCCGTGGTCTCCATTTTCATCTTAGGATTCTATCTTGAAGATAATAAACCTCAGGAATATATTCTGATTCCTTTTCTGAGTATGTATCAATAAATATATTTTTAATTGACTTGTCTTTCTTTTATATTACCCTTTGGGGACTAAACTTTTCTGTTTGACCCTCTACCTGTTCAGGTTTTTGCTGCAACATTGCATCAAACAGGGTGTCCACTAACTGAACCTCGACTCCTTCACCTTTCGCTTTAGTATTTGATTTTTGTCTGTGATTTATAAATAAATCCTACACAGTCTGGAAATAATCCTGGATATTTGTCTTTTAAATCCTTTCATCCCTGGTTTTCATTTGGCTTCTCCACAACATTGGGAGTCACTCCCACCTTGGACCCTGTTCAGTAATTCCCAAGAACAAACTGGATTCCTGGAACTGACACTCTGGCAATCATTCCCACTGTTACATCCCCAGTCTTGATTTGGCTCTCCAAACTGATTTACCATAGAAGAACGTTAAATCTCTGTCTAACTATTCCACAAATTACCACTGTGTCGAGTAACAGATCAGAAATAGTGCAAATATATTCATCTCTTAGCATGAGAGACTGATTAGCTCCTGTACTTCTCAAAATTATAACTTCTTTCTCTTCTCCCCTGTTCTTCCTAAATGTTACCCACAGAGGCAAACTTTCTTAGAGATCAGGCACTAACTCCATACCCAGTCCTTGCCTACGTTGTGCACTCACCGGAAGCTCCTCGACTTTTCTTGTGGTTTTCTTCACTACTTTTACTAATGGTACTGGCTTAGCTTCGTTTACCACATCTTTTTCGACAGTGCCTTTCTTTAACGACCACACTGTAATCTTATGTACCCCACCTTCTGGCTGTGGCAACACCTTTTCCCAGTGTCCTTCTGAAACCACCAACACTGTAATTTTCTTTGTCCCACTCCATTACAGTGAAAACACTCGAGGCCAATCACATCCTTTGCAACACTTTGGCTTTCTTTTTTCACCTGTGGTAAACTCTTGCCAGTGTGATCTAAGCCTTGTTTCTTCGTGTATGATCTCCCCTTCTCCCAATTTTTAACCCACACAGGATGAAATTCCTGTCAGTACCGAAATTTCAATTTGTGTACTAATGCATATTTATCTGCCATCTCTGCCATTCTTCTCACTTCTTGAACTTTATGTTCATAAACATGAATTCTTATCATCTCTGGCAGTGAGCTATTAAACTCCTCCAGCAGAATAATTTCTCTTACAGTCTCATAGGTCTGATCTATTTTTAAGGGGTGCACCTATCTGTCAAATTGCAATGTTTAAATCTTGCACATTCAACTTAAATCTGATCTGGTTCCTTCTTTATAGGACACAGCAAATAAAATACAGAACAGTACAATATTGCAAACCCCTAGGGGCCCTCGATGTTGAGCCAGCCTTCTATGCTACTTTAAGATCAGACCAATCGACATTCTTTCATTTTACTATCATCCACGTACATATCCAAGAGTCGCTTACATATTCCTAATATTTCTGACTCTACTACCACTGATGGCAGTGCATTCCACACACCCACCACTCTCTGTGTAAAGAGCCTGCCTCTGACATCTCCCCTAAACCTTCCTGCGACATCTTCCCTAAACCTTTCTCAAATTATTTAAAAATATGTCCCCTCATGATAGACATTTCTGCCCAGCGAACAAAGCTATCTGGCTATGCCTCTCATCATCTTGTACACCTCTATCAAGTTGCCTCTCATCCTTCCTTGCTCCAATGAGAAAAGCCCCAGCTCCCTCAAACTTTATTCATACGACATGTCCTCCATTCCAGGCAGCATTCTGGTAAATCTCGTTTGCACTCTCATTAACCCTTCCACATCCTTCCCGTCATGAGGTGACCTGAACAGAACACAATATTCCAAGTGTGGTCTAACCAGGACTCTATAGGGCGGCAGTATAACCTCGTGGTTCTTAAAATCAATCTCCCTGCCAATGATAGCCAACAAACCATGCACATTCATCAAAATTCTCTCAACGTGGATGATCACTTGGAGGGATCTATGGATGTGGAGCCCAACGTCCCTCTGTTCCTCCACACTGCCAAGATTCCTGCCTTTAACCCTGTATTCTGCATTCAAATTCGAATTACTTCACACTTTTCTAGGATGATCACCATCTGCCACTTTTCTGCCCAGTTCTGCATCCTATCAATGTCTCAATACAACCTATAATAGCCCTCCACACTATCCACTACTCCACCAACCTTCATGTCATCAGCAAACTCTCTACCCCACCCTTCCACTTCCTTATCCAAGTCATTTATAAAAATCACAAAGAGCAGAGGTCCCAGAACAAATCTCTGCAGATCACCACTGGTCACCAAGCTCCTGGCTAAATACTTTCTATCTACTACCACCATCTGTCCTCTATGCGCCAGCCAATTCTGTATCCAGACAAGCAAGCTTCCCTGTATCCCATGCCTCCTTACATTCTGAATTAACCAACTGTCGGGAACCTTACCAAATACCTGAATAAAATCCATGTACACCATATCCACTGTGCTACTTTCATCAAAGTGCTTTGGCACATCCTCAAAGAATTCATTAAGGTTTGTGAGTCATGACCTGCTCCTCATAAAGCCATGCTGACTATCACTAATCAGACTATCGTTTTCCAAGTAATATGTCTCTCAGAATCCTCTCTGATTCTTTGCCCACCATTGACATAAGACTGACTGGTCTGTAAATCCCAGGATTATCACTATTTCCTTTTTGGGGCAACGGACTAACATTTGCCATCGTCCAATCATCTGGCACTCCTCCAGTCGACAGTGAACGTGCAAATATTATCGCCAAATGTACAGCAATCTCTTCCCACACTTCCCTTAGTAACCTTGCGTATATCTCATCTGGCCCAGGCAGTTTATCTATCCTTATGTTTTTCAAAATTTCAGCACATCCTCCTTCCTCACATCAACCTGTTCCAGCATATCAGTCTATTCACCACTACCCTCAGAAATGTCAAAGTCCCTCTCCATAGTGAATACTGCAGAAATGCATTCATTGAGAACCTCCCCTACATCGTCTGACTCCAGGTGCAAGTTCACTCCATTATCCCTGACTGGCCCTAACCTCACTCTGGCCATCCTCTATTTCCTCACTTACGTGTAGAATGCCTCAGGGCTTTCCTTAATCCTACCTGCTAAAACTATTTAATGCCCCTTTCTATCTCTCTTAAGTCAATTCTTCAGTTCCTTTCTGTCTACCTTGTAACATTTTCAAGCGCTGGGTGATTGTTGCTTCCTCAGAATTAACGAAGCTTACTTCTTCCTGTTGACTAGATGTTTCACATCCCTAGTCACACAAGGTTCCTTCACTCTGCCGTTCCTTCCTTGCCTCAGTGGGACAAACCCATCCAGCACTGTCAGCAGGTGCTTCCTAAACAACCTCCACATTTCTGTCGTGCATTTCCCTGAGAACATGTGTTCCCAATTTAGGTGCCTCAGTTCCTCCCTAATGGCTTTGTAATTCCCGCTCCCCAATTAAATACTTCCTAATACTATATGCTCCTATCCCCTCCATGAGTCTCCTAAACGTCATGGAGTTCTGATTACTAACCCGAAAATGCTTTCCCCCCAGAGATATGATACCTGAACATCTGAACCCCCCACCTAAACGCTTCTATAACTAATTCAAAAGCACTCAAAACAGCCTTTTTGACATCTGCATAATCTCTTGATCCCTCATCTGACAGTGCCGCAAATACCTCACTAGCTCTGCCGACCAGCTTAGTCTGAACTAACATTATTGACAAGTTCTCTGACCACTCTATCTGCCGAGCCAATTTTTCAAATGAAATTTAACAAGAAGTTTCAACATTTTCTGATCAAAATATGGCAATCTTTTAACATACTTGTAAATATTAGTATCTTCCTTCATCCTCATCTTGTTAATTTGAGGTTCCTGACTGATTAGCAATTTCTGAATTGCAAAGTCTCTCTCCCTTTCTTTTCTCCCTCTTTATCTTTGCTTAGCCACGAACTTTCTCTCACTTTCTTTATCTTCCCATCCCATCTGCCTCAATTGCAATTTAAGTTTTTTTTTCTGACTCTACCACACTTGCCTGTTTCTCTGATATACCTAAGTGAATGATCAACTCCATCACAATGTCAGCTTTTTTTTGTCCCTGGTTAAACCCAATTTAGTAATTCCAAAAATATATCTTCCTCTGTTGTCATAAACTTTCTTGAAAAATTTGGGAAACATCTTCAAACCCCAAAAACTTCTGAACAATATTATAAGCCATTTTCCTCACTTTTAATTTAGCCAACCACAGGTAAACGAAATGAAGGAAATTTTCTCACCTAAGTTTTATTTAAAGATGTAGGACATAAGTCGGCAAGTATTTGAATATGCTTGAAGCTTCCACACCCCAAATCTGTTCAAACCTGTCAAACTCCATGACTGGATTTATCAAAGCCTGTCCAAATCTTGAGCTCCCATACCTGTTCCAACATCGTAGTAAACCCTTCTGTTTATTAAACCAAACATCCAGAAGCAACTCGCCGTGCTTCGTAATCTGATAAAATATGAGTAGCAGCGAACTCTTAAGTTCCACAATTTAAAGAAAATAACATCAATTAATTTTAACTGAGCATCAAACAACAACTATTCACAGCTCTAAGCCCCCCTTCACTTAACTGCTCACTATCTGCCTCCAACAATATGCTGCACCAACAAGACACTTATTAAAATTACATCAGCTTAATTTCAAAACCACACAGTTGCTGTCTCCTTCTGTGTCTTCACTCTTCCAGTTGCTGATTTCTTTCTTTTTTCTTCTTTCTTTTTAATCTGAGTAAGTTTCACTTGGAAAGGTCCTTTTCAGAGAGAGTATTTTCGAATTTCATTGACAACAAGGTGTTAGATGGGCAATTAGCTCTCCATGACTTTCTCTCTCCACGGCAGTTGCCGTCTGACCAATTTTCAGAATGTTTACATTTTATACATCCCAACATCAGATCATCTCATTGGTTCAATGTTAGTAATGTAACACATTCAAACTGCACTGTCTTTTAGCATCCTGGGGCATAATTAATACTGATTGGTTTAATTTGAATTGTTGTCAAAACAGCAAAGAAAATCCCCTCAGGTATCCATTTCACAGCCAAACATTACATATTTTCAATTTTCTAGTAAACTCTGGGACTATCCTCTAGTCATGTACACAGGGGCTTGTAATCTCTCAGTTCAGAGGTGAATTCTCTCTGTCTCTCTCTCTCTCTCTTAAAGGTACAGTACAAATCAACTTCAAAACAACATGGATGTATTCCTTTCTGAGTGTTTGTGTTAAATGTGACTGCATCTCTGTCTGTTTCTGTGCTTGCATCATAGGGTGTCTATTTTCATAATTGTTAAAGTTTTAATCGAATGATAACAATTGAGTCTGATTACATTGAATAGAAATATCTGCAAGTTTTCTGTCTGTGAAACAAAATGACTTCAGCTGATCGAATATCAGGTTTGATCCCAAATGCTCCAGCAAACTGAGACAAATCTCTAGAAGACAAACTGGCATGACCAATCACCAGTTCAGAATTGGATTATGAGGAATCAAGTTTGGAAGATAATGAACCGGAATAAACGTGTCTAACATTCTTGAAAAGTATCATGTTTCATCGCAAAATATACATTTACAACATTGTCACAGAAATTTTAAATCACGGAGTGTAAGCAGGAAGCTGACTGTTCCCCTTAGTCACTAGTTCCCATTACACAGGGTCACTCCCTTGAAAACTCTACGGGGGGAATAAGAGTTTCAACCACATCTATTTCCAACTCATTCTCTGGTGCGAGATCCCTGCTCGTTTCCCTGAAATGAAAGTTAGATTCGAGCTCCTCTGCACTCTTTGTGATTGGTGCCCAGAGCTTTCCTTTCCAATTGCTGTGTCATAAATAAAAAAGATTTTGCGAGAAGTTTTTTTTAAACATGTTCCCGATTGGTACAATGTGGCATTTAAAGCTGACATGAATTGTGCAGGAATGGACAACTCAGGAATCAGGAACACGGAATCAAAATGCATGATTTTCTTCTGTCAAGATAATAGCATTGTCAGATATAGTTTCAGTGGGATTAAGCATAGAAAAAGGTACGTTGTGGAATTCTGCACTGAGTGAGCTTCACTCTGTCCCTGAACTAGGGTATATCTGAGCTGGGAGCGTTAACTGCACAAGACCCTAGTCTTAGACCTGTTAATAACTGACTTTAACTAGACGGATGGAATATTGATCAGTGTGGGAAATTAATTAAACGATTGTGTATTTAAAACACAATTGCAGAAAAAAAACCTTTATTATTTTTATTGAATTATTAAAGGTAACCTTTAGATTTTCATTGACATGAATTAATGGTGTCCATCAGTGCAAGTGAAATGTTTACAAAACTCGGTTTACCGCTGAATTTATCAACTGTTCTGTTGATGGTCTTCAGTGGAATCGCTTCATGTCCCACCACACAGGAGTAAGAAGCGCCACTGGCCCACTCCTCCACTGTGATCGATAATAGGCTGTACATGAAGAAGGAGGTGTTGTCATTCTCTGCCATCACCTTGGTGTTCCTGTAGTTACTGGGATTCACCGGCTTGTTGTTGGTGGTCCATTTGATGAAAACCTCTCTGGGAAAGAAACCTCTCACCAAACAGGTGAGTGAGACGACCGTTTGCTCGGAGATTTCTTCTGAAGTGGGTAGGAGAACGGACACTGATGGCTCCAGAAGATTAGTCACTGCAGAATAATTGCAACAAATGCAACTGAATTTTTAAGAAGTCCTGACACAATTCGGCATGGATTGATATTTCACGACATGTTTAAATGTTCAATTTTCAGTTTTGGACTTACTCACTTTTATTTTCTAAGGATACAGAATGGTATCCAATTTATTAAACAAAAAAGATTTTTAAAAAATTGTTAGTAAGTTTTTTTTCATGATTCCAGCCCAGAATTTGGAAATTCTGTCTATTTGTCAATGGTGATGTTTAGGTCAAAACCAGGTTTCTCTTCGCCTTATTTGACTCCATCATAATATAATCTCCTTTAATCCATCTTTTATCTAAAACCAGCTACTTCGGTATCAAATGGATCGTTAATGGTCCCAACAGTGTTAGCTCATTCCCAATAAAAGCATGTTATTGATGTAACCAGACCTAAATAGCACATGCATTTGAAACAAATACAGTAACTTATTTTGTGTTTTAACTTCACTGCTCACCTTTCTCCTTGCGAATGGAATCTCTCGCAGGTGTTGGTAGATGCTGATGGTTCACTGAGCAATCGAAATGGTCTCCACTCAGCCAAGCTTGAGTCGAGATAACTAATGTGCTGGTCACACTGTCAGCAGCATCTCCGGGCTTGTCAGCAATCTCAGATTTCACAGTTTCCTCTCCTCGCGTCCACGTTACCAGGACTCCAGAGCCAAGCTTGGACACAACACAGGTTAAGGTGACCGTTGCGTCCAGTAAGACCTGTTCTACTGGCGGAGGTAGGATTTTAACTGTGTAATCCAGGCAATCGCAAATTCCTATGAAGCAGAAAGCAAAATAATCGAAAAGTTCCTCTTCCAAGATCTGTTTTACCCGTCTTCAGGCAAATCTCCTTCCAGGTGGCAAAGTCCAACTTTTGCTGAGGCTGATAATGTACCTACTATTGTTTATATATTTTGATTGTGAAAACATTCATGATAACCTAAAACATGCCCTGCGTTGTAATTATTTCAAACGAACATTTGCTGATCTGCAAAATATTGAATAATGAGCAATACTAAAGGAACACTTACATCAAAAGGAAACAGATACGGCATGATGAGAAACTAGCAGCTGCTTTGTGCTATTTACTTAGCTGAATAATTATATGTACCTGATTCATATTCCAGTGCAGAGTGATTTGGAGCTTTCTGGGGTGCGTTTATGCTTCGACTTTGAGTGAGCCCTTGATGAGTAACCTGACAGGTATAGACGGCGCTGTGAAACCACTCAACAGCAGAGATGTTCAGCCAACTGGTCGCTGAGAATTTGCCATATGCTTCACACACGGGAGAGGTGAAGAAGCTAGAGTCCATGGGGAACCCATTTTTCAACCAACTAACGGAGATTGACTTCGGATGGAAGCCGATGATTGAACAGAGGACAGTTGCATACTTGCTGCTTGAGATGTCTTCCCTGGAGCTGACAGTCAGGAGGAGAGTTGGAGGGGCGTCTTCTGATGGACCTTAACGAAGCATACTGTATAAATTACCTGTCGAATCTGATACCAAATGCCATGGTTTGTTGGATACTTGCCTTTATTAGCCGAGGCACAGAGTTTAGGAGTAGGGAGGTGAAACTGGAATGTACTAAAACTTTGGTTCGACCACAGAAAATGCACTGTGTACAGTTGTGGAGCCCACGTAAGAGGAGGGATGTGAATACAATGCAGAGGACCGAGAGAAGGATGACGAGGATGTTACCCGGGATGCAAAGTTGTAGTTTTGAAAGGATGAAATGAGATTGGCTGGAGTGAATTTGTTTTCCTGGGAGCAGAGGAGAAGAAGCGGGGACATGATGGAGATGTGTGGAATAATGAGGGCATGGACGGGGAGAGAGGAAGAAACATTTCCACTTGTTGGTAGAGGCAACGTCGAAGGGGTTTAAGGATGATTAGAGAGGATGCCAGCAGAAAAATATAACTCAGGTGGTGGTGGGAATCTGGATCACTGTCTGTAAGGCTGGGAGAGATGACACCCTCATAATATTGAATTAGTATTGAACCATAGTGTGAAGTTATGCAAGGCAATGGATAAAATGCTCGGAGATTGCACAGAATAATTTGGTTTTGATAGGCATCGATTCAAAAAGCCGAATGGTTTATGTTCCCTGTGGTAGACCTCTCTGACTCTGTGGGAAGTGATATAAATAATGCACCATGTTAATCTCAACTATTCTGTTAATCTCAGTCCCTCCAACACTTACATGGCATTGCAATGCTCTTGTTGGACTTGCTGTGCTGAACCTCACAGTAGATTTTGCTGCAATTCATCTCTGACTCGGTCAGGGTTAACTGGCTGCTCAGGGTGTAAGTTCCCTTCTTGCCCCTCACTGATGGGTAAGTCTTCAATCCAGCTGTGAGCTTCTCTCCGTCTTTCTTCCAGGTCACTCTGGTGACGTCTGGAATGTAATCCATCGCCAAACAGCCATAAGTAATGGAGCGATCCGTGTCGCCTTGTTGACAGGATGAGACCAGGCCATAAAGTGTGGGGGCAGATGGCATCGCTAGGTAAAAGAAAAATGGGAGATTTAACAAGTTAGACTCTGTGTATAGAACAGTGTCAGTCACGAAACTGTGTTCACAGCTGTGAGACTGTTCCAACGTTTTCCAGTTAAAAGCTCCAGCGGAATTTTAGACTATTTTTGTTGTGGTTGTTTTGTTGACTATGATGTGGTGGTACCTTCATCAGAAACACGCCCTTCCATCTTGACTATTTGTATATTACTGCATGAAGAAATAAGAACACTGCGATACCATCATCATTAACTGTTCCAAAATATTACAAAACATTGCACAAAAAAATTGTCTCGTCTTTTATATCAGTTTTCTTCTCAAAGTGCTTAATTGAAATTAAATGTTTCCAAATCATACTACCTCAGATTCAAAACATCTCCAAAAACATACATCGTGACTAAAGTTCAATAGTAATTCTGCAATCTGTCGTTACCCAATTACAATATAACCAAGCATGAAATTTGATTGTATTAAAGTCTACAGTGGCTTTCAGCATTTCTGGGTTTTGAGACACAGCGTGAATCTGTTTCAATCTAATTCCAATCCGAAATAAAAGAAAACGGATGTCAATCCAGCAAGTCTGCTTATCCTGGAAGGTATTAAACTGCTTGAAAGTGATTAAATCGACACTCATCCAGGCAAGTGAATAGCATGCAGTCACAACCCACAAACCTTGCAGACTGTGGCCAGGCGTAAGTGGACACGACGTGAGTTACTTTGCTGCAAACTGACTGGTGTCTGACCTGCTCTTGTTGCCACAATATTTAAAAGCAGACTCCAGTTCACTTTATGTCAATAATAATCCACAGCATTTTCAGGATGTCGGATTCACAAATGGTATTAACATAGATTCATAGAGTCATAAAGATGTACAGCATGCACCCTTCAGTCCAACCTATCCATGCCGACCAGATATCCAAACCCAATCTATTCCCATCTGCGAGCACCAGGCCCATATCCCGCCAAACCCTTCCTATTCATGTAACCATCCAAATGCCTCTTAAACGTTGCAATTGTACCAGCCTCCACCACACCCTCTAGCAGCTCATTCCATACACATACCACCCACTGCATGAAAAAGTTGCCCCTTAGTTCTCTTTTATATCTTTCCCTAAACCTATGCCCTGTCCTCTAGTTCTGGACTCACCCACCCCAGGGAAAAGACTTTGTCAATTTATACTATCCATGCCCATCATAATTTTGTAAACCTCTATATGGTCATCCCTCACTCTCCGACGCTCCAGGGAAAACAGCCACTGCCTGTACAGCCTCTGCCTGTAACTCAAAACCTCCAAACCTGGCAACATCCTTGTAAATCTTTTCTGAACCCTTGCAAGTTTCACAACATCCTTCTGATAGGAAGAAGGCCAGAATTGCACGCAATATTTCAACAGTGGCCTAACCAATGTCTTGTACAGCCGCAACATGACCTTCCAACTCCTGTACTCAATATTCTGACAAATACAGGAAAGCATACCAAACGCCTTCTTCACTATCCTATCCACCTGCGACTCCACTTTCAAGGAGCTATGAATCTGCACTCCAACATTTCTTTGTTAAGCAACACTCCCTAGGACCTTACCATTAATTGTATAAGTCCTGCTAAGATTTGCTTTCCCAAAATGCAGCACCACGCATTTATCTGAATTAAACTCCATCTGCCACTTCTCAGCTCATTGGCCCACCTGGTCCCGATCCTGTTGTAATCTGAGGTAGCCCTCTTCGCTGTCCACTACACCTCCAATTTTGATTTCATCTGCAAACTTACTAACTGTACGTCTTATGCTCACATCCAAATCATTTATGTAAATGACAAAAAGTAGAGGACCCAGAACCGTTCCTTGTGGCACTCCACTGGTCACAGGCCTCCAGTCTGAAAAACAATCCTCCACCAACACCCTCTGTCTTCTACCTTTGAGCCAAATCTGTCTCCAAATGGCTAGTTCTCCCTGTATTCCATAAAATCTAACCTTGCTTAGCAGTCTCCCATGGGGAACCTTGTCGAACGCCTTTTCTGAAGTCCATATAGATCACATCTGCTCTGCCCTCATCAATCTTCTTTGTTACTACTTCAAAAAACTCAATCAAGTTTGTGATACGTGATTTTCCACGCACAAAGCCATGTTGACTATCCCTAATCAGGTCTTGCCTTTCCAAATACATGTACATCCTGTCCCTCAGGATTCCCTCGAACAACTTGCCCACCACTGAGGTCAGGCTCACCGGTCTATAGTTCCCTGGCTTGTCTTTACCGCCCTCCTTAAACAGTGGCACCATGTTTGCCGACCTCTAGTCTTTCGGCACCTCACCTGTGACTATCAATGATACAAGTATCTCAGCAAGGGCCCTGCAATCACTTCTCTAGCTTCCCACAGTGGTCTTGGGTACACCTGATCAGGTTCTGGGGATTTATCCACCTTTAACCGTTTCATGAAATCCAACACTTCCTCCTCTGTACTCTGGACATTTTGCAAGATGTCACCATCTATTTCCCTACAGTCTATATCTTCCATATCCTTTTCCACAGTAAATACTGATGCAAAATATTCATTGAGTATCTCCCCCATTCTCTGTGTCTCGTCACAAAGGTGGCCTTGCTGATCTTTGAAGGGCCCTATTCTCTCCCTAGTTACCCTTTTGTCCTTAATATATTTGTAAAACCCCTTTGGAAAGCCAAAGCTATTTGATGTCCCCGTTTTTCCCTCCTGATTTCCCTCTTAAGTATGCTCCTACTTCTTTTATACTCTTCTAAGGATTCACTTGATCTCTCCTGTTTATACCTGATGTACGCTTACTTCTTTTTCTTAACCAATCCCTCAATTCCTTTAATCATCCATCATTCCCTATACCTACAAGTATTCCCTTTCACCCTGACAGAAATAAACTTTCACTGGACTTTCGATATCACCTTTTCTGAAGGCTTCCCATTTTATAGCTGTCCCTTTACCTGCGAACATCTGCCTCCAATCAGCTTTCGAATGTTCTTGCCTACTACCGTCAAAATTGGCCTTTCTCCATATTAGAAGTGACCTGTATAAGAAGGACGGATTGCACCTAAATTGGAAGGAGACAAATATACTGGCAGGGAAATTTCCTCGAACTGCTTGGGAGGATTTAAACTAACAAGGTAGGGTGTGGGACCCAGGGAGATAGTGAGGGAAGAGATCGATCTGAGACGGGTACAGCTGAGAACAGAAGTGAGTCAAGCAGTCAGGGCAGGCAGGGACAAGGGAGGACAAATAAATTAAATTGCATTAATTTCAATGCAAGGGGCCTAACAGGGAAGGCAGATGAACTCAGGGCATGGTTAGGAACATGGGTTTGGGATATCATAGTTATTACAGAAACATGGCTCAGGGATGGGCAGGACTGGCAGCTTAAAGTTCCAGGATACAAATTCTAGAGGAAGGATAGAAAGGGAGACAAGAGAGGAGGGGGAGTTGCATGTTTGATAAGGGATAGCATTACAGCTGTGCTGAGGGAGGATATTCCTGGAAATACATCCAGGGATGTTATTTGGGTGGAACTGAGAAATAAGAAAGGCATGCTCACCTTATTGGGATTGTATTATAGACCCCGCCCCCCCCACCCCACCCACCCTCAATAGTCAGAGGGAAATTGAGAAACAAACTTGTAAGGAGATCTCAGCTATCTGTAAGGATAATAGAGTAGTTATGTTAGGGGATTTTAACTTTCCAAACATAGACTGGGACTGCCATAGTGTTAAAGGTTTAGATGGAGAGGAATTTCTTAAGTGTGTACAGGCTAATTTCTGATTCAGTATGTGGATGTACCTACTAGAGAAGGTGCAAAACTTGACGTACTCTTGGGAAATAAGGCAGGGCAGGTGACTGAGGTGTCAGTGGGAGAGCACTTTGAAGCCAGCAACCATAATTCTATTCATTTTAAAATAGTGATGGAAAAGGATAGGCCAGATCTAACATAAAACATCAATATAAATATTTAAGGTCACTGTTCCTCGAGATGGAAAATACCAGGCACCTATGTTGAGAAGTTAAAAAAAATAAGGACTGCAGATGCTGGAAACTAGTGTCTAGATTAGATTGGTACTGGAAAAGCACAGCAGATCAGGCAGCATCTGAGGAGCAGGAAAATCAACATTTTGGGCAAAAGCCCTTCATCAAGAATAGAAGAATATTGCTGATGAAGGGCTTTTGTCCGAAACGTCGATTTTCCTGCTCCTTGGGTGCTACCTGACTTGCTGTGCTTTTCCAGCACCACTCTAATCTAGACCTGTGTTGAGAAGGCAAAGAGAGTGGTGCTGGAAAAGCACAGCCTGTCAGGCAACATCCGAGGAGCAGGGGAATCGATGTTTTGGGCAAAAGCCCTTCATCAGTGCTGTTCCATGGATGCTGCCTAACCAGCTGTGCTTTTCCAGCTGCACATTCTTCGACTCTGATGTCCAGCAACTGAAGTCCTCAATTTATTCCCGCATCTGTTGAGAAGCTTCCTTCTCACTTAGCAATGCAAGGCAGGTGTCTCTCGATGGGATGATGGTCGCTGCAGCATCAGAGATAGGAGCTGATCATCGAGACCAGAAAAAGATCTGTCTCGCCTGATTGAAGGTGAAACTTCCAACTGGCAATTAAAGAACAAAGAACAAAGACAATTACAGCACAGGAATAGGCCCTCCAAGTTTATGATGACCCAGATCCTCTATCCAAACCTGTTGCCTATTTTCTAAAGATCTGTGTCCCTCTGCCCCATGCCCATTCGTATATCTGTCTATAAATATCTTCAATAAAGCTATCATGCCCACCTCTACCAACACGCTCCAGGCACCCACCACCCTCTGGACAAATTACTTACCACTTATATCTCCCGTATACTTCTCCCCTCTCACTTTGAACTCGTGACTGGAGTAACTGAGTTCCCCACTCTCTGAAAAAGCTTCATGCTATCCACTCTATCTATACCTCTCACGGTTTTGTAGACCTCAAACAGGTTTTCCCTCACCCTCCATCTTTCTAACAAAAGTAATCCTAATCTACTCAACCTCTCTTCATAGCTAGCACCCTCCCTACCAGGCAACATCGTGATGAATATCCTCTGTATCCTCTCCAAATCATCCTTATCCTTTTGGCAATATGGCGACCAGAATTGGACGCAATATTCCAAATGTGACCAAACCAAAGTCCTACACAACTATAACATGACCTGCCAACTCTTGTGCTCAATGTCCCATTCAATGACAGAAAGCATGCCGTATGCCTCCTTGAGAACTCTACTGACCTGCGTTGCCACAATGTACCTGAACATCCAAATCTCTCTGTACATCAATTTTCACGGGGCTTTTCCATTTAACGTATAGTTCCCTCTTGAAATAGACCTTCCAAAATGTATCATCTCACATTTGCCTGGATTGAACGCCATCTTCCATTTCTCTGCCCAACTCTCAAATCCATATTCTGCTGCATTCTCTGACAGTCTGCTTCACAATTCGCTACTCCACCAATCTTAGTGTCATCTACAAACTTTCCAAACAGACCATGTATACCTTCCTCCAGATCATTTATGTATATTACAAAAAATCCAAATTTTGGAGGTCTTTGAAAACGTGACTGCCTCCTTTAAGCATTCAGAGTCTTTGGAGTGTTATGGCTGACTGAGTTGGCCATTTCCCCAAGTATGGTTCGAGATATTAACATTTTAACTTCAATAACTATCAAATTAACACCCAGTTTATTGCAAAGAATTAATCTCATACTAAACACCATTCGATCACTGTCATGTTCTGAACTTCCATCCACATTGACAACCTCGAATCTGCCCTGCATGAACGTCCGTGGTACAGCTGTCACTAACTGGACATGCCACCATAGTTTTCACACACCCCCTGACAGGATCCAACTCCTCCAGACATATTGCCAGCCCTTAGTCATCTACCTGTCATCTTACCCAAAGAAACCTGTGCACATTGCAACCTACCTCCCTATCCCACCTGCCCTTACTGCCTATCATTTCACCAACTTCTGATTATTGCATTTTGACATCATGTCCACCTACCACTTCACGACCACTTCACTACCACTGACCCAACCTGGCGCCCTGTTTACTATCAACTAACTAGCCTTGCAACTGATCCATCTGTTGTATTTACACTCAAACTACCAGTGATCCCACCAAGCACCACGCTTCCAAACTAACACGTCACAGCCTATCAGCTCACATTGCATCACATTATCACCCTATCCCGTTACCATTTCTCCACCTTCTGACCTTAGTAAACTTATTCTGAACTTCGAGCCTGCTTCAACATTGAGCCATAGAGTCACACAGAACGGAAAGTGACTCTTCACCCGAACTTGTCCTTGCCAAACAAGGCTCCCAAACTCAACTAGTTTGCCTACATTTGGTCCATATCCCGCTGACCTTTTCTTATTCACATTCTTGCCGAAATGTCTTTTAAATTTATAAATGTACCTGCATCTGCCACTTGCGCTAGCAAAAATTCTATTAAGGCAGCATCCTTTCTGTGAAAAATGCTGCTCCTCAAGTCTGTTTTAAATCTTTCCCCTCTCATCTTAAACCATGCTTTCTAGTTTTGAACCGCCCTACCAGTTGAAAAATACCTCTAATATTCAATTTATTTATGCACCTCAGAATTTTCTTAAACTCAGTCACCCCTCAGCCTCATACGCTCTCTAAAAACAAAATCTGAGCCTATCCAACCTCTCTTCATAACTCAAACCCTCCAGTCCCAGTAACATCCTTGCAAAACATTTCTGCACCCTTTAAAATTTAATAATATCCTTCCCATAAGAGTATGATCATGACTAAATGCTATACTCCAAAAGTGACCTCACCAATATCTCATGAAGGCAATGAAGGCAAGCGTGCAAAACACCTTCTTCAACACTCTGTCTGTCTGTGACACTCTTTTCAGGGAACTAGGTACCTGAAGCCTAGGCTGTCTGTTCAACAGCACTCCTACAGCTCTACCATTAACTGTGTCATCCTGTTCTGGTTTGTCAGACCAAAATGCAATACCTCACATTCATTTAAATTAAACACTATCAGCATTCCTTAACTCATTGGCTCAGTTGATCAAGATCGCATTGTACTCTTAGATAACCTTCTTCACTGTCCACTACTCCATTAATTTTGATGTCATCTGGAAACTTAATAACCATGCTTCAATGCTTTCACAGCTTATCATCTAGCAGAGAACCCCACTGATGCTTTCTCCACCGACCCTGACATAAAGTAACAGCTTGCTTAAAAGATTTAATGTCTTGACCTCAAGTACTTTCTGTGGCAGAGAATTTCAGAGGATCATCACTCTCTCGTTGAATATTAAACAATGGGGTTAAATGTTATTAAGCATTATAAAGGTTGTTGAGCAGAAATATTTATGACAATTTCATAAATGGAACAGCAATAGGTAGAGGTGGAGAGGCTTCCAGTATCATCTAACTTTAATGTTCCTTCAACAGCATATCCCAAAACGTTGAGCTATGAGGACAAGGGCAGTACAAGCATTGAAGAATTTCACCTGAATGTTTCTCTTCAAACTACACTCGAACCTAAGTTGCCCGTATTCACTGTCTCTGTCCTGTTTCTCGATTATAGGCTGATGAGTATTAGGTTCTCAGGGAGAAGAAAGAATTCAGACACTTTCATGCTTATCCAGAGGTGCAAATACTCACTTGAAGACTCAAAAACTAATTTAAAAACTCATAGCATGTCCACACACCGATGATGTTCCAAATGGTTTCCTTCAGTGACCTGAGGGAATGTATTTATAGTCATGGGGTCATAGAGTCAAGCAAATCCTCAGTCCAACTGGACCATGCCATATTGTTTCCACAATAAACTAATACCAACACTCTACGTATGGCCATATCCCAACAAATCTTCCCTATTCATGTATTACCCAAATGTCTTTTAAACGTGGTAACAATACCTGCAATCCATCACTTCCTCTGGCACTTCATTCCACATTTAACCACCTTCTGTGCAAAAAAAAAGTTGCCTTCATCTCCATTTTCGGTCTTTCTCCTTTCATCTTAAAAATATTCCCCCAGTTTTGAACTCCCCCTCCTGAGGAAACAAAATCTTTGCTATTCACCGTATTGTTATGAAATTGAAAGAGATTTTGTTCACTTTCAGACAAAAAGTGTTTTCCACATTTTCAAAGTAAGTTTAAAGTGCAGTACAGCTGCAGAACAGAACAGCTAAAAGATTATCTGTTCCAAAAAAGATGCAGCAAAAGCTGTTAAATGGGCGCCCGAGTTTCGGTTGCTGTTTTGGCACCAATTCAATTTAATCAATAAGTTTAAATTATTTAGACGAAAGTGAGGACCGCAGATTCTGGAGATCATAGTCGAGAGTGTGGTACTAGAAAAGCACAGTAGGTCAGGCAACATCCGAGAAGCAGACGAATCGACATTCAGGCACAAGCCCTTCATCAGGAATCCATCCCTGTGGAAGGGGCTTATGCCCGAACTGTCAATTCTTCTGCTTCTCAGATTCTGGCTGACTTGCTGTGCCTTTCCAGCATGGCATTCTCGGCACTAGTTTAAATTCTGACCAGGATACTGAAATACAATTGTGTTTGAATTTATTATATTGACAAAATCAGACCATCGAGAAGGTATGATATTGGGGCGTATTAAACCAAGGCATTTTAGAAATTGTTCAGAGCAACTGCCACTGAACAGCAGAGCAACTGCCGGCGAGCCGGAGAGCGAACTATGCATCTAACAGCTTGCTTTCAAATTTCTCAAAGGAATAAGAACACCCTCTTTACCAAAAGGCTTCTTTTCCTGCAACAGCAGTAAAAATGTAAGAAGATGAGCCAGGAAGATCAATAGGTGGAAGACTGAAGATAGCGGAGAAGACAGAAACCGTGTGGACTTCAGATTAATTTAATGTAATCTTTAATAATTGTGCTATTGGAGCAGCATTGTTATAGATGTGGGGTCAGTTAATAATTAGTTAAGAAAAAGGGGGTTTGGATTTGTTAATAGTTTTGTTTAGTGCTCTGTTCGAAAATAATAGGCTATTTTCCTCCAAATAATGGAAATTGGAAGTTCTTTTTCATTCACTCACATTTTAAAAAAAATACGAGGTGTGGAGAGTTTTTCTGTGTGTTTGGTTTTAATTAACAGAAGGGTTTAGCGTCGGCGTTGTAACAATATGTCCCTCATGATTTTATTAACCACTGTAGGTCGCCCCTCGATCTTCCACGCTGCAGTGTAGAAGTCCTAACCTATCCAGCCGATATTTATAACTCAAGCCCTTCAAGGCAGGCAACATCCTGGCACAATTTCCTGTACCTTCTCCGTTTAATACTATCCCAGCCGCAACAGGGCTGCGAGAATTACACACATTACTCCAGAAGACGCCCCGTCTGCGATCTGCACAACCTCAACATGACAGCCCAATTCTGAGACTCAAAAGTTTGAACAATGAGTGATAAACGCATTCTTCACCAATCTGTCCATCTGTGATTTGAATTTAAAGGGATTATGCCTGCATCCCTCAGTCTCTCTGTTCGTCACCACCATCCAGGGCCCTGCTATGAAGTGAATAATTCCTGCCCTTGTTTGTTTTGCCAAAAAGTAATACCTCACATTTTAACAAAGTAAACTCCATCTATCATTTCTTAAGCCATTGACCCAAGAGATAGTAACTTTCTTCACTGTCCACTATGTCATTAAGTTTGGTGTCATCTGAAAACTTACTGACTAGGTCTCCTATATTCTCATCCAAATCATTTAGGCACATTACAAACAATTAATGGGAATGAACGTTTCCTCACTCTTTAACCCCACTGATTTGGAATAACAAAATATAATGTCAAATTAAAGGAATCTGATAAATTTGATCGTGGTGCTACAATTTGAACTTGTCAGATATTTAAAATTCATTCTGTTTATCAATTAATTACAGCCTCTTTGGGTCACTTTAAATATTTCACAGGATTATCTTTCAGAACCAGCCAATGTGCCTCCCTCTGTTATTTGCAGATCAATTATGACATCTGGGATCGATCCTATTTTTCCATTAATCAAGTGTTAAAGGGCACAAGACCGAAGTCAAGCACATGGAGTTAGGTCAAATCAAGCATGATCTAATTAAATTGCGGAACAGCTCAATGCGCTTTGTGCCTCACTGCTGTGCCTACCTTCCAATCGTTGGGTCACAGTTTCGGCTTTCACTGACGCTAAACAATGTTTTAATAAAATATATGAACGACGTAATGGTTGTTTTTTTTTAATCCTGCTTATTATTTGGAATGGGAGCATCGATTTCTACATTTAATTGGTCAAAATAACGGCCACTGATTTAGACCAGTGGCTGCACTCTGGAGAATTATTGTTACTTCTTGATACAGTAAGTTCTGAAACTACGGCTGACTCAGTTCACTCACATTCCAAGCTTATCGAAAACAAAAATATTTGAGCAATAATTAAAATGCATTTTTCTGATTAAAATTATTAACAATCTCTGCTTTTCCAATTGAAAATGGAAACGCAAACTTCGGATGATGGAAATCTGAAATAAAAGCACAAATTGCAGGAAAAACTCAGCAGGTCTGGCAGCACCTGTGGAGAGAAAGCAAAGTTAACATTTCAAATTCAGTGACGGTTATTTCACAAACTATTTCCATATTTTCTCGAACCAGAAACTGCACCCAAAATAAAGCACGAATGAAACATATAGCACAATTCCCTTTGCCCCACTCAATCAACATCTCCCAAGGCTGATATATTATTTCTCAGAACCGATTTCCAAACTCCTGCAGTCTATGACTCTACGATCTATGAGAACTCACACCCATTATGTAAGATGCTGATGAAGCTTGTTCGATTACTGTTGGCAAAGTATTTTCAGGAATGCTACTGCATGAGCTGAGATGTCAATTAAGGACCCACTGCAAAGCTATGATCATCTGCTGCTGGGGTTTGAATCAGCGATATTTACACCCCACTGAACAGTCAAACTCTACTGAACGAGTACAGCATTGGTTAGAGAGAAAATACCATTCTCGACATTCTGTCATCAACTGTGCTGAGGAACCAATTTATTTTGGATTTGATATAAATGTACATTCATTGATGCGAGTCAGATTTGTCCCTTACTAATCCACCTACGCTACGCAACCCTGAGCTTTATGTGCAATTTAGTATGACCTAACCTGCACATTTTTGGATTGTTGGAGGAAACCGAAACACTCATGCAGACACGGGGAAACCATGCAAATAGTCGCCCGAGGCTGAAATTGAATAGGATTCGTGGTGCTGTGAGGCAACAGTACTAACCACCGAGATGCCGTGTCACCCCAGGACAAACGAAACGAATGCAGACACGACCAATAGAACAGTGCTGATCCTAACCTGTTCATCCTGTCACTACAAATGTAGATTCACTGGAATTTAACATTTACCATAGCATCTGGGCGGCACGGTGGCACAGTGGGCGGCACGGTGGCACAGTGGTTAGCACTGCTGCCTCACACCGCCAGAGACCCGGGTTCAATTCCCGACTCAGGCGACTGACTGTGTGGAGTTTGCACATTCTCCCCGTGTCTGCGTGGGTTTCCTCCGGGTGCTCCGGTTTCCTCCCACAGTCACAAAGATGTGCGGGTCAGGTGAATTGGCAATGCTAAATTGCCCGTAGTGTTAGTTTAAATGGGTCAATGTAGGGGTATGGGTGGGTTGCGCTTCGGCGGGTCGGTGAGGACTTGTTGGGCCGAAGGGCCTGTTTCCACACTGTAATGTAATCTCATCTAATCATCTATCCAGAGAGCATGCATTAACGTGAATGAGAATGTTTTCACAATAAACATTCATTGTTGTAGTAAACTTAATGTCTCATTATAATTAACACAATCATGGAGGTCAGAAATTTCACTAATATAAACACAGCTCACTAAGAAATATATTATTCTCTGGATTAATTTTACATATTCTTAAAACATTTCTTAAATTTTGACGATTTTGCACATACTGTAGAAAACAGTGCAAAAATATTGCATTCCACTGTGTAAACGCATTTATGTTGTATAAATCATAAGAAATGTTTACAGTCAGGTTTGGTTTGCTATTGCGAATTAATTTTGTTATTAATCACTTTAGAGTGAAGAATAATTTTTTTAAATGCATGGATTGAAAACTATTGCTTGATTTAATTAATGTCTAAATACATGGTCATTGCACTTAACCAATCTGAGAAGTAGCCTTCAGATTGCAATATTTTAGCATTCAGTCAAATGCAATAATTAAAATAATATTAGTCTATTTTAATCGTTTAAAATAAACAGCCTTTTCTCTTGTCGTTTAGTTAGTGTCATCTGCAAAATATTAAATGGCGTAAGTCTGAATACAGAGTATATCACAATATAATATATTATCTGCATTCCCAGCAACTATCCTCATGATGAGATCACGACAGGATTATTATAATTAATTTGACAGCGAACCTTTGGTCACCTAATGTACTATATCAGTTCCATTCTAACGAAAGACTCCAGAATTGATATGTTGTTGTAAAATGGAACTCTCTATACTTAAGAAAATGTCAAGAGCCGTGTCGACAAAATCACCTAATTAAAGTTTTATTCCCGGAAATCAAGTTAATCAGGAATATAATACTTAATTAACTCAAGTTACTTGCAAAACTGATCTGTTCTTCATGGAAACATTTCGGGCAAAATTGCGAAATGGTTCCTATCAATGATCTTTTCCAGCCTGAAGTATTACAGATAGTGTTCAGCGGAATTGAAAGGTGATCGTTGATTAATGATTCATCAAAATGGCATTTTGTTCGATATCAAGAACTATTAGAACTATTAGAACATTCTACTTTTGAAATTCTATTGATGTTTCTCTGTTATTGGTAAATGCTTCATGTCAGATCTTGTGATTGGAGTAGGTAGTTGAGTTCTGAATTAGAAATGTAAACCAATGTTAATGTTTGCAACATTAATCCACAATTGCTACTTATTATTAATCAAAGTGCCATAAGGTATTTTCTTCCCTTAATTTCCAAACCCTTTGTAACCTGCGTTTTTCCTCATATTGGGCTTCAAAACATTTCAGCTCACATGATGACTGCACTCAATGGGGAAACTGGAGCAGTTCACTGACATCATCAATATTCCCAAATAACTCCGCTGGACTCGAACCTGGTGTTGTGTGAGTTTCAACTTTGACCATTAACGTAAATAATGCACAAACAAATATAATAATCTTCTCAACAGAACAAATATTACCAAATGATAATACTGAGATTCAATGATGAGTTTGCAGCAGAACTGACTCTGCAAACTCTTTCAACAGAACCAAAACGGCATCATTGCAAACGGATGGCACAGTGTTTCAGTGGTTAGTACTGTTGTTTAACAGCACTGCAGTCCTAGGTTCGGTTCCAGCATCGGATGACTGTCTCTGTGGAGATTACGCATTTTCCCCGTGTCTGCGTGGATTTCCTCCCACAGTCCAAAAATGTGCAGGTTTAGTGAATTGGCCATGCTAACTTGCCCATAGCGTTAGGTGCATTAGTCAGAGGGAAAGATCTTATCTATTTATCCTATCCATGTGCATTGAGAGATATTTGTTGATTAATGCGCTCATGTCAAATCAAAATTAGTTCAATGATAAATGGTACCACACAATCCCGTAATTTATAATACTTTTAGTCTTAATTGTGAAATCTTACCTAATGGTCAGTTAGACATTTTAGTCACAAATATATTTTTGAATGAGGTTAGTTAAAGCAGAATTTGTGTAGTCGATGTTTAAAACTGAATTCTTTTTAAGTAAATCCAATAATGTTTTTTTTTCTTCATTTCTCAACCTCCCACTTTTCTGTCTTATGTCTTCTGTCTTCAGGAAATTACAAACTGGTCTAATGTCGCCACTTTAGTTTAATAAATACAGAAACAACGTACAAAAACCAAAGAACTTCACAAATATTATTGATTAAAAGTGGTCCAGACAGACAATCTCTTCAGCAGAAAAATACCAAAGACTGAAAGCATGAAACCCCTTGAAAATAAAGTTCGATTCTACAAAGTGAGTCAGAATCCAATTAACTCAACTCAACACAATGAAGCAAAACAAAATCGGAATTTAATCAATTCAAATCAACATAATGAAACCCAGCGCTGCAAGAAAGTTCAATCTAGAATGTAACGAATCTAGCTGATCTACTGTGTCCGTTGCACCCGATGTGGTCTCCTCTGCATCGGGGAGACAGGACACCAACTCACTGATCCTTTCAGAGAACGACTCTGGGACATGCACTAGCCAACCCCACTGCCCCGTGGCTGAACATTTTAACACCCCTCCCACTCCCCCACGGGAATGCAGGTCCTGGCCTCATCGCCAAACCCTAACCACCCGACGCCTGCAGGATGAACGTCTCATCTTGGGACCATCGAAACCACATGGGATCAATATGGATTTCAATGGTTTCTTCATTTCCGCTCCCCCTTACCTTATCCCAGATCCAACCTTCCAAATCAGCACGGCCCTATTGAACATTCCTACCTGTCCCTGGCACTGTGAGGCAGTCACAATGCCGTTCCAGTTGTTAAATTTGTTAATCTACCTGTTTAAGAGACTTTTAGTTTTTCAAGTAATCCAGCCATACAGTTTGCTTAACTGATTTTTTTAAAAATCACCGAGCAACTGAGTCCGTCGCAGCCTTGTTCAATTCTTAATTGCAGGGTGTAATCACTTTTCAGAAAGATCATTTCAAGGAATCAAGCGAGCTAAACGGGGTCATGAAATAGCTTTAGCAAGCAGAATTAAGGAAAATCCCAAACATTTTATTCTTATATAAGAAGCAGGCGGGTAACCAGAGAAAGGATTGGTCAACTAAAAGATAAGGAAGGAAGGCTGTGTGCAGAACCTGAGAGAATGGGTGAGATTCTGAATGATTACTTTGCATCAGTTTTCACTGAGGAAAGGAACATAATGTATCATGAGATTAGAGACAGAAGTTTGATTAGTCTGGATCACGTTGGCCATAAGTAGGGAAGATATGTTGGGTATGCTAGAGGTTATTAAAGTGGACAAATCCCCAGGACCGGATGGGATCTATCCCAGGTTGCTGAGGGAGGCGAGAGAGGAAATAACTGCTGCCCTGACAGATATCTTTGTGGCACCCTTAAATACAGGTGAGGTGCCGGAGGACTGGAAGGTTGCTTATGTCGTTCCCCTGTACAAGAAGGGTAGTAGGGATATTCCAGGTAACTATAGGCCAGTAAGCCTGATGTCGGTTGTGGGGAAGTTGCACGAGAGGGTACTGAGAGATAGGATCTATTTATATTTAGAAAAGAATGAGCTTATCAGTGATAGGCAACATGGTTTTGTGCAGGGGAGATCGTGCCTTACCAACTTAATAGATTCTTCGAGGAAGTGACCAAGTTGCTAGACGAAAGAAGGGCTTTTGATGTCATATACATGGACTTCAGTAAGGTGTTTGATAAGGTTCCCCATTGTAGACTAATGGAGAAAGTGAAGTCACATGGTGTGCAGGACGTTTTAGCTAGGTGGATGAAGAACTAGTTGAGCAACAGGAGACAGAGTGTAGTAGTTGAAGGGAGTTTCTCGAAATGGAGAAAGGTGACCAGTGGTGTTCCACAGAAGTCAGTATTGGGGCCACTGTTGTTTGTAATATACATAAATGATCTAGAAGAGGACAGTGTTCGTATGAACAGCAAGTTTGCTGATGACACAAAGATTGGTGGAGTGGCAGAAAGCATATGGGACTGTCAGAGAATACAGGAGGATATAGATGAGAGTTAGGTGGAAAAGTAACAGATGGCTTTCAATCCAGATAAATGTGAGATGATGCATTTAGGCAAGTCTAATTCTAGAGCTCATTGTACAATGACTGGAACAGCCTTGGGAAAAGTTGATGGGAAGAGAGATGAGGGAGTGCAGGTCCATTGTACCCTGACGGTTGCTGCACAGGTGGATAGAGTGGTCAAGAAGGCATATAGTATGCTTGCCTTCATTGATTGGGGTATTGAGTATAAGAGCTGGAAGGTCATGTTCAAATTGTACAAGACATTGGTTCGCCCGCATGTAGAATGCTCTGTACAGTTCTGATCGCCACATTACCAAAAGAATGTGGACGCTTTGGAGAGGGTGCAGAGAAGGTTTACGAGGACGTTGCCTGGTATGGAAGGTGCTAGCTATGCAGAGAGGTTCCGTAGATTAACTTTATTTTCACTAGAAAAAAGGAGATTGAGGGGTACCTGATTGAGGTTTACAAGATCATGAAGGGTATAGACAGAATGGATTTATTCCCAGGGTAAAGGATTCAGTAACGAGAGGTCATGATTTCAAGGTGAGAGGTGGAAAGTTTAAGGGGGTTACATGAGGCAAGTACTTCACACAGAGGGTGGTGGGCGTTTGGAACGTGTTGTCAGCAGAGGTGGTAGAGGCAGGCATGGTAGATTCATTTAGGATGTGTCTGGACAGATGCACGAGTCGGTGGGCAGCAGAGGGATACAAATGCTTAGAAATTGACTGAGAGGTTTAGACAGTACATTTGGATCAGCTCAGGCTGGAGCACTCCCCCCACCCCCCCCCCCCCCCCCCATCCCCGGTGCTCACCTTCCACCCTACCAACCTTCGCATAAACCAAATCATCCGCTGGCATTTCCGCCACATCCAAATGGACCCCACCACTAGGGATATATATTTCCCTCCCCACCCATTTCCAACTTTCGCAAAGACAGTTCCCTTCGTGACTACCTGGTCAGGTCCACGCCCCCAACAACCCACCCTCCCGTCCTGGCACCTACCCCTGCCACCGCAGGAATTGCGAAACCTATGCCCACACCTCCTCCCTCACCTACATCCAAGGCCCCAAAGGAGCCTTCCACATCCATCAAAGTTTTACCTGCACATCCACCAATATCATTTATTGTATCCGTTGCTCCCGATGCAGTCTCCTCTACATTGGGAAGACTGGACGCCTCCTAGCACAGCGCTTTAGGGAACATCTCTGGGACACCCGCACCAATCAACCACATCACCCTATGGCCCAACATTTCAACTCCCCCTCCCCCTCAGCCGAGGACATGGAGGTCCTGGGCCTCCTTCACCACTGCTCTCTCACCACCCGACGTGGAGGAAAAATGCCTCATCTTCCACCCCGGAATGCTTCAACTCCAGGGCATCAATGTGGACTTCACCAGTTTCCTAATTTCCCCTTCACCCACCTCACCACAGCTCCAAACTTCCAGCTCAGCACTGTCCCCATGACTTGTCTTACCTGCCTATCTTACTTTCCACCTATCCACCCACCCTCCTCCCTGACCTATAACCTTCATCCCCTCCCCCACTCACCTATTGTACTCTATGCTACTATCTCACCACCCCTACCCCATGGTCCTCTCATTTATCTTTCCACCCTTCAGGCACTCTGCCTGTGTTCCTGATGAAGAGATTTTGCCCGAAACGTCGATTTTACTGCTGCCCTGATCTACTGTGCTTTTCCAGCACCACTCTAATCTAAACTCAGGCTTGGAGGGCCGAAGGGCCTGTTCCTGAGTTGTAAAATTTCTTTGTTCTTTGTTCTTTGTTCTAAATCAAACAAAGCTCATTCCAGATTCTGATTTTCACCTAACTCATGCATACTCACATAAAGAGAAATTTCATGGTTCTTACCTGCAGTCACTGTCACCATGGTCCCTTGTCCCCACTAATAAAGATAGTCACAGCGTTACATTCTCTGGCTAGGTCCACACTGAAACTGGCTCTGCTGAAAACAAGCAGTAACCTGCTTTTATTCTGAATCTTGGTAACCCTGAGCAACATAAATTCACGGGAAATGTTCATCACATTCTAATTATACTAGCGATGCTGCTCACTCTTGCCAAATGATTCAAATGTTTTATATTCCACAGGGTAACACATGAACACGTCTCAAACAGGTGCATCAATAATTATCACCACTTTTATAAATCAAACTGAGATGTTTGGATAATATCACACAGAACTAACACCATTGCAGTTTTAGATGGCTTGTAAATCCAAATATCGACCAAGTTTCAAACAATTCGGGCTAAGTGGGTTTTTGTATTGGTCATAATTGCAGTGCTACAGCCCAATTACTGTAGTATACTCCACAGTAATACATGGCGGTGTCTTCGATCTTCAGGAGCTTAATGTCCAACCCAAAGGTATTGTTTGAAATGTCTTTGAATGCAGTAAACCGATCCTTAATCGCTGGTGCATAGTTATTTTTCGATGAGCTGTAGTAGTGAAGCAGCAATTCCAGCCCCTGCCCAGGAATTTGTTGAATCCAGTACATGCTGTAGCCATCAACACTGAACCCGCTGGCTTTACAGGTCAGTCTCAGGGAGCCTCCAGGACTACCGGTCTCTACTTCGGGCTGACTCAAAAGATCCGCCGACTGGACACCTGGGAAAAGACGACATACAGCCAAAGTATCAGTGAAATGAAATGGTTGCTGACTTTGCTACATTCCAGAGGTAAAGTAACACTGAGACTGGGACATTGATAATAAATACTCACTGGATAATAAAGTCAGGAACAAGCTGAGAGAAATTATCAACAGCATCCTTCTGGTAACTTGAGGAAAAACATTTGCCGAGAGCTCGCTAACCAATCCAAATCCGGGACCATTGAACTCCGGTAGAGTGACCAGCTTTTAAATGCACATCAGAAGGGGCAGGCTGCCAGGTTCCACCTGCTGGTTTCCTGCTGAACGCCAAAATTGGAAACTCATCTCAACTTGCACAACCCGAACAGATTGGCTGTTATATTTACACCAGTCTGTACTTAAAATGCGGGCATGTATCTGTCTTTGGAGACTTGCATTACCGAATGGCATGATTCAAAAACGTCCCTTCCTTTTAATAGTGAAAGTACAATGAAACAGCGTGAAGTATGGTGCAGATCATAGTTATCAATTTTGCATTTAATCAATTGGAAATGCATTCACAATATTTCTACTATTACTCGACTGGTTATAACAATCAAAAACTTCAATGACATTATCAGCGAATACAAATACTGGAAACATGTTTGTTTTTTGCAGAAAGTCCAAGTCTCTAACACACTGCCAAACTAAATTATAATTTATGGCAGAGGTTTCTAAATTCTAATTAGGCAACTTAATTCGGATGATGTCCAAAGTGATTCTGTTAACAATGTGGGTGCACGTCACTCTACCTTCCAGACCTTGTGAGGTGAACAATCTCCTCACATTACAGAATGTTTCTCTGCATTTCTCAATTTTTTTCCGATCCTAAGACCGTGTCAGGCAACATTCGACGAGCAGGAGAATCGAGGTTTTTGAAATTCCTGATGAAGGCCTTATGCCCGAAACCTCGATTCTCCTGCTTCTCGGCTGGTGCCTGACATGCTGCGCTTTTCCAGCACCACACTCTCGACCATGATCTCCAGCATCTGCAATCCTCACTTTTTCCGAGGCTAAGGCCACCCTTGAAACTGTGCAGTGTTGGAAAATCGCCTGCCTGATCGCTAAACATTGAATGAACAGTGAAATTCAGGTGAAGCTTTGAAAGGGAATTTAATAAATTAAAATGGGTCCGTGAATAAGAAAGAAAGTTTCTCAGTTTCCATATCATTGCTGTGTGGGGACGAGTTGTCGATCAGACACTACTATTGAGTGTGTCGTAAATTATAGCCAATCACAAGAAGAAATGCCACTGATACAGGGCGCAAATAGATCATTTATCTGTCCCTTGGCAGCTATGACACGCACTATTAACTCATGGTAATCAGCACAATTAAACGCCACTCTATATCACTGCTAGCCATATATGAAGGGTCCCTCTGTTTAAATGAGACGCATGAATCGATAAGTTTTCGAGAAGCTCTGCAAATTCAAGCCAATTCTATTTTGTAAACTTAGATAGATAGTCAGATATATAGATAGTCAGATATATAGATAGATAGATAGATAGATAGATAGATAGATAGATAGATAGATAGATAGATAGATAGATAGATAGATAGATAGATAGATAGATAGATAGATAGATAGATAGATAGATAGATAGATAGATAGATAGATAGATAGATAGACAGAGAGACAGATAAATAGACAGACAGATAGATTGATAGATAGATAGATAGATAGATAGATAGATAGATAGATAGATAGATAGATAGATAGATAGATAGATAGATAGATAGATAGATAGATAGATAGATAGATAGATAGATAGATAGATAGATAGATAGATAGATAGATAGATAGATAGATAGATAGATAGATAGATAGATAGATAGATAGATAGATAGATAGGTAGGTAGGTAGATAGGTAGATAGATAGATAGATAGATAGATAGATAGATAGATAGATAGATAGATAGATAGATAGATAGATAGATAGATAGATAGATAGATAGATAGATAGATAGATAGATAGACAGAGAGACAGATAAATAGACAGACAGATAGATGGATAGATAGACATTTACACCGTCAGACAGGCACGGACAGAATACGTATTGACAAAATACTGACTGCATGCTTGGATGAATGGACAGATGTATAGGTGAATTTCTCTCTGCCTCGGTGTGAAAAAAGGAATACTATACTAAATTCTAAATGTTCTATTTTTGACTTCATTGCTTGAGCAGGTTCTTGTTCCATTTGTGTCAGTCTGTCACCTTCAGTCCTTCCCGAAATCCTTAATTTTCAAATACCTAGAATGTAAGGCACTGATGAATTGAACCTCAGCAATAGTAACTTGGAGATAGCCCAATGGTATTCATGATCATTCGCAGCTCAAAGACAGAGAGCGGGTATATGCGTGGATTCAGATAGAATGGTTTCAATACTTGGAATATGTGTCTCCTTTATACAGGACTCAACTCTCAATATATGTTCAGTCAATTTATTTAAATCACAGCAAAGTCAGTGTAGATGGACGGCACGGTGGCACAGTGGTTAGCACTGCTGCCTCCCAGCGCCAGAGACCCGGGTTCAATTCCCGCCTCAGGCGACTGACTGTGTGGAGTTTGCACGTTCTCCCCGTGTCTGCGTGGGTTTCCTCCGGGTGCTCCGGTTTCCTCCCACAGTCCAAAGATGTGCAGGTCAGGTGAATTGGCCATGCTAAATTGCCTGTAGTGTTAGGTAAGGGGTAAATGTAGGGGTATGGGTGGGTTACGCTTCGGCAGGTCGGTGTGGACTTGTTGGGCCGAAGGGCCTGTTTCCACACTGTAAAGTAATCTAATCTAATCTAGATCATTGGAACGATACCTATTACAGTTGCCCTGTAAATTCTTATTGTTCGATGTTCCCATGAAGTGAGAGTCATCAATATGCCCCTTTCCATGCAGTTGATCTTCTATTATGACATTTCCTGAGCATGTGGAGGCTGGTATGGTAATGGAAAACCCAAACTATGCAACAAATGCATTAATATTTTGCAACGATTATGCTTTATTTTCCTTGAGAACAGAACATCGTTTTTGAATGTGTCAAGACAAAGAAAAATGAACAATCATTATTAGTAATCAGAAATTTCTGAAGTGATTTTCAGAGGCAGCTGCAACATTGATCAACACTAGTTCATCCTCCATCTTGTTTTAGAAATTCTCTCCAACATCCTGAGATTATTAAACTGTGTTGAGTTTCAGATTACCCTCAAAGGGCAAATCGCAGTGGTAACTGTTTCTTACCAATGGATATGAGGGAAACATGAGGGAAGGCACAATACCAGATCCGCCAATATTCAACAGCCTACCACCCTACACAGTAACTGATATTTCTCCATTTTATCGCCATTCCTACTTAACAACAGGAAATTAGTATTCAAACAACGCATTGCTTTAATCTCCTCGGAGTTCCACAGCCTTCAAATTTCGAAAACCATTGATTACTTGTAACTGATTGGTATCTTCCCGTTGATTAATCGTTGCAAACATTGCCATAACGTCAGGAATATTCGTGCATCATAACCCGTAGTCTGAAAAAGAGTACTTTAAGGCGATGAGTCAGTATGTTCAAAATTTCTTTGGATTACTTTCAAGTTTTCGGTGTATTGTATGTTTTGATTTTTGTGTTGGAAATTTCAGAATAATAGAACAATTCTGGGGTCGGATTCAACTCAAAGTCTACAGTCAGTACCTGTGTTGTCGGTGCAAATAATTTCTGAGAGACATGGAATCAGTCTGAATTCTCAATGCATCTGCAACTGCAGCTCAGGCACTGATGACTGTTGTGACATGATCGTGAATCTTTCTGCCAATGAAACCAAACACAAGAAAAGCTCACCTCGCCTGGCATTCTTGGAAAGTATGAGTAATAGAGGAACTCCCCAAAATTCCATTATTTAAAGAAAAAATAATAATTGTATCCATTAACTCCAAAACTGAAAATTAAGCAACAGCTATTTCCAACTCTCAGCCTCCTTTGTCTTAAAGGTTTGTTATCTACCTCCCACTCTATAAAAATATACTGATCTAATAAATCCCCTAATAAATTTACAGCGAATCAACTTTTAAAACCAGACAGCAGCTGTCATCTTTCTCTCTTTGTTGACCTCTCTGGGACGTCTTTGGTTTTCTGCTGCACAGATGTTTCATATGAACAAAGTATATTTTAGAGAGAGGTTGTTTGGGCAGTCCGTCTGATAATGACATGTGGTGCCCTTGCCCTGCTAACTGTCCAAAATGCCTGATTTTTATGTCCCAAAACATCAGATCATCTCATTAGGTCAATGTTGTCCAACTAGTAAAATTCAATTTCGATTGGGTTTTAGTATCTTGGGACACAATTTAAACAGATTGGTTAAATTCAAACTGCCATGAACACAACTCATGTATCTAGGTTACAGTAATATGTTACATCTTTCAATTTTCCAGCGTAGCCTTTGGCTGCCAGTCAGTCAGATGATAGTTGACTACAAACTCTCAGTGCCAAAACAGCCTTCGTGCTCTCTTAAATGTACAGTACATGCCTTCAACTTCGTAATATTGCCTCGAGTTCGGTTTATTCGTGTCTTCCCGATCCCTATATGCAATGACAATGATTATCTGAATTTCCAACCGAATATTCTCTCACATTCCCCTGTGGTGTAGAATTGAAGACCTTTCTGCCATCTCAGTTCCATACATAGCATCCAATTTTACTATTTCAAAGAACTGAAAGGGAGTTAACCCTACTGTACTGTTCAATTTACTTTTGATTCCATCACCATTAAGAAAATAGATGATCATCACACTACCACACTACTGACTTTTTGGGACATTGGGTGCACAGTGTCTGTTTCAACACCTACATTGCCACCCTCAATTTATTTCACAGATGCATTACTTGCTTTCAAGGAGATGCTATGGAAGAGTGAAACACCCTTTTCTCTCTCTCGCTTTATGAGTCAGTAAGACAACAATGTTAGAATGCCTCCAGAAACAAAGTTTAGAAATGGCCTACTCAGCAACGCAGGATGAACCACCTATTCGAAACAGTTATCTCGCTCCACACAAGCAATAATAGCGTTTACTTTTTTTCCTCATATGCCAGTATTTCCACCATTGGAGATTATATCATGAGTTGGTAGCAGATTGGATCCTGTGCAATTATCGCACATGTAATGATGGCACATTATCCGTACACAGTTTTAATCATATTTTGATGTGAATTCTCGTGAATGTCATTTTATTTCCAAAATTCCTGGTGAAGAGTGGTCAATGTGATCTCAGCTAATGTTAGAAATTTGGAATTAATGCCAATGACAGATGGAATAACAACACACAAACGCACATGCATGCATCCAATGGCAGAACAGTTGGTCACCTTAATACAGACAGAATATGTTGGTTAATTGGGTTTTGACGGATGTTGCCAAGATTATACAAACACAGTATTGGCTTGGCAGGAGTTGTTCAAGTGGTGTCGGAGAGATTGAGGGAATTTTTTATTTGAGAAGCACTTAAGTATCATGGCCTGGATACAATAAATGGGAAGTGTTTATCAAGCTTCGGAGGAAACTGAGTAAGTGGAACACTTCGAGATAAGTTAAGGCAGCAAAGTGGCATGGGACATTCAGGACGCTGACTGCATGAAATAGTAGAGGCTGGAACACTCAAATAATTTCAAACATGTTTGGTATGTACATTAAGTGCCTTAGCTTGTGCATTTATGGACCATATGCTATAAAATGAATGTAGACAGGAAGGCTCATTTTCCAGAGCCAGAGATCAGATGGGCTTAGTAATTTCTTTATGTAGTTAAGATTTTCTATTACTGTAAGACTATGTTTTGCCCATTCTCTAATTTGGAGACTGTCATTCACTTGATTTATAACGGACATTCCGCAATGTTTTCAATGATATCACAGATCCATAAATTCCATACCACACGTTGTCTGCTGATGTGGACATTAATGTTAACATGTTCCACAAAGGATGACCGGAACAACATTTTTAAAAATTCTGCTCAGATCAGCAATATCAATTAATGAAGCTTAAGACACATAACTTTCATTGACATAATTCAACCAAATTCACCTGCGATTAGTTGCAAATTACAATTGTAGCATTGTATGGAAGATGAGCCCTCACAGCATGGAGAATTATTGACTAATGCAAGAAACCATCAGAGAATTGTTCAGGGTTAATCACGCACACCCACTTGGTATGGCTAACAAAGGTGATGCTGAACTAATTCGCTTGATGTGCTCCACATGCAGTTCAAAAATGTATTTGAAAACGTCCTTCACAATAGGCTCTAGAGCAAATTGGCGAAATTATGGATTAAACGTTCACATTTTTTAAAAAATTTGGACTGGAAAAAGGTTCATAGTGATATTCTACAGGTAGATAAAGCCTTGGTATAAATTGCACAACTTTACAATTTGCAATAACATGAAACTAGCAAATCTTTATGAACAAGGAGTAAGATAGTTCAGAATTTTATAAGGACCTGGAGAGGTTTGTGGAATAAGCCAACAAATGACACCTGGAATGCAGCACACAGAGGTTTAACACAATTAAGTTAGTTAGAAAGAATGTAAAGAGGCAATAAGAAAAGAAAGCACACAATTATAACACATCACCGAATGGAAAAGCAAGAAAGCCAACATCATCACTGGTAATCGCAACCCAGTAATGATCTCCTACAATCTCTTATAACAAACAGAAATTCCAGAAAGCTGAACACACGCACCGACAGGTCCCGGAACAGTTTCTTCCTGGCCGTTATTAGACTGATGAGTGGATTCTTTAACTTCAAATATTACTGATCTTGTTAATGTTGATCTTGCCTCATACACATCCTTTGTGATGTAACCTAAAAGCCTTACTCTGTCTAAGTATGTTTTTCTCACTCTATGATCTGTGACCTTGCTTACTATGATCTGCCTGTACTGCTCGCAAACACAGCTTTTCACTGTATTGAGGTACATGTGACAATAATTCAAACCAAATCAAATCAGCAGGATTTGAAACCTCTGTAAAAATTTCATAAGGCGTAACTTTGAGTGCTGCAAACAGTTTTGGGCATCTTGGTGGCTCAGTGGTTAGCACTGCTACCTCAGAGCACCAGGGAGCTGAGTTTAATTCCACCCTCAGGCAACTCAGTTGGAGTTTGCGCATTCTCCCCATGTATGCCTGGGTTCCTTCGGGTGCTCTGTTTTATGTCCACAATCCAAATATGTGCAAATTAGGTTGACTGGCCATGCTAAATTACCAATAGTGTCCAGGAATGTGCAGGCTGGGTCAATTAGTCACTGGAAAAACAGGGTAATAGGGAAGGGGTTTGGGTCGGGGTGGGATGGTCTCTGGAGGATCGCTGAGGACATGATGTGCCGAATGGCTGGCTTCCATGTTTTAGGGATTCTATTAATATATAGACACGATATAGTACAGCGAAAAGATTCAAGAGTACGTTTATAGATGAGGAGTTTTCATTGCGCGGGCATGTTGTGGAAGGAGGAGTAGTTTCATTTTCAGGAGAAATGTAGGAGATGGGGTTGATTGACACATGTAACATGATGAGCACAGCACCAACACCCACATCACTCGCATTGATAGCCACCGTGAACGGCTTTATCGTATTAGTTGTAGTTAATGCTGAGCCAGTGGTTAACACAGCTTTCAGGCTGTCAAATGCCTTCTGACAGTCTGCATTCAATGAAATTTCCTGCATGTGTTTAGCAATTCAGTAAGTGGAGTAGCGGCACTACTGAAATTTGATGTGATTTTCTGGCAAAACCCACTCAGTCCCAGGAATCATTCTACTGCTCTCTTTGTCAATAGTATGGGAAACTCCCCAGTCGCCTTTGTCTTCCCATTCCTTGGGGCCATCTGTCTATGACCAATAACATGGCCCAGGAACAAGACTTGGGCTTTGGTGAATACACTCTTAGCTAGGTTTATCACCAAGCCTGTTTCCTGAAGTCAATCAAATATTTCCGATAAAAGCTACAAATGTCCCTTTCACATATGACTAAAAAAACACCAGATCATCGATATTCACCGCACATTGGATAAGGACTTTATTGGTTAATCTTTGAAACGTAGCTAGCGCATTTTTCAGACCAAATGGCATGATTTTAAATTGATGCAGTCCATTCGGCGTTACAAAAGCCAAAATTGTCTTTGCTGTTTCGGATAAGGGTGCCTGTCAGTATCCTCAGAGTAAGTCTAACCTAGAAATATAGGTTGCTTGTCGCACCTTCTCAATACAGACTTCCAAACACGGAATCAGATATGAATATGATTTTCTAACTTCACTGACTTTGCGGTAGCCTCCATATAATCACTGGGTACCATCTGATGTTTGCATCATAACAATGGGTTAGCTCCAGTCACTACAACTCAGTTCAATTATGTTATCTTGGAGCAAGTGTTCAATCTTATTTTGAAACCTTGCCAACTTTCCAGGGTTATGTTCATAAATGATCTTGCAGAATTGGAACAGCATTTACTATATCCACATCATTCTAAGTTAGATTAGTCCTTCCCAGCTTATTTCCACAGATCTCTCTATCCAATAACAACAACCGTTTCAGGTCATTTCAACTTTCCTCGAGAAGGTAACTCAATCATTTATCCCAATTTTTGACATCTTCTCAATTGTCCCATTTAATTTGAGGAATGTTTAATTCAGAATCCTGTGAACCTGGCTCTTCACTTTGTGTTGTAATCAGTAGCAACATTCCTTTTGCTTTCCTTCCCTGTCAAAACAGCTTTTGAGCAGATTCATGTGACACTCTCTCTCTGATTTTTTTTTTCTCTGTCTGGAGTCCTTATCAAATAATTCATCTCACTCAATCCCCTTTCAACTTAAGACTAACTAAACCACGATTTTAAAGTTTCAGCTATAACTGAAATCATCACTAACACCTTATCTCCGTTCGCAAAAGTACAAGTTTTTGTTTACTTGTCTGTTTCCTATTTTGTCGTATACTGTGATATTTTGAAGTGCTGTCGAGCCTTGCTCTATTTAACTGTTCCCCAAAATTTAACACGTAGCCCAAATATGTGGAATCGGAACTCCGACTCACCAATTTCTCCTTTATTAATTTCTGTGGTACTCTCACTTCATGCCTCAAAAACTAATTTAAATGCATGAATTTGGTCGATTCATTTGGTGCTTCTCTGATGTCAAGAAGCACAAATGGAAGCTCCTATCCCAATCATCTGGATAGTCTTAAGTATAGCCCCAAGCCTGGTCTTTAATATCTGATGCCAGCTTTCTAATGCTCCCTGCAATTCTGGATTGTATGCAGGTGATTTTAATTGCTTTATTCCGAAGCTATCCATAACTTCCATGAATAATTTTGATGTAAAATTTGACGCTTGATCTGATTGCATCTCTGTGAATAGTCTGTATGCAGTGAAGACTTTGAGCAACTGTTGGGAAAGCAAATCTTAGCAGGACTTATACACTTAATGGTAAGTTCCTAGAGAATGTTGCTGAACAAAGAGATCTTGGAGTGCAGGTTTATAGCTCCTTCAAAGTGGATCCGCAGGTAGATAGGATAGTGAAGAACGTGTTTGGTATGCTTTCTTTTATTGGTCAGAGTATTGAGTACAGGAGTTGAGAGGTCATGTTGCGGCTGTATAGGACATTGGTTAAGCCACTGTTGGAATCTTGCATGCAATTCTAGTCTCCTTCCACTGTCTGGAGTTGAACTTAAGTTGATGTAATTTTAATAGGAGCTTTTGCTGGATCAGTATATTGTTATAGAATTGGAGGTAGATAATACACCTTTAAGAGGAAGGAGGCTTAGAATTGTAAAAAGTTGTTGTTTAATTTCCACGTTTAGAGTTAAAGATTACATTACAGAGGAGGAAATGCTGGATGTCTTGAAATGCATAAAAGTGGATAAAACACTAGAACCTGATCAGGTGTACCTGAAACTCTGTGAGAAGCTCGGGAAGTGATTACTGGGACCCTTGCATCATCGATACTCACAGGTGAGGTGCTGGAAGAATGGAGGTTGGCTACCGTGGTGCCACAGTTTAAGAAAGGTAGTGAGGAAAAGACAGGGAACGACAGACCATTGAGCCTGACGTCAGTGGTGGGCAAGTTGTTGGAGGGAATCCTGAGAGACAGGATTTACATGTATTTGGAAAGGCAAGAACCGATGAGGGATAGTCAGCATGATTTTGTGTGCAGGAAATCACGTCTCATGAACTTGATTGAGTTATTTTCAATAAGTAACAATGAGTCTCAGGTAGATAGGTGAATGAAGAAGATGTTTGGTATGCTTTCCTTTATTGACTAGAGTAACGAGTAAAGGAGTTCAGAGGTTATGTTGTGGCTGGACAGGATGTTGGTAAGGCTACTTTTGGAATATTGCATACAGCTCTGGTCTCCTTTCTATCGGAAGGATATTGTGAAACTTGAAAAGGTTCAGAAAGGATTTCCAAGGATGTTGCCAGGGTTGTAGGATTTGAGTTATGGAGAGAGGCTGAATAGGCTGGGGCAGTTTTCCTAGGAGTGCGGAGGCTGAGGGGTAACATTGCAGAGGTTTATAAAATCATGAGGGGCATGTTTCGGGTAAATCAACAAACTCTTTTATTTGGTATGGGGCGAGTCCAGAACTAGAGGGCATAGGTCTAAAGTCAGAGGCGAAACATATAAAAGAGACATAAGGAGCAACATTTTTCACGCAGAGAGTGGTGCATGTGTGGAATGAGCTGCCCGAGGAAGTGGTGGAAGCTGGTAAAGGTGCAGCATTTAAAAGGCACCTGGATGGGTGCATGAATAGGAAGGGGTTCGAGGGATAGGGACGAAGCGCTAGATAATGGAATTAGGTTAGGTGAGGATATCCTGACGACATGGACGATTTGGACTTAAGGGTGTATTTCTCGATGACTCTATGACTTGTGGGTAATGCTAGTTCAGATTCAATTGTTAGGCAGAGCTGGTGAGGTATTCGCAGCGCTGTCAGATGAAGGGTTCAGATATTGTCAAACAGGCTATTTTGAGTGTTTATAAATTGGTACCAGAAGTGTACAGACTTCAGATTCAGAAACACAAAGAAGGAAGCAGATCAGACCTCTGTTGTGTTTAACATGATCATTTTGATAGATGAGTGTGGGCCTTAAAAATAGATAAGACCTGTTAGGCTCTTATTCTGCTGGAGGAGTTTAAAAACCCTCTTCCAGAGATGATAAGAATTCACGTGGATGAACAGAAAGTTCAAGAAGTAAGAAAAGCAGCAGGAACGTTAGTTGAATATACATTGGTACATAAAGCATACGTCAGCTTCCAGCAAGAATTTCATCCTATGAGGAATAGAAATTGGAAGAAGGGACGATCCTACACTACAAAAAAAAAAGAGTAGAGAGCACTGTTAATTGTTTACCACAGGTTAAAGAAGTTGAAGAGGGTGGAAAGGAGGTGAAAGGCCGCTGGTGTTTTCAGTGTAATGGAGTGGGACACATACAATTACAGTGCCAGTTCTTTCAGAAAGGCATTGGCAAAGGCACTTTCACTGCCAGAAGGTGGGACACGTAAAGTCACAGTGCTAGTTGTTAAAGAAAGGAAAATATGTGGTGATTGAAGCTAAGCCAGTGGCATTAGTGAAGGAAAACACAAGAAAAGTCGAGGAACTGCAGTAGAGTCCACAGCCTCGGCAGGGTCTGGATATGGAGGTATCACCTGATCTCTACAAAAAAAAATTCACCTCTGTGAGTAAAGTTTACTCAGAAAGAACGGGGGAGAAGGAAATAAGTTATAATTTTGAGCGATGCAGGATCTAACCAGTCTGTAATAGGAAGAGATGAACGTGTTGGCAGTCTTTATGAACTGTTACCTGAGAGAGTAATTTTTTGGATAGATGGACAGAAATATGGCATTCTGCTATGTAAGATCAAGTTGGAGTGCCAACTCAAGAGAATGGAAGTAACAGTGGGAGTGATTGACAGAGTGTCAGTTCCAGGAATTCAGTTTGTTCTTATGAACGATTTAGCAGGATCCAAGGTGGGAGACACGCCCCTTGTTGTAGGAAAGCCTAAAGAAGACCAAGAAACGGAGCAGTTAAAATAAAAACACCCTGGTATTTTCCCAGACTGTGCAACCAGATCCCGCTATCATAAATCACAGCAAAAAGCAAAAAACTAAAGAGAAACATGTAGATATTGAGGTTCAGTTAGCGGACACTCCGTTTGACGTAATGATGCATGAAAAATTTGAACAGGCACAGGGTCAGGGAGATGTGTTTCGTCCTAAAAGGCCAATGGACGTACCACCGACAGACGAAGCAATAAAAGACATATATGTTGATGCATACTCAGAAAAGGAGGCAGAGAATATACCTGGCGTTTATTATCTTAAAGATAGAATCCAAAGGCAGAAATGGAGATAATGGCATAGTGCAGAGGTGAAATAGGCAGACGTCCACGAAATAGTTTTGCCGGTAGCATACAGAAAGGAAGTCTTCCAGACAGCCAAATGGTAGGTAAGACAAAGGCGGTAATAAAACCAGAACCTTTGTAGCCAATTCCCGCATTTGAAGAACTATTCACGTGGGTTATAATTGATTGTGCAGGTCCCCTCCAGAGAACAAAATGTGGGAACCAGTACTTGTTAACCATAATGGATGTGTCTACCAGGTTTCCAGAGGCAATTTCATTACGGAGTATAAGGCAAAAAGGGCGGTAGAAGAGTTAGTAGCTTTCTTCACGCGTTATTGGCTACCCAGAGAGATTCAGTCAGATCAAGGATCTAATATTACTGTCAGACTGTTTAAGGATGTTATGGATAGCAATAGCACACAGCACGTTAAATCAAGTGCGTTCACTCCTGAATCCCAGGGAGCTTCAGAGAGTTGGCAAGAGACCCTAAAGAGGAGAAAGTGAGGACTGCAGATGCTGGAGATCAGAGCTGAAAATGTGTTGCTGGAAAAGTGCAGCAGGTCAGGCAGCATCCAAGGAGCAGGAGAATCGACGTTTCGGGCATGATCCCTTCCTGAAGAAGGGCTCATGCCCAAAACGTCAGTTCTCCTGCTCCTTGGATGCTGCCTGACCTGCTGCGCTTTTCCAGCAACACATTTTCAGCAAGAGACCCTAAAGACCATGTTGAGAGCATACTGTCAAGATTACCCCACTGATTGGGTAAAGATATTATATTTGTATTGTTTGGCATGAGAGATGCCTAAACGAATCTACTCAGTTTACTCCTTTTGAGTTAATATTCGGATATGAATTGCAAGGCTCTTTGAAATGAATTAAAGAGAAATTGAAATGACCAAACTTAGAGATCTCACATTTGGATTATGTATCGAAGGTGAGTGAGAGATTTAATCAGGTAGCTGAGATAGCTATACAGCACCCAAAGAGGGCACAGCATAGAATGAAGCAAGTGGTAGTTTTTAAAAAAAAACTCTGGAATTCAGGTGTTCTCCTGTGAGGATGATGTTTTTTTTTGTTACCAGGGATAGGAGATACCTCCAAATTCAGGTTTAGTGGTCCCTATCAAATCGAGAAAAAGTTGAGTAAGGTAAATCAGTTGGTAAGGATGCTGGATAGAAAGAAATAAAACTGCATCAGGAATGTCATGTGAATATGTTGAAATCTTCTTATAATAGAGAGAAGGAATGAGAGAAACAGAAGTTAGATACTGCACCGCAGAGTGAGGAATCAAATCCAGATGTTGTGGAGTTTAATGCGTCTCAAAAGACGTTTAAGGGTGAGGAAGTCCTTGAGGAGTGGGATAGGTTAGTGCACTATTTTTCTCAGGAGCAAAAAACGCAGTTGAACGTTTTGTTAAAGCAGTATGAGGACATATGCAGGAATAAGATGGGGCGGACAAATGCTATTGTTCATGAGGTAGATGTCGGGAATGCTGTTCTGATAAAGCAACACCCTTATAGGCTAAATCCTTTCAAAGCCACACCGGTCCAGATGGAAGTGGATGCGCTGCTCAATGAAGATATCATTGAACCGAGTCAGAGCGAGTGGAGTTCACCGGTTGTGTGAGTTCCTAAACTGACAGGACTCAATGATTTTGTGTGGACTATCAGAAGGTCAACAACATAACAAAATCAGGCTCATACCCTATGCCAAGATTGGAGGATTGTATAGAGGAAGTTGTATAAGTCAGTTACATCACAAAGTTGGATTTACTGTATAGTTATTGTCAAGTACCTTGATGAGGGAAAGTGAAAGGAATCTCTGTGTTTCTTTCCCCAAATGGGCTATAACAATTCAAAGTGATTCCCTTGGAATGAAAAATGTACTCAGCACATTCCAAAGACTCCTGAACAGAGTTGTGGCTGTGTTAACAGACTGTACAGTCTATCTGGACGATGTAATGATCTTTAGTGATTCCTGAACAGATCACATGATATAGTTGGCAGAGCTCTTTGAATGACTATGAGAAAGAAAACCGTTGATAAGTGTAAAAAAAAAACGGATTTCCGAAGGCAGGGGTGACGTTCTTGGGGCATAACATCTGCCATGGAAGGTTGACCCCAAGGAATGGAAAGAAGAAGTCCATTGAGGAATTTCCATGACCAACCTTGACGAATGAGGTGCCTCGATTCTTGAGACTAAATGGATTCCTTCTTGAGACTAAATGGATTCCACCTGAAGTTTGCTCCAAACCTCAGCAGTGTAGTGGCACCATTAACAGATTTACTGAAGAAGAGCACAAAATTTCAGTGGACAGAAGAATGATAGGAGCCATTCGACAATTTAAAGGCAGTATTAACCATCGCACCAGTTTTAGTTACACCAAACGTTTTGAAACCCTTCAAAGTTGCAATCGATGCTAGTGACATAGGAGTTGAAGCTCTATTGCTCAAGGCAGATGATGATAGAATTGAACAATCGGTTTGTTACTTTACAAGAAGCTCAACACCCACCAGCGAAAATACTCTACCATCAAAAAGGAACTATTGAGTTTGGTATTGGTTTTACAACATTTTAATGTTTATGTGATAAACAATGTTTCGGAGACAGTTGTGTACATGAATCACAATCCTCTTACATTCTTAGAATGATTTAAAGACAAGAATATGAAACGATTTCATTGGAGTATTATGTTACAGACTTTTTAAGTTACAAATTTTACATGCTGCAGGTCGTAAGAATGTGATAGCAGATGCGTTATTGTGGATTAACTGGATAAAGTACAGTAGAGATAAAACAAATTATTTATATATATGCATTTCATTACAATGCAGTGAAAATTTAGAAAAAAGATGAAACCATGTTTTCATTATAATGGTTCATATTTTTCTTTCCGGGGTAGATGCTACAAATGCGTGAACCATATCTTTAAGAAAGAGAGTGAAAGCTGCTTTGCACTGAGAGCTTGCAGATACCTGTCATCTGGCTGACTAACAGTCTCAGAGTGTGCTGGAAAAGTCAAAATATGCAACATTTAGCTGTGAAACAAATACCTGACTTTTGGTTGTTATGATTTTACAACAGTTTGAATTTATCCAAACAGTTTAAATTACACCTCAGATACTAAAACCTAATCGAATTTTAATTTTACTGTTTTGACAACTTCGAACCAATGAGACCATCCAATGTTTGGGGTATAATGGAAGCCAGCAGTTTGAGGATTAGCCAGCGAGAGAGTTAGACACCAAACGTCATAGCCAGAGTTACTGCTAGCCAAACACCCTCTATCCAAGGTACGTTTTCACATGAAACATCAGTCTGTTTGGTTTAATTAGCATAGGGCTTCACGACTGTGTCATAACATATACCATCTTTATTATCTTCATGGAGATCTACTTTTCCCCTACCATATAAGAATTTCTCTTTGCCCCAGTTTCTATCTGCCATGCAATTGGAAACCAAATTTTGATTTATGAACCAATTCATTATTATCAGCCATTTCAGCTGTTAATCTTATAGTTTTAACATTTTGCTTTTCAACACGAGTTCTCACGATCTCAAGAAGTGATTGTTGAAATCCTCCAAAATAATAATTTCTCTCAGAGCATCATCTATTTGTTCGATTCTATGACTAAAGAGTCATAAAATCAGGGAACCGGAAAGAGCAGAGACAAGCCTTTTGGCCCAAACTGGTCCATGCCAATCAAAATGTCCATCCACGCTAACCCTATTTCCCTGCACTTGGCCCATATCCTTCTAATTCTTTCCTACCCATGTACTTGTCTAAATGCTCTTTAAATGTTGCTAATGTAACCCCTCAAACACTTCCACTGGCTGTTCATTCCATATGCATTCCACACTCTGTGTAAAATAGTAGCCCCTCAGGCTCTCTTAAATTCTTCCCTTCTAACCTTAAACTGATACCGTCTCGTCCATGATTCCCTAACCATGGGAAAAAGACTGAATGCATTCACTCTATCCATACATCTCATCTTCTTACATATTTCAATAAGATCCCACCCCCCTCAGTCTCCTACACTCATCCCATGCTTTGTTTTATCCTTTCAAACTCATTGTATGTTTGATCAGGGCCCCTGCTTTGATTACTGAAACATTGTCTGCACTTTGGATGGCTCTCTTCACCTCCTCATATTCCCCGCATACCTCCTCTGATAGTGATGCAAGTGCTCCACTAGCTCTAACTACCAGCTTTGTTTGAATCCACAAAACCCACTTGGTTACTGGCCACTTATTGAGGTCAAAAAGGCCACTACACTGTTTCTTATCAAATTCAGCAATGCTTTGATATATTTAAGTTGATCCCCACCTTTGGCTATGACGGGTTGTTCGTCCTCACTATCCTTCACACTAAGCTGACGCTCACCTCCATCCTTTCCTGTCTAAGCGCCAATTTGTGAAGTCCAAATATTATCATTTTCTCCTTTTTTTCTCTCTTTTTAAAAAAAAATTCCGCTACTTTTCACCATAACTCAACCTGTTGCAGTTCTCTTTCAAGGTCAAGCTGTTTCATCTGCAATTGAATTTTAGCCATTTCCAGAGATTCTCATGGCATTTCCAGCAAATTTAAATCCTGAACTATTGGTGTAATTATCTCTTCTTTTCTTACAAATGACAACAACCCAAACTATAGCTTGCTTGCCAATTCCAAAAGCTTTACTTTGCTCATCTTTGGTAAAAACTCCCAATTTTACTTCTTCCACCCCCAGAAAATGTTTTGTGACTGAAAGGGCCATTATTGAACTAAGCACTGTTTAACCCTACTGAACTCATTACCCGGAACAAAAGGTATTAACACCTACCACCCTTCGCCTTTGAGCCCAATAACTCTAAACCCAAACTGGATCTATCGAATCAATCCCCAAAACAGCTCTCAGTCTATTATGGACCAGGCCAGACCCCCTCAAAACAGTTTTAGAAGGTAGCCCAGACCATAACTTTTTCCTATTTTAAAGACAGATGTGACGTGGTTACTACAGGTGTGATGCATCTAGTCAAACTACTCGGTTTTAACCAAAACAGATTCATTTAAACATGACGGTTGAATAACAATTTTCCAGCATCATGTGGACTGCTGCAGCTCAACCAAACGAGAAAACAAAAACTTGAACTGGGAGAACTGGCCACTCTCCTGCCATTGTTAAACGAGGCACTTCTGCATCTCTGTCTTTACAACGTCCCTTGAAAAACATACATGCACAAAGTACACTTTTAAATTGACAATATCATCACATAATTTTTATAACTGCTCCAAACTTGTTGCTGTTAAATTTACAAGGACAACATTGCCAATGATCGCAACAATGGTTTGTAAACACATTTTAATCAAAGGTATGATCTTACCAAAATCATAGAACCTTACACAATAATAATGAGCACACGTAACAGGAAAGTTGAGTATAACAAGCATAATGTTTGATGTGGGAATACCAGAAATAGACCTCAATGCGTTATTTAACATATCATGGAAACAAGTGTGATGATGACAATGTTATCTAATATACTCAGATCAAGATTCTTCCTGGTATCATAACGTAATTCAAGGCCCATTGATGAAATTGCAGATACTTTTCCAAATAGTCAGTAATTGAGTTAAATGCGATAGCAATGTGAAAGGGATTGAGTTATTATAAGAACACAGCCAATGTGCGTGGTACTGGAAAATAAACTGAGAAAATGTTGTAATTTATCTGCAGATCAAATTACATCTTTGAACAAAGCAAAGCGCTGTCCCTTCGTCAACACTGATGCCATCCATAAATATTTAAGAAGAGAATATTTATGCTCACATTATATTTTTCCATCCTTTTTTTTCATTTCGGATTTTCAGCACCTGTGCTATGTTGCCTGGTATAAGTGCATTGAAGTCTAGAAACAGATCAGACAAGTATCAAGCAATTGGAGATATTATCACTTCTGAGGTGGTATGTATACCTCACAGATTCGATTGTATAATGGGAGGGTAAAATGAAATTCTTTCTCATTTATCTTGCATCACTTTCTTATTACACTCAGAAAACTTGATGGGAAAAAAGACAGATGGACTCTTGGCAGCAACTCCATTACTTGAGAATGCATGATTTCTTCTTTGAATTGTGCAAGGACCCCATACCTCCTGATCAAGAGTATCTAGGTACCTGGAATGACAATAATCATCAATAAGAACAGATCCAGTGCATGAACATCCTGAGCTGCCAATAGTCTTACATAGAGTCAGGCAGTGAACCTAGTCTAAGGGAACCAGACAAAGGCAGCTGAAGTCTGGGTACACCACCTTTAAATTACCCTCACCTTCCTGACTTGGAAATATATCGAGGACGCTTCACTGTCACTGGGTCAAAATCCTGGAATTCTCTCCCCACTGGCATTGTGGGTCAATCCCCAACTGCAGGTGGGCTGCAGTGTTTGAAGAAGGCATCTCACCCCCACCTTCTCAAAGGGCAACTAGGGATGGACAATAAATGTTGGCTGAGGAAGTGACGTCCATATCCCACTTACAAAAATACTTTAAAAAACACGATCAATTTTTATAAGGAAAGCAAAGGGCAAGATGAAAATGATGGGTTAAGGTCAAGCACAGACTTTAGTGTTAAAGTAAGTCTCAGAGAGCGAATATAGGTCAACTCAGTGGAAACTTTGTGATCGACATGCTTTTCGAACTGGAGGCCAACACAGTCAACACCAAGTGGTTCTGAAAGCTCAGGTCCCAGTGGTACATCTGACAGAGGAACTGAAAACAGTCTGCTGGTTCTTATTCTTATCAACAGTTATGAGTTTTTTAGACATGTAACAGCCACAGCTGGCAATTCGGAGAAATCAATGTTCAAATCCCCTGCTTGAAGCAAATTCTGATGAAAAAGATTAAGTACCTAAAGCTCTCCAAAATAAATATGTGTAAAAGATTTTCCTAAAATTTATGCATTTTCTGGTCAGGTTTAATCCAGTGACATTCTGTTCAAAGCAAGGATTTTTTTGAATTAGTCATGGATTTTCAAGACAATAATCAACATTTAGAACAATGTCTCGAAAAGACAGAAGATTTACAAAGGATTAAAAAGAACAACTATACAGTGTGGTACTGCATTTGACGTCAATGACGTTCAGGGTTAGAGACAGAAAAGGTGCTCTCTCTCTCTCTCTTCATATATATGTATATATATATGAAGAGAGAGAGAGAGAGAGCACCTTTTCTGTCTCTAACCCTGAACGTCATTGACTTCAAATGCAATATATATATATATATATATATATATATATATAATTTCTGTCTATGTTCACATCTGTCTGTGCAAAATAGTGTTTTTTCAGCCTTTCCTTAATTTATCAAAATCCAGAAATGTGATTGAACAGGACAGGGAGATGATGGCCGCAGAAGACAGAATCTAAAACTGATCAAAGGAGCAATAAATCAAAAGAGAGAGAAACAGAAATCACAAAGATCAAAAACATTAAAAGGTGCAGTTTATGTGTTCACTGGTTCAGGGGACAGAATAAGCTTTGTACTTAGTCAAGAGACTTCACAGCTATGTCCCGTAAATGGGTCTATAAACGCAACTCAAAAGGGTGATTTGTAAATATCACTTCAATGTGATTGGCCTGACTGCGCACGTAGTCTGTGTCCAGATATAGGCCACCTTGGCAGATGTTTCCTCAGATTATCTCCACGAGATTTATTTTCTGCTCAGAACTGAAATTATGTGGTTTGCTGCTGCAACGAAAAAAAAACAGGAAGTCATACTTTACCTGAGAATGAAACAGCTGATGTCCTTTTCACATTATCAACATGAAATAGTCTCCCTGACTGTGAGGCTGAGTGCATACTCACAGCCTCAAGACCAAACATGCATATTGCCATTTGTCTCAATATTGTGTTCAATTCCATTCCCATTTTTATAGAAACAGATACAGGACATTTCAGATTATCTGAATTTTAGACTGTGTGTGTGCGTGAGAGAGAGAGAGAGAGAGAGATTCAGGGCTATCACTGAGCAAAAGGAGATTAAATGATACTAATTCGTTTTACTCACAACTCTCGAACTAAAAATTGAATTTTTAGTGAAGTTTGTTGCTGCGTCAGGTAAAGGGGAGGGAGAGGTTGCACGAGGGAATAAATCTTGCAGGCTGTGAATTTTCCTCTGATGATATTTTGGTGTTCTCTTCTTTCCATTCATTTTAGACACAAAGAAGATTTTTTAGATTTTTTTACATTGAGCAGTCAATCCCAGTCCTTGACGATTAAGATGAGTGCATTCAATGAAGCTCTGAGAGAAAAAGGAAAGGTTACGTTATTAACAAGATCAGGTGTTATGTCACACCTGATTGAGGTAGCAGCAATCTTACTGTGAATTTTGCGTTTCTTCTGCGATCACAAAAGAGTGGACATCAAAGCATCACAAAAGTAGCTGATAGATCAGGAAAGCGAACAGACACTAAGATATCACAAATTTAACAAGGACAATTACAAAGGAACGAAAACAGAACTAATTAAAATGAACTGACAATTAATTTAAAATAATCATCAGCGACAGTTCAGTAAGAGACATTTAAGGGGGATAGTTCAGAACCTATCTCATAAATAAATTCTGTAAAGTGAGAAAGTAAACTCCAAGGGGAAGGAAATGATAACACCAAAGTCAATCTGTACAATTGCACATAGATCACAGTAGGTCAGAAGATTGGACGGAATACAGAAGCGGTGAAGAATAAAACTTTAACAAGCAAGAGAGTATCACAGGAAAAGTTAAAGTTAACTTGCACTAAAAAAAAGTTACAGATAATATTTATTTCCTATAGAACACCAGACAGAAGCTTAAAGAAGAAGTAAGAGGCTTTTTTTGACACAGAGGGTGGTTCGAGTGTGGAATAAACTTCCTGAGGACGTGACAGATGCAGGTACGATTGCAACATTTAAAAGACATTTGGATGGATAGGCAAGGTTTGTTGGGATATGAGCCAGGAGCAGTCAGGTGAGACTAGTTTAGTTTGAGATTATATTCAGCACAGCCTGGTTGGACCAAAGAGTCTATTTTCGTGATGAATGACTCTATGACAGTGACTCTATAAGGACATTGCTCCTGTCGAAATTGAGTCAGTGAAACCAATAACCAGAAGGGATTAGACAAAGTATTGAGCAGATACTTTACAATGTCTCTCAATAGTGGGTACAAATGAGAAGTAGCTGAAACATCAGGAAAACAAAATGACGTTAAGATATCAATAAAACTGCAAGGGTCAGTGAAATATTCCTGAGAAAATTGTTAGAAGAACATTTTTTAATCCCAGGGTCATGGTGAACATTATGATACGGTATTACCAGCCATGACTCGTGAAGTATTTGATGCTTTAATCTTTTATTTACAAAAAATCCCGTGACTTAAGGAAAAGTGTGCATTTAAGTGTTTCATTACAAAATGGGTAAATCTAGCAAGCAGTAATCACAATGTTCTAGAAACATAGAAACACAGAAGATAGAAGCCGTAAGAGGCCATTCGGTCCATCTAGCCTGCGCTACCAATCATCACCGTCATGGCTGATCATCCAACTCAACAGCCTCTTCCTGCTTTCTCCCCATCACCTTTGATCCCATTCACCCCAAGTGCTATATCCAGCTGCCTCTTGAATATATGCAATATTTTGGCAACAACTTATTCCTGTGATAATAAATTTCACAGGATCACCACTCGTTCGGTGAAGAAATGTCTCCTCATCTCCATCCTAAATGGTCCACGCTGTGAGCCTTGATTCTGGATACACCCACCAGTGCTTCTTCCCTGCTTCTAACTTGTCTAGTCCTGTTGAATTTTATATTAGTCTATGAGTTCCCCCTCCCCCTTTCATTTGAAGTCCAGAAATAACACTCCTAACATAGTCAATCATTCCTCATACATCAGTCCTCCATCCCGGGAAGCAGCTGGTAAACCCTTGCTGTACTCCCTCGAGAGCAAGAGCATCCTTCGTCAGAAAAGGAGACCAAACCTGCACACAATGCTCTCGGTCTGACCTCACCAAGGCCCTGTATAACTGCAACAACATATCGCTGCTCCTGTACTTGAAACCTCTCACAATGGAGGCCAACATACCATTTACCTTCTTTGCCTCCTGCTGCACCTGCATGGTTACCTTCAGTGACTGGTGAACACCGATACCCAGGGCCCACTGCACACTCCACCTCCTCCAAATTTACACCATTCAGGGAGTAATCTGCCTTCTTCGTTTTGTGTCCAAAGTGATAATCTGACATTTATCCAAATGATAGGGAATCTGCCATTGATTTGCCCACTCACCCAACCTGTCCAGATCATGCTGAAGTGTCTCTGCATCACCGTCATAGTTTACCCACCCACTGAACTTGGTAGCAAGTTTTTGTTATTTCATCCAAATGATTAATGTAAATTGTGAATAGCTGAGGTCTTAGCACCGATCTATGTCAGGCAACCAGTTACTGTCTGCCAATTGGAAAATTACCCATGAATTCCAACTCTTTGCTTGCTCTCTGACAAACAGTTTCTGTCTATCTCAATACACCCCCAATCGCAGACACTTTGATTTTGCACAATAATGTCTTCTGTGGAACTTTGTCAAACACTTTCTGACAGTCCACATATACTACATAGACTGGCTCTCCCTTGTCAACTCCATCAGTTATATCTTCGGAGAATTTCAAAAGATTTATCAAGCAGTATTTCCCCTTCATAAATCCATGCTGACTGTGTGATCCTGCCACTGTTTTCTGAATCATTCACTAGAACGTCCTTGATAATGAACTGGAGAATTTTACTAATTACCAATGTTCGGCTTACTGGTCTATAATTCATTACTTTATCTCTACTTCTGTTTCTGAATACTGGAGTGGCATTAGCTACCCTCCATACTGCACGAACCTCACCAGAGTCTGTAGAATCTTGGAAGATGACGAATAATGCATCCAATATTTCCAGAGCCACTTCCTTAAATACTCTGATATGTAGATTATCATCACAATGTGAGGACTGCAGATGCTGGAGAATCCGAGCTGAAAAGCAGTTCATTAATAAAAGCACAGCAGGACAGGCAGCATCCGAGGAGCAGGAGTGTCAAAGATTCGGGTGTAAGCTCTTCATGTGAAAAGTGAAGGGGGAACAGTGCTGAGAGATAAATAAAGGGTGTGGAAGGACTAAGGGGGATGAAGGTGGTATGGTTTTAGGTGGATGCACATGGGATGTGATGGTTGTAGTCTGTGGGAAGGCTGGAGTGGACAGGTGGAAAGGAAGATGAAGAGGTAGGTCAGGTCAAGAGGGCAGTGCCAATTTGTTGGTATGGATCTGGGATGAGGTCCGAGGTGGGAAGTTTGGAATCTGGTGAAGTCAATGTTGATGCCATGTAGTTGTTGGGTCCTCGTGCAGTAGACAGAAGGCTTTGATTTGGCAATGGAGGAGGCCCAAGATTTCCATCTCCTGAAGTTTCCTTAAATCTCCTTGAGCTAAGTATCTCGCTGGTGATTGCAAAAGGAAGTTAAGAGTCAGTAACTTCATAGAAGATTTCTGGGACTGTTCTCTGGACCTCGGACAGTTAAGGAAAGATAGAAAGGCATTTATGTGACCCAATTCAGGCAACCGGAAAAAACAGTGGATAATAATATTTTAACCTCCCCAGTAATGCCATGTGAAATGACCAAAGGCGCTGATTTCTTAAACCTTTACCAAGAGAGCTTTTCAAACCAGGATTTAGAAAGCTCGCTGAAGTTCTGTGATGGTGGATCGAATTTGATAGAAAGAAGCGAGGCAAGTGCTTGGAATTTCATTTGGAGAGAGTTTTGATGACACTGACTTTTACTCGGTAAGGTATTACCTATTTATGGAATATGATAAAGATCGGTGAGAAATACAGGTTTGAACTGGGGCAAGGCCAAATTTACTCTGATTGGACAAGATCTGGTCAAAGTGTTTTGGAAGCAGTGACCTGCAGTAAAACCTATATCCGAACACGGGGTGTTTATTTTGCCCAATAGACACACTCTCTCACAGGCACTCATAACCGACACCAAACCACGCTGCCCCCCAACACACAAATACCCACATGCACACATATACATATAAGTTTGTGGGGTGAATTTGTACTTGCAGAATTACATATTATTTTGCTCTAAAAATGCATGAATCCATGTATGATTCGGTAAATCAGTTTTTTAGATTACAGTCATCTGACCATTGTGGCACAGACAGCCTCACACAGGGAGCTAACACCTTCAATGCGTTATCTGGGCTGACATCACTCCAATTGTTAAACTGCACTTGAGAATGTAACTTTTTAAAATGTTCTGGGATTGACAGATGAAAGAATTGAAACCAATGATCGTTCTAAAAGATGGGAAACTTAACAAACAATCCAGGTCTTTTTCAATACATAATTTAAGTTACATCACACTGTAAACTTTTGCTATAAATTCTGTGTCTTACAACCTTATTCTCCACAACCACCTGATGAAAGGGCAGCATTCCAAAAGCTAGTGCTTCCAAATAAATGTGTTGGGCTATAACCTATCGTTGTGTGATTATTAACTTTGTACCTGTTCAGTAAGAACCTGCTGATTAACGTCCAGCGTGGGCTCTGCCAGGATCATTCAGCTCCTGATCTCATTACATCCTTGAATCAAACATAGAGAAAGGAACTGAATTCCAGAGGTGAGGTGAGAGTGACACTCCTTGACATCGAGGCCATACTGGGCTGAGTGTGGTATCAAACTTTCTGAGCAAAACTGGAATCAATGGACATTAGGAGGTGAACTCTCCGCTGGATTTAAACTTTGCACTTTGAAGGATGGGTGCGATAATGAACAATCAGCCTTCTCAGCACCAGGACATTTCTGCAGGAGTTGCGCAGCGTAGTGTCTGAGGCTTATTCATCTTCACCTTCTTCATCAGTGATATTCCCTCCATCATAGGTACAAAAGTGAAACGTGTGTAAATGATTGCACAATACTCAGTATCATTGACAAATCCTCAGATACTGAAAGTGTCCATTTCAAATGCAACAAGGTCCGGACAATTTCCAGGCTTGAGCTGCCATTTGCACTACATGAATGACAGGCAGTAGCTGTTTCCATTAAGAGATAATCTAACTGCCGGCCATTGACATTCAACAGTGTTAGCATTGTTGAATCCACTACGCTTTACTTCCTTCGCGGTTATCATTGACCAGTAATTAATCCGAAGTCACCAGTAAATAAACTGGCTCCAGGAGCAGGTCAGAGGCTAGGAATATTTCAGCAGTAACTCATCTCCCGAATTCCCAAAGCCTGTCCACTCTCTACACGACACAAGTCAAGAATGTGATGAAATTCTTCCCAATTGTCTGGATGGGTATAGCTCCAGCAACACTCAAGAGGTTTGATACCATCCAAGATAAATTAGTTGCTGGATTACCTGTACATGCACCCCATTCACTACTCACGCTCAGTCACAGCAGTGTCTACTATCTACAAGGTGCACTGCAGAAAGTCACCAATGATTGTTAGACGGCATCTTACAAACCCACGCCCTGATCTGAAGTGCAGTTGATATATGGGAACACCACAATCTGCAAGTTCCCCTCAAGTTCCTTACCATCCTGATTTGGAAATATATTGTTACTGTTTCACTGTAATTAAGTTAAAAAAACAACAACTTAGAATTTCCCCTTCTAAGGGCATTTTGGGTTAAGTGAGAGCACAGAGAATCCCTACACTGTAGGATCAGAATACTCGGTCCATTGAGTCAATGGCAATCCTTAAAACAGCATCCTACCTAGATTCAAACACATCTCCAACAACTTTATTTCTTGCAACCCTGCATTTCCAATGACTAATCCACCCAACCTGCGTAGCATTGGGCAAGTTACACAGTCAATCACCTAACCTCCACATTTTGGACTGTAGAATTAAACCCGAGCATTTGCAAAGTCCACTGAAACCTTCCCTAGAGGATGGAATTGAACCCAGGTCCTGGTTGCTATGAAGTAGCAGTGCTAACCACGAAACCACCATGCCACCCCAAGCTGCACCATTTGGTACCAATAGGATTCAACCATGGAGAATGACATTTCAAAAGGCCACTGCCATCTTCAAAAGGTCAATTAGGTTTGCGTATAAAACGGTGGCCAGCCAGTGACGCCCTTATCAGGCAAGTAACGAACAACAAGTTCATTGAAGGCAACAAGACAGTTCGATAATGAGGTTATGGACAAATATGGAACACTTGCCTTTATTAGTCATGGCTTTGAGGGCAAGAACACGGATATTATGATGGTAGGCTATAAAATATCAGTCAGCCTCCACCTGAATACTGTGTGCACTCTGGATGTCAGCTCACAGGGTGGATGTGATTGCACAGGAGAGGCTGCAGAGCAGATTCACCAGGATGTTGTTTAGTTTGAAAGGTTTCAGATCGAAAGTCAGTTTTCAGCGGCTGAGTTTGTTTTCCTTACTTCATAAAAAGTGGGTATGGATAGATTCCAATGTGTAAAGATGTGATACAGAAAGCAAAAAAAAAAAAAATTCTTTCGTAGAGCAATCGATAACCAGGGCACATGCATTGAAAGTGAAGGGTATAGGGTTTGGAATGGTCTGAAAGGTCTTTCTGTACCCAGTGAGCAATGGTGGTGGGAATTCACTGCCTGAAAGGATGGTCCATGTGGCCTTCATCACAAAATTTAAGACAAATTCAGGTTGGTGCTTGAAACACCACAAAATGTTTTGGACGAAGTTATGCTAAACAGGAATTTAGTCGTTTTTAATGATAAACGTGAAATTGATAGCCTGAAGGGCCTCTTCCTATGCTGTATGACTCTTTGAATGAATGACTCGATGACATGGGGAATGATGGAATATGCTACTGCTAGTGGGACATTAGCGGATTGGATTGGATATTGAAAACAGTCTATGACAGTTAGATCATCACCTTTATTGAGATTGTTTTTCAATTTCACATTTATTCTTTAGTTTTAGTTCATTCATCATACTGGCTGAATTTAAACTTATCTCACCAGCGTAACACCCTGAGCTTCTGAGGTACTTAAACAATAACTTCAAACCTACTCTCGTCTCTTCCTAATGAAAACTAGTTGTGGCAGCAAAAAAAAAAACAAAACTACATCAGATACTATATTTGCAAAAGCATGGAATAACGCATTCATAAGTGGAACATCGTGCTTAGTTATATCCATTGAAAATATGGCACAATGATAAAATGATACACAGTCTAACGGCTGTTATACTTGAGGTAGGATGCAGTGAAATGTAAGAAATAACAAGGTAAAATGAAATATAAACAGACAGATGACAATACTACCAAATGCAATGTCTACAATAACATGGCCTCACGAAGTAATAGCTGACACAAGGTTTAATAAAATGTCAGTTTCAATCGCAATGATAAATGAGAATGAACTGTTGGTAAGGCATAGAGCGATATAAGCTAGTCCAGTAAGAATTCAGAAGGTACTATTGTAATTGTTAGAATGTCATTGCCTGAGTTGGTATGAATATCAGAGACTGCAACACCATTTTCCGTGACAGAAATTGGCATGACATAAAGTGAGGGAATTGTTCGAACAGTGTGCTTCATCCAGTATCAAACTTATAGTGTACAGATCACTATCATGATTAAATGAACAAAATGACAGTGCAACATACCATTATGAACACATGAAAGGACCATTCAGACTTTATAAAGGAATCACACCTTAATGAAAGTAATATGTCGACGACACTATTTATATATTGAACGTTAGATGCACTGAGTTAAATGTCAAATTTGTAAAATAAACTCTGGTAAGAAAGAAATGTCTTATCACAGTATCATCACCTCCTCCTGGACAAGCAGATCTTAGGTTGAATGCGAACACCAGTTAATGAACTTTATCTGTCAGGCCCGATGTACAGGTGATATGGCTAGGACAATGCTTCTATCATTCATGTGCAGTGCTGTTTCTGCAATTGCTGTCTCGTAGGTGGCACAACACCACGAGAATTTGATAAGTTATCAAAGGCCCACAGTAAAGTTCCAGAGTCCAGGTCGCATCTTTTAACATGATAGCTTCAATTAATTAAAACATATGAAATAAAAATGTTCGAAAAGTTAATGATAATCATGGATTTACTAAAATTCCAGAGCACCTCACATAATGCAATATTGTCGTTCAGACAATAAAGTCTGGTCTTTCTAGTATAACTCGCCTCCCTGTTCAAGAGGCAGACACTTCCTTAACTGCCGCTGAACTTGACTAAGAAGTCAACCTGTTGTATGCAGCTTTCTTCAGAGAGATAAATCATACGGCAGATTTTGAAAACTGTCGTTGATAACCACATTCCTGGAATACACAACTAATACCGAATTTATCAACAATGTTCAGATTTCAAACAAGGATTCAAAAGGTGCAAAGTCCTACAGATTGGTTAAACCTGAAATAAATAAGCAAACAAAAAAGAACAGAAATGGTGTAAATACGCAGCAGGTGAGTCAGTTTCGAGACTGAGAGAATCGGGAATACACATTTTGGATCTCTGATTGGATGCACAATCTCCTGTGACACCGTTCTAAACAGTTGAAAAATTCTCCTCATAGTTACATTCCAATAATTATTCATGATCCAAAATGTCAGATTTTATGCTGATTTCTTGAATTTATATGTGTAGCAGCTTGGAAAGCACACCCACTGCATTTCCACTATCAGGATCACAGTGGTAATTCCACTGGGCTAATTACTCTGAACGCCAGTTTACTGCTTTCTGGACAGAGTTTTGAATCCCAGCAGTTAAAGATGATGGAATTGGGATGGTTTATATGAATAATTTAAAATACATGTTGATCAATGTTTAGCCCTTGGGTTTTGTTTTCTGGTCGAAACAGATTAAAGTTTTAACCAATGGGATGTTTAGAGTAAATCCAGTTGCACAGAAATATTTAATTGACTGGCTGCAGAATTTCTAGAACTGTATTCTGAGCTTATATTAAACTTTAAAATTGTGTTGATCATTTGGAAGTAAATAAAATCAGTTGGAATTAATGTTCAGGATATTTGTCTTCACTTCTGCCAAATGTCAACATTCTTCAAATGAACTCTTGTTTTGATTTGAAACTTATTAATAAATATCTTTGTTCACCTGGTTTTGTAACCATCAACTCTTGATTGAAACCAATGAAACGTTTATGTAAATAAATACATAAATAGGCCTCTCAGATTAGAGTGGAGAGTACCACAACGTTGATACTCCCCGACCCGCACAGCACAGAAATAGTAACAAAATGCAAATAATTCTTCATCTCAACATACAAACCAAAAACAGGAGTCAGGCATCTCGCCCATCGAGCCCGCTCTATCATTCAATAAGGTCATGGCTGCTTTTTCGGTGGTCTCAGCTGCCCTTACCCACCCTCTCACCAAAACCCTTAACTCCTACACTGTTCAAAAGAAGTAACTGTCTGCGCTTCAAAACATTCAATGACCAAGTCTCAACTACTTCACTGGGCAGGGAATTCCACAGATTCATACTTTTTCGGGAGTTGAAGTGGTTCCTCCTCAATTCAGTCCTATATTTGTTCCACCTAATTTTGAGGCTGTGCCCTCTTGTCATTGTTTCACCTGCCAGTGGAAACATCCTCCCTGCTTCTATCGCATCTATTCCCTTCACAATTTTATATTTTGTATAGGATCGCCACTAGTATGCTAAATTCCAATGAATATAATCCCATTCTTGTCTGTCTCTCCTCATAAGCCAAACCCTTTAACTCCGGAATCAACGTAGTGAACCTCCTCTGCATCCCCTCCAATGCCAGTACATCATTTTTCAAGTAAGGAGACCAAACCTGCACACAGTACTCCAGGTATGGACTCACCAGCGCCCAGTACACCTGCAACATAACCTTCCCGCTATTAACCTAAATTCATTTAGCATTGAAGCACAATATTCCAACTGCCTTCCCAATAACCTGCTGCACCTGTAAACCAACCTTCTGTCATTCGTGCCCAAGAACACTCAGGTCCCTCTGCACAGCAGCATGTTGCTATTATTTTCAAGTATTAGTCCTTTTTTACTGCTATTCCTACCAAAATGAATCATTTCACATATATCAATATTGGACTCCTTTGGCCAGACCTTTGCCCTCCCATTTAAAGTGTATATGATCCCTCGTCAAACTTTCAGAGTCCTCGGCACACTTTGCCCTGCCACTCAGCTTCGGGTCATCCGCAAACTTTGACATACTACACGTGGTCCCCAATTCCAAATCATCGATATAAATTGTGAAGGATTGTGGTCCCCACACTGATCCCTGACGCACACTGTTTGTCACTGTCGCCAATCAGAAAAGCACTCATTTGTCCCCACTTTTTGCTTCCTGTTAGTTAACCAATCCTCTATCCATGCTAATCAATTGCCCATAATGCCATGCATCTTTACCTTATGCAGCAGCCTTTTGTGCACCACCTTTTTAAATGCCTTTTCATAATCTCGATAAACCATATCTGTTGGGTCCCTGTGTCCTCCACACTCGCAATGTCTTTTCAGAATTCAATAGATTCCAATATTAATTGATGTTGCAACATTTTCTTTTATGAATAAGTTACATGAGTACAGAATCACAGAGAGATCGATGTCCACATTTCATAAAAATAAACACCTTTAATTGTTAGATATAGCAACACAGGCAATGCTTCTGTCACTTTGTCCTCTTTGCTCTTTCCCATTCACGTTCTCCCTCTCCAGTTTTAAATATAATTCGGACTCTGCTTCTCACCTCCACAGTCCGATGGCTTTCCTTCATAACCCAAGGTCAACGCCGAAGAACGTATCCTATTAGCCCAATTAATATACTTCTTACAGAATAGAGTTTAGTCAGTGGAGCAAGATTTTCTCTGAAATGTGCATTTGAGTATTCATTGATCTGAAACGATTACCGAGAACCCGTGTAGGGGTCTTTACTCAGCATATGACCAGGAGTGGAAGTCTGTAACACTTTATTGTGAAAGTGCTGAAAAGACTTTTCATTCTATCTCACTAGTATTGTTCTTAGCTGAGGAATACTTGATGGCTCCGTGTAATATATATCTAGTCTCTAACTAGCATTTACTGTTAATGCGCTGGGCTGCCTAATATTAAGGTGATGAGGGCAATTTATTCTGTTTTGAAACGGTGATGTAATTGTGCTTGGAGGGACTGTTAGTGACTTGTGGCTGCAGCTGTATTCCACATCAAAACCATACTCTGTATCTGACATGAATGGGCTGGATAGAACAATGTAGAGGGAAATTTAATGTGTACGTCATGTGAGCTGCACAATCAGCAAACGTGTCAGACGTGGCAGTATAAAGAGAGATTGAAGTGCTACCATTTTTTCCTGATTTCAGAAGGCTTAATGTCAGAATAAAAAGGGAACATAACTTTTTGTTCTAATGAGATGTGTTATATAGTACTACACTGTCTTTAACATTCTCTGTAAAAACCTTGATACTGTGTGACAAATATTCAACAGACTTGAAGGTGTACATAGCAGTCATGATTTGGAGATGCTGGTGTTGGACTGGGGTGTAGAAAGTTACTAATCACACAACGCCAGGTTATAGTCCAACAGGTTTAATTGGAAGCACTGACTTTCGAAGCGCCGCTCCTTCATCAGGTAGTTGTGATAACCACCTGATGAAGGAGCGTCGCTCCGAAAGCTGGTGCTTTCAATTAAACCTGTTAAACTATAACCTGCTGTTATGTGATTTGTAACTTTGAAGGTGTACAGGTTTAGTTACCACATTACAGAAAGGGAAAACTGACACCAAAAGGGAAGAGATGAGATCTATACAACATAGAACAGTACAGCACAGTATAGGCCCTTCATCCTTGATGTTGTGCCACCCTTGAATCTGAATCTAAGATCAACCTAACCTAGATACCCCTCAAATTACTGCCATCTATATGCTTGTCCAGCAGTCGTTTATGTGTCCCTAATGTCTCCTACTCTACTGCCACCACTAGCAGTATACTCCATCCACCCACCACTCTCTGCGTGAAGACCTATCTCTGGCATCTCCCCTAAACCTGCCTCGAATCACCTTAAAACTATGACCCCTTGTGACAGACAATTCTGCCCTGGGGAAAGGTCTCTGGCTACCTACTCTATCTATGGAGGTGGTAGGGTGGTGGGGCGGAGGTTTGCTGAAGGAAACATCCAATAAAGTGACTGCTCCTTTCTTATTACTGATTTGGAACCATACTGACTCAGTAGTCAAACCCTCCTCAACAACCTTCTGTTCTGCAGCTGTGATGCACTGTCTCATTAACAATGCTAATCACCCTCCTCTTTTATAACCATTCTTGTTCTTTATAAAAGATCTAAAACGTGCAGCATCCAGCCACCATTCCTGCCCCTGTTAAGTCCATGTCTCCATTCAGGCCACAACATTGCAGTTCCAAGTACTGATCCCTGATCTAAGTTCATCACTCTTATTCCTGACACTCTTTGCATTGAAACAGATAACCCATCCATTTACTCTATCAACTGTGTATTCTTCCTGACACACTGTGTCATTATTTTGGCCCATTCAAAAATGACCGTCTCCTCTGATCTGTAGCTCTGGTTCCCATCTCTCAGCCAAACGAGTTTAAACCATTTCAAACTGCTCTTGCAAACCTCCTGCCCAGGATGTTGCTGCACCTCAAGTTCAGGTGCAATCCGCCCTTCATGTACAGGCCCCACCATACCCAGAATGTATCCCAATGATCTACCTATCTGAAGCCCTCCCTCCTACACTAGCCCGGTAGCCACTTGTTCAGCTGCACACATTCCCTGTTCCTAGCCTCACAAGCCCGTGGCACTGGCACGAAACCTGAGATTACTACTCTGCACGTCCTGCCTTTTAGCTTCCAACCTAACTCCCTGAAATCACTTTTCAAATCCTCATCCTTTTTCCAGCTGTGTCATCGATCACGTTCCCAAGATTTCTTTTCTTTTTGCAGGAGGAGCAGGAACTGAAGTGAATCCGAGGGAGATATTTAAATGAGGCCTACAGTCATTCTGAACAGACTAACTGGGAGTAAAGATCAGGCAGAAGACTATACCGAGTTGAAGCAGATGTAGATTGTTCAGCTGAAGTAGCTTGCTCTTCCCTTCAATGTCATCATGAATGATCTAATAAATCCTCAACTTCACTTTTCAGTCTTTGCTCATAAACATTAATTCCATGACAGATTTAAAATATGTCCATTTCAGCTGAAATATATTTATTGACCCAACCTCGACAGTACTCTACGGCAAGAAATTTCACAAATTCACAACATTCTGAAAGAAGAATTTCCTCTTCTGTCTTTAATTTGTAATCAGAGATTATATCCTGTGGTCCTGTACTCTCCCACAAAGGGAAGCAACCTTTTCTGGATTTAACTCAAGTCCCCAAAAGATTAGGTGTGTTTCAATAATTTCGCAACTCAATCGTCTATACTCCAATGTGTATACAGGCCCAAATTATTTAAGCTCTAATCATAACACAGTCCATCCATCCTCGGGATCAGCCTGGAGAGCTAAATGTGGACTGTCTCGCATACCAGTATTTCTTTCTTTCAACGCAGGGCCCAGAACAGTTCACAATATGTTAAATGTTCTGTGACGAATATTTGTATTGGTTTAGCACAATTCCTATACATTAGTAAACCAATCCATTTGAACTGAAACTCATTAAACTTTAAATTTGCCTTCTTTACTAACAGCTGAAATCAAATGCCAGTATTTTCCCTTTCAACGATGAGGAGTCCCAAATCCCTGTGTTCTGTAGATTTCTGTACTCAATCTCCTTTTAAATGATATTAAGCAGTTCCATTTCTCCTGTCAAGATGCATAACCTTACATTTTACAACTGCTCCTATCTATTTTCTCCATATTGAATTAATTTGGAAAGATTTTGCCCACTCTTCGGACCTGCCTATTTACCTCAGCTGACTTTTTCTATCATCTTCAGCACTTGTCTTCCCTCCGATTCGTGTGGCATCGCAAACTGGCTTATTGTACATTCATTTTGATAATCTAAGTCATTAGTGTAAACTATAAATATTGGTACCCCAGCACTGATACATATGGTAGTCCACTAGTTACAGGCTGGCATCCTGAAAACTGAAAGATTTATTTGAACACTCTTCATTATATGATGCAGACACTCCTGTCTCCATGCTAACATACCACCACTAAAGCATTGGCCACGTTCCATATTAAGTAGCCATGATGTGGAGGAGCCGGTGTTGAACTTGGGTGGACAAAGTTAAAAATCACACAACACCTCGTTATAGTCCAACAGGTATATTTGGAAGCAATAGAGCACTGCTCTTTCTTCACGTAGCTAGTGGAGCAGGATCATAAGATACAGATTGTGTGCTTTTTGCGCAAAAATAGAATGTATTCCCATAAAGTTGTGCATGCGTTTGTGTCTGTGTGCACGTGAGGGAGAGAGAGAGTGTGTGTGTGTGTGATTATGTGCATGCGGGTGTGACTGGGAGAGTGTGAGTTTGCGCATGTGTGTGTTCGGTACAGTGTGGTGCGAGTGTGACAGACCACAAGCCTGTGAGAAGGTGAGCATGGATGTGAGTGTTGGGCATGTGTGCATGTGTGGCTGAGAAAGTATGTATGAGAGGTGGCCTGCGTAAGTGTGTGAGTATGTAAGAGTGTATGTGCGTGCGTGCGTGTGTATGTGTCTGTTTGTATGCGAGTGTGTATGCGAGTGTGTGTGTGAGAGAGAGAGTGTATGGTGTAGTGTTGGTACCTACAGTGACATGAACCCAAAGTCCCAGTTGAGGCCATCATCATGATTACCGAACTTGATGATCAGCCTCTGTTTGATGACTCTGCATTGCTGTGTAGCCCGACATGCAAGGATGCCCAACGCATGGGACATTGGCAAGACCAGGCAGATGATCCAACATTGGATGAATGGACACTCTTCAACAATTGTCAATCAGGGGCCTCCCTCCCAGTAGGGGAAAATTCCGCCTCTACAGGTGACCATCCTCCAAGGCCGACTTCGGGATATGCACCAACGCCAACTGGCCAAGCAGAGGCTGATAGCCAAGTTCGGTACCCATGGGGATGGCCTCAAACAGGATTTTAGGTTCATGTCACACTATAGGTGACCCCACTACAGTATATATATATATATATATATACACTCACACATGCACACACACACCCCTCTCTCTCATACACATGCTCTATCTCTCATACGCATGCTCTCTCTCTCATAGACAAGTTCTCTCTCAGACAAGCACGCATACATCCCCCACACTCACACCCAAGCACACACACTCTCACAGGCTTATATTCCATCACACCCACGCACACGCACACACACAGACACACGTTGTACCAAGCACACACACACAAAAACACACACTCTCTCACACACACTCACACTCACACTCACACGCACAGACTCACCTTCTATCTTTCTCTTACCCAAATACACACGTAAGTCCATGGGTTGAATTTGAATTTGCAGAATTGTACTTGGGAATACATTGTGCTTTTGCTCAAAATGCACACAACCTGCAGGCAGTCAATCCATGCAACATTTTACAAATTCCTACTTTGGAAATAGAACTTGCCTGACTCAAGATTGGGATACAGACAGACTCTAAACTCACAACTTTAATGCATTGTCTAATCTGAGACATAACGTTTTTTTTAATAAAACGATCGGTTATCTCAAGAATATGACTTCAAACAAGTTCTGGGATTTGCATATTAATGAACTGAATCCTGCAAACCAGTCGAAAAGATGAAAGACTTAACAGCAATCTAGTTTTATTCAATATATCATTTTAATTGCATGACACTGCGAACTTTTGCGATACATTCTGTGTCTTACAATACTGCCGCACTAATTATCTGATGAAGGAGCAGTGTTCTGAAAGCTAGTCCTTCCAAATAATCCTGTTGGACTATAACTGGGTGTTATGTGATTTGTAACTTTTACCATATTAACTAATACGAGTATTGCTACACTCGTATCTGATCAAACACCTTCTGAAAATTCAAATATATTGCAACCACTATTTCCTCCTGATGATGCTTATTACCTTACCTAAGAATTTTAATAGGTTTTAAGGAAATATGACCCCTTTGTAAAGCTAGACTCACTCCTTTTAATGATTTCATTTATTTTTAGCTACTGTGCTGTTACATACTTCATGGTGCGCTTCACCTTTTTTTTCTAATAACTGATATTAAACTAAATGTTCTCTGAGTCGAGTATTTTGCATCCTTAACTTTTAACATAAAAGTGTGATCAATCTGCTGGAATATATCCAGAATTTAAATATACTTAGCCCTGTTATTTCTTCTTGCTGGGGCAGTAATGTTAGCACAGTAGCTCAGTGAACATCACTTTTGCCTCAGAATGCCAGGGGAAAGTGAGGGCAGCAGATGCTGGAGATCAGAGCTGAAAATGTGTTGCTGGAAAAGCGCAGCAGGTCAGGCAGCATCCAAGGAACAGGAGAATCGACGTTTCGGGCATAAGCCCGAAGAAGGGCTTATGCCGGAAACGTCGATTCTCCTGTTCCTTTGATGCTGTCTGACCTGCTGCGCTTTTCCAGCAACACATTTTCAGCTCAGAATGCCAGGGACAATGGGTTCGATTACACCCTCACACCACCGTCTGTGTGCAGTTTGCAAATTCTGCCCGCGTCTGTGTGAGTTTCCTCCCATATTCCAAAGGTGTACACGTTAGATAGTTTGCTGTGCTAAATTGCCCACAGTGTTCAGGCTAGGTGGGTTAGTCATGGGAATTGTCAAGTTATAGGGACAGGATAGGGGGTGGGACTGTGTGAGATACTCTTCAGAGGTTCGGTGTGGACTGGATGGGTTGAATGGCCTGCTTCCATTCAGTCAGGATTCCGTGATGATTATTGCATTTTATTCTCATTATCCTTTGTTCATTGTTACTTAGTAGTTTTGGAATGATGTTTGTATCTACTACTGTAAAAGTTGATGCAGAGCATTTATTAAACATGTCTGCCATTTTCTGGTTCCCAGATATTTATTCACCAACCTCACTCAGGAAGTGTGGATGTTAACTTTGACCTTTCTTTTCCTTTCTATGCTTTTAGTGAATCTGTTGCTGCCCATTGTGATATTACCTGCAATATTACTTCCTGGTGTATCCTCACTGTTTTATTTGCCTTTCATTAGTTCTACACACTCTCTGTATACTCAGCTTACCAACACTACCTGCTGCATTGTTTCCCTTCAATTTGTTGCTATCCTTAAATTTCCCACTTTACCATAGTTGAATGATCCCCTTCCAGGGTCCTTCCTTCTCACTGAATACATCTTTGCTGTGAAACATGCACCATATGTCTTGAATATTGTTTATTCATTCATATTCCTGTTTAACTCCTTTACCAATCAATTCCAGGTAATTCTGCCCTCGTTCCCTTGCGATCATCCGTATATCAGCAGAGCACAGTTGTTTCCAGTTAAGTTTCTCCCTCTCAAACAGACTACTAATTCGATCATGTGACAGCGAACGTTTCCACAGGAAACTTTGAGTCTGCCATTATTTACTAAACTAGGAGAAAGTGAGGACTGCAGATGCTGGAGATCAGAGCTTAAAAAATGTGTTGCTGGAAAAGCGCAGCAGGTCAGGCAGCATCAAAGGAGCAGGAGAATCGACATTTCGGGCATAAGGCCTTCTTCAGTAAACTAAACCTCCATTGTTACACATCACCAGATCCAATACATCACGGTCCCTAATTAGGAACACAACATGTTACACAACACAACTATCCCAACATGTTATGAAGTTGGAGCTATGTATTGTACCTTTAAGAAAGTGTGAATGCAGGCACCTGTCATGAGACTGATGAGCAGTCGCAGAGTTACTGGAAAATTGAAAACACGTTCCATCTGGCTTGAAACAAATACGTGAGTTTTTTAAAAACTTTGTTTTCACAAACGATTAAATTTAACCAGTCAGGTTAAATTATGCACCAAGATAATTAAACCCAATCGAATTTAAATTTAATGTTTTGATAACATTGAACTAATGAGAGGATCTCATGTTTGTGGAATAAAGAAGCTGGTATTTTCAGAGTTTAGATGAGATTCCATACAGTATGGAGACAGACCCTTCGGCCCAACCAGTCCACACCGACCCTCCAAAGAATAACCTACCCAGACCCACTTCCCTCTTACTAATGCACCTAACACTGTGGGCAGTTTAGCATGGCCAATGCACATCTTTGGACTGTGGGAGGAAACCGGAGCAAACACACGCAGAACGTGCAAACTCCCCACAGACAGTCGCCCAAGGCTGGAATTGAACCTGGGACCCTGGTGCTGTGAGGCAGCAGTGCGAAGCACTCAGCCACCGTGCCGCCAACCTGGCAGAGCGAGTAAATTGACATTCAAACACTATACATCAAAGGTACCCTTGCATATGAAACATCTTTCACGTAAAAAACCGAAGATGACCCAGGGAGATCGAAACCCAGAGGAAGGCAGACATTGGAGATGACAACCACTGTAGGGTTTTGAAATTAAGTTGGTGCAATTTTAATAAGGGATTTTGGTGTTCCAGAATCTTGTTATAGAGTTGGAGATAGATAACAAACCTTTAAGTGAAAGGAGGCTTAGAGTTGTAAAATGTTGTTCCTTAACGTTCAACTTTAGAGTTAAAGAATAAATTAATATTTTTTCTTTAAAGAATGGAATTTGGTGTAGTTCTCTGCCACTCATACTTCACTAGGTGAGGCGAGCTATTCTGGGGCTTTTGTTTAATTAGCAGAATGGTTCACCGTCGTGATGGAACGCAACTACAATCTACAAATTCTTCTTTATGACTACCTCTACGAATTTGGTTTTGCCAATCGACATGAAGACAAAAGCAGCTGAAAGTTATCGTACTTTTTCCCATGCCGCATTATCTTCCGTGTATTCTCTTTCACGCTTCATACAAAGTTTTGGAAATCTTTTAAATTTAATTCATCTAGATATGCTTTTCCTTTTTTTAACTTCTTACCAATTCCCATATTCAATAATAGTAGACCTTACTAATGAGCTGGAATACTGGGATATAAGTCTGTAGCGGGGTGGCATAACAGGTCTGAAGATATTTGTTAAGATGTCAACTCTCAGTGCTTCACTTCCATCTGCTGGAGATGCACTACCATTGCCCCCACAGTGAAAATGTCAAAACCAGGCAGATATTCTTGTCCCGAGAAACAAGTTTCACCGATGTCCCAGCTCATCAGTGTCTGTTGTCGGTCTGTTCGCCGAGCTAGGAATATGTGTTGCAGACGTTTCGACCCCTGTCTAGGTGACATCCTCAGTGCTTGGGAGCCTCCTGTGAAGCGCTTCTGTGATCTTTCCTCCGGCGTTTATAGTGGTTTGAATCTGCCACTTCCGGTTGTCAGTTCCAGCTGTCTGCTGCAGTGACCGGTATATTGGGTCCAGGTCGATGTGCTCATTGATTGAATCTGTGGATGAGTGCCATGCCTCTAGGAATTCCGTGGCTGTTCTCTGTTTGGCTTGTCCTATAATAGTAGTGTTGTCCCAGTCGAATTCATGTTGCTTGTCATCTGCGTGTGTCGACTAAGGCCACTGCAGCGGACAGCTGGAACTGACAACCGGAAGTGGCAGATTCAAACCACTATAAATGCAGGAGGAAAGATCACAGAAACGCTTCACAGAAGGCTCCCAAGCACTGAGGATGTCACCTAGACAGGGGACGAAACATCTGCAACGCAAATTCCCAGCTCGGCGAACACAACCACAACAACGAACACCTGAGTTACAAATCTTCTCACAAACTTTGATCATCACTGTCTGTTGGTGACACCAGATTTTCTGAAGCAACTAACTGAAAGTGGGAAAGACTAATTAGGCTCAAATAAATGTCAGATTTTCAGCATAGAGGACAATTCCCTGAGATGCATGTTTTGTTCACCACTCTTTCGAGGGAATTGCCAAGAGAACCATATAGCCACAATTAGTGCTTTACTACTTACCTCAAAATTTGAGTTTTGTGCGTGAATCTGTTCTCTCATCATGCCGTCTGACTGGTAGCATGAAGATGAAATCTCGCAAACATACATGACACAGAGCCTCCCAGGATGTCACGGTTGAATTATGGTTGTGCTCATTATTAACATCAGATACCATCTTATTCAGTGTGTGTGTGTGTGTGTGGGGGGGGGGTGTATGCATGTGTGTGTATGGCTGTGTGTGCGCATGTATGCATGCGTGCGTGTGTTTGTGCGGATGTGGAACTGGGAGTGTGTATGTTTATGGGTGTGTGTGAGTGTGTATATATTTGTGTGGGAGTGTGTATGCGTGTGCGTGTGCGGGGGGGTATGTGTGGGTGTGGCGTCTGTGTGTGTATGTGTGTGTATGCATGTGTGTGTATGTATGCGTATATGTGTACGTGTGTGGAGGGGTTGCATGGGGGTGGGGGTGGGGGTGCCTGTGCGTATGTATGCATTTGTATGTCTGTATGTGTGTGTCGAAATCAGTGCCTGTGGCCGTACGACACAAATCATAGTTTTCTGTAAGCCAATTTCATTGTCAGAGACTTTGACAAGGGTGCGTGGGTTAAGTTGTTTTATTTTACATTAGGCACAACATCGTGGGCCAAAGGGCCTTTTCTATGATTTAAATTGCAGTTTCTACCACTAATACATTCTGTGCAGCTACAGAGTATCATTACATTTCTTTTGTCAAGATAATGTCTGGTCTTCCCGATGTTTCCTGTCAAACCAATGCAAATCTTACCATTCCCTTAACTGCTAGGGACTCTCTTCTCGGTATTATTCATGTGCAGGATCTTCATATTATTCTGAAACACTCGTGAATTGGACTCTTTGGCGCATTACTAGCTCAGTGACTGCAGGAATCTCAGCACACAGAACGTCCTTTCACAAATCACATGATTTCATCCTGAAGACTTGCTCAAATCACTTTTCTTTGATGAGTCAAGAACTCAGCATTTGAGCAGAGAGACAAGAGCGATAATTTGTCCTGTCACCTCCAAATCTCAGAATTCCACCTGCCAAACCATGGTCCACATCTCAGTTAAACCCAACAACCCCTGCCTGTTATACGACATGTTTCCATAAGACAACATGAAATCAATCAAGGTGACTTCTCACTTATCCCCTCTCATCGTGCAGGGACCCAGAAAAACTCCTTGCAAGTGTTTCTGGGCCTTGTCGGTTTTGTCAATTAGCCGGCCTGTTGTGAAGGGATTGACTGATGTTGTGACCTTGCAGCAAACATCACAACAGTTCTGCTGTTATAATTTTACACTGCAATCCAATAATGAAATCATCAACTCAGCTGGACACAATAACTCAAAGCATTTGTGAATGTATTTTCTCATATTCTAAATAAAATGCAATTAAGTTTCATATTACACGAATCATTACAGATTTGGTGAATATTAATATATTGTAAAACAACAAGGGACCAGTACTTGTGAAAGGGTATGTTTGGTCAAAATGAACATCATTTATTTGCATGGAAGTACACTGATGATTGCCCTACTACAGACACTGAAGGATATAGATCGAAGCTACCACTGGAATGAAACAGCTTTAATGTGTATCAAGTTAAACGTATCGTTTTCTTGCAATATGGCCCATGGGACTATTATGTGTCTTATAGAATCATAACAGACATCGAGCTCAACATGACACAAAAAGCTCATTCAGACCATCGTGTCTGTGCTGGTTAAAGCAGCCATGTCATTTTCCAATACTTGCTCTATCGCCTTGCATGCCTTGGCATTGGATTAGAGTCTAAATGGCCCTTGGCTTCCTCAACAGATGTGAATGACCCAATGTCACAGTTTGGACAAGTAACAGTGTTCCCCTCTTTCAGGAGAACTGATGGCCTTGTCATTAGTGCCACGGTGTTTGTGGGAGCTTGTGATTTTCCTCGATTACAATAAAGAATCCATTTCAGAAGGATTAATCAGCTGAAAAACACTTTTCTGTTCGAGTGATGTTAAAATGCACTGTATAAATGTGAAGATGTAGTTCTCTCATGATCCATTTCTGTCGTTATTGGACTCAATTTGATTTCCACTTTCCATTGAAAATTTAGCGAATGCTGGCAAATGAATGGAAATATGAAAATGCACGAATGACACAATGATTCTTATTCCACATCATTGCTAACTGACTGGAATTAAAGGAATGATGCTCCACGTGGCCGAATTCGATGTCTGGCTGTTCACAGTATTCGTTACTGACGTAGACATTAACATGGGCAGCCTGATTGGGAAAATTGAGGAGAATCTAAAATTAACCAGGTGATTGAAAATGAAAAGGATGCCTGCTGACTTCAAGAAGAGAACAATCATTTTGATGAGGAGCTAAGAAGGAGCAAGTGTAGTTCAATTTGGAGAATTACAATGACATATATTTGGGGTGGGCTAATAAAGCAATCTCCCACAACACAAAGGGAGGATTCTGAGACAGGTAGAAACAATGAGAGATGTTGGGACCGATGGTGAGAGGTCCCTGAAGGTGGGGGAACAGTTGAATAAACTGTTAAAGATGGCATTTGGGGCACTTTCCTTCAGATTTGAATTTCAAGGGGAAAGTGGGATTTCGCTCATTACAATTGTGAACATAAGACACGACGGTTTGTCAAGACGCACACTTAGGAGATGCAGACAGGTCTGAGTGGCATCATTGGAACAATAAAGGATCACAAAATGGCGGAAAGTAGTGGAAAGGTTTGTATCGGCTCACTCGCATCTCTTTCTCTGCATTTTTCAGGCTGTTTGTGGATACGGAGACCTCAGGAGGAGCTTGACTAGCAGTCCTATGCAGGTAGGGATGTTCATATCAGAGGTGAAAAGCAAAGTTATAGTTCCACAAATCTACTTGACTAATGCTTTCATTCAATCAATGCCATGATTCGACGGACAATGTCAGTCAGTTCGGAGCTCAGTGATCCTAAGAGAAAGAAGCCTGTTTGTGCTTCACATCAGATAGAGTGACAAAAAAAGGACATCTTGCTCTCTTGTGGTTCTACTTTCTTTTCTCCGACATGAACACTGCATGCCAGATGCTGAACCTGCACATAATTCCTTCACCTCCAAGGATAAGCATGAAGTGGAGGCGCCAGTGTTGGACTGTGAATGGATAAAGTGAGAAGTCATACGACACATGTTTACAGTACAATAGGTTTATTTAAAATCGCAAGCTTTAGGAGTACTGCATCTTCATCAACATCCTACTATAACAGCTCCCAGTGATAGTCAGAGAACAGAGAACATAGAGGCCATAACGTTCACCAAGGAGGAAGAAACCGACAACAAACTCGCATTCCTGGACGTCACATTCAAAAGAAAAGACAACGGAGAATTACAAACCTGTGTATACAGAAAACCGACAAATACTGACCAAATCCTTCATTACACCAGCAACCATCCCAACACACACAAACGAAGCTGTATCAGAACACTACTCCAACGAGCCACCATACACTGCATGACAGACGAACTTCGGAAAACAGAAGAGAACCACCTCTACAACATATTCAAGAAGAACGTATTGTCTAGCTATCAACCTTTTAAAAAAGGTTTTGTGATTTACACATGAACGAAGTGCAACTACTATCACTGTATTTTAACAGATGAAAGGCTTAACAGACAATCAATGTTTTAATGTATAATTTCAGGTACATCACACTGTAAATTTTTGCTATAAATTCTGTGTTACGATTGAGCCCTCCACTATCACCTGATGAAGGAGCGTCGTTCCGAAAGCTAGTGTGCTTCCAATTAAACCTGTTGGACTATAAACTGGTGTTGTGTGATTTTTAACTTTATTCAAGAAGAACGGATACTCAAAAAATATAGTCTGCAGATTCCTCAAGAACAAACCACGACAAGCAGACCAAACACAGCCAGAAACCCTAACCACCTTACCATACATCAAAGAAGTTTCAGAAATGATTCCCAGACTACTAAGACCCCTCAGAATCCTAGTAGCATGCAAACCCACCAACACTCTCAAACAAACACTAACAAACTTAAAAGACCCAGTACAACCCATCGACAAAACCAACGTCATCTACAAAATTCCATGCAAGGACTGCCACAAACACCACGTAGGACAAACAGGAAGAAAGATAGTCACCAGGATACACGAACACCAGCTAGCCACAAAAAGACACGACCCTCTCTCCCTCGTAGCCCTACACGTGGATGAAAAAAGCCACCATTTCGACTGGGAAAATACATCTATCCTGGGACAGGCTAAGCAAAAGCATGCCAGAGAATTCCTAGAGGCCTGGCACTCCAACCACAACGCCATAAACAAACACATAGATCTAGGTGCTATCTGTCAACCCCTCAGAAAACGAACAGGAAATGACATCACCACAAACCCCAGGAACCCAATCCAGGACAAACATATAAATAGAAAGCAGGAGACAACAGCTTTGCTTCACTTGGAGGTCGCCACTGATGATGTTACCTAGCCAGGTAATGAAACGTCTGGATATCAAACCTACAGCTCAGCGAGCAAACCTACACCCTAAACCTCAACCTGAGCTACAAACCTTCACAAACCTTGCAAGAACGTAGAACATTACAGCACAGTACAGGCCCTTCGGCCCTCGATGTTGCACCGACCTGCGAAACCAACCAGAAGCTCATTTAACCGACACTCTTCCTTTTTCATCCGTATTTCGATCCAGTGACCATGAAAATACCCTTAAATTTGGCAAGTCTACTACTGTTGCAGGGAGGGTGTTCCACGCCCTACTACTCTCTGTGTAAGGAACCTACCTCTGACATCTGTCCTATATCTATCTCCCCTCGTGCTAGCCATCACCATCCGAGGAAAAGGCTCTCACTATCCACCCTATCTAATCCTCTGATCATCTTGTATGTCTCTATTGCCACCTCTCACCCTTCTCTAGCAAAAGCAGCCTCAAGTCCCTCAGCTCTTCCTCATAAGGTCTTTCTTCCATTCCAGGCAACATCCGAGTAAATCTCCTTTGCACCCTTTCCAATGCTTCCACATTCTTCCTATAATGTGGTAACCAGAACTGTATACATTTATCCAAGTGTGGTTGCATCAGAGTTTTCTACAGCTACAACACACCCTCATAGCTCCAAAACATAATCCCTCTACTAACACAAAGGATGCCTTTTTAACAATTGTATCAACCTGGTTGACAACTTTCAGGCATCCATGCGCATGGACACCAAGACCTCTCTGCTCATCCACATTAACAAGCAACTTACCATTAGACCAATACACTTTATTCCTGTTGCTCCTTCCAAAGTGAATCACCTCACATTTTTCTGTATAGAACTCCACTGGCCATCGGTCAGCCCAGCTCTGCAGCTTATCTATGTCCCTCTGTAAACTGCAACATCCTTCAGTATTGTCCACAACTCCATCAACCTTAATGTTTTCTGGAAATGTACTTAATCATCCTTCCAGGTCATTTATAAAAATGACAAACAACAGTGGACCCAAAACAAATCCTTGTGGTACACCACTAGTAACTGAACTCCAGGATGAACATTTCCCATAAGCCACCACCCCCTGTCTTCTTTCAGCTGACCAATTTCTGATCCAACCACTAAAGTCCAATAAAGTTGCTTAGTTCAGAGCGTGGGCATCATGGGGTCCACGAGAGAGAGTGAAGGTTCGAATATGGCTACAGAGGAGGAACATGAATGCAGCCTAATGCTGCTATTTTCAACAACTCTCACATTCCTAGAATCTTTAATTTGAATAATCCTCCTGATATGCGTGCTCAATGCGATCTTATTGCTCAGTAAAATGCACTCCAGCTCTCTGTTAATACTTGGTGTAAGAGCGCAAAATGAATTCAGCTGAAAGTTAATCATGGACACATGCTGTATTGAAGAGATCCTTCAGTCCATTGAGTCTGTACAGCCAAAACCATGCTAAATCTTCACTGCACTTTCCAGGAGTAGACCTATTCACTGTGTTCAACTGTTCACCAGAATATTTAGTTTGAAGTTGTGAGGTTTCTTGCCTTAATTGCCCTGCCAGACAATGCACTGAGGGCAGCCTCCACACTCAGTGAAAAACAATTCCTCAAATCGCCTCCAAACACCTGCATTCTGACTTAAAATCTGTCGCCTTGATTTTCAAACTTCAACTGAAGGGACCAGCTGCTTTCTTTCCACACACACACGGCACTGATGACCTGATGCATTTCTATCATATCACTATCACCACGCCCCCCTCCCAACTCTCAATCTCTGCTCCAAAGAAAATAATCCGAGCTGACTGAGACTCCTTTCCTCGCGAAAACACTCCATCACAGGCAACATCCCGGTGAGCTCTGCTGGCCAACAGAATATGTCTAACAGTCAAAATACTGAGCAGTAAAATTAGAATGAAAGGGAGACAACGTGTTAGTGTACGATCCAACTAGTTGTATACTGTCCATGCAATTGAAATGTAATACCAGGGTATGTTATCACTCAAATACATTGGCTCAAATATGAAATAAAATGAAATAAACAGCACATCATGCTTATGATTGCTATCACCACAACTGCTGTTTTCTCTGTGCAGAATTTCCTTTTCAGTTCCTGGCAACAAATGTTTCTGAAGTGATCGAAGCTGCAAACAACTTTTCCGCAAACAGAACTATCTTCAGAAACACAGCTGAGGCAATAATGAGGCGACATCCCAGGCAGGGAGAAAGGAAGCTAGCAGGATAATAAATGGAAAGAAGGTTACTTCATATCACAACAGTAATGATGACCTAGAGATAGAATATAAGAAAATAAGGACTAGGAGCAGGAGTAGACCGTCTGGCCCTTCGAGCTACTCTGCGATTCAATGAGATCATGGCTGATCTTTTCATGGCCTCAGCTCCACTTACCCAGCCTCTCACCATATTCCTTAATTGCTTTGTTGTTCAATAAAGTTATTTATTTTCATCTTAGAAACATTTTCTGAAGTAGTGTCAACTACTTCACTGGGCAGGGAATTCCACAAATTCACAACCCTCTGGGTGAAGAGGTTCCTGCTGAATTCAGTCCGAAATCTGCTCCCCCCCCCGCCCCCATTCTTGAGGCTATGCCCTCCTGTCCAAGTTTCACTTGCCAGTGGAAATGTGATCTCTACTTCTATCTATTCCCTTCATAACTTCATATGTTTCTTTAAGACCCCCTTCATTCTTCTGAATTCCAATGAATATAATCCCAGTTTACTCAGTCTCTCCTCATAAACCAACACCCTCAACACTGGAATCAACCTAGTGAACCTCCTCTGCACCTCCTCCAGTGCAAAAACTATACACAGTGCTCCAGGTGTGGCCTGGACAGCTCCAACATAACCTCCCTGCTTTTAAACTCAATCCATTTAGCAAGGAAGGGCAAAATTCCATGTGCCTTCCTAATTACCTGTTGTAACTGCAGATCAACCTTCTGTGATTCATGTACAATGGCACCTCGGTCCCTCTGCACAGCAGCATGATCCAACTTTTTACCATTAAATAATGATCCTTTTTGGTGTTATTTATACCAAAATGCATGACTTCACGTTTATTAAAATAGTATTCCCTCTGCCAGACCTTTGTTCACCTACTTCAAGTGTCTACGTTCCTCTGCAAAGTTTCATAGTGCTCTGCACACTTTGCTCTGTCACTTATTTTAGTCTCATTGGCAAACTTTGACACATTGCATGTCGTCCCGATCTCCAAATCATCTATATAAATTATAAATAATTGTGATCTCTGTGGTTTACCACTAGTCACGATTGTCAACCAGGATAGCACTCATTTATCACCATTCTTTGTTTCCTGTTAGTCACCCAATCCTCTATCCATGCTAATGCATTACCCGTAACACCATGCACCTTTATCTTATGAGCAGCCGCTTGTGCAGCACCTCGCCGAAGGACTTTTGGAAATCTACACACTCCACACCCACTGGGTCCCCATTGCCCACCTTGCTCAAGATGTCTTCACAGAATTCTAAAAGATTAGTTAATCATGACCTGCCCTTCATGAACCCATGCTGAGTCTGCCCAACAGGACAATTTCTAAATAGATGCCTTTCTTTTTTTTCCCTTGATAATAGACTCAACCGTCTCCCCATCACAGAGGTTAAGCTAACTGGTCTATAATTCCCCATCTTTCGTCTACCTCCATTTTTAAACAGTGATGTCATATTTGCTGTTTTCTAATCTATTAGGACTGCCCCAGAGTCCAATGAATTTTGGAAAATTCCCACAAATATGCTTGTTATTTCTGCTGCCATCCCTTTTAGTACACTGGGATACATTCTATCAGGACCAGGAGACTTGCCTATCCTAAGCTCCATTAGCTTGTCCAACAATATCTCTTCCATGATAATGATTGTTTCCAGGTCCTCATCTACCTTTGTTTCTTTGTCAATTACTGGGCATGTTATTCGTGTCCTCCACTGAGAAGATTGACACAAAATACCCTGTTGAATGACTCGGCCATTTCATGATACCCATGACTAAATGTTCTTTTCTATCCTCTAATGGACCAACGCTTACTTTAGCCCCTTTTTTCATTTTATTTATTGATATAAACTTTTGCTGTCTGTCTTTATATTCTGTGTTGGTTTTTTTTTCTCACGTTCTAACTACATTTTCATTGCAGGTCTTTTTTGTGGATTTCTTTTGACTTCCATAGTTTTCCCAGTATTCTAGTTTCCAGCTGTTCTTGACACTTTGTATGCCTCCTCCTTCATTTGGATAGCCCCCCTTATTTCCTGAGTCAGCCATGGCAGATTATCCTTTTTTTGCAGTCCTTCCTTTTCACTATCAGAAACATATGGAAGAACTGGAACCAACATGGCCTTTCTCAAAGATGAGAGATTCAACAACGAATACACATCATTTCCAATATATCATTTCGATTACATCTCACTGCAAACTTTTCAATAAATTCTGTGCCTTATGATCTTATACTCCACAACCAATGATGAAGGAGCAGTGCTCAGAAAACTAATGCTTCCAAATAAACCTGTTGGACTATAACCTGGTGTTGTGTGATTTTTAACTTTTCACTAATATATCTTTTTGATGGGCACTCTGAAAAGTTGCTTTGAAAATCCTCCACTACTCGTCAACTGTCCCACCATAAAATCTTTGCTTCCAGTCTACTTTAGCCAAGTTCTCCCTCGTTTAAGCACAAGACACTGATATTGGATTTTATCATCACACTCTCCATCTCTATTCTAAATTCAACCAAACGGTGATCACGCCTTCCAAGAGGATCCTTAACTATGAAGTCAGTAATAAATCTTGTCTCATTACACAGGACCAGATCGAGGATAGTTTCCTCCCTTGTCAGTCCCATTACACGCTGTTCAAAAATGCTATCATGGACTCACTCAACGAACTGCTCCTCATGGCTACCCTGACCAAGCTGGTTCGACCAATCTACATGTCGATTAAAATTCCCAAAGATAATTGCTGTATCATTTTTAGAGGCATTAGTTATTTCTTTCTTTATTGCCTTCCCGAATGTGATCTTATTATTTGGTGGCCTAAAGACGACTTTTTCTTCTTAGAATTTCTAATTTCCGCGCGAGTGGATTCAACCTTATTCTCCATACAACCTATACCATCTCTCAGCACCGCCCTAATGTCATCCTTGAACAGCAGAGCTACCCCATCTCCCTTACCTTCCAGTCTGTCCTTCCAACTAGTCTGATCGGCCGGATATTTACCTCCCAGTCATGACCATCTTGTAACCATGTTTCCGTAATGGCTACTAAATCATTTCTTTTCACGATTATCTCTGCTGCTAACAAACGAACCTTGTTACATATGCTACAAGCATTCAGGTAAAGTGCCCTTATGCTTGTTTTCATACCCTCATGTTTTCCAACATCTCCAACAATATCCCCTGAGTTATTATTCCTTTTTACCTTGTACTTAAACCCTCCTGCATACATGCTAACCTGCTGCTTACCTTTTTATTTACCAGCATACTTCCATTTGTTAGCCCTTTCGCTTCCCCCCAACTCACTAGATTAAACTTCTAGTGACCAACCTCTTCATCCTTTTCACTATAACAATCGTTCCAGATCTATTCAGGTGGAGACCATTTCATCGGTACAGGTTCCTCCTGTTCCAAAACTGATACCAATGCTCCGTGAAATGGAACCCCTCTTTCCCACACTATTCCCTTAGCCATGTGTTTATTTCACTAGTTTTCTTATCCCTAAGCGAAAGACAATTCTTATCCCGAAGCCAATTTGCCTGTGTCTTGGGCAGAGGACCCGTTCCTTAATTTCGATTATCGTGCTTGATAATTCTCAAACTTGTCCTCTTTCCTAGCCTTGCTTTTTTGTTTCTCTCAACAAGGACCACAACAACTGGATCCTCCCCCTCTGCTGCAATATCCTTTCAAGCCGGTCAGAGGTGTCCTGTTCTCTGGCACCGCACAGGCAACACACCATGCAGGATTCCTTATCTGGCTTGTAAAGGATACTATCTGTCCCGCTAATTACGGAATCCCTTAAAACTGCCACTTGTCTTTTTGCTCTCTCCTCTTGAATGTATTCTGCACCATGGTGCCATGGTCAGCTGGCTCATCCTCACTGCAGCACTTTTCCTCGTCCACACAGGGAGCAAGTACCTCATACATGTTAGATAGGGTTAAGAGCTGAATCTCCTCCATTCCTGAAATCAGGATCATCCTACCTGACTCACTTGAATCACACCGTGTTGTCCCTGATCACTGACTGAATTTGAATTACGTAATCTACCAGTTGTGATTGCCTCCTGAAACAAAGTGTCCAGGGAAATCGCCCTCTCCCGGATGTGCCACAGTGTTTGAAGCTCAGATTCTAGATCATCACCTCACAGCCAGAGTTCCTCCAGCTACCAACAGTTGCTGCAGATGTGGTCACTGCAGTTCACAATGGGAACACACACTGCTCAAACATATCAGTTCACTCACCTTCCCAGAATACAGTTCAACCATTCCACCGTTCCCGCCACTGCTGTAAAATGGACACCGCTGACTGTCCAGGTAAATTTTTTTTAAAGAGATATTTACCTTCCCGGCAGCCCTCGGTTCTTGCTCTCACCGCTCCCACTGTTGCTGCAAAATCGAGGCCGATAACAAAATGGAGGCTGCTGACAAGAAATCGAGCACTGCCGTCAATATCAGATACTGTGTAATGCATTTGGACAGACCACACTTTCCATAGGAGAGGATTGCCATTGTTGCCAAATTAGCTGTAAGTTAAGCACAGAGAAAGAGGATGAATTACTTATGGGGGAGGTGGTGGTCTCATGCTATTCTGACGAGACTATTAATCTAGAGACTCGGATACTGTTCTGGGGACCTGGGTTCGAATCCCACAATGGCAGAGGGTGAAATTTGAAATCAATAAATGTCTGGAATTAAGAGTCTAATAGCTAATGTAAATCCATAGCCAACTATCGGAAAAATCTGTCTGGTTCACTAACCTAAATCTTTACTGGTCTGGCCGACACGTGACTCCAGGCACACATCAACTATCACCTGGGAAATTAGGGGTGGGTAATAAATGCTGCTGAGCCAGTGATGTCCTCATCCTGTTTGAGAATAAAGGAAAAAAATGTATTAATCAACCTCTCAGTCTGTCTCATGCAAAATGAGATGACATTTATGTTGTTGATATTTTGTGTGTATTACTAATTTGAAGAGCTACATTAAATTTGTTGGTGTGAGTCAGTGTATGCATTAATGTGTCTCTCTGTCTGTCCACCTGTGTGTGTGCGTGTATCTCTGTGTGTGTGTGTTGGTGTGAATTAGTGTGTGTATTAATGTGTCCCTGTAACTTTCCACCTGTGCTTCTGTTGGTGTGAATCAGTGTACATATTAATGTGTCTCTGTATCTGTTCAGGTGAGTGTGTGTGTGTGTGTGTTGGTGTGTATCAGTGTGTGTAATAATGTGTTTCTGTATCTGTCCACCTGTGTGTGTGTGTGTGTGTATGTGTTGGTGTGAATCAGTGTGTTAATTAATGTGTCTCTATGTCTGTCCAGTTGTGTGTGTGTGTGTGTTGGTTTGTATCAGTGTGTGTAATAATGTGTCTCTGTGTCTGTCCAGCTGTGTGTGTGTGTGTGTGCATGTGTTGGTGTCAATCAGTGTGTGTATTATTGTGACTCTGTATCTGTCCACCTGTGTGTGTGTTAGTGTGAATCAGTGTATTTATTCGTGTGTCTATGTGTCTGTCCACTTTGTGTGTGTCTGTGTGTGTGTCTGAGTGTGTGTTGGTGTAAATCATTGTGTGTATTAATGTGTCTCGGTGTCTCTGCACCTATGTGTGTTGATGTGAATCAGTGTGGGTATTAATGTGCCTCTGTATCTGTCCACCTGTGTGTGTGTGTGTGCGTGCGTGTGTGTTGGTGTCAATCAGTGTTTCTATTAATGTGTCTCTGTATCTGTCCACCTGTGTGTGTGTGTGTGTGTGTAAGTCAGTGCGTGTATTAACATGACTCTGTCTTTCTGTGTAATGGGCTCTCTGTTGTTATAGGGCTGTACCCACTGAATTGGGGTTTACCCCCTTCCCCTCTGCCTGTCTGAGTCTGTCCCTCTTGTGTTTAAAGTAATATAGTGCTGATGTGAGTGTGTGTGTCCATCTCTGACTGCAATGGGAAACAGTCTGTCCTGGAGGGAAGTTTAAATGAATGAATTAATTAAAAAGCAATGAATCAGTGTCTCTGACTCTCTCTGTCCATCACTCTTGTGTTCAAAGTGATGCAATGCCACTCTCTGCTAGCCATTCTGCGCCATTGCACAAGTGGCGGATAGTTCTTCGGGGACAATTTGCTCCAATCCCTGTTGACTCTGTCTCACAATGACCTGAGTGACGCAAAGGCGCAAGGGGCTGTGCAGTGACGTCATCACAATATGGTCGCGCCCTGTGTGGGAAGGACTGACAAGGAGGATGCGGCAGTACGCAAGAGGTGACCCATTCCAGGGTCTTTAGGGGGAGGCAGACCAGCCCCCTTTCGTGGCCTGGAGGTGGCATCAGCAGCCATTGACTGAATGAATGAAACTAGTTATTTAACAGCAATGTCCCACTGGGTCACTCTCATCTCATGTCATCATCCTGTAACAAGGCAGGCCACCTACACCCTGAAGTACAAACATGAATTATTTTAATACTATAGCACAGGATTAGTATAAGTATCAGGAAGTACAGAAGGATGAAAACCTTGAACATTTTAGTCTATAATGTCCAGGGAGGTGCAGGTTATGGTGGATTGGACATGGGAAATGCAGGTTACAGGGACAGGTTGGGGTGTGGGATTAAGGTGGGGACAGTGTAGACTCAATGGGCCAAATGGTCTCTAACTGCGCTGCAGGGATTTTCTGATCTCAGTGAGCTGGATGGTTACTTTGTGATGCAGAGCTAACAGCAGGCACTGTATTACCCACACCAACTGTGGTCACTCTGAAGGCCCTGCCTTCTCAAACCTGTGCTGGTCCCCAAGGTAAACTCACCACCAGTTACCTCTCTATTGTTAGAGATTGACCACCCCACGGACAATAGAGACAGGGTCAGTGACACAAACACTGTGTGGTCAGTCTAATGTCCCCAGGGGTCAGTGACATACACACAATTAGGTCAGTGTAAAGTCACGAGGGGTCTTACACAGACACATAGTGGGGTCAATCAAATGTCCCCAGGGGGTCAGTGACAGATACATAGTGTGGTCAACCAAATGTCCCCAGGGGTCAGTGACAAACACACAGTGGGGTCAGAGAATGTCTACAGGGTTCACTGACAGAGAAACAATGGGGTCAGTGTAATGTCCGCAGGGGTCAGTGACAGACACACAGTGGGGTCAGAGTATGTCTCCAGGGTTCAATGATAAAAACACGATGGGGTCAGTCTAATGTCCCCACGGGTCAGTGATAGAGACTCAGTGGGGATAGTGTAACGTCCCTAGGTGTCAGTGACAGAGACATTGTAGGGTCAGTGTAACGTCACCAAGGGTCAGTGACATACACACAGTGATGTCAGGCTAGTCTCCCAAGGGGTCAGTGACAGACACAAAGTGGGGTCAGACTAATGGCCCCAAGGGCCAGTGACAGACACAAAGTGAGGTCAGTCTAATGTCGCCAGTGGTCAGTGACAGACACACAGTGTGGTCAGTCTAATGCCCCAGGGGTCAGTGACAGAGACACACTGAGGTCAGTGTAATGGCCCCAGAGAACAGTAACAGACACACAGTGGAGTCAGAGTAATTGCCCCAGAGTTCAATGACAAAAACACAATGGGGTCAGTCATGGGGACACAGTGGGATCAGTGTAATGTCCCCAGGGTTCAGTGACAAACACACAGTGCGGTCAATCTAATGTCCCCAGGGGTAAGTGACAGGCACACAGTGGGGTCGGTAATGTCACCAGAGGTCAGTGACAGAGACACAGTGAGGTCAGTCTAATGTCCCAAGGGTCAGTGACACATGGGGGTCAGTGTAATGCACCCAGCGGCAGTGACAGAAACACATGGGGGTTAGAGTAATGTCCTCAGGGTTCAGAGTCAGACACACAGTGGTGTGAGTTTAATGTCACCAGGGGTCAATGTCAGAGACACAGTAGGTTCAGTGTAATGTCAACTGTCGTCTGTGACAGAGACACAGTGGGCACAGTCTAATGTCCACAGGAGTCAGTGACAGACGCGCAGTGGGGTCAGTGTAATGTGCCCAGGGAACAGTGACAGAGACACAGTAGGGACAGACTAATGTCCCCAGGGGTCAATGACAGAGACACAATGGGGTCAGTGTAGTGTCCCCAGGGGTCAGCAACGGAGTCACAATGGGGTCAGTCTAATGTCCCTGGGGGTCTGTAACAGGGACACATTGGGGTCGGTCTAATGTCCCAAGATGTTAGTGACAGACACACAGTAGCATCAGTGTAAATTACCATGTGGTCAGTGACAGACACAGAGTGGCGTCAGTGTAATGTCCCCAGGGGTCAATGACGGTCTCACACTGGGCTCAGTCTTATGTCCACAGGGGATAGTGACAGACCCACAGTGGGGTCGGTGCAATGTCCCTAGGGGATATTGGCATAGACAAACTGAGGTCAGTCTTATGTCCATAGGGGTCAGTGAAAGACACAGTGCGGGGTCAGTGTAATGTCAACTGTCGTCTGTAACGGAGACACAGTGGGGTCAGTGAAATGTCCGCAGGGGTCAGTATCAAACACAGTGCGGTCAATCTAATGCCCGCAGGGGTCAGTGGCAGAGCACAGTGTGGTCAGTGTAATGTCCCCAGGGATCAGTGACAGAGACACAGTGTGGTCAATCTAATGTCTCAAGGGGTCAGTGACAGACACACAGTCGGGTCAGTGTAATGTCCCCAGGGGTCAGTGGCAGAGACACAGTGGGGTCAGTGTAATGTCCCTAGGGATCAGTGACAGACACACAGTTGGCTCTGTGTTATGTTCCCAGGGGTCAGTGTCAGAGACACAGTGGGGTCAGTGTAATGTCCCCAGGGATCAGTGACAGACACACAGTTGGCTCTGTGTTATGTTCCCAGGGGTCAGTGGCAGAGACACAGTGGGGTCAGTATAATGTCCCCAGGGATCAGTGACAGACACACAGTTGGTTCTGTGTTATGTTCCCAGGGGTCAGTGTCAGAGACACAGTGCAGTCAGTTTAATGTCCAGTGGTCAGTGACAGAAACACAGTGGTCTCAGTGTAATGTACACAGGCGACAGAGGCAGAGACAAAGTGGAGTCGAATGTCCCCAGGGGTCACTGACAGACACGGAGTCAGGTCAGTGTAATGTCACCAGGGGTCAGAGATAGATAAACAGTTGGGTCAGTGAAATGTCCACTGTGGTCAGTGGAGTCAGTGTAATGTCCCCAGGGGTCAGTGACCGACACGGAGTCGGGTCAGTGTAATGCCAACTGTCGTCTGTGACAGAGACTCAGTGGGGTCAGTGTAATGTCACCAGGGGTCAGTGACAGACACACAGTGCGGTCAGTCTAATATCCCCAGGGGTCAGTGACAGACACACAGTGAATTCAGTGCAATGTCCCCAGGGATCAGTGACCGACACGGAGTCGGATCAGTGTAATGCCAACTGTCGTCTGTGACAGAGACTCAGTGGGGTCAGTCTAATTTCGCCAGTTGTCAGTGACAGACACATAGTGTGGTCAGTCTAATGTCCCAGTGTTCAGAGATAGAGACACACTGGGGTCAGTGTAAAGGCCCCAGAGATCAATAACAGACACAGAGTGGAGTCAGAGTAATGTCCCCGGGGTTAAAGACAAAAACAACATGGGGTCAGTCTAATGTCCCTACGGGTCAGTGATGGAGACACAGTGGGGTCAGTATAACGTCACCAGGGGTCTGTGACAGAGACACAGTGGGGTCAGTGTAAGGTCCCCAGGGGTCAAAACAGACAGAGAGTGGGAGCAGTGTAAGGCCCCAGGGGTCACTGACAGAAACAGAGTGGGGTCAGTCTAATCTCTCCAGTGGTCAGTGACACACACACACACAGTGATGTCAGTCTGATCTCCCCAAGGGTCAGTGAAAGACACACAGTGTGGTCAGTCTAATGTCCCACGATGTCAGTGACAGAGACACAGTGGGGTTAGTCTAATGTCCCCAGGGATCAGTGACTGAGTCACAGTGTGGTCAGTGTAATGTCCCCAGGGTTCAGAGACAGGCACTGTGGGGTTAGTCTAATGTACCCAGGAATCAGTGACAGAGACACAGTGGGGTCAGAGTAATTACCCAGGGTTCAGTGAGAGACACACAGTCAGGTCAGTGTAATGTCCCCAGTGGTCAGTGACAGACACACAGTGGGGTCAGTGTAATGTCCACAGCAGTCAGTGGCAGAGACACAATGGGGTCAGTCTAATGTCGCCATTGGTCAGTGACCGACACAAATTTGGCTCTGTGTTATGTCCACAGGGGTCAGTGTCAGAGACACAGTAGGGTGAGACTTATGTCTCCAGGGGTAAGTGACAAGCACACAGTGGGGTCAGTTTAATGTCCCAAGGGACCAGTGACAGACACACAGTGGAGTGAGTGTTATGTCCCAGGGGTAAATGTTAGAGGCACAGTGGTGTCAGTGTAATGTCAATTGTCGTCTGTGACAGAGACGCAGTGGGTACACTCTAATGTCCACAGGAGTCAGTGACAGACACACAGTGGGGTCAGTCTAATGTCCCAAGATGTCAGTGATAGAGGCACAGTGAGGTCAGACTAATGTCCCGAGGTATCAGTGACGGACACACAGTGCGGTTATTCTAATGTCCCCAGGGATAAGTGACAGAGAGACAGTGAGGTAAGTCTAATGTACCCAGCTGTCAGTGGCAGACACAAGTGGGGTCAGTCTAATGTCTCAAGATGTCAGTGACAGACACTCAGTCTGATCAGTGGAATGTCCCCAGGGGTCAGTGACAGAGATACAGTGGGGTCAGTCTAATGCACCCAGGGGTCAGTGGAAGACACACACCGTGTGGTCATTATAATTTCCACAGGGGTCACTGACTGATACACAGTGCGGTCATGTCTAATGAGACCAGGAGTCAGTGGCAGAAACACACTGGGTTCACAGTAATGTCCCGAGGAATCAGTAACAGAGACACAGTGAGGTCATTCTAATGTCCCCAGTGGTCAGTGTCTGACACACAGTAGCGACAGTGTAATTTCCCCAGGGGAGAGTGACAGACACAGATTGGTGTCAGGGTAATGTCCCCAGGGATTAGTGACGGACACACAGTGTGGTCAGTCTGATGTCCACAGCTGTCATTGACAGAGACACAGTTGGTCAGTCTAATTTGCCCAGGTGTCAGCGACAGGCACACAGTGAGATCCGTGTAATGTCACCAGGGATCACTGACAGAGACACAGTGGGATGAGTCTAATGTCGCCAGTGGTCAGTGACAGACACACAGTGTGGTCAGTCTAATGCCCCAGGGGTCAGCGACAGAGACACACTGGGGTCAGTGTAATGTCCCCAGAGAACAGTAACAGACACACAGTAGAGTCAGAGTAATGACCCCAGGGTTCAATGACAAAAACATGATGGGGTCAGTATAATGTCGCCAGGGGCAGTCATGGAGATACAGTGGGGTCAGTGTAATGTCCGTAGGGATCTGTGACAGAGACACAGTGGGGTCAATGTAAGGTCCCCAGGGTCAAAACAGACAGTGAGTGACATCAGTCTAATGTCCCCAGGGGTCAGTGACATACACGGATTCGGGTCAGTGTAATATCCCCAGGGGTCAGAGATCGACAAACAGTTGAATCAGTCTAATGTCACCAGGGGTCAGTGACATACAGGGATTCGGGTCAGTCTAATGTCCCCAGGGGTCAGAGATCAACAAACAGTTGGATCAGTCTAATGTCGCCAGGGGTCAGTGACAGAGACACAGTGGGGTCAGTCTAATGTCCCCAGGGATCAGTGACAGACACACAGTAGGGTCAGTCTAATGTTCCCATGGATCAGTACTAGGCACACAGTGGGATCAGTCTAATATTACCAGGTGACAGTGACAGACACACAGTGAGTTCAGTCTAATGTCCCCATGGGTCAATGACAAAGACACAGTGAGGTCAGTGTAATGTCCCCAGGGGTCCTGAAGAAGGGCTCCTGCCCGAAACGTCGATTCTCCTGCTCCTTGGATGCTGCCTGACCTGCTGCGCTTTTCCAGCAACACATTTTCAGCTTATATTTCTACGGGTCAATGGTGGAGACACAGCGGGGTCAGTGTAACGTCACTAGGGGTCAGTGACAGACACACAGTGGGGTCAGTCTAATGTCCCTATGGGTCCATGACAGACACGCAGTGTGGACAGTCTAATGTCCCAAAGGTCATTGACAGACACACATTGGGGTCAGTGTAATGCACCCAGCGGCAATGACAGACACACATTGGGGTCAGTGTAATGCACCCAGGGTTCAGTGTCAAACACACAGTGGAGTGACTGTTATGAACCCGGGGGTCATTGTCAGAAACACATTGGGGTGAGTGTTATGTCAACTGTCGTCTGTAACAGAGACACAGTGGGGACAGTCTAAAGTCCACAGGAGTCAGTGACAGACACGCAGTGGGGTCAGTGTAATATCCCCAGGGGTCAGTGACAGAGACACAGTGGGGTCAGTCTCATGTCCTGAAGAGTCAATAACAGAGACACAGTGGGGTCACTCTAATGTCTCCAGGGGTCAGTGACAGACACATAGTGACGGCAGTCAAATGTCCCTGGGGTCAGCGACAGACACACAGTGTGGTCAGTGTAATGTCAACTGTCGTCTGTGACAGAGTCACAGTGCGGACAGTCTAATGTCCACATGAGTCAGCGACAGACACGCATTGGGGTCAGTGTAATGCATCCAGGGGTCAGTGATTGAGTCACAATGGGGTCAGTCGAATGTCCCCAGGGGTCAATGACAGACACACAGGGTGGTCAGTCTAGTGTCCCCATGTATCAATGACAGACACACAGTGAGGTCAATGCAATGTCGCCAGTGGTCAGTGACAGACACACAGTGTGGTCAGTCTAATGCCCCAGGGGTCAGGGACAGAGAGACACTGGGGTCAGTGTAATGGCCCCAGTGAATAGTAACAGACACACAGTGGAGCCAGAGTAATGTCCCCAGGGCTCAATGACAAATACATGATGGGGTCAGTATAATGTCGCCAGGGGCAGTCATGGAGACACAGTGGAGTCAGTCTAATGTCCCTAGGGGTCAGTTACAGAGACACAGTGGGGTCAGTGTATTGTCCCCAGGGGTCAAAACAGTCAGAGTAAGGCCCCAGTGGTCACTGACAGAAACAGAGTTGGTCAGTCTAATATCTCCAGGGGTCAGTGACAGACACACAGTGATGTCAGTCCAATCCCCTCACGTGTCAGTGACAGACACACACAGTGGGGTCAGTCTAATATCCACAGGGGTCAGTGACAGACACGCCGTGGAGTCAGTGTATTGTCCCCAGGGGTCAGTGACAGAGACACAGTAGGGTCAATTTAATGGCCCAAGATGTCAGTGACAGAGACACAGTGGGGTCACTCTAATGTCTCCAGGGGTCAGTGACTGACACACAGTGATATCAGTCGAATCTCCTCAGGTGTCAGTGACAGACACCCACAGTGGGGTCAGTCTAACGCCCGAGGGGTCAGTGACAGACACACTGTTTTGTCAGTCTAATGTCCACAGGGGTAAGTGACAGGCACACAGTAGGATTGGTGTAATGTCCCCAGGGGTCAGTGACAGAGACAATGTGAGGTCAGTCTAATGTCCCCAGGGATCAGTGACCGACACACAGTGGTGTCAGTCTGATGTTACCAGGTGACAATGACAGACACATAGTGTGGTCAGCCTAATGTCCCAAGGGTCAGTGACAGACACACATGGGGGTCAGTGTAATGACCCTAGTGTTCAGTGTCAGACACACAGTGGAATGAGTGATATGTCCCCAGGGGTCAATGTCAGAGACACAGTGGTGTCATTGTAGTGTCTTCAGGAGTTAGTAACAGACACACAGTAAGGTCAGTCTAATGTACCCAGGTGTCAGTGACAGACACACAGTGGGGTCAGTGTAATGTCAACTGTCGTCTGAGACAGAGTCACAGTGGGGACAGTCTAATGTCCACAAGAGTCAGTGACAGACGCGCAGTGGCGTCAGTGTAACGTCCCCAGGGCCCAGTGACTGAGTCACAATGGGGTCAGTCTAATGTCCCCAGGGGTTAGTGACAGAGACACATTGGGGTCTGTCTAATGTCGCAAGATGTCAGTGACAGAGACATGGTGAGGTCTGTCTAATGTCCCCAGGGGTCAGTGACAGATACACTGTAGCATCAGTGTAAATTCCCATGTGGTCAGTGACAGACACACAGTGGGGTCGGTGCAATGTCTCCAGGGGACAGTGGCAGAAACACAGTGTGGTCAGTCTAATGTCCACAGGGTTCAGGGAGAGACACAGAGTGGGGTCAGTGTAATGTCCCCAGGGGTCAGTGACAGATACAGAGTGGGGTCAGTGTAATGTCTCCAGGGGTCAGTGACTGAGGCACAATGGGGTCAGTCTAATGTCCCTTTTTGAGTGGGAGCAGCAGCGGAGGTAAGGCGAGCCAGGAAGGCTACAGCTAAGGTAAGGGAGATTTTTTAAATCACTTACCGGCAGCGGCCAGCGGTGTTTTCCCTCCACAGTAGGAGCGGGAGCAGGGGCAGAAGTGATGCGGACCAGAAGGGCTGCCGGGAAGGAAAGTAAGTGACCATATGTATTAGCAAGGCGGAAGGTGAGAGACATGACACATGTCTCCGCTGGCTAAGTCTGTGGGAAGTGTACCCAACTCCAGCTCCTTGAAAACCGTGTTCGGGAATTGGAGCTGGAGCTGGATGAACTGTGGGATCATTCGGGAGGCTGAGGGGGTAATTGAGAGAATTTACCGGCAGGTGGTCACTCCTGAGGCTCAGGATAAGGATAGACGTGTTACAGTCAGGGGGAGGAAAGGGGACTGTCAGACGGTGCAGAGATCCCCTGTGGACATTCCCCTCAGCAATAAGTACACCATTTTGGATACTGCTGAGGGGGATGACCGAGCAGAGGAAAATCATAGTGGTCAGTTCTCTGGCCCTGAGCCTAAAAATGTGGCCCAGAAGGGAAAGGGGAGGAATAGAAAAGCGTTAGTTGTAGGAGACTCTATTGTTAGGAGAATTGACAGGAGAGTTTGTGGTCAGGATCGGGATTCCCGGAAGGTATGTTGCCTCCCTGGTTCCAGGGTCCGGGATGTCTCCGATCGGGTGTATAAGGTTCTGAAAGGGGAGGGCGAACACACAGAAATCGTGTTACATATTGGCACCAATGATATAGCCAGGAAAAGGATTGAGGATATCAAAAGTGATTTCAGGGTGTTAGGGTAGAAGCTGCAGAGCAGAACGAACAGAGTACAGATCTCGGGTTTACTACCGGTGCCACGACATAGCGAGGTGAGGAACAGGGAGCAGGGGCATCTTAACACGTGGCTGCGCAGCTGGTGTAGGAGGGAGGGCTTCAGATATGTAGATAATTGGGATGCCTTCTGGGGAAAGTGGGACCTGTACATGAAGACAACAACTCACCAGAACGAAGGACCCGATACCCAGCATGATCAAAACCAACGTAGTGTACAAAGTCCCATGCAAGGACTGCACAAAACACTATATAGGACAAACAGGAAGACAGCTAACGATGCGCATCCATGAACACCAACTAGCCACGAAATGACACGACCAGCTATCCTTAGTAGCCACACACGCAGATGACAAGCAACATGAATTTGACTGGGACAACACTACTATTATAGGACAAGCCAAACAGAGAACAGCCTGGAAATTCCTAGAGGCATGGCACTCATCCACAGATTCAATCAATAAGCACATCGACCTGGATCCAATATACCGACCACTGCAGCGGACAGCTGAAACTGACAACCAGAAGCGGCAGATTCAAACCACTATAAATGCCGGAGGAAAGATCACAGAAGCGCTTCACAGGAGGCTCCCAAGAACTGAGGATGTCACCTAGACAGGGGACTAAACGTCTGCAACACAAATTCTCAGCTCAGCGAACAGAACCACAACAACGAACACCCGAGCTACAAATCTTCTCACAAAGTTTACACCTGAACTGGAAGGGTACCAATGTCCTGGGTGGAAGGTTTGCTCGAGTGGTTCAGGAGGGTTTAAACTAGTATGACAGGGGGTGGGAACCTGATCTGTATACCGGTAGTGAGAGTTGATGGAGATGAGGCAATAGCAAGAGGTAGCGCAGCCAGTGGGAAGGAATTTCCTGGGAAGGAACCAAGGGACCGGTTAAAGTGTGTTTGCTTTAATGCAAGGAGTATCAGGAATAAAAGTGATGAGCTTAGAGCATGGATCAGTACCTGGTGCTATGATGTTGTGGCCATAACAGAGATGTGGGTTTCTCAGGGGTAGGAATGGTTGCTGGATGTTACAGGGTTTAGAATATTTAAAAAGAATAGGGAGGGGGGAAAAAAGAGGAGGGGATGTAGCACTACTAATCAGAGAGGGTGTCACAGCTACAGAAGTTACCATTGTCGAGGAGGGTCTGCCTATTGAGTCAGTATGAAATTAGGAACAGTAAGGCAGCAGTCACCTCATTAGGGGTTTACTACACGCCCCCCAATAGCAGCAGGGAGATGTAAGAAAGCAGAGTTTGGCAGATTTTGGAAAAGTGTGAATGTAGTAGGGTTGTTGTAATGGGTGACTTTAACTTTCCCAATATTGATTGGAACCTCCTTCGAGCAGATGGTTTGGAAGGAGCTGTTTTTGTAAGGTGTGTTCAGGAGGGTTTCCTAACTCAGTACGTTGACAGGCCGACGAGGGGAGAGGCCATTTTGGATTTGGTGCTCGGCAATGAGCCGGGGCAGGTGTCAGATCTTGCGGGGGGGAGAGCATTTTTGTGATCGTGACCACAACTGCCTCACATTCCATATAGCTATGGAGAAGGAGAGAAGCAGGCACAATGGGAGGATATTTAATTGGGGAAAAGGAAACTATGATGCTATCAGACGTGAGTTAGGAAGCATGGATTGGTTGCAATTGTTCCATGTTAAAGGCACTATAGACTTGTGGAGACTGTTTAAGGAACAGTTGTTGCGAGTGATGCACAAATGTGTTCCTCTGAGACAGGCAAGAAGGGGTAAGATAAAGGAACCTTGGATGACGAGAGCAGAGTAGCTTCTCGTCAAAAGAAAGAAGGCAGCTTACGTAAGGTGGAGGAAGCTAGGGTCTTGATCAGCTCTAGGGGATTACAGGCAGGTGAGGAAGGAGCTCAGAAATGGTCCGAGGAGAGGCAGGAGGGGGCAGGAAAAAGGCTTGGCAGGAAGGATTATGTGAGGAATAAGAGAACGATCAAAGAAAGAGTAGGGCCGTTCAGGGATAGCATAGGGAACTTGTGTATAGAGTCTGAGGTGGTAGGGGAAGCCCTAAGTGAGTTTTGTGCTTCTGTCTTTACTGAAGAAAAGGACCATTGAGGAGCCAGTAAGCATGCTGGAACAGATAGAGATTGAGGAAGCTGATGTGTTAAAAATTTTGACAAATATTAAGATTGACAAGTTGCCAGGGCCAGACCAGATTTGTCTTCGGCTGCTTTGGGAAGCGAGAAATGTGATTGCTTCGCCACTTGCGAAGATCTTTGCATCCTCGCTCTCCGCCAGAGTCGTACCTGAGGACTGGAGGGAGGCAAATGTAATTCCTCTCTTCCAGAAAGTAAATAGGGAAATCCCCGGCAATTATAAACCAGACAGTCTCACGTCTGTTGTCTGCAAGGTGTCAGAAAGGATTCTGAGGGATAGGATTTATGACCATCTGGAAGAGCATGGTTTGATTAAATGCAGTCAAAATGGCTTTATGAGGGGCAGGTCATGCCTCACAAATCTTATTGAGTTCTTTGAGGATGTTACTAGACAAATTGATGAGGGTCGAGTGCTGGATGTGGTGTATATGGACTTTAGCAAGGGATTTGATAAAGTTCCCCATGGTACGCTCGTTCAGAAGTTCAGGAGGAATGGGATACAGGGAAACTTAACTGTCTGGATACAGAATTGGCTGGTCAACAGAAGACAGCGAGTGGTAGTGGAAGGAAAGTATTCTGCCTGGAAGTCAGTGGTGAGTGGTGTTCCACAGGGCTGTGTTCTTGGGCCTCTATTCTTTGTAATTTTTATTAATGACTTGGATGAGGGGATTGAAGGATGGGTCAGCAAGTTTGCAGATGACACAAAGGTTGGAGGTGTCGTTGACATTATAGAGGACTGTTGTAGGCTGCAGTGGGACATTGACAGGATGCAGAGATGGGCTGAGAGGTGGCAGATTGAGTTCAACCTGGATAAATGTGAAGTGATGCATTTTGCAAGGTCGAACTTGAAAGCTGAGTACAGGATTAAAGAAAGGATTCTTGGCAGTGTGGAGGAACAGAGGGATCTAGGTGTGCAGGTACATAGAGCCCTTAAAATTGCCACCCAAGTGGACAGGGTTGTTAAGAAAGCATATGGTGGTTTGGCTTTCATTAACAGGGGGATTGAGTTTAAGAGACATGAGATCTTGTTGCAGCTCTATAAAACTTTGGTTAGACCGCACTTGGAATGCTGTGTCCAGTTCTGGTCGCCCTATTATAGGAAAGATGTGGATGCTTTGGAGAGGGTTCAGAGGAGGTTTACCAGGATGCTGCCTGGAATGGACGGCATATCTTACAAGAGAGGCTGACTGAGCTCAGACTTTTATCATTGGAAAAAAGAAGGAAGAGAAGGGACCTAATTGAGGTGTCCAAGATAATGAGAGGCATAGATAGAGTCGATAGCCAGAGACTTTTTCCCAGGGCAGAAATTGTTAACACGAGGGGTCATAGTTTTAAACTGTTTGGCGGAAAGTATAGAGAGGATGTCAGAGGCGGGTTCTTTACACAGAGAGTTGTGAGAGCATGAAATGCGTTGCCAGCAGCAGGTGTGGAAGCGAGGTCATTGGGGATATTTAAGAGACTGCTGGACACAGAAATGTGAGGGTTCGTATATTCGGTTTACCTTACATGAGGATCAATGGTTGGCACAACATCGTGGGCTGAAGGGCCTGTTCTATTCTGTACTGTTATATGTTCTGTGTCAGTGACAGAGGCACAGTGCGGTCAGTCTAATGTTCCGAGGTATCAGTGACAGACATACAGTGCGGTCATTCTAATGTCCCCAGGGGTCAGTGAAAGAGACACAGTGTGTACAGTGTAATGTCCCCAGGGGTAAGTGAAAGAGGCACAGTGTGTACAGTGTAATGTCCCCAGGGGTAAGTGACAGAGACACAGTGAGGTCAGTCTAATGTACCCAGCTGTCAGTGGCAGACACAAAGTGGGGTCAGTCTAATGTCCCAAGATGTCAGTGACAGACACTCAGTCTGATCAGTGTAATTTCCGCTGGGGTCAGTGACAGAGACACAGTGGGGTCAGTCTAATGCACCCAGGGTTCAGTGGAAGACACACACAGTGTGGTCATTGTAATTTCCACAGGGGTCACTGACTGATACGTAGTGCGGTCATGTCTAATGTGCCCCGGGGTCAGTGGCAGAAACACGCTGGGTTCACTCTAATGTCCCGAGGAATCAGTAACAGAGACACAGCGAGATCAGTCTATTGTCCCCAGTGGTCAGTGACTGACACGCATTAGCGTAAGTGTAATTTCCCCATGGGAGAGTGATATACACAGATAGGCGTCAGTGCAATGTCCCCAGGGGACACTGACGGACACACAGTAGCGTCAGTGTAATTTCCCCAGGGGAGAGTGACAGACACATAGTAGCGTCAGTGAAATGTCCCCAAGGATCAGTGACGGACACAAAGTGTGGTCAGTGTAATGTCCACAGACGTCATTGACAGATACACAGTAGGGTCAGTCTAAGTTGCACAGGTGTCAGCGACAACCACACAGTCTATTCAGTCTAATATACCCAGGGGTCAGTGACAGACAAACAGTGGGGTCAGTGTCATGTCCCCAGGAGTCAGTGACTGAATCACAATGGGGTCAGTCTAATGTCCACAGTGGTTATTGACAGACACACAGTCCGGTCAATCTAATTTCCACAGGGATCAGTGACAGAGACACAGTGTGATCACTCTAATGACCCCAAGGTTCAGTGACAGACACGCAGTTGGGTCAGTGTGATGTACCCGGCGTCAGTGTCAGAGACAGAGTGCAGTCAGTCTAATGTCCCCAGTGCTCAGTGACAGAAACATAGTGATCTCAGTCTGATGTCCACAGGGGTCCATGATAGACACACATTGAGATCAGTCTTGTGTCCACAGCGGTCAGTGACAGACACACAGTGGGGTCGGTGTAATATCCCCAGGGCTCAGTGGCAGAGACGCAGTGGATTCAATGTTATTTCCCCACGGGTCAGTGGCAGAAAGACAATGTGGTCAGTCTAATGTACTCAGAGATCTGTGACAGAGACACAGTGGTCTCAGTGTAATGTCCCCAGGCGTCTGTGACAGACACACAGTCGGGTCAGTCAAATGTCCCCGGGGGTCCGTGACAGACACACAATGGGGTCAGTGTATTGTCAACTGATGTCTGTGACAATGACACAATGGGATCAGTCTAATCTCCCTCGGGTTAGTGACAGACACACAGTGGGGTCGGTGTCATGTCCCCAGGGGTCAGTGGCAGAGACACAGTGGGGTCAGTCTAATGCCCTCAGAGAACAGTGACAGAAAGACAGTGGGGTCAGTCTAATGCCCTCAGGGGTCAGTGACAGCTTTGATGAAGGGTCAGTTAGACTCGGAATGTCAGCTCTTTTCTCTCCTTACAGATGCTGCCAGACCTGCTGACGTTTTCCAGCATTTTCTCTTTTGGTTTCAGATTCCAGCAATCGCAGTAATTTGCTTTTATCCAGTGGTCAGTCTAATGTGCCCAGGTGTCAGCGACAGGCACACAGTGTGTTCAGCCTAATGTCCCCAGGGGTCCTTGGGGTCAGTGTAATGTTCCCTGGGGTCAGTGACTGAGTCACAATGAGGTCAGTGTAATGTCCCCGGGGTTAGTGACAGACACACAGTGCGGTCAATCTAATGTCCCAAGATGTCAGTGACAGAGACACAGTGGGGCCAGTCTTCTGTCCCCAGGGATCAGTGACAGAGACTCAGTGGGGTCAGTGTAATGTCCCAGGGTTCAGTGACAGACACTGTGGGGTAAATGTAATGTCCCCAGAGTTCAGTGACAGACACACAGTCAGGTCAGTGTAAAGTTCCCAGGGGTCAGTGACAGACACAAAGTGGGGTCATTGTCATGTCCACAGAGGTCAGTGGCAGAGACACAGTCAGGTCAGTCTCATGTCCCCACGGGTCAGTGACAGACACACAGTGGGGTCAGTGCAATGTCAACTGTCATCTGTAACAGAACTCAGTGGGGTCAGTGTAATTTCCACAGGGTTCGTGACAGACGCACAGCGCGGTCAATATAATGTCCCCAGGGATCAGTGACAGAGATACAGTGGGATAAGTCTAATGTACCCAGATGTCAGTGACAGAGACATCGTGGGGTCAGAGTAATGTCCCCTGGCGCCTGTGACAGATACACAATGGGTCAGTGTAATGTCAACTGTCGCCTGTGACAGAGACACAGTGGAGTCAGTCTAATGTCCCCATTTGTGGGCGGCACGGTGGCACAGTGGTTAGCACTGCTGCCTCACAGCGCCAGAGACCCGGGTTCATTTCCCGCCTCAGGCGACTGACTGTGTGGAGTTTGCACATTCTCCCCGTGTCTGCGTGGGTTTCCTCCGGGTGCTCCGGTTTCCTCCCACAACCCAAAAATGTGCAGGTCAGGTGAATTGGCTATGCTAAATTGCCCGTGGTGTTAGGTAAGGGGTAGATGTAGGAGTATGGGTGGGTTGCGCTTCGGCGGGGCAGTGTGGACTTGTTGGGCCGAAGGGCCTGTTTCCACACTGTAAGTAATCTAATCTAATCTAATCTAATGTCCCCAGGGGTCAGCGACAGACACGCAGTTGGGTGAGTGTAATGTCCTCAATGGACAGTGACTGAGTCACAGTGGGGTCAGTCTAATGTTCCCAGGGACTAGTGACAGACACACAGTGCGTTAAATCTAATGTCCCCATTGGTCATTGACAGAGACACAGTGGGGTCAGTCTAATGTCTCGAGATGTCAGTGACAAAGAGACAGTGGGGTCAGTCTAATGTCCCCAGTGGTCAGTGACAGAAACACAGTGCTCTCAGTGTAATGTCCACAGGCGACAGTGACAGAGACAAATTGGCATCAGTCTAATGACCCCAGGGGTCAGTGACAGACACGGATTCAGGTCAGTTTAATGTCAGCAGGGATCAGTGATAGACAAACAGTTGGGTCAGTGTTATGTCCCCAGGGCTCAGTGACAGACACACAGTGGGGAGAGTGTAATGTCAACTGTAGATCGTGACAGAGACACAGTGGGGTCAGTGTAATTTCCCCAGGGGTCAGTGACAGACACGGAGTCGGGTCAGTGTAATGTCCCCAGGGGTCAGTGAAAGACAAGCAGTGGGGTCAGTGTAAAGTCCATGTGTTCAATGGCAGAGACAAACTGTGGTCATTCAAATGTCACCAGGGATCAGTGACAGACACACGGTGCGGCCGGTCCAATGTCCCCAGGGCTCAGTAACAGAGACACAGTGTAGTCAGGATAATGTCCCCAGGGTTCAGACACAGACACACGGTGCAGCCAGTCTAATGTCCCCAGGGGTCAGTGACAGAGAACACAGTGTAGTCAGGATAATGTCCCCACGGGTCAGACACTGACACACCTTGGGTCAGTCTAATGTCAGGGACACAGTGGAGTCAGTCTAATGTCGCCAGTGGTCAGTGACAGACACAGAGTGTGGTGAGACTAATGCCCCAGGGGTCAGTGACAGAGACACACTGGGGTCTGTGTAATGGCCCCAGAGATCACTAACAGACACAGAGTGGAGTCAGAGTAATGTCCCCACGGGTTAGTGATGGAGACACACTGAGGTCAGTGTAACGTCCCTAGGGTTCAGTGACAGCGAAACAGTGGGGTCAATGAAAGGCCCCAGGTGTCACTGACTGAAACAGAGTGGGATCAGTCTAATGTCTCCAGGGGTCAGTGAGATACACACAGTGATGTCAGTCTAATCTACCCAGCGGCAGTGATAGACACACATGAGGGTCAGGGTAATGTCCCCAGGGTTCAGTGTCAGACACACTGTGGAGTGAGTGTTATGTCCCCAGGAGTCAATGTCAGAGACATAGTGGGGTCAGTGTAATGTTAACTGTTGTCTGTGTCAGAGACACAGTGGGGACAGTCTAATGGCTCAAGATGTCAGTGACAGACACACAGTGGGGTCAGTCTAATGTCCCGTTGGGTCAATGACAAAGACATAGTGGGCTCACTCTAATGAATCAGGGGGTCAGTGACAGACACGCAGTGGGGTCAGTGTAATGTCCCCAGGGTTCAGTGACAGAGTCACAATGGGGTCAGTCTAATGTGCCCAGGTGTCAGTGGCAGAAACACACTGGGTTCACTGTAACATCCCGAGAAATCAGTAACAAAGAAACAGTGAGGTCAGTCTAATTTCCACCAGGGATCAGTGACAGACACACAGTAGCATCTGTGTAATTTCCCCAGTGGAGAGTGACAGACACACAGTGTCGTCAGTGTAGTGTCCCCAGGGATCAGTGAGACACAAAGTGTGGTCAGGGGTCATTAACAGCGACACAGTGTGGTTAGTCTAATTGGCCCAGATGTCAGTGACAGGCACACAGTGGGGTCAGCCTAATGTCTCAAGCTGTCAGTGAGAGAGACACAGTGGGTTCAGTGCTGAAAATGTGTTGCTGGAAAAGCGCAGCAGGTCAGGCAGCATCCAAGGAGCAGGAGAATCGACGTTTCGGGCATGAGCCTTTCTTCAGGAAGGGCTCATGCCCGAAACGTCGATTCTCCTGTTCCTTGGATGCTGTCTGACCTGCTGCGCTTTTCCAGCAACACATTTTCAGCTCTGATCTCCAGCATCTGCAGTCCTCACTTTCTCCTCCATAGTGGGTTCAGTCTAATGTCCCAAGCTGTCAGTGACAGAGACACAGTTGGGTCAGTCTAATGTCCCCAGGGGTCAGTGACAGAGACACAGTGGGGTCAGAGTAATGTCCTCAGGGTTCAGTGACAGACACTGTGGGGTAAGTATAATGTCCCCAGGGATCAGTGACAGAGGCACAGTTAGGTCAGTCTAATGTCTCAAGAGGTCAGTGACAGACACACAGTCAGGTCAGTGTAATGTCCCCAGGGGTCCGTGACAGACAGAAAGTGGGGTCAGTGTTGCAAGCGGGCATCAGAGCCGCCCTGCTTTTGCCATGGGACTATGCCTACATCAGGAAACTATAAGAATTCATTTTGTGTTTTAAACAGCAGTCGCAGCTTTAAACCCACAGAACTCAGCAGCTGCCGGTCCACCCACGTGACCGGGAGATAGGAGACAGAGGACAGATAAAATCCACACTATATCAACACGACCCATGACTCATAGACCAAAACTCCGGAATTAATTAATATGGAAACCCATCTCCTAATCACATCAAGAGACTGATATCAGACCAATACACACCAACACCCCAAGGGAACAAAGGGGGGTGCTAGCCCCTGCCCACACAGAGAGAGACAAGCAGATAATACCCGGACCCGTTTTACATAAACCAATTAGCTCCCTATTGTGCGTGCCCTGCAACTCTCCTGGGATGGCAGGAAACATTCTATTTGCACCTACTCCAGTGATAATGGGGAACTATCATCCCATTCATCCTCAAATTCCACTGGGCGGCACGGTGGCACAGTGGTTAGTACTGCTGCCTCACAGCGCCTGAGACCCGCGTTCAATTCCCGACTCAGGCGTTCTCCCAGTGTCTGCATGGGTTTTCCCTCCGGGTGCTCCGGTTTCCTCCCACAGTCCAAAGATCAGGTGAATTGGCCATGCTAAATTGCCCGTAGTGTTATTACGTAAGGGGAAAATGTAGGGGTATGGGTGGGTTGCGCTTCGGCGGGGCGGTGTGGATTTGTTGGGCCAAAGGGCCTGTTTCCACACTGTAATGTAATCTAATCTAATCTAATCCTGACAACTAAAAATATATAATATATAGCTGCGCGCAGGAACAGCAGAGCAGCCGAGATTCGGACCTCGGTTGGTCTCTGCCGGCGTTACTGTAGCAATAAACGTTGAACTTCACTCTGGGTTCGGACTGATCTCACTTCATCCGCCTAACAATTGGAGGCTTCGTCCTGGTTAACGACGGCTGCTGGATCCCTGCGACGGCACTGCGTGAGTATCTTTACTCTTTTACTTCTCATGTAAAAGTCTCCCAGTGCCCCGCAAGGGACTTCACTGCCAACCGTTATCTGAACATCTGAACAGAGTGAGTCCGGCAGTCGTGTAACGGTAGAGTACTCTTTAAAAGTGTGTGTGTGTGTGTGAGTGATCCTTCGCGGGTGCGCGATTGGGGTCGCGGAACACTAGTAAAAGTGTGCGTGATTAATATTATTGTCGTTTATTGTCAATGTGCTACTATGACTGACGGACTATCCTTGGACTGACGACTTTAGGTACGAGACCCCGACAGTTTGACCTCCCTGTTTAAAAACCGACCAAACAAGCCTTCCTGGTTGACCTCTGCAGTGGGAGTTAGGGGACCCCATTGTACGTTGAGCCCGGTTTTAGCGCCTTCCTTGCGCACGCGGTAGAGGCTGGGAGGTCTACGCGCGCGCGCTACAAGAAGGGAAGTCCTCCAAACCAGCTCGAGACGCGGGGCCTTTGGGCCAACCGGCGGTTATACGCTCTGCCCATTGACCTCGCGGTCCCGAGGTATTGGCCTCTGTAGGATCAGGCGCGGTTAGGTCTGACTTCATGCCCTCCCCCCTTGCACTCGGGCCCCTGGTTCACGCCCAGTGTTTGTGGGGTACACACGGCCACTGAACGTCAGGCGGTGAGAGAGAGACTCACGGAAACCTGGGGTTGCGCGCTCGGGAATCGACATGCGCCCCGTCTGTAACTATCCCCCCCCCCACCTCCCCCCTGCCCAGGTTGACCCGCGGGGCTAGGGTTCGACTTACAGGGAGTGGGCTCCCTGACTGGGAGATTAATAAGCCAGTGCCAGCAACATCCCTTAGCACGCCTGCTAGCTTTACTTTAAAGTAACTTCTGTTAAGATACACCAGCTGCGCCCCTACCATGGGTGGGAGCGCAGCCGAAGACCTAGATTGGGGGCCAGAGGGTTCCCTTACCCGTTTTATAGCCGACAAGAATAAGAAACTTATTAAGGCTATGCTTCATTTCAATCCTGATGAGTGCAAGCCAAAAAGCTTCAACCTCATGTCTCTTTTTTTAGACATGTTTTAAGTTCAGTACTACCAAACAATTATTTTTACAAGATGGTTACATTTTGGGACTGTCAGTAAATTAGGGTAACATAGAGGCAGATTTGAATTTCACCGACAGCAAACTGGATTGTTAAGATTAAAGGTGTCCCTTAGTTGTTTTCGTGGGAAGGTATTCACACTTGTAGACAATGGTAGATTGTGTTAAAAGTGAATAGACTGTTAGTCTCCAAGTCTCAGGTATTGAGAATGCCAGACTATAACTTTTTTTTGCTATAAATTAGTTACTTGAGTCCAATAGTTGGAAACTAAAGGTGAGCTAATGAACATTTCTATCTGGCTGGATACAAGAAGACATCCCAGAAGATCACAAGTTAATCTGCCAGAATCGCAGAGGAAGCCAAATAGCAAAGTTAACAAGAACAAATTTCTATGTTTACCTTGTGGGAATGCAGATGGAACCTCACGCTCAAATTGGAAAGGCCAAATTTTTAAGGATTTAAAATGAGGCTGCAAGATTTGCTTAACTTGAGCTGGGGAGATAATGTCCAGGAAGCTGCTGGAAAGGAAGACTATTTGCAAAAATATGACAGAACAATTAGAATTTGAGCATGAATTCCACATTGATTAGACCCAAATACTCCATACCATGAAGGTGATGAAGAGTGATTTAATTGGATTGTTTAAGATAACTAAAAGAGTTGAAAGGGCAGACAGAGAGAAACGATTTCCTCTGGCAAGAGAATCAAGAGCAAGACTGTGTAAAATTAAAGCCAGACAGCAAAAGGATAATGTCAGGAATCATTTCTTCACACAAAGAGTAGAAGAAACCCTAACCTTTCACTTTGTAAAAAGCCTTGGACCCTGCAGGTCAATTCAAAATGTTTAGACTCAGACCAGGGCACGCACTTCACCGGACGCCCAATGAAACTGGCCTGCCGGCTCCTAGGCATCAGACAGCGCATCCACGTCCCGTTCCATCCCCAGAGCCCCGGGATGGTCGAGTGCATGAACCGGACCCTCAAAGCAGCGATCGCGAAAGAGATCGCCGAAACAGGGCAGGGCTGGGTGGACGTTCTGCCCTGCATACTGATGCGTTAAAGGGCCACCCCAGGCCGCTCCACTGGCCTCACTCCCTTCGAGTTCATGACGGGGAGGGCCATGCGACTACCAGAGAACGTCATGGTCGGGGGGGAAGACATGGCCCCCCTGAGGGACAGGATGACGTGCTATATCAGGCAGCTGGACACGCAACTGCGGGCCCTTAGACAAACTGCGCGCGACCAGCAGGACATTAGGGACCAGGCAAAACTGCAACCGCATCTGCCCGCCCAACCCCTTCCCGGCGTTGGGGACAAAGTCCTGGTCAGGGCCAACCCGGCTCCGCCCCCCCGGTGGCTGGGACCACACGAAATCATCCTCACCAGCGACACGTGCGCCTGTGTCGACATGAAGGGAAAGGGCAGGTGGAAACACTGGTCCCAGCTTAATCCCTACCCTTAAGCCCCGACCGGACAGACGCTCCACACCCCTGACTTGACTCTAACCGCCCCTCTTTCTCCTTACAGTGCAACGGGTGGACCGGTTCCAGGAAGACCTGCTCCTACACACACTAACCCTACACCCTTGGTAAGGGTGCCTCTCTCCCTCTCTTCCCACAGATCATGCATCACCGGTGCACCGCTCTCCTCCCTGCTCTCCTCTTCGCCCTACGACTAGCGCCTTCCTTCCCCGAAATACATGACAACTTCTACCGCTACGGTGTTGCCTTCAACACGTCCGACGCCATCTGTATTCCTGCAAGGGACAAGCCCGATGTGATCGACGCGTTCTACAACGCCTGGCAGGAGGTCCTCCCGGGCGTACAGACACTCTGTTTATTCTGCACGTCGGAGCGCGACCCGCGGCTGACCTGCCTCCGGTGTGCTGAGGCGATGGACTTGGGGGGTTGCATGTTTGGGACAATGTGTGCCATGCCAGAGGACCTCTCCTCTGCCGTGGCCTTTGATGCTTTTACTCTACGGGATCTGTCTGTTTGCGGATATTACGAGCCTACTAATGCCGCGGTAGTCTCTTTGTATTTGTGCTTTACACCCGCCCCGACCACACCGCCCCCGACTCCCGAGATATTGCCATACCCCTCACTGGGACCGGGGCCTGCGGGGGGACTGGTATTGTGGGATGAGGGAGAGGCCCTTTATGGCAACGTCCAACCCGAGGTCGTGCCTGTGCTGGTCAATATATTGGGCATCCGGGTACCGGACTATTGCACAGCACAGGTACGCAACCTGTACGCCATGATGAGGAAGGAGATTATAGAGAGGGCCATAGACGCCATGGGGGCAACCCACTACCAAAATGATATACATAACACGCACACACAACGACACAGACGGGACATAGTCAACGATGCTCTCACAGGACTCAACACGGGAACATCCGTAGTAAACGCCCTAGACATCCAGGGCCTTAACGAAAAGGTTGAGCAACTAAAAGAGGTAATGAGGGACCTGCTACAGAGGTCTCTCACAGATCAGGCAGACCAGGCACACCTGGGGGAAGAGGGAGCATACACCCAGCTCAACGGCATTGCAGTCCTGGAGACACACACCCACACCATTAACCGCCTTATAGACCGGGCCATGCGTATGGCCTGTGGATGGTAGCCCAGATCAGGCATAATCTTGACCAGGTCCAAAGGGGGGAGGTGCCCGACTGGATCGACAGTGCCAAACTGGCCTCACTAGCGGGGCGCTCTGGGCCGCTCGACAGCCGGACTCTGAAGGGTATGACCAGAGTATACCCAGTGATGCCCGACTTTGAGGTCAGTGAGGTGACAGGAGTCGGGATTGTCCTCCTGATCCCCATGGTCACCCCAGAGTCGGGGCCATTTCCCCTGTTTCACATTGAGAACATCGGAGTCATACGGGACAACGCTTCCCTCAAATATCGATTAGCTCACCACACAGCCATATCTCGAAACGGCGCTGTGTACGGGGTGCCGCTTACAGGCTGCAAGCAGCGGGGGGCAATTACCATCTGCCCTCACCTCTTACGAAGGAGTGAAACAGCGGACTGCGGGTTCAACCGGACACAGGGCTGCACCCTTGAAATCGAACCCACGGGTCCCCACTTCACTAGGGCGGGGTATGGTGGGGGGGTGGGGGGGGAGACGATATTGTGTCTCCACTCTTGAAACCTCATTTTGGTATAATGGACTGCAGTGCCCGATTCCCCAGCACGAGTTCTGCTTCACCCCCAGGCGCCCAGTCACGGCTGGGCAAGCTCACATCTCAGAGGTCCGACGACGGAACCCCGAGTCCATACAAATTACTGATAAATTCAGGGACACCCTCAGGGAATATCAGGAGCCTGAACAAGCCCCCATCCCACATTTGGCTGAGGTCTTACGGGAGCTTAGGGCCCGGGTAGGACACTCAGTGAAATTGTATCACCAGTTTCAGTCGCATGTAAAGGACCTAGAGGAGGACACAGACACAGCTCTGCAGTACCAGGGGTGGGCAAAGAGGGTGTGGGATTGGGCCTGAACGTAAACATCCATCCATGGATCCGAATCGTCTCGCACACCATTGTAGGCAGACAATTAATGCTGCCTCTGGCCTGGCTCCTGATGGCGTGTCATTCATGCCGCCAGCACAAGAAACGAAAGGCCAGGAAGACCATGCTCCACGCCATTGACTCCTGGCGGGCGATCAGGTACCGTGAGCTCACAGGGCTCGAGTTAATGGGACCTTCTCCCGGGACTATCCAAAGGCCCCATGACTGCAGCATGACGGCCGTTGGAATGTATCGGGCGAGGAACCGACTTTTAAAATATCGGCATCGGGGGTGTAGACGTGTCCAACCCTTTGCCGAAAGGGGGGACTGCAAGCGGGCATCAGAGCCGCCCTGCTTTTGCCACGGGACTATGCCTACATCAGGAAACCATAAGAATTCATTTTGTGTTTTAAACAGCAGTCGCAGCTTTAAACCCACAGACCTCAGCAGCTGCCGGTCCGCCCACGTGACCGGGAGATAGGAGACAGAGGACAGATCAAATCCACACTATACCAACACTACCCATGACTCATAGACCAAAACTCCAGAATTAATTAATATGGAAACCCATCTCCTAATCACATCAAGAGACTGATATCAGACCAATACACGCCAACACCCCAAGGGAACAAAGGGGGGTGCTAGCCCCTGCCCACACAGAGAGAGACAAGCAGATAATAGCCGGATCCGTTTTACATAAACCAATTAGCACCCTGTTGTGCGTGCCCTGCAACTCTCCTGGGACGGCAGGAAACAGCCTATTCGCACCTACTCCAGTGATGATGGGGAACTATCATCCCATTCATCCTCAAATTCCACACATGCTAACAATTAAAAGTATATAATATGGAGCTGCGCGCGGGAACAGCAGAGCAGCCGAGATTCGGACCTCGGTTGGTCTCCGCCGGCGCGACTGGAGCAATAAACGTTACCGATTGTTGAACCACAATCTGAGCTCAGACTGACATCATTTCATCCGCGCTAACAATCCTCTGTAACAGCTCTGTGTCTCTGAGTCCCTCAGACCAACATTCTTCACCTCTGTAACAACTCTGTGTCTCTGTGTTACTTAGACCAACATTCTTCACCTCTGTAACAGCTCTGTGTCTCTGTGTCCCTGAGACCAACATTCTTCACCTCTGCAACAGCTCTGTGTTTCTGTGTCCCTTAGACCAACATTCTTCACCTCTGTAACAGCTCTGTGTCTCTGTGTCCCTTTGACCAACACTCTTCACCTCTGTAACAACTCTGTGTCTCTGAGTCCCTTAGACCAACATTCTTCACCTCTGTAACAGCTCTGTGTCTCTGAGTCCCTTAGACCAACATTCTTCATCTCTGTAACAATTCTGTGTCTCTGTGTCCCTCAGACCAACATTCATCACCTCTGTAAGAACTCTGTGTCTCTGTGTCCCTTAGACCAACATTCGTCACCTCTGTAACAACTCTGTGTCTCTGTGTCCCTTAGACCAACATTCTTCACCTCTGTAACAGCTCTGTTTCTCTGTGTCCCTTAGACCAACATTCGTCACCTCTGTAACAACTCTGTGTCTCTGTGTCCCTCAGACCAACATTCTTCACCTCTGTAACAGCTCTGTGTCTCTGTGTCCGTTAGACCAACATTCTTCACCTCTGTAACAGCTCTGTGTCTCTGTGTCCCTTAGACCAACATTCTTCACCTCTGTAACAGCTCTGTGTCTCTGTGTCCCTTAGACCAACATTCTTCATCTCTGTAACAGCTCTGTGTCTCTGTGTCCCTTAGACCAACATTCTTCACCTCTGCAACAGCTCTGTGTCTCTGTGTCCCTCAGACCAACACTCTTCACCTCTGTAACAACTCTGTGTCTCGGTGTCCTTTAGACCAACATTCTTCAACTCTGTAACAGCTCTGTGTCTCTTTGTCCCTCAGACCAACATTAGATTAGATTTAGATTAGACTACATTGCAGTGTAGAAACAGGCCCTTCGGCCCAACAAGTCCACACCGACCCGCCGAAGCGAAACCCACCCATACCCCTACATTTACCCCTTACCTAACACAACGGGCAAGGTAGCATGGCCAATTCACCTGACCCTGCACATCTTTTGGACTGTGGGAGGAAACCGGAGCACCCGGAGGAAACCCACGCAGACACGGGGAGAACGTGCAAACTCCACACAGTCAGTCGCCTGAGGCGGGAATTGAACCCGGGTCTCAGGCGCTGTGAGGCAGCAGTGCTAACCACTGTGCCACCGTGCCGCCCACTCTTCACCTCTGTAACAACTCTGTGTCTCTGTGTCCCTGAGACCCACATTCTTCACCTCTGTAACAACTCTGTGTCTCTGTGTCCCTCAGACCAACATTCTTCACCTCTGTAACAACTCTGTGTCTCTGTGTACATTAGTCCAACATTCTTCACCTCTGTAACAGCTCTGTGTCTCTGTGTCCCTTAGACCAACATTCTTCACCTCTGTAACAACTCTGTGTCTCTGTGTCCCTTAGTTCAACATTCTTCACCTCTGCAACAGCTCTGTGTCTCTGTGTCCCTTAGTCCAACATTCTTCACCTCTGTAACAGCTCTGTGTCTCTGTGTCCCTCAAGCCAACATTCTTCACCTATGTAACAACTCTGTGTCTCTGTGTCTCTTAGACCAACATTTTTTACCTCTGTAACAGCTTTGTGTCTCTGTGTCCCTCAGACCAACATTCTTCACCTCTGTAACAACTCTGTGTCTCTATGTCCCTGAGACCAACATTCTTCACCTCTGTAACAGCTTTGTGTCTCTGTGTCCCTCAGACCAACATTCTTCAACTCTGTAACAGCTCTGTGTTTCTGTGTCCCTTAGACCAACATTCTTCATCTCTGTAACAACTCTGTGTCTCTGTGTCCCTCAGACCCTCATTCTTCACCTCTGTAACATCTCTGTGACTCTGTGTCCCTTAGACCAACATTCTTCACCTCTGTAACAGCTCTGTGTCTCTGTGTACCTTAGTCCAACATTCTTCACCTCTGTAACAGCTCTGTGTCTCTGTGTCCCGAAGACCAACATTCTTCAACTCTGTAACAGCTCTGTGTCTCTGTGTCCCTTAGACCAACATTCTTCACCTCTGTAACAACTCTGTGTCTCTATGTCCCTTAGACCAACATTCTTCAACTCTGTAACAGCTCTGTGTCTCTATGTCCCTTAGTCCAACATTCTTCACCTCTGTAACAACTCTGTGTCTCTGTGTCCCTTAGACCAACATTCTTCACCTCTGTAACAGCTCTGTGTTTCTGTGTCCCTCTGACCAACATTCTTCACCTCTGTAACAGCTCTGTGTCTCTGTGTCCCTTAGACCAACATTCTTCACCTCTGTAAAACTCTGAGTCTATGTGTCCCTTAGTCCAACATTCTTCACCTCTGTAACAGCTCTGTGTTTCTGTGTCCCTCTGACCAACATTCTTCACCTCTGTAACAGCTCTGTGTCTCTGTGTCCCTTAGACCAACATTCTTCACCTCTGTAAAACTCTGAGTCTATGTGTCCCTTAGTCCAACATTGTTCACCTCTGTAACAACTCAGTGTCTCTGTGTCCCTCCGACCAACATTCTTCACCTCTGTAACAGCTCTGTGTCTCTGTGTCCCTCCGACCAACCTTCTTTACATCTGTAACAGCTCTGTGTATCTGTGCCCCTTAGTCCAACATTCTTCACCTCTGTAACAACTCTGTGTCTCTGTGTCACTTAGAACAACATTCTTCACCTCTGCAACAGCTCTGTGTCTCTGTGTCCCTTCGTCCAACATTCTTCACCTCTGTAACAGCTCTGTGTCTCTGTGTCCCTTAGTCCAACATTCTTCACCTCTGTAACAGCTCTGTGTCTCTGTGTCCCTTAGTCCAACATTCTTCACCTCTGTAACAACCCTGTGTCTCTGTGTCCCTCAGACCAACACTCTTCACCTCTGTAACATCTCTGTGTCTCTGTGTTCCTTAGTCCAACATTCTTCACCTCTGTAACAGCTCTGTGTCTCTGTGTCCCTCAGACCAACATTTTTCACCTCTGTAACAACTCTGTGTCTCTGTGTCCCTTAGACCAACATTCTTCACCTCTGTAACAGCTCTGTGTCTCTGTGTCCCTTAGACCAACATTCTTCACCTCTGTAACAACTCTGTGTCTCTGTGTCCCCTAGACCAACATTCTTCACCTCTGTAACAGCTCTGTGTCTCTGTGTCCCTCAGACCAACATTCTTCACCTATGTAACAACTCTGTGTCTCTGTGTCCCTGAGACCAACATTCTTCACCTCTGTAACAACTCTGTGTTTCTGAGTCCCTTCATCCAACATTCCTCACCTCTGTAAGTCTCTGTGTCTCTGTGTCCCTTAGAACAACATTCTTCACCTCTGTAACAGCTCTGTGTCACTGTGTCCCTTAGACCAACATTCTTCACCTCTGTAACAGCTCTGTGTCTCTATGTCCCTCAGACAAACATTCTTCACCTCTGTAACAGTTCTGTGTTTCTGTGTCCCTCAGAACAACATTCTTCACCTCTGTAACAACTCTGTGTCTCTGTGTCCCTCAGACCCTCATTCTTCACCTCTGTAACATCTCTGTGTCTCTGTGTCCCTTAGACCAACATTCTTCAACTCTGTAACAACTCTGTGTCTCTGTGACCCTTAGACCAACATTCTTCACCTCTGTAACAGCTCTGTGTCTCTGTGTCCCTTAGGCCAACATTCTTCACCTCCGTAACAGCTCTGTGTCTCTGTGTCCCTAAGACCAACATTCTTCACCCCTGTAACAGCTCTGTGTCTCTGTGTCCCTCAGACCCACATTCTTCACCTCTGTAACAACTCTGTGTCCCTTAGTCCAACATTCTTCACCTCTGTAACAGCTCTGTGTCTCTGTGTCCCTTAGACCAACATTCTTCACCTCTGTAACAACACTGAGTCTCTGTGTCCCTCAGACCAAATTTCTTCACCTCTGTAACAACTCTGTGTCTCTGTGTCCCTTAGACCAACATTCTTCACCTCTGTAACAGCTCTGTGTTTCTGTGTCCCTCTGACCAACATTCTTCACCTCTGTTACAGCTCTGTGTCTCTGTGTCCCTTAGACCAACATTCTTCACCTCTGTAACAGCTCTGTGTCTCTGTGTCCCTTAGACCAACATTCTTCACCTCTGTAACAACTCTGTGTCTCTGTGTCACTTAGACCAACCTTCTTCACCTCTGCAACAGCTCTGTGTCTCTGTTTCCCTTCGTCCAACATTCTTCACCTCTGTGACAGCTCTGTGTCTCTGTGTCCCTTAGTCCAACATTCTTCACCTCTGTAACAGCTCTGTGTTTCTGTGTCCCTTAGTCCAACATTCTTCACCCCTGTAACAGCTCTGTGTCTCTGTGTCCCTTAGTCCAACATTCTTCACCTCTGTAACAGATCTGTGTCTCTGTGTCCCTTAGTCCAACATTCTTCACCTCTGTAACAACTCTGTGTCTCTGTTCCATCAGACCAACATTCTTCACCTCTGTAACAACTCTGTGTCTCTGTGTCCCTGAGACCAACATTCTTCACCTCTGTAACAGCTCTGTGTCTCTGTGTCCCTTAGACCAACATTCTTCACCTCTGTAACAACTCTGTGTCTCTGTGTCCCCTAGACCAACATTCTTCACCTCTGTAACAGCTCTGTGTCTCTGTCTCCCTTAGTCCAACATCCTTCACCTCTGTAACAGCTCTGTGTCTCTGTGTCCCTTAGACCAACATTCTTCACCTCTGTAACAACTCTGTGTCTCTATGTCCCTTAGTCCAACATTCTTCACCTCTGTAACATCTCTGTGTCTCTGTGTCCCTTAGACCAACATTCTTCACCTCTGTAACAGCTCTGTGTCTCTGTGTGCCTTAGACCAACATTCTCCACCTCTGTAACAGCTCTGTGTCTCTGTGTCCCTCCGACCAACCTTCTTTACATCTGTAACAGCTCTGTGTATCTGTGTCCCTTAATCCAACATTCTTCACCTCTGTAACAGCTCTGTGTCTCTGTGTCCCTCAGACACACATTCTTCCCCTCTGTAACAATTCTGTGTCTCTGTGTCCCTAAGACCAACATCCTTCACCTCTGTAATAGCTCTGTGTCTCTGTGTCACTTCGACCAACATTCTTCCCCTCTGCAACAGCTCTGTGTCCCTTCGTCCAACATTCTTCACCTCTGTGACAGCTCTGTGTCTCTGTGTCTCTTAGTCCAACATTCTTCACCTCTGTAACAGCTCTCTGTCTCTGTGTCCCTTAGACCAACATTCTTCCCCTCTGCAACAGCTCTGTGTTTCTGTGTCCCTTCGTCCAACATTCTTCACCTCTGTAACAGCTCTGAGTCTCTGTGTCCCTTAGACCAACAGTCTTCACCTCTGTAACAGCTCTGTGTCTCTGTGTGCCTTAGACCAACATTCTTCACCTCTGTAACAGCTCTGTGTCTCTGTGTCCCTCCGACCAACCTTCTTTACATCTGTAACAGCTCTGTGTATCTGTGTCCCTTAGTCCAACATTCTTCACCTCTGTAACAGCTCTGTGTCTCTGTGTCCCTCAGACCCACATTCTTCCCCTCTGTAACAATTCTGTGTCTCTGTGTCCCTAAGACCAACAATCTTCACCTCTGTAACAGCACTATGTCCCTTAGTCCAACATTCTTCACCTCTGTAACAGTTCTGTGTCTTTGTGTTCCTTAGTCCAACAGTCTTCACCTCTGTAACAGCTCTGTGTCTCTGTGTCCCTCAGACCAACATTCTTCACCTCTGTAACAATTCTGTGTCTCTGTGTCCCTAAGACCAACATTCTTCACCTCTGTAACAGCACTATGTCCCTTAGTCCAACATTCTTCACCTCTGTAACAACTCTGTGTCTCTGAGTTCCTTAGTCCAACAGTCTTCACCTCTGTAACAGCTCGGTGTCTCTGTGTCCCTCAGACCCACATTCTTCCCCTCTGTAACAATTCTGTGTCTCTGTGTCCCTAAGACCAACATTCTTCACCTCTGTAACAGCACTATGTCCCTTAGACCAACATTCTTCACCTCTGTCACAGCTCTGTGTCTCTGTGTTCCTTCGTCCAACAGTCTTCACCTCTGTAACAGCTCTGTGTCTCTGTGTCCCTCAGACCAACATTCTTCAACTCTGTAACAGCTCTGTGTCTCTGTGTCCCTCAGACCAACATTCTTCACCTCTGTAACAACTCTGTGTCTCTGTGTCCCTTAGACCAACATTCTTCACCTCTGTAACAGCTCTGTGTCTCTGTGTCTCTTAGACCAACATTCTTCACCTCTGCAACAGCTCTGTGTCTCAGTGTCCCTAAGACCAACAATCTTCACCTCTGTAACAGCACTATGTCCCTTAGTCCAACATTCTTCACCTCTGTAACAGCTCTGTGTCTCTGTGTCCCTCAGACCAACATTCTTCACCTCTGTAACAATTCTGTGTCTCTGTGTCCCTAAGACCAACATTCTTCACCTCTGTAACAACTCTGTGTCTCTGTGTTCCTTAGTCCAACAGTCTTCACCTCTGTAACAGCTCGGTGTCTCTGTGTCCCTCAGACCCACATTCTTCCCCTCTGTAACAATTCTGTGTCTCTGTGTCCCTAAGACCAACATTCTTCACCTCTGTAACAGCACTATGTCCCTTAGACCAACATTCTTCAACTCTGTAACAGCTCTGTGTCTCTGTGTTCCTTCGTCCAACAGTCTTCACCTCTGTAACAGCTCTGTGTCTCTGTGTCCCTCAGACCAACATTCTTCAACTCTGTAACAGCTCTGTGTCTCTGTGTCCCTCAGACCAACATTCTTCACCTCTGTAACAACTCTGTGTCTCTGTGTCCCTTAGACCAACATTCTTCACCTCTGTAACAGCTCTGTGTCTCTGTGTCTCTTAGTCCAACATTCTTCACCTCTGCAACAGCTCTGTGTCTCAGTGTCCCTTAGACCAACATTCTTCACCTCTGTAACAGCTCTGTGTCTCTGTGTCCCTTAGACCAACATTCTTCACCTCTGTAACAGCTCTGTGTCTCTGTGTCCCTTAGCCCAACATTCTTCAACTCTGTAACAGCTCTGTGTCTTTGTGTCCCTGAGACCAACAATCTTCACCTCTGTAACAGCTCTGTGTCTCTGTGTCCCTCCGACCAACATTCTTCACCTATGTAACAACTCTGTGTCTCTGTGTCCCTTAGAACAACATTCTTCACCTCTGTACCAACTCTGTGTCTCTGTGTCCCTTAGACCAACATTCTTCACCTCTGTAACAACTCTGTGTCTCTGTGTCACTTAGACCAACATTCTTCACCTCTGCAACAGCTCTGTGTCTCTGTGTCCCTTCGTCCAACATTCTTCACCTCTGTGACAGCTCTGTGTCTCTGTGTCCCTTAGTCCAACATTCTTCACCTCTGTAACAGCTCTGTGTTTCTGTGTCCCTTAGTCCAACATTCTTCACACCTGTAACAGCTCTGTGTCTCTGTGTCCCTTAGTCCAACATTCTTCACCTCTGTAACAGCTCTCTGTCTCTGTGTCCCTTAGTTCAACATTCTTCACCTCTGCAACAACTCTGTGTCTCTGTGTCCCTCAGACCAACACTCTTCACCTCTGTAACATCTCTGTGTCTCTGTGTCACTTAGACCAACATTCTTCCCCTCTGCAACAGCTCTGTGTCTCTGTGTCCCTTCGTCCAACATTCTTCACCTCTGTGACAGCTCTGTGTCTCTGTGTCTCTTAGTCCAACATTCTTCACCTCTGTAACAGCTCTGTGTCTCTGTGTCCCTTAGACCAACATTCTTCCCCTCTGCAACAGTTCTGTGTTTCTGTGTCCCTTCGTCCAACATTCTTCACCTCGGTAACAGCTCTGTGTCTCTGTGTCCCTTAGACCAACAGTGTTCACCTCTGTAACAGCTCTGTGTCTCTGTGTGCCTTAGACCAACATTCTTCACCTCTGTAAGAGCTCTGTGTCTCTGTGTCCCTCCGACCAACCTTCTATACATCAGTAACAGCTCTGTGCATCTGTGTCCCTTAGTCCAACATTCTTCACCTCTGTAACAGCTCTGTGTCTCTGTGTCCCTCAGACCCACATTCTTCCCCTCTGTAACAGCTCTGTGTTTCTGTGTCCCTTCGTCCAACATTCTTCACCTCTGTAACAACTCTGTGTCTCTGTGTTCCTTAGTCCAACAGTCTTCACCTCTGTAACAGCTCTGTGTCTCTGTGTCCCTTAGAACAACATTCTTCACCTCTGTAACAGCTCTGTGTCTCTGTGTCCCTTAGACCAACATTCTTCACCTCTGTAACAGCTATGTGTCTCTATGTCCCTCAGACAAACATTCTTCACCTCTGTAACAGTTCTGTGTTTCTGTGTCCCTCAGACCCTCATTCTTCACCTCTGTAACATCTCTGTGTCTCTGTGTCCCTTAGACCAACATTCTTCAACTCGGTAACAACTCTGTGTCTCTATGACCCTTAGACCAACATTCTTCACCTCTGTAACAACTCTGTGTCTCTATGTCCCTTAGACCAACATTCTTCACCTCTGTAACAGCTCTGTGTCTCTGTGTCCCTTAGGCCAACATTCTTCACCTCTGTAACAGTTCTGTGTCTCTGTGTACCTAAGACCAACATTCTTCACCCCTGTAACAGCTCTGTGTCTCTGTGTCCCTTAGACCCACATTCTTCACCACTGTAACACCTCTATGTCCCTAAGTCCAACATTCTTCACCTCTGTAACAGCTCTGTGTCTCTGTGTCCCTCAGACCCACATTCTTCACCTCTGTAACAACTCTGTGTCCCTTAGTCCAACATTCTTCACCTCTGTAACAGCTCTGTGTCTCTGTGTCCCTTAGACCAACATTCTTCACCTCTGTAACAACTGAGTCTCTGTGTCCCTCAGACCAAATTTCTTCACCTCTGTAACAACTCTGTGTCTCTGTGTCCCTTAGACCAACATTCTTCACCTCTGTAACAGCTCTGTGTTTCTGTGTCCCTCTGACCAACATTCTTCTCCTCTGTAACAGCTCTGTGTCTCTGTGTCCCTTACATCAACATTCTTCACCTCTGTAAAACTCTGTGTATCTGTGTCCCTTAGTCCAACATTCTTCACCTCTGCAACAGCTCTGTGTCTCTGTGTCCCTTCGTCCAACATTCTTCACCTCTGTGACAGCTCTGTGTCTCTGTGTCCCTTAGTCCAACATTCTTCACCTCTGTAACAGCTTTGTGTTTCTGTGTCCCTTAGTCCAACATTCTTCACCCCTGTAACAGCTCTGTGTCTCTGTGTCCCTTAGTCCAACATTCTTCACCTCTGTATCAGCTCTGTGTCTCTGTGTCCTCAGTCCAACATTCTTCACCTCTGTAACAAATCTGTGTCTCTGTGTCCCTCAGACCAACACTCTTCACCTCTGTAACATCTCTGTGTCTCTGTGTTCCTTAGTCCAACATTCTTCACCTCTGTAACAGCTCTGTGTCTCTGTGTCCCTCAGACCAACATTCTTCACCTCTGTAACAACTCTGTGTCTCTGTGTCCCTTAGACCAACATTCTTCACCTCTGTAACAGCTCTGTGTCTCTGTGTCCCTTAGACCAACATTCTTCACCTCTGTAACAACTCTGTGTCTCTGTATCCCCTAGACCAACATTCTTCACCTCTGTAACAGCTCTGTGTCTCTGTGTCCCTCAGACCAACATTCTTCACCTATGTAACAACTCTGTGTCTCTGTGTCCCTGAGACCAACATTCTTCACCTCTGTAACAACTCTGTGTTTCTGTGTCCCTTCGTCCAACATTCTTCACCTCTGTAACGTCTCTCTGTCTCTGTGTCCCTTAGAACAACATTCTTCACCTCTGTAACAGCTCTGTCTCTCTGTGTCCCTTAGACCAACATTCTTCACCTCCGTAACAGCTCTGTGTCTCTATGTCCCTCAGACAAACATTCTTCACCTCTGTAACAGTTCTGTGTTTCTGTGTCCCTCAGAACAACATTCTTCACCTCTGTAACACCTCTGTGTCTCTGTGTCCCTTAGACCAACATTCTTCAACTCTGTAACAATTCTGTGTCTCTGTGTCCCTAAGACCAACATTCTTCACCTCTGTAACAGCACTATGTCCCTTAGACCAACATTCTTCAACTCTGTAACAGCTCTGTGTCTCTGTGTTCCTTCGTCCAACAGTCTTCACCTCTGTAACAACTCTGTGTCTCCATGTCCCTTAGACCAACATTCTTCACCTCTGTAACAGCTCTGTGTCTCTGTGTCCCTTAGGCCAACATTCTTCACCTCTGTAACAGCTCTGTGTCTCTGTGTCCCTAAGACCAACATTCTTCACCCCTGTAACAGCTCTGTGTCTCTGTGTCCCTTAGACCCACATTCTTCACCACTGTAACACCTCTATGTCCCTTAGTCCAACATTCTTCACCTCTGTAACAGCTCTGTGTCTCTGTGTCCCTCAGACCCACATTCTTCACCTCTGTAACAACTCTGTGTCCCTTTGTCCAACATTCTTCACCTCTGTAACAGCTCTGTGTCTCTGTGTCCCTTAGACCAACATTCTTCACCTCTGTAACAACTCTGAGTCTCTGTGTCCCTCAGACCAATTTTCTTCACCTCTGTAACAACTCTGTGTCTATGTGTCCCTTAGACCAACATTCTTCACCTCTGTAACAGCTCTGTGTTTCTGTGTCCCTCTGACCAACATTCTTCACCTCTGTAACAGCTCTGTGTCTCTGTGTCCCTTAGACCAACATTCTTCACCTCTGTAAAACTCTGTGTCTATGTGTCCCTTAGACCAACATTCTTCACCTCTGTAACAGCTCTGTGTTTCTGTGTCCCTCTGACCAACATTCTTCACCTCTGTAACAACTCTGTGTCTCTGTGTCCCTCCGACCAACATTCTTCACCTCTGTAACAGCTCTGTGTCTCTGTGTCCCTCCGACCAACCTTCTTTACATCTGTAACAGCTCTGTGTCTCTGTGTCCCTTAGACCAACATTCTTCACCTCTGTAACAACTCTGTGTCTCTGTGTCACTTAGACCAACCTTCTTCACCTCTGCAACATCTCTGTGTCTCTGTTTCCCTTCGTCCAACATTCTTCACCTCTGTGACAGCTCTGTGTCTCTGTGTCCCTTAGTCCAACATTCTTCACCTCTGTAACAGCTCTGTGTTTCTGTGTCCCTTAGTCCAACATTCTTCACCCCTGTAACAGCTCTGTGTCTCTGTGTCCCTTAGTCCAACATTCTTCACCTCTGAAACAGCTCTGTGTCTCTGTGTCCCTTAGTCCAACATTCTTCACCTCTGTCACAACTCTGTGTCTCTGTGTCCCTCAGACCAACACTCTTCACCTCTGTAACATCTCTGTGTCTCTGTGTTCCTTAGTCCAACATTCTTCACCTCTGTAACAGCTCTGTGTCTCTGTGTCCCTCACACCAACATTCTTCACCTCTGTAACAACTCTGTGTCTCTGTGTCCCTTAGACCAACATTCTTCACCTCTGTAACAGCTCTGTGTCTCTGTGTCCCTTAGACCAGCATTCTTCACCTCTGTAACAACTCTGTGTCTCTGTGTCCCCTAGACCAACATTCTACACCTCTGTAACAGCTCTGTGTCTCTGTGTCCCTTAGTCCAACATTCTTCACCTCTGTAACAGCTCTGTGTCTCTTTGTCCCTTAGACCAACATTCTTCACCTCTGTAACAACTCTGTGTCTCTATGTCCCTTAGTCCAACATTCTTCACCTCTGTAACATCTCTGTGTCTCTGTGTCCCTTAGACCAACATTCTTCACCTCTGTAACAGCTCTGTGTCTCTGTGTGCCTTAGACCAACATTCTTCACCTCTGTAACAGCTCTGTGTCTCTGTGTGCCTTAGACCAACATTCTTCACCTCTGTAACAGCTCTGTGTCTCTGTGTCCCTCCGACCAACCTTCTTTACATCTGTAACAGCTCTGTGTATCTGTGTCCCTTAGTCCAACATTCTTCACCTCTGTAACAGCTCTGTGTCTCTGTGTCCCTCAGACACACATTCTTCCCCTCTGTAACAATTCTGTGTCTCTGTGTCCCTAAGACCAACATCCTTCACCTCTGTAACAGCTCTGTGTCTCTGTGTCCCTTAGACCAACATTCTTCCCCTCTGCAACAGCTCTGTGTGTCTGTGTCCCTTCGTCCAACATTCTTCACCTCTGTAACAGCTCTGTGTCTCTGTGTCCCTTAGACCAACAGTCTTCACCTCTGTAACAGCTCTCTGTCTCTGTGTGCCTTAGACCAACATTCTTCACCTCTGTAACAGCTCTGTGTCTCTGTGTCCCTTAGACCAACATTCTTCACCTCTGTAACAACTCTGTGTCTCTGTGTCCCTTAGACCAACATTCTTCACCTCTGTAACAGCTCTGTGTCTCTGTGTCCCTAAGTCCAACATTCTTCACCTCTGTAAAGCTCTGTGTCTCTGTGTCCCTGAGACCAACATTCTTCACCTCTGTAACATCTCTGTGTCTCTGCGTCCCTCAGACCAACATTCTTCACCTTTGTAACAACTCTGTGTCTCTGTGTCCCTGAGACCAACATTCTTCACCTCTGTAACAGCTCTGTGTCTCTGTGTCCCTCAGACCAACATTCTTCACCTCTGTAACAGCTCTGTGTTTCTCTGTCCCTCAGACCAACATTCTTCACCTCTGTAACAGCTCTGTGTTTCTCTGTCCCTTAGTCCAACATTCTTCACCTCTGTAACATCTCTGTGTCTCTGTGTACATTAGACCAACATTCTTCACCTCTGTAACAGCTCTGTGTCTCTGTGTCCCTTAAACCAACATTCTTCACCTCTGTAACAGCTCATTGTCTCTGTGTCCCTCAGACCAACATTCTTCACCTCTGTAACAGCTCTGTGTTTCTGTGTCCCTCAGACCAACATTCTTCAACTCTGTAACAACTCTGTGTCTCTGTGTCCCTCAGACCCTCATTCTTCACCTCTGTAACATCTCTGTGTCTATGTGTCCCTTAGACCAACATTCTTCACCTCTGTAACAGCTCTATGTCTCTGTGTACATTAGTCCAACATTCTTCACCTCTGTAACAGCTCTGTGTCTCTGTGTCCCTTAGACCAACATTCTTCAACTCTGTAACAACTCTGTGTCTCTGTGACCCTTAGACCAACATTTTTCACCTCTGTAACAACTCTGTGTCTCTATGTCCCTTAGACCAACATTCTTCACCTCTGTAACAGCTCTGTGTCTCTGTGTCCCTTAGACCAACATTCTTCACCCCTGTAACAGCTCTGTGTCTCTGTGTCCCTTAGACCCACATTCTTCACCTCTGTAACAACTCTATGTCCCTTAGTCCAAAATTCTTCACCTCTGTAACAGCTCTGTGTCTCTGTGTCCCTCAGACCCACATTCTTCACCTCTGTAACAACTCTGTGTCCCTCAGACCAACATTCTTCACCTCTGTAACAGCTCTGTGTCTCTGTGTACCTTAGTCCAACATTCTTCACCTCTGTAACAGCTCTGTGTCTCTGTGTCCCATGGACCAACATTCTTCACCTCTGTAACAGCTCTGTGTCTCTGTGTCCCTTAGACCAACATTCTTCACCTCTGTAACAACTCTGTGTCTCTGTGGCCCTTAGACCAACATTCTTCACCTCTGTAACAGCTCTGTGTCCCTGTGTCCCTTAGACCAACATTATTCAACTCTGTAACAGCTCTGTGTCTCTGTGTCCCTGAGACCAACATTCTTCACCTCTGTAACAGCTCTGTGTCTCTGTGTCCCTCAGACCAACATTCTTCATCTATGTAACAACTCTGAGTCTCTGTGAGTCTGAGACCAACATTCTTCACCTCTGTAACAGCTCTGTGTTTCTGTGTCCCTTAGTCCAACATTCTTCATCTCTGTAACATCTCTGTGTCTCTGTGTCCCTTAGACCAACATTCTTCACCTCTGTAACAGCTCTGTGTCTCTGTGTCCCTTAGACCAACATTCTTCACCTCTGTAACAGCTCTGTGTCTCTGTGTACCTTAGTCCAACATTCTTCATTTCTGTAACAGCTCCGTGTCTCTGTGTCCCTTAGACCAACATTCTTCACCTCTGTAACAACTCTGTGTCTCTATGTCCCTTAGACCAACATTCTTCACCTCTGTAACAGCTCTGTGTCTCTATGTCCCTTAGACCAACATTCTTCACCTCTGTAACAGCTCTGTTTCTCTGTGTCCCTTAGGCCAACATTCTTCACGTCTGTAACAGCTCTGTGTCTCTGTGTCCCTAAGACCAACATTCTTCACCTCTGTAACAGCTCTGTGTCTCTGTGTCCCTGAGACCCACATTCTTCACCACTGTAACAGCTCTATGTCCCTTAGTCCAACATTCTTCACCTCTGTAACAGCTCTGTGTCTCTGTGTCCCTCAGACCCACATTCTTCCCCTCTGTAACAACTCTGTGTCCCTGAGTCCAACATTCTTCACCTCTGTAACAGCTCTGTGTCTCTGTGTCCCTTAGACCAAACATCTTCTCCTCTGTAACAACTCTGTGTCTCTGTGTGCCTTAGACCAACATTCTTCACCTCTGTAACAGCTCTGTGTCTCTGTGTGCCTTAGACCAACATTCTTCACCTCTGTAACAGCTCTGTGTTTCTGTGTCCCTCTGACCAACATTCTTCACCTCTGTAACAGCTCTGTGTCTCTGTGTCCCTTAGACCAACATTCTTCACCTCTGTAACAACTCTGTGTCTATGTGTCCCTTAGTCCAACATTCTTCACCTCTGTAACAACTCAGTGTCTCTATGTCCCTTAGTCCAACATTCTTCACATCTGTAACATCTCTGTGTCTCTGTGTCCCTTAGTCCAACATTCTTCACTTCTGTAACAGCTCTGTGTCTCTGTGTCCCTCAGACCAACATTCTTCACCTCTGTAACAGCTCTGTGTCTCTGTGTCCCTCCGACCAACCTTCTTTACATCTGTAACAGCTCTGTGTATCTGTGTCCCTTAGTCCAACATTCTTCACCTCCGTAACAACTCTGTGTCTCTGTGTCCCTTAGAACATCATTCTTCACCCCTGTAACAGCTCTGTGTCTCTGTGTCCCTTAGTCCAACAGTCTTCACCTCTGGAACAGCTCTGTGTCTCTGTGACCCTTAGTCCAACATTCTTCACCTCTGTAACAGCTCTGTGTCTCTGTGTCCCTCACACCAACATTCTTCACCTCTGTAACATCTCTGTGTCTCTGTGTCCCTTCGTCCAACATTCTTCACCTCTGTAACAGCTCTGTGTTTCTGTGTCCCTTAGACCAACATTCTTCACCTCTGCAACAGCTCTGTGTCACTTAGACCAACATTCTTCACCTCTGTAACAACTCTGTGTCTCTGTGTCCCTTAGACCAACATTCTTCACCTCTGTAACAGCTCTGTGTCTCTGTGTCCCTTAGTCCAACATTCTTCACCTCTGTAACAGCTCTGTGTCTCTGTGTCCCTGAGACCAACATTCTTCACCTCTGTAACATCTCTGTGTCTCTGCGTCCCTCAGACCAACATTCTTCACCTATGTAACAACTCTGTGTCTCTGTGTCCCTGAGACCAACATTCTTCACCTCTGTAACAGCTCTGTGTCTCTGTGTCCCTCAGACCAACATTCTTCACCTCTGTAACAGCTCTGTGTTTCTCTGTCCCTCAGACCAACATTCTTCACCTCTGTAACAGCTCTGTGTCTCTGTATCCCTCAGACCCACATTCTTCACCTCTGTAACAACTCTGTGTCCTTTAGTCAAACATTCTTCACCTCTGTAACAGCTCTGTGTCTCTGTGTCCCTCAGACCAACAATCTTCACCTCTGTAAAAACTCTGTGTCTCTGTGTCCCTCAGACCAACATTCTTCACCTCTGTAACAGCTCTGTGTCTCTGTGTCCATGAGACCAACATTCTTCACCTCTGTAACAACTCTGTGTCTCTGTGTCCCTCAGACCAACATTCTTCACCTCTGTAACAGCTCTGTGTCTCTGTGTCCCTCAGACCAACATTCTTCACCTCGGTAACAGTTCTGTGTCTCTGTGTCCCTTAGACAAACACACTTCACCTCTGCAACAACTCTGTGTCTCTGTGTCCCTTAGACCAACATTCTTCACCTCTGTAACAGCTCTGTGTCTCTGTGTCCCTTAGACCAAAATTCTTCACCTCTGTAAGAAGTCTGTGTCCCTATGTCCCTTAGACCAACATTCTTCACCTCTGTAACAGCTCTGTGTCTCTGTGTCCCTCAGACCAACCTTCTTCACATGCTTAACAGCTCTGTGTATCTGTGTCCCTTAGTCCAACATTCTTCACCTCTGTAACATCTCTGTGTCTCTGTGAACATTAGACCAACATTCTTCACCTCTGTAACAACTCTGTGTCTCTGTGTCCCTCAGATCAACATTCTTCACCTCTGTAACAGCTCTATGTCTCTGTGTCCCTTAGTCCAACATTCTTCTCCTCTGTAACAGCTCTGTGTTCTGTGTCCCTTAGTCCAACATTCTTCACCTCTGTAACAACTCTGTGTCTCTGTGTTCCTTAGACCAACATTCTTCACCTCTGTAACAACTCTGTGTCTCTGTGTTCCTTAGACCAACATTCTTCACCTCTGTATCAACTCTGTGTCTCTGTGTCATTTGGTCCAACATTCTTCACCTCTGTAACAACTCTGTGTCTCTGTGTCCCACAGACCAACATTCTTCACCTCTGTAACAGCTCTGTGTCTCTGTGTCCCTTAGACCAACATTCTTCACCTCTGTAACAGCTCTGTGTCTCTGGGTCCCTTAGACCCACATTCTTCACCTCTGTAACAGCTCTGTGTTCCTTGGTTCAACATTCTTCACCTCTGTAACAGCTCTGTGTCTCTGTGTCCCTCAGACCAACATTCTTCACCTCTGTAACAGCTCTGTGTCTCTGTGTCCCTTAGACCAACATTCTTCACCTCTGTAACATCTCTGTGTCTCTGTGTCCCTTAGACAAACACTCTTCACCTCTGCTACAACTCTGTGTCTTTGTGTCCCTTCGACCAACATTCTTCACCTCTGTAACCGCTCTGTGTCTCTGTGTCCCTTAGACCAACATTCTTCACCTCTGTAACAGCTCTGGGTTTCTGTGTCCCTTAGTCCAACATTCTTCACCTCTGTAACAGCTCTGTGTCTCTGTGTCCCTTAGTCCAACATTCTTCACCTCTGTAACAGCTCTGTGTCTCTGTGTCCCTCAGACCCACATTCTTCACCTCTGTAACAACTCTGTGTCCCTTAGTCAAACATTCTTCACCTCTGTAACAGCTCTGTGTCTCTGTGTCCCTCAGACCAACATTCTTCACCTCTGTAACAGCTCTGTGTCTCTGTGTCCCTGAGACCAACATTCTTCACCTCTGTAACAACTCTGTGTCTCTGTGTCCCTTAGACCAACATTCTTCACCTCGGTAACATCTCTGTGTCTCTGTGTCCCTTAGACCAACATTCTTCACCTCTGTAACAACTCTGTGTCTCTGTGTCCCTTAGACCAACATTCTTCACCTCTGTAACAGCTCTGTGTCCCTTAGTCCAACATTCTTCAACTCTGTAACAGTTCTGTGTCTCTGTGTCCCTTAGTCCAACATTCTTCACCTCTGTAACAGCTCTGTGTCCCTCAGACCAACATTCTTCACCTCTGTAACAGCTCTGTGTCTCAATGTCCCTTAGACCAACATTCTTCACCTCTGTAACAATTCTGTGTCTCTGTGTCCCTCAGACCAACATTCTTCACCTCTGCAACAGCTCTGTGTCTCTGTGTCCCTCAGATCAACATTCTTCACCTCTGTAACAACTCTGTGTCTCTGTGTCCCTCAGACCAACATTCTTCACCTCTGTAACAACTCTGTGTCTCTGTGTCCCTTAGACCAACATTCTTCACCTCTGTAACAGCTCTGTGTCTCTGTGTCCCTCAGACCAACATTCTTCACCTCGGTAACAGCTCTGTGTCTCTGTGTCCCTTAGAAAAACACTATTCACCTCTGCAACAACTCTGTGTCTTTGTGTCCCTTCGTCCGACATTCTTCACCTCTGTAACAGCTCTGTGTCTCTGTGTCCCTTAGTCCAACATTCTTCACCTCTGTAACAGCTCTGTGTCTCTGTGTCCCTTAGTCCAACATTCTTCACCTCTGTAACAACTCTGTGTCTCTGTGTCCCTCAGACCAACATTCTTCACCTCTGTAACAGCTCTGTGTCTCAATGTCCCTTAGACCAACATTCTTCACCTCTGTAACAACTCTGTGTCTCTGTGTCCCTTAGTCCAACATTTTTCAACTCTGTAACAGCTCTGTGTCTCTGTGTCCCTTAGACAAACAGTCTTCACCTCTGCAACAACTCTGTGTCTCTGTGTCCCTTAGTCCAACATTCTTCAACTCTGTAACAGTTCTGTGTCTTTGTGTCCCTTCGTCCAACATTCTTCACCTCTATAACAGCTCTGTGTCCCACAGACCAACATACTTCACCTCTGTAACAGCTCTGTGTCTCAATGTCCCTTAGACCAACATTCTTCACATCTGTAACAACTCTGTGTCTCTGTGTCCCTTAGACCAACATTCTTCACCTCTGTAACAACTCTGTGTCTCTGTGTCCCTTAGACCAACATTCTTCACCTCTGTAACAGCTCTGTGTCTCTGTGTCCCTCAGACCAACATTCTTCACCTCGGTAACAGCTCTGTGTCTCTGTGTCCCTTAGACAAACACTCTTCACCTCTGTAACAACTCTGTGTCTCTGTGTCCATCAGACCAACATTCTTTCCCTCTGTAACAGCTCTATGTCTCTGTGTCCCTTAGTCCAACATTCTTCTCCTCTGTAACAGCTCTGTGTCTCTGGGTCCCTTAGGCCCACATTCTTCACCTCTGTAACAGCTCTGTGTCAATTGGTTCACCATTCTTCACCTCTGTAACAGCTCTGTGTCTCTGTATCCCTCAGACCCACATTCATCACCTCTGTAACAACTCTGTGTCCCTTAGTCCAACATTCTTCACCTCTGCAACAGCTCTGTGTCTCTGTGTCCCTCAAACCAACATTCTTCACCTCTGTAACAGCTCTGTGTCTCTGTGTCCCTTAGACCAACATTCTTCACCTCTGTAACAGCCCTGTGTCTCTGTGTCCCTCAGACCAACATTTTTCACTTCTGTAACAGCTCTATGTTTCTGTGTCCCACAGACCAACATTCTTCACCTCTGCAACAGCTCTGTGTCGCTATGTCCCTTAGACCAAAATTCTTCACCTCTGTAACAGCTCTGTGTCTCTGTGTCCCTCAGATCAACATTCTTCACCTCTGTAACAGCCCTGTGTCTCTGTGTCCCTCAGACCAACATTTTTCACTTCTGTAACAGCTCTATGTTTCTGTGTCCCACAGACCAACATTCTTCACCTCTGTAACAGCTCTGTGTCTCTGTGTCCCTTAGACCAACATTCTTCACCTCTGTAACAACTCTGTGTCTCTGTGTCCCTTAGTCTAACATTCTTCACCTCTGTAACAACTCTGTGTCTCTATGTCCATTAGTCCAACATTCTTCACCTCTGTAACATCACTGTGTCTCTGTGTCCCTTAGTCCAACAATCTTCACCTCTGTAACAACTCTATGTCTCTGTGTCCAATCAGACCAACCTTCTTCACATGCTTAACAGCTCTTTGTATCTGTGTCCCTTAGTCCAACATTCTTCACCTCTGTAACAACTCTGTGTCTCTGTGTCCCTTAGACCAACATTCTTCACCTCTGTAACAACTCTGTGTCTCTGTGTCCCTCAGACCAACATTCTTCTCCTCTGTAACAGCTCTGTGTCTCTGGGTCCCTTAGGCCCACATTCTTCACCTCTGTAACAGCTCTGTGTCAATTGGTTCACCATTCTTCACCTCTGTAACAGCTCTGTGTCTCTGTATCCCTCAGACCCACATTCATCACCTCTGTAACAACTCTGTGTCCCTTAGTCCAACATTCTTCACCTCTGCAACAGCTCTGTGTCTCTGTGTCCCTCAAACCAACATTCTTCACCTCTGTAACAGCTCTGTGTCTCTGTGTCCCTTAGACCAACATTCTTCACCTCTGTAAGAAGTCTGTGTCGCTATGTCCCTTAGACCAAAATTCTTCACCTCTGTAACAGCTCTGTGTCTCTGTGTCCCTCAGACCAACATTCTTCACCTCTGTAACAGCTCTGTGTCTCTGTGTCCCTCAGACCAACATTTTTCACTTCTGTAACAGCTCTATGTTTCTGTGTCCCACAGACCAACATTCTTCACCTCTGTAACAGCTCTGTGTCTCTGTGTCCCTTAGACCAACATTCTTCACCTCTGTAACAACTCCGTGTCTCTGTGACCCTTAGTCTAACATTCTTCACCTCTGTAACAACTCTGTGTCTCTATGTCCATTAGTCCAACATTCTTCACCTCTGTAACATCACAGTGTCTCTGTGTCCCTTAGTCCAACAATCTTCACCTCTGTAACAACTCTATGTCTCTGTGTCCCTCAGACCAACATTCTTCACCTCTGTAACAGCTCTATGTCTCTGTGTCCCTCAGACCAACCTTCTTCACATGCTTAACAGCTCTTTGTATCTGTGTCCCTTAGTCCAACATTCTTCACCTCTGTAACAACTCTGTGTCTCTGTGTCCCTTAGACCAACATTCTTCACCTCTGTAACAACTCTGTGTCTCTGTGTCCCTCAGACCAACATTCTTCACCTCTGTAACAACTCTGTGTCTCTGTGTCCCTTAGTCCAACATTCTTCACCTCTGTAACAGCTCTGTGTTTCTGTATCCCTTAGTCCAAAATTCCTCACCTCTGTAACAACTGTGTGTCTCTGTGTCCCTTAGTCCAACATTCTTCATCTCTGTAACAGCTCTGTGTTTCTGTGTCCCTTAGTCCAACATTCTTCACCTCTGTAACAGCTCTGTGTCTCTGTGTCCCTTAGTCCAACATTCTTCACCTCTGTAACAGCTCTGTGTCTCTGTGTCCCTTCGTCCAACATTCTTCACCTCTGTAACAGCTGTGTGTTTCTGTGTCCCTTGGACAAAAACTCTTCACCTCTGCAACAACTCTGTGTCTCTGTTTCGCTTCGTCCAACATTCTTCACCTCTGTAACAGCTCTGTGTCTCTGTGTCCCTTAGACCAACATTCTTCACCTCTGTAACAACTCCGTGTCTCTGTGACCCTTAGTCTAACATTCTTCACCTCTGTAACAACTCTGTGTCTCTATGTCCATTAGTCCAACATTCTTCACCTCTGTAACATCACAGTGTCTCTGTGTCCCTTAGTCCAACAATCTTCACCTCTGTAACAACTCTATGTCTCTGTGTCCCTCAGACCAACATTCTTCACCTCTGTAACAGCTCTATGTCTCTGTGTCCCTCAGACCAACCTTCTTCACATGCTTAACAGCTCTTTGTATCTGTGTCCCTTAGTCCAACATTCTTCACCTCTGTAACAACTCTGTGTCTCTGTGTCCCTTAGACCAACATTCTTCACCTCTGTAACAACTCTGTGTCTCTGTGTCCCTCAGACCAACATTCTTCACCTCTGTAACAACTCTGTGTCTCTGTGTCCCTTAGTCCAACATTCTTCACCTCTGTAACAGCTCTGTGTTTCTGTATCCCTTAGTCCAAAATTCCTCACCTCTGTAACAACTGTGTGTCTCTGTGTCCCTTAGTCCAACATTCTTCATCTCTGTAACAGCTCTGTGTTTCTGTGTCCCTTAGTCCAACATTCTTCACCTCTGTAACAGCTCTGTGTCTCTGTGTCCCTTAGTCCAACATTCTTCACCTCTGTAACAGCTCTGTGTCTCTGTGTCCCTTCGTCCAACATTCTTCACCTCTGTAACAGCTGTGTGTTTCTGTGTCCCTTGGACAAAAACTCTTCACCTCTGCAACAACTCTGTGTCTCTGTTTCGCTTCGTCCAACATTCTTCACCTCTGTAACAGCTCTGTGTCTCTGTGTCCCTTAGTCCAACATTCTTCACCTCTGTAACAGCTCTGTGTCTCTGTGTCCCTTAGTCCAACATTCTTCACCTCTGTAACAGCTCTGTGTCTCTGTGTCCCTTAGTCCAACATTCTTCACCTCTGTAACAACTCTGTGTCTCTGTGTCCCTTAGTCCAACATTCTTCAACTCTGTAACAACTCTGTGTCCCTCAGACCAACATTCTTCACCTCTGTAACAGCTCTGTGTCTCAATGTCCCTTAGACCAACATTCTTCACCTCTGTAACAACTCTGTGTCTCTGTGTCCCTTAGACCAACATTCTTCACCTCTGTAACAGCTCTGTGTCCCTCAGATCAACATTCTTCACCTCTGTAACAGCTCTGTGTCTCAATGTCCCTTAGACCAACATTCTTCACCTCTGTAACAACTCTGTGTCTCTGTGTCCCTTAGACCAACATTCTTCACCTCTGTAACAACTCTGTGTCTCTGTGTCCCTTAGACCAACATTCTTCACCTCTGTAACAGCTCTGTGTCTCTGTGTCCCTCAGACCAACATTCTTCACCTCGGTATCAGCTCTGTGTCTCTGTGTTCCTTAGACCAACATTCTTCACCTCTGTATCAACTCTGTGTCTCTGTGTCATTTAGTCCAACATTCTTCACCTCTGTAACAACTCTGTGTCTCTGTGTCCCACAGACCAACATTCTTCACCTCTGTAACAGCTCTGTGTCTCTGTGTCCCTTAGACTAACATTCTTCACCTCTGTAACAGCTCTGTGTCTCTGTGTCCCTTAGACCAACATTCTTCACCTCTGTAACAGCTCTGTGTCTCTGGATCCCTTAGACCCACATTCTTCACCTGTGTAACAGCTCTGTGTCCCTTGGTTCAACATTCTTCACCTCTGTTACAGCTCTGTGTCTCTGTGTCCCTCAGACCAACATTCTTCACCTCTGTAACAGCTCTGTGTCTCTGTGTCCCTTAGACCAACATTCTTCACCTCTGTAACATCTCTGTGTCTCTGAGTCCCTTAGACAAACACTCTTCACCTCTGCTACAACTCTGTGTCTTTGTGTCCCTTCGTCCAACATTCTTCACCTCTGTAACAGCTGTGTCTCTGTGTCCCTTAGACCAACATTCTTCACCTCTGTAACAACTCTGTGTCTCTGTGTCCCTCAGACCAACATTCTTCACCTCTGTAACAACTCTGTGTCTCTGTGTCCCTTATACCAACATTCTTCACCTCTGTAACAGCTCTGTGTCTCTGTGTCCCTCAGACCAACATTCTTCACCTCGGTAACATCTCTGTGTCTCTGTGTCCCTTAGACAAACAGTCTTCACCTCTGCAACATCTCTGTGTCTCTGTGTCCCTTAGACAAACAGTCTTCACCTCTGCAACAACTCTGTGTCTCTGTGTCCCTCAGACCAACATTCTTCACCTCGGTAACAGCTCTGTGTCTCTGTGTCCCTTAGAAAAACACTATTCACCTCTGCAACAACTCTGTGTCTTTGTGTCCCTTCGTCCGACATTCTTCACCTCTGTAACAGCTCTGTGTCTCTGTGTCCCTTAGTCCAACATTCTTCACCTCTGTAACAGCTCTGTGTCTCTGTGTCCCTTAGTCCAACATTCTTCACCTCTGTAACAACTCTGTGTCTCTGTGTCCCTCAGACCAACATTCTTCACCTCTGTAACAGCTCTGTGTCTCAATGTCCCTTAGACCAACATTCTTCACCTCTGTAACAACTCTGTGTCTCTGTGTCCCTTAGTCCAACATTTTTCAACTCTGTAACAGCTCTGTGTCTCTGTGTCCCTTAGACAAACAGTCTTCACCTCTGCAACAACTCTGTGTCTCTGTGTCCCTTAGTCCAACATTCTTCAACTCTGTAACAGTTCTGTGTCTTTGTGTCCCTTCGTCCAACATTCTTCACCTCTATAACAGCTCTGTGTCCCACAGACCAACATACTTCACCTCTGTAACAGCTCTGTGTCTCAATGTCCCTTAGACCAACATTCTTCACATCTGTAACAACTCTGTGTCTCTGTGTCCCTTAGACCAACATTCTTCACCTCTGTAACAACTCTGTGTCTCTGTGTCCCTTAGACCAACATTCTTCACCTCTGTAACAGCTCTGTGTCTCTGTGTCCCTCAGACCAACATTCTTCACCTCGGTAACAGCTCTGTGTCTCTGTGTCCCTTAGACAAACACTCTTCACCTCTGCAACAGCTCTGTGTCTCTGTGTCCCTCAAACCAACATTCTTCACCTCTGTAACAGCTCTGTGTCTCTGTGTCCCTTAGACCAACATTCTTCACCTCTGTAACAGCCCTGTGTCTCTGTGTCCCTCAGACCAACATTTTTCACTTCTGTAACAGCTCTATGTTTCTGTGTCCCACAGACCAACATTCTTCACCTCTGCAACAGCTCTGTGTCGCTATGTCCCTTAGACCAAAATTCTTCACCTCTGTAACAGCTCTGTGTCTCTGTGTCCCTCAGATCAACATTCTTCACCTCTGTAACAGCCCTGTGTCTCTGTGTCCCTCAGACCAACATTTTTCACTTCTGTAACAGCTCTATGTTTCTGTGTCCCACAGACCAACATTCTTCACCTCTGTAACAGCTCTGTGTCTCTGTGTCCCTTAGACCAACATTCTTCACCTCTGTAACAACTCTGTGTCTCTGTGTCCCTTAGTCTAACATTCTTCACCTCTGTAACAACTCTGTGTCTCTATGTCCATTAGTCCAACATTCTTCACCTCTGTAACATCACTGTGTCTCTGTGTCCCTTAGTCCAACAATCTTCACCTCTGTAACAACTCTATGTCTCTGTGTCCAATCAGACCAACCTTCTTCACATGCTTAACAGCTCTTTGTATCTGTGTCCCTTAGTCCAACATTCTTCACCTCTGTAACAACTCTGTGTCTCTGTGTCCCTTAGACCAACATTCTTCACCTCTGTAACAACTCTGTGTCTCTGTGTCCCTCAGACCAACATTCTTCTCCTCTGTAACAGCTCTGTGTCTCTGGGTCCCTTAGGCCCACATTCTTCACCTCTGTAACAGCTCTGTGTCAATTGGTTCACCATTCTTCACCTCTGTAACAGCTCTGTGTCTCTGTATCCCTCAGACCCACATTCATCACCTCTGTAACAACTCTGTGTCCCTTAGTCCAACATTCTTCACCTCTGCAACAGCTCTGTGTCTCTGTGTCCCTCAAACCAACATTCTTCACCTCTGTAACAGCTCTGTGTCTCTGTGTCCCTTAGACCAACATTCTTCACCTCTGTAAGAAGTCTGTGTCGCTATGTCCCTTAGACCAAAATTCTTCACCTCTGTAACAGCTCTGTGTCTCTGTGTCCCTCAGACCAACATTCTTCACCTCTGTAACAGCTCTGTGTCTCTGTGTCCCTCAGACCAACATTTTTCACTTCTGTAACAGCTCTATGTTTCTGTGTCCCACAGACCAACATTCTTCACCTCTGTAACAGCTCTGTGTCTCTGTGTCCCTTAGACCAACATTCTTCACCTCTGTAACAACTCCGTGTCTCTGTGACCCTTAGTCTAACATTCTTCACCTCTGTAACAACTCTGTGTCTCTATGTCCATTAGTCCAACATTCTTCACCTCTGTAACATCACAGTGTCTCTGTGTCCCTTAGTCCAACAATCTTCACCTCTGTAACAACTCTATGTCTCTGTGTCCCTCAGACCAACATTCTTCACCTCTGTAACAGCTCTATGTCTCTGTGTCCCTCAGACCAACCTTCTTCACATGCTTAACAGCTCTTTGTATCTGTGTCCCTTAGTCCAACATTCTTCACCTCTGTAACAACTCTGTGTCTCTGTGTCCCTTAGACCAACATTCTTCACCTCTGTAACAACTCTGTGTCTCTGTGTCCCTCAGACCAACATTCTTCACCTCTGTAACAACTCTGTGTCTCTGTGTCCCTTAGTCCAACATTCTTCACCTCTGTAACAGCTCTGTGTTTCTGTATCCCTTAGTCCAAAATTCCTCACCTCTGTAACAACTGTGTGTCTCTGTGTCCCTTAGTCCAACATTCTTCATCTCTGTAACAGCTCTGTGTTTCTGTGTCCCTTAGTCCAACATTCTTCACCTCTGTAACAGCTCTGTGTCTCTGTGTCCCTTAGTCCAACATTCTTCACCTCTGTAACAGCTCTGTGTCTCTGTGTCCCTTCGTCCAACATTCTTCACCTCTGTAACAGCTGTGTGTTTCTGTGTCCCTTGGACAAAAACTCTTCACCTCTGCAACAACTCTGTGTCTCTGTTTCGCTTCGTCCAACATTCTTCACCTCTGTAACAGCTCTGTGTCTCTGTGTCCCTTAGACCAACATTCTTCACCTCTGTAACAACTCCGTGTCTCTGTGACCCTTAGTCTAACATTCTTCACCTCTGTAACAACTCTGTGTCTCTATGTCCATTAGTCCAACATTCTTCACCTCTGTAACATCACAGTGTCTCTGTGTCCCTTAGTCCAACAATCTTCACCTCTGTAACAACTCTATGTCTCTGTGTCCCTCAGACCAACATTCTTCACCTCTGTAACAGCTCTATGTCTCTGTGTCCCTCAGACCAACCTTCTTCACATGCTTAACAGCTCTTTGTATCTGTGTCCCTTAGTCCAACATTCTTCACCTCTGTAACAACTCTGTGTCTCTGTGTCCCTTAGACCAACATTCTTCACCTCTGTAACAACTCTGTGTCTCTGTGTCCCTCAGACCAACATTCTTCACCTCTGTAACAACTCTGTGTCTCTGTGTCCCTTAGTCCAACATTCTTCACCTCTGTAACAGCTCTGTGTTTCTGTATCCCTTAGTCCAAAATTCCTCACCTCTGTAACAACTGTGTGTCTCTGTGTCCCTTAGTCCAACATTCTTCATCTCTGTAACAGCTCTGTGTTTCTGTGTCCCTTAGTCCAACATTCTTCACCTCTGTAACAGCTCTGTGTCTCTGTGTCCCTTAGTCCAACATTCTTCACCTCTGTAACAGCTCTGTGTCTCTGTGTCCCTTCGTCCAACATTCTTCACCTCTGTAACAGCTGTGTGTTTCTGTGTCCCTTGGACAAAAACTCTTCACCTCTGCAACAACTCTGTGTCTCTGTTTCGCTTCGTCCAACATTCTTCACCTCTGTAACAGCTCTGTGTCTCTGTGTCCCTTAGTCCAACATTCTTCACCTCTGTAACAGCTCTGTGTCTCTGTGTCCCTTAGTCCAACATTCTTCACCTCTGTAACAGCTCTGTGTCTCTGTGTCCCTTAGTCCAACATTCTTCACCTCTGTAACAACTCTGTGTCTCTGTGTCCCTTAGTCCAACATTCTTCAACTCTGTAACAACTCTGTGTCCCTCAGACCAACATTCTTCACCTCTGTAACAGCTCTGTGTCTCAATGTCCCTTAGACCAACATTCTTCACCTCTGTAACAACTCTGTGTCTCTGTGTCCCTTAGACCAACATTCTTCACCTCTGTAACAGCTCTGTGTCCCTCAGATCAACATTCTTCACCTCTGTAACAGCTCTGTGTCTCAATGTCCCTTAGACCAACATTCTTCACCTCTGTAACAACTCTGTGTCTCTGTGTCCCTTAGACCAACATTCTTCACCTCTGTAACAACTCTGTGTCTCTGTGTCCCTTAGACCAACATTCTTCACCTCTGTAACAGCTCTGTGTCTCTGTGTCCCTCAGACCAACATTCTTCACCTCGGTATCAGCTCTGTGTCTCTGTGTTCCTTAGACCAACATTCTTCACCTCTGTATCAACTCTGTGTCTCTGTGTCATTTAGTCCAACATTCTTCACCTCTGTAACAACTCTGTGTCTCTGTGTCCCACAGACCAACATTCTTCACCTCTGTAACAGCTCTGTGTCTCTGTGTCCCTTAGACTAACATTCTTCACCTCTGTAACAGCTCTGTGTCTCTGTGTCCCTTAGACCAACATTCTTCACCTCTGTAACAGCTCTGTGTCTCTGGATCCCTTAGACCCACATTCTTCACCTGTGTAACAGCTCTGTGTCCCTTGGTTCAACATTCTTCACCTCTGTTACAGCTCTGTGTCTCTGTGTCCCTCAGACCAACATTCTTCACCTCTGTAACAGCTCTGTGTCTCTGTGTCCCTTAGACCAACATTCTTCACCTCTGTAACATCTCTGTGTCTCTGAGTCCCTTAGACAAACACTCTTCACCTCTGCTACAACTCTGTGTCTTTGTGTCCCTTCGTCCAACATTCTTCACCTCTGTAACAGCTGTGTCTCTGTGTCCCTTAGACCAACATTCTTCACCTCTGTAACAACTCTGTGTCTCTGTGTCCCTCAGACCAACATTCTTCACCTCTGTAACAACTCTGTGTCTCTGTGTCCCTTATACCAACATTCTTCACCTCTGTAACAGCTCTGTGTCTCTGTGTCCCTCAGACCAACATTCTTCACCTCGGTAACATCTCTGTGTCTCTGTGTCCCTTAGACAAACAGTCTTCACCTCTGCAACATCTCTGTGTCTCTGTGTCCCTTAGACAAACAGTCTTCACCTCTGCAACAACTCTGTGTCTCTGTGTCCCTCAGACCAACATTCTTCACCTCGGTAACAGCTCTGTGTCTCTGTGTCCCTTAGAAAAACACTATTCACCTCTGCAACAACTCTGTGTCTTTGTGTCCCTTCGTCCGACATTCTTCACCTCTGTAACAGCTCTGTGTCTCTGTGTCCCTTAGTCCAACATTCTTCACCTCTGTAACAGCTCTGTGTCTCTGTGTCCCTTAGTCCAACATTCTTCACCTCTGTAACAACTCTGTGTCTCTGTGTCCCTCAGACCAACATTCTTCACCTCTGTAACAGCTCTGTGTCTCAATGTCCCTTAGACCAACATTCTTCACCTCTGTAACAACTCTGTGTCTCTGTGTCCCTTAGTCCAACATTTTTCAACTCTGTAACAGCTCTGTGTCTCTGTGTCCCTTAGACAAACAGTCTTCACCTCTGCAACAACTCTGTGTCTCTGTGTCCCTTAGTCCAACATTCTTCAACTCTGTAACAGTTCTGTGTCTTTGTGTCCCTTCGTCCAACATTCTTCACCTCTATAACAGCTCTGTGTCCCACAGACCAACATACTTCACCTCTGTAACAGCTCTGTGTCTCAATGTCCCTTAGACCAACATTCTTCACATCTGTAACAACTCTGTGTCTCTGTGTCCCTTAGACCAACATTCTTCACCTCTGTAACAACTCTGTGTCTCTGTGTCCCTTAGACCAACATTCTTCACCTCTGTAACAGCTCTGTGTCTCTGTGTCCCTCAGACCAACATTCTTCACCTCGGTAACAGCTCTGTGTCTCTGTGTCCCTTAGACAAACACTCTTCACCTCTGTAACAACTCTGTGTCTCTGTGTCCATCAGACCAACATTCTTTCCCTCTGTAACAGCTCTATGTCTCTGTGTCCCTTAGTCCAACATTCTTCTCCTCTGTAACAGCTCTGTGTCTCTGGGTCCCTTAGGCCCACATTCTTCACCTCTGTAACAGCTCTGTGTCAATTGGTTCACCATTCTTCACCTCTGTAACAACTCTGTGTCTCTGTATCCCTCAGACCCACATTCATCACCTCTGTAACAACTCTGTGTCCCTTAGTCCAACATTCTTCACCTCTGCAACAGCTCTGTGTCTCTGTGTCCCTCAAACCAACATTCTTCACCTCTGTAACAGCTCTGTGTCTCTGTGTCCCTTAGACCAACATTCTTCACCTCTGTAAGAAGTCTGTGTCGCTATGTCCCTTAGACCAAAATTCTTCACCTCTGTAACAGCTCTGTGTCTCTGTGTCCCTCAGATCAACATTCTTCACCTCTGTAACAGCCCTGTGTCTCTGTGTCCCTCAGACCAACATTTTTCACTTCTGTAACAGCTCTATGTTTCTGTGTCCCACAGACCAACATTCTTCACCTCTGTAACAGCTCTGTGTCTCTGTGTCCCTTAGACCAACATTCTTCACCTCTGTAACAACTCTGTGTCTCTGTGTCCCTTAGTCTAACATTCTTCACCTCTGTAACAACTCTGTGTCTCTATGTCCATTAGTCCAACATTCTTCACCTCTGTAACATCACTGTGTCTCTGTGTCCCTTAGTCCAACAATCTTCACCTCTGTAACAACTCTATGTCTCTGTGTCCAATCAGACCAACCTTCTTCACATGCTTAACAGCTCTTTGTATCTGTGTCCCTTAGTCCAACATTCTTCACCTCTGTAACAACTCTGTGTCTCTGTGTCCCTTAGACCAACATTCTTCACCTCTGTAACAACTCTGTGTCTCTGTGTCCCTCAGACCAACATTCTTCTCCTCTGTAACAGCTCTGTGTCTCTGGGTCCCTTAGGCCCACATTCTTCACCTCTGTAACAGCTCTGTGTCAATTGGTTCACCATTCTTCACCTCTGTAACAGCTCTGTGTCTCTGTATCCCTCAGACCCACATTCATCACCTCTGTAACAACTCTGTGTCCCTTAGTCCAACATTCTTCACCTCTGCAACAGCTCTGTGTCTCTGTGTCCCTCAAACCAACATTCTTCACCTCTGTAACAGCTCTGTGTCTCTGTGTCCCTTAGACCAACATTCTTCACCTCTGTAAGAAGTCTGTGTCGCTATGTCCCTTAGACCAAAATTCTTCACCTCTGTAACAGCTCTGTGTCTCTGTGTCCCTCAGACCAACATTCTTCACCTCTGTAACAGCTCTGTGTCTCTGTGTCCCTCAGACCAACATTTTTCACTTCTGTAACAGCTCTATGTTTCTGTGTCCCACAGACCAACATTCTTCACCTCTGTAACAGCTCTGTGTCTCTGTGTCCCTTAGACCAACATTCTTCACCTCTGTAACAACTCCGTGTCTCTGTGACCCTTAGTCTAACATTCTTCACCTCTGTAACAACTCTGTGTCTCTATGTCCATTAGTCCAACATTCTTCACCTCTGTAACATCACAGTGTCTCTGTGTCCCTTAGTCCAACAATCTTCACCTCTGTAACAACTCTATGTCTCTGTGTCCCTCAGACCAACATTCTTCACCTCTGTAACAGCTCTATGTCTCTGTGTCCCTCAGACCAACCTTCTTCACATGCTTAACAGCTCTTTGTATCTGTGTCCCTTAGTCCAACATTCTTCACCTCTGTAACAACTCTGTGTCTCTGTGTCCCTTAGACCAACATTCTTCACCTCTGTAACAACTCTGTGTCTCTGTGTCCCTCAGACCAACATTCTTCACCTCTGTAACAACTCTGTGTCTCTGTGTCCCTTAGTCCAACATTCTTCACCTCTGTAACAGCTCTGTGTTTCTGTATCCCTTAGTCCAAAATTCCTCACCTCTGTAACAACTGTGTGTCTCTGTGTCCCTTAGTCCAACATTCTTCATCTCTGTAACAGCTCTGTGTTTCTGTGTCCCTTAGTCCAACATTCTTCACCTCTGTAACAGCTCTGTGTCTCTGTGTCCCTTAGTCCAACATTCTTCACCTCTGTAACAGCTCTGTGTCTCTGTGTCCCTTCGTCCAACATTCTTCACCTCTGTAACAGCTGTGTGTTTCTGTGTCCCTTGGACAAAAACTCTTCACCTCTGCAACAACTCTGTGTCTCTGTTTCGCTTCGTCCAACATTCTTCACCTCTGTAACAGCTCTGTGTCTCTGTGTCCCTTAGACCAACATTCTTCACCTCTGTAACAACTCCGTGTCTCTGTGACCCTTAGTCTAACATTCTTCACCTCTGTAACAACTCTGTGTCTCTATGTCCATTAGTCCAACATTCTTCACCTCTGTAACATCACAGTGTCTCTGTGTCCCTTAGTCCAACAATCTTCACCTCTGTAACAACTCTATGTCTCTGTGTCCCTCAGACCAACATTCTTCACCTCTGTAACAGCTCTATGTCTCTGTGTCCCTCAGACCAACCTTCTTCACATGCTTAACAGCTCTTTGTATCTGTGTCCCTTAGTCCAACATTCTTCACCTCTGTAACAACTCTGTGTCTCTGTGTCCCTTAGACCAACATTCTTCACCTCTGTAACAACTCTGTGTCTCTGTGTCCCTCAGACCAACATTCTTCACCTCTGTAACAACTCTGTGTCTCTGTGTCCCTTAGTCCAACATTCTTCACCTCTGTAACAGCTCTGTGTTTCTGTATCCCTTAGTCCAAAATTCCTCACCTCTGTAACAACTGTGTGTCTCTGTGTCCCTTAGTCCAACATTCTTCATCTCTGTAACAGCTCTGTGTTTCTGTGTCCCTTAGTCCAACATTCTTCACCTCTGTAACAGCTCTGTGTCTCTGTGTCCCTTAGTCCAACATTCTTCACCTCTGTAACAGCTCTGTGTCTCTGTGTCCCTTCGTCCAACATTCTTCACCTCTGTAACAGCTGTGTGTTTCTGTGTCCCTTGGACAAAAACTCTTCACCTCTGCAACAACTCTGTGTCTCTGTTTCGCTTCGTCCAACATTCTTCACCTCTGTAACAGCTCTGTGTCTCTGTGTCCCTTAGTCCAACATTCTTCACCTCTGTAACAGCTCTGTGTCTCTGTGTCCCTTAGTCCAACATTCTTCACCTCTGTAACAGCTCTGTGTCTCTGTGTCCCTTAGTCCAACATTCTTCACCTCTGTAACAACTCTGTGTCTCTGTGTCCCTTAGTCCAACATTCTTCAACTCTGTAACAACTCTGTGTCCCTCAGACCAACATTCTTCACCTCTGTAACAGCTCTGTGTCTCAATGTCCCTTAGACCAACATTCTTCACCTCTGTAACAACTCTGTGTCTCTGTGTCCCTTAGACCAACATTCTTCACCTCTGTAACAGCTCTGTGTCCCTCAGATCAACATTCTTCACCTCTGTAACAGCTCTGTGTCTCAATGTCCCTTAGACCAACATTCTTCACCTCTGTAACAACTCTGTGTCTCTGTGTCCCTTAGACCAACATTCTTCACCTCTGTAACAACTCTGTGTCTCTGTGTCCCTTAGACCAACATTCTTCACCTCTGTAACAGCTCTGTGTCTCTGTGTCCCTCAGACCAACATTCTTCACCTCGGTATCAGCTCTGTGTCTCTGTGTTCCTTAGACCAACATTCTTCACCTCTGTATCAACTCTGTGTCTCTGTGTCATTTAGTCCAACATTCTTCACCTCTGTAACAACTCTGTGTCTCTGTGTCCCACAGACCAACATTCTTCACCTCTGTAACAGCTCTGTGTCTCTGTGTCCCTTAGACTAACATTCTTCACCTCTGTAACAGCTCTGTGTCTCTGTGTCCCTTAGACCAACATTCTTCACCTCTGTAACAGCTCTGTGTCTCTGGATCCCTTAGACCCACATTCTTCACCTGTGTAACAGCTCTGTGTCCCTTGGTTCAACATTCTTCACCTCTGTTACAGCTCTGTGTCTCTGTGTCCCTCAGACCAACATTCTTCACCTCTGTAACAGCTCTGTGTCTCTGTGTCCCTTAGACCAACATTCTTCACCTCTGTAACATCTCTGTGTCTCTGAGTCCCTTAGACAAACACTCTTCACCTCTGCTACAACTCTGTGTCTTTGTGTCCCTTCGTCCAACATTCTTCACCTCTGTAACAGCTGTGTCTCTGTGTCCCTTAGACCAACATTCTTCACCTCTGTAACAACTCTGTGTCTCTGTGTCCCTCAGACCAACATTCTTCACCTCTGTAACAACTCTGTGTCTCTGTGTCCCTTATACCAACATTCTTCACCTCTGTAACAGCTCTGTGTCTCTGTGTCCCTCAGACCAACATTCTTCACCTCGGTAACATCTCTGTGTCTCTGTGTCCCTTAGACAAACAGTCTTCACCTCTGCAACAACTCTGTGTCTCTGTGTCCCTTAGTCCAACATTCTTCAACTCTGTAACAGTTCTGTGTCTTTGTGTCCCTTCGTCCAACATTCTTCACCTCTGTAACAGCTCTGTGTCTCTGTGTCCCTTAGACCAACATTCTTCACCTCTGTAACAGCTCTGGGTTTCTGTGTCCCTTAGTCCAACATTCTTCACCTCTGTAACAGCTCTGTGTCTCTGTGTCCCTTAGTCCAACATTCTTCACCTCTGTAACAGCTCTGTGTCTCTGTGTCCCTCAGACCCACATTCTTCACCTCTGTAACAACTCTGTGTCCCTTAGTCAAACATTCTTCACCTCTGTAACAGCTCTGTGTCTCTGTGTCCCTCAGACCAACATTCTTCACCTCTGTAAAAACTCTGTGTCTCAGTGTCCCTCAGACCAACATTCTTCACCTCTGTAACAACTCTGTGTCTCTGTGTCCCTCAGACCAACATTCTTCACCTCTGTAACAACTCTGTGTCTCTGTGTCCCTTTGTCCAACATTCTTCACCTCTGTAACAGCTCTGTGTTTCTGTATCCCTTAGTACAAAATTCTTCACCTCTGTAACAACTCTGTGTCTCTGTGTCCCTTAGTCCAACATTCTTCACCTCTGTAACAGCTCTGTGTCTCTGTGTCACTTAGTCCAACATTCTTCACCTCTGTAACAGCTCTGTGTCTCTGTGTCCCTCAGACCCACATTCTTCACCTCTGTAACAACTCTGTGTCCCTTAGTCAAACATTCTTCACCTCTGTAACAGCTCTGTGTTTCTGTGTCCCTTGGACAAAAACTCTTCACCTCTGCAACAACTCTGTGTCTCTGTGTCCCTTCGTCCAACATTCTTCACCTCTGTAACAGCTCTGTGTTTCTGTGTCCCTTGGACAAAAACTCTTCACCTCTGCAACAACTCTGTGTCTCTGTGTCCCTTCGTCCAACATTCTTCACCTCTGTAACAGCTCTGTGTCTCTGTGTCCCTTAGTCCAACATTCTTCACCTCTGTAACAGCTCTGTGTCTCTGTGTCCCTTAGTCCAACATTCTTCACCTCTGTAACAGCTCTGTGTCTCTGTGTCCCTTAGTCCAACATTCTTCACCTCTGTAACAGCTCTGTGTCTCTGTGTCCCTTAGTCCAACATTCTTCACCTCTGTAACAACTCTGTGTCTCTGTGTCCCTTAGTCCAACATTCTTCAACTCTGTAACAACTCTGTGTCCCTCAGACCAACATTCTTCACCTCTGTAACAGCTCTGTGTCTCAATGTCTCTTAGACCAACATTCTTCACCTCTGTAACAACTCTGTGTCTCTGTGTCCCTTAGACCAACATTCTTCACCTCTGTAACAGCTCTGTGTCCCTCAGATCAACATTCTTCACCTCTGTAACAGCTCTGTGTCTCAATGTCCCTTAGACCAACATTCTTAACCTCTGTAACAACTCTGTGTCTCTGTGTCCCTTAGACCAACATTGTTCACCTCTGTAACAACTCTGTGTCTCTGTGTCCCTTAGACCAACATTCTTCACCTCTGTAACAGCTCTGTGTCTCTGTGTCCCTCAGACCAACATTCTTCACCTCGGTATCAGCTCTGTGTCTCTGTGTTCCTTAGACCAACATTCTTCACCTCTGTATCAACTCTGTGTCTCTGTGTCATTTAGTCCAACATTCTTCACCTCTGTAACAATTCTGTGTCTCTGTGTCCCACAGACCAACATTCTTCACCTCAGTAACAGCTCTGTGTCTCTGTGTCCCTTAGACAAACATTCTTCACCTCTGTAACAGCTCTGTGTCTCTGTGTCCCTTAGACCAACATTCTTCACCTCTGTAACAGCTCTGTGTCTCTGGGTCCCATAGACCCACATTCTTCACCTCTGTAACAGCTCTGTGTCCCTTGGTTCAACATTCTTCACCTCTGTTACAGCTCTGTGTCTCTGTGTCCCTCAGACCAACATTCTTCACCTCTGTAACAGCTCTGTGTCTCTGTGTCCCTTAGACCAACATTCTTCACCTCTGTAACATCTCTGTGTCTCTGAGTCCCTTAGACAAACACTCTTCACCTCTGCTACAACTCTGTGTCTTTGTGTCCCTTCGTCCAACATTCTTCACCTCTGTAACAGCTCTGTGTCTCTGTGTCCCTTAGACCAACATTCTTCACCTCTGTAACAACTCTGTCTCTGTGTCCCTCAGACCAACATTCTTCACCTCTGTAACAACTCTGTGTCTCTGTGTCCCTCAGACCAACATTCTTCACCTCTGTAACAACTCAGTGTCTCTGTGTCCCTTGGACCAACATTCTTCACCTCTGTAACAGCTCTGTGTCTCTGTGTCCCTCAGACCAACATTCTTCACCTCGGTAACATCTCTGTGTCTCTGTGTCCCTTAGACAAACACTCTTCACCTCTGCAACAACTCTGTGTCTCTCTGTCCCTTAGTCCAACATTCTTCAACTCTGTAACAGTTCTGTGTCTTTGTGTCCCTTCGTCCAACATTCTTCACCTCTGTAACAGCTCTGTGTCTCTGTGTCCCTTAGACCAACATTCTTCACCTCTGTAACAGCTCTGGGTTTCTGTGTCCCTTAGTCCAACATTCTTCACCTCTGTAACAGCTCTGTGTCTCTGTGTCCCTTAGTCCAACATTCTTCACCTCTGTAACAACTCTGTGTCTCTGTGTCCCTCAGACCCACATTCTTCACCTCTGTAACAACTCTGTGTCTCTGTGTCCCTCAGACCAACATTCTTCACCTCTGTAACAGCTCTGTGTCTCTGTGTCCCTGAGACAAACATTCTTCACCTCTGTAACAACTCTGTGTCTCTGTGTTCCTTAGACCAACATTCTTCACCTCTGTAACAACTCTGTGTCTCTGTGTCCCTTAGACCAACATTCTTCACCTCTGTAACAACTCTGTGTCTCTGTGTCCCTTAGATCAACATTCTTCACCTCTGTAACAACTCTGTGTCTCTGTGTCCCTTAGACCAACATTCTTCACCTCTGTAACAACTCTGTGTCTCTGTGTCCCTTAGAACAACATTCTTCACCTCTGTAACAGCTCTGTGTCTCTGTGTCCCTCAGACCAACATTCTTCACCTCGGTAACATCTCTGTGTCTCTGTGTCCCTTAGACAAACACTCTTCACCTCTGCAACAACTCTGTGTCTCTGTGTCCCTTAGTCCAACATTCTTCACCTCTGTAACAACTCTGTGTCTCTGTGTCCCTTAGTCCAACATTCTTCAACTCTGTAACAGTTCTGTGTCTCTGTGTCCCTTAGTCCAACATTCTTCACCTCTGTAACAGCTCTGTGTCCCTCAGACCAACATTCTTCACCTCTGTAACAGCTCTGTGTCGCAATGTCCCTTAGACCAACATTCTTCACCTCTGTAACAATCCTGTGTCTCTGTGTCCCTCAGACCAACATTCTTCACATCTGCAACAGCTCTGTGTCTCTGTGTCCCTCAGATCAACATTCTTCACCTCTGTAACAACTCTGTGTCTCTGTGTCCCTCAGACCAACATTCTTCACCTCTGTAACAACTCTGTGTCTCTGTGTCCCTTAGTCCAACATTCTTCAACTCTGTAACAGCTCTGTGTCTCTGTGTGCCTTAGTCCAACATTCTTCACCTCTATAACAGCTCTGTGTCCCTCAGACCAACATTCTTCACCTCTGTAACAGCTCTGTGTCTCAATGTCCCTTAGACCAACATTCTTCACCTCAGTAACAGCTCTGTGTCTCTGTGTCCCTTAGTCCAACATTCTTCAACTCTGTAACAGCTCTGTGTCTCTGTGTCCCTTAGTCCAACATTCTTCACCTCTATAACAGCTCTGTGCCCCACAGACCAACATTCTTCACCTCTGTAACAGCTCTGTGTCTCAATGTCCCTTCGACCAACATTCTTCACCTCTGTAACAACTCTGTGTCTCTGTGTCCCTTAGACCAACATTCTTCACCTCTGTAACAACTCTGTGTCTCTGTGTCCCTTAGACCAACATTCTTCACCTCTGTAACAGCTCTGTGTCTCAATGTCCCTTAGACCAACATTCTTCACCTCTGTAACAGCTCTGTGTCTCAATGTCCCTTAGACCAACATTCTTCACCTCTGTAACAACTCTGTGTCTCTGTGTCCCTTAGACCAACATTCTTCACCTCTGTAACAGCTCTGTGTCTCTGTGTCCCTCAGACCAACATTCTTCACCTCTGTAACAACTCTGTGTCTCCGTGTCCATCAGACCAACATTCTTTCCCTCTGTAACAGCTCTATGTCTCTATTTCCCTTAGTCCAACATTCTTCTCCTCTGTAACAGCTCTGTGTCTCTGTATCCCTCAGACCCACATTCATCACCTCTGTAACAACTCTGTGTCCCTTAGTCCAACATTCTTCACCTCTGCAACAGCTCGGTGTCTCTGTGTCCCTCAGACCAACATTCTTCACCTCTGTAACAGCTCTGTGTCTCTGTGTCCCTTAGACCATCATTCTTCACCTCTGTAAGAAGTCTGTGTCGCTATGTCCCTTAGACCAACATTCTTCACCTCTGTAACAGCTCTGTGTCTCTGTGTCCCTCAGACCAACATTTTTCACCTCTGTAACAGCTCTGTGTCTCTGTGTCCCTCAGACAAACATTTTTCACTTCTGTCACAGCTCTATGTTTCTGTGTCCCACAGACCAACATTCTTCACCTCTGTAACAGCTCTGTGTCTCTGTGTCCCTTAGACCAACATTCATCACCTCTGTAACAACTCTGTGTTTCTGTGTCCCTTAGTCTAACATTCTTCACCTCTGTAACAACTCTGTGCCTCTATGTCCATTAGTCCAACATTCTTCACCTCTGTAACATCACTGTGTCTCTGTGTCCCTTAGTCCAACAATCTTCACCTCTGTAACAACTCTGTGTCTCTGTGTCCTTCAGACCAACATTCTTACCCTCTGTAACAGCTCTATGTCTCTGTGTCCCTCAGACCAACCTTCTTCACATGCTTAACAGCTCTTTGTATCTGTGTCCCTTAGTCCATCATTCTTCACCTCTGTAACAACTCTGTGTCTCTGTGTCCCTTAGACCAACATTCTTCACCTCTGTAACAACTCTGTGTCTCTGTATCCCTTAGTCCAACATTCTTCACCTCTGTAACAGCTCTGTGTCTCTGTGTCCCTTAGTCCAACATTCTTCACCTCTGTAACAGCTCTGTATCTCTGTGTCCCTTAGTCCAACATTCTTCACCTATGTAACAGCTCTGTGTCTCTGTGTCCCTTAGTCCAACATTCTTCACCTCTGTAACAGCTCTGTGTCTCTGTGTCCCTTAGTCCAACATTCTTCACCTCTGTAACAGCTCTGTGTCTCTGTGTCCCTTCGTCCAACATTCTTCACCTCTGTAACAGCTCTGTGTTTCTGTGTCCCTTAGACAAAAACTCTTCACCTCTGCAACAACTCTGTGTCTCTGTGTCCCTTCGTCCAACATTCTTCACCTCTGTAACAGCTCTGTGTCTCTGTGTCCCTTAGTCCAACATTCTTCACCTCTGTAACAGCTCTGTGTCTCTGTGTCCCTTAGTCCAACATTCTTCACCTCTGTAACAGCTCTGTATCTCTGTGTCCCTTAGTCCAACATTCTTCACCTATGTAACAGCTCTGTGTCTCTGTGTCCCTTAGTCCAACATTCTTCACCTCTGTAACAACTCTGTGTCTCTGTGTCCCTTAGTCCAACATTCTTCAACTCTGTAACAACTCTGTGTCCCTCAGACCAACATTCTTCACCTCTGTAACAGCTCTGTGTCTCAATGTCCCTTAGACCAACATTCTTCACCTCTGTAACAACTCTGTGTCTCTGTGTCCCTTAGACCAACATTCTTCACCTCTGTAACAGCTCTGTGTCCCTCAGACCAACATTCTTCACCTCTGTAACAGCTCTGTGTCTCAATGTCCCTTAGACCAACATTCTTCACCTCTGTAACAACTCTGTGTCTCTGTGTCCCTTAGACCAACATTCTTCACCTCTGTAACAACTCTGTGTCTCTGTGTCCCTTAGACCAACTTTCTTCACCTCTGTAAAAACTCTGTGTCTCTGTGTCCCTCAGACCATCATTCTTCACCTCGTTATCAGCTCTGTGTCTCTGTGTCCCTGAGACAAACACTCTTCACCTCTGCAACAGCTCTGTGTCTCTGTGTCCCTTAGTCCAACATTCTTCACCTCTGTAACAGCTCTGTGTCTCTGTGTCCCTTAGTCCAACATTCTTCACCTCTGTGTCTCTGTGTCCCTTAGTCCAACATTCTTCACCTCTGTAACAGGTCCGTGTCTCTGTGTCCCTTAGTCCAACATTCTTCACCTCTGTAACAACTCTGTGTCTCTGTGTCCCTTAGTCCAACATTCTTCACCTCTGTAACAGCTCTGTGTCCCTCAGACCAACATTCTTCACCTCTGTAACAGTTCTGTGTCTCTGTGTCCCTTAGTCCAACATTCTTCACCTCTGTAACAGGTCCGTGTCTCTGTGTCCCTTAGTCCAACATTCTTCACCTCTGTAACAGCTCTGTGTCTCTGTGTCCCTTAGACCAATATTCTTCACCTCTGTAACAGCTCTGTGTCTCTGTGTCCCTAGGATCAACATTCTTCACCTCTGTAACAACTCTGTGTCTCTGTGTCCCTCAGACCAACATTCTTCACCTCTGTAACAGCTCTGTGTCTCTGTGTCCCTTAGACCAAAATTCTTCACCTCTGTAACAACTCTGTGTCTCTGTGTTCCTTAGTCCAACATTCTTCACCTCTGTAACAGCTCTGTGTCTCTGTGTCCCTCAGACCAACATTCTTCACCCCTGTAACAGCTCTGTGTCTCAATGTCCCTTAGACCAACATTCTTCACCTCTGTAACAACTCTGTGTCTCTGTGTCCCTTAGTCCAACATTCTTCAACTCTGTAACAGCTCTGTGTCTCTGTGTCCCTTAGTCCAACATTCTTCACCTCTATAACAGCTCTGTGTCCCACAGACCAACATTCTTCACCTCTGTAACAGCTCTGTGTCTCAATGTCCCTTAGACCAACATTCTTCACCTCTGTAACAACTCTGTGTCTCTGTGTCCCTTAGACCAACATTCTTCACCTCTGTAACAGCTCTGTGTCTCTGTGTCCCTCAGACCAACATTCTTCACCTCGGTAACAGCTCTGTGTCTCTGTATCCCTTAGACAAACACTCTTCACCTCTGTAACAACTCTGTTTCTCTGTGTCCATCAGACCAACATTCTTTCCCTCTGTAACAGCTCTATGTCTCTGTGTCCCTTCGTCCAACATTCTTCTCCTCTGTAACAGCTCTGTGTCTCTGGGTCCCTTAGACCCACATTCTTCACCTCTGTAACAGCTCTGTGTCAATTGGTTCAACATTCTTCACCTCAGTAACAGCTCTGTGTCTCTGTATCCCTCAGACCCACATTCATCACCTCTGTAACAACTCTGTGTCCCTTAGTCCAACATTCTTCACCTCTGCAACAGCTCTGTGTCTCTGTGTCCCTCAGACCAACATTCTTCACCTCTGTAACAGCTCTGTGTCTCTGTGTCCCTTAGACCATCATTCTTCACCTCTGTAAGAAGTCTGTGTCGCTATGTCCCTTAGACCAACATTCTTCACCTCTGTAACAGCTCTGTGTCTCTGTGTCCCTCAGACCAACATTCTTCACCTCTGTATCAACTCTGTGTCTCTGTGTCATTTAGTCCAACATTCTTCACCTCTGTAACAATTCTGTGTCTCTGTGTCCCTTAGACAAACATTCTTCACCTCTGTAACAGCTCTGTGTCGCTGTGTCCCTTAGACCAACATTCTTCACCTCTGTAACAGCTCTGTGTCTCTGGGTCCCATAGACCCACATTCTTCACCTCTGTAACAGCTCTGTGTCCCTTGGTTCAACATTCTTCACCTCTGTTACAGCTCTGTGTCTCTGTGTCCCTCAGACCAACATTCTTCACCTCTGTAACAGCTCTGTGTCTCTGTGTCCCTTAGACCAACATTCTTCACCTCTGTAACATCTCTGTGTCTCTGAGTCCCTTAGACAAACACTCTTCACCTCTGCTACAACTCTGTGTCTTTGTGTCCCTTCGTCCAACATTCTTCACCTCTGTAACAGCTCTGTGTCTCTGTGTCCCTTAGACCAACATTCTTCACCTCTGTAACAACTCTGTGTCTCTGTGTCCCTCAGACCAACATTCTTCACCTCTGTAACAACTCTGTGTCTCTGTGTCCCTCGGACCAACATTCTTCACCTCTGTAACAACTCTGTGTCTCTGTGTCCCTTGGACCAACATTCTTCACCTCTGTAACAGCTCTGTGTCTCTGTGTCCCTCAGACCAACATTCTTCACCTCGGTAACATCTCTGTGTCTCTGTGTCCCTTAGACAAACACTCTTCACCTCTGCAACAACTCTGTGTCTCTGTGTCCCTTAGTCCAACATTCTTCAACTCTGTAACAGTTCTGTGTCTTTGTGTCCCTTCGTCCAACATTCTTCACCTCTGTAACAGCTCTGGGTTTCTGTGTCCCTTAGTCCAACATTCTTCACCTCTGTAACAGCTCTGTGTCTCTGTGTCCCTTAGTCCAACATTCTTCACCTCTGTAACAGCTCTGTGTCTCTGTGTCCCTCAGACCAACATTCTTCACCTCTGTAACATCTCTGTGTCTCTGTGTCCCTGAGACAAACATTCTTCACCTCTGTAACAACTCTGTGTCTCTGTGTCCCTTAGACCAACATTCTTCACCTCTGTAACAACTCTGTGTCTCTGTGTCCCTTAGACCAACATTCTTCACCTCTGTAACAACTCTGTGTCTCTGTGTCCCTTAGACCAACATTCTTCACCTCTGTAACAACTCTGTGTCTCTGTGTCCCTTAGACCAACATTCTTCACCTCTGTAACAACTCTGTGTCTCTGTGTCCCTTAGACCAACATTTTTCACCTCTGTAACAGCTCTGTGTCTCTGTGTCCCTCAGACCAACATTCTTCACCTCGGTAACATCTCTGTGTCTCTGTGTCCCTTAGACAAACACTCTTCACCTCTGCAACAACTCTGTGTCTCTGTGTCCCTTAGTCCAACATTCTTCACCTCTGTAACAACTCTGTGTCTCTGTGTCCCTTAGTCCAACATTCTTCAACTCTGTAACAGTTCTGTGTCTCTGTGTCCCTTAGTACAACATTCTTCACCTCTGTAACAGCTCTGAGTCCCTCAGACCAACATTCTTCACCTCCGTAACAGCTCTGTGTCTCAATGTCCCTTAGACCAACATTCTTCACCTCTGTAACAATTCTGTGTCTCTGTGTCCCTCAGACCAACATTCTTCACATCTGCAACAGGTCTGTGTCTCTGTGTCCCTCAGATCAACATTCTTCACCTCTGTAACAAATCTGTGTCTCTGTGTCCCTCAGACCAACATTCTTCACCTCTGTAACAACTCTGTGTCTCTGTGTCCCTCAGACCAACATTCTTCACCTCTGTAACAACTCTGTGTCTCTGTGTCCCTTAGTCCAACATTCTTCAACTCTGTAACAGCTCTGTGTCTCTGTGTGCCTTAGTCCAACATTCTTCACCTCTATAACAGCTCTGTGTCCCTCAGACCAACATTCTTCACCTCTGTAACAGCTCTGTGTCTCAATGTCCCTTAGACCAACATTCTTCACCTCTGTAACAACTCTGTGTCTCTGTGTCCCTTAGTCCAACATTCTTCAACTCTGTAACAGCTCTGTGTCTCTGTGTCCCTTAGTCCAACATTCTTCACCTCTATAACATCTCTGTGTCCCACAGACCAACATTCTTCACCTCTGTAACAGCTCTGTGTCTCAATGTCCCTTAGACCAACATTCTTCACCTCTGTAACAACTCTGTGTCTCTGTGTCCCTTAGACCAACATTCTTCACCTCTGTAACAACTCTGTGTCTCTGTGTCCCTTAGACCAACATTCTTCACCTCTGTAACAGCTCTGTGTCTCAATGTCCCTTAGACCAACATTCTTCACCTCTGTAACAGCTCTGTGTCTCAATGTCCCTTCGACCAACATTCTTCACCTCTGTAACAACTCTGTGTCTCTGTGTCCCTTAGACCAACATTCTTCACCTCTGTAACAGCTCTGTGTCTCTGTGTCCCTCAGACCAACATTCTTCACCTCTGTAACAACTCTGTGTCTCCGTGTCCATCAGACCAACATTCTTCACCTCTGTAACAGCTCTGTGTCTCTGTGTCCCTCAGACCAACATTTTTCACCTCTGTAACAGCTCTGTGTCTCTGTGTCCTTCAGACCAACATTCTTCACCTCTGTAACAGCTCTATGTCTCTGTGTCCCTCAGACCAACCTTCTTCACATGCTTAACAGCTCTTTGTATCTGTGTCCCTTAGTCCAACATTCTTCACCTCTGTAACAACTCTGTGTCTCTGTGTCCCTTAGACCAACATTCTTCACCTCTGTAACAACTCTGTGTCTCTGTGTCCCTCAGACCAACATTCTTCACCTCTGTAACAACTCTGTGTCTCTGTGTCCCTTAGTCCATCATTCTTCACCTCTGTAACAGCTCTGTGTTTCTGTTTCCCTTAGTCCAAAATTCTTCACCTCTGTAACAACTCTGTGTCTCTGTGTCCCTTAGTCCAACATTCTTCATCTCTGTAACAGCTCTGTGCTTCTGTGTCCCTTAGTCCAACATTCTTCACCTCTGTAACAGCTCTGTGTCTCTGTGTCGCTTAGTCCAACATTCTTCACCTCTGTAACAGCTCTGTGTCTCTGTGTCCCTTCGTCCAACATTCTTCACCTCTGTAACAGCTCTGTGTTTCTGTGTCCCTTAGACAAAAACTCTTCACCTCTGCAACAACTCTGTGTCTCTGTGTCCCTTCGTCCAACATTCTTCACCTCTGTAACAGCTCTGTGTCTCTGTGTCCCTTAGTCCAACATTCTTCACCTCTGTAACAGCTCTGTGTCTCTGTGTCCCTTAGTCCAACATTCTTCACCTCTGTAACAGCTGTGTCTCTGTGTCCCTTAGTCCAACATTCTTCACCTCTGTAACAGCTCTGTGTCTCTGTGTCCCTTAGTCCAACATTCTTCACCTCTGTAACAACTCTGTGTCTCTGTGTCCCTTAGTCCAACATTCTTCAACTCTGTGACAACTCTGTGTCCCTCAGACCAACATTCTTCACCTCTGTAACAGCTCTGTGTCTCAATGTCCCTTAGACCAACATTCTTCACCTCTGTAACAACTCTGTGTCTCTGTGTCCCTTAGACCAACATTCTTCACCTCTGTAACAGCTCTGTGTCCCTCAGACCAACATTCTTCACCTCTGTAACAGCTCTGTGTCTCAATGTCCCTTAGACCAACATTCTTCACCTCTGTAACAACTCTGTGTCTCTGTGTCCCTTAGACCAACATTCTTCACCTCTGTAACAACTCTGTGTCTCTGTGTCCCTTAGACCAACATTCTTCACCTCTGTAAAAACTCTGTGTCTCTGTGTCCCTCAGACCAACATTCTTCACCTCTGTAACAGCTCTGTGTCTCTGTGTCCCTTAGTCCAACATTCTTCACCTCTGAAACAGCTCTGTGTCTCTGTGTCCCTTAGTCCAACATTCTTCACCTCTGTAACAGCTCTGTGTCTCTGTGTCCCTTAGTCCAACATTCTTCACCACTGTGTCTCTGTGTCCCTTAGTCCAACATTCTTCACCTCTGTAACAGGTCTGTGTCTCTGTGTCCCTTAGTCCAACATTCTTCACCTCTGTAACAACTCTGTGTCTCTGTGTCCCTTAGTCCAACATTCTTCACCTCTGTAACAGCTCTGTGTCCCTCAGACCAACATTCTTCACCTCTGTAACAGCTCTGTGTCTCTGTGTCCCTTAGACCAACATTCTTCACCTCTGTAACAATTCTGTGTCTCTGTGTCCCTCAGACCAACATTCTTCACCTCTGTAACAGCTCTGTGTCTCTGTGTCCCTCAGATCAACATTCTTCACCTCTGTAACAACTCTGTGTCTCTGTGTCCCTCAGACCAACATTCTTCACCTCTGTAACAGCTCTGTGTCTCTGTGTCCCTTAGACCAAAATTCTTCACCTCTGTAACAACTCTGTGTCTCTGTGTTCCTTAGTCCAACATTCTTCACCTCTGTAACAGCTCTGTGTCTCTGTGTCCCTCAGACCAACATTCTTCACCCCTGTAACAGCTCTGTGTCTCAATGTCCCTTAGACCAACATTCTTCACCTCTGTAACAACTCTGTGTCTCTGTGTCCCTTAGTCCAACATTCTTCAACTCTGTAACAGCTCTGTGTCTCTGTGTCCCTTAGTCCAACATTCTTCACCTCTATAACAGCTCTGTGTCCCACAGACCAACATTCTTCACCTCTGTAACAGCTCTGTGTCTCAATGTCCCTAAGACCAACATTCTTCACCTCTGTAACAACTCTGTGTCTCTGTGTCCCTTAGACCAACATTCTTCACCTCTGTAACAACTCTGTGTCTCTGTGTCCCTTAGACCAACATTCTTCACCTCTGTAACAGCTCTGTGTCTCTGTGTCCCTCAGACCAACATTCTTCACCTCGGTAACAGCTCTGTGTCTCTGTGTCCCTTAGACAAACACTCTTCACCTCTGTAACAACTCTGTTTCTCTGTGTCCATCAGACCAACATTCTTTCCCTCTGTAACAGCTCTATGTCTCTGTGTCCCTTAGTCCAACATTCTTCTCCTCTGTAACAGCTCTGTGTCTCTGGGTCCCTTAGACCCACATTCTTCACCTCTGTAACAGCTCTGTGTCAATTGGTTCAACATTCTTCACCTCAGTAACAGCTCTGTGTCTCTGTATCCCTCAGACCCACATTTATCACCTCTGTAACAACTCTGTGTCCCTTAGTCCAACATTCTTCACCTCTGCAACAGCTCTGTGTCTCTGTGTCCCTCAGACCAACATTCTTCACATCTGTAACAGCTCTGTGTCTCTGTGTCCCTTAGACCATCATTCTTCACCTCTGTAAGAAGTCTGTGTCGCTATGTCCATTAGACCAAAATTCTTCACCTCTGTAACAGCTCTGTGTCTCTGTGTCCCTCAGACCAACATTCTTCACCCCTGTAACAGCTCTGTGTCTCTGTGACCCTCAGACCAACATTTTTCACTTCTGTAACAGCTCTATGTTTCTGTGTCCCACAGACCAACATTCTTCACCTCTGTAACAGCTCTGTGTCTCTGTGTCCCTTAGACCAACATTCTTCACCTCTGTAACAACTCTGTGTCTCTGTGTCCCTTAGTCTAACATTCTTCACCTCTGTAACAACTCTGTGTCTCTATGTCCATTCGTCCAACATTCTTCACCTCTGTAACATCACTGTGTCTCTGTGTCCCTTAGTCCAACAATCTTCACCTCTGTAACAACTCTGTGTCTCTGTGTCCTTCAGACCAACATTCTTCACCTCTGTAACAGCTCTATGTCTCTGTGTCCCTCAGACCAACCTTCTTCACATGCTTAACAGCTCTTTGTATCTGTGTCCCTTAGTCCAACATTCTTCACCTCTGTAACAACTCTGTGTCTCTGTGTCCCTTAGACCAACATTCTTCACCTCTGTAACAACTCTGTGTCTCTGTGTCCCTCAGACCAACATTCTTCACCTCTGTAACAACTCTGTGTCTCTGTGTCCCTTAGTCCAATATTCTTCACTTCTGTAACAGCTCTGTGTTTCTGTATCCCTTAGTCCAAAATTCTTCACCTCTGTAACAACTCTGTGTCTCTGTGTCCCTTAGTCCAACATTCTTCATCTCTGTAACAGCTCTGTGTTTCTGTGTCCCTTAGTCCAACATTCTTCACCTCTGTAACAGCTCTGTGTCTCTGTGTCCCTTCGTCCAACATTCTTCACCTCTGTAACAGCTCTGTGTCTCTGTGTCCCTCAGACCAACATTCTTCACCTCTGTAACAACTCTGTGTCTCTGTGTCCCTTAGTCCAATATTCTTCACTTCTGTAACAGCTCTGTGTTTCTGTATCCCTTAGTCCAAAATTCTTCACCTCTGTAACAACTCTGTGTCCCTCAGACCAACATTCTTCACCTCTGTAACAGCTCTGTGTCTCAATGTCCCTTAGACCAACATTCTTCACCTCTGTAACAACTCTGTGTCTCTGTGACCCTTAGACCAACATTCTTCACCTCTGTAACAGCTCTGTGTCCCTCAGACCAACATTCTTCACCTCTGTAACAGCTCTGTGTCTCTGTGTCCCTTGGTCCAACATTCTTCACCTCTGTAACAGCTCTGTGTCTCTGTGTCCCTCAGACCAACATTCTTCACCTCTGTAACAACTCTGTGTCTCTGTGTCCCTTAGTCCAACATTCTTCATCTCTGCAACAACTCTGTGTCTCTGTGTCCCTTCGTCCAACATTCTTCACCTCTGTAACAGCTCTGTGTCTCTGTGTCCCTTAGTCCAACATTCTTCACCTCTGTAACAGCTCTGTGTCTCTGTGTCCCTTAGTCCAACATTCTTCACCTCTGTAACAGCTCTGTGTCTCTGTGTCCCTTAATCCAACATTCTTCACCTCTGTAACAGCTCTGTGTCTCTGTGTCCCTTAGTCCAACATTCTTCACCTCTGTAACAACTCTGTGTTTCTGTGTCCCTTAGTCCAACATTCTTCAACTCTGTAACAACTCTGTGTCCCTCAGACCAACATTCTTCACCTCTGTAACAGCTCTGTGTCTCAATGTCCCTTAGACCAACATTCTTCACCTCTGTAACAACTCTGTGTCTCTGTGTCCCTTAGACCAACATTCTTCACCTCTGTAACAGCTCTGTGTCCCTCAGACCAACATTCTTCACCTCTGTAACAGCTCTGTGTCTCAATGTCCCTTAGACCAACATTCTTCACCTCTGTAACAACCCTGTGTCTCTGTGTCCCTTAGACCAACATTCTTCACCTCTGTAACAACTCTGTGTCTCTGTGTCCCTTAGACCAACATTCTTCACCTCTGTAACAGCTCTGTGTCTCTGTGTCCCTCAGACCAACATTCTTTACCTCGGTATCAGCTCTGTGTCTCTGTGCCCCTGAGACAAACACTCTTCACCTCTGCAACAGCTCTGTGTCTCTGTGTCCCTTAGTCCAACATTCTTCACCTCTCTAACAGCTCTGTGTCTCTGTGTCCCTTAGTCCAACATTATTCACCTCTGTAACAGCTCTGTGTCTCTGTGTCCCTTAGTCCAACATTCTTCACCTCTGTAACAGGTCTGTGTCTCTGTGTCCCTTAGTCCAACATTCTTCACCTCTGTAACAACTCTGTGTCTCTGTGTCCCTTAGTCCAACATTCTTCACCTCTGTAACAGCTCTGTGTCCCTCAGACCAACATTCTTCACCTCTGTAACAGCTCTGTGTCTCTGTGTCCCTTAGACCAACATTCTTCACCTCTGTATCAATTCTGTGTCTCTGTGTCCCTCAGACCAACATTCTTCACCTCTGTAACAGCTCTGTGTCTCTGTGTCCCTCAGATCAACATTCTTCACCTCTGTAACAACTCTGTGTCTCTGTGTCCCTCAGACCAACATTCTTCACCTCTGTAACAGCTCTGTGTCTCTGTGTCCCTTAGACCAACATTCTTCACCTCTGTAACAACTCTGTGTCTCTGTGTTCCTTAGTCCAACATTCTTCACCTCTGTAACAGCTCTGTGTCTCTGTGTCCCTCAGACCACCATTCTTCACCTCTGTAACAACTCTGTGTCTCTGTGTTCCTTAGACCAACATTCTTCACCTCTGTAACAACTCTGTGTCTCTGTGTCATTTAGTCCAACATTCTTCACCTCTGTAACAGCTCTGTGTCTCTGGGTCCCTTAGACCCACGTTCTTCACCTCTGTAACAGCTCTGTGTCCCTTTGTTCAACATTCTTCACCTCTGTAACAGCTCTGTGTCGCTGTGTCCCTCAGACCAACATTCTTCACCTCTGTAACAGCTCTGTGTCTCTGTGTCCCTTAGACCAAAATTCTTCACCTCTGTAAGAAGTCTGTGTCGCTATGGGTCGCTATGTCCCTTAGACCAACATTCTTCACCTCTGTAACAGCTCTGTGTCTCTGTGTCCCTTAGACCAACATTCTTCAACCTCTGTAACAGCTCTGTGTTTCTGTGTCCCTTAGTCCAACATTCTTCACCTCTGTAACAGCTCTGTGTCTCTGTGTCCCTTAGTCCAACATTCTTCACCTCTGTAACAGCTCTGTGTCTCTGTGTCCCTTCGTCCAATATTCTTCACCTCTGTAACAGCTCTGTGTTTCTGTGTCCCTTAGACAAAAACTCTTCAAATCTGCAACAACTCTGTGTCTCTGTGTCCCTTCGTCCAACATTCTTCACCTCTGTAACAGCTCTGTGTCTCTGTGTCCCTTAGTCCAACATTCTTCACTTCTGTAACAGCTCTGTGTCTCTGTGTCCCTTAGTCCAACATTCTTCACCTCTGTAACAGCTCTGTGTCTCTGTGTCCCTTAGTCCAAAATTCTTCACCTCTGTAACAGCTCTGTGTCTCTGTGTCCCTTAGTACAACATTCTTCACCTCTGTAACAACTCTGTGTCTCTGTGTCCCTTAGTCCAACATTCTTCAACTCTGTAACAACTCTGTGTCCCTCAGACCAACATTCTTCACCTCTGTAACAGCTCTGTGTCTCAATGTCCCTTAGACCAACATTCTTCACCTCTGTAACAACTCTGTGTCTCTGTGTCCCTTAGAACAACATTCTTCACCTCTGTAACAGCTCTGTGTCCCTCAGACCAACATTCTTCACATCTGTAACAGCTCTGTGTCTCAATGTCCCTTAGACCAACATTCTTCACCTCTGTAACAACTCTGTGTCTCTGTGTCCCTTAGACCAACATTCTTCACCTCTGTAACAACTCTGTGTCTCTGTGTCCCTAAGACCAACATTCTTCACCTCTGTAACAGCTCTCTGTCTCTGTGTCCCTCAGACCAACATTCTTCACCTCGGTAACAGCTCTGTGTCTCTGTGTCCCTGAGACAAACACTCTTCACCTCTGCAACAACTCTGTGTCTCTGTGTCCTTTCGTCCAACAATCTTCACCTCTGTAACAGCTCTGTGTCTCTGTGTCCCTTAGTCCAACATTCTTCACCTCTGTAACAGCTCTGTGTCTCTGTGTCCCTTAGTCCAACATTCTTCACCTCTGTAACAGCTCTGTGTCTCTGTGTCCCTTAGTCCAACATTCTTCACCTCTGTAACAGCTCTGTGTCTCTGTGTCCCTTAGTCCAACATTCTTCACCTCTGTAACTACTCTGTGTCTCTGTGTCCCTTAGTCCAACATTCTTCACCTCTGTAACAGCTCTGTGTCCCTCAGACCAACATTCTTCACCTCTGTAACAGCTCTGTGTCTCTGTGTCCCTTAGACCAACATTCCTCACCTCTGTAACAGTTCTGTGTCTCTGTGTCCCTCAGACCAACATTCTTCACCTCTGTAACAGCTCTGTGTCTCTGTGTCCCTCAGACCAACATTCTTCACCTCTGTAACAGCTCTGTGTCTCAGTGTCCCTTAGACCAACATTCTTCACCTCTGTAACAACTCTGTGTCTCTGTGTTCCTTAGTCCAACATTCTTCACCTCTGTAACAGCTCTGTGTCTCTGTGTCCCTCAGACCAACATTCTTCACCTCTGTAACAACTCTGTGTCTCTGTGTTCCTTAGACCAACATTCTTCACCTCTGTAACAACTCTGTGTCTCTGTGTCATTTAGTCCAACATTCTTCACCTCTGTAACAGCTCTGTGTCACTGGGTCCCTTAGACCCACGTTCTTCACCTCTGTAACAGCTCTGTGTCCCTTGGTTCAACATTCTTCACCTCTGTAACAGCTCTGTGTCTCTGTGTCCCTCAGACCAACATTCTTCACCTCTGTAACAGCTCTGTGTCTCTGTGTCCCTTAGACCAAAATTCTTCACCTCTGTAAGAAGTCTGTGTCGCTATGTCCCTTAGACCAACATTCTTCACCTCTGTAACAGCTCTGTGTCTCTGTGTCCCTCAGACCAACCTTCTTCACATGCTTAACAGCTCTGTGTATCTGTGTCCCTTAGTCCAACATTCTTCACCTCTGTAACATCTCTGTGTCTCTGTGAACATTAGACCAACATTCTTCACCTCTGTAACAACTCTGTGTCTCTGTGTCCCTCAGACCAACATTCTTCACCTCTGTAACAACTCTGTGTCTCTGTGCCCCTTAGACCAAAATTCTTCACCTCTGTAAGATGTCTGTGTCGCTATGGGTCGCTATGTCCCTTAGACCAACATTCCTCACCTCTGTAACAATTCTGTGTCTCTGTGTCCCTCAGACCAACATTCTTCACCTCTGTAACAGCTCTGTGTCTCTGTGTCCCTCAGATCAACATTCTTCACCTCTGTAACAACTCTGTGTCTCTGTGTCCCTCAGACCAACATTCTTCACCTCTGTAACAGCTCTTTGTATCTGTGTCCCTTAGTCCAACATTCTTCATCTCTGTAACAGCTCTGTGTTTCTGTGTCCCTTAGTCCAACATTCTTCACCTCTGTAACAGCTCTGTGTCTCTGTGTCCCTTAGTCCAACATTCTTCACCTCTGAAACAGCTCTGTGTCTCTGTGTCCCTTCGTCCAACATTCTTCACCTCTGTAACAGCTCTGTGTTTCTGTGTCCCTTAGACAAAAACTCTTCAAATCTGCAACAACTCTGTGTCTCTGTGTCCCTTCGTCCAACATTCTTCACCTCTGTAACAGCTCTGTGTCTCTGTGTCCCTTAGTCCAACATTCTTCACCTCTGTAACAGTTCTGTGTCTCTGTGTCCCTTAGTCCAACATTCTTCACCTCTGTAACAGCTCTGTGTCTCTCTGTCCCTTAGTCCAACATTCTTCACCTCTGTAACAGCTCTGTGTCTCTGTGACCCTTAGTCCAACATTCTTCACCTCTGTAACAACTCTGTGTCTCTGTGTCCCTTAGTCCAACATTCTTCAACTCTGTAACAACTCTGTGTCTCTGTGTCGCTTAGTCCAACATTCTTCACCTCTGTAACAGCTCTGTGTCTCTGTGTCCCTCAGACCAACATTCTTCACCTCTGTAACAGCTCTGAGTCTCTGTGTCCCTCAGACCAACATTCTTCACCTCGGTAACAGCTCTGTGTCTCTGTGTCCCTGAGACAAACACTCTTCACCTCTGCAACAACTCTGTGTCTCTGTGTCCTTTCGTCCAACATTTTTCACCTCTGTAACAGCTCTGTGTCTCTGTGTCCCTTAGTCCAGCATTCTTCACCTCTGTAACAGCTCTGTGTCTCTGTGTCCCTTAGTCCAACATTCTTCACCTCTGTAACAGCTCTGTGTCTCTGTGTCCCTTAGTCCAACATTCTTCACCTCTGTAACAGCTCTGTGTCTCTGTGTCCCTTAGTCCAACATTCTTCACCTCTGTAACAACTCTGTGTCTCTGTGTCCCTTAGTCCAACATTCTTCACCTCTGTAACAGCTCTGTGTTCCTCAGACCAACATACTTCACCTCTGTAACAGCTCTGTGTCTCTGTGTCCCTTAGACCAACATTCTTCACCTCTGTAACAGCTCTGTGTCTCTGTGTCCCTCAGACCAACATTCTTCACCTCTGTAACAGCTCTGTGTCTCTGTGTCCCTCAGATCAACATTCTTCACCTCTGTAACAACTCTGTGTCTCTGTGTCCCTCATACCAACATTCTTCACCTCTGTAACAACTCTGTGTCTCTGTGTCCCTCAGACCAACATTCTTCATCTCTGTAACAGCTCTGTGTCTCTGTGTCCCTTAGACCAACATTCTTCACCTCTGGAACAACTCTGTGTCTCTGTGTCCCTCAGACCAACATTCTTCACCTCTGTAACAACTCTGTGTCTCTGTGCCCCTCAGACCAACATACTTCATCTCTGTAACAGCTCTGAGTCTCTGTGTCCCTTAGACCAACATTCTTCACCTCTGTAACAACTCTGTGTCTCTGTGTTCCTTAGTCCAACATTCTTCACCTCTTTAACAGCTCTGTGTCTCTGTGTTCCTTAGACCAACATTCTTCACCTCTGTAACAACTCTGTGTCTCTGTGTCATTTAGTCCAACATTCTTCACCTCTGTAACAGCTCTGTGTCTCTGTGTCCCTTAGTCTAACATTCTTCACCTCTGTAACATCTCTGTGTCTCTGTGTCCCTTAGTCCAACATTCTTCACCTCTGTAAAAATTCTGTGTCTCTGTGTCCCTCAGACCAACATTCTTCACCTCTGTAACAGCTTTGTGTCTCTGTGTCCCTGTGGTGTAAAATTCCAAGCAGTGGAATGTGGTGAAACGGTTAAAAATTATGTCCCAATACATGTGTGAATCTAACCGGAATGGAGGTGTTGCTTAGTCCCGTGTGAATCTTCTTATCTGTATGTAACCAGAATGGAATGTGTTTTTTAGCCTTGCTCTGCTGTTCACATGAATGTTTATATCTGGAAAAGAATAAAAAGCTGGAAAAGTCTCCAGTTCGGTGAGTCTGCTCCGGGGTTACGTTTAACCGCCGAGCGTGGGTTGTTGGCAACCGCTCTACAAGAACTGACGGCTCCCAGTTTTGGTAACATGTAGAGTGAGTATAAGCCAGACCCGTTGTTTGGACCTGGTTGTGGCGACGATGCGGGGAATAAAATGCCCATATTCTAGCAGACTCGCCTCTTGGTCGTTTGTTCTGTGTCAGACTACTCTCCTACGAACCTGACCTTGAGAATTTTTTTAAAACATTTGGCGTAGTCGAGCAGGGTCAATCGCAATTGAGGAGAGATTTTGATACAGAACAATGTTTTGGAAAACGACTAAGAAACCAGAAGAACAAACTGTGGAGGTCCCGACCGTCCCGGGATGGCATGGATGTGGGCATGTACGTGGCAGTTTGTTTGAGAAAGGATCCCAGTCCTGCCGAAGAACCCCTTGCCTGGGGTACAGCGGAGGATGTGGGCATGTCCAAAAGGCTGAAGCGGAGTTAACAGAATTGAATGGGATTGAACTGAACTGAACTGAGTGGAACTGAAGTGAATCAAATTGAACGGAACAAAATGGAACTGAGCTAAATTGAATTGAAATGGACGGAACTGAATTGAACACAATTGAATTGAACTGAACAGACCTGAACTGAGCTGAATTGAACTACACTGAATTGACTGAACTGAAATTAACTGAAACGAATTGCATAATGTAACACATGTATTGGGCCAAGCAGTGGAATGTGGTGTAAAATTCCAAGCAGTGGAATGTGGTGAAACGGTTAAAAATTATGTCCCAATACATGTGTGAATCTAACCGGAATGGAGGTGTTGCTTAGTCCCGTGTGAATCTTCTTATCTGTATGTAACCAGAATGGAATGTGTTTTTTAGCCTTGCTCTGCTGTTCACATGAATGTTTATATCTGGAAAAGAATAAAAAGCTGGAAAAGTCTCCAGTTCGGTGAGTCTGCTCCGGGGTTACGTTTAACCGCCGAGCGTGGGTTGTTGGCAACCGCTCTACAAGAACTGACGGCTCCCAGTTTTGGTAACATGTAGAGTGAGTATAAGCCAGACCCGTTGTTTGGACCTGGTTGTGGCGACGATGCGGGGAATAAAATGCCCATATTCTAGCAGACTCGCCTCTTGGTCGTTTGTTCTGTGTCAGACTACTCTCCTACGAACCTGACCTTGAGAATTTTTTTAAAACAGTCCCTCAGACCAACCTTCTTCACATGCTTAACAGCTCTGTGTATCTGTGTCCCTTAGTCCAACATTCTTCACCTCTGTAACATCTCTGTGTCTCTGTGAACATTAGACCAACATTCTTCACCTCTGTAACAACTCTGTGTCTCTGTGTCCCTCAGACCAACATTCTTCACCTCTGTAACAACTCTGTGTCTCTGTGTCACTTAGACCAACATTCTTCACCTCTGTAACAGCTCTGTGTCTCTGTGTCCCTTAGACCAACATTCTTCACCTCTGTAACAGCTCTGTGTCTCTGTGTCCCTTAGTCCAACATTCTTCACCTCTGTAACAGCTCTGTGTCTCTGTGTCCCTTAGTCCAACATTCTTCACCTCTGTAACAGCTCTGTGTCTCTGTGTCCCTTAGTCCAACATTCTTCACCTCTGTAACAGCTCTGTGTCTCTGTGTCCCTCAGATCAACATTCTTCACCTCTGTAACAACTCTGTGTCTCTGTGTCCCTCAGACCAACATTCTTCACCTCTGTAACAACTCTGTGTCTCTGTGTCCCTCAGACCAACATTCTTCATCTCTGTAACAGCTCTGTGTCTCTGTGTCCCTTAGACCAACATTCTTCACCTCTGTAACAACTCTGTGTCTCTGTGTTCCTTAGTCCAACATTCTTCACCTCTGTAACAGCTCTGTGTCTCTGTGTCCCTCTGACCAACATTCTTCACCTCTGTAACAGCTCTGTGTCTCTGTGTTCCTTAGACCAACATTCTTCACCTCTGTAACAACTCTGTGTCTCTTTGTCATTTAGTCCAACATTCTTCACCTCTGTAACAGCTCTGTGTCTCTGTGTCCCTCAGACCAACATTTTTCACTTCTGTAACAGCTCTTTGTATCTGTGTCCCTTAGTCCAACATTCTTCACCTCTGTAACAGCTCAGTGTCTCTGTGTCCCTTAGTCTAACATTCTTCACCTCTGTAACATCTCTGTGTCTCTGTGTCCCTTAGTCCAACATTCTTCACCTCTGTAAAAATTCTGTGTCTCTGTGTCCCTCAGACCAACATTCTTCACCTCTGTAACAGCTTTGTGTCTCTGTGTCCCTCAGACCAACCTTCTTCACATGCTTAACAGCTCTGTGTATCTGTGTCCCTTAGTCCAACATTCTTCACCTCTGTAACATCTCTGTGTCTCTGTGAACATTAGACCAACATTCTTCACCTATGTAACAACTCTGTGTCTCTGTGTCCCTCAGACCAACATTCTTCACCTCTGTAACAACTCTGTGTCTCTGTGTCACTTAGACCAACATTCTTCACCTCTGTAACAGCTCTGTGTCTCTGTGTCCCTTAGACCAACATTCTTCACCTCTGTAACAGCTCTGTGTCTCTGTGTCCCTTCGTCCAACATTCTTCACCTCTGTAACAGCTCTGTGTCTCTGTGTCCCTTAGTCCAACATTCTTCACCTCTGTAACAGCTCTGTGTCTCTGTGTCCCTTAGTCCAACATTCTTCACCTCTGTAACAGCTCTGTGTTTCTGTGTCCCTTAGACAAAGCTCTTCACCTCTGCAACAACTCTGTGTCCCTGTGTCCCTTCGTCCAACATTCTTCACCTCTGTAACAGCTCTGTGTCTCTGTGTCCCTTAGTCCAACATTCTTCACCTCTGTAACAGCTCTGTGTCTCTGTGTCCCTTAGTCCAACATTCTTCACCTCTGTAACAGCTCTGTGTCTCTGTGTCCCTTAGTCCAACATTCTTCACCTCTGTAACAGCTCTGTGTCTCTGTGTCCCTTAGTCCAACATTCTTCACCTCTGTAACAACTCTGTGTCTCTGTGTCCCTTAGTCCAACATTCTTCAACTCTGTAACATCTCTGTGTCCCTCAGACCAACATTCTTCACCTCTGTAACAGCTCTGTGTCTCAATGTCCCTTAGCCCAACATTCTTCACCTCTGTAACAACTCTGTGTCTCTGTGTCCCTTAGACCAACATTCTTCACCTCTGTAACAGCTCTGTGTCCCTGAGACCAACATTCTTCACCTCTGTAACAGCTCTGTGTCTCTGTGTCCCTTAGACCAACATTCTTCACCTCTGTAACAACTCTGTGTCTCTGTGTCCCTTAGACCAACATTCTTCACCTCTGTAACAGCTCTGTGTCTCAGTGTCCCTCAGACCAACATTCTTCACCTCGGTATCAGCTCTGTGTCCCTGAGACAAACACTCTTCACCTCTGCAACAGCTCTGTGTCTCTGTGTCCCTTAGTCCAACATTCTTCACCTCTGTAACAGCTCTGTGTCTCTGTGTCCCTTAGTCCAACATTCTTCACCTCTGTAACAGCTCTGTGTCTCTGTGTCCCTTAGTCCAACATTCTTCACCTCTGTAACAGGTCTGTGTCTCTGTGTCCCTTAGTCCAACATTCTTCACCTCTGTAACAACTCTGTGTCTCTGTGTCCCTTAGTCCAACATTCTTCACCTCTGTAACAGCTCTGTGTCCCTCAGACCAACATTCTTCACCTCTGTAACAGCTCTGTGTCTCTGTGTCCCTTAGACCAACATTCTTCACCTCTGTAACAATTCTGTGTCTCTGTGTCCCTCAGACCAACATTCTTCACCTCTGTAACAGCTCTGTGTCTCTGTGTCCCTCAGATCAACATTCTTCACCTCTGTAACAACTCTGTGTCTCTGTGTCCCTCAGACCAACATTCTTCACCTCTGTAACAGCTCTGTGTCTCTGTGTCCCTTAGACCAACATTCTTCACCTCTGTAACAACTCTGTGTCTCTGTGTTCCTTAGTCCAACATTCTTCACCTCTGTAACAGCTCTGTGTCTCTGTGTCCCTCAGACCACCATTCTTCACCTCTGTAACAACTCTGTGTCTCTGTGTTCCTTAGACCAACATTCTTCACCTCTGTAACAACTCTGTGTCTCTGTGTCATTTAGTCCAACATTCTTCACCTCTGTAACAGCTCTGTGTCTCTGGGTCCCTTAGACCCACGTTCTTCACCTCTGTAAATCCTCTGTGACCCTTGGTTCAACATTCTTCACCTCTGTAACAGCTCTGTGTCTCTGTGTCCCTCAGACCAACATTCTTCACCTCTGTAACAGCTCTGTGTCTCTGTGTCCCTTAGACCAAAATTCATCACCTCTGTAAGAGGTCTGTGTCGCTATGGGTCGCTATGTCCCTTAGACCAACATTCTTCACCTCTGTAACAGCTCTGTGTCTCTGTGTCCCTTAGACCAACATTCTTCACCTCTGTAACAGCTCTGTGTCTCTGTGTCCCTCAGACCAACATTCTTCATCTCTGTAACAGCTCTGTGTTTCTGTGTCCCTTAGTCCAACATTCTTCACCTCTGTAACAGCTCTGTGTCTCTGTGTCCCTTAGTCCAACATTCTTCACCTCTGTAACAGCTCTGTGTCTCTGTGTCCCTTCGTCCAATATTCTTCACCTCTGTAACAGCTCTGTGTTTCAGTGTCCCTTAGACAAAAACTCTTCAACTCTGCAACAACTCTGTGTCTCTGTGTCCCTTCGTCCAACATTCTTCACCTCTGTAACAGCTCTGTGTCTCTGTGTCCCTTAGTCCAACATTCTTCACCTCTGTAACAACTCTGTGTCTCTGTGTCCCTTAGTCCAACATTCTTCAACTCTGTAACAACTCTGTGTCCCTCAGACCAACATTCTTCACCTCTGTAACAGCTCTGTGTCTCAATGTCCCTTAGCCCAACATTCTTCACCTCTGTAACAACTCTGTGTCTCTGTGTCCCTTAGACCAACATTCTTCACCTCTGTAACAGCTCTGTGTCCCTGAGACCAACATTCTTCACCTCTGTAACAGCTCTGTGTCTCTGTGTCCCTTAGACCAACATTCTTCACCTCTGTAACAACTCTGTGTCTCTGTGTCCCTTAGTCCAACATTCTTCACCTCTGTAACAGCTCTGTGTCTCTGTGTCCCTTAGTCCAACATTCTTCACCTCTGTAACAACTCTGTGTCTCTGTGTCCCTTAGTCCAACATTCTTCAACTCTGTAACAACTCTGTGTCCCTCAGACCAACATTCTTCACCTCTGTAACAGCTCTGTGTCTCAATGTCCCTTAGACCAACATTCGTCACCTCTGTAACAACTCTGTGTCTCTGTGTCCCTTAGAACAACATTCTTCACCTCTGTAACAGCTCTGTGTCCCTCAGACCAACATTCTTCACATCTGTAACAGCTCTGTGTCTCAATGTCCCTTAGACCAACATTCTTCACCTCTGTAACAACTCTGTGTCTCTGTGTCCCTTAGACCAACATTCTTCACCTCTGTAACAACTCTGTGTCTCTGTGTCCCTTAGACCAACATTCTTCACCTCTGTAACAGCTCTGTGTCTCTGTGTCCCTCAGACCAACATTCTTCACCTCGGTAACAGCTCTGTGTCTCTGTGTCCCTGAGACAAACACTCTTCACCTCTGCAACAACTCTGTGTCTCTGTGTCCTTTCGTCCAACAATCTTCACCTCTGTAACAGCTCTGTGTCTCTGTGTCCCTTAGTCCAACATTCTTCACCTCTGTAACAGCTCTGTGTCTCTGTGTCCCTTAGTCCAACATTCTTCACCTCTGTAACAGCTCTGTGTCTCTGTGTCCCTTAGTCCAACATTCTTCACCTCTGTAACAGCTCTGTGTCTCTGTGTCCCTTAGTCCAACATTCTTCACCTCTGTAACAACTCTGTGTCTCTGTGTCCCTTAGTCCAACATTCTTCACCTCTGTAACAGCTCTGTGTTCCTCAGACCAACATACTTCACCTCTGTAACAGCTCTGTGTCTCTGTGTCCCTTAGACCAACATTCTTCACCTCTGTAACAGCTCTGTGTCTCTGTGTCCCTCAGACCAACATTCTTCACCTCTGTAACAGCTCTGTGTCTCTGTGTCCCTCAGATCAACATTCTTCACCTCTGTAACAACTCTGTGTCTCTGTGTCCCTCAGACCAACATTCTTCACCTCTGAAACAACTCTGTGTCTCTGTGTCCCTCAGACCAACATTCTTCATCTCTGTAACAGCTCTGTGTCTCTGTGTCCCTTAGACCAACATTCTTCACCTCTGTAACAACTCTGTGTCTCTGTGTTCCTTAGTCCAACATTCTTCACATCTGTAACAGCTCTGTGTCTCTCTGTCCCTCAGACCAACATTCTTCACCTCTGTAACAACTCTGTGTCTCTGTGTTCCTTAGACCAACATTCTTCACCTCTGTAACAACTCTGTGTCTCTGTGTCATTTAGTCCAACATTCTTCACCTCTGTAACAGCTCTGTGTCTCTGTGTCCCTCAGACCAACATTTTTCACTTCTGTAACAGATCTTTGTATCTGTGTCCCTTAGTCCAACATTCTTCACCTCTGTAACAGCTCTGTGTCTCTGTGTCCCTTAGCCTAACATTCTTCACCTCTGTAACATCTCTGTGTCTCTGTGTCCCTTAGTCCAACATTCTTCACCTCTGTAAAAATTCTGTGTCTCTGTGTTCCTTGGTTCAACATTCTTCACCTCTGTAACAGCTCTGTGTCTCTGTGTCCCTCAGACCAACCTTCTTCACATGCTTAACAGCTCTGTGTATCTGTGTCCCTTAGTCCAACATTCTTCACCTCTGTAACATCTCTGTGTCTCTGTGAACATTAGACCAACATTCTTCACCTCTGTAACAACTCTGTGTCTCTGTGTCCCTCAGACCAACATTATTCACCTCTGTAACAACTCTGTGTCTCTGTGTCACTTAGACCAACATTCTTCACCTCTGTAACAGCTCTGTGTCTCTGTGTCCCTTAGACCAACATTCTTCACCTCTGTAACAGCTCTGTGTCTCTGTGTCCCTTAGTCCAACATTCTTCACCTCTGTAACATCTCTGTGTCTCTGTGTCCCTTAGACCAACACTCTTCACCTCTGTAACAGCTCTGTGTTTCTGTGTCCCTTACTCCAACATTCTTCACCTCTGTAACAGCTCTGTCTTTCTGTGTCGCTTACTCCAACATTCTTCACCACTGTAACAGCTCTTTGTCTCCGTGTCCCTGAGACCAACATTCTTCACCTCTGTAACAACTCTGTATCTCTGTGTTCCTTAGACCAACATTCTTCACCTCTGTAACTGCTCTGTGTCTATGTGTTCCTTAGTCCAACATTCTTCACCTCTGTAACAGCTCTGTGTCTCTGTGTCCCTCAGACCAACATTCTATACCTCTGTAACAGCTCTGTGTCTCTGTGTCCCTTAGACCAACATTCTTCACCTCTGTAACATCTCTGTGTCTCTGTGTCCCTCAGACCAACATTCTTCCCCTCTGTAACAGCTCTGTGTCTCTGTGTCCCTTAGTCAAACATTCTTCACCTCTGTAACATCTCTGTGCCTCTGTGTCCTTCAGACCAACATTCTTCCCCTCTGTAACAGCTCTGTGTCTCTGTGTCCCTTAGTCAAACATTCTTCACCTCTGTTACAACTCTGTGTCTCTGTGTTCCTTAGACCAACATTCTTCTCCTCTGTAACAACTCTGTGTCTCTGTGTTCCTTAGACCAACATTCTTCACCTCTGTAACAACTCTGTGTCTCTGTGTTCCTTAGACCAACATTCTTCACCTCTGTAACATCTCTGTGTTTCTGTGTCCCTTAGACCAACATTCTTCACCTCTGTAACAGCTCTGTGTCTCTGTGTCCCTCAGACCAACATTCTTCACCTCTGTAACAACTCTGTGTCTCATGAGTCCCTTAGTCCAACATTCTTCACCTCTGTAACAACTCTGTGTCTCTGTGTCCCTTAGACCAACATTCTTCACCTCTGTAACAGCTCTGTGTCTCTGTGTCCCTCAGACCAACATTCTTCACCTCTGTAACAACTCTGTGTCTCTGCGTCCCTTAGACCAACATTCTTCACCTCTGTAACAACTCTGTGTCTCTGTGTCCCTTAGACCAACATTCTTCACCTCTGTAACAGCTCTGTGTCTCTGTGTCCCTTAGACCAACTTTCTTCACCTCTGTAACAACTCTGTGTCTCTGTGTCCCTCAGACCAACATTCTTCACCTCTGCAACAACTCTGTGTCTCTGTGTCCCTCAGACCAAAATTCTTCACCTCTGTTACAACTCTGTGTCTCTGTGTTCCTTAGACCAACATTCTTCACCTCTGTAACAGCTCTGTGTCTCTGTGTCCCTTAGACCAACATTCTTCACCTCTGTAACAGCTCTGTGTCTCTGTGTCCCTTAGTCCAACATTCTTCACCTCTGTAACATCTCTGTGTTTCTGTGTCCCTTAGACCAACATTCTTCAAAGCTGTAACAGCTCTGTGTCTCTGTGTCCCTTAGTCCAACATTCTTCACCTCTGTAACAACTCTGTGTCTCTGTGTCCCTCAGACCAACATTCTTCACCTCTGTAACAGCCCTGTGTCTCTGTGTCCCTTAGACCAACATTCTTCACCTCTGTAATAGCTCTGTGTCTCTGTGTCACTTAGACCAAAATTCTTCACATCTGTAACAGCTCTGTGTCTCTGTGTCCCTTAGTCCAACATTCTTCACCTCTGTAACACCTCTGTGTCTCCGTGTCCCTTAGTCCAACATTCTTCACCTCTGTAACAACTCTGTGTCGCTGTGTCCGTTAGTCCAACATTTTTCACCTCTGTAACAGCTCTGTGTCTCTGTGTCCCTTAGACCAACATTCATCACCTCTGTAATAGCTTTGTGTCTCTGTGTCACTTAGACCAAAATTCTTCACATCTGTAACAGCTCTGTGTCTCTGTGTCCCTTAGACCAACATTCTTCACATCTGTAACATCTCTGTGTCTCTGTGTCCCTCAGACCAACATTCTTCACCTCTATAACATCTCTGAGTCTCTGTGTCCCTTAGTCCAACACTCTTCACCTCTGTAACAGCTCTGTGTCTCTGTGTCCCTTAGACCAACATTCTTCACCTGTGTTATAGCTCTGTGTCTCTGTGTCACTTAGACCAAAATTCTTCACATCTGTAACAGCTCTGTGTCTCTGTGTCCCTTAGACCAACATTCTTCACCTCTGTAACATCTCTGGGTCTCTGTGTCCGTCAGACCAACATTCTTCACCTCTGTAACATCTCTGAGTCTCTGTGTCCCTTAGTCCAACACTCTTCACCTCTGCAACAACTCTGTGTCTCTGTGTCCCTTAGACCATCATTCTTCACCTCTGTAACAACTCTGTGTTCCTGTGTCCCTTAGTCCAACATTCTTCACCTCTGTAACAACTCTGTGTCTCTGTGTCCCTTAGTCCAACATTCTTCACCTCTGTAACAACTCTATGTCTCTGTGTCCCTTAGACCAACATTCTTCACCTCTGTAACAGCTCTGTGTCTCTGTGTCCCTTAGACCAACATTCTTCACCTCTGTAACAACTCTGTGTCTCTGTGTCCCTCAGACCAACATTCTTCACCTCTGTAACAGCTCTGTGTCTCTGTGTCCCTCAGATCAACATTCTTCACCTCTGTAACAACTCTGTGTCCCTCAGACCAACATTCTTCACCTCTGAAACAACTCTGTGTCTCTGTGTCCCTTAGTCCAACATTCTTCACCTCTGTAACAACTCTTTGTCTCTGTGTCCCTTAGACCAACATTCTTCACCTCTGTAACAGCTCTGTGTCTGTGTCTCCCTTAGACCAACATTCTTCACCTCTGTAACAACTCTGTGTCTCTGTGTCCCTCAGACCAACATTCTTCACCTCTGTAAGAGCTCTGTGTCTCTATATCCTTTAGACCAACATTCTTCACCTCTGTAACAACTCTGTGTCTCTGTGTCGCTTAGTCCAACATTCTTCACCTCTGCAACAACTCTTTGTCTCTGTGTCCCTTAGACCAACATTCTTCACCTCTGTAACAGCTCTGTGTCTCTGTCTCCCTTAGACCAACATTCTTCACCTCTGTAACAACTCTTTGTCTCTGTGTCCCTTAGACCAACATTCTTCACCTCTGTAACAGCTCTGTGTCTCTGTCTCCCTTAGACCAACATTCTTCACCTCTGTAACAACTCTGTGTCTCTGTGTCCCTCAGACCAACATTCTTCACCTCTGTAAGAGCTCTGTGTCTCTATGTCCTTTAGACCAACATTCTTCACCTCTGTAACATCTCTGTGTTTCTGTGTCCCTTAGTCCAACATTCTTCACCTCTGCAACAACTCTGTGTCTCTGTGTCCCTTAGACCAACATTCTTCTCCTCTGTAAGAGCTCTTTGTCTCTGTGTCCCTTAGACCAACATTCTTCACCTCTGTAACAGCTCTGTGTCTCTGTCTCCCTTAGACCAACATTCTTCACCTCTGTAACAACTCTGTGTCTCTGTGTCCCTCAGACCAACATTCTTCACCTCTGTAAGAGCTCTGTGTCTCTATGTCCTTTAGACCAACATTCTTCACCTCTGTAACAGCTCTGTGTCCCTTAGTCCAACATTCTTCACCTCTGTAACAGCTCTGTGTCTCTGTGTCCCTTAGTCCAACATTCTTCACCTCTGCAACAACTCTGTGTCTCTGTGTCCCTTAGACCAACATTCTTCTCCTCTGTAACAGCTCTGTGTCTCTGTGTCCCTCAGACCGACATTCTTCACCTTTGTAACAGCTCTGTGTCTCTGTGTCCCTTAGACCATCATTCTTCACCTCTGTAACAGCTCTGTGTCTCTGTGTCCCTCAGACCAACATTCTTCACCTCTGTAACAGCTCTGTGTCTCTGTGTCCCTTAGTCCAACATTCTTCACCTCTGTAACAGCTCTGTGTCAGTGGGAGAGAGAAAGAGAGGATGACTGAAATAGAAGGGGTGAGCCAGAGGGGAAGAGAAAGCTAGATGGGGAGAATGGGTGGGGGTAGGGAGGTAGGCAGAGAGAGAGAGAGAGAGAGAGAGAGAGGGAGAGAGGGAGAGAAAGAGAGAAGGGGAGAAAGAGAGAGGGAGAGAAATAGAGAAAAGAGCAGAGACAGCGAAAGAGGTGGAGAGAGAGGGAGGAGATGAAAAGAGAGGGAAGACATTAAATTGGGAAAACGGAGGAAGGGGAAGAAGGAAAGAGAGGAAGAGAGAGGGTGGGGTCTGAGAGTGGGAGGGATTGAGAAAGAGTGATGGGGAGGGGGCTGGAGAGAGAGAGAAAGGTAGGGGCAGGGTGAAGGGAGAGAAAGAGAGAAGTGGTCGAAGTGAGAAATGGTGGGGCAGCGGGAAAATGGGCAACAGTTGGCTGGTGGACGGGGGGGTGGTGGGAGAGTGAGAGAGAGAGAGACAAAGAGAGAGAGAGGGAGAGCGAGAGGGGGAGAGGGAGAGAGAGGGAGGGTGAGGGGGGGAGAGAGAGGGAGAGAAAGAGAGAGAGAGGGAGGGAGAGTGCGGGAGGGTGAGAGAGAGAAAGAGAGGGGGGAAGAGAGAGGGAGAGAGAGGGAGAGAGAGGGAGAGAAAGAGGGAGAGAGAGAGGGGGAGAGAGAGGGAGGGAGAGAGAGAGGGAGGGAGAGAGAGAGGGAGGGTTAGAGAGAGAGGGGGAGAGAGAGAGGGGGAGAGAGAGAGGGAGAGAGGGGGAGGGAGAGAGAAGGAGGGTGAGAGAGAGAGGGAGGGAGAGAGAGGGGGAGAGAGAGAGAGAGAGAGAGGGAGAGAGAGAGGGAGGGAGTGAGAGATGGAAGGAGAGAGAGGGGAAAGAGAGAGAGAGAGGCGGAGAGAGGAGGGGGGCCGAAAGACCGGGACAAAGGGAAGAGAGGGAGGGGAGACGGGCAGGTGGGTCGGGGAGTGGAGAGAGAGACAGGTGCAAATGAGGGTGGGCAGAGAGAGAGGGGGAGGGAGACAGAGAGAGAGGGGGAGGGAGAGAGGGGGAGAGGAGAGGTAGGAATCATAGGAGCGGAAGAGAGAATAGAGGGGATGAGGGAAAGAGGGAGAGAAAGAGGAGTGTTGAGGGGGAGATGGGAAAGTAGGATGGAAAAAGGGAGGAGGAGATGAAGAGCGAGATAGAAAGAGGGAAGGCAGAGACAGAGAGAGGGGAGGACAGAACTGAACAAGGTGGAGAGAGCAGGGAGAGAGAAAATGGACATACGTGAGGAAGTGGGTAAGAGGGGGAGAGAGATGGGGAGAGAGAGGGGGGAGGAGAGAAAGAGAGAAAGCTTTTAGAATGGTGATGGGGAGAGAGAGAAAATGAAAGCGTGTGGTAGAGAGTGAGAGATGGAAGTGAGTGAGGCATGGGACAGAGAGAGGAGGAGAGTGATGTGTTAGAGAGTGAAAAATGGGGGGAGAGTAGATGATGCAGTGGGGAGCAGGGGAGTGGGGAGAGAGGGAGAGAAAAGGACAGGGAGAATTAGAGTAGAAGGGGGAGAGAGGAGAGGGATGTGGAGAGTGGAACATGAGAGAGAATCGTGGAGATAGAGAGAGGGACATGGGATGTGGGAGAGAGGGAGAGAGAAATAGAAAGACAGGAAGAGAGAATTAGAGGGAGAAATGGAGGGAGAGGGAGAGAGGGAGGAAAGTAAGGAAGAGAGCATGGGAGAGCGCAAAAGAGAAGACAGAGAGAGGAGGAGAGGGTAAGGAAGCGCAGGAGAGGGAGAGAAAGAGGGTTAAAGAAAGAAGGGGGAAGAGAGAGTAGAGCAATGGAGAGCGAAGGGGGCAAGGGAGAGCAGGAAGAGGGGAAATAGGGACAGTGAAAGACAGGAGATGAAGAGAGTGGGTGAGGAGACAGAAATGGGGAGAGATAGATGTGGGAGACTGAGGCAGGTAGAGAAAGAAAGTGGCAGAGTGAGAGAGGGGAAGGGAGGGAGAGGTGGAACAGATATGTGCAGGAGAGACAAAATGGCAGAGAGACAGGAAAAAGCATTGCGGAGAAGGTAATGGGGGGCAGAGTGAGAACGAGAGATGAGAACGAAAGATGAGAGAGTGTGAGAACAGAAGGTGGAGAGAGAGGGGGATTGGGGGAGAAAGAAAGGGACAGAGAATGAGAGGGGTGGGTGGAAGTGGGAGAGAGGCAGTGAGGGGAGTGGAGAGAGAGATGTGAGACAGAGGGAAAGATAAAGAGAGGGAGAGGGAGAGAAGCGGAGACGGGGAAGAGAATGAGAAAGGGGAGGGAAGAGAGATAGGGAAGACAGAAGGGTCGAGGGAGTGCGAGGTAGAGGGAAGTGAAAGATAGAGGGAGAGAGAACGCGAGGGGGCTGTGGGAACGAGATAGAGAGGAAGAGAGAGGGGGAGGAGGGGAGAGACAATGATATAGAGACAGAAGGTTGAAGAGAAAATGGGGAAGAGATAGCAAGGGGAAAGAAAGAGAGAGTGACAGATGGGGAGGGGAGGCAGAAAGAGCGAGAGAGAGAGAGACAGGTGGATAGAGAGTTGGGTAGGGAGTAGGGGGAGAGAGAAAGATGCATAGAGCAATGTGGGACTCAAGAAGACAGGGGTAGAGAAAGAGATGGAGAGAGACGGGAGGGGGAAAGGAGAAAGAGCGAGAGAAAGATGTAGTAAAAAGATAGATGTGACAGAGATGGGGAGAGAAAGAGAGTGGATAGAAGGAGAGGGAGTGGGAGTGGAGAGAGACTGGGGAGACGGAGAATGAGACAGAAGGACAGATGGGGAGAGATCTGTGGGAAAGGGAGAGAGAGGCAGCGATAGAGGGAGGGAGAGAGACGGGGGTGAAACAATCAGGGGGAGGGAGAGGGGAGAGGATGGGTGAGAGGGAAGGAGAGAGGAGGGAGGGAGAGAGAGAAAAAGGAGAGGACGAGAGAAAGGTGGGAGGGAGGAGAGGGACAGAGTGAGAGAGGGAGAGAGAATGAAAGAGATGAGGACAGAGAGGAGAGAAGGGGAAGGGGAGAAGGGGAAGGAGAGAGAGTCTGGGGAGAGAGATGGAGGGGGAGAGAGAGAGGGTGAGGGAGAGAGATGGACAGAGGCAACAAAGAGAGGGAAGGAGAGAGAGGAAGTGAGAAAGGTGGAGGAGAGCCCAGTGGTATTGTGAGAGAGAGAAAGAGGGTAAAGTGAGTAAGGGGGTGAGAAAGAGAGAGAAAACAGTGGGAGAGAAAGTGTGAGAGGGAGAGAGAGCAAGAGATGGGGGACAGTGAGAGAGTGGAGAGAGAGCAGGAGGAGCGATTGGTGGGGAGAAAGAAAGGGAGGGCGCAAGGTGGGCATAAGGGTAAGGGACAGAGTGGGAGGTGGGGTGGGAGTTTATGGGTTTGAACAGAGCGAGAAGGGGAGGGGGAGAGGGAAAGAGTGGCAGAGAAATAATGATGCGTAGACAGATAGAAATGGGGAAGAAAGATGAGTAAGGCGAAGAGAAAGACAGATTGAGGAGAGAAATGGGGAACCGACAGAGGGGTGAGGAATGGGAGTAAGAAAGTGGGGGAGAGAGGGACAGAGAGAGGGGTAAAGGGGAGGGGAGAGAGAGAACGAGGAGTTGGGAAAAAGTGTGAGAGTGAGAAAGAGGGGAAGTGTGAGAGAGGGGAGGGGGACAGAGGGGATAGGGATAGAGAGAGTGGGGTGAGTTGGCAAATTGGGTGAGAGGGTGTGTGAGAGAGAGGTGAGAGAGAGGTGAGAGAGAGGGAGGGAGGAAAGAGAGAGGGGGAGAGAATGAATGGGATAGAGAGAGGGGGCTAGTGGGACAGATTTGGGAAGAGATTAGTTCTGCCGAGTGGGTGGGAGTGGGTGACACAACAGTGAAAGCAAGGACAGAGCGAATTAAACTCAACTCCTGAGCTCAGGGCCCTGTTCCCTCCCCTTCCGTGAGGAGCATGGCATGGGGCTGAGTCTATATCTCTCCAGCTCAGCTTCTTCAATACAAAGACAAACAATAATATAATTCACTCTGCTGCTTGACACTTCAAAATGAATACTTTTATTATTTACAAATTGAAGTGATAGATGCACTCAATGGGATGGTCCCTTTTCTCGCTGGCCCCTGAGTTGAGAGAAACTTTGAAATGTGTCTCTGTAACCCCCCCCCCCAACCGTGGGGTAAAGTTGGCCAAACCAGTACAGTACCACCCTCAGTCTGTTACTATAGCGATAGGCTGCTTCATTGCTGAAACATTGAGCTAAAATGAGAAAATACCAGATGGATTGAGTAATGAATGAATGTGATTGATTGATGAATGTGGGTAAAGGGATATATCAGCACTGTCTGAACTTAGTCTGGGTCACCACAAATGGTATTTGTGCAGCAACTGTGGAGCTGCAGCATGAAGCTTAACTCACGCAAAAAGGCATCGAGAAACACCGACTGATACCCCAAAGCATGCATCCGGTTCCAGATAGAAAATGCCATTAATGTTAACCATAACAGGATGAAATTGGCCGAGATCGCAAACAGTAAAATGATGGATTTTTTGGGGGGGGGTGTTGGATTTCTGTGTCAGACTGAGCATCCCCATTAGTGTGAGCCCAGAGTCTTCTTTGTGCTCTGCTGGTCACTAAAATGTGTCTGATGGTGAAAACATTGAGCAGCCGAATCAGGAGAAGTGGGAGAGTCGGTGTTAGAATGTGGTGGAGGGACTTGACTGTAACCCAGATGCGGGAGGATTGACCACCGACAGATATATCACCAGGCAATGTTCCACAGCAAATACAGAGCTGTGAGCATAAAATACCACAAAGTGTTCTTTAAACAGCTCAGCACAGTCCCCCGCCCCACTGCTCCCAGAACCACAGCTGCCGCTTTCTCACTGCAATATTTATTTTTCAGCTTCTGGCAACAAATAGACACAAATTGATCAAAGGTGAATGTGACGGTGTACCAGACAGAACAGCAGGGCAGCATGGACATTACACACCGGGATGGACTCCAGGAAATAAAAGCGTTCCTGATAAATAATGGGGGTGTGTCTCAGTATCAGGTCGAGGATAATGACAGTAGATCCACCACTGCCATAGCCCCCAGGTAACGTCTGACACATGGAGACAATCCACTGTCTTTATAAAGCACGACGATGATCGTCACTACGTAAACTGTGAGGAAGGAAAACAAGCCCATTACATCAACCTGAAGGCAAAGTGACCAGTTTGACTGAGGACCCAGTGAGATTTTCAAATGTGTCACTGTATTCCGAAATTTATTGAAAATCTCTAAATTAACAAATAGATAGGTTGTTATTATTTCAAAAAACACAAACACTGGCACGCACCACTCTTCTCCCTCCCCAGCACACAAACTCACAGGCACACATCCAGAAGAACAGATGATTTTCGCAATATTCCCGCACACTCGATCACTCGAGAGCGGACACGGGTCACTTCTTTCCAGTTCCTAAAAGGGAGGGTGGACATGTTGCTGTCCTGATGGATTCTCTCCCAGTTCCTTGAAGACAAACAGAGTTGGCAATTTCTGTCTTTTATTTCAAATTGTGGTCAAGCGTCCATTAGGAAGAAATGTAAATACAGGGAAAACATATTCACCCCTTTGACTGCCTGAGGGGATTTCAAAACTGTGCCACATTCTCCCTGAAACGGGGTCTCTTCCCTCGGAATCTTATCATTTATTCAACAACTGACGTCTGGCTATTCACAAATAATGTCACAATGTGGAGGTATCGGTGTTGGACTGGGATAGACAAAGTTAAAAACCACACAACATCTGGTTATAGTCCAACACGTCTAGTTGGAAGTACTCGCTTTCAGAGTACTGCTCCTTCATCAGGTAGCTCTCTGATGAAAGAGCAGTACTCCAAAAGCAAGTGCTCCCAAATAGACCTGTTGGACTAGAAACTGGTGTTGCGGGATTTTAAACAAATAATGCCAGTTACAGAATGTTCCAGAGGATCTCAGTTACAGAATCTTCTGGAGAATGTCGTTTATAAAATGTTCCAGAGAATATCCGTCATAGAATGTTCTGAGGTATGTTGGTTATAAAATGTGATGGACTCAGAAGGATCCACATCATAAAGGCTCTTCTGCCCAATAAGTTCGGTGAGATCCATTCAACGTCAAGGTGGAAATCTCTCCCCAAACTCAACTCAAACTTCAGTAAGAACAGAGAAGAAAAAGAGGTTGGTAAATGGTGGGGGGATATGGCATTATGAATCAAGGAGAGTATTACAGCAGGTGAGATAACGTGTGTGGACTCATCCACTGAGGTAGTTTGGGCTGAGGGTCGAAACTGGAAAGGAGAGGTCACCCTGTTGGGAATTTTCTATAGGCCTCTGCATTATTCCAGGAAAGGATAGCACAGATGATTCTCGATAGCAGTGAGAGTAACAGAGCTGTTGTTATGGGGGGAAGACAATTACGATGTGATTAGGCAAGATGTAGGATGCATAGGATGAGGAATGAAACTGCAGGGAATGGACACACTTGAAATATGGAGCTTATTCAAGGAACAGCTACTGTGGGTCTTTGATAAGCATATACCTATCAGGCAGGGAAGGAGTTGTCAAGAGAGGGAGCCACGGTTTATGAAAGAAGTTAAAGCTCTTGTAAAGTTGAAGAAGAAGGCTTATGTGAGGATGAGGTGTGAAGGCTCACTTAGAGTTATATGTTAGCCAGAAAAGGTCTAAAGAGAGAGCTAATAATAGCCAGGAAGGAGCATGAGAAATAGTTGGTGGATAGGATCAAGACCCTAACACCTTCTAAGGGTAAATCAGGAATAAAAGAATGACGAGAGTGAGATTAGGGCCAATCAAAGATATCAGTGGGAAGTTGAGTGTGGAATCTGAGGAGATAGGGGAAGTGCTTAATGAATACTTTTCATCAGTATTCATATTGCAAAAGGGCAATGTTCATGAGAATAGAGATACAGGCTATGAGATTAGATGGGATTGCAGTTGACAAAGAGACGGTTTTAGCAATTTTGGAAGATCTGAAAATAGATAAGACCCCTGGCCTGGGTGGGATTTATCCTCGGATTCACTGGGATGCCAAGGAGGAGATTGAAGAGCCTTTAGTTTTGATCTTTGTGTCATCGTTGTCGACAGGAGTAGTGCCAGAAGACTGGAGGATAGCAAATGTTGTTCTCTCGTTTAAGAAGGGGAGTCGGGTCAACCCTAGAAATTATAGGCCAGTGAGCCTTACTTCAGGGTAAAGTATTGGAAAATATTGGAAAAGAGATAGTATTTATAATAATCTGGAAAGGAATAATTTTATTAGGAATAGTCAACACAGTTTTGTGAAGGGTGGGTCGTGCCTCACAGACACTATTGAGTTCTTTGACAAAGTGACAAAACAGGTGGTTGAAGGTAAATTGGTTGATGTGGTATGTTTGGACTTCAGTAAGGCGTTTGGTAAGGTACCACAATGTAGGCTATTGCACAAAATATGGAGTTTCGGGATTGAAGGTGATTTAGCCATTTGGATCACAAATTGGCTAACTGAAAGAAGAGTGTGGTAGTTGATGGGAAATATTCATCCTGGAGCTCAGTTACCAGTGGTGTGCCACAAGGATGTGTTTTGGGGCCACTGGTGTTTTTCAATTTTATAGATGATCTGGATGTGAGTGTATAAGGATTGGTTAGTAAGTTTGCAGATGACACTAAGGTAGGCAGAGTTGTAGATAGTGCCGACCGCTGTTGTGGGTCACAGATACTAAATAAGAGGCAGAGCTGGGCTGAGAAGTGGCAAATTGAGTTTAATGTGGAAAAGTGTGAGGTAGTCCACTTCAGAAGAAGTAACAGGAATGCAGAGTACTAGGCTCATGGTAAAATTCTTGGCAGTGTAGATGAACAGAGAGAATTTGATGTCCAAGTGCATAAACCCATGAAAGTTGCAACCCAGGTTGGCTGGGCTGTTAAGAAGGCATATGGTGTGTTGGCGTTTATTGGTAGGGGGATTGAGTTTCAGCACCATGAGGTCATGCTTCAGCTGTACAAGACACTGGTAAGACCACACCTGGAGTATTGTGTGCAGTTCTGGTCACTGCATTAAGGGAAGGATGGTAAAAACAATGACTGCAGATGCTGGAAACCAGATTCTGGATCAGTGGTGCTGGAAGAGCACAGCAATTCAGGCAGCATCCGAGGAGCTTCGAAATCGACGTTTCGGGCAAAAGCCCTTCATCAGGAATAAAGGCAGAGAGCCTGAAGCGTGGAGAGATAAGCTAGAGGAGGGTGGGGGTGGGGAGAGAGTAGCATAGGTCAGTGGGGGAGGAGATGAAGGTGATAGGTCAGGGAGGAGAGGGTGGAGTGGATAGGTGGAAAAGGAGCTGGGCAGGTCGGACAAGTCCGGAAAAGTCAAGGGGACAGTTTTGCTGGAGGTTAGAAACTAGGATGAGGTGGGGGAAGGGGAAATGAGGAAGCTGTTTAAATCCACATTGATGCCTTGGGGTTGAAGTGTTCCGAGGCGGAAGATGAGGCGTTCTTCTTCCATGCGTCTGGTGGTGAGCGAGCGGCGGTGGAGGAGGCCCAGCAACTCTATATCCTCGGCAGAGTGGGAGGGGGAGTTGAAATGTTGAGCTTTTGCCCGAAACGTCGATTTCGAAGCTCCTCGGATGCTGCCTGAATTGCTGTGCTCTTCCAGCACCACTGATCCATTAAGGGAAGGATGCCGAGCTTTGGAAAGGGTTCAGAGGAGATTTACTCCAATGTTGCCTGGTATGGAAGGAAGGTCCATATGAGCAAAAGCTGAGGAAACTGGGGTGTTTTTCGTTGGAGCCATATAAGATAATCAGAGGGTAGGATAGGCTGGACATTGAGAGCCTTTTTCCTCAGATGCTGAAGGCGAACATTAGGGGACATAGCTTTAAATTGAGGGGTGATTGATATAGGACAGATATCAGAGATAGTTTCTTTATTCAGAGCATAGCAGAGGTGTGGAACAGACTGCCTGCAACAGTAGTAGACTCGCCGACATTAAAGGCATTTAAGTGGACATTGGCCATACATATGGATAATAATGGAACGGTGTAGGTTAGATGGTATCAGATTAATCTCACAGGTCAGCACAACATCGAGTGCCGAAGGGCCTGTATTGTGCTGTAACGTTCTCTGTTCTATGTTCAACTGTCACTTTGTAAAGAAAAACGATAAGGTCAAGACAATACCTGAATCATTTGTATAAGATCCTCTTTTACGAACATACAGATGGCATCCCTTATTCAGAGAGCTCCCCCACCTCCTTTTCCATTTTGTGTATTAATCTCAGCTGTAAAATATCCTGGATATTCAGTTCCCAATATCGGTTACCCTGTCATCGTGTCTGTCTCACCGGACACACGGGATATTTTGATGCAGTTAGTTGGAGGTGGGGAATGGTGAGGGGGAGGTTGTGTTGAACTGTCTATCAAGGAGGAGGCCTTTATCTGAGAAACCATCCTCTCCTTTAACGTGGAGACCTGAAGATGATAGGGATGAACAGAGAGCAGAGAAGAATACGGCACAGGAACAGGCAACTCGGCTCTCCAAGTCCGCACCACCACATTTTACCCTTCCACACTAAAACTGTCTTCATTTACAGGATCTGCACCCCTCACCTCCCTTCCTGTCATGGACTGGTCCAGTTGCTTGTTGAATGCTGCTGTTGTGAACAGCTAACTGTTTCTGATTGAAGAGGCTGTGGCTGCTGCCAGGACAGTCACTATTCACCAATATGATGTACTGTGCATGGTCACACTGCAACATTAAGGTCCAGTCACAAGAACGAGAACACAAAATAACGTCCTAAATGGCCTACCCCTTATTTTCCATCTGGACAGATTGCTGTTTTGTATTGAACAGTGCTGTTTCAGACTGACAATCCTTTGCCTGGCTGCACATTATCTTTATAAATATGTTGCTGCACCTTGGGTTAGTTCTGGACAGCCAGGAAGTGATGTGTTGTTTTGAAATGGCACATGGTATAATGGTGTTAGAATTTAAGACAGGGGCACCAAAGCGTGGGGCAGGTAATAAATCAGGCAGGCATTGTAAAGTAAGTTTCTGCTCTTAAATAAAAAACCTCAGTTTGTCCAGCCTCTACTGATAGCTCATACACTCTTATCCAGGTAAGCCTCCTGTGCATCTTCTCCAAAGCCTTCACACCCTTCCTCCACTCCCCTCTATGGACAAGCCAATTCTGAAAACACACGCAGCCAAGCCAAGATCCCGTGCATTTTAATCTTCTGAACACAAGAAGATACATGTGCGTTGATACAATGCATATTTCCATAGAAACCCTACAGTGTGGAAGCAGGCCATTCATCCCATTAAGTCGACACAGCCACTCGGAAGAACATCCCACCTTTTACCCAGAGCCCAGTAGTCTCACCTACACATCCCTGGACACTATGGATAATTTAGCATGACCATTTCACTGAACCCGTCCATCTTGGGACTGTGGGAGCAAACTGGACCACAGGAAACCCACGCAGACACGGGGAGAACGTGCAAACTCCACACAGACAGTCGCCTGAGGGTGGAATCGAACCCAGGTTCCGAGCGCTGTGAGACAGCAGCGTCAACCACTGAGCCACCGTTCTGCCCTATTTATTAGCTTAATAGACTTCTATCCACAAGCTAATCAGTGATTCTATTCGCTGAAACTTCTTTATACATATGCAAACAAATGAGTTACATTGATTTGCCTTCACACTGGGGTATGTGGGTAGCAGCTGGTAATTGGAGCTCAGTCTCCATTCGATGGCCCTCGTCTCATGGTGAACGGTCCCTCATATTAATGCTATTCGGAATCAGACATGACCTGCTGTATTGCCATTCTGAGTACTTTCTCAAACATGCCTCTGTGCTTGGCGGTCAAAAAAAAAAATCCAGGTGTCACTCCAAAACAGCCTGTTCCCAGATCATAGCCAGGACATTGTCAGCAAAACATACTGCTCCCAATAAACCTTTGTTTCATACATTTTCCTTATTGCCACGTCAAATTAACCCTTAACAATTAACCCTTATTGATTAACCCTTAACAATTAACCCTTATCAATTAACCCCTTATGATTAACTCTTAATGATTAACCCTAAACGATTAACCCTGAACAATTTGGTTGGCAGATATCATTTATGAGCATTCAATTACGTTCAATTCTGGTTGCCACATTATCGGAAAGATGTGGGGTACTTTGGAGTGAGTGGAGAGGAGGCTGGTCATGATGCTGCCTGGATTACAGGGTAGGAGCTACATGGAGAGGCTGAACAAACTAGGGTTGTTATTTCTAAATCAGTGCCTTATTTTGCAGTGCCTGATTTATTACCTACCCCACCTTTTGGTGGCACTGTTGAATGGCAGAGTGAGTAATGTAGTATTTGGGGAAATGCAGTATTTGGGGATTCACGGATACTGGTGCAGATTTGGATCAAACCTGTTTGTGGTACGTGTTTGAAGTTCAAGTGGTTTCAGTTCCGAGTTTATGAGCTGGAGGCGGCGCAGCAGGTACTGCGACACATCGCCGGGGTGAGGGTGGGGGGTATATTCCCTGATGTCACTCACAGCCCATGAGATTGGATCTTCTGATTTGGTCAGTGTTCAAGGACAAGAGAGTGTGACTGTGAATTAGGCAGGTGTGGGAGAGCAGAGGACAGCACTGCAAGAGTTTGCAACCTTCCAGCAGATTGAAGATTATTTCTGCTTGTCTGGATGTGGGGAGACAGAGGAGGATGGAACTGAACATGGCACACTGATGCAGGAAGTCACTCATGAGGAGGATTAATAAGGAGTGCAGTGGGTGTAAGCGAAGGTATAGTGAGTGGGATCGGCATTGCTTTTTGAAGCAAACTGCATGAGTGCGAACGGCTGTGTTCGCTGCTGAGTTCCAGGGTTTCTGGGTAACTGCATGTGTCCAAACCGCTGTGTTAATTGTTGGGTGCCAGGGTTTCTGGGTAACTACATGTGTCCAAACGGTTGTGTTCGCTGTTGGGTGCCAGGGTTTCTGGGCAACTGCTCAGGCCTAGAGAGGAACCTGGAATGAGAAAGAAGGATCCCGTTGTTGTGGTCCATACAGGTCACAATGACATAGGCTGGACAAATAGAGGATATCTGCTCTGTAAAGGGGGACCTTTATCTCTTAACTAACTGTGTTCATCCTGTTGATAACTGTCACAAACAGTTCAGAGTAAGATACCCTTACTGTTTATAACAGCCCCTCTGCTAACATACTTTAAACTTCTCCAACCAAGCAGGTAAACCCCCACCCATGAGCTCCAGGATACTGGGCCCAGTCCAACTGAGGCACAATTCGACCCTTTTGAATAGCCCCTGACCCATCAATGTTTACAATGCCACAGGGACAGCAGCAGGCCCTCCTGCACCATGTCTCAGATCGCAATAATCCCTCACATGTGCCAGTTTTATTACAAATGTGGTTCATTAACCAGTTTGAACTCACATCAATGGTTGTTAACCCCAGCCAGGGATTGACATGATCATGGCCCGATGCTCAGTGGTTCGCACTGCTACCCCACAGCAGCAGGGACCCGGGTTCAATTCCAGCCTCGGGCGACTGTCTGTGTGGAGTTTTCATATTCTCCCCGTGTCTGCGTGGGTTTCCTTCGGGTGCCCTGGTTTCCTCCCACACTCCAAAGATGTGCAGGTTCAGTGAAATGGCCATAGCGCTCAGGGAGGTGCAAGCTAGGTGGATTGGCCAAGATAAATTACCCCTAGTGCTCAGGGAGGTGCAGGCTAGGTGGATTGGCCAAGATAAATTACCCATAGTGTTCAGGGAGGTGCAGGCTAGGTGGATTGACCAAGATAAATTACCCATAGTGTTCAGGGAGGTGTATGCTAGGTGGATTGGCCATGGTAAATTACCCATAGTGCTCAGGGACGTGCAGGCTAGGTGGATTGGCCATGGTAAATTACCCATTGTGTTCAGGGATGTGCAGGCTAGGTGGATTGGCCAAGATAAATTACCCATAGTGCTCAGGGATGTGCAGGCTAGGTGGATTGGCCATGGTAAATTACCCATAGTCTTCAGGGATGTGCAGGTTAGGTGGGCTAGTCATGGTAAATATAGGATGGGGGATGGGTCAGGGTGGGATTCTCTTCGGAATGTTGGTATAGACCAGTTGGGCCAAATGGCCTATTTCCACTCTGATGGGATTCTATGATCATGCATACTCATGAACTATATGTTTTATTTCTATCCTTGGCAGATTAGGTCAGTTGTCAGAGCATACTAAGACTTGGAGAGAGGCCAAACTACAGAACGCTGTGACTTAAAGCTGGAGGAGATTCAACTGAGTCAAGCTGTTCACTGGATTCACTGTCACACAGAAATGAAAAGGATTAAGAGGAGATGCACTCCCTTTGCACTGTTATAAGGAAAGCAAAAACTTTGCATCCTGCATCAGGAACTTCTCTGGAGCCGTAATCTCAGCCTGATCCTATGAAAGGCTTCACAGAAGGTGAAGAAGGAAATGCTGTTGGTTATTGGTGCCTTGCTGCTTATTCAGTGCACTCCTGCTCTCGGAGGTTTCCGGGGACATTTCTCAGGTATACTCCTGCACTGTCTCACCAGGCTGTTTGCAGACAGTTTTTAGGTTAACTCTGATCAGCACTTTGATGCTTTACTGAAGCTGATTCTGAAATTCTAATGAAGATTAAAGAATATAATTGTAACCAGGCCCATGTGTATTTGTTAACTGGTGGCTCAGCATGGAGAGGGAATGGATTTGAGCTGATTCAAGTCGATCAGTACCAAAAGGCAAATTCCTTGCTCGTGGGAAGTTAGAATACTGTGTTGCAGTCAGTACCCTGACACAGTTTGTACACAGCACTAATGTATTGGACAGTGGGAGAATTCCTCTCAGAGAATGTTCACTTTTCTCTACTGTGAAGAGTGAATTGGAAATTCTTTTAAAGCTTTTACCTTAACAGTCTCTTGTCTCATTCTACAGATGCAGGTAGGGTGAGTTCTAAGTACTGCAGATATTTACATAACTAGTTTACATACGTGGGTCAGATTATCAAAAAAAAACAAGTGAAGGCAGGAATGTGAGAAATTTTAAACGGTTTGATTTATCTTTAAGCTTTTAAACAATGGAATGTCAGCAACACTAGCAAGGACAGTGTTTATCTCTACTTGCCCTTGAAAGGGCTGTCCTGCTGTGCTGTTTCCTCGTTCAGTTCACAGCCAGTTACATTGCTGTCGGTCTGGAGTCCTGTGGAGACCAGATTGGGTGAGGGTAGGAGATTTTCTTCCCTGAAGGGAGTTGGTGAAGCAGATGTGGTTTTAAACAATTTGTTGATATTGTTATGGACACTATTAGTGAAACTGGGATTTGATTCCAGCATTTATGAAATGAATTTAACTTCAAAAAGCTGCCTTGGTGGGGTTTTAGCCTCTGTTCCCAGAACATTAACCCCTTCACGTCGAGCCCAGTGACAGTATCACTACACCATCATTCCTGAATTTATTTGTTTGATGAATACAGCAGCCACCACAGAGATCAGCTACTAAGAAGGTGGTCATCGTCATGGAAACAGATGGCTGCCAACTTGGTTTACTGAGGATTGGAGTGACCAAGCTGTGGGGTTGCTGACACAATCCACCGTGGGAGAGCTGCATTGTTGATGATTTGGGTTTTAAACGAGACATTGAATGAGTATGTGATCTACTAATTCCCAGGACCAGAAATTTCCAGTGCTGCTGTTTGAAGGATTGGGAATTCGACCGATGTCTTGGAGAACATCATTCTGTCAGGAGGACAGAACACGGACATCCCGGCCTGTCAGGAGGCCGGAACACGGACACCCCGGCCTGTCTGGAGAACCGAACACGGACACCCAAGCCTGTCAGGAGGCCTGAACACCGACACCCCGGCCTGTCATGAGGCCTGAACACGAACACCAGGGCCTGTCAGGTGGTCCGAACATGGACACCCCGGCCTGTCAGGAGGCCTGAACACGGACACCCCGGCCTGTCAGGAGGCCTGAACACGGACACCCCGGCCTGTCAGGAGGTCCGAACACGGACAACCCGGCCTGTCAGGAGGTCCGAACACGGACACCCCTCCCTGTCAGGAGGTCCGAACACGGACACCCCGGCCTGTCAGGAGGACCAAACACGGACACCCCAGCCTGTCAGGAGGACTGAACACGGACACCCCAGCCTGTCAGGAGGACCGAACACGGACACCCCGGCCTGTCAGGAGGACCGAACACGGACACCCCGGCCTGTCAGGAGGACCGAACACGGACACCCCGGCCTGTCAGGAGGACCGAACACGGACACCCCGGCCTGTCAGGAGGACTGAACACGGACACCCCGGCCTGTCAGGAGGACCGAACACGGACACCCCGGCCTGTCAAGAGGACCGAACACGGACACCCCGGCCTGTCAGGAGGACAGAACACGGACACCCCGGCCTGTCTGGAGGACAGAACACGGACACCCCGGCCTGTCTGGAGGACAGAACACGGACACCCCGGCCTGTCTGGAGGACAGAACACGGACACCCCGGCCTGTCTGGAGGACAGAACATGGACACCCCGGCCTGTCTGGAGGACAGAACATGGACACCCCGGCCTGTCTGGACAACCGAACACCGACACCCCGGCCTGTCAGGAGGCCCTAACACGGACATCCCGGCCTGTCAGGAGGCCCGAACACGGACACCCCGGCCTGTCTGGAGGCCTGAACACGGACACCCGGCCTGTCTGGAGGCCTGAACACGGACACCCGGCCTGTCAGGAGGCCTGAACACGGATGCCCCGGCCTGTCTGGAGACCTGAACATGGAAGCCCCGGCCTGTCAGGAGGCCTGAACACGGATGCCCCGGCCTGTCTGGAGACCTGAACATGGACACCCCGGCCTGTCAGGAGGCCCGAACACGGGCACCCCGGCCTGTCAGGAGGCCCGAACACGGGCACCCCGGTCTGTCAGGAGGCCCGAACACGGGCACCCCGGTCTGTCAGGAGGACCAAACACGGGCACCCCGGTCTGTCAGGAGGACCGAACACGGGCACCCCGGTCTGTCAGGAGGCCCGAACACGGGCACCCCGGTCTGTCAGGAGCCCCGAACACGGGCACCCCGGTCTGTCAGGAGGCCCAAACACTGACACCCCGGCCTGTCAGGAGGCCCGAACATGGACACCCTTCCTGTCAGGAGGCCCAAACACGGACACCCCGGCCTGTCAGGAGGCCCGAACACGGGCACCCCGGCCTGTCAGGAGGACCGAACATGGATACCCCAGCTTCTCAGGAGGACCGAACATGGTGGCCCCGGCCTGTCATTAGGGCCGAACACGGACACCCCGGCCTGTCAGGAGCACTGAACACGGGCACCCCGGTCTGTCAGGAGAGCCGAACACGGACACCCAAGCCTGGCAGGCGGACAGAACACGGACACTCTAGCCTGTCAGGAGGACAGAACACAGACACCCCGGCCTGTCAGGAGGCCCGAGCACGGACACCCCAGCCTGTCAAATGTCACTTGTTAATTGTTTGAACAAATGGACCCCAACACTTGCTACCAAATTGTGTAAACACTTCATCAGTCAGGGCATTGAGTATCGAAGTTGGGAAGTTATGTTGCACTCAGTCTTTTTCACAGGATTGGGGAATCGAAAACTTGAGAGCATCAGTTAGAGATTAGAGGGGATAGAATAAAAGTGAACCTGAGGGGCAACGTTTTTACACAGAGGGTGGTACACATGGAATGATCAGCCAGTGGAAGTGGTTGAGGTGAGTACATTAACAACATTTAAAAGGCATTTGGACAAATATATGGATATGAAAGTATTAGAAGTATGGGCCAAGTGCTGGGAAATGGGGTTAGTGTGGATGGAAATTCTGTGCTATAGGACTCTACAATCCATATCAAAAATGAGGCACTGGAAAATCACAGCTGGTCAGGCAGCATCCGAGGAGCTGGAGAGTCGACATTTCGGGCATAAGCTCTTCATCAGGAATGTGGAGGATGGTGGTTTTCTGACTGTGTTCAGAACACTCTGTGACTGCCAAACCCTCCCGTGCCTGGTGAAGCTGAGAAGGATTCGAGCTCAATGTCAAACCTTTGCCTCTGGTGTAAAGCTGTGGTTTGTAAACTTCACTGCTGGCTGTTACATTTCTTGCATTAGGAACATCGGAACAATTTGGGACATAGACCATTCAGTCCCTCAGTCCCACTTCACCATTTAACAAGAACATGAATGACCTGTTCACGATCTTAAATCCACATTGTTGCCTTCTCCTGATGACGTTTCATTCCTCTGACTGGGGTGGGAGAGCTCGATCCCAGTTCTGGGGCCACTGGCACCAGGAGAGGGAGAAGTGGGTGGGGCTGGGGTGCTTTATACTGAACGGGGGACAGCTTACACCAGAACCACCTTACAAACTGCAAAACTGGAGAAGCACACAAGGGTCAGTTGTGGAAAAATGTGGTAAGTCAAAGAGCCAAAGTGAGACAGAAAGATAATAATATGGGAAACAAAGGTTTGAGGATGGGACAGAGAGATAGACAGAGGAAATTCAAACGAGATGTTATAACGTTAAGAAAACAAAAGTAAAGGTGCTGTATCTGAGTGCGTGTAGTATTCATAACAAATTTAATAAATTGATAGCATACCGTTTCAACAAGAACAGGCGCCCTTTACTGACAGGAATAGGAGAATATCTTTCCCTCAGGCAGTTGTGTGACTTTGGATCACTGCCTCAGCAGGTGGTGGAGACAGGGTCATTGGATATGTTGAAGGCAGAGATGGATAGATTCTTGTTCAGCAGGGGAACCAGGGGTTATAACCATTGGTGATGTTGGGGTTAGATCGGAATGTGGAATTCATAATGCAACCAGATCAGCTTTGACCTTATCGAATGACACAGAAGGCCCCAGGCCCAAATAACCAACTTTAACTCCTAGTCTGCACATTCCTGCTGCACCTTTCTCAAGTTACCTTCTGGAATTCAGAAAGCTTTTACAATTAACTGAAGGACACTGTTAGAGGCCTACAATTGGCTTGGGAGCTGGGGAATGTGAGAGTCTTGAGGTTTTTTTTTAGGTAATTCTAGTTATTTCTTAAATCAGCAATGGACTAAAGACAAAACATTTAATGTCTTATTTCTCAATAGTCATTTCTAACAGTTAATTGTTCATTTAGCAATTAATTAAAGTTTATACATTTAATAAAGACTATGAGAAACAGGAGCAGAAATTAGGCCATTCAGCTCATCGACTCTGCTCCTCCATTCCATCACGGCTGATACGTTTCTCAACTCAATCCTCCCACTTTCTCGCCGTGACCCTTGGTGTCCTTGACAATCCCCTTGTCCTGACAGTGACCCACCCTCACAGTGACCCGGCCTCACAATGAGCCGGCCACACAGTGACCCATCCTCACAGTGTCCCGTCCTCACAGTGACTCACCCTCACAGTGTCCCGTCCTCACAGTGACTCACCCTCACAGTGACCCATCCTTACAGTCTCCCATCCTCACAGTGACCTGTCCTCTGTGTTCCATCCTCACAGTGAACCATCCGCATAATGACCCGTCCTCCCTTTGACCCATCCTCACAGTGACCCATCCTCACAGTGTCCGGTCCTCACAGTGACCCGTCCTCACAGTGACCCATCCTCACAGTGTCCGGTCCTCACAGTGACCCACCCTCACGGTGACCCACCCTCAGTGACCCGTCCTCACAATGACCCATCCTCACAATGACCCGCCCTCTCAGTCACCCGTCAACACATTGACCCATCCTCACAGTGACCCATCCTCACAGTGACCCGCCCTCTCAGTCACCCGTCAACACATTGACCCATCCTCACAGTGACACATCCTCACAGTGACCCATCCTCACAGCGACTCATCCTCACAGCGACCCATCCTCACGGTGACCCATCCTCACAGCGACCCTTCCTCGCAGTGACCCGTCCTCGCAGTGACCCGTCCTCGCAGTGACCTGTCCTCACAATGACCTGTCCTCACAGTGACATGTCCTCGCAGTGACCCATCCTCACGGTGACCCGTCCTCGCAGTGACCCATCCTCACGGTGACCCGTCCTCGCAGTGACCCGTCCTCGCAGTGACCCGTCCTCGCAGTGACCCGTCCTCACAATGACCCGTCCTCGCAGTGACCCATCCTCACGGTGACCCGTCCTCACAGTGACCTGTCCTCACAGTGACCTGTCCTCACAGTGACCCGTCCTCACAGTGACCTGTCCTCGCAGCGACCCGTCCTCACAGCGACCCATCCTCACAGCGACCAATCCTCACTGTGACCCATCCTCACTGTGACCCACCCTCACAGTGACCCACCCTCACGGTGACCCACCCTCACAGTGACCCATCCTCACAGTGACCCATCCTCACAGTGACCCATCCTCACAGTGACCCATCCTCACAGTGACCCGTCCTCACGGTGACCCATCTCAGAGTGACCAGTCCTCACAGTGACCCGTCCTCGCAGTGACCCATCCTCATGGTGACCCATCTCAGAGTGACCCGTCCTCGCAGTGACCCGTCCTCGCAGTGACCCGTCCTCGCAGTGACTGGCCTCACAATGACCTGTCCTCGCAGTGACCCATCCTTACGGTGACCCGTCCTCACAGTGACCCGTCCTCACAGGGACCCGTCCTCACAGGTACCTGTCCTCACAGTGACCCGTACTCACAGTGACCTGTCCTCGCAGTGACCCGTCCTCGCAGTGACCCTTCCTCACAGTGTCCTGTCCTCACAGTGACCTGTGCTCACAGTGACTCACCCTCACAGGGACCCGTCCTCACAGTGACCTGTCCTCACGGTGTCCCGCCCTCACAATGTCCCGCCCTCACAGTGACCCGTCCTCACAGTGACCCGTCTGGACAATGACCCATCCTCTCAGTGACCCATCCTCATGGTGCCCCGCCCTCACAGTGGCACATCACCACACTGAACCGTCCGCACAGTGACCCATCCTCACAGTGAGCTGTCCTCACGGTGACCTGTCCTCACGGTGACCACTCCTCAGAGTGACCCATCCTCACAGTGACCCATCCTCACAGTGTCCTGTCCTCACAGGGGCCCCTCCTCACAGGGACTCCTCCTCACATTGACCCATCATCACGGTGACCTGTCCTCACAGTGACCCGCCCTCAGTGTTCTGTCCTCACAGTGACCGGTCCTCACAGTGACCCACCCTCACAGTGACCTGTCCTCACGGTGACCCCTCCTCACAGTGACCCCTCCTCAAAGTGACCCGATCCTCACAGTGACCCTCCTCACAGAGACCCCTCCTCACAGTGACCCCTCCTCACAGTGACCCATCCTCACAGTGACACGTCACCCTGTGTGGGATGTAAAGCCTGTTTCAGGGTTTATACAAATCTTTCCTCCTGATTGTTAGTCACAGGATGATGTGGAGCCTATCTCTCATGTCTGAGTCACTGAATTTCCATGTATTCCTTGAACACCTCTGCCACAAACTGTGGACAATTGTCATTCTCAACTTTTTCAGGTTCCTTAACCTGGCAAATATTTCATCCAATCTGTCTGCTGTTGTTTCCACTGATACCAACTTCAAAGCTGTTCCCTCGGGCCATTAGGAGTGTGTGTCTGTGATCACTAGTAACATCTGTCTCTCTCCAAATCCTGTGAAATCAACATGAATCTGCTGTCATGGTAACTGAGGCCATTCCCACAGGTGAAGGGACAACATTGGCATTGCCTTCCTTACCATTGCAGAGAATTCCCATGATTCCACTTTCATCTCAGGCTGGGAGTCCACAATTGGCCACCAAAAATAGCTGGTGGCTACTAATTTCATTCGCATTATGCTGGGGTGTACTTGTTCAGTATCTTTCTTCTTTATTGGGGGCGGGTGGGGGGGGAGGAATACCAACTCTCCCATGACACACCATACTGATATGGACAATTCCCAGCTCATGGACAGGTAAGGGAGTAACTCTGGGCCATTTCTATGACCAGTCCTTCCTCTCAGGATTAAGTTCATCAAGAAGCCCAAGTGGGCATCATTCCAAGTATCAATCTGCACCTAACTCGCTGACACTGGTATCTCCTCTTCCCGGGAAAGGTACATAATCCTGAGGTTCCAGTCTGGAACATCGTTATTTCTCAGCAGTGCTAACCTTGACACAGCATCTGTGTTGCTGCTCCTCTCTGCCTGTCAGTGTCTGACAGAACCCGTGCCCATCTCTACAGGCGTACTGCCTCCTTTGATAATATCCCATATGCAGGTCAAAACTGGAGGTTACCATCGTGTGGTCTGTCCACAGCACTCAGTGCCTGCTGGAAAGGAAATGGGAGAACTTCACAATGCGAAACTCCATGTCCAATCCTTCCGTTTCCACTTGGGTATACTTCCTCTCCATCTTTGTTAGTGACCTTGACGTGAACGTGATGGACCTTTCCTTTCTATGCGGTAAGGTGTGTGACAGTACAGTACCAGCCCCGTAGGTAGGGTGTACTAACTGTACTGGCAACTGTACTAACATCCTAACTGTACTGTAACAGTACACACATGCTGACTGTACCGGAACTGTACTAACATACTAACTGAACTGGCAACTTTGACTCATAATGGGTCAATAGTTCTGACCTTTTTAAAGCGTGCATCAAATCCCTGTCAGCTGTTTCCCATTTTCACTGCCGCCCTTCCCCAGCAGTGGTTTTAGTATGATAGTTTGTGTCTGATCTGACCTGACTTTCTTCAGTCATTTACAAGGCCCAAGATCGATCTCATTTCCTGGACTTGAGGCCTTCCTGATAGCTTCCACCTTCTTGAGTCCCTTGTGCAGAACCATGGATTATATGGCACAGGTACTCTATAGAAGCATGATATTGTTACCATCGCAGAAACAAGATTGAGAGAAGGGCTGGACTGGCAACTAAACATTCCAGGGTTACAGGATCTTTCGGCGAGACAGAAGAGGCTGTAAATAATGTCGCACTATTAATTCAAGAGAGAGATGATATCTCGGCAGGATCCTCAAACGAGGCTTTGTGAGTAGAATGTGGGAATGTTAAGGCGAGAGCTACTTTACTGAGAGTGTATTCTCGGCCCCCAAAGAGTCTGTGGGAAATAGAACTGCAAACAGCAAACGGAAAGGTGGAAGAGTAATAATTGGGTAATTAAACAAGCGCTCGCGAATTTGGGATATTCATAGGGTTAAGGATTTAAAGGGGGTGAATTTTTTTAAATGTATCCAGGCGGGTTTCTGTATCAATGTGTCGAAGACCAAACAAGGGCCAATGCTGGACCTGGTTCTGGGGAAAGAAGCTGGATAAGTGATCGATATGGCACTGGGAGGACAGTTTAGTGACAGCGACACGGTACAATCTGGTTAAAAAATGTTCTGGACAAGGAGGAAATGGCCTGCAAAGGTTAGTTTTGAATTGGGGAAGGCTGATTTTATTTGAATATAGCACAGTCTGGCCACAGTACATTGGGAACAGCTCCATGTAAATAATGTCGCACTATTAATTCAGGAGTCAACCACTGCATGAAGGAGAAATGATATCTTGGCAGAATCCTCAAACAAGGCTTTGTGAGTAGAATGTAGGAATGTTAAGGTGAGAGCTACTTTACTGAGAGTGTATTCTCGGCCCCCAAAGAGTCTGTGGGAAATAGAACAGTAAACTGCAAACAGAAGGGTGGAAGAGTAATAATTGGGTAATTAAACAAGCGCTCGCGAATTTGGGAAATTCATAGGGTTAATGATTTAAAGGGGGTTAATTTTTTAAATGTATCCAGGCAGGTTTCTGTATCAATGTGTCGAAGACTCAACAAGGGCCAATGCTGGACCTGATTCTGGGGAAAGAAGCTGGATAAGTGATCGATGTGGCAGTGGGGGGACATTTTAGTGACAGCGACATGGTACAATCTGGGTAAAAAATGTTCTGGACAAGGAGAAAATGGCCTGCAAAGGTTGGCCTTGAATTGGGGAAGGCTGATTTTATTTGAATATAGCACGGTCTGGCCACAGTACATTGGGAACAGCTCCATTTAGGTAAGTCTACAGGAGAGCAATGAGGGGAGGGGCATTCAGACTGGAGCTGGGAAGAGTACAAGAGCAACATGGCACCTTTCAAGAGAAATGTAGGAGCAATAGGTTCAGGGAATGCTGGATGTCTCAGACAATTCAACTCTGGATAACGAAGAGGAGTAGAGTTTTTAGCAAGTCCAAAGGGAACAATTCAGTTGCAACCCTACAGGAATACTGGAAATGGAGAAGGGAGCTTAATAAAGCAAAAGGAAGAGCAACAAGTGGGAATGAGAAAGAACTTGGGAACAGGATTAGGGAGAATCCTAAAGATATTTTAGAAATGCGTTAAAAGGAAGAGGTTAACCAGGGAATGTGTAGGGTGGTTTGGGGACCCAGGGGGCAAGTTGTGAAAGCATAAGATATCGGAAGGGTGTTGAATGACTCTTCAGTCTTCACTCGGGAAAAGGAGAACATAGCTATGGAATTCAGCAAAATGGGCTGTGAGAGATTTGTACAGTTTGACATGGGAAATGGGAAGGTGTTGGAGGCTCTGCTGGGCTTAAAACAGACAGCTCCCGTGGCCTGGATAAATTGCATCCCGGGTTGCTGTGGGAGATGAGGCAGGAAATTGTGGGAGATCTGACACAAATTTTTAATTCCCCTCTAGCCATATTGGAAGTGCCACAGGACTGGAGGGTGGCTAATGTGGCTTCACCTTTAAAACAGGTTGATAGAGATGAACCAGGAAATTACAGAACGATGAGTCTCATGTCAGTGGTGGGGCAACTATTGGAAAATATTCTGAAGGAGCGAATTGATTATTCACAGATCCATGAAGTTGGCAGAGAATGTGAATAGGATCGTTAAGAAGGAAGATCAGGCACTTGTTTTCATTTGTTGTGAAATGGCATACTAGAGCAAGGAGGTAATGTTGAGATCATACAGAACTTTGGTTAGGCAACAGCTGGAGTACTGTGTATAGTGCTGGTCACTTCACTGTGGGAAGGATGTGATAGCACTGGAGGGGATACAGAGGAGATTGTCCAGGGTGTTGCCGAGTATGGAGAAATTGAGCGATACAGAGAGACGAGATAGACTTGGAGTGTGTTCTTTCGAGCAGAGAAGGTTGAGGGGAGACATAATTGCGGTATTTAAGGCTGAGTGGTATGGACAGGCTGAATAGACAGCAGCCGTTCCTATTGGCTGAGGGGTCAGTCACACATGGGCATAGCTGTAGGGCGAGGGGCAGGATTTAGAGGGGATTTGGGCAAAAACGTTTCCTCAGTGGCTAGTGGGAATCTGGAATGGACTGCCTGGAAAGGTAGTGGAGGCTGGAAACCTTACAAACTTTAAAAAAAAAATGGATGAGCACTTCACACATCAGTGTATTCAAGGAGATGGGGCAAGTGCAGGAAATTGGGATGAGTGGACTTTCAGTGGGAGGTATGTTGGTTGATGGGCTGAAGGGCCTGTTCTGTGCTTTATGATTCAGTGAATGTATGTGTCAGTGGCAGGTCGGACTCCTCATCACCCCCATCTGTGACAGACCCATCTATGATAATTTCTTTCCCCCAACCAGCCCACTGAATTGGTCTCCTATGAGCGGAATGGGGCATTGATCCACTCTCAGTAATGGGTTGACTGTGACCTTAAAATCACCAGAAATGCTCACCATGCTACCTTTTATTAATACCAGAATGATTGGAGTGACCCATTCACTGGTTCCAATGCTCGCAGGTTCACTAGCTGTTCCAGTTCCACCTCCATTTTAGGCCGGATGGTATTTGGCACCAGACAAAGCTTCAGACTCTTTGGACCAGCGTGCTGCTTTAGCTAAAGATTAGCTTCTACTCCTTTCATTTCCCCCAGGGTTACCTTGAAGACATCTTTGTACCTGCACAAAATCTCTTGCAAACCCATTTATGAGTCCACCAGCCTGTTAACCTGTTCCTGATTTTACTTTAACATCTGTAATCTGAAATGTCTACATAATGTCGGATTGCCACCTTTCACTCCGTACAGAGGCAGTTCGCCCACCGGGCTCTTAGTTGTATATTTACCAGTTCATACCCCTCCAGCAGCCCCACATGTTCTGTAGATATCCACAGTGTAATCCTGGCAGGCTTCAATGGCAGTGACAGTAACCATTGATTCAAGGATTAGAGACATCACTGCCCCTGTATCCACTTCAAGGTTTATGTCTTACTCCGTATTTTGGGAAGAACCCAGAAACTCTCAGCTTCACTCTGTACCATCAGGATGTCTAACCAAAGCTCTGCTGACTCTGGGCCTTCTGGTCCTCCCACACACCCGGCTGATTCCTGTCTACCCACTTGCAGGCCTCATCTACCTTATGCCTTTTCCTAGAAATTGTCTCCTTTCGACTCCACTTCTCTTGTTGACGTGGTCCATGGGGATTTTGGGTAATGTGACCCATTCGCTTCTGCCTGCAGCTCTGAGCTTCTCGAGTCCAGCATGTTGACTCCATGTGCCCACTCTTGCCATCTTGGTGCCATTCTACGCTTGGTACCGAACCGTCCTGATCTACCCCCACTCTATGCAGCTGGGCCTAGCCAATTGCGTTGTTTCATTGGCAGTCAACTCTATTGAGGTGGCAACCTCAAAAGCTGTTGAAACCCAGGTCTCTCCTCGTTAGGAGATTCTGTTGAATAGCTTTGTGTCAGACGCCACAAACCAAGTGGTCCCTCAGGGCATCAGAAATGAACTTCCAGATTCATAATCTTCCACTAACCTCTGCAAGGCTGCCTCCAACTGGCAGATGGATTCTCCTTCCTGCTGGACCTGTTTATAGGAATGGAAGATAGTCAATGGCCTAATGGTAATATCGCTGGACTGTTAATCCAGAGAGTCAGGAAATGTTCTGGAGACTGCGGTTCGAATCCTGCGATGGCAGATGAATTCAATAAATAAATGTCATGACCATGAATCCATCTTCGATTGTTGAAAAACCCATGTATTTCACCAATGCAGTTTCGGGAAGAAAACTGCCATCCTTACCTGGTCTGGCTTACGTGTGACTCCAGTCCCCAGCAACGTGGTTGACTTTTACCTGCCCTCTGGGCAATTAGATTAGATTAGATTAGATTACATTACAGTGTGGAAACAGGCCCTTCGGCCCAACATGTCCACACCGACCCGCCGAAGCGCAACCCACCCATACCCCTACATTTACCCCTTACCTAACACTACGGGCAATTTAGCATGGCCAATTCACCTGACCTGCACATCTTTGGGCTGTGGGAGGAAACCGGAGCACCCGGAGGAAACCCACGCAGACACGGGGAGAATGTGCAAACTCCACACAGTCAGTCGCCTGAGGCAGGAATTGAACCCGGGTCTCAGGCGCTGTGAGGCAGCAGTGCTAACCACTGTGCCACCGTGCCACCCACCAATTAGGGCTGGGCAATAATGCTGCTGAGCCAGTGTCGCCCTCAGCCCATGAATGGATAACGAGGAAGTACTGCAATCGTGTATAACATTGGTGCAAAGTAACTCTCCAACACTTTGCACAGAGTTTGGAATGTCATTTCCACGGGTCTCTCTGCTGGCACGAGAGGTCACGTGACGTCTTATTCTCAATGGTGCTCAGGAAAACCGGTACCATTGAGTCGTCAGCCACTTTCTTTGCCCCTGCCTCATGTTGGTGGCTGATGTGGAAACCCTAAACCCAGTCAAAAAGATCATTTCGGATCCACACCCGAAGCAGCAGACGCTGCTTGGAGCAGGTGTTGGGAAATGAGCTTTTGTATTCAGCGAGCATGGACACGTTGGGTTGAATGGTCACTTTCTGTGCTTGAACCTTTTCGTGTTTCCAGGGAAATGCGAGTGTTCCCTTCTTTCAGTTCCATGGAAAGCCTTTGGCTGCGGTTCAGGTTGGAGTGTGAGATTGTGAATGTTGCAGAACTACCCGTGTGGGGAGAGGTTGTCAAAGTGACACTGACTGACCCTGTTTTCTCATTGTTTGTCCCACCCCCTCCCTGTTCCATCACTACAGGACGTCCAATAACCTGTCCCTAACTTGTTTTTTCAGTCTACATGGGACGGTTCAACAAGCCGGGTACAAAATGTCGTGCTGGCCCTTGTGAACCAGAAGAGAAACTTTTCCCACTGCAACGCCCTGGCCTTTTGGATTGTTGTAAAATGATGGAGTGGAAAGTCCTGTAGAGATGGATTCCCATTGCAGCCTGCAACCTCCTCTCTCCAAGGAAACCTTCATACAGTGGATGCCATTCGGTTGTTCGGGGGAGGAGAATCCTGGAATTGTACAACCACATTCTCAATCATGGCCTGAACTCCTCAATAACACACTTTGTATTGATCAGAAATCATATCAATAAGCAATTCCTATTTAAGGTCAATGTGCCTGTGATTGGGCTGTCTGTGGAGAACAAGACTTGGGAGAATGCTGGGGGTAAGGAAAAGTGAGATGGAAGAGGAATCCACTTCAGGAAATGCAGACTGACCCATTTGGTAAAGGACAGGAGTACTGAATCTGACACTAACACTGCACCATACGATCACTCCTTGAGCTCATGTTATTGACAGGATTTGAAATTTAAGGCACAATGAGTTATTTAGTAACGTGGTTAATCTTGAATATATCAGGTCATGGAATTGTTTCATCTGCCTGCACGGCAAATCTCGCTCTCTCTCTCTCTCTCTCATGCATCGACATATCCTTATTCAAAACAAAATCCTGCAGATGCTAGAAATCCGAACCCCAAACACAGAGAATGCTGGAGAAACTCAGCAACTTGCGTGCAAAGAGAAACAATGTTAACGTTTTGAGTCTGGATAACTCTTCTTCAATACTCCCTCAGAAACACTTCAGAACTGCATTCTGAAGGAGAGACAGACTGTAATGGAAATGGTGACTTTGTTTCTCTCTCTGCAGATGCTGGGAGAAAGTGAGGACTGCAGATGCTGGAGATCAGAGTCAAAAGTGCAGTGCTGGAAAAGTACACCTGTGCAGGCAACATCTGAGGAGCAGGAGAGTCGACGTTTCGAGCATAAACTCTTCATTGCATTCCTAATGGGATGTTGTGGAAGTGTCCAGGGTCCTGTCTGTTGCCTGGAGACCTTGCAACAAACAAATCGTCGTCTTGAAGAGAAGGCCACCACAACCACATTCCCATCAGGAAGGGGGCAAGGCCGGTGACAGGCGCTGCCCAGGAATGAAGATCCCATTGGTGGAAGTTCCATTGAGTGAGAGGTATCAGCCAATCAGTATCGAGCCAAAGAGAAAGTGCCTACTCCGCGCAATCGTGGAGGATGAAGGACAAAGAGAAGGGACCTTCTAGAGGTGTCTAAAATCATGAAAGGTAAGGACAGGGTGAATGCACTCATCTTTTTTCCAGGTTTGGGGAATCAAGGACGAGAGAGCATCAAGGGGAAAGAATAAAAGGGAACCTGAGGGGCAACTTTTTTACTCAGACGGTGGTACGCATATGGAATGAGCTGCCAGCGGAATTGGTTGAGGGGGTTACATTAACATTTAAAAGGCATTTGGACAAATACATTGATAGGAAAGGTTTAGAAGGTTTAGAAAGCTATTTAATTTTATGCTCAATGACTTGTTAATAAACCCCAGGAAACTGTATGCTTTCCTTACCGATGTCCCTACCTGCACATATACAACTAAGTTCTGGAATATCGTTAGAATTGTACACACTGATTCATATTGGGTTTTTTTTAACATTCTTCTGATCAAACTGGATCCTTTCACATTTCGAAAGAGCATAGAACATAGAACAGTACAGTACAGGCCTTTTGGCCCTCGATGCTTAAATTTCCCTGATGTATCTGACTCTACTACCACCGCTGACAGTGCATTTCACACACCCACCACTCTGTGTAAAGAACCTATCTCTGACCAGAACTGAACACAATCCACCAAGTGTGGCCTAAGCAGGGCTCTATAGAAGCTGAAGCATAACCTCACGGCTCTTAAACCCAATGCCCCAGCTTGAAGATATCCATTGACCATTTCCCTCTGTTTCCTATCTCTCAGCCAATGCTGTATCCACATTGCTACTGACACATTTATTCCATGAGCTAAATCTTTCCTCATCCTATTATTTGTCACTTTCTGAAGGTCCATGCAAACCACATTGACAGTGCTACCCTCACCAAGTCTTCCTGTTACTACTTCACAAACTCCAACATGTTGGTGAACCTTGATTTGCTGTTTAGAAATCTACGCTGACTCTTCATCATCAGTCAAGCTTTCTCCCTGGGACTGCTGCCTCTATTCCAAACCATTGGCTCTGTCAGCTTTCCCAACGCTGAAGGTAAACAGGCCGGTCTGTAATTGGTGGGCTTCTCCTAACAACTTTTCCTGAACAAGATCATCATGTTTGCAATATCCCAATTATCTACTACATTCCCCGGGTCTCGGGAAGACTGAAAGATTATTGCGAGTGTTCCTACAATTTCTACACACTTCCTTCAAAATCCAGACTTAAGTGTGAGCAGGGTCTCCTTTCCCAGTGGAGTGGACACTTCCTGCTGTAGGATACACTCCTGGAAACTCCTGGAGCCTTGCTGCCCCTTGAACTATGACTATCTCCGTCACTGTATCAGGGAGGTGACGGGTCAGTGGTTTCTGAAATAACTCCACACAGGTTGGTATCCCATTACCAAATGACCCTACATTGACATGTCTTTGACACTGATCCAACTCCCTCAGAGCCAGCTCTTAGCGTGAACATAACCCCTAACACTCCTGTTCTGCTCTATCAGCTAGTGCTCCCCAATTGTACCAGATTAACAGCCCCAGTCATGGAACTTGTTACTATGAGTCCACATGGCTGACCTCATTACAATCTCTCCATCTTCCTTCCTTTCTGGGTCCGAGGACATTATCCAGTTCTTTTTCTCACAGCTCTGCTTGGGGCAGTTTAGCACCAGGTCAGGGCCTTCCAACTCTGCCTCTGATATGGGCGGCATGTAACACACAGTAGCTCCCCTCTTGCGGCCGGAACGTCTTGGAAGAAACTCATTCTCATCTTCAGGCAGCAAAAAACATCGAGACAGTGACATCAGCCGTGTCCATCTCAAATTGTGAGGTAACTTCAATGCTTGACGGAAAGTCATCGATATAAATAACTTGGAGGAAAACGTAGATGGTTGAGTCAGTAAGTTTGCAGATGACACAAAGGTCAGGGGTGTTGTAGATAATCTAGCAGGCTGTACAAAATACAGTGGTATATAGATCAGTTGCAGATATGGGCAGAGAAATTGCAGATGGAGTTTAATCCAGGAAAGTGTGAGTGCTGCACTTTGGGAGATCAAATGTTAAGGGAAAGTATACAGTTAATGGCTGGACCCTGAACAGCATTGATGTACAGCGGGAGCTTGGGGTTCAGGTCCATAGCTCCCTGAAAGTGGTCATGCAAATAGATAGGGTGGTAAAGAAGGTGTGTGGAATGCTTGCCTGTATTGGTCAGGGAATTGAGTACAAGAGTCAGGATGTCATGTTGCTGTTTTATAGGACTTTATGTATTGTGTTCAATTCTGGTCGCCACATTACAGGAAGGATGTTGAGTCTTTGGAGAGGGTGTAGTGGAGGTTTACCAGGATGCTGCCTGGATTACAGAGTTTGAGCTACAAGGTGAGGCTAGAAAAACTCAGGGATTTTTTCTGCAATGAAGGGTCAAGGGGAGACATGATACAAGTTTGCAAAATTATGAGAGAAATAGACAGGGTTGGCAGCCAGAATTCTAAAAGGGCAATGAAAGTCAAAAACATGAGCCTGAAAGCTCTATGTCTTAGTGCGAGGAACATTCGTAATAAGGCGGATGAATTAACTGTGCAGACAGTTATTAATGGACATGATATAATCGGGAGCACAGAGACTTGGCTCCAGGGTGACAAATGGTGGGAACTCAACATCCAGTGTTATTTAACTTTTGGGAAAGATAGAGGAAAGGAAAAGGAGGTGGAGTAGCATTGATGGTTAAGAAGGAGTTTAACACAACAGTAAGGGAGGACATTAACTTGGATGATGTGGAATCTGTCTGGATGGAGCTGTGGAACACCAAAGGGAAAAGGCATTAGTGGGAGATGTGTGTAGACCACCTACCAAACAGTATTTGTGAGACTGGGGACTGTGTCAAACAGGAAATTAGAGATGCATGTAGTAAGGGTACAGCAATTACTATGGGTGACTTCAATCTATATATTGATTGGACTAAACAAACTGGTGGCAGTATGATAGAGGATGATGTCTTGGAATGTATGAGGGATGGTTTCCTCAGCCAATACATTGAGGAACCACGCCAAGAGTAGGACATCCAATACCGGGTATTGTGTAATGAGAGAGGATTAATTCGTAACATCATGGTGCGAGATCCTTTGGGAAAGAGTGACCATAACATAGAACATAGAAGAATACAGCGCAGTACAGGCCCTTGGGCCCTCGATGTTGCGCCGATCCAAGCCCACCTAAACTACACTAACCCACTATCCTCCATATACCTATCCAATGCCCTCTTAAATGCCCATAAAGGAGGGAGAGTCCACCACTGTTACTGGCAGGGCATTCCATGAACTAACGACTCGCTGAGTGAAGAACCTACCCCTAACATCAGTCCTATATCTACCCCCCCCTTAATTTAAAGCTATGCCCCCTCGTAATACCCGACTCAATACGCGGGAAAAGGTTCATACTGTCGACCCTATCTAACCCCCTAATCATCTTGTACACCTCAATCAAGTCACCCCTAAACCTTCTTTTCTCTAGTGAAAACAGCCCCAAGTGCCTCAGTCTTTCCTCATACGATTTTCCTTCCATACCAGGCAACATCCTGGTAAACCTCCTCTGCACCCGTTCCAATGCCTCCACATCCTTCCTATAGTATGGCGACCAAAACTGCACACAATATTCCAGATGCGGCCGTACCAGAGTCTTATACAACTGCATCATGACCTCAGGACTCCGGAACTCAATTCCTCTACCAATAAAAGCCAGTACTCCATATGCCTTCCTCACCGCACTATTTACCTGGGTGGCAACTTTCAGAGATCTGTGTACATGGACACCAAGATCCCTCTGCTCATCCACACTACCAAGTATCCGACCATTAGCCCAGTACCCCATCTTTTTGTTATTCTTCCCAAAGTGAATCACCTCGCACTTAGCTACATTGAATTCCATCTGCCACCTTTCTGCCCAGCTCTGCAGCTTCTCTATATCCTGCTGTAACCTGCCACATGCTTCCTCACTGTCAACAACTCCTCCGACTTTCGTATCATCCGCAAACTTGCTCACCCAACCTTCTAACCCCTCTTCCAGGTCATTTATAAAAATGACAAACAGCAATGGTCCCAAAACAGATCCTTGCGGAACACCGCTAGTGACGGCACTCCATGAAGAAACTTTGCCATCAACTACTACCCTGTCTTCTTCCATCCAGCCAATTCCTAATCCAAACCTCCAACTCACCCTCAATGCCATATCTCCGTATTTTCTGCAGTAGCCTACCATGGGGAACCTTATCAAACGCCTTACTAAAATCCATATATACCACATCTACCGCTTTCCCCTCATCAACCTCCTTCGTCACCTTTTCAAAGAATTCAATAAGGTTTGTGAGGCACGACTTGCCCTTCACAAAACCATGCTGACTATCCTTGATCACATTATTCCTATCCAGATGTGCATAAATCCTATCCCTTACAATTCTCTCTAAGACTTTGCCCACAACAGAAGTGAGACTCACCGGCCTATAGTTACAAGGGCTATCCCTACTCCCCTTTTTGAACAAGGGAACCACATTTGCTATCCTCCAGTCTTCTGGCACTACTCCTGTAGACAAAGAGGACATAAAAATCAAGGCCAATGGCTCTGCAATCTCCTCCCTTGCTTCCCAGAGAATCCTAGGATAAATGCCATCAGGCCCAGGGGACTTATCTATTTTCACCTTTTCCAGGATTTCCAACACCTCTTCTTTACATACCTCAAAGCCATCCATTCTACTTATTTGTGACTCAGTATTCTCATCGACAACAATGCCCTGTTCCTGAGTAAATACTGAAGAAAAGTATTCATTCAGTGTCTCCCCAATCTCTTCCGCCTCCACACGCAACTTCCCCCTACTATCCTTGACTGGACCTATTCCTACCCTAGTCATTCTTTTATTCCTAACATACCTATAGAAAGCCTTAGGGTTTTCCCTAATCCTATCGACTAAGGACCTTTCATGTCCCCTCCTTGCTGCTTTTAGCTCTCTCTTCAGTTCCTTCCTGGCTACCCTATAACTCTCAATCGCCCCAATTGAACCTTCACGTCTCATCTTGAGATAGGCCGCCCTCTTCCATTTAACAAGGGATTCCAATTCCTTATTAAACCACGGCTCCCTCGCACGACCCTTTCCTTCCTGCCTGACAGGTACATAATTATCAAGGACACTCAATAGTTGCCCCTTGAACAAGTTCCACATATCATTTACACTCTTGCCTTGGAGTCTACTTTTCCAAGCCACACATCCTAAGTCATGCCTCACCGCATCATAATTTCCCTTACCCCAGCTATAATTCTTGCCCTGTAGTACACACTTATCCCTCTCCATCACGAGTGTAAAAATCACCGAATTATGGTCACTATCCCCAAAGTGCTCACCTACCTCTAATTCTAACACCTGGCCTAGTTCGTTACCCAGAACCAAATCCAGTATGGCCTCACCTCTTGTTGGCCTGTCTACATATTGTGTCAGGAAACTCTCCTGCACACATTGAACAAACACTGACCCATCTAACGAACTTGAGCTATAGCTTTCCCAATCAATATCAGGAAAGTTAAAGTCCCCCATAACAACCACCCTATTACTGTCACTCATCTCCTGAATCACCTTCCCAATCCTTTCTTCAATGATTCTAGGACTATTAGGAGGCCTGTAAAAGACTCCTAACAGGGTGACCTCACCTTTCCTATTCCTAACCTCAGCCCAAACTACCTCAGATGGCAAGTCCTCATCCATTGTCCTTTCCACCGCTGTAATACTATCTTTGACAAGCAATGCCACACCTCCCCCTCTTTTACCCCCACCTCTGACCCTACTAAAACATTTAAATCCCGGAACCTGCAACAGCCAATCCTGTCCCTGTTCTAGCCATGTCTCCGTAATAGCCACAACATCGAAGTCCCAGGGACCAACCAACGCTGCAAGTTCACCTACCTTATTTCGTATACTTCTTGCATTGAAGTATACACACTTCAAGCCACTTCCCTGTTTACAGGCACCCTCCTTGGAAATTGATGCCATGTTCCTCACCTCCCTACACTCCAGGCCCTGCACCCTGAAGCTACAATCTGGGTTCCCATGCCCCTGCCGAGTTAGTTTAAACCCCCCCCCCAAGAGCACTAGCAAACCTCCCCCCAAGGATACTGGTTCCCCTCAGGTTCAGGTGTAGACCATCCTGTTTATAGAGGTCCCACTGTCCCCAGAAAGAACCCCAGTTATCCAAAAACTGGAACCCCTCCCTCCTGCACCATCCCTGAAGCCACGCATTTAATTGTTCTCTCTCCCTATTCCTCGAATCTCTATCACGTGGCACGGGTAACAAACCAGAGACAACAACTCTGTTTGTTCTAACTCCGAGCTTCCAACCTAGCTCCCTGAAAGCCTGTCTAACATCCTCAGCACTCCTCCTACCTATGTCGTTGGTGCCAATGTGGACCACAACTTCGGGTTGCTCCCCCTCTCCCTCCAGGACCCGGAAAACACGATCAGAGACATCACATACCCTCGCACCTGGGAGGCAACATACCAAACGTGAGTCTCTCTCGTTCCCACAAAACCGCCTATCTGTGCCACGAACTATCGAGTCCCCAATTACTACTGCTCTGCTCTTCTTCACCCTTCCCTTCTGAGTAACGGGGACAGGCTCCGTGCCAGAGACCTGAGTCCCGTTACTTACCCCTGGTAAGTCATCCCCCCCACAAGTATCCAAAACGGTATACTTGTTCTTGAGGGGAATGGCCGCAGGAGGTCCCTGCACTGGCTGCTTCCTCCCAGTCCCCCTCACTGTAACCCATCTATCTGCCATCTTTGGAGTTACTACTTCCCTATAACTCTGATCTATGACCCCCTCTGCCTCCCGAATGATCCGAAGTTCATCCAACTCCAGCTCCAGTTCCCTAACACGGTCTTGGAGGAGCTGGAGATGGGTGCACTTCCTGCAAGTGTAATCGGCAGGGACGTCGATGGCATCCCTCACCTCATACATGTTGCAGGAGGAACATTGCACTGCCTTCACTGCCATCCCTCTAAAGCTAACTGTTTTAAAAAAAACTGTGTCTAAATAATACAAGCAAAATTCAGCACTTACCTGCTTGCCACAACAGATGTTATTATTAGGTTAGAGGAGGAGGGCGGGTGGGAGGCAGTACCCGTGTAGTGCCTCGGGTTCCTCTCCTTCACGCTTTTAAAGGGGGAAAAAACTAACCCAGCTAAGCTTACACTAACTGCTTCCGGGTCTCGGCTGCCCCTCTGCTTGCCGTCACTTCCTCTGCTGCTCCCGCTCTTTCTGTGAAGGAGAGAGAAAACAAAACACCGCTGCCCGCTACAGGTAAGTAATTTTGAAAAAAACTCTTACCTTAGCTGTAGTCTCCCAGGTTCACCTCAACTCGGCCGCTGCTCCCACTCAAATGCAAGAACTTTTCATTAAGGTAGAGAGTGACACAGTTAATTCTGAGATGAGCGTCCTGAACTTAAAGAACGCTAATTTTGATGGTATGAGACGTGCATTAGCTGGAATAAGCTGACCAGGGATACTTAAGGGATGGGCAGTGGATAGGCAATGGCAGACATTTAAAGAACATGTGGATGAACTACACAATTGTACATCTCCGTCTGGTGTAAGAGGAAAACAGAGAAGGTGGCTCAAGCACGGCAAACAAGGGAAATCAGGAACAGGACTAAAGCCAGAGAGGAGGCAGAGAAATTGTCCAGAAAAAGCAGCAAACCTGAGGACTGGGAGAAATGTAAAGTTCATCAGAGGAGGACAAAAGGGTTTGATTCAGAAAACGGAAAATAGAATAAGAAAGTAAGCTTGTGGAAAACTTAAAAACTGACTATAAAAGCTTCTATAGATATGCGAAGAGAAAGTGATTGCTGAAGATAAATTTAAGTCCTTTGCAGTTCGAAACAGGTGAAATCCTGATCGACAACAGAGAGATGGCAGACCAGCTGAACAAGTACTTTGGGTCTGTTTTCACTGCGGACGATGCAAATAACCTTCCAGAAATGCTCGGGGACAGAGGGTCAAGCATGAAGGAGGAAATGAAGGAAGTCGTCATTAGTCAGAACATGATAGTGGGGAAATTGATGAGATTCAAACCTGATAAGTTCCCCTGGTCTGATGCTCTGCATCCCAGAATACTTAAGGAAGTGGCCCTAGAAATAGTGGACAAATTGATGATCATTTTCCAACATTCTCTAGCCTCTGGAAGAGCTCCAATGGACTGAGGGGGATCAAGTGTAACTCCACATTTTGAAAAAAAAGGAAGGAGAGAGAAACGGGGAAATATAGGCTGATTAACCTGGCATTGGTGGTGGGGAAAATGTTGGAATCAGTTATTAAGGATGTCGTAACTGAGCATTTGGAAAACGGGAAATGATTTGGTCCAAATCAGCATAGATTCACGAAAGGGAAACCATACTTGACAAATCTTCTGGAATGTTTTGAGGATATGACCAGGAGAGTGGACAAGGGCGAATCAGTAAATGTTGTGTATCTGGAATTTCAAATGGGTTTTGACGAGGTTCCACACAAGAGATAAGTAAGGAAAATTAAAGCTTATGGCATCAGAGGTAATGTATTGACGTGGATGGAGAGCTGGTTGGCAGACAGGAAGGAGAGAGCTGGAATAAACAGGTCCTTTTCAGAGCGACAGGCAGTGATGAGTGAGGCACGACAGGGTTCAGTGCTGGGACCCCCTGCTGTTCACAATATACATTAACCATTTGGATGAAAGAATTGAATGCAATATCTCCAAATGTGCAGACGACGCTCAGATGGGTGACAGTGTGTGCTGTGGGGAGGATGCTCAGAGGCTGCAGGGTGACTTGGACAGATTGGCTGAGTGGGTGAATACTTAGCAAATGTAACATAAATGTGAGGTTATCCACTTTGGTCACAAAAACAGGAAGGCAGATTATGATCTGAATGGTGGCAGTTGAGGAAAAGGTGAGGTGCAATGAGACCTGGGTGTCATGGTGGAACAGTCTCTGAATGTTAGCTCGCAGGTAGAGCAGGCAGTGAGGAAAGCTAATGGCATGCTGGCCTTCATAGTGAGAGGATTGGGGTATCGGAGTCGGGACTGCACATGCTCGATGCAGGAAGAATGTTCCTGATGGTGGGGCGGTCCAGAACCAGGGGTCACATTCTAAGAATAAGAGGTAAGCCATTTAGGACTGAGATGAGGAAGAATGTCTTCACTCAAAGAGATGTGAATCTGTGGAATTGTCTCCCACAGGAAGGTGTTGAGGCCAGTCCATTAGATACATTCCAGAGCGAGCTGGATATGGCCCTTGCAGCTAAGGGGATGAAGGGGTATGGAGAGAGAGAGTAGGAGTGGGATTGGGAGATTGCACGATCAGCCATCATCATATTGAATGGTGGGGCCGGTTCGAAGGGCTGACAGCCTCCTCCTGCAGCTATGTTCCTATGTTTTGTTTTCCAGCGTTGAAATGTCTAATACTAGAGAACATACATTTAAGGTCAGAGGGGAAAAGGTCAAAGGAGACAGAAGGGGCCTGGAGATGCAGTCAGGGTGGTTCAGGGGCGTTTAGATATACAAATGAATATGCGAGTAATGGAGGGATATGGCCCAAAGGGCAGGAAGAAGGGATTTGTTTAATTTGGCGTCATGTTTGATACAACATCATGGGCCGGAGGGCCTGTACCTGCGCTGTCCTGCTCTCTGTTCTGTGCTCGATGAGAGGCAGGATCCACGGATTCTGGAACAAACAGAAAGGTTGTGGAGGAGCTGAGCATGTGGTCCCCATCCTTGTTCAGGACTGTCACACTGACCCGAACCTTCTACCTCACAGGACCTGACATCACCTTGACCCTGCCTCTTCCCAATACAGGGCAATTCCCATCATTCTGACACCAACCCTCCAACCCCTGAATTAAACTGTCTCTCTCACTGAGTGGAGTCACGTGGCAGGGATTGATCTTGCTGGTGCTGTTACACCCTCTACCCTCCCCAGAGATCTGGGAAGCTCAGGTTTAACCTGGTACGGAATCTTCTCTCCGTCAGGTCTGAGACAGTTTATGTATGAACTTTCCATAATTACTGACCCGCCCAAGGAAAGACCCAAGCTCCAGGACAGACGTGGGAGTCAGGGCAACTTTGATCACCCTCTCTATCTACCAATGGGTCTAACCTGTCTTGTCAGCTCTGTATCCCAAGGAGGTCATGTGGGGGGGCCTGGAATACACATTTACCTATTCAGGCTCACATGGGAGAAACACCTGAAGACCAAGGCCAAGACATCTCGTGCTCCTTCTCGTTCTTCCCTGTTATTAGTATGTCATCCAGATAAATGGAAATCTTGGGTAGACCACATAAAATGTTCTCCATCATTGACTGAAAAATGGCACAGGCTGTTAATACCCCAAATGGCAGTCTCGTATATTGGTACAACCCCTTCTAGGTATTAATTGGATCATATTTCTAGGAATTCTCATCTAACCACAATTGCAAGTACATACAGCTCATGTTCAGCTTTGTGAAGGAAGGCTCCCTGACAGATTTGTGCATAAGTCCTCTATGCGAGAGATTGCTATTTATTCAGCTCCAAGAAGCAGTTTACCGTTTGGTTAAAATCCCTACAAAGGCCCGTCAAGATTCACAATGGGTAAGACCAGTGCTGTCCATTCCACAAACTGTATTGGCTTGATAATTCAGTCACTTTCCAGTCTCCTGCTTCCTGCATCTTTTTATATATAAAGTACTGGGTGGGCTGTGCAGAATCGTGGAATTGCCTCCTGGCCAACATGCAAGGTGGCCTTGTCTCCTTTCTTCGCCCTTTTAGACCTTCCTGAGAAATATCCAGGTATTTCATTCGGACTTCATTCAAGCAGCCATTTTCTAATTGGAAAATCAAGGTGAATATTTCTGAAACAATTTAACCCCATCAGGCTAGGGCCCAAGCTTCTTACTACAATCAGTGGGAACTGAACCAGCTGCTTCTCAGAAGAGAGTGGGACTGAAGCTGTTCCCTGAATCTGGAAAAGTTCCTCAGTGTAGGCTCTCAGCCTAACTGAGGTCTTGAACAAATTTAAGGGTTAACATCCCAGGGTAAAGTTTATTCAAGTTTGGTTCCGCGATCACTGATACAATTGCATTGTTATCCACCTCCACTGCTACCGGATCACTATTTATCCAGGTGTTTAGTTTATTCAGTTCCCACTTGGATGTTGTAAATAACTGTTCCGAACCAGCTGTAGGTGCAAGGTGTTCTCTCCCCTGGATAACGGCCTATGAGCTCTCCTACGCCATTATGTCGAGTGGGACCCCTTTGCTGTCTCAGATCCCCATACCAGCAGCAACTACAATGGCTTGTTAAGCCTGACTTTGAAGAAAATGTCAACCATTTGGCCGCGGCATGGCTTAGTTTTGGGGTTTTCCATTGGGGCCTGACCTAGAGACCATCTGATCAGGATACATCCTGAGTGAGGCTATGTAATTACCTTAAGTCACTTAGTACCCAAGCTCAGTTGGCCTGGCGAGGGTGCCCACTTCCATCAGCAGACCCTGTAACTCTGATGTTTCAGGACGACTATGAGCCTCCGAGCTCACAGTAAGACTTGCAAGACCCAGGGACACACAAGATCATGTAACTGTAACGCTCTCTGATAACTAGGCCGGATTTAGTGCCAGTTCAAATCCAGTTGGGCTTCAGGCAGGAGGAGCTTTTGCATGGTCACCTTCTTAAGCCCAGTCTTGTCGCCACTGAAGTAACTCCACAGAGGCCAGTATACCAGCACCAAATCACCCTTTACATACACAGAGAATCCTTAACACTGATCCAGCTCCCACAGAGCCAGCTCTCCATGCGAAAAGAACCCCCGCCAGTCCTACTTATTCGTTTTATCTTTTCTTCTTTTTTTCTCCAGCACCCATATGTGTGTGTGCAGGTGTGAGACACAGTGAGAGACACAAGATGCACGAATCTTTATTCAAACTTCCACCACCAGGAAGATAGGAAACACCCGAGTGGCCAGTGACAAGATGTGCCCTTCACAGCAAAAGGGCAATGCTGCGTAATCAAACAGTGAAGAGGAGGGCAGGGATTAAATCAAAATAGAGTTGGACGGGGAAATAATACAGTCCACTCCCCAGGGCGCCCACCTCCCCCTGAACAACTGCAGGGTGTTGGTGGACACCGCGTGTTCCTTCTCCAGAGACAGCCAGGCTCTAACGTAACCGCGGAAGAGGGGCAGGCAGTCGGCCCTAACAATCCCCTCCACGGCCGGCTGCCTGGACCTGTTTATGGCCAGTTTGGCCAGGCCCAGGAGCAGACCCACGAAGAGGTCTTCAGCCGTATCCTCTCCTCTCCGCAGTGGCACATCTGTTTATCTTTTTTCAAATTTTATTATACAATTACAAAAGTGTTTACAAAAAACAGGTAACATTTCCAGCTGTATACAAGAGACAACAATTTTACAAGGGAGAGGAGCAAAGCCAAGCCCCAAACCCTACCGTTCAAACAGTTTGCAGTGAGATGAGGACAAACCTCAAATCCCAGTTTCAAGCATGACAAGACAGCAACGACATTTGTACATACAAGGACAATCTAGTTACATAAAAACAGTGCAGACAATACAGACCCAGCAAGCCCCCCGTCCCTCCCACCTTCCGAGCAATCTAAGGCAGCCTGCTCCCACACACCTTCAGGCTCTCTGTCTATCCCATGCACTTCCAGTTTTCAGTCAACCCTGACACACCTTTCTACCACCTCGAGGACAGCCCGCCCTGGTACCTGCCCAGGGTGACAGCGCTGAAGACGGCCTACCCACTTTCTGGCTCTCGGTCTGCCCCTACGCACCATTGGGCACTCACCCATCCCGATGCACCGTCCGGCCAGTAGGCTATCCTGACACACCCTCCGGCCACCTCTAGGACAGCCTGTCCCCTTCCCAAGGGATGACAGCGTGCAGGGTAGCCCACAAGCCTGCCCCTACGCACCTTCTCGCTCTCGGGGTGACCGGCTTCAGGGTGGCCTACTCACCCTCCAGCTTTCGGGACGGCCTACCAACCTTCAGGTTCACAGGATGGCCTACCTACCCTCCGGTTCTCGGGGTCACAGCTTTCAGAATGACCCATGAGCCTCCCAGCTCACAGTAAGGCCTGCCAGACCCAAGGACACACAAGACATTGCAGGTGATAACACAACAAGAAACATGGTCAAGTTAATTGTGAACAAACAGAGTCCTTTCTGGCACACAGTGTTCAAACAGTCTTGAAAAAATATAGTCCACTCCAGTATACAATGTGCATAGTCGGAAATAGAGACCACTCCAAACTGCAGAGTCCATTGCTAAAAACAGAGTCCACAACCAAGGGCAGAGTCCACTCCTGAAGGCAGCAAATACACACCCCACAGCACACAGGTGTTCAGTCTCCATGGAGCCCTGGCACACCCTTGGAGAACCAGGCCCACTCACAGGATCACAGTACATTTTAAAGGTGCAGTTAACTTAAAGGGATTTTGGTCCACTCCTGAAGGAAAGGTCTTCTCTCAAACTCCAGGATTCAGCAAGTGCTCACGTGTCAGCACACACACAGGTTTCAAACTTCAGAGGCCTAGTCCCAGGGCTAGGCCTCCCCACAGGAACAGCTCCTCTGGTAAAATGTATGTCTTCCATAAGGGCTCAGTCCAAACACCAAAAGCACAATGAGGACACATACAAAATACAAAGAAAACTTGAATCCAAGGGCTAAGCCCTACCACAAAATTAACATTTTTTTTTACTTTTTGAGAAAAGGACAGAGAAAAAGAGTAACACACAGGCTGTAACCAGCCAGTGGAACAACAATCCCCTAATGAGAACTGAGTTACACCTGAAATACAGTGTGTGCATTAGGCAGTTTAGAAAACAGTCCTCATTAAAGAAATACCACTTAACAAACTGGCTAAATAATTCAGACAGTTCAGGAATCAGGTTTCCACCCCAGGGAAAAAAAAGTAGAAGCCAACAGTAATACACTGACTGTGGCCCAACCAGCACAGAGTCATTCCCCTAAACTGAGGAGACTCAATCTCCTGTTTTTTTTCATTTTTTAAATTTTATTAAGCAATTACAAAACACAGTTTACAAAAAAACAGTTAACATTTACAGCTGTATACAACAGCAATTTTACAAGAGAGGAGCAGCAAAGCCAGGCCCCAAATCCTACCATTCAACCAGTTTCCAGGGAAATGAGGACAAACCCCAAATCCCAGTTTCAAGCATGACAAGACAGCGACAATGACATTTGTACATGAGACAATCCTGTTACATAAAAACAGTGCAGACAATACAGACCCAGCAAGCCCCCGTCCCTCCCCCCTCCGACCACTCTAAGGCAGCCCGCCCCTACACACCTTCCAGGTCTCTGTCTGCACTGACACCTTTCGACCACCTCTAGGGCAGCCCACCCTGGTACCTGCCTGGGGTGACTGTGTTGAGGTTGGCTACCAGCCTTCTGGCTCTTGGTTTGACCCTACGTTCCATTGGGCTCTCACCCACACCGATGCGCCATCCGGCCAGTGGGCTATCCTGGCAAACCTTCTGGCCACCTCTAGAACAGCCCGTCCCCTTCCATGGGACGACAGCGTGCAGGGTAGCCCACAAGCCTTCCGGATCTCAGCCCGCCCCTACGCGCCTTCTTACTCTTGGCTGCTCTGACACACCTTCTGACCACCTGTAGGAAAGCCCATTACGATTACCCCTTCTTGGGACGACAGTGCTCAGAACGGCCTACCCACCATCTCGCTCTCAGAGCGGCTGGCATCAGGGTGGTCTACCCACACTCCGGCTTTCGGGACAGCCTACCAACCTTCACGTTCACAGGATGGCCTACCCACCCTCCGGCTCTCTGGGTGACAGCTTTCAGGATGACCTCCCAGCTCACAGTAAGGCCTACCAGACCCACAGACACACAAGACAGTGCAGGTGATAGACCCAACAAACAACATGATACAATTAATTACCAAAAACAGAGTCCTTTCTGGTACACATTCCAAATATAGAGTCTTCAAAATATAGAGTCCATTCCCAGTAACAGAGTCCATTCCAGTTTACAACATGCCTTGTCAGAAATGCGGAGTCCACTCCCAAAGGCAGTAAATGCACACCCCATAAATGTTCAGTCTCCATGGAGTCCTGACCCAGCCTTGGAAAACCAGGCCCACTCACAGGAACAGTACATTGTACAGGTGCAGTTAACTCAAAGGGGTTTGAATCAACGAGGTAAAAACAATGACTGCAGATGCTGGAAACCAGATTCTGGATCAGTGGTACTGGAAGAGCACAGCAGTTCAGACAGCATCCAACGAGCAGCGAAATCCACGTTTCGGGCAAAAGCCCTTCATCAGGAATAAAGGCAGTGAGCCTGAAGCGTGGAGAGATAAGCTAGAGGAGTGTGGGGGTGGGGATAGAGTAGCATAGAGTACAGGGGTTTGGTCCACTCCTGAAAGAAAGGTCTTTCCCAAACTCCAGGATACAGAAAGTGCTCACCACCCAGCACACACAGGTGTTCAATCTTCAGAGGCCCAGTCCCAGGGCTAAGCCTCCCCACCAGGAACAGCTCCTCTGGTAAAATGTATGTCTTCCACAAGGGCTCAGTCCAAACACCAAAAGCAGTGAAGACATACAAAAAAAACTAAGAAAACTAGAGAGAAAGTGAGGGCTGCAGATGCTGGAGATCAGAGCTGAAAATGTGTTGCTGGAAAAGCGCAGCAGGTCAGGCAGCATCCAAGGAACAGGAGAATCAACGTTTCGGGCATAAGCCCTTCTTCAGGAAGGGCTTATGCCCGAAACGTCGTTTCTCCTGTTGCTTGGATGCTGCCTGACCTGCTGCGCTTTTCCAGCAACACATTTTCAGCTAAGAAAACTAGAGGCCAAGGGCTAAGCCCTAGTACGATAAAATCCACATTGTCCTTTCCTTAAAAGTAAAAAGAGAAAAGAGTAACACACAGGCTGTAACCAGGCACTGAAACAACAACCCCCTAATGAGAACTGAGTCACACCTGAAATACATTGTGTACATCAGGCAGTTTAGAAATCAGTCCTCACGAATGCGAGTTGCTAAATAATTCTGCCAGTTCAGGAATCAGGTTTCCCCCCTCCAAAAGAAAGGGAAGCAGAAACTAACAGTAACATACTGACTGTGGCCCAGCCAGCACAGAGTCAGTCCCCTAAATTGAGAAGAACTCTGAATCTCCTGTTTATATTTTTTATTAGAAAATTACCAAACAGTTTTCAATAAAAAAACAGTTAACATTGACAGCTGTACACAACAGCAATTTTACAAGGAGAGCAGCAGCAAAGCCAGGCCCCAAATCCTACCGTTCAACCAGTTTACAGAGAGATGAGGACAAACGTCAAATCCCAGTTTCAGATTTGGAAAGACAGCGACAATGACATTTGTACATGAGACAATACTGTTAGATACAAAAGTGCAGACAATACAGACCCAGCAAGCCCCCATGTCCCGTCACTCCCACTGTCCGGCCACTCTAAGGCAGCCCGCCCCTACGCAACTTCCAACTCTGTCCACCCTATGCTCCTTCCAGTTCTTGGTCTGCCCTAAGACACCTTCCGACCGCCTCTAGAACAGCCCACCACGGTACCTGCCCAGGGTGACAGCGCTGAAGACAGCTACCTGCCTTCTGGCTCTCGGTCTGCCCCCACGTACCATTGGGCTCTCACCCACCCTGATGCGCCGTCCGGCCAGTGGGCTATCCTGACAGACCTTCCGGCCACCTCGAGGACAGCCCGTTCCCTTCCATGGGACGACAGCGTGCAGGGCAGCCCACAAGCCTTCCTGATCTCAGCCTGCCCCTACGCGCCTTCTGGTTCTCAGCTGCTCTGACACACGTTCGGCCCACCTCTAGGATAGCCCGTCGCAATTACCCCTTCTCGGGACGACAGCGCTCAGAACGGTCTACCCACCATCTAGCTCTCAGGGTGACTGGCATCAGGGTGGCCTACCCACCCTCCGGCTCTCGGGACAGCCTACCAACCTTCAGGTTCACAGGATGGCCTACCCACCCTCCGGCTCTTGGGGTGACAGCTTTCAGGACGACCCATGAGCCTCCCAGCTGCTGATCCAGATCCAGATCTGGCCTGCCAGATCCAGGGACACGCAAGACAGTGCAGGTGATAGACCCAACAAACCATATGACAGTTAATTACCAACAAACAAAATCCTTTCTAGTATAGAGTCCATTAGCACAGACATTTTTCTTCAAAATGTAGAGTCAATTCCCAGGAACAGTGTCCACTCCAGTATACGAGGTACGTTGTCGGAAATAGAGTCCACACCAAACTGCAGAGTCCGTTGCTAAAAACAGAGTCCGCAACCAAGGGCAGAGTCCACTCCCGAAGGGCAGCAAATACACAGCTCACAGCACACAGGTATGCAGTCTCCATGGAGCCCTGGCACAGCCTTGGAGAACCAGGCCCACTCACAGGAACATAGTACAGGTGCAATTAACATTGGTTTAATCCACTCCTGAAGGCAAGATCTTCGTCCAAACTCCAGGATACAGCAAGTGCTCACCTCCCAGCACACACACACAGGTGTTCAATCTTCAGAGGCCCAGTCCCAGGGCTAGGCCTCCCCACAGGAACTGCTCCTCTGGTAAAATGTATGTTGTCCACAAGGGCTCAGTCCAAACACCAATAAAAAAGTGAGGACACATACAAAAAAACAAAGAAAATAGAGTCCAAGGGCTAAGCCCTACCACAAAATTAACATTTTCTCTTTTTACTTTTTGGTAAAAGGACAAAGAGTAACACAGGCTGTCACCAGCCAGTGAAACAACAATCCCCTAATGAGAACTGAGCTACACCAGAAACACATTGTGTGCATCAGGAGTTTAACAATCAGTCCTCATTAAAAGGGATACCAGTTAACAAACTGGCTAAATAATTCAGCCAGGTCAGGAATCAGGTTTCCACTCCAGAAAAAATAGGAGCAGAAGCTAACTGCAACAGTAACACACTGACTGTAGCACCAGCCAGCAGAGTCAGTCCCCTAAGTTGAGAATACCTCTGAATCTCCTGTTTATTTTATTTTATTAAACAAAATACAAAACAATTTATAAAATACAGTTAACATTTACAGCTGTCTACAACAGCAATTTTACAAGGGAGAGGAGCAGCAAAGCTAGGCCCCAAACCCTACGGTTCAACCAATTTACAGGGAATTGAGGACAAAGCACAAATCCCAGTTTCAAATATAAAAAGACAGCAACAATGACCTTTATACATAAGACAATCCAGTTACATTAAAAAAGTGTAGACAATACAGACCCAGCAAGCCCCTGTCCCTCCCGCCTTCTGGCCACTCTAAGGCAGCCCACCGCTACACGCCTTCCGGTTCTCAATCCACCCCAAGCGCCTTCCAGTTCTTGGTCAGCCCTGACACACCTTTTGACCACCTCTAGAATAGCCCGTCCCATTCCCTGGGATGACAGCGTGTAGGGTAGCCCACAAGCCTTCCGGATCTCAGCCCACCCCTACACACCTTCTGGCTCTCGGCTGCTCTGACACCTTTCGACCACCTCTAGGACAGCCCATCCCGATTACCCCTTCTCGGAATGACAGCGCTCAGAACGGCCGACCCACCATCTGGCTCTCAGGGTGACTGGCATCAGGGTGGTCTACCCACACCTCGGCTTTCGGGACAGCCTACCAACCTTCAGGTTCACAGGATGGCCTACGACCCTCCGGCTCTCGGGGTGACAGCTTTCAGGACGACCTATGAGCCTCTCAGCTCACAGTAAGGCCTGCCAGACCCAGGGACACGCATGGCAGTGCAGGTGATAGACACAGGAAACACAATATAGTTAAATTACCAGAAAACAGAGTCCTTTCTGGTACACAGTCCAAATCTATACAGTCTTCAAAATGTAGAATCCATTTCCAGGAAGAGTCCACTCTAGTATACGATGTACGTTGTCGGAAATAGAATCCGCTCCAAACTGCAGAGTCCGTTGCTAAAAACAGAGTTCGCAACCAAGGGCAGTGTCCACTCCTGAAGGGCATCAAATGCACACCCCACAGCACACAAGTGTTCAGTCTCCATGGAGTCCTGGCCCAGCCTTGGAGAGCCAGGCCCACTCGTAGGAACAGTACATTGTACAGATGCAGTTAACTCTCAGGGGTTTGGTCCACTCCTGAAGAAAAGGTCTTCTCCCAAACTCCAGGATACAGCAAGTGCTCACCTCCCAGCACACACACAGGTGTTCAATCTTCAGAGGCATAGTCCCACGGTTAGGCCTCCCCACAGGAACAGCTCCTCTGGTAAAATGTCAGTCTTCCACAGGGCTCAGTCAAAACACCAATAAAAAGTGAAGACACATACAAAAAAAAAGAAAACTACAGACCAAGGGCTAAGCCCTACCATGAAATTAATATTGTCCTTTTCTCAGAAAGAGAAAGGAGAGAAAAGAGTAACGCACAGGCTGTAACCAGCCAGTGAAACAACAATCTTTGAGGAGAAAGTGAAGTCTGCAGATGCTGGAGATCAGAGCTGAAAATGTGTTGCTGGAAAAGAGCAGCAGGTCAGGCAGCATCCAGGGAACAGGAAAATCGACGTTTCGGGCAAATGTCCTTCTTCATGCTGCCTGACCTGCTGCGCTTTTCCAGCAACACATTTTCAGCAGTGAAACAACAAACCCTTGAATGAGAACTGAGTTGCACCTGTAATACATTATGTGCGTCAGGAGTTTAACAATCAGTCCTCACTAAAAGGAATGCCAGTTAACAAACTGACTAACTAACTCAGCCAGTTCAAGAATCAGGTTTCCCCCTCCAAAAAAAGAGAAGCAGAAACTAACAGTAACATACTGACTGTAGCACCAGCAAGCACAGAGTCAGTCCCCTAAGTTCAGAATACCTCTGAATCTCCTGTTTATTTATTTTTTCTCTTTTTTTATTTTATTTTTTTCTTTTTTTCTCTTTTTTCTTTTTTTTATTTATTGAAAGGAAACACCCGAGTGGCCAGTGAGAATCTCCTGTTTATTTTTTTTCATCAAAGGGCAATGCTGTGTGATCAAACAATCTCCTGTTTATATTTTTTTTCCTGTTTATAATATTTTATTAAGCAAATTACAAAACAGTTTACAAGAAACAGTTAACATTTACAGCTGTATACAACAGCAATTTTACAAGGGAGAGGAGCAGCAAAGCCAGGCCCCAAATCCTACTGTTCAACCAGTTTCCAGGGAGAGGAGGACAAACTTCAAATCCCAGTTTCACATATAAAAGACAGTGACAATGACATTTGTACATAAGTTACATAAACGGTGCATACAATACAGACCCAGCAAGCCCCCATCCCTCCCACCTTCCAGCCACTCTAAGGCAACCCACCCTTACACACCTTTCGACCACCTCTGGGACAGCCCACCCCAGTACCCGCCCAGGGTGACAGTGGTCAGGATGGCCCACCCACCTTCCGGCTTCACTAACCACCCTCAGCACCTTCCGACCACCTCTGGGACAGCCCGCCCCGGTACCTGCCTGGGGTGACAGCGCTGAGGACGGCTACCCGCCTTCTGGCTCTCTGTCTGCCCCTATGTACCATTGGGCTATCTCCTGTTTATATCTGTCAGCCAGGGCTCTCTGATTGGGCCAGGTTAACAGCCCCAATCAGGGAACTCATATTCTATGAGGTTGCTGATCTTGTTACAATCACAACACCGTCCATAAAGGACATCAGTGAACTTTATGGCTTTTTTCAACAATTGGCAAAGGATTCTAGTTATCATGAGACTCTAAAATCTAGATTTTTATTGAATCCAAATTGCACCCTCTGTCGTAGAAGGACTCGAACCCACACCTAGATCTCTGGATTAAGAACTTCGTGTCAAAAACACGAGGCCATTGTCTCCTTGCAGGGGCCAATCACACTTCCTCTTAGCTCTCCTGGACCATGACACCAGCATTGAACAATAGGCCATTGTGTGAAGGTCCATCACTGATATCAAATCCTCTGGAGATCAGGCCTTCACTGCCTCTGACCTCAGAGTCTTCAACCTTCTATCCACTTCCCAAAGTGAAAATGGAGGAGCTGGTCATCAATTCCAGGAAGTGGACTGGAGGATATGTATCTGTCTGTATCAATGGTGCTGAGGTGGAGGTCGTCAAGAGCTTCAAGATCCTAAGAAGTAAGCATCACCAATGATACATCCAACTGATCCATCCATGTTGATGCATCAGACAATAAAACACACCAACACCTCTACTTCCTCATGAGGCTCAGGAAATTAAGCAAACCAACAATGAAACTTAACAATTTTTATTGATGTATCATAAAAAGCATCTTCTCCTGATGCTTCACCGCATTGTATGGCAACAGCTCTTCCCGAGACCGCAAGTAATTACAGAGAGTTGTGAACACAGCCCAGTCCATCACACAAACCAGCCTCTCATCCATTAACCCGATGTGGCCTCTATATTGGGGAGACAGGCCGCCTACTTGCGGAACGTTTCAGGGAATACCTCTGGGACACCAGGACCAACCAACCCAACCACCCCGTGGCTCAACACTTCAACTCCCCCTCCCACTCCACCAAGGACATGCAGGTCCTTGGACTCCTCCAACGTCAGACCATAGCAACACGACGGCTGGAGGAAGAGCACCTCATCTTCCGCCTAGGAACCCTCCAACCACAAGGGATGAACTCAGATTTCTCCAGTTTCCTCATTTTCCCTCCCCCCACCTTATCTCAGTCCCAACCCTCTGACCCAGCACCGCCTTCTTGACCTGCAATCTTCTTCCTGACCTCTCCACCCCCATCCCCACTCCGGCCTATCACCCTCACCTTAACCTCCTTCCACCTATCGCATTCCCAACGCCCCTCCCCAAGTCCCTCCTCCCTACCTTTTATTTTAGCCTGAAGATTCCTCATTCCTGAAGAAGGGCTTATGCCCGAAATGTCAATTCTCCTGATCCTTGGATGCTGCCTGACCTGCTGCGCTTTTCCAGCAACACATTTTCAGCTCTGAAACCCAGCATCTGCAGTCCTCACTTTCTCCTAGAATCATAGAATCCCTACCATGTGGAAACAGGCCATTTGGCACAACAAGTCCATACCGACACTCTGAAGGGTATCCTGCCAAGACCCATACCCCTACCTTATTACTCTACATGCACGCCTGACTAATGCACCTAACCTACACACCCCTGAACACAATGAGCAATTTTGCATGGCCAGTTCACCAAACCTGCACATCTTTGGACTGTGGGAGGAAACCGGAGCACCCAAAGGAAACCCACAAAGACACAGAGAGAATGTGCAAAATCCACACAGTGTTTGAAAGGGACTAGAGAGATATGGGCCAAATGTTGGGAAATGGGACTAGGTTAGGTGAGGATATCTGGTCGGCATGTACGAGTTGGACCGAGGGGTCTGTTTCTGAGCTGTGCAGCTAGCAACTCTCTGACTCTATCTCGTTCAGTCATGTCCTTCAAGAAGGGGATCTGTTGTCATTGCCCAAGCTGGCCTGTAGGTGGCTCACCAATAGTAATATGGTTCACACCCCTCTGGAAGGACAAACCAAGCCACTCAGCTCAAGGGCAATTTATCGTCTAATGATGAATGTTGGCATTGCCAGCAATGCCCACATACCAGACACCATCAAAACAAAGCTGAAAATGTGTTACTGGAAAAGCGCAGCAGGTCAGGCAGCATCCAAGGAGCACTTCCGCCCCCAGTGACATCACTCACCTGCACAACGACCATGCCGCCCCCACGCCGATCTCCGTCCGCACGCCTAACCCCGTCCTCACGCCGAACCCCACCCCCGCCCCGATCTCCGTCCCCACCCCGATTCCCTCCCCCATGCCTAACGCTGCCCCCACTCCCAGCTCCAGCCCCATACTAGGTCTTATCTCCCAACCCTGCCATATTTTCACCATCCCTCCAGACCTCCTCCTCTCTGAGGATGAAAGATCAGTCCTCAGCAGAGGCCTCACCTTCATTCCCCTAGGCTCCCAGATTAACGAGTTCAACACACGGCGTGACATCGAACAATTCTTCCGCCGCCTTCACCTCCGCGCCTACTTCTTCAACCAAGATTCTCGCCTTTCCTCTGACGACCCCTTCTCCCGCCTCCAACACACCCCATCCACCTGGACACCCCGTGCTGGTCTCTTACCCGCCCTCGATCTATTCATAGTCAACTGCCGTTGCGACATTAACTGCCTCAACCTCTCCACTCCTCTCACCCTTGGAATGTGCAGCCTTCCATTCCCTCCGTTCCAACCTCAACCTCGCTATCAAACTGGCAGACAAGGGAGGCGCGGTAGTCGTTTGGTGCACCGACCTTTACACCGCTGAGGCTAAACGCCAGCTCACGGACACCTCCTCCTACTCCCTTGACTATGACCCCACCTCCCACCACCAAACCATCATCTCCCAGACCAGCCATAAACTCATCACCTCAGGGGATCGCCCATCCACCGCCTCCAACCTCATAGTCCCACAACACCGCACCGCCCGTTTCTACCTCCTGCCCAAAATCCACGAACCTGACTGCCCCGGTCGATCCATTGTCTCAGCCTGCTCCTGCCCCTCTGAACTCTCGATATGATCCTGTCCCCCTTTAGTGCACGAACTCCTCACCTGCATTCGGGACACCACCCACGCCCTCCATCTCCCCCATGATTTACGCTTTCCAGGTCCCCAACGCCTTATCTTCACCATGGACATCCAGTCCCTGTACACCTCCATCCTCCATCACAAAGGACTCAAAGCCCTCCGCTTCTTCCTTTCCCGCCGTACCAACCAGTACCCTTCCACTGACACCCTCCTTCGACTGACTGAACTGGTCCTCACCCTGAACAACTTCTCTTTCCAATCCTCGCACTTCCTCCAAATGAAAGGAGTAGCCATGGGCACCCGCATGGGCCCCAGCTATGCCTGCCTCTTCGTAGGATATGTGGAACAGTCCATCTTCCGCAACTACACTGGCCCCACTCCCCCACCTTTTCCTCCACTACATCGATGACTGTATCGGCGCTGCCTCGTGCTCCCACGAGGAGGTTGAACAGTTCATCCACTTCACCAACACCTTCCAGCCCGACCTCAAATTCACCTGGACAGTCTCAGATTCCTCCCTCCCCTTCCTCGACCTTTCTATTTCTATCTCAGGCGACCGAATCAACACGGACATCTACTACAAACCGACCGACTCCCACAGCTACCTGGACTACACCTCCTCCCACCCTGCCCCCTGTAAAAACGCCATCCCATTCTCCCAGTTCCTTCGTCTCCGCCGCATCTGCTCCCAGGAGGACTAGTTCCAAAAACATACAACTCAGATGGCCTCCTTCTTCAAGGACCGCAATTTCCCCCCCGACGTGGTCGACGATGCCCTCCACCGCATCTCCTCCACTTCCCGCTCCTCCGCCCTTGAGCCCCACCCCTCCAACCGCCATGAGGACAGAACCCCACTGGTCCTCACCTCCCACCCCACCAATCTCCATGTACAGCGCATCATCCGCTGTCATTTCTGCCACCTCCAAACGGACCCCACCACCAAGGATATATTTCCCTCCCCTCCCCTATTAGCATTCCGTAAAGACCACTCCCTCCATGACTCCCTCGTCAGATCCACACCCCCCACCAACCCAACCTCCACTCGCGGCACCTTCCTCTGCAACCACAGGAGGTGCAAGACTTGCGCCCACATCTCCCCCCTCACCTCCCTCCAAGGCCCCAAAGGAAACTTCCATATCCGCCACAGATTCACCTGCACCTCCACACACATCATCTATTGCATCCTCTGCACCCGATGTGGCCTCCTCTACATTGGGGAGACAGGCCGCCTACTTGCAGAGCATTTCAGAGAACACCTCTGTGACACCCGGACCAACCAACCCAACCACCCTGTGGCTCAACACTTCAACTCCCCCTCCCACTCCACCAAGGATATGCAGGTCTTTGGACTCCTCCATCGCCAGACCACAACAACACGACGGTTGGAGGAAGAGCGCCTCATCTTCCGCCTAGGAACCCTCCAACCACAAGGGATGAACTCGGATTTCACCAGTTTCCTCATTTCCCCTCCCCCCACCTTGTCTCAGTCAAATCCATCGAACTCAGCACCGCCTTCCTAACCTGCAATCTTCTTCCTGACCTCTCCGCCCCCACCTCAGTCTGACCTATCACCCTCACCTTGACCTCTTTCCACCTATCGCATTTCCGACACCCCTCCCCCAAGTCCCTCCTCCCTACCTTTTATCTTAGCCTGCTGTACAAACTTTCCTCATTCCTGAAGAAGGGCTTATGCCCGAAACGTCGATTCTCCTGTTCCCTGGATGCTGCCTGACCTGCTGCACTTTTCCAGCAACACATTTTCAGCTCTATATCATTTTTGCCCTAACATCGTCATATAATTATGGAATGGTTACAGCACAGGAGGAGGCCATTTGACCTTCTGGATCCAATCTAGCCCTTTGCAAGGATGATTTAGCTCAACTCACTCCTCCATATATTTCCACAACACTGCAAAGCACAACCCAAACCCAGTTGCTTATCTAATTCTTTTGAAAGTGGGCAAGGACCTTTTTTCCACCTACATTTCAGGCAACTAATCCTCTTTTTACTGCTTTTATCTTTCTGTCACAGTGAACCTGGTAGCCATCCTGATCTTGTCGCGTGGAAAGTGTGGTCTCTCTAAATGCATCACATGTTACCTGGTGGCCATGGCTACAGCAGATCTGATGGTTGTGGTCTGTAATGTCATATTGCATCGGATTGCCATTCTTTATTGGTTAAAGTCTTTCCTGCTCTACACTCCTGTGTGCAAGTTCATTCTCTTCCTGGCTCCGACTGCAATAGACTGCTCTGTTTGGTTAACTGTCGCTTTTACATTTGACCGGTTTGTCGCAATTTGCTGTGAAAAGCTGAAAACAAAATATTGTAAGGGTAAAATTGCAGTTGGGGTTATAGTGATTGTGAATGTACTGTTCTGTTTGAAGAATATTCCCTGGGCTTTTACATATGTTCATTATTTCACAATTAACAGTATTCCAATGGGTTGCTTTACATCATTAAGCTTTTATATGTTACCCACATGGATAGCATTTTCTTGGATTGAACAGCTGTTAACTCCATTGCTTCCCGTCCTTTTAATTTTATTGTTTAATTCTCTCACTGTCAGACGTATTTTAGTGGCTAGTCAGGTCCGAAAGAGACTCAGGGACCACAGCAGCGTTGAAAATGTTCAGGACCCTGAGATGAAGAGCCGGCAAAGATCCATCATTTTACTTTTTACTATATCCAGCAGTTTTATCCTGCTCTGGATGACAGCAGTCACACATTTTATATTCTACCGAATTACAAACATCTTTAAACGGAGATCTTCATTTAACTCTTTCCAAAGTTTCCAAGAAGCAGGAAATATGCTTCAGCTTCTGAGTTCTTGTACCAATACAGTCATTTACATAGTGACCCAGAGGAAGTTCAGAAGTGAGCTGCTGACTGTCCTCTGCTATCCCTTCATTCTAATTGATAAATCAATTGAATCAAACAGAGGTAAATCTGTCCTCCCCAGTAGGAATTAAAGCTGCAGATCACAATGGGACTTCAATGTTCCAAAATGTCAGGACACTGGGAGGAGGGGTGGTACTATTTCCGACACAAAAGTGGATTTTTCCCTATTCCAAATTGATTTAAATTTTTTTTGGTGCTGAATGAATCTGGTCTTGTGAAGCCACTGTCTGTAGGAAAGTGCAGTGGTACCAATACATCTCAGTCATGTCACATTAAGCTGTTTCCAAATGGAAGTTCCTTTGTTGACCTGTGCAAAGTGTGATTTGGACATGCCAGTGTCAGACTGGGATGCACACAGTGTGTGCATGAGGGTTTTTGTGTGTGTGCGAGTGTGTGTGTGCGCACGAGTGTTTTGTGAATGTCTGTGAGAGAGAGTAGATGTGCATGTGTGAGTGTAAAGGGGTCTAATTCTGTGAGAGGGTGCACACAGACATTACCCCTTGAAGGTGAACAGTGATTGGACCCACAATATTTAATCTGCTCTCTCCTCACAGAAGCTACCAGACCTGCTGTGTTTCTGCTACACTTTCTGTTCTTGTGTCTTTTAAAGTGTATTTGCTGTCACTGGTAAGTTGTTAAAGTCTCACTAGAGTATAGAATGATTGAGTCATAGAGATGTACAACGCAGAAACAGACCCTTCGGTCCACCTCGCCCATGCTGACCAGATATCCTAAATAAATCTCGTGCCTTTTGCAGTATTTGACTTATATCCCTCTAAACCCTTCCTAGTCATATAGCCATCCTTTAGATGTTGTAACTGTATCAGCCTTCACTACTTCCTCTGGCAGCTCATTCCATACACACACCACCCTCTGTGTGAATAAGTAGCCCCGAGTTCCCTTTTAAATATTTCCCCCTCTAGTTTTGCACTCTATCATCCCAGGGAAAAGACCTTGTCTATTTACCTTATCCATATCCCTCCTGATTTTATAAACCTCCAGATGGTCACCCCTTTCTAGTTATGCTGAATCTGCTAGTTTCAAGCAGAGTTAAATTTTGCATGGAAACCCGTAATTTCAATTTTGCAATTGTTTGTCACTTATTTGAAAAGTTAATTAAATGAACTAAAGAAGTCTGAAATATCATGAAATTCAAAAAAATTGTACTGAGGAGTGAGCATGGATTTCAAAGTGACGATCTTGTTTAGCTGTATGTTTTGAAGAAGTAACAGAAGTAGTAGGCCCTGGGATGTGGCTGGCATCAGTTATCTGCATTTTCAAAAGGCCTTGGATAAGATTTAGATTTAGATTCCCTACAGTGTGGAAACAGGCCTTTCGGCCCAACAAGTCCACACTGACCCAGTCCCATTTCCTCTGACTAATGCACCTCACACTATGGGCAATTTAGCATGGCCAATTCACCTGACCTGCACATCTTTGGACAATGGGAGGAAACCGGAGCACCCGGAGGAAACTCACGCAGACAAGGGGAGAATGTGCAAACTCCACACAGTCATGGTACTCCATAATGGACTAATTAATAGGTTTAGAGACAAAAACAAACTGTACTTGCTGTAATCCAAGGTAGACAAGCAGGAGGCTGGAAGAAGGCAGGAAGCCAGGCAGCATCAGGAGGGTTAGCCGGGGGAAGTGATGTCATGAATTGTGAACTGATTTCAAGCAACACATCAGAGAGTGGGATTAAAGGGTGGTTGATCAAAGTGGGATAATGTGAGGAGCAGTATTCCACATGGATCAGTGCTGGGAACACAGAGGGTCACAGTATGGACTTGGACTTTGGAATTCAGATTTTCTAAATTAACAGCTGACTGCAGATTTATGGAGAGGGGTAGTCTGGGAAATAGGCGTAAGTGAGGTCTGCAGATTAAAGTTGAGAGTGTGGTGCTGGAAAAGCACAGCTGGTCAGGCAGCATCCGAGGAGCAGGAGAATAGCCAGAAGAGCAAAAGCCCTTGTCCTGGTCCTCGGATGCTGCCTGACCTGCTGCGCATTTCAAGGACTACACTGTAGTCTGGGAAACAGTCAATACTGATGAGGACTGCAACAATATTTTTCAAAAGACATTAATAAACATGTAAAATGGGCAAATAATTGCCAAGGAGAGTTTGACAGGTAAATGGGAATTGGTAGGGTGAATAAGAAGGTCACTGATTACTTAGAGGGTTTGAATGTAGGAGGGAATGGGGGACAGAACGATTTCACAGTAGAAAAACATTGATCACTAAAGGCTGGCCCACAGGGTCAGCAAACCTATTAAAATAACGGTAATGTCGGACTGGAACAGAGTTGGAAAGTAAGGATTTTCATTCTACTTGATTATGAAGCCTGGTTAGGGCATACATAAAGCTGCTTCAGTTCCTGTCACCGTGTTATGAAAAGGATATAGAAGGACTGGAGAGGGACAGGGGAGATTGATAAGGTTGCTATCGGTAATGCAAAGGTAAATATCTCAGGAAAAAACTGACAAGCTGAGTTTGTTTCCTCTTGAATAAAGAAGGCTGAGAGCTGATTGAATACAGGTCATTAAAACGATGGAATTTAATCGAGTAGATGGAGAGAGGACATTTTCACTTATTGGGAAGTATAACTAAAAGCTATCAATATAAAATAGTCATTAAAGAATCCAGCAGGGAATTCAGTTTGTTGAGAATGTGGAACATGCCCCGATAGAGATTGGGTGATGTATAAATGCATTTCAGAGGAAGCTGAGACGTGCAGCTGAGTGAGAAGGTTGGTGGTTACAATGTTGGATTTAGATAAGGAAACCTGGGAGGCAGATTGAGTGGAGCATAATCGACAGGATTGAGTCGAATGGTCTTTATCCCATGAAACTTGTGATATGTAAAGCTAGCTTTGAAATGGCAGCACTGCTCACTGTGCCTAAGTCTATGTCATTAATACAGATTGCAAACACCAGTAATGTGTAACATTGTACAGGGACGCCATGTGCACAAGACCAAAACAAATCCAGCCCAGACTGTTACTGCCCTATCAATCCGCTCATTGTTGTCACCGGCATGGAAGTTGCAGTCAACACTAGTATCTGCTGAAGAATAAACTGCTCACTGACACTCAGCTTGGGCTTTGTCAGGCCCACTCAGCTTTCTCAGCATGAGACATAAGAGCTGAAAAAGGGAGGTTAGGAACTGACCCTGACATCAAAGCAAGATTTGACCAAGTGTGGGAATTACTCCAGGCAAAATTGGAGGCAATAGGAATCGGGGAAAATCTCTACTGGTATTAGTTTGATATATACATGTATGTAAGTATATCACAAAGAAGGATAGCTGCGTTTGATGGAGGTGAATTCTCTCAGCTCTCAGGCATCAATATAAAATAGTCACCAATGGAGCCCCTCAGGGTACTGTCCTAGGCACAAGCATTTTCAGTTGTTTCATCAATGATTGCGTCATGTCCCACACCATTTGTGACCCCTGAAGTTCTATTTCCAAATTCCAAAGCAATAATTTGGTTTGGGCTAATAACTAGTAAGCCACAGTTGCACCACACAAGTGGCATGTATTGGTAATCTCCAACAAGAGAGAATCGAATTACCGCTCCTTGACATTCAAAGGCATTGCCATCACTGAATCCCTCACTATCCCTCACCCTGGAAGTTACCATTGACTAGAAACCGAACACGACCAACTGTCTAAAGACTGTGGCGATAAGAGCAGTTTGGGAACTTGGGATTCTGTAGTGAATAACTTGCCTTTTGACTCCTCAAAGTCTGTCTGCAAGGCACAAGTCAGGAGGACAACGGAAAACGTCCCACTTTCTTGCAGGGGTGTATCTCCATCACCACAACAGTTTAGGTCTCCTTCGTTAAGGAAGGATATTGGAAGTGGTTCAGTGCAGGATTATTCGATTGATATTTGGGAGAAGCAGAAGTTTGATTGTCTCGGTTTGTTTTCACTGGAGCTGAGAAAAGTGAGGGGTGAATGTTTTGAAGTGAAAAAGGCCCTGAATGGTCTTGAAAATATGGACATGGAAAGAATGTTTCCTCTCGTGGGTCAGTCCAGAACGATGGGGAACCCATGGGAATGGCCTCGACTGGGACATTGGGTTCATGTCACACTACAGGCGACCCCACTACACTGTTCACTCTCTGAAATACAGACACGCGTGCACGCACACACACACACACACACACTTACATACTCACACAGACCTTCTCTCATACACATGCTCTCTCTCGTACACATACACCCTCTATGATCACATCCACAGACAAACCTTGTCACAGGCTTATACTCCATCACATTGACACACATACTTTACAAAGCATGCACATGCAAACACACACTCACTCAGGCGCACTCACACTCATATGCACATACTCACATGCAGACACTCACGCACTCTCTATCTCTCATGCACGCACACGCCCATATAAGATGATGGGGTAAATTTTTATTTGCAGAGCTATATTTACAGATGCATTCTATTTTGCTCAAAAAGCACACAGTCTGCAGGCAGTCATTCCAGGCAGTCAATCATGTAATATTTTATAAATTCCTGCTTTGGAAATTGAACCAGTCGGACTCAAGATTGGGATACAGACATTATCTAACCTCACACCTTTAATACATTGTCTGAGCTGAGATGTCATTTTTTAAAACAAAAATTTAAGTTATCTCGAGAATGTGACTTAAATGAAGTTCTGGGATTTACATACTAATGAATGGAAGCCTGCAAACCATTCTAAAAGATGCAAGACTTAATAATAATGTAGGTTTGTTCAATATATCATGTCCGTTGCATGCCACTGTAATATTTTGCTATAAATTCTGTGTCCTATGATCCTGTCTCACAGCTACCTGATGATGGAGCAGTGCTCTGCAAGCTAAAGCTTCCAAATAAACCTGTTGGACAATAACCTGGTGTTGTGTTGTTTTTAATCCAGAACTATGGGGAACTCTTTTAAAAATAGTACCATCCTTCTAGGACAGAGATAACGGAATGTCTTTCCTCTCCAAGGTTTGTGTGAGTTTGGATCTCTCTGCCTCACAAGCTGATGGAGGTCGGGGTCCTTTGAGGTCGAGGTAGATAGATTCACATAAAGGTTATAGGTGCTAGATGAGTATGTGAATTTTGGAACACAAACAGACCAGCCGTAACGTATTGAATGGAGGAGTAGGTGAAGGACCTAATTTATATGCTTGGAGAAGCTTGACACAATACAGGCTTGATTGCCATCCCATCAAAATCCTTCACCATTCACCACCTCCATCATGATGTGCATCTACAAAATGCACTGCAACAGTTCACCAAGGCTACTTCGAAACCACCTTCCGAATTGGGAGCCTCTACTATCTAGAAGGACAAGGGCAGCAGATATATAGGGACACCAGTACCTACACATTCCCCTCCAAGGCACTCACTCTCCTGACTGGGAAATATCTCACTGTCCCTTCACTGTAGCTGGGCTGAAATTCTGGTTTCCCTGACAACATCATGGAGGTACGTAGACCACACGGGCTCCAGTGGTCCAAGGTGAGATTCACCACTCCTTTCTCAAGGGCAATTAGAGTTGGGTTCTTCGTGTTTACCAGCCAACAACACACACATCCTGAGACTGAATAAATTAATAAATACTGGACACTCCACTTAGTCAGATTATCCACTCTTTTCCCCTTAATTGCATGGTTTTGAATCCCAAATAAGGCTTTTCATTTGGAGCCCAGGAAGTGGGAAGCCACAGTGAGGAGAAAATTCAGCACAGTCGGTTTACAAAGACCGGGGAAACTGGTAAGCGTTCTTATCGTTGTGTTTGTTGTTCAGTCCTTCCTAATTCTCAACTCTTGACTGCAGCTGTTTCTGTCACTGAGTACAGTACATTGTAATATGTCTCAGCTCTAATACATTGCCTTTCTCTGCTCAGTATTGTACCATTGGATTTAGGGAGTGTATCTACCTTTGAATGCGCTGCTCAATATTGCACATTCTGTTTGCAGTCATTAAGAGAGAGATGGGTAAAGCATCTTCCACATTGCTGCTTCTGCTCAGCACCTCAGATCCAAGCTCCATGTTTAGGGATGAAAACAGAAGCATCAATGGGGGTGGGTGGGATGCTCTTCGGATGGTCAGCATGAATTCGATAGGCTGAATAGACTACTTCCACAGTGCAACAATTCTATGAAATGTATAATTCAACCATAGGAGTGGCGCGGTGGAACAGTAGTCAGCACTGCGGCCTGACAGCACCAAGGACCTGGGTTCAATTCCAGCCTCGGGTGACTGTGTGGAGTTGGTACATTCTTCCTGTGTCTGCGTGGGTTTCCTCCCGCAGTCCATTGATGTGCACGTTCGGGCAGATTGACCATGCTAAATTGCCCATAGAGCCCGGGGATGTGTAGGTTAGCCATAGGAAATGTAGGGTTACAGGGAGAGAGTTGCAGAATGCTCTTCGTAGTGCCAGTGTGGACTTGTTGGGCTGAATGGCCTGTTTCCACACAGTAATGCTTCTATGGATTTTAATGATTCAGTTTCCCAGAGCGGGACACATTGTGACATTCCGCCCTGGGCTCTGCAATTAACTGCTGTTTGCAAACATGCAGGGTAATGTTAATGTTAATATATTGTATGGTCCAGGTCAATGCTCCTCATCTACCAAGATCAAGCTCAGAAAGATGCAAAAGCGATAATATTCCAATCTCGGAGCAGTCCAGTAACATTGGATAAGATCCCAAATTAGTGAAAGAAGATAATTCTGAGTGACCATCTTCAGGTCAGTCTACTCGAGCAGAGGGTGGTCCAGTCCCATGGCTGACATTTGATAGCTCAAATGGTGGTGCGATGGTCTTGTTGTACATTCATTATGTGCTGTGGCCGTCCATGGGAACAGTTCTTGGCTGTTGAAAACATCACCGTCAGGATGGGTGGGGAATGGCAGCAGATTCCACTTCCCATTTCAGCTCAGAGGACAATGGGGGGGGGGGAGGGGGGGCAGGGGTGGGGGAGGCGCTGAAGAACCAAAGGCAGTATCAAGGTCGAACCAAACCTGTATTTCCCATCCTGGGTGGCCTCAGGATTGTCAAAAAACGCAGATCCTGTTACAGCGGGCCTCAGTTTTGCAGTACCCAATGGGATTGAGGGGATATGTTCATGCCAGCTCTCCCCAATTTCCGACCCTCAGCAGGGGTTTAACATACCACCTGACTCCCTGAATGTTGTACACCACTTTCTCCTGCAGCAGAATGTGAGGCATTGTGTAAGCCTCTGCTTGAATGATGTGCTGCTGGTGTTAGTGGGATGCTGGAGTAGAGTATGCATAATGTACCTGGGGTGCGGCTGGGAGATTGATGCTTTTGTGTCACATTGAGCAATGGGAAGGTTTGGTGGTTTGGATGTGTCTGAGAAGTCTGGGGGGCACGGTAACTCAGGGGTTAGCACTGCTGCCTCACGGTTCCAGGGACTCAGGTTTGATTCCAGCCTCGGATGACTATGTCGAGTTTGCACATTCTCCCCGTGTTTGCATGGGTTTCCTCCGGGTGCTCTGGTTCACTCCCACAGTCCAACGGTGACCATGCTAAATAACCCATAGTGTTCAGGTATGTGTAAGTGAGGTGCATTAGTCAGGGGTAAATGTAGAGTAAGAGGGTAAGGGTATAGGTCTGGGTAAGTTACTCTTTGGTGGGTCGGTGTGGACTTGTTGGGCCAAACGGCCTGTTTCCACACTGCAGGGATTCTGTCATATGAAAATGTATCCACTCACTTCAAGCAGACTCATTTGTGTGATAGCATTAAACTGCCACAACTCCAGGGTTAGACTCTGCATTCACCTCCATCTATTCCCTGCACAGAGAGTTCCTTGATAACGTACTGCCCCAACCACACAGAAACATGGCCTCTCACAGGCCTCCAGGTGGGTGGCATTTCCCTTGAAGGTGCCATTGTTCAATCTGGAACCAGTTTCCATTACCTGCTGTGGTATTCCCCTCCAGCTTGTATCATATTCCAGCAACTTGAAGTTCATTAGGTGCAGCAGTTTGTAGGTGTATGGGGAAGCTGTTCCTGGGCTGAAAGCTGCTTTCAGTCCTATGCTGCAGTCCCCTGTTGAGGGTACAGTCTGCTGGAAGCACTATAAGGAAGGCAGCAGCGTCAAACCCCCTTTGGCTTCATCTCCCAATCACTTCAATCAGCTCACAGCCCTGATGGAATGGGCCAATTTAGAAATGGGTGGGGGATATGTAAGAAGCAGTTCGAGAAACTTGACTTCTCATTCCATACAGTTTCTCCAGAATATTGTTCTCTGAAAAACAATACACAAGGAGGTTATTTTAGCATTGCTGTTTTTTTTCTCTGAGCTGAAAGGCCTCAATAGAGAGCCGTGATCTGCTGCGTTTGAAATCTTCGGCCTGTCAAAGTGTTCTGAGAACAATCTTGTGGGGGATGGTAAGGGGGCAGAGTGTTCAGAGGGCAGGGTGGGAGGAGGGGAGCTGGGGGTCACCTTTGGGGTGTAGGTTAGGGTGACAGGAAGGGAGCTGGTGATGATTGGGTTTTATACAAGTTTGTCAGGAAGAGCCAACAGGTGGATCTTCCGTTTGCTGGGTTACTGTTTAGTTTTGAGGTGTAGATTGCAAATCCCTAATTTATGTCGCCAATAGCCAATGGTGTTTTATCCAGTTCTATGAAATTCAGTCACCCTGCCACAGATTTAACGTGATGACTCTACAGGCCTCAGAGTCATGTGTTAGAACTGAACCATTCAAGACTGTATCCTCCTGTTCCATGGACTGTGTATTCCTGCTCCATCAGATGTATGTTCCTGTTCCATTTCATGTACACTGCAGGTTCCAAACTTATTCATATAAAATGGTCATATATGTTGTAATTTAGTGACATATAAAATGTACGATAGGAGAGAGAAACCAGCCTGAATTAGACAAGCAGGATTATAAAAGAGTAAAACTGTGGATGCTGGAAATCTAAAATCAGAACAAAAACCATGCAACCAATCAGAAGATATGGCCCCAAAGTGCTCCCCCACTGACACCTCAGGCAGGGCAGGGGACTGAGATGTCAGTGGGGGAGCACTTTGGGGCCAGTGACCAAAATTCTATTCATTTTAAAATAGTGTTGGAAAAGGATAGAGAAGATCTAACAGTTGAAGTTCTAAATTGGAGAAAGGCCAATTTTGACGGTACTAGGCAAGAACTTTCAAAAGCTGATTGGAGGCAAATGTTCACAGGTAAAGGGAAGGCTGGAAAATGGGAAGCCTTCAGAAATGAGACAACGAGAGTCCAGCGAAAATATCTTCCTGTTAGGGTGAGAGGGAAGGCTGGTGGGTATTGGGAATGCTGGATGACTAAAGAAATTGTGGGTTTGTTTAAGAAAATGAAGGAAGCATATGTCAGGAATAGACAGGATAGATCGAGTGAATCCTAAGAAGGGTATAAAAGCAGTAGGAGTATACTTAAGAGGGAAATCAGGAGGGCAAAAATGATATAGCTTTGGCAAATAGAATTAACGAGAATCCAAAGGGTTTTTACAAATACGATAAGGACAAAAGGGTAACTAGGGAGAGAATAGGGACCCCAAAGATCAGCAAGACGGCCTTTGCGTAGAGCTGCAGAACATGGGGGAAGTACTAAACTAGCATTTTGCATCAGTATTTACTGTGGAAAGAGACATGGAAAATATAGAATGTAGGGAAATAAATGGTGACATCTTGCAAAATGTCCAGATTACAGAGGAGGAAGTGCTGGATGTCTTGAAACGCATAAAGGTGGATAAATCCCCAGGATCCGATCAGGTATACCCTAGAACTCTTTGGGAAGCTAGGAAAGTAATTGTTGGGCCTCTTGCTGAGATATTTGTATCATCGATCATCACAGGTGAGGTACCAGAAGACTGGAGGTTGGCAAATGTGGTGCCACTGTTTAAGAAGGGTGGTAAAGACAAGCCAGGGAACTATAGACCAGTGAGCCTGACCTCGGTGGCGGGCAAGTTGTTGGAGGGAATCCTGAGGGACAGGATGGACATGTATTTGGAAAGGCAAGGATTGATTAGGGATAGTCAACATGGCTTTGTGCGTGGGAAATCACGTCTCACAAAGTTGATTGAGTTTTTTGAAGAAGTACAAAGAGGATTGATGAGGGCAGAGCGGTAGATGTGATCTATATGGACTTGAGTAAAACTTTCGACAAGGTTCCCCATGGGAGACTGGTTTGCAAAGTTAGATCTCACGGAATACAGGGGAAACTAGTGAATTGGATACAGACGTTGGTCAAAGGTAGAGGGCAGAGGGTGGTGCTGGAGGGTTGTTTTTCAGACTGGAGGCCTGTGACCAGTGGAGTGCCACAAGGATCGGTGCTGGGTTCACTACTTTTTGTCATTCATATAAATAATTTGGATGCAAGCATAAGAGGCATAGTTAGTAAGTCTGCTGATGACACCAAAATTGGAGGTCTGCTAAACAGCGAAGAAGGTTACCTCAGATTATAACAGGATCTTGATCAGATGGGTCAATGGGCTGAGAAGTGGCAGATGGAATTTAATTCAGATAAATGCAAGGTGCTGCATTTTGGGAAAGCAAATCTTAGCAGCACTTAATGGTAAGATCCAAGGGAATGTTGCTGAACAAAGAAACCTTGGAGTGCAGGTTCATGGCTCCTTGAAAGTGGAGACACATGTAGATAGGATCGTGAAGAAAGTGTTTGGTATGCTTTCCTTTATCGGTCAGAGTTTTAAGTACAGGTTTTGGGAAGTCATGTTGCATCTGTACAGGACATTGGTTAGACCACTGTTGGAATATTGCATGCAATTCTGGTCTCCTTCCTATCAGAAAGCTGTTGTGAAACTTGAAAGGGTTCAGAAAGGATTTATGAGGATGTTGCCAGAGTTGGAGGATCTGAGCTACAGGGACAGGCTGAACAGGCTGGGGCTGTTTTCCCTGAAGTGTCGGAGGCTGAAGGGTGACCTTATAGAGGTTTACAAAATTATGAGGGGCATGGATAGGGTAAATAGGCAAAGTCTTTTCCCTGGGGTAGTGAGTCCAGAACTAGCGGGCATGGTTTCGTGTGAGAGTGGAAAGATATAAAAGAGACCTAAGGGGCAACGTTTTCACGCAGAAGATGCTACTTGTATGGAATGAGCTGCCAGAGGAAGTGGTGGAGGCTGGTACAATTGCAACATTTTAAAGGTATCTGGCTGGGTATATGAATAGGAAGGGTTTGGATGGATATGGGCTAGATGCTAGCAGGGAGGAGTAGATTGGATTGGGATATCTGGTCGGCATGGACGGGTTGGAGTGAAAGGTCTGTTTCCTTGCTGTACATCTCTCTGACTCGATGACTCTAACATCAGGCAATGCCCAACCACCAGAGAAGTTAACTCTGATTTTGTAACAAACAAGAACTTCAGTGCAGATAGTTCATCAAAGCAACTTTGATGTTAAAGCCACAATGGTCAGCTAACGGGGACAATTTAACCAGTTAAAGAAGGAACAGGATCTTTTCTATTAACCACCAAACTATCTTCGACAAATGTAACTAGTACAAGAGTCTGGAATCTTTATACCTACATTCATAAAATGTACAGACTAATGGATTTAATTGCTGAAAAAAATAGCGATGATGAGAAAAAAGTTATGAAAGGAAATTAACAGAATTTTTATGCAGATGAGAAAGGGAACTGGCTCTGGTTATCAGTTTGAAGAGTAACTAAATGTGAGGATAGGACTATGCCAAATGATATGAATATTTCACTGAACAATGTAAACAGTGAGTAGGGTCATGTCATATCAAGTTTCCATATTGATAAACTGTTCAAGGTGCTGATTATTGAAACTAAACTTTAGCAGAGACAAGGCATTATTAGAATATTCTATAGAGTCTCACGGTGACAAGCAAGGCCAAACATCTAAATGAAATGTTTTCAGCACCTTGTACATGTTTCGGGATTCACAGTGAACAGAAAAATCATGAGTAATTACAAAGTTTGTCCAGGTTTCATTGAATCATAGAATTCTTACAATATGGAAAATAGTCCGCAAACAAAATCCATTAAACAAAAAAAGAACATTGTTTGTCATTTATATAAATGAGAATATAGAATCCCTATAGTGTTAATAGGCCATTCAGCCCAACAGGACCACACCAACACTCCAAAGAGTAGCCCACTGTGACCCATTCCCGCACCCTATTACTCTACATTTACCCTGACTAATGCACCTAACCTGCACATCCCTGAACACAATGCGCAATTTAGCCTGGCCAATTCACCTAACCTGCACATCTTTGGACTGTGGGAGGAAACTGGAGCACCTGATGGAAACCCACGCAGACATGAGGAGAATGTGCAAACTCCACACAGACAGTCACCTGACGCAATAATCAAACTCAGGTCTCTGGCGCTGTGAGGCAGCAGTGCTCACCACTGAGAGACTGTGCCTTCCTAGCATGCATGGTTAGTAAGTTTGTGGATGACGCCAAAATTGGTGGAACAGTAGAGGTTTTCTAAAATTACAGAGGGATCTTGATCAAATGGGTCAATGGACTGAAAAACGGTAGATGGAGTTCAGTCTGCATAAATGCCAGATGTGGCATTTTGCTGCAATAAACAGGGATAGAACATGTACAATTAATGGGAAGGCCGTGGGCAGTGTTGTGGAATGGAGGGACCGAGGGGTGCAGGTGCTAATTCTTTGTGTTTGCATCACATATAGACAGCGTGGTCAACAAAGTGTTTAGCACACTTGCCTTCATTACTCATTCCGTTGAATGTAGAAGTTGAGAGACATGTTGAGGTTGTGCAGGACATTGGTGAGCCCTTTTTGGAAATACTGTGTCCAGTTCATAGAGTCACAGAATCCAACAGCAGGGAGACAGGCCATTCTGCCCAAACTGGTCCATGCCAACCAAACTGTCCGCCCATACTAATCCCATTTCCCTACACTTGGCCCATATCCTTCTAAACATTTCCTATCCATCTATTTGTCCAAATGCCTCTTAAACATCGTTAATGTACCCGCCTCACCCACCTCTGCTGGCATCTCATTCCATATGCGTACCACCCTCTGCTAAAAGAAGTTGCTCCTCAGGTTCCCTCTTATTCTGTCCCATCTAACCTTAATCTGTTGCCATCTAGTCCTCGAATCCCCAGCTCTGGGAAAAAAGACTGAGTGCATCACCCTATTATTGTCTCTCATGACCTTATACACTTCTATAAGATCCCCTTCAGACTGCCGCACTCGAAAGAAAGAAGGCGCAGCCTTCCCAACCTCTCCCTGTAACTCAGACCATTGCGTCCTGGCAACATCTTTGCAAATTTCTTCTGCTCTCCTTCCAATGTAATAACATTCTTCCTGTAACAAAGTGACCAAAGCTGAACAAATACTTCAACTGCGGCCTCACCAATGTCCTGTATAATTGCAACATAACTTCCCTACATCTATATATCAATGCCCTGACTGATGGAGGCCAGTGTGCCAAAAGCCTCCTTCACTGCCCGGTCTACCTGGGTCTCCACTTTCGGAGAACTGTGCACCTGAACTCCAAGGTCCCTCTGTTCCACTACACTCCTTAAGACCCTATCATTCACCATGAAACGCCTACCTTGATTTAACTTTCCAAAATGCAAGCCCTCACACTTATCTATATTAAACTCCATTTACCATTTCTCAGCCTAGCAGATAAAGGTCCTGCTGCAATTTCTGATAACCTTCCTCACTGTCCACGATGCTGCCTATTTTAGTACTTACTGAACATGCCTTATACATCCTCATCCAAATCATTGATATAGATAACCAACAGCAGTTCTTCTCCAGTTACAGGATGGATGTGATTAAGCTGGAGAGGATTCAGAAGAGATTCAGAAGGGATGTTATTGGGTATGGAAGGTTTGAGATCTATAGAAAGGCTGGATAGGCTGGGATCTTTTTCACTGGAATGGATATTGTTGTTATTGCAGGTTCTTGATGCCACACTCTGTCGAATACAGCCGTGATGCCAACAGCTGTCCCTCTCCCCTCTCCTCCCCTCTGGAATTCAGCTCTTTTGTCCATGTTTGACCCAAGGCTGTAATGGGGTCGGAGCTGAATGGCCCTGGGGGAACCCAAGCTAGGCGTCACTGAGCAGGTTATTGCTGAGCAGGTGCTGTCTGATAGCGCTGTTGTTGGGAGATTGTGCTGGAGTACAATTCTGCTGCTGTTGGTGGCCGACAGCGCCTCATGGATATCTAGTCTTGCGTTGCTAGATCTTTTGAAGTCTGTCTCATTTAGCACAGTGATGGTGCCACACAACACGATGGAGGGTATTGTCAACGTTAAGGTGAGACTTTGTCTTCACAAGGACAGTGCGGTGGTCACTCTTATGGATACTGTCATGGACAGATGTATCTGCAGCTGGCAGATTGGGAAGAATGGGATCAGGGATGTTTTGACACTGCCTCTGCAGGTTATTAACCTATTCACCCATCCTACCCACTGCAGGGATCTGTGGGCAAGCACCTCAATATTCCTGTCTTCCTCCGAGCTTCCTGGTGTCCTGAAATTCCCTGAAGATTTATATAAATGATTTGGATTTGAACATGAGAGTAGAATGAGTACGTTTACAGATGACATCAAAATTGGAGATGTAGATGGCAGCGAAGAGGGCTACCTCAGTGGAGAATGGGATCTTGATCAGATGTGCCAGTGGGCCGAGGAGTGGCAGATGGTGTTTAATTTAGAGAAATGTGAGATGTTGCATTTTGGAAAGGCAAATCATGGCAGGACATATACACTTAGTGCTAAGGACCCAGGGAGTGTTCCTAAATAAAGAGACCTTAGAGTGCAGGTTCATTGTTCCTTGAAAGTGGAGTCGCAGGTAGACAGGATAGTGACGAAGGCACTTGGTATATTTTCCTTTTATTGTTCAAAGCATTGAGTAGAGGAGTTGGGAGGTCATGTTGTATCTGTACAGGACATTGGTTAGGCGACTTGTGGAATATTGCATGCCATTCTGGTCTCCTTCCTATTGGAAGGATATTGTGAAACTTGAAAGGGTTCAGAAAAGATTTACAAGGATGTCACCAGAGTTGGAGGATTTGAGCTACAGGGAGAGGCTGAATAGGCTGGGGCTGTTTTCCCTGGAACGTCGGAGGCTGAGGGGTGACCTTAGAGATGTTTATAAAATCATGAGGGGCATGGATAGGTTAAACAGACAAAGTCTTTTCCCTGGGGTGGGAGAGTCCAGAACTAGAGACCATAGGTCTAGGGTGAGAGGGGAAAGACATAAAAATGACTGAAGATTAGATTACATTACATTACATTGTGGAAACAGGCCCTTTGGCCCAACAAGTCCACACCGACCCGACGAAGCGCAACCCACCCATACCCCTATGTTTACCCCTTACCTAACACTACGGGCAATTTAGCATGGCCAATTCACCTGACCTGCACATCTTTGGACTGTGGGAGGAAACCGGAGCACCCAGAGGAAACCTATGCAGACACGGGGAGAACGTGCAAACTCCTTACAGTCAGTCGCCTGAGGCGGGAATTGAACCCGGGTCTCTGGCGCTGTGAGGCAGCAGTGCTAACCACTGTGCCACCGTGCCGCCACCAAGGGACAACTTTATGACACAGAGGGCTGTGTGTGTGTGGAATGAGCTGCCAGTGGAAGTGGCGGAGGCTGGTACAATTACAACAATTTAAAGGCATCTGGAAGGGTATATGAATAGGAAGGGTTTGGAGGGATATGGGCCACTTCAGGAAAATAGCATTAGATTTATTTAGGACATCTGGTCGACATAGATGAGTTGGACCAAAGGCTCTGTTTCTGTGCTGTACATCTCTATGACTGTGTGATTCTATAAGGATTCTGTTGTAAAAATCCCACAACACCAAAATATAGTCCAATAGATTTATTTGGAAATGCAAGCTTTTGGAGTGCGGCTACATCTTCAGGTAGCTTCTGGGGCAGGATCATAGGAGACAGAATTTATAGTAAAAGATCAAAGTGCCATACAACTGATGCATTGTATAAAACAAACCGAGACTGATGTTAAGTCTTTCATCTTTTAGAACAGGTTGCAGATTTCAGTTCATTAATATGTAAATCCAAGAACGTTTTTCAATCACATTCTTGAGGTGTGTGTGTGTGTGTGTGTGTGTGCATGTGTGTGTGCGTGTGTGTAGTGGGGTCACCTGTAGTGTGATATGACCTCAGTATCCTGGTTGACGCTGTGTGACATATTCCCTTGTCTTATTTCTTTTCCCACAGTACATCACCTCACTGTGACCAGGATTAAATTCCATTTGCCACTGATCTGCTGATCTGACCAATCGGTTTATATCCTCCTGTAACTTAACACCTTCCTTCTCACCGTCACCCACTCAAACAATTTTTGTGAAATCTGCAAACTTCCATATCACTCTCCGCAAGGATAACCCAAGAAAGGACAAACTCCTCAGCTTAACATCAGTCGTGTGTTATCCTTGACCTTTTCTAGAATAACGGTGTCATGTTTGCAATCCTCCAGCAACCCATCACTTGTCCCACATTTTCAACACAGTCTTCCCACCCGTGGAATCGGGTATGCATGAGTCTTTGTAACTGCATTGACTTTGTGATTGTCCACACAGAACAGTTGGGTACCGGCTGGCTTTGACACCATTATTGTAGGTGAGCTCCCGTCTCTGTAACTCCCTTTGATTATGCCACCTTGGAGCATGTATTCAATCTCCTTCTGAAACTGTGTCAACTTTAGAGGGTTATACCAATAAAGATGTTGCTTACTCAGAACAGCATCTCCTATATCTACATCATCACAATTAGGTTTGTACTTCCCAGTTTATTTCAGCATATCTCCCTATGTGATAGCAATACATTTTTCAGGTCATTTCGGTTTTTCTCAGGAAGTTAACTCAATAATTTATCACAATTTTTCACAGTTTCCTCATTGTCGAATTTAACTTGAGGAATGTCCAGATCAGAATCCTCTCAGTTTGGTTCTTCCCTCTTTGCTGTAATCATTAACACCTTCTCCTCTTACTTTCCTTCCCTGTCAAAATACCTTTTGAGCATACTCACATGACACACTCGGTGAGATTTCTTCCTGTCTGGAGTCCTTCAGTCAATTTCCTTTCGATTCGATAAGGTCCACTAAACCTTGCTTTTAAATGTTCACCTATTACTGGAAATAACACTCATGACTTATCCCCAGTTGCAAAATTGCGAATCTTTGATTTCTCCTCTGCTTCCTGTTTCATTGCATGCTGTCTGACCAACTCCCTAGCTCTGTTCAATCGTTCTGTAAAATGTGACACATCGTCCAAATGTGTGGTCTGTGAATCCTGACTTACTAACTCTTCCCTAATCAATTTTAATGGTCCTCTCTCTTCATGCCCAAAAATTAATTCAAATGGACTGAATTTGGTCGATTCATTTGGTACATCTCTGATCGCAAAAAGCAAAAAATGGAATTCCCTTATCCCCATCATCTGATGGTCCTGACTATAAGACCTCAGCATGGTCTTTAATGTCCGATGGCAACTTTCTGGCAGGTACGCAGTAAATTTGAATTGTTTTATTCCTCAGCTGTCCATAACTTCCTTGAATCGTTTTGATGTGAAGCTTGACCCTTGATCTGACAGTGCCCATATTGGTAGTCCGTATCTTGTGAAAAAATTGAGTAATTCCTCTCCAATTGCAGGAGAATCGACGCTGCGGGCATAAGGCCTTCTTCAGGAATGAGGAAGGTGTGCCAAACAGGCTAAGATAAAAGGTAGGGAGGAGGGACATGGAGGAGGGGTGTTGGGAATGCGATAGGTGGAAGGAGGTTAAGGTGAGGGTGATAGGCCGGAGAGTGGGTGGGGGCGGAGAGGTTGGGAAGAAGATTGCAGGTTAGGAAGGCAGTGCTGAGTCCGAGGGCTGGGACTGAGAAAAGGTGCAGGGAGGGGAAATGAGGAAGCTGGAGAAATCTGCATTCATCCCTTGTGGTTGGAGGGTTCCTAGGCGGAAGATGAGGCGCTCTTCCTCCAGACGTCATGTTGCCATGGGGAGGGGAGGGAAATATATCCTTGGTGGTGGGATCTGTTTGGAGGTGGCGGAAAGGACGACGGATGGTATGGTGTATATGGAGGTTGGTGGGGTGGTAGGTGAGGACCAGTGGGGTTCTCTCCTGGTGGCAATTGGAGGGCGGGGCTCAAGGGCGGAGGAGCGGGAAGCGGAGAAGATGCAGTGGAGGGCATCTTCGATCACGTCTGGGGGGAAATTGCGGTCTTTCAAGAAGGAGGCCATCTGGGTTGTACGGATTTGGAAGTGGTCCTCCTGGGAGCAGATGCGGCGGAGACGAAGGAATTGGGAATATGGGATGGCGTTTTTACAGGGGGCAGGGTGGGAGGAGGTGTAGTCTAGGTAGCTGTGGGAGTCGGGCGGTTTATAGTAAATGTCCGTGTTGAGTTGGTCGCCCGAGATAGAAATGGAAAGGTCTAGGAAAGGGAAGGAGGAGTCTGAGACGGTCCAGGTAATTTGAGGTCGGGGTGGAAGGTGTTGGTAAAGTGGATGAACTGTTCAACCTCCTCGTGGGAGCACGAGGCAGCGCCGATACAGTCATCGATGTAGCGGAGGAAAAGGTGGGGGGTGGGGCCAGTGTAGTTGCGGAAGATGGACTGTTCCACATATCCTGCGAAGATGCAGGTATAGCTGGGGCCCATGCGGGTGCCCATGGCTACTCCTTTGGTTTGGATGAAGTGGGAGGATTGGAAAGAGAAGTTGTTCAGGGTGAGGACCAGTTCAGTCAGTCGAAGGAGGGTGTCACTGGAAGGGTACTGGTTGGGTCGGCGGGAAAGGAAGAAGCGGAGGGCTTTGAGTCCTTCGTGATGGGGGATGGAGGTGTACAGGGACTGGATGTCCATGGTGAAGGTAAGGCGTTGGGGGGCCAGGGAAGCGAAAATCATGGAGGAGGTGGAGGGCGTGGGTGGTGTCCCGAATGTAGGTGGGGAATTATTGGACTAAGGGGGACAGGACCGTGTCGAGGTATGCAGAGATGAGTTCCTCCGCCCTTGAACCCCGTCCCTCCAATCGCCACCGGGACAGAACCCCTACCACCCCACCAACCTCCAGATGCATCGTATCATTCTCCGTCATTTCCGCCACCTCCAAACAGACCCCACCACCAAGGGTATATTTACCTATCCTCCCCTATCAGCATCCCGGAAAGACCACTCCCTCTGCGACTCCCTCGTCAGGTCCACACCCCCCACCAACCCAACCTCCACTCCCGGCACCTTTCCCTGCAACCGCAAGAAATGCAAAACTTGCGCCCACACTTCCCCCCTCACCTCCCTCCAAGGCCCCAAGGGATCCTTCCATATCCACCACAAATTCACCTGCACCTCCACACACATCATTTACTGCATCCGCTGAACCCGATGTGGCCTCCTCTATATTGAGGAGACAGGCCGCCTACTTGCAGAACGTTTCAGAGAACACCTCTGGGACACCCGCACAAACCAACCCAACCACCCCGTGGCGGAACATTTTGACTCCCACTCCCACTCCACCAAGGACATGCAGGTCCTTGGCCTCCTCCATCGCCAGACCATGGCAACACGACGGCTGGAGGAAGAGCACCTCATCTTCCGCCTAGGAACCCTCCAACCACAAGGGATGAACTCAGATTTCTCCAGCTTCCTCATTTCCCCTCCACCCACCTTGTCTCAGTCCCAACCCTTGAAATCAGCACCACCTTCCTAACCTGCAATCTTCTTTCTGACCTCTCCGCCCCCACCCCCATTCCGGCCTATCACCCTTACCTTAACCTCCTTTCACCTATCGCATTCGCAACGCCCCTCGCCAACTCCCTCCTCCCTATCTTTTATTTTAGCCTGAAGATTCCTCAGTTGTGAAGAAGGGCTTATGCCCGAAATGTCAATTCTCCTGATCCTCGGATGCTGCCTGACCTGCTGCGCTTTTCCAGCAACACATTTTTCAGCTCTGATCTCCAGCATCTGCAGTGCTTACTTTCTCCTAATTCCTCTCCAACCCTTTTAGCTGTGATGTTGTGTAATGGAACAGCCTCTGGGAATCCAGTTGATACATCCAATATTGTTAACAAATCCTGATTCCCACTTTTTGTTTGAGTTAGGGGGCTTACATAATCAGTTAAGACTCTTGTGAAAGATTCCTCAACTGCTGGAATAGATATTTTAAGGTGCAGGATTTACTGCTGCCTGTGGTTTTCCGATTAGCTGACATGTAAGACACGTCTGGCAAAATTCAACTACATCCTTGTGTAGTCCAGGCCAGGAAAAATGTCTTTGTATTTTAGCCTGTGTTTTCCTCACTCCGAAATGACCTCCAAGTGGTAGCTCATGCTCACTCACAACACCTCCTTCCTATTCCCCTCTGGTATTTCAACTAGCACACGTACCAGTGAATCAGCTATAGCATTCACAAGGACAAATTGTATTCCTGGAACTGGGAGTTTGTCCAGTATTCCTACCACAAATTCTCCACTCCTCTCTGGACTCTCCAGCATCACTTTACATAACTGAGCACTTTTTGTCCCACCGTGAATTCCTGTTACCAATACCTTTTCTGGTAATACACCCACGGGAGTAAATATCTCCTCATCTTTTGCATTACAGACTGAGAGGATCCTGTGTCCTTTAATACGGGAACCTCTTTACCTGCTGCTCCTGGCTTATGTGAATAAACTTCACCCTCGCATGTATATTTTTTAAGCAGACCTGGCACTTCCTCCTGAACCAACTTCCAATCACCTTGTACACTCTGGTACAGCTTCCACTGTGCTTTCTGTTACCATGCCAACAAAACTTCTAGGCTTGTCAGGTTTTCCGACATCTGGTTTCTTCCCATCTCACCAACACTGCGATTTCATGTGGCCCACTTTATTGCAATGAAAACACTGGAGCTTTTTACCTTCTGTGTCCCCCCTCAAGGGTTTCTTTTTCACCCTATGGTAAATTATGATCGTCACTAAGATCTACCTTCCCCTTTCCACGTGAGGATTTCTCTTTGCCCCAATTTCTATCCCTCATGGACTGAAATAGATTCTGGAAGCCGAACCGTGTTTTACAGCCCAGCTCATATTCATCAGCCACTTCAGCTGCTAACCTTGCTGTTTTAACTCGCTTCTCTTCCACACAAATTTGTGCTGCTTCAGGCAGTGATTTTTTAAAATTCCTCCAAAATAATGTCTCTGAGTGCGTCATAGGTTTGCTCGATTTTTAAAGCTCTTATCCACCTACTAAATTTATTTTGCTTGATCCTTCCAAATTCAGTATAGGTATGACCAGGATCCCTCCTTAGATTCCTGAAACATTGTCTATAGGCTTCTGGTACAAGCTCATATACACTTCAGAGGTCTTTTCTCACCTCCCCATACTCCCCAGATACCTCCTCTGATAGTGATGTGAATACCTCATAAGGTCGACCCACAAGTTCGGTTTGGATCAACAAAACCCACATGGTCACTGGCCACTGTATTTGTTTAGCCACTATTTCAAATGATTTGAAAAAGTGTTCCACATCCTTATCATCAAATATAGGCAATGTTTGAACATATTTAAACAGTTTCTCATCAGGCTTTGGATTGCCATGGGTTTGCTCCTCCTCACTTTCTTCCTCACTCGACTTACCTTCAACCGTCATCTCCATCATTTTAAGTTGACTTTCCTTTCTAAGTATCAGTTTCTGAAGTTCAAACTCTCTCCTTTGCTTTCTCTTCTGTTTTTAATCATAACTCAAACTGTTCCATTTCTGCTGCCTTTCCTTATCTCTCGTGTCTAACTCAAGTTACTTCATTTGCAACTGCATTTTTGCCAACTCTACAGATCCTGATGGTGTTTCCAGCAAGTTTGAATGCTGAGCTATTGCTGGAACCATCTCATCATTCCTCACGGTAGGAGGTATCTCCAACTCCAGCCTCTCTGCTAATTCCCGCAGCTTGGCCTTAACTACCTTTTGGAAAAACCCCAAGGTCAATTCTTCCACCTCCTGAAAGCACTTGGTGACTGAAAGAGCCATTGCTATTCTAAGTTCTTTTACCCAACCAAATAAACATCCCGAATAAAAACACTAACACCTACCACTCACTGTCTGCAAGTCCAAACAATTCGAATCCCAAATCCCAATTCTGAACTACAAACAAATCTCACAAAGAGACCCCAATCTGTTATAGACCAGGCCCAACTCCTCAAAACATTCTTCAGCAGGTAGTCCAGTCCATAACGTTGCTATTTGTTCAGGTAAATGTACACTGGATACTCCTGGAGTGAATTAGTTGATTCAACTGGGCGGCACGGCGGCAAGGTGGCACAGTGGTTAGCACTGCTGCCTCACAGCGGCAGAGACCCGGGTTCAACTCCCGCCTCAGGCGACTGACTGTGTGGAGTTTGCACATTCTCCCAGTGTCTGCGTGGGTTTCCTCCGGGTGCTCCAGTTTCCTTCCACAGTCCAAAGATGTGCAGGGTCAGGTGAATTGGCCATACTAAATTGGCATGATGTAGGAGAGTCCTCTGCTATAAAGCAGCATTCCTGTCGTTTGGATCCAGACAGACAGGCCGAGGTGAAAGCAAAGCTCCAACCCGGATTGGGAAACTATATGATTGAAGCCAATCAAAGCAGCTGGTGTTTCCCAGATGTGCTCCTGCCTCAGCCTCATTGGTTCAACCAGACTCTGCGGAGATGACAGAAAGATGAACAAAGGCAGATTTCCACACAATTTCCCACCAGAAAACTGCATCGATGGAATTGGGAAAACCAGGTTTCTTACTAAAATAGCTTGGAGATAAGGATGCCTCCTCAGCTATAGAGCTGTTGGTCTTTAAGCAATCAGATGGCTTTCTTCAATGCAAGAAATGGCATTCTTGCGAGATGATGCTCCCACCAGTTTCCATGGAGCTAATCAATCACGTGATAGTCAGTTCTGTTTATGTTGTTGTGTAGTTTATGTTAATGTGCGGCATCAGTCATAACACGTGGAAGCAACACTTAGAACAATTAGAAGCTTTATTTAGAAAATTACATTCAGCTGAGTTACTGATACACCTTACCTAAATTAAATTTGTAAAAGCCCTGTTAACCTACTGAGGGCATATGGGAGGGCAAGAGAATGTTGCCAGGACCAGGAAAAGGACCATAGAACAGTACAGCACAGTAGAGGCCCTTCAGCCCATGATGTTGTTCTGAGTTTATGAGATTTTTGGAATGTGTGTTTCTTTGTGAATTTGTCCCAAATTGCATCCCTACAGCTACCTGACTGATCCAGTCATTATTTGTAAAAGTGGTCAGGAGAGTGCTGGACAGCGTTTGAGAGACTGAGAGCTATTTTGATCAAAGACCCACTGTTGGTTGCCCCTAATGTCCCTGAACCCAGAAAGGCAGCAATCAATGCATGTGACATGGGGGGAGGTGCGGTCTGATGACAACATGTGAAGCCTGTTGGATCGGAAACCGTTTTGAGCTGCACGTCCATCATGGATACAGACAGCCATGAGTCCGTACGGATCATACTTGGGAAGGCAATGGTCCAGTGGTGTTTCACTAGACTGTTCATCCAGAGACCCAAGTAATGTTCAGGGGACATGGGTTTAAATCCCACCCTGGCAGATGGTGTAATGTGAACTCAGTAAAGTCTGAAATTCAGAGTTTAATGATGACCGTGAATCCATTGTCGATTGTTGGAAAACCCCATCTGGGTCACTAATGTCCTTTATGGAAGGAATCTTCCATCCTTACTCGGTCTGGCCTACATGTGACTCCAGACCCACAGCAAAGTGGTTAACTCTTAACTGCCCTCTGAGAAATTCAGGATGGGCAACAAATGCTGACCTGGCCAGTGCTGCCCTCAGCCCAAGAATGAATGAGTAAACAAAGTTCCTTGGCTTTTCCAGGTTAAGAGTCCATTTCACCAAAGTGAATCATTGCAGTGTGTGTGTGTGTGTGTGAGAGAGAGAGAGACTGTGTGTGCGTGTGAGAGAGAGAAACTGTGTGTCTGTGTATGTGTCTCTGTGTGCCTGTGTCTGTGTACCCATGTCTGTGTGTGTTTGAGAGAGAGAGAGCAAGAGACTGTGCGTGAGAGAGAGAGTGTGTGTGCGACTATGTATGTGTGTATGTGAGGGAGAGAGAGCAAGATACTGTGTGAGAGATTGTGTGTGCATATGAGTGCGAGAGAAAGAGAGATAGACTGTGTGTACGACTGTGTGTGTATGTGTGTGTGTGAGAGAGAGGGAAACTACGTGTGTGTGTGAGAGGGAGAGAGAGAGACTGTCTGTGCATGTGTGATTGTACCTGACAGAGAGAGGGAGAGACGGTCTGTGTATATATATGTGAGTGAAAGAGAGAGAGAGAGACTGCGTGTACATGTGTGATTGTGTCAGTGACAGAGAGACTGTGTGTGTGTATGTGTGTGAGTGAGAGAGAGAGAGACTGTCTGTGCATGTGTGATTGTGTCTGTGAGAGAGAGAGACTGTGTGTGTGTATGTGTGTGTGAGTGAGAGAGAGAGAGACTGTCTGTGCATATATGATTGTGTCTGTGTGAGAGAGAGAGAGAGACTGTGCGTGTGTGTATGTGTGCGTGAGTGAGTAAGACACACAATGTGTGTAAGACTGTTTGTGTGTATGTGTGGAAGGGACACATTTACATTTCCTCTTCACGAACTAAGTGCATTAAGTAGTTTTATATTTTCATTGAGTAATTTTATGTCATAATAAATCTACATTTTTTAAAGAAACCTGATCAATGGCTCATTTTATTTCAAGCCTAATATGGAAATAGGTTTTGATTGTCTGTATAAGTATCAGGGTCAGACAATGAACTATGTTGTGATGTGTGACACTTCTCCCATCTTGGTCATAACAACATGGATTGAATATTTATTAACTGATTTACTTTCCATCAATTGCAACAAAAAGGAAAACAACATTATGCTGATTTTTCACAGATTGAGGTATGAATAGAATCGCACGGCCAGTCATGCCATTGTCCACTGAAGCAAGTCACCACAAAGACTTCTTCATAACTTTCATGGCCATTCGGCTGACTGCTGTCCCAAAACCTGAATAAGGAGAGAACATGGAACAGCATCAATGGTCTGCTCAATATTACATTTCATTTCAGAACATTCTCTTATACAGACAAGAGTTTCTCTATAAACTGAGGGTTCTCTGACAAACACCATAATTTGGGGTGGGGGGTGTGGTGAGGGGGGAGTTCACCACAAAAAGAAGGAATGTTCTTATAAAGTCTCTGCATGACTTGGGTTATGGCAAGGAATGTGGGAGAATGATGGAGAAATTGAGTGAGGGCTTCCTGGACCCCAGAAAGAACAAGTTGCAATTTCTAACTAAATTTCAGAGTTTGAGGTGAGGTTCTAGCTCATGAACAGCGTAAGACCTTATTAACGGGGATTATCACTCATTATTACATAATGTCACCTCATTAACACACGGGTAGGATTAGGCACATGCTGTGTAGGAACGAGATGCCAGGGTTTCTGGTATAAAGCTCCAGCAGCTGCGTGGTGGCTCCAGCAAGCTGCTTGCTTCTCTGGCCCTCTATTCTGTACACCCAGTAATATCATCTCAGGGCTCCCTCCCTGAGCCACAGGCTCACACACCTCATGGCCAGGGAGATTAACATCCCACACACAGCAGCTCCACAACACTATTGTGAGCACCTCTGATCCACTTTCTGTCCTCTCACCGGAATGCTACTGCAAGGACACCTCACATGGAGGATGCACACACTCAGCTCCGAGACTGGAGAAGGCTGCATCAAGTCTAAAGAGACGAGGCTTCATTCCCATCAAGGAAGGCATTCTTCAGTCAGGGTGGGGGGTGGGAGGTGAATCCCAGTACAGTAAGGCAAAGGCAGCCCCTGGTATCAGTCCAGGGGCTTGGATATAGTCAGTCAGGGTAAAGAACCAAACTTGGTCATCCTGTCTTGGCTCTTTCTGCCCTATTATTGTTCACTTCCTCTTGGATTGAGGGAAAGGAAGAAGTGAAGATGAATGTGGCTGGCACAATTGTTAGTGCTGGAGCAGGCTGAGGGAAAATGGTGAGGTCTTCTGAGTGAGTACGTGGACAGTACTGAGGCTCTGCAGGGTTCGTGGTGTGGGACAACTGAATGGGGGAGCGAGGGAGGGAAGAGGTTGCATGCAATAGTGAGATTTGTAGAGCGTGAGCCATTTTGGGAGATGTGTAGTAGAGAGTGTAGGGAGCTGAAAGAAGGTGGCTGGACCCATCATGGCAAAGCGGAGAAGGTCATAGACCTTCTTCATCCAGCTCTGGGCCAAAGGTGGACAGGCAGAAGGCTGGAAGAACACTGCAAGCCAGGCAGCATCAGGAGGAGAGAAGGCAATGTTTCAGGTGGAACCCTTCTTCAGGATTCAAGGCAGACAGACAGTGCTTGAACAAGGGCACGGTGGACTTTGGAGGAGAGTGCCAGCACTAGGGATTCGAGATTTCCTGAAAGTGGGAAGCATTACCAACTACAGCATGCAGGCTCACTTTGGATAGTGAGATGAGTTTGGGACAATAGCAGGAGAAAAGTCACCGGTCCATACGGACAGACCGTGACACAAATAAGATTGGGCCAAAATATGGGGAAGATTCAGCCCTGTATGTTCATCTCACCGAAACATTAATTTTCAATGACAGCTCTTTAGTGCAATGGTACTAACAGCAGGTACTTTCCTTTTCCCTCTGACTCATAAAACTCTGACAGTTAAACAGTTAAAATAATAACACGCAGAGCCAAATTCTTAATCGTCAATTGACTGGATTCAAGCGGAAACTCCAGGTTTGATTTATCCTCACAGTGCTGAAATGAGACTGACTTAAATATGAAGCCATGGGAGAATCCAAACAATGAACATAAAGAGATTGATCCAGTGATAATGACAGTGCCCAGGAAAAGTACAAGCAAGGTCAACACCGATACAATGGTGACCTTTGACCTTTGTGTCAGTGAGAACGTTGGATATAGATTAGTACAGCACAGCACAGGCCCTTCAGCCCTCGAGGTTGTACCGACTTTTATCCTAATCTAAGATCAAACTAACGAACATACCCTTCATTTTGCTATCACACATGTGACTATCCAAGAGGCGCTTAAATGTCCCTAATGTATCTGACTCTACTCCCACCGCTGGTAGTGCATCCCACACACCCACCACTCTCTGTGTATAGAACCTAGACTGAATGGTCTGTTTCTGTGCTGTACTCTCTGACCTCTGATGACTCTCCTAAGCTTTCGACCAATCACCTTAAATTATGCCCCCTCATGATAGCCATTTCTTCCCTGGGAAAATGTCTCGAGCTATCCACTCTATCTAAGCTTCACATCATCTTGTACATCTCTATCAAGTTCCCTCTTGTCCTTTTTGCTCTAATGGGAAAAGTTTTCGTCAAAAGAAATGCCCTCCAGTCCAAGCAGCATCCTGGAAAATCTCCTCTGCACCCTCTCCAAGGCTTCGTCATCCGTCCTATAATGAGTTGACCAGAACTGAAGATAATATTCCAAGTGTGGTCTAACCTTGGTTCCATTGCGCTCCGGCATGACCTTCTGGGTCTTATACTCAATCCCCCTGTTAAAGAAAGCCAACACCCCGTATGCATTCTTACCCACCCGACCAACTTGGGTTCATATTCATTCCTTCCAGCATCCAGAAGCAGTTGCTCCCACATGGAAAGAAGGATCTGGATAGGGATGAAGCAAAGGAATTCTCACTTTGAAGAAGTACCATGTGCCAACTCACGGGCACCATCCAGTTCAGATAAACTCGAAAGAAAATGGCCAGGTTTCCAGGCCTCTATTCCCACTTTCCCTGGTCTGTCCGGGTTCCTCTGGAAGTCAATAGCCCAGAGATGTTCGAATAATGAAATGTATTTCATGTTCTTTCTTAAAGCAACATACTGGATGGAAAAACTGCAACACTCTTACCAAAAGAATACTTCCAATGAACCCATTTATATGGACTTGTGGAAGATCATACCAAACCAGGCATACTGTATCTACCCCCACACCCCAGCCAAAACTAACTACTTCTGACCTCACAGTTACCCACTCACCCACCTCAGCTCACCTACCCATTCACCTATTCACCAGCACACATTCCAAGACACAGGTTGGTGCAACATCAAGGACTGAAAGGCCTGTAATGAGCTGAGATGCTCTATGCTCTATGTTCTAATCTAACTCAGGCTTAAACATACACAAAATCTATTCCCCACAGCTCTCTGTGATAATGAGCTCCAAAGAGTCTCCACTCTCTGAGAGAAGAGATTCCTCCTCATCTCAGTCTTAAATTGGCACTCCTCCATTCTGAGACTGTGCACTGTGGTTCTAGACTCTCCCATGAGAGGAAACAGCCTCTCAGCATTTACCCCATTAAACCCCGTAACAATCTGATACGTTTCAATGCGATCACCTCTCATTCACCTAAACTCCAGTCAATTCGACAATCTTCAACCAATAGAAAAAGTGCATCCTTATCTATCTGTAATATCCTGAAAACCTCGATTAGATTACCCCTTAACCTTCTAAAGTTCAGAGAATACAAGGTCCCAGCTGCCTAATCTCTCCTCATAACTTAACCCTTGAATTCCAGATTTTACCTCTGTAAACCTGTTTTGGACCCCTCCAGGGCCAAAACACCTTCCTAAGGTGTGGAGCCCAGATCCATTCGCAATCATTCAAGTGGATTACTACAGCATGACATCTGCGTCCCTGTACTCCAGACCTCCTGATATAAAGGCCGTATGGGCCCTGGTAAATTTTAGACAGGTAACAAAATAACATGCCTCACAGAATGTCATGATCCTTTGAAAAGTTGGTGAAAGCAGTGTCCTTGAATGTTCTGAAGACAGAGATAGATAGATTGCTGGTTAGCAGAGGAGGGTCGGGAGAGGTGGTACTGGCGAATGGTTACCTGGAGTCAGCAGAAATATGAAGCAATCTGCCCAGCCGTGATCTGATTGGATAATGGAGCAAACTGCACGGGCTAAGTGGTCGACTGCAGCTGCTAAATGGTGTGTTCATCTGAAATAATGAGTCAGTGCACCCTTCATAAATCATTTCCTTTCACAACAACTTCAGCTTCTTATCCATAACCTAACAGCAAAAACGGAACAAGTGAATTGTTCCAAGTCAGACTGCAGTCTGCCAACCAATGAACCGAACGAACAGACTGTTCCAACCTGCTCCTCAGCACTGTTAATGACAACAAGGTGGGCACCCATGGATTCACAGAATGTCTGAGCTTCTTTCCAACTTGTTTTCCGAGTTGAAAAGTAGTAACGCCTTTGGTTCCCCTGACTCCACTGGTCGGGCAGTTGGATGTGAGACAGATCTGTGAGGGTATTGAAATAAACATGAGAAACGGCTGAAGCAGGACTTACAGATTTCCTTATTTACTGACATTTTACATGGCAGGCTGCATTTACTGGTTTTCAGTGGTACCTCTGAACCGGGAGATCTGGGTTCAGTCCCAGCTGCTCCAGAGTAATGTCGTCACATCTCTGAGGAGATATATTAGAAAATGTTTCTATCAGGAACATGGAATAATCAGATTAGCTCTGACCTTACTCCTGATCGGAAATCATGCTTGTTTCTTTAAAGAACCACAATCATCATGTTGGGCTAAATAGCCTCCTGTTGTGCTGTGACATTCTTTAAATGCTTGAAATTACTACAGTTCCCAACAACGATATAGTTTTCAAAGATATTACTCCTCTTATAACTTCAACCATTGTCAAAGCTGATACCATTGTCAAAGATAACCGCTCTCACAGAGTGAAGTGCTACTAAATGTAACAAACAGTAACAAGGACGATAATAGACTTCAGAAACAGATTGGGGAATTGGACAGGAACAGAACGCAAAGGGATTTACAGCTGAGAATTGTGAAGTGATGCATTTTGAAAGGAAGAAAGAAGAAGTAACAAAATAAATTATAGAAGTTGGCAGTTGATACTGGAACAGAGAGCTGCGGAGTTGCAATTGTAGACACTTACAGAACAAATTACAGTTGTGGAGACATTTAGGATCCTGAAATAGTGCCGGGAAGTTATTTTAACCTTTTTAAACCAGTTGTTCACTCTCACCTAGAGTACCACTCTTTAGGAATGATGTCCAGCCCTTAAAGATGAAACAGAAGAGAGTTACTGGGATAATGTGAGAAAGAGAAATGTTAGTTCCATGGTGTGAGAAGGTGAGATTGCTCTCCACCCAGAGAAGATTAAGAGGAGATTTGACAGAATTGTTGAAAATCATGAACTGTTCAGTTATATGAGGAGACAAATTGTAATAACTGATTAACACAGGTTCATAAGCACCCAAGGTAAAACAAGGAAAAATATTCTCACCGAATGTCTTCATATAAAATATGATGTAATGATTTTGAGTCAGCTTTCCACCCACCGTGATTGGAAGGTTTTTGGCCAGGCAGATATCATTAAAAATGAGATCCCTCATTGGGGCTGTTAACCTGGGCCAATCAGGGAGCCCTGACTGACAGATCTAAACAGGAGTGTCAGAGAGTCTCCTCACTCTAGGGGCTGGCACTGGACGAGCTGGTAAGAGTCCATGTCCTGTGCACATGTAAATAAAGAGTGAGTTGGTGATGGGATACCGGCCTCTGTTCAATTAGTTCACCAACATCATCCCATGAGTTTCCAATAATACACAAGACAAGCAGGCACTGCCATTTTGGAAAGAACACAATCAGTAAGCTATTGAGTTTGTAAAAGTGACAGTTAACTGCAATGTCATGTTGCCCCATTCTCCTACTAATCTGTTGAGATCATTCATGAAATTGTCTGTGGACTTCCCCTTCTTTCAAGAATTTTATTTGTTTGAAGATTAAAATAATTTCAAAATTTGGCAGAAGTTCACTAATTTTGTTTTGGCTATATCACGAGAAGCTACAAAATCATCACCTTGCAGTCACAGTTGAATATAAAAGTTAACTCGTTCTTCAATATTTGATTTTGAATTTTTGTTTTAATAATTCCAAGCCAGCATTTATTATTCATCCTTAATTACCCAGAAGAGACAACCACAGTGCTGCGGGTTTGGGGTAGGTCAGACCAGGTAGGAATTTTATTTTCCTTCCGAAAAGAACATTAGTGAACCTGATCGGTATTTTCCAACAATCACCAATGGTTTTTTTCGTCATTATTAGACGTTTAATTCTAGATTTTTATTGAATTCATATTCTACCATCTGCTATGGTAAGTTTTAACCCCAGGTCCCCAGAACATTACCAGTGTACCTGGATTAACAGTCCTGTGATAATACCACGAGGTCATTGCATCCTCCTAATGTTGAAGTAATTCTGTATCTTAAGAATTATTTTCTTTGAGTTGTCCAATTAAGTATTTTATTTCACCTATATCTCTCAACTACATCTTCCTGATAATATTATTCTTCCTTGTCTTGTCATTTGTCATATCTTTAAAATGTGCTTCTTTCCTCACTTAAAAAGCTTTGAATTGTTCAGTACAGTGTTGCTGGTGTGTAAAAGTGAAGGCTTCATCATGCCACTCACTTGTTAGAGGAGATAACCGGTGGGAGATTAAACTGAGAGTCACCACAGCTCAGGCAAGGGGTGACATTGAAGAGGTGAGATATCCATCATACCCTCAGTTTGGTCAGGAACTGAAGCCATGCTATTGGTGTTAATCTGTATCACAAACCAGCCATTCAGCCAACTGAGCTGCACGGAAACATTTGTTGTGCAGGTGTCATCAAAATGGAGGATCTCATCCATCTGTGAGTGAAATGGAAGAGTCCAGGCATTTTGAAATAATTCAAAATCCAGGAGAACACTGAAACCACTGGATACCCTGAATTCGTGAGGTGGATGATGTTGTAATAGTGGTAAATGCAATGATTGTAAAAATATTTATATACACAATGTATAATCGTAATAATGAAAAGTAAAGCACGGGAGAAGTATTGGACAAGAGTCTGAAAGAGTCAACACTAAACAGTGCCATCAGCATGAAACACAATGATGTTGTTATGAGGAGAGCCAGGAGGGGCCACAAAAAAGGCTTTGCAAGAAGGATTAGGGAGAACCCAAATGCATTTTACTCATACGTGAGGAATAAGAGAATGATCAGGGAGAAGGTAGGGCCGATCAGGAATAGAGTAGGGAACTTGTGCATGGAGTCTGAGCAGATAGGGGAAGCCCTTAATGAGTTTTTTGCTTCGGTTTTCACAAAAGAAAGGGAACTTGTTGTCAAGGAAAACTTAGTGGAGCTGGGATACCGTCTTGACCAGATCAAGATTGATGAAGTTGATGTGCTAGAAATTTTGGAAAACATTAAGATTGATAAGTCTCCGGGGCCAGACCAGATTTATCCCAGGCTTCTCCAGGAAGTGAGAAAGGAGGTTGCTAAGCCGCTGGCGAGGATATTTGCTTCATCACTCTCCACGGGAGTCATACCGGAGGATTGGAAGCAGGCGAATGTTGTTCTTCTTTTCAAGAAAGGTAATAGGGAAATCCCTGGCAATTACAGACCAGTCAGTCTCACGTCTGTGGTCAGCAAGGTTTTGGAAAGAATTCTGAGGGATAGGATTTATGACTATTTGGCAAAGCATAGTGTGATTAAAGGCAGTCAGCATGGCATTGTGAGGGGCAGGCCATGCCTCACAAATCTTATTGAGTTCTTTGAGGAGGTGACAAGACAGGTAGATGACGGTCGAGCAGTGGATGTAGTGTATATGGACTTCAGCAAGGCTCATTCATAAAGCCAGGAAGTATGGGATGCAGAGAGATTTGGCTATCTGAATTCAGAAATGGCTGGCTGACAGAAGGCAGAGAGTGGTTGTAGATGGAGAGTATTCTGCCTGGAGGTCAGAATTGTGTGGGGTCCCACAGGGCTCTGTACTTGGGCCTCTGCTCATTGTAGTTTTTATAAATGACTTGGATAAGGAGGTTGAGGGTTGGGTTAGTAAATTTGCAGATGACACAATGTTGGAGTGTCATCGATAGTATAGAGGGCTATGGCAGGCTGCAGCATGACAGAGACAGGATGCAGCGCTGGGCTGAGAAATGGCAGATGGAGTTCAACCTGGATAAATGTAAAGTGATGCATTTTGGAAGGTCAAACTCGAATGCTGAATATAAGATTAAAGACAGGATTCTTGGCAGTGTGAAGGAACAGAGGGATCTGGGTGTGCAAGTACATACATCCCTCAAAGTTGCTACACAAGTGGATAGGGTTGTTAACAAAGCATACGGTGTTTTGGCTTTCATTAACAGGGGGCTCGAGTTTAAGAGCCGCGAGGTTTTACTGCAGCTCTACGAGTCCCTGGTGAGACCACACTTGGAATATTGTGTCCAGTTCTGGTCGCCCTACTATAGGAAAGATACAGAGGCCTTGGAGAGGGTGCAAAGAAGGTTTACCAGGATGCTGCCTGGACTGGAGGGCTTGCCTTATGACGAAAGGTTGAATAAGCTCAGACTTTTCTCTCTGGAGAGAAGGAGGAAGAGAGGAGACCTGATCGAGGTGTACAAAATAATGAGAGTAATAGATAGCGTCAATAGCCAGAGACTTTTCCCCAGGGCAGGATTGACTGGTATGAGAAGTCATAGTTTGAAGATATTAGGAGGAAGGTATAAAGGAGACGTCAGAGGTAGGTTCTTTACACAGAGAGTTGTGTATGCATGGAATGCGTTGCCAGTGGTGGTGGTGGAAGCAGAGTCATTGGGGACATTTAAGCAACTGCTGGACATGCACATGGATAGCAGTGAGTTGAGGGGTGCGTAGGTTAAGTTACTATATTTTACATTAGGATTAAATCTCGGCACAACATCGTGGGCCAAAGGGCCTGTTCTGTGCTGTACTTTTCTATGTTCTATGTTCAATGTTTGATGTTATATGGATTTATGGACCCAACCCTTTAAAATCCTCTCGTAACTTGTAATCTAAAGTACACTAACTGCATCCATTTGAAAATCTGTAAAAGGCTTTTATTAGAGATTAGAAGCAATTGCTCCTGATCATTGTTTAGAATCATTTGTTGATGTGACCACTCCAGATATGATTGTACTTAGGAACCTCAGTCAGCAGTAAGTAACGAGACAGTATTATGAATCATTCAGAGACTTTACTGAGCGAAACACTAGAAATCACACTTACTCTCTTTCAGCTGTGAAATTTCATTCCTAAGTTCGGCCATGAAGGTTTTAGTCTGCTCAGAGGTTCCTCGAGCTGCAAGAACATCAATGAGAAAATCTCAGAGAAATGTTGAAGCAAAGAAAGTAATTCATGCCAGATCTCTATAAGAGGAATACAGCCTGTTTCTCACTCTGCTGCCTTACTCTATCATTTCTTTTTTCTCTTCAGCTGCTGATATAATTCTCTTTCGAAAACCATGATTGAATCTGCCTTGCTGTGTTCTTCCAGCCTCCTGTCTGTCTATTTTTGGATTCCAACATTTGCAGTGTTTTTGTCTCTAACCAACCTGGTCAAACTCTCCAGATCTGAACCAGTCATTGTAGAATCCTGGTGACCCATGGCACTGTTAGTTCCTTTACTAATCATCTCAGCTGACATTGTCACTCAGACGAACAATCCCTTCATATTGATTTTGTCCAGGCTTCTTGCAATTTTGAACACTTGGATTAAAACTCTCTTGAACATTCTCAGGAGCAACATTTCAGATCAAGTGGCACAGTTTGGAGAACAAGATCAGTCTTGGCTTTTCATTAGATTATCATCGAATCAGAGATCATTGATTCCCTACAGTGTGGTAACAGGCCCTTCGGCCCAACAAGTTCCACACCAGCCCTCCGAAGAGTAACCCACCCAGACCCATTCCCCTACCCTATTACGCTACATTTACCCCTGAATAATGCACCCCTCACTTCCACATCCCTGAACACTATGGGCAATTTAGCACAGCCAATTCACCTAATCTGCACATTTATGGACGGTGGGAGAAAACCAGAGGAAACCCACACAGACACACGGAGAAGGTGCAAACTCCACACAGGCGGTCACCCAAGGCTAGAATTGCACCTGAGTCCCTGACACTGAAAGACAGCAGTACTAACCACTCAGCCACCATGCCACTGGAGAGAGTTAGGAGAGATCGTTATGGGTGAAATCAACAGAAATTATATCAACTGGTTGGTGAGCTACCTTTTAACCCGAGATCTTCAACTGAAAATGATCAGTTCAACAAAGGAATAGGTTCAGAATTCCTTTGTGCAAACTATTTTACAATGTGTCATCAGAACCAGGTAAATGGGTGGAAGTGGAGTTCAGACCAACATTCAAAGAGGGGCTTGGTCAGATATTTCAAAAGAAAATGGAGAAAATACAGAGCAAAGATCAAGAACCAGAACAGTGCAGTCCTGAAGGAGGGTTCCACCTGAAACGTTGCCACGTCAACCTCCTGATACACCCCAGCAGAAAGTGAGCACTGCAGACGCTGGATATCAGAGCTGAAAAATGTGTTGCTGGAAAAGCGCAGCAGGTCAGGCAGCATCCAAGGCTCAGGAGAATCTACATTTCGGGCATAAACCTGAAGAAGGGCATAAACCTGAAGATTCTCCTGCTCCTTTGATGCTGCCTGACCTGCTGTGCTTTTCCAGCAACACATTTTTCACTCCTGATACTCCTGGGCTTGCTGTGTTCTCCCAGCCTCCTCCAAGTCTGTTCACTGGAGCATGAGCAGCCACAGACAAAAAGGTCCATGTTGGATCAAAGAGAAGAACTAACATCCCAAGCAACAGAAGGCTCAGGGTTGGGCTCATGCAGAATGGAGGGATATCCACAAAATAAGACCCAGTCTCATTTTGGTCTTTCCAGTGTAGAGGAAGCCACATCACTGCAGCAGCAAATGCAATGTATTAAATTGAAAGAATTACTAATTTCACTTGAAAGGAAGATTTGGAGCCATGACTAAACCACATTCTAGGAAGGATGTGGTAGCACTGCAGAGGGTGCAGACGAGATTAACCAGGATGCTGCCTACACTGGATTGTGTCAGGAATGAAGAGAGGTGGGACAGACTGGAGGTACTTTCCTGAGAGCAGAGGAGACTGAGAGGAGCCATGACTGAGATGAGGGGCTGATCTGTTAGTCAGGCAGAAACCTTTTCCCTAAGATGAAGAGATCAGTGACTCAGGGCAGAGTTTAAAGTAGGGGCAGAAAGTTTAGAGAAGATGTGAGGGAAATACTTTCTTTTATTCCGTGGAGAGAGGGAATCTGGGACTCATGACCTGTAAGGGTGTAGAGACAGAAACCCTCATCACATTTTATAAATATTTCGATATACACTTGTGATCCCAACGCATGCAAGACTATGGGGCAAGTTCTGGAAATTGGGATTAGAATAGTTAGGTGCTGTATCTGATCGGTAATGGGGGTTGCTAAGACTTCACATATCTCTAACTCCTCTTGAAAACATTCAATGTTTGACCTGAACTGCTTTCTGTGACAGAGATTCCCACAGGATCACCGCTGTCTGGGTGAAAAGATTTTGCCTTATCTCTGTCCGAAATACCCAATCCTGTATTGTTAAACTGTGTCCCCTGGTGCTGGACACCCCCACCATTGGGAACATTCTTCCTGCATTTACCCAGTCTAGCTCTGTTAGAACGTAATAGGTTTCTATGAGATTCCCCCTCATTTCTCTAACTTTCAGTGAATATAGCCATAATGGATCCAATCTCTCTTCATACACATCACCTTTCCTGCACTCCCTCCATTGCCAGAACATTCTTCCTCAGATAAAGAGTCCAAACCTGCACAGAGTTCTCCAGCTGTGGTCTCACTCCAGCCCTGTACAATGGCAGCAACACACCCCTGCCCCTGGGCTTGAAGCATCTCCCGATGAAGGCCAACATAGCATTTACCTTCTTCACCTCCTGCTGCACCTGCATGGTGACCTCAGCGACTGGTGCACAAGGACACCCAGGTCCCACTGCACACTCCCCCCTCTCCCAATCTATTGCCATTCCAATTAGAACCTGCCTTCCCAAAGTGGAGAACCTCACATTTATACACACTATACTGCCTCTGCCTTGCACCTGCCCACTCACTCAGCGTCTCCAAATCACCCTGAAGCTTTGAAGCCACCCAGTTTTGCAGCAAACTTGGTGATATTACATCGAGTCATTGAGGCCTACACGATGGAAACATGCCCTTCGGCCAAAACTGGTTCATGCTGACCAAAAGGTCTCTCCACGCTAACCCCATCTCCCTGCATTTGGCCCATATCCTTCTAAACCTTTCCTAACCTAACCTTTGTCCAAATGCCTTTTAAATAATTTTAACAAACCCACATCAACCACTTCTAATGGCAGCTCATTCCATATGAGTCCCACCCTCTGTGTAAAAATGTTGCCCGTCAGGTTCCCTTTTATTCTTTCCCTCTAAACTTAACCTGATGCCCTCTAGTCCTTGATTCCCCAACCCTGGGAAAAAGACTGAGTACATTCACCTGATCCATGCCTCTCATGATTCTTATACACCTCTACAACGTCGCCCTTCAGTCTCCTACTCTTTAAATAAAAAACGTCCTAGCTTGTCCACCCTCTCCCTATAACTGAGACCATTGAGTCTCGGCAACATCCTTGTAAAATTCTTCTGCACTCTTTCCAGTTTAATAACATCCTTCCTATAACAATGTGACCAAAACTGAACACAATACTCCAAGTGCGGCCTCACCAATGTCCTGTACAACTGCAACATAACTTCCCACCTTCTATACTCAATGCCCTGACTGATGGAGGCCAGTGTGCCAAAAGCCTTCTTCACTGCCCAGTCTACCTGGGACTCCACTTTCAGAGAGCCGTGCACCTGAACTCCAAGGTCCCTCTGTTCCACTACACTCCTTAAGCCCTAAAATTCACCATGAAACGCCTACCTTGATTTTACTTTCCAAAATGCAAGACCTCACTATCTATATTAAACTCAATTTGCCATTTCTCAGTCAAATTACCCATCTGATCAATTGTAATTTCTCATAACCTTCCTCACTGTCCATGATATCGCTTATTTTATATCATCAGCAAACGTACTAACCCTGCCTTGTACATTCTCATCCGAATCATTGGTGTCGATAACAAACTGCAATGGGCCCAGCACCGACCCCTGAGGCACTTCACTGGTCAGAGGCCTCCAATCCACCAAGCATCCTTCCACTATTACCCTCTGCTTCCTACCATCAAGCCAATTGTGTATCCAGGCTGCCAAGCTCCCCCTGGATTCCGTGAGATCTAACCTTCCAGAGCAGCCTTACCAAAGGCCTCATCCAGTTTCCCCATCTAAATCAGTGATTAACATGGTGAATAACTGGTTTCCCAGCGCTGATCCCTTGGTGGCTCACTCATTACTGCCTGAAACTTCGTAAACGTCCCATTTATTCAGGCTCTTCGGTTCTTTTCTGAAAATGCAGTTCTCTATCGATGTCTGTGCACCATTTCCAGTCCTATGTGCTTTAATTTGACATGCTCATTTCTCACATGGGACTGAGTTGAAACTTTCTGTATGTTCAAGGAAACCACATTAACTGGCTCTATCTTATCAACTCTATTAATTACATCCTCAAATGTTCCAGTAGATTTCTCAAGCACGATTTCCCTTTCCCAAATCCAGATTGACTTGGCCTGATGGTGACAATGTTTTCCAAGTGCTATGGTCTTCCATCATTTGTACCCTTCCACATGCAAGCTGCCTTGATTTCTCCCTTCAACAGGGACTGACTCAGCCTCTCTCAAAACTGACCAGCTTCCAGAGTTTCACTTCATCTTTCAGTTTACTCTGTGCCTTCAGGGGTCAAGGATCACAAGCTTCATCAACGAATGGGTGTCAACACACATCCACAATCTTCCTTCCCCATCATTCTCTCAAACTACCTGTCTTCTTTGAATTCCACTCCTTGGCTGGGTTTTTACAATCGTTTCTGACCTGATGCACTCTGATCCTCAATTCTCTGCCTTCGTAAAGACCTCAGCTTACTCAACTTACATATCAATCTCAACAATGCTAAGATCTCTTCTGTTGTCTCCATCTCCATGCCCACTGGTTTGATCAGGAGTCATCCCACCAACAAGAACAATCCCTTCACCCGTCTCCAACAGTTTCCCTTCAGCTAGTGACCAAGCACCCCTACAGCATCACCAGTATCTTTTAACTGTGAAGCACTACCATGAGGGTGGCCACCCTCAATCTCTCTGCTCGTCTCCCTCACCCACTTGTGTGTCTCCCTCTGATCCTGCTGCACCCTCTTCTCCGAAGTCCACCCCAAACATTGACACCATGTTGCTGTTGTTGCTTGACATAATGACCTCTGCCAAAGGCCAAACGGCAATTCATCTGACCCCACCCTGGACCATGACCTCACGACTAATCATCAAGCTGTCGTGTCCAAAAGCAACCTCCAAACCGACCCCACCACCAGGGATATATTTTCCTCCCCTCCCCAATCAGCGTTCCGAAAAGACCACTCCCTCCGTGACTCCCTCGTCAGGTCCACACCCCCCACCAACCCAACCTCCACTCCCGGCACCTTTCCCTGCAACCGCAAGAAATGCAAAACTTGCGCCCACACCTCCCCCCTTACTTCCCTCCAAGGCCCCAAGGGATACTTCCATATCCACCACAAATTCACCTGCACCTCCACACACATCATTTACTGCATCCGCTGCACCCGATGTGGCCTCCTCTATATTGGGGAGACAGGCCGCCTACTTGTGGAACGTTTCAGAGAACACCTCTGGGCCACCCAGACCAACCAACCCAACCACCCCGTGGCTCAACACTTCAACTCCCCCTCCCACACCACCAAGGACATGCAGGTCCTTGGACTCCTCCATCGCCAGACCATAGCAACACGACGGCTGGAGGAAGAGCGCCTCATCTTCGGCCTCGGAACCGTCCAACCACAAGGGATGAACTCAGATTTCTCTAGTTCCCTCATTTCCCCTCCCCCCACCTTGTCTCAGTCCCAACCCTCGAACTCAGCACCACCTTCCTAACCTGCAATCTTCTTCCTGACCTCTCCACCCCCATCCCCACTCCGGCCTATCACCCTCACCTTGACCTCCTTCCACCTATCGCATTTCCAACGCCCCTCCCCCAAGTCCCTCCTCCCTACCTTTTATCTTAGCCTGCTTGGCACACTTTCCTCATTCCTGAAGAAGAGCTCATGCCTGAAACGTCGATTCTCCTGCTCCTTGGATGCTGCCTGACCTGCTGCACTTTTCCAGCAACACATTTTCAGCATAGACACTGTCACACAGACGTTGTCACACAGACACTGTCACACAGACACTGTCACAAAGGCACGGCCACACAGACACAGTCACACAGACATTGTCACACAGACATGGGCACATAGACACAGGCACACAGACACGGACACACAGACACTGTCACGCAGACACGGGTACACAGACACAGTCACACAGACATTGTCACATAGACACTCTCACATAGACACAGACACACAGACACGGACACACAGACACAGTAAGGTAACTAGGTCGATTAGCCTGTTCTCAATCATGGATAAGATCCCGGAATCCATTTTGAATACTGGGAAGTCCATGGTAAAACAGGGCAAAGTCAGGGAGGTCATGTTATCTACCTGGACTTCAAGAAGGTAAGTAAGGGCCCATGGTGTTAGAGGCAAGAAGCTAGCATGGATAGAAGCTTGGCTGTCTGTCAGAAAGCAGAGGGTGGGGATAAAAGGGTCTTTCTAAAGATGGCAGCCGATGACAAGTGGTGTTCCGCAAGGATCAGCGTTGGGACCACAACTTTTCACTTTGTGCATTAATGATCTAGATGAACAGGAACTGAGTGCATTCTGGCTAAGTTTGCAGATGATACAAAGATAGGTAGGGGGACAGGTAGCATTGAAGAGGCAGGAGGCTGCAGAAGGATTTGTAGTGCTGGAAAAGCACAGCAGGTCAGGCAACATCCGAGGAGCAGAAGAATTGACGTTTCATCAGGAAGGGACTACGCTCAAAACATCAACTCTCTTGATCCTCAGATACTGTCTGACCTGCTGTGTCTTTCCAGCACTACACTCTCGACTCTGATCTTCAGCATCTGAATCCTCACTTTCTCCTCCCTGCAAAAGGATTTGGTCAGGTTAGGAGAGTGGGCAAAAAAGTGGCAGTTGGAGTACAATGTGGGAAAAATATGAGATCATGCACTTTGGTAGGAAGAATAGGGGCATGGGCTGTTTTCTAAATGGGGAGTAAATTCAGGAATCTGTAGTGCAAAGAGCCTTGGGAGTTCTAGTCCAGGATTCTCTCAAGGTAAACTTGCAGGTTGACTCAGTAATTCAGAAGGCAAATAGAATGTTGTCATTCATCTCGGAGAAGATTTGAAGCAGGGATGTACTTCTGAGATTCTATCAGTCTCTGGTCAGACCACATTTGGAGTATTGTGTGCAGTTTTGGGCCCCATTTCTCAGGAAGGATGGACTGGCCCTGGAGCGTGTTCAGAAGAAGTTCACAGAATGGTCCCAGGCATGAAAATCTTAACACATGGGGAACATCTGAAGACTCTGGGACTATGCGCAATGGAGGTTAGAAGGATGAGGGGGGATCTATTTGAATCAGTACTGTGGAGAACTAGCTATTTGGATACAGAACTGGCTCAAAGGTAGAAGACAGAGGGTGGTGGTGGAGGGTTGCTTTATGGTTTGGAGACCTGTGCCCAGTGCAGTGCCACAAGGTTCGATGCTGGGTCCTCGACTTTTCATCATTTATGTAAATTACTTAGATGTGAGCAAAAGAGGTATAGTCAGGAAGTGTGCAGATGACACTAAAATTGGAGGTGTAGTGGAAAGCGAGGAAGGTTTACTTGGATTATAACATGATCTTGATCTGATGGGCCAAGGGGCTGAGGAGTGGCAGATGGAGATAATTTAGATAAATGCAAGATGCTGCAAGAATTATGCACTTAATGGTCAAGTCCTAGGGAGTGTTGCTGAACAAAGAGACCTTGGAGTGCAGATTCATAGTTCCTTGAAAGTCGAGTCGCAGGCAGATAGGATAGTCACAACGGCGTTTGGTATGCTTTCCTTTATTGGTCAGAGGATTGAGTATAGGCGATGGGAGATCATGTTGCAGCTGTACAGGACATTGGTTAGGCCACTTTTGGAATATTGCATGCAATTCTGGTCTTCTGCCTTTCGGAAGGATGCTGTGAAACTTGAAAGGGTTCAGAAAAGATTTATAAGAATGTTGGCAGTGTTGGAGAATTTGAGCTATAGGGCGAGGTTGAATAGGCTGGGATTGTTTTCGCTGGAGCGTCGGAGACTGAGGGGTGAGCTTATAGAGATTTACAAAATCATGAGGGGGATGGATAGGGAAAATACACAAGGTCTTTTCCTTGGGATGGGCGCATCCAGAACTAGAGGGCATAGGTTTAAGGTGAGAGGGGAAAGATATAAAGGAGACCTAAGGGGCAACTTTTCACACAGAGGGTGGTGTGTTTATGGAACGAGCTGCCAGAGGAAGTGGTGGCGGCTGGTACAATTGCAACATTTAAAAGACATCTGGATGGGTGTATGAATAGGACGGGTGTGGAGGAATATAGGCCGGGTGCTGGCAGGTGGAACTAGATTGGAATATACGGTTGGCATGGACGAGTTGGACCAAAGGGTCTGTTTCCGTGCTGTACATCTCTATGACTCTATGACTCTGTATAGAATACTAAATAGCATGTTCAGAGTAGATGCTAGGAAGATATTTCCATTTGGAGGAGAGACTAGGACCCGAGGGCACAGCTTCAGAGTAATGGGAAGACCTTATAGAATGAAGATAAGGAGAAACTTCTTCAGCCAGAGAGTGGTGAATCAATCAAGCAATGCTACAGAAGGTCGTGGAGGCCGGGTCATTAAGTATATTTAAGGTAGACATAGATAGGTTCTTGAGTATCAAGGGGATCAAGGGTTACGGGGAGAAAGTGGGAGAATGGTTGAAAAACGTATCAGTCATGATTGAAGAGTGAAGCAGACTCAATGGGCTGAATGCCTAATTTCTGCTCCTATGTCTTATAGTCTTAAATATAAGGAAGTATGAGGCATTTTCCCAGAGTGGAGGGGCCGCTTACTAGGGGACACAGGTTGAAGGTGCTGGGGGAGAAGTTTAAAAGAGACATGCGAGGCAGGTTTTTCTCACAAAGGGAGGTGAGTGCTGCCAGAGGAGGTGATGCAAGCAGATACAATCACCGTATTCAAGAGGCACCTGACCGAATCCACGAATAGGAAGGGAATCGAGGGATGTGGATCCTGTAAGTGAACGCAGTTTGACTATGAAAGGGCAAAATGTGTCAGCGCATTTTCTTTGTTCTTGTTTGTTTGTACGGTTAGACACACAATCGGAACAATGATCTGACTGCAATTCCACTGATAAACCATATCAAGTGAAGAGCGAGGTTTATCTTAGTGACTGTTCCCGAGTGTATGTCCTCTGGGAATCAAGATACCATATCCATAACCGTAATATCCATAACTGATGGCACAGTGGGCTGGAGTACAGAAAAAGGCCCTTTGACCCATCACATTGGAGAAGGCTCATTGGATCTGTTTTACTGTAAGGAGCCTGTTTGGCAAGGTGGATGGACTTAGAGCATTGATCAGTCTGTGGGACCATAATATGGTTGGCAAGATGGATTGACTTAGAGCTTTGATCAGTCTGTGTGACTGTGACATGATTGCAATCGCTGTGACACGGTTGACATTCCAGGATCCAGGAGTTTCAGGCAGGATAGTGGAGAGCCGGGGGCATTGCTTTATTGATAAAGGAAACCATCACTGCAGCAATGAGAGAGGATGTCAGAAGACTATTCAAATGAGGCCACCTGGGTAAAACATAGAAATAAAGAAAGGATGATTACTTTGCTGGAACTAAACTCCAGGCCTCCCAACAGGCAGAGGGAGATGGCGGAGCTGATCACAGGAAGGAATGAGAGAAGCAGCGTTACAGTTGTAGGGATTTTAACTTTGCTAATATTAACCAGGATCAACTTAGTGCTTTAAAGTTTTAAAGTGCATTCAGGAGAGTATTCCCTGCTCTTATTTCGACAGTCCTACTTGAGGTAGAGCAGAGCTGGATCTAATCCGAGGGAATGAAGCCAATCAAGATATTTGAAGTCTCAATGGTCAAGCATTTTAGAGATAGTGACGATAACTCTGTACATTTCAAAGTCATTATGGAAAGGGATAAGGATAGTGCAGAAGTTAAGTGCCATTTTGGAGTTAGGAAAGCCCAAACCAAAATACAAAAACATTTTTATTGGCTTGGACCACATCAGGATGCAGCTGACCATCATTGATATGTCTCATAGATTTCCAAGGAACCATTCCATTATGCAGTATCATGGCAAAAAGAGAAGACCAATTTTAACAGCATTATATGGGACCTGGCAAACATAGTCTGGGAGCAGCTACATTTGGAAAGTGGGTGGAATGTGGAGGTGCTGGTGTGGGACTGGGGATGGACAAGGTCAGAGGTCACATGACACCGGGTTATAGTCCAACGGTTTATCTGAAATCACAAGGTGTCAGAGTGCTGCTCCCTGATCAGGTGAAGGGAAAGTGGGAGGCCTGAGAATATAGAGATATGATGATACTATGGCTTCAGGAGGTGTATTTTGTCCTGTTTTTGTTGTGAAGAGAGATTAAGATGGAATTGCAGAGCAGTCTACTCAAAGAGCCAGGTGTAAAATGTGACATGGAGTAATAGACAACTTCTCGCTTCGGAAAATACAGTTCATCCTTGGCAATGATATAGCTGGGTCACAGGTGGGAGTAAGGCCTACTTTGGTTGAAATGCCAGTGGGACATCAGGCACTGAGGTGTTATAGGACGTATATCCTGGGAATTTTCCTAACTTTGTGATAACGAGGTCACAACACCACAGGTTGAATCAGGAGTAGAAATCAAGGACTAAAGATAAGGAAGTTGAAGTTTGTTTCTCAGACTGTGTTGAATAAAATGGTGGAGGAAAAGCAAGAACAGCAAGAGGACAAAGTGGATATTTATAGTTCAGAGAAATTAGCTGAATTACAACAGAGAGAGGAAACACTAAAGCATTGTATCAAACTATGTTCATAGAATAAGAATCCGAGTGTGTTCCAGTGTTATTATCTTAAAAATGATGTCTTGATGAGGAAATGGACACCACGCCATGTTCAGGTGATGAGAACGAGGCAGACGTTCATTGAGTCGTATTGCCAGTGAGTTATAGAAAGGAGGTATTGCAGATAGCACATGTATTACCAGCAGGTGGTCATTTGGGGGTAAGCAAAATACAAGCCAAAATCGAAGAACATTTTTATTGGCTTGGACTGCATCAGAATGTGGTTAGCCATAGTGGAGGTGTCAATTAGATTGCCAGGAGCCATCCCATTATGCAATATCACAGTTCAAAGAATTGTAGGAGAGTTACTCAAAGGTTTCACCAGATATGGATGAACAACAGTCAGACCAAGGGTACAACCTTACATCAAATGTGCAGGTTAGGTGAAGTGGCCGTGCTAAATTGCCCATAGTGTTCAGGGATGTGTACCTTAGTTGCATTCGTCAAGGGCAAATGTAGTGTAGGGGAATGGGTCAGAGTGGATGTCAATGTGGACACGTTTGGCCAAATGGCCTGTTTCCACACTGTCAGGATTTTTATGATTCTATGAACATTATTCGAGGACGTTAAGGACAGCTTAGGAATAAAATTATTCAAATCTACTGCAAACAATCCAGTATCGCAGGGAGTACTAGAAAGATGACATCAGACATTAAGGACCATATTGAGGGCTTCTAGTCATGACTATCAGGATAATTGAGTTAAGGGAATTCCGCTTGTACCTTTTGCAATTAGAAATGCATCTAACGAATCAACTAAATACAATCGATTTGAATTGGTCTTTGGACATGATCTAAGAGGACTGCAAAAATTGATTTGTGAGTCAGAATTCAGAGATCACATATTTTGATTATCTGTCAAATTTTCAGGAATGGTTAAGTAGGGGGAAGAGTTAGCTAGACAGCATTTAAAAGTATATGATAAAACAGGAAGCAGACAAGAAATCACAAACTTGCAATGTTGCTATTGGAGATAAAGTGTTAGTGTTACTTCCAGTGATAGGTGAACCTGTAAAGGTAAGGTTTAGTGGACCTAATCAAGTCGAAAGAAAGTTGAATGAGGTGAGTCATTTAATAATTCACTCTCCCATTACCATAAAGCTGGGTTACTCAAGCCTGACTCAAGGAAAACTGGGAATACAAGCCAGGAGCACACCAGCCACACTCAAATGAGCTGGTAATCAGGTGAAGCAACAACATTGGGCTAGTTGCAAGACATGCAGCATATCATACAGTGTGGAAACAGGCCCTTCACCCCAACAAGTCCACACTGACCCTCGAAAGAGCAAACCACCCAGACCATTTACCCCTGACTAATGCAGCTAATCTTTGGACTGTGGGAGGAAACTGAAGCACCCAGAGGAAGCCCACCCAGATGCGTGGAGAATGTGCAAACTCCACACAGACAGCCACCTGAGGCTGGAATTGAACCCAGGTCCTCAGCACTGTGAGGTAGTAGTACTAACCAGTGAGCCACCATGTCGCCCATGACAGGTATGAGCTATTCCAAAAGAACAGATTACAAGCTCCGTAGTCCTCCACTTGTGAATGGTGATGGACAATTGAAGAGCTTGCTTGAGGAAAAGGCTCCACAAATGTTCCTCCCCCTGCTGATGGAGGAGCCCAGCATATCAGGGCAAAAGATAAGGCAACACTGAGAATAATGAGTGGGGCATGTTGGTTGATATGATCTGCCAGTTGTTGGGACACGTGCCATACATGCCTGGCATCACACTGGCATTAGAATTTAACTGTCATATTACTTATTAGTGCGGTCGGCAAAACATCTGTTTGGTTTGAGAGCAGCACCCTGTCAGTGGAGACAACCACTCGGATTTCCCACACAGCAGGATGAGCCAGTTAGCTTCCTGTGTCCATTTTGTCTGATATCCCTTCCCCTTGCAGAGTCATGTGGGCTGGCCTGGACACTGCTCCAGGTGAGCAGTGAGAGCTGAAGACTGCTACCCATCAGTCAGCTTGTGCTGGCATCCTCAGGAACGTCTGTTCTCTGTTGGGGCTGATTCAGCAATTGGAAAGCCCTTTCTCAATGAGCACGCTGGGTACAGAGTTACACCAATTTAAGATAATCAGACAGGCCCCAGCACTGGGATGGAGTTGCTCATGTTTGAAGCTTCCTGCATACACTATCACAACTCTGTATTATGGAGACAAAAGGAATTTGTAGATATATGCATTTTATACAAAACGTGGTGTCCCAGAGACAACAGATTTTCCCACATTCCCAGAGATGTCAGATTTTCCCACATTCCTGGAGATGATAGATTTTCCTGCCTTCCCGGAGACAACAGATTTTCCTGCATTCCCGGAGATGACAGATTTTCCCGCATTCCTGCAAATGACAGATTTTCCTGCATTCCCAGAGACAACAGATTTTCCTGGATTCCCAGAAATGACAGATTTTCCCACATTCCTGCAGATGACAGATTTTCCTGGGTTCCTGGAGATGACAGATTTTCCCACATTCCCGGAGATGACAGATTTTCCCACATTCGTGCAGATGACAGATTTTCCCGCATTCCTGCAAATGACAGATTTTCCTGCATTCCCAGAGACAACAGATTTTCCTGGATTCCCAGAAATGACAGATTTTCCCACATTCCTGCAGATGACAGATTTTCCTGGGTTCCTGGAGATGACAGATTTTCCCACATTCCCGGAGATGACAGATTTTCCCACATTCGTGCAGATGACAGATTTTCCTGGGTTCCCGGAGACAACAGATTTTCCTGGGTTCCCGGAGATGACAGATTTTCCCGCATTCCTGGAGATGACAGACCTTGGAGACCTGGAATTGCGATTGACAGTTAACTGTTCTTACTGCCCCTCCCTGAGAAGAGAGGGCCAATAAATCAGCACGTTCTGTATAAAATGGTGCCTCCGTTTCCAGTCTGCTTCTTACATCCTCGGTTTGGTGAGTGCACGATGAGAAGCTTCAACATCTCGTCACAAGGCAGTGTGTCACCCAATAAGCAGCCTTTATTTCGATCAGTCCGGGAAAAAGCAGGGTAGCTGTGAGGGGGAGCTGTATCTTTCCAATTAAAGAACATAGAACATAGGACATGGAATATAGAACAGTACAGCACAGAACAGGCCCTTCAGCCCACGATGTTGTGCCGACCATTGATCCTCATGTATGCACCCTCAAATTTCTGTGACCATATGCATGTACAGGAGTCTCTTAAATGTCCCCAATGACCCTGCCTCCACAACTGCTGCTGGCAACGCATTCCATGCTCTCACAACTCTCTGTGTAAAGAACCCGCCTCTGACATCCCCTCTAACCAGCTTAAAACTATGACCCCTTGTGTTAGTCATTTTTGCCCTGGGAAATAATGTCTGGCTATTGACTCTATCTATGCCTCTAATTATTTTGTACACCTCAATTAGGTCCTCTCTTCTCCTCCTTTTCTCCAATGAAAAAAGTCCGAGCTCAGTCAACTTCTCTTCATAAAATAAGCCCTCCAGTCCAGGCAGCATCCTGGTATACCTCCTCTGAACCCACTCCAAAGCATCCACATCTTTCTTATAATAGGGCGACCAGAACTGGACGCAGTATTCCAAGTGCGGTCTAACCAAAGTTTTATAGCGCTGCAAATGTTTGAACTTCATTGATGCTTTCATCATCCTTTGGTGCAAGTTTTCAAACATTGAAGCCCCGCATACAGAGTCTTCCAGATAGTGAGATCCTTTGCAGTCCATCCTCATTGCTCAGCCCCTGGCTGTTACTCGGGTTCTCAGGGACAGAGAGAGATTGGAAAGCCGTCTTTCAATTTCCTTTCAAGGCTGACTTGAATTACTGAAGTCAGTCAGAGCACCAGAACTGACTGCCTTTCCATCACCAACCTCCTCTGCTGCCTTTCCCTCTCCTTCCCATTCACTGTAAATCCCCACCACAAATATCCTCCATGGCCACTTCGACTCTGCATCTCCCTCAGCAAAAGACAATCTCCACAATTCGCATGCTGTCCACATTCCGTCTCTCCTTTCCCTCTCCTCCAATTCCTTTCCTTTGTCCCCCACCTTGTCCCTCCAGCCCTGCCCTTCACCTTTCCCTCCAATAACATCCTCCATTCCCCTCTTAAATTGCTTTCATTCCCAGCCATCTGCCCACCCTTCACTCTTTTCTCCCTCTCCCCTCTCTTCTTTCTCATTGCCCTCCACTTCCTCTTTCACCTGCCCCAGTGAACTCCCTTTCCCCCGCTCCCTCTTTCACCTGCCCCAGTGAACTCCCTTTCCCGCGCTCCCTCTTTCACCTGCCCCAGTGAACTCCCTTTCCCCCACTCCCTCTTTCACCTGCCCCAGTGAACTCCCTTTCCCCCACTCCCACTTTCACCTGCCCCAGTGAACTCCCTTTCCCCCACTCCCTCTTTCACCTGCCCCAGTGAACTCCCTTTCCCCCGCTCCCTCTTTCACCTGCCCCAGTGAACTCCCTTTTCCCCACTCCCTCTTTCACCTGCCCCAGTGAACTCCCATTATCCCGCTCCCTCTTTCACCTGCCCCAGTGAACTCCCCTTCCCCCACTCCCTCTTTCACCTGCCCCAGTGAGCTCCCTTTCCCCCGCTCCCTCTTTCACCTGCCCCAGTGAACTCCCTTTCCCCCACTCCCTCTTTCACCTGCCCCAGTGAACTCCCTTTCCCCCGCTCCCTCTTTCACCTGCCCCAGTGAAATCCCTTTCCCCCGCTCCCTCTTTCACCTGCCCCAGTGAGCTCCCTTTCCCCTGCTCCCTCTTTCACCTGCCCCAGTGAACCCCCTTTCCCTCACTCCCTCTTTCACCTGCCCCAGTGAACTCCCTTTCCCCCACTCCCTCTTTCAGCTGCCCCAGTGAACTCCCTTTCCCCCACTCCCTCTTTCACCTGCCCCAGTGAACTCCCTTTCCCCCGCTCCCTCTTTCACCTGCCCCAGTGAACTCCCTTTCCACCACTCCCTCTTTCACCTGCCCCAGTGAACTCCCTTTCCCCCACTCCCTCTTTCACCTGCCCCAGTGAACTCCCTTTCCCCAACTCCCTCTTTCACCTGCCCCAGTGAACTCCCTTTCCCCCACTCCCTCTTTCACCTGCCCCAGTGAACTCCCTTTCCCCCACTCCCTCTTTCACCTGCCCCAGTGAACTCCCTTTCCCCCACTCCCTCTTTCACCTGCCCCAGTGAACTCCCTTTCCCCCGCTCCCTCTTTCACCTGCCCCAGTGAACTCCCTTTCCCCCACTCCCTCTTTCACCTGCCCCAGTGAACTCCCTTTCCCCGCTCCCTCTTTCACCTGCCCCAGTGAACTCGCTTTCCCCCGCTCCCTCTTTCACCTGCCCCAGTGAACTCCCTTTCCCCCGCTCCCTCTTTTACCTGCCCCAGTGAACTCCCTTTCCCCCGCTCCCTCTTTCACCTGCCCCAGTGAACTCCCTTTCCCCTGCTCCCTCTTTCACCTGCCCCAGTGAACTCGCTTTCCCCCGCTCCCTCTTTCACTTGCCCCAGTGAACTCCCTTTCCCTCACTCCCTCTTTCACCTGCCCCAGTGAACTCCCTTTCCTCCACTCCCTCTTTCACCTGCCCCTGTGAACTCCCTTTCCCCCACTCCCTCTTTCACCTGCCCCAGTGAACTCCCTTTCCCCCACTCCCTCTTTCACCTGCCCCTGTGAACTCCCTTTCCCCCACTCCCTCTTTCACCTGCCCCAGTGAACCCCCTTTCCCCCACTCCCTCTTTCACCTGCCCCAGTGAACTCCCTTTCCCCCACTCCCTCTTTTACCTGCCCCCGTGAACTCCCTTTCCCCCACTCCCTCTTTCACCTGCCCCAGTGAACTCCCTTTCCCCCGTTCCTACTTATCTGCCCACTCCCCTTGGCCCTTTCCACTTTCCTCATTATGAACTTTGATCATGTTCCCACTTTTTGAGACACATTCATTAAAGTCACTTGTGGCTTCAGCTTAATGAATAAAACCTGAAAAAGAGCTTTGTTCACACCTCCATCTGAAGCTCAATGTGCAAGGCACATCATTCCTTCTGCTTCCTTTTGTGTTTGAGCACAGTGTTCCCTTCCTCGTTCATTATTTGGTTCTCCAGTTTCCCAGAACCTGTAATGTTGAGAATGGCAGGAAAATCAACCAGGGATCAGGGACAAAAGCAGAACGTGCTTGCGGTCGCTGTGGCCAATAGGACTCATTATTGAGTTCAACAACTTTTGGGCTTGAACACCTTCTCCAGCCTTTACCTACCTCCGCAGCCCTGAACTGTCATAATGTGGGCTGCTTTCATCACAGCCAAACCAGTTTCACCTCCTAATAGTCCCTCTAATCAGGTGTTCCTTCCCTCTGGCTCACCCCAATTCATCCCTTTGTCTGTCTAACTGCTGTTTTCTCTCTCTCTCTGTGGGCTCTGTCTCTGCCAATTGTGCAGTCTGCTTTAACTCTGCTTTCTCTACACTGATGCTGCGGGACTTGCTGAATTTTGGTTTTTCTTTCAGATTTCCAGCAGTTTTTTTATAGGAATCAGGGACATTGTCTCGTTGCTTCAGGAACATGAAGTAACATTGGGCGGCACGGTGGCACAGTGGTTAGCACTGCTGCCTCACAGCGTCAGAGACCCGGGTTCAATTCCCGCCTCAGGCGACTGACTGTGTGGAGTTTGCACGTTCTCCCCGTGTCTGCGTGGGTTTCCTCCGGGTGCTCCGGTTTCCTCCCACAGTCCAAAAAATGTGCAGGTTAGGTGAATTGGCCATGGTAAATTGCCCGTTAGTGTTAGGTCAAGGGGTAAATGTAAGGGTATGGGTGGGTTGCGCTTCGGCGGGGCGGTGTGGACTTGTTGGGCCGAAGGGCCTGTTTCCACACTGTAAGTAATCTAATCTAATCTAATCTAAACACGTTAGAATGGTGCGTTATGGCGAGCCCAGAGTGTTTGAAGTTTCCTAACATGTTCAGGTGAAACTGAATGATGGGTCAGAAAACCCAGATTCGCTCAAAAGGAATTTCCAAAAGTTCATATCTGAACAAATCTGTCTGTTTTGTTCAGTTATTAAATATGTGCCTCGGAGGCAGATAGACTTAAACACAAAATCACGGTTGACATTCCCGTTGCAAAACTTGGTGTATTTAAAATAAAAGCCCTAATTAAAATGGCATAGTCCCTCTCAGGCAGATGGTCCAATGAATGAGGAGTTTTCTCTGACATCCACATCCAACACTATACCTGCCTATTTTCTCCTCTGTAAAGTTATCATATTTTGCTCATGCGTCACAATCAGCTGCTGAAATCCTTAACCGTACCTTTGTTCCCTGTTGAAGTGACTGTTCTAGCAACTACATTGCTGCTTAGAACACAGTGTTCAGCATCATTCACAACTCGTCAAATAATGAAGCAATCTCAGTCCAAACCATGAGGGACCTGGATAGGCTGAATACCTGAGGGTGAGGGAGCCCAAACCCAGAGGGTCGTGCTTTCGGTGAGAGGGGAAAGACTTGAAAAGGACCTGAGTAGAACCTTTTTAATGCAGAGGGTCGTGCGTGTACGGAATGAGCCTCCAGAGGAAGTGGTGGAGGCTGGGGCAATTCCAACATTTAAATGGCACCTGAATGGGTATATGAACAGGAAGGGTTTGGAGGGATATGGGCCAAGTGCTGGCAAATGGGAATAGGCCAGCACGGAAAGTTGAACCGATGGGTCTGTTTCCGGATCAAAGGTGGCTGGTGAACAAGAAATAGTACAGGAATAAAAGGAACATTATATGGTTTGCAACACAGTGTGTTACAGAAATCAGTCCTGAAGTGTAAGTGCTCTTCAATTTATTCATAAGATTTGGATGAAGGAACTGAAGACAGGATTGCTACATTTGCTGCTGACACAGGGACATGTAGGAAAGTCAGCTGTGAACAGAAACTAAGGAGCTCCAAAGGAGTATAGGTAGGTCAAGTGAGTCGGCAAAGATCTGGTAAACGGTGAATATTGTGGGCAAATGCAAACTTCTGCATTTTGGTAGGAAGAATTGTACAATCTTATCGAAATGGTGAGAGACTGCAGAGCTCAGAAATGGAGAGAGGTGTGGGCACCTAAATGCATGAATCTTGCGCCTGCAGGTACAGTGAATATTTAGAATGGTTGTTATTATGAATTAACATTATTAATTAGTGTTACTGTTTCTTGTGAGGAGAATCGAATGCAAACTAGGGATATGGATATGATGCTTCAGCATAACAGGGCATTGGTGACATCATATCTGGAATATTCTATGGTTTTGGTCACCTCATTCAAGGCAAGATGTAAATGCAATGAAAATAATTCAGAGAAATTTCACTTGACTAATCTTTGGAATGGGTAGGCGATCGGTTGAAGCAAGTTTGGACATGATAGGCGATGATCTGACTGAAACACTTGATTCTAGCCCTGTCTCAGTTGCTTTCTTGTCCTGATGAAGGGTTAAGCACGAATCTGCTGCTCCTCGGATGCTGCCTGACCTGCTATGCTTTTCCAGCACCACACTTTATCGATTATCCAGCATCTGCAGTCCTGACAATCTCCTCAGTTCCTTTATTCCCTTCAGACTCTCCCAGTGCCTCTCCTGCAGGAATTGACTCTTACCTGAATGAAGTTCCATGTGTGTGTGATTTGCTGTCCATGTCCCAAACTCAGTGACTAAGTACGAAGCGAAAGAGTAAAGAGCTGTATGGTCAAGCAAGGGATCATCACGAAGTGGTTAGGAACAGGAACATGGTCTACATTTCTTTGTTCCTCTCATGTTCATAGTCACAGAGTGACCATGTCTCCTTCTCAGATTAGATTAGATTCCCTTCAGTATGGAAACAGGCCCTTTGGGCCAACCAGTCTTCACCGACCCTCCAAAGAGTAACCCACCCAGACCCATTTCCCTCTGAGTAATGCACCTAAAACTCTGAGCAATTTAGCATGGCCATTTCACCTGACCTGCACTTCTTTGGACTGTGGGAGGAAACCGGAGCACCCGGAGGAAACCCACACAGACACAGTGAGAATTTGCAAACTCCACACAGACAGTTGCCTAAGTCTGAAATCGAACGTGGGACCCTGGTGCTGCGAGGCAGCAGTGCTAACCACTGAGCCACCGTGCCGCCCCATAGTCTCTCCATTCTCTCAATTGAGAATTGTAAATATGTTGAGAAGCAATTCCTTCTTTGGGTCCATGTTACACCAGCCTTGGAAATGCAGCCTCTTTGTTTTGCTTGTATGTAAAACCCTCGGTCGTTTTTGAGCAACAAGCTCAAGGAGTTGAAGCTAATGAGTGAGTGTAGCAGTTTCCGAAGCTTGCATTTGTGTGAAATTACTGTCAGTGCCCCAGCTGTGATTCTAATTACACCCAACTCCTCCGCACTGTCCTCCCCAGCCCCTCATCAGATTGACTATAGTCCCATTCACTTGACCAACGTGATCACACAGCCCAGGGAAAGACCTGCTTCACCCTTGACTATTGTTTCGACAGAATCTCACCAGCCTTCGGACTTGCTGCTATGCAGCTAATAGACTGACAATGACCAACATCCTGGGCTTCAGTGACACTAATTTACTGATGGAGAACATCCCAAAAAGGTCATGCACCCATGCCAAATGCCCTTGACTGGCTGTGCCAGGGCCCCCTGACTGATGGGTGCCTTCATGATCTTCATTGATGAATGTTCCCCTAACTGGTAGATACATGGATGCACATGCTCTGTGTTGGCCAAGTACACTGTTGGACATAACACACTTATGTTCAGCAAGCTGTGCACCCACTGGGTTGAGGATTGCTCAGTCGGAAGTCAAGCTGCCTTACTGTTTGATTAAAATCATTGGCACGTCAAGGCAGTGATGCTGAGGGAGCAAGCGCCAAGAGTAAATGATCAATGCTAAGGTGTAGCCTGGTCCAGACTGCAAGCTGTGCCCCCAATCAGTACTCATTGCCAGAGCACCTTACAATGGAGGTCTGGGATTCTGAAGTGCACTGTCAGTGCAGAGGAGGAGTGCCAGGATGATCATGATGGATTGGCAGATGGCAGATACCAATGTCCGTGGATGAGGAGTGTGTGTGACCAGGGCCTGATGTTTATGTTCTGGGCTGTGGTTTGGTATAGGCAGCATCGAGATGGTTTGCAGAAAGTTAGATTCACCAGCTACATGCTGTGGTTTCTTTATAAATTCATTCTGAAATCCAGTGTATTTGGCGAACTTGGTAATTTGCAAACCTAAATATGAATGATACATAATTAGGCATTAACAAGGCATCTAGCAATCAATAGTGAACATGAACTGGCATCTTACTGCTACCTCGTGAAAATCTCACCACACTGTTTGTGAAAAGTTTGAAAGATGGAACAAGATATGAATAGAAGATGTATAGTTAGTATGTTTGCAGATAACACCAAGATTGATAGTGTAGTGGACAGGGAAGAAGGTTACCTCAGTACACAACAGGATTTTGATCAGATGGGCTGATGGGCTGAGGAGTGGCTGGTGAATACTAATTGAGATAAATGCGAGGTGCTGCATTTGGAAAGGCAAATCAGAGCAGGACTTATGTTCTTAATGGTAAGGTCCTGGAGAGTGTTACTGAACAATGAGACCTTGGAGTGCAGGTTCATCATTCCTTGCAAGTGGAGTCACAGGTAAATAGGATAGTGATGAAGGTGTTTGTTATGTTTTCCTTTATTGGTCAGAGTATTGAGCACAGGAGTTAGGAGGTCATGTTGAGGTTGTACAGGACATCGGTTAGGCCATTTTTGGAATACTGCATTCAATTCTGGTCTTCCTCCTATCAGAAGGATGTTGTGAAAAGGTTCCAAAAATACTTATGAGACTGTTGCCTGGTTGGAGGGTTTGAGCTATAGGAAAAAGGCTGAATAAACTGGGGCTGTTTTCCCTGTAGTGTCGGAGGCTGAGGGGTGAATGTATAGAGGTTTGTAAAATCTTGAGGGGCATGGATATGGTAAATAGATAAGATCTTTTCCCTGGGATAGTTGCGTCCAGAACTAGAGAGCAGAGTTTTAGGATGAGAAGGGAAATATATAAAAGAGACCTAAGGGGAAACCTTTTCACGCAGAGGGTGGTATGTGTATGGAATGAGCTGGCAGAGGAAGTGATGGAGGCTGGTACAATTCCAACATTTAAAGGGCATTTGGATAGATATATGAATAGGAAGGGTTTGGTGGGTTATGGCACAAGTGCTGGCAAATGGGATTCGATTAATTTCGGATATCTGGTCAGCATGGACAGGTTGGACCGAAGGGTCTGTTTCTGTGCTGTCCAGCTCTAAGACTGTATGATGCTAAGATTATATTGACATGGAATTAGACCTTGCAGCACCTGCTACCAGATTCTGCCACACAAGTCACCATAGCGCACGTTGTTAAGTTACCTGTATGATTTCACCTCCAGTTTTTTTTTAAGAAACTATCTTGCAAAGAGGTTCACTTGGGCTTGAGACAGCAAGTAATCTGCCATCTGACTGTCTTTGTGCTGGTCTTGTAGATTCAACTGACTTCTACAGTTACAAAGCGGATGGGAGGTTTGAGTTTTAGCAGATCAAGCACAGCTTTTCAAACCTTTTCAGATATTGGTGGAGATTCAGTCATGTGGTGGGCCTTTTCAGATGTCAGTTTAAAGTTACCATGTAGTTTATATTCACTGGACAAATATCCATTGTTCCTACTGAGCATAAATCACAAGAAACTAACTTTCAAATTCAGGGGATAATAGGTGTTGTCCTTTATGTCAAAGGGAATGAAATATAAAAACAGGAAGATCTTGTTAAAGCTATTTGTCATACCATAACAGGGAGGCTCTGAACAGTTTTGGGCCCCTTATCTAAGGGAAGATATATTGCTCTTGGTGGCAGTCCAAACAAGGTACACAAACACAGGTTTGCTGGGCTTGTATTATGGGGAGTAATTCTTTCTATAGGTATGTTAGGAATAAAAGAATGACTAGGGTAGGAATAGGTCCAGTCAAGGATAGTAGTGGGAAGTTGCGTGTGGAGGCGGAAGAGATTGGGGAGACACTGAATGAATACTTTTCTTCAGTATTTACTCAGGAACAGGGCATTGTCATCGATGCGAATACTGAGTCACAAATAAGTAGAATGGATGGCTTTGAGGTATGTAGAGGAGAGGTGTTGGAAATCCTGGAAAAAGTGAAAATAGATAAGTCCCCTGGGCCTGATGGCATTTATCCTAGGATTCTCTGGGAAGCAAGGGAGGAGATTGCAGAGCCATTGGCCTTGATTTTTATGTCCTCTTTGTCTACAGGAGTAGTGCCAGAAGACTGGAGGATAGCAAATGTGGTTCCCTTGTTCAAAAAGGGGAGTAGGGATAACCCTAGTAACTATAGGCCGGTGAGTCTCACTTCTGTTGTGGGCAAAGTCTTAGAGAGAATTGTAAGGGATAGGATTTATGCACATCTGGATAGGAATAATGTGATCAAGGATAGTCAGCATGGTTTTGTGAAGGGCAGGTCGTGCCTCACAAACCTTATTGAATTCTTTGAAAAGGTGACGAAGGAGGTTGATGAGGGGAAAGCGGTAGATATGGTATATATGGATTTTAGTAAGGCGTTTGATAAGGTTCCCCATGGTAGGCTACTGCAGAAAATACGGAGATATGGCATTGAGGGTGAGTTGGAGGTTTGGATTAGGAATTGGCTGGATGGAAGAAGACAGAGGGTAGTAGTTGATGGCAAAGTTTCTTCATGGAGTGCCGTCACTAGCGGTGCTCCGCAAGGATCTGTTTTGGGACCATTGCTGTTTGTCATTTTTATAAATGACCTGGAAGAGGGGTTAGAAGGTTGGGTGAGCAAGTTTGCGGATGATACGAAAGTCGGAGGAGTTGTTGACAGTGAGGAAGGATGTGGCAGGTTACAGCAGGATATAGAGAAGCTGCAGAGCTGGGCAGAAAGGTGGCAAATGGAATTCAATGTAGCTAAGTGTGAGGTGATTCACTTTGGGAAGACTAACAAAAAGATGGGGTACTGGGCTAATGGTCGGATACTTGGTAGTGTGGATGAGCAGAGGGATCTTGGTGTCCATGTACACAGATCTCTGAAAGTTGCCACCCAGGTAAATAGTGCGGTGAGGAAGGCATATGGCGTACTGGCTTTTATTGGTAGAGGAATTGAGTTCCGGAGTCCTGAGGTCATGATGCAGTTGTATAAGACTCTGGTGCGGCCGCATCTGGAATATTGTGTGCAGTTTTGGTCGCCATACTATAGGAAGGACGTGGAGGCACTGGAACGGGTGCAGAGGAGGTTTACCAGGATGTTGCCTGGTATGGAAGGAAGATCGTATGAGGAAAGACTGAGACACTTGGGGCTGTATTCATTAGAGAAAAGAAGGTTTAGGGGTGACTTGATTGAGGTGTACAAGATGATTAGGGGGTTAGATAGGGTTGACAGTGTGAACCTTTTCCCGCGTATGGAGTCGGGTATTAAAAGGGGGCATAGCTTTAAATTAAGGGGGGGGGGTAGATATAGGACTGAAGTTAGGGGTAGGTTCTTCACTCAGCGAGTCGTAAGTTCATGGAATGCCCTGCCAGTAGCAGTGGTGGACTCTCCCTCTTTATGGGCATTTAAGCGGGCATTGGATAGGCATATGGAGGATAGTGGGCTAGTGTAGGTTAGGTGGGCTTGGATCGGCGCAACATCGAGGGCCAAAGGGCCTGTACTGCGCTGTATTCTTCTATGTTCTATAATTGAGTGGATTGGGTATCTACTCATTGGACCTCAGAAGAATGACAGGAAACCTTACTGAAAAATATCCCATTCTCAGCGGACCTGACAGGATAGATGTCGAGAGGTTGCTTCACCTAGTGAAAGCGTGCAGCACCAGAGGGTGTTATCTCAGAGTAAGGGTTTTGCCCATTGAACACAGAAATGAGGAATAATTTCTTCTCTGAGCTTTGTGAATCCATGGAATTCTGTACTGCAGAGGGGTGATGGGGTTGGGTAATTAAATCTGTTCAAGGCTGAGATTGATTTTCATTCATTGAGGGAAACAAGTGTTATGGGGAAAGAGGCGGAAAGCGTAGTTGAAGATTATTAAATCAACCATGTGCACATGGAATGGCAGAACAAACCTGATGGGCTGAATAGACTACCTCTGCTCAAAGATAAATTGCCTTCTTGATTCCTCTGCAAATATGACACAATATGATGATTTTTCCCTTTGTTACCAGCCCAGGTTTGGAGACTGAGGCTGTGCTGTTCTCCCTGCCCTTCTCTGAGGTTATTGTCCCTACAAGTACTGGCTATGAATTTTCACCAAGGGCTCAGCTGGTTACCTTTGTCCCGGTAATTATTACCTGAACGTATTTGAAGCTGTAGCCAACTCGCAGATCACGAGACACAAAGTTACAAATTTCATCAAAAAAAGTTCAGTTTAAAAATTAAACAAGTGCAGCGTTTATGATAATTAACCATCTTTTACAGGTTGGGTGGACCTGACAGTCTGGAATAATGTCATGGAATAAGGTGGGTGAACTTGCAGCATGGGATGGTACCTGGGATTTCGATGTTGTGGCCATTTCAGAGACATGGCGAGAGGAGGGACAGGAATAGTTGTTGCAGATTCTGGGATTGAGATGTTTCAGCAAGGACAGAGAAGATGGTAAAAATCAGGAAGGTGCGGCATTGTTAATCAAAGGTAGCATTACAGCAGCTGAGATAACATTTGAGGACTCAACCACTGAGGTAGTTTGGACTGAGGTCAGAAATTGAAAAGGAGAGGTGACCCTGTTGGGAGTTTTCTACAGGCCTCTGAATTGTTGCAATGGTGTAGAGGAAAGGATAGCAAAGATGATTCTCGATAAGAGCGAGAATAACAGGGTAGTTGTTATGGGGGACTTTAACTTCCCACAATATTGACTGGGAATGCTATAGTTTAAGTAGTTAAGATGGGTCAGTTTTTGTTCAATGTGTGCAGGAGGGTTTCCAGACACAGTATGTACACAGGAGAAAGTGAGAACTGCAGATGCTGGAGTACCAGAGTTGAAAAATGTGGTGTTGGAAAAACACAGCAGACCAGGCAGCATCCGAGGAGCAGGAGAATCAACGTTTCGGGCATAAAGAAGGGCTTATGCCCGAAACGTCGATTCTCCTGCTCCTTGGATGCTGCCTGGCCAGCTCTGTTTTTTCAGCACCACATTTTTCAACAGTATGTACACAGGCCAACAAGGGGCGAGGCCACATTAGATTTGGTACTGAATAATGAACCCAGCCAGTTGTTAGATTTGGAGGTAGGTGAGCACTTTGGTGATAGTGACTACAATTCAATTATGTTTACTTTAGCGATGGGCAGGGATAGGTATGTACTGTAGGGAAAGAGGTATAACTAGGGGAAAGGCAATTATGATGGAATTAGGCAAGATTTAGGATGTAAAGTGGTTGATGCGGTGTATGTGGCCTTCAGTAGGCATTTGATTAGGTTCCCCATGGTAGGCTATTGCACAAAAAACAGAGTTTCAGTATTGAAGGTGATTTAGTGGTTTGGATCAGAAATTGTCTAGCTGAAAGAAGACAGAAGGTGGTGGTTCATGGGAAATATTCATCCTGGAGCTCAGTTACCACTGGTGTGCCATAAGGATCTGTTTTGGGGCCACTGCTGTTCATCATTTTTCTAAACGATCTGGATGTGGGAGTAGAAGGATGGGTTAGTAAATGTCTGGATGACACTAAGGTCGGCAGAGTTATGGATAGTGCCAAAAGGATGTTGTGGATTACAGAGGGACATAGATAAGATGCAGAGCTGGGCTGAGAAGGAGCAAATGGAGTTGAATGCGGAAACGTGTGAGGTAGGTCACTTTGGAAGAAATAACAGGAATGAAGAGTATTGGGCTAAGGGTAAAATTCTTGGCAGTGTAGATGAGCAGAGAAATTTTGATGTCCAGGTATACTAAATCCCTGAAAGTTGCCACCCAAGTTGAGAGGGTTGTTGAGGTGGCTTATGGTAAGTGGACATTTATTTGTCGGGGGACTGAGTTTCAGAGCCACGAGGTCAATCTTCAGCTGTATAAGACATTGGTAAGGCCTCACCTGGAGTATTGCGTGCAGTTCTGGTTACCCAATTATAGGAAGGCTGTGGAAGCTTTGGAAAGAGTTCAGAGGAGATTTACTAGGTATGCCTGGTATGGAGGGACGGTCTGAGGAGGAAAGGCTGAGGGAACTGAAGCTGTTTACATTGGAGAGAAGAAGGTTGAGAGTGACTTGATCAAGATGTATAAGATAATCAGAGGGTTAGATAGGGTGGATAGTGAGACCCTTTTTGTTCAGGTGGTGATGGATAGCATGAGGGGACATAGATTTAACCTGAGGGGTGATAGATTTAGAACAGATATCGGGGGTAGTTTCTTCACTCAAAGAGTAGTAGGGGCATGGGATGACCTGCCTGCAACAGTAGTAGACTCGCCGATGTTAAGGGCATTTAAATGGGCATTGGACATACATATGGATAACAATAGAATGGGGTAGGTTAGATGGGCGTCTGATTAATTTCACAGGTCGGCGCAACATTAAAGGCTGAAGGGTCTGTACTACACGATAACGATCTATATTCTATATTCTATGTTTATGTTCTATGAGGTGTGGGGCACAACCCTCTACTTTCAGACTCTCAATCACTCTCTCTACTCTATTTCATTGGGAAGATTCTTCTCCACCATTCTGTTCCTTTACCTGCACTCACTCTTCTGTGACCGTTCGAAGGAAGTTGCCAGTTTTGGTTCACTGCCAGTAACACGCTGGTTAAACACTGCCAAACTCATTCTCCCAAGTTTGTGGAGACGTTTAAAGGTGCATTTGAAACCCAGGCTCCTCTCCACCCAATTCTCACAGTGCTTTCAACAGAAGTGCCTTTTATTTACTTTAACACAGGAAATCAATGAAAGGAAGAGTAAGAGAGTGGGAGAGGAGGGATACAGGGAGGATGATAAAGAGAAGGGATGAGGTGAGGTTTTAAAAGGAAGCATTGTCTGTTGCATCTCAGCAAATCCTTTTTCTCCATCTGCCTTCGTACTCAGGAGTCTTCAATAACAATTCTTCATGCATGCAAGCATTGAGGATCTTACTGCTATTCCACTCTGAGGGGCTTTACAGCTGAACTTGATCCCCTATGGGGTTCCAGGGATACAGCTGGATTACAAAATCGCAGCTCGATTTACTCAGCTCTCCAGACAAGACACTGAAGCTGGTCATAGCACTGAGTGACAGAATTCACCCCCACCTAGACATATCCCCTGTCCTTCTCTCCGCACTCAATGTACATTTCCAGTCCACAAATCTACACATTCTCGGCTCATCTCGTTCTCACTCAAACCACAAATCAGCTATGATCTGATTGAATGGCGGAGCAGTCTCAAAGGGACAGACAGCCAATTCCTGCTCCTCGTCCTTATGGTCTTATGGACTATACCGAGCCCACACATCCTTGGACACTATGGGCAATTTAGTATGACCAATTCACCGAAGCTGCACATTTTGGACTGTGGTATGTAACGGAACACCTGGAGGAAACCCACGCAGACATGGGGAGAATGTGCAAATTCCACACAGACATTTGCCCGAGGCTGAAATCGAACCCGTATCTCTGGTGCTGTGAGGCAGCAGTGCTAACCAAATGGTAACCAAACAAAAAGAGACACATTGTTCCAGCAATTACTTGCTCGAGATGCTCCTGAAGACTGTCCAGGAGTAAAGGAAAGTTCTGGATGGCAACAAGAGGTCATCGCAACTGATGAAGGCCATGTGGACAGAGGCGACTGCGGAGGTTTGAGGACAGTGGGCAACTCAAGGAACGTGACTCCAGTGGCACAGGTGGATAGATGATCTTCTGTTCTCCACCAGGGTGTGCCCATGGTCCACTGAAAGGCTCTGTGAATGCGAATGATATTGTATGGTAGCAACTAAAGAGAACCATCTCTGAGGCTGAGTGCCAGGCATCATCATTACAGCTACCAATGGAGTACCACTGACACCACAGTGCTCCTGACTATCTCACGTCTGCCAGGATTTCATTCTCACAACATCACAGGTACCTGGAGAAAGTGAGGACTGCAGACGCTGGAGATCAGAGTCGAAACGTGTGGTGCTGGAAAAGCACAGCAGGTCAGGCAGCATCCGAGGAGCAAGAGAGTGGACATTTGGGGAGGACACTTCATCAGGAATTTGGTGGGGCGGGGGGCGAGGGGGCTGAGAGGTAAATACAGGGTGGGGCTGCGGCTGGGGAAAGGTAGCTGGGAAGGCGATAGGTAGATGAAGGTGATAGGTTGAAAGGAAGATGGGCAGGTAGGACAGTTCAGTGCCGAGTTGGAGGGTTGGATTTGGGATAAGGTGGGGGGACGGGAGATAATGAAATGAGTGAATTTGATGTTGATGCCGTGTGGTTAGAAGGTTCCAAGCCGGAAGATGAGGCGTTCTTCCTCCAGGTTTTGGGTGGCTTGGATTTGGCAGTGGAGGGGTGTCAGGTACTATGTCACTCAGCTGGTAAAACATCAGACCTTACATAACCATTTGGAGATCACACCCTTCAGTCCAACCCATCCATATTAATCAGGTTTTCCAAACTAAAGTAATTCCATTTCTCTGTGATTGGCCCAAATCCAACTAAACCTTTCCTATCCATGTACCTGTCCGAACGTCATTCAAATGTTTTAACTGTGCCTGAATCTATCACTCCCTCTGGCAGTCCCATATGTACACACCTTCTGTGTACATTTCCCCTGAGTCCCATTTTAAACCTTTCCCAATTCACCTTCAACCTCTGCCCTCTATTTTTGAACTCCACTATCCTCGGGAATAGACCTTTGCTATTCACCTTATCTGTACCCCTCATGATTTTATAAACCTCTACAAGGTCACCCCTCAACGTCCTATGCTCCAGTTCCAGCAGCTTCTGATAACTCAAACCCTCCAGTCGCGGTAACATCCTGGTAAATCTTCTTTACACAATGTCCAGTTTAATAATACGCTTCCTGTAATAGGATGACTGGAACTGTACACAGAAGTGGCCTCACCAATGTCCTGTACGGCCATACCATGACGCCCCAACTCCTTTACCCAGTGCTCTGACCAATGAAAGCAAGCATGCTAAAAGTCTTCTTCTTCAACCTGTCTACCTGTGATGCTACTTTCAAGTAACTATGACAGCCAGGATTTATCCAATCACATTCCATTTGATCTTGGGAAAGTGAGAGGTCAGGGGAGAATGGCGATAATCAGTAAAAGTTAACTGTCACAAGCTCAATAGCTTACTGAGAGTGTTCTTTCCAAAATGGCAGTAACTACTTGTCTTGTGTATTATTGGAAATTCATGGGATGATGTTGGTGAACTAACTGTACAGAGGCTGGTGTACCATCACCAAGTCAACCTTTACTTACATGTGCACAGGACATGGACTCTGACCAGCTCGCTCAGAGCCAGCCCCCGAGAGTGAGGAGACCCTCTGAGACTGCTGTTTAGATCTGTCAGCCAGGGCTCCTTGATTATCCCAGGTTAACAGCCCCAATGAGATTTCTAATGAGATCTGCCTGGCCAGCCACCTTCCAATCACGGTAGGTGGAATACTGACTCATATTTTATTTGAGGACATTGGGCGAGAATATATTTCCTTGTTTCACCTTGGGTGCTTATGCCAAATTGTACCGGTGTCCATGAGTTATTACAATTTTCTCCTCATAATATGAAACATGATTTTCAACAATTCTGTTGAATCTCCTCTCAATCTGCTCTGGGTGGAGAGCAATCTCACCTTCTCACTCCATGGAACTAACATTCTCTTCCCCACATCATCCCAGTAAATCTCTTCTATTTCATCTTGAGGGGCTGGATGTCATTCCTAAAGAGTGGTACCCAAAATTGAACATAACATTCTAGGTGAGACTGAGCAACTGTTTTAGAAAGGTTTAAATTAACTTCCCGGCGATATTTCAGAATCCGAAATGTTTTCATGACTGTAATTTGTTCTGTAAACATCAAAAATTGCAATCCCGCAGCGCTCCGTTCCAGTATCAATTTCCAAATTCTATAATTTATTTTGTTGTTTCTTCTTATACTTCCTTTCAAAATGCATCACTTCACAATTCTCAGCTGTAAATCCCTTTGTGTTCTGTCCCTGTCCAATTCCCCAATCTGTTTCTGAAGTCTATTATCGTCCTTGTTACTGTTTGTTACATTTAGTAGCACTTCACTCTGTGAGAGCGGTTATCTTTGACAATGGTATCAGCTTTGACAATGGTTGAAGTTGTGAGAGTAGTAATATCTGAGAAAACTATATCATTGTTGGGAACTGTAGTAATTTCAAGCATTTAAAGAATGTCACAACACAACAGGAGGCTATTTAGCCCAACATGATGATTGTGGCTCTTTAAAGAAGCAAGCATGTTTTCCGAGCAGGAGTAAGATCAGAGCCAATCTGGTTAGTCCATATTCCCGATCGAAACATTTTCTAATCTACCTACTCAGAGATGTGACGACATTACTCTGGAGCAGGGTGGACTGAACCCAGACCTCCCGGTTCAGAGGTCGAGATATTACCACTGAAAACCAGTAAATGCAGCCTGCCATGTAAAATGTCAGTAAATAAGGAAATCTGTAAGATACTGTCGTGCCTCAGCCGTCTCTCATGTTTATCTCAATACCCTCACAGATTTGCTTCACATCCAACTGCCCGACCAGTGGAGCCAGGGGAACCAAAAGCGTTACTACTTTTCAACTCGGAAAACAAGTTGGAAAGAAGCTCAGACATTCTGTGAATCCATGGGTGCCCACCTTGTTGTCATTAACAGTGCTGAGGAGCAGGTTGGAACAGTCTGTTGGTTCGGTTCATTGGTTGTCAGACTGCAGTCTGACTTGGAACAAATCACTTGTTCGTTTTTCCTGTTAGGTTATGGATAAGAAGCTGAAGTTGTTGTGAAAGGAAATGATTTATGAAGGGTGCACTGACTCATTATTTCAGATGAACATCCCATTTAGCAGCTGCAGTGGGCCACTTAGCCCGTGCAGTTTGCTCCATTATCCAATCAGATCATGGCTGGGCAGATTGCTTCATAGTTCTGCTGACTCTAGGTAACCATTCGCCAGCACCACCTCCCCCCGACCCTCCTCTGCTAAACATCAATCTATATGTCTCTGAATTCAGAATATTCAAGGACACTGCTTTCACCATCTATTCAAACAATGAAAACACTCTGGGAGGAACTTTATTTTGCTTTCTGTCTAAAATTTACCAGGACCCATACGGCCTACATATCAGGAGGGCTGGAGTACAGGGATGCAGATGCTATGCTATAGTTATACAAAACTTTGGTTAGACCCCACTTGGAGTACTGTTACAGGGTTTAATGGGGTAAATGCTGAGAGGCTGGTTCCCCTCATGGGAGAGTCTAGTGGAGGGCAGAGTCTCTGAATGGAGGAGTACCAACTTAAGACTGACATGAGAAGGAACCTCTTCTCTCAGAGAGTTGTGAATATTTGGAGCTCCTTGATACAGCGAGCTGTGGGGAAGAGTCCTTGTGTATATTTAAGGCTGAGCTAGATTAGAACATAGAACGTAGAGCATCACAGTGCATTATAGGCCTTTCAGTCCTTGATGTTGCACCGACCTGTGCAAGCAATCTGAAGCCCATCCAACCTAAACTATTCCATTTTCATCCATATGCTTATCCAATGACCATTTAAATGCCCTTAAATTTGGTGAGTCTCCTACTGTTGCAGGCAGGGCATTCCGTCACCCTACTACTCCCTGAGTAAAGAAACAGCCTCTGACATCTGTCCGATATCGATATCCCTCAATTTAAAGCTATGTCCTCTCATGCTAGCCATCACCATCTGAGGAAAAAGGCTCTCACTGTCCACCCTAACTAACGCTAGGATTATTTTATATGTCTATATTAAGCCGCCTCTCAACCTTTCTCTCTCTATTGAAAAGAGCCTCAAATCCTTCAGCCGTTCCTCATAAGACCTTTCCTCCATTCCAGGAAACATCATGGTAAATCTCCTCTGCACCCTTTCCAAAGCGTCCACATCCTTCCTATTATACGGCGATCTGAATTTACGCAATACTCTAAGGGCAGCCACACCAGAGCATGACCTCGTGACTCTGAAACTCAATCTCTCTACCAATAAAAGCAAACACCCTGTATGCTTTCTGAACAACCCTATCAATCTGGGTGGCAAGTTTCAGGGATCTATGTACATGAACACCGCTAGCCCTCTGTTCATCTACACAACCAAGAATCTTATCATTAACCCAGTACACTTTATTCCTGTTGCTCCTTCCAAAGTGAATCACCTCACACTTTTACACTTTAAACTCTATTAGCCACATCTCATCCAGCTCTGCAGCTTATCTATGTCCCTCTGTAACCTGAAACATCTTTCACCACTATTCACAACTCCACTGACACTAGTTTCATCCCAACGTTTACTAAACCATCCTTCCACTCCCTCATCCAGCTCATTTATAGAAATGACAAACAGCATTGGCCTCAAAACAGATCCTTGCGGTACACCAGTGTAACTGAACTCCAGGATGAACATCTCCCATCAATCAGTACCCTCTGTCTTCCTTCAGCCAGCCAATTTCTGAACCAAACCACCAAACCACCCTCAATCCTATGCCTCTGTATTTTCTGCAATAAATGGCTGTGGGGAACCTTATCAAATGCCTTACTGAAATCCATATACACCACATCAACCGGGTTACACTCATTCACCTGTTCGGTCACTTTCTCAAAGTGCTCAATAAGGTTTGTGAGGTTTGTGAGTTGATTCGTGATTGGTTGGGGAATTAATGGCTACAGGGAAAATGCAGGAAAATGATGCAAGGAATGTCAGACCAGCCATGACCCTGTTGAATGGTGGAACAAGCTCGAGGGGCTGAATGGTCTATTCCTGTTCCTTTCTCAAGGGATTAAAAGGTGACTATAGCACGGTTGAATTTTTTATATAGTTTGAGAGACAGAAACTTGGGTCACAAACAAATATGGTAAACACGAACATGGCTAATAACAAAAGAATGAGGTTACAGCTAACTAAAGTAATTTGGAAAGGAGCTTGGAAGCAAAGATGGTTGTGGACAAGGGCAGATGAATAAGAAAATATTTCATGGTTCACATCCAAGATATGTCCCGGAGGAATAATTTAAAAACCAACTAAAGATGTTCAAAACTCCAACAAAGGAGAGGGTAAACTTTGAGAGTAAACATTCAAGTAATATCAAGATGCATGACTAGAGCTTCTTGACAAATATAAAAAGGAACAGACACCAAAATAAACATGGTCCCTTTCCTGAATGAAGTTGGGGAAATAATAACAGGAAACCAGGAAATGAAAGAGGACTTCAATAAATACTTCCCATCAGTCTCCGCAGTCAACTGCATGAATATCATCTCAAAAGTTGAGTGGCATGTTGGCTCATGGTTAGCACAGCTGCCTCAATTGCACCTGGGGTCAATTCCAAGTGGGCAAGTGTCTGTGTGGAGCTTGCATGTTCTCCCCATGTCTGTGTGGGCTTTCTCTGGCTTCCTCCCACAGCCCAAAGGTCTACAGGTTCCGATGGATTGGCCATACTAAACTGTCCTGTACAACAAGCACAAACTCACAACCAATGTCCATGTTAATATACTTGCTTCTCACAGTCTTTGTAGGTGTTGTCTGTCTATCATACACGATAGCCCCTCACCTTGACAGTCTGCATGCCTTTTTTAATTAGTTCTAGCTTCACATTTTACGAATGCTGTGGTTAAAATTTCAGCCCTTCCAAATATAATCCATCAGGGAATAAAATGGAATTCAATGACAGTGAGAATAGACCCATTCCTTGCCTAGCCCCCTCAGAGATTATACCAGGAATGGAGATGTTAGGTAGGTGAGATGTGTGAGTGGGTAAATGTGTGGTCAGGAAGTAGTTAGTTTTGGCTGGGGTGAGGGTGTTAATTATAATTGGTTTGAAGGACTATTTAGATGTGGTCAGGAATAGTTGGGTTGTGGGATAGTCAGGTGGTCAAATGATATTTGGTTCAGGGCTGGAGGTATAACCTTGAATGATCTCAGGGCTGATTGAGTTGGGATATTATTAGGTGATCAGGAGAGGTGACCAGGGAGGGGAGGGATGGTGACTTACATTTGGGTTCCATAATGGACTTGCCAGTGTGTTTGACCAGGTTTCGATCTATCCAGTTTCCTAGGGGGATGTCAGGCCTTGTCTGGTATGACATTCCAATAAGTCCATAAATTGTTTTAAGAAAGAACATGAAGTATATTTCATTGTTTGAACCTCTCTAGGTTATTGACTTCCTGAAGAACTTTGACACACCAGGGTAAGTGGGAATAGAGGCCTGGAAACCTGATGATGTTCTTTCGCGTTTATCTGAACTGATGGATGGTGCCCATGTGTTGGCACATGGTACTTCTTCAAAGTGAGCATTCCTTTGCTTCATCCCTATCCAGATCCTTCCTTCCATGTGGGAACAACTGCTTCTGGATGCTTGAAGGAATGAATCAGAAACCAAGTTGGTCGGGTTGGTAAGAATGGTTGGTCTTCATTTGCGGGGGATTGAGTTAAAGAGTTGCGAGGTCATACTGCAGCACGATGGAACCAAGGTTAGACCACACTTGGAATATTGTCTTCAGTTCTGGCCACCTCATTATAGTAAGGATGATGAAGCTTTAAAGAGGGAGCAGAGGACTGGCGGGCATGTCTTATGAAGAAAGCTTTTCTCATTGGAGCGAAGAAGGACAAGGGGGAACTTGATAGAGGTAGACAAGATGATGAGAGGCATCGATAGAGTGGATAGCCAGAGACTTCTTCCCAGGGCAGAAATGGCTATCATGAGGGGGGGCATAGTTTTAAGGTGATTGGAAGAAGGTTTAGGAGAGATGTCAGAGGTGATAGAGTCATCGAGATGTACAGCACAGAAACAGACCCTTCAGTTCAGGTTCTTTATACAGAGAGTGGTGGGTGTGTGGAATGCCTGCCAGCAGTGGCAGCAGAGTCAGATACATTAGGGACATTTAAGCGCCTCTTGGTTAGACACATGGGTGCTAGAAAAATAAAGGGTGTGTTTGTTAGTTTCATCTTAGAGTAGGGTAAGATGTTGGCACAACATCGAGGGCCGAAGGGCCTGTAGTACAGTTCTATGTCCCATGTTCTATGTCCCATGTTCAAAAAGGTGAAAGGTTACCATTGTATCAGTGTTGACATTGCTTGCACTCTGCCTATGCACTGTCATTATTGCTGGATCAATTTCTTTGTGTTCACTGTTTGGTTTCTATTATGGGTTCATATTTAAGTAAGTCTCATTTCTGCAGTGTGAGGAAAAATCAAACCCAGAATTTGGCTCTACATATTATTATTTTAACTGTTTAACAGTCAGAGTTTTCTGAGTCAGAGGAAACCCAGAGTCTCCATTTGAATCCAATTAATTGGTGATTAAGACTTTGACTCTGTATGTTATTATTTAACTGTTTAAATTCTGAGGTTTGTGAGTCAGAGGGAAAAGGAAAGTACCTGCTGTTAGTACCAATGCACTGAAGAGCTGTGATTGAAAATTAATGTTTCTTTGGAATGAACATACAGGGTTGATACTTCCCCATATTTTGGCCCAATCTCATTTGTGTCACAGTCTGTCTGCATGGACCAGTGACTTTTCTCCTGCTATTGTCTCAAACTCATGTCATTATCCAAAGTGAGCCTGGTTCTTTTGCATGCTGTAGTTGGTGATGCTTCCCACTTTCAGGAAATCTCAAATCCTTAGTGCTGGCATCTCCTCCAAAGTCCACCGTGCCCTTGTTCAAGCTTGCCTTGAATCCTGAAGAAGGGTTCCACCTGAAACATTGCCTTCTCTCCCTCCTGATGCTGCCTGGCTTGCTGTGTTCTTCCAGCCTCCTGCCTGTCCACCTTTGGCCCAGAGCTGGATAAAGAAGGTCTATGACCTTCTCCGCTTTGCCATGATGGGTCCAGCCACCTTCTTTCAGCTCCCTCACACTCTCTATTACACACCTCCCAAAATGGCTCATGCTCTACAATCTCACTATTGCATGCAACGTCTTCCCTTCCTCACTCCCCCATTCAGGTGTCCCACACCACTAACGCTGCAGAGCCTCAGTACTGTCCACGTACTCACTCAGAAGACCTCACCATTTTCCCTCAGCCTGCTCCAGTACTAACAATTGTGCCAGCCACATTCACCTTCATTTCTTCCTTTCCCTCAAAGCAAGAGAAAGCGGGCAATTATAGAGCAGAAAGAGCCAAGACAGGATGACCAATGTGTAGTTCTTTACCCTGACTGGCTATATCTAAGCCACTGGATTAATACCAGAGGCTCTGGATTAGTGGTGCTGGAAGAGCACAGCAGTTCAGGCAGCATCCAAGGAGCAGCGAAATCGCTTGCTCCCGTCTGGGAGCTGGGTGTGTGTGTCCTCCATGTGAGGTGTCCTTGCAGTAGCAAGAAGTGGATCGCAAGTGCATCACAAAGAACATTCCTTCTATATGTGGTGAACCCCCATTATGGTTTTTGTCAGAGAATACAGTGACTCTGTCAAATGTTTAACCCTCAGTTTCAGGAGAAACTATTGTCTGCATTGGAGAACGTTCTGAAATGAAATGTAATATTGAGCAGTCCATTGATTCTGTTCCAGGTTCTCTCCTCTTTCAGGTTTTGGGACAGCAGTCAGCCGAATGGCCATCAAAGCTATGAAGAAGACTGTGTGGTGACTTCCTGCATGATTGGCCATCTGATTCTATTCATACCTCAATCTGTGAAAAATCAGCATAACGTTGTTTTCCTTTTTGTTACAATTAATGGAAAGTAAATCTGTTAATAAATATTCAATCCACGTTGTTATGGCCAAGTTGGGAGGCGTGTCACACAGTGCAACATCATTCCTTGTCTGACCCAGATCCTGATACGGAAATAAAATGATCCATTGATCAGGTTTTTTAAAAAAGTATAGATTTATTATGAAATAAAATTATTCAATGAAGATATAAAACTACTTAATGCACTTGGTTTGTGAAGAGAAAATATAAATATTTTCCCCACACATATACACACATACAGTCTCACACACATCGTGTCTCTCACTCACACACTCACAGACACACACACACACTCACACACAGTCTCTCTCTCTCACACACAGACACACACACACACACACTGCAATAGGAGCACAAAAATTGTCATTGCAATGATTCACTTTGGTGAAATGAACTGTTTTGACCGGGAAAAGCCAAGGAACTTTTTAAAAAATTATTCATTCATGGGAAGAAGGCAGCACTGGCCAGGTCAACATTTATTACCCATCCCCAGTTGCTCAGAGGGCAGTTAAGAATTAACCACATTACTGTGGGTCTGGAGTCACATGTAGACCAGACCGAATAAGGATGGATGATTCCTTCCCTATTGGGCATTAGTGAAGCAGAAAGGTTTTTCTAACAATCAACAATGGATTCATGTCATCATTAGACTCTTCATTCCAGATTTTACTGAGTCCAAGTTACACCGTCTTCCAGGGTGGGATTTAAACCCATATCCCTAGAACATTACTTGGGTCTCTGGATGAACAGTCTCGTGAAAACACCTCTGGGCCATTGCCTTCCCAAGTATGATCAGTACGTACTCATGGTTGGCTGGATCTAAACTAAAGATTTCATTCTGCTTCATCATACGGGATGAAGTGTAATTGTCTTGCTGCACTGGTTAATAATTTTCATTCAGATCTCCCAATGGGTTTGGGGTCAATATCATATAAGGGTGATGTTATAAACTGACTGAGCGGGCTGAGGATAGAAGACAGAAGAAGGCATAAAAAGGGCAGAATTTATTGGGCCCGGCTCGGTTTGCAGATGAAGAGATCCTATAAAATCCCCATTCTGTCCCAGGATTCTGGAGGTACCTGACCCTCTGGTCACAAGCCTCCAGTCTGAAAAACCACCCTCTCCCAGCACCTTGTGCTGCAAGAATCAAGTGTTGTAGTAAACTGTGAAAAATGTTATCAAAGAGGACAATTGGATCTTGGTCAACAGGGCCAGTGGAGAGGAATGGCAGAAGGAGTATAATATAGATCAATACAAGATATGGCAAACCAAGGACAAGTGTCTCACACAGTTTGAGGTCAAGTCCTGGGGAGTGATGTTGTACAGAGAGATCCAAGGCCGCAGGGACATAGTTCCTCGAAAGTGCCGTCACATATAGACAGGGTAATGAAGAAGGAACATAAAATTACAGCAGAAGCTGGAATCCAAAGTAGACAGGAAGGAGGCTGGAAGAACACAGCAAGGCAGGCAGCATCAGGAAGTGGAGAGATCAACGTTTCGGATGTAACCCTTCTTCCAATATGGAGATGGGTGTCGGGGAGGAGGTGGTTGCAGGTAAAAGGGGAGGTGGGAGCAGGGTAGTGAAGTGGGGATAGGGTACGACCTGGTTGATCATTGGGAGGAATGGATCCGGTTGGTGGCTGAGAGATCCGGTCGCTCGTGTTCCCTCATTTTATGTTTGGTCTCCCAATCTCTCTATATCGGGGAGACTAAACGTAAACTTAGGGAATGGCTGAGCGAACATCACAGCTGGGTCCACAACGGCCAACCGGACCTCCCAGTCACCACTCATTTCAGTTCCCCTTCCCACTCCCTGTACGACATGACCATCCTTGGCCTCCTCCATTGCCACAACAAATCAAACCACAAATTGGAGGAACAATAACTCATCTTCCACCTGGGCAGCCTACAACGTGGAGGACTCAACACTGAGTTCTCCAATTTCAAATAACCTCACTTTCTTCCCCCGACTCCCTTCCAAGCCCCTCCCCCTCACTGCCACTGCTCCCTGTCACCAACCGGATTCAATCCTCCCATTGACCAACTGGGTCATACCCTCTACCTGTCTTCACCCACCTCACTTCACCACCCTACCCCCACCAACCCCTTTATGTGCAGCGCCCCCACACCAAAAAACAGTCCTGGAGAAGGGTTACACCTGAAACATCGACTTCTCCCCCTCCTGAAGCTGCATGACTTGCTGTGTTCTTCCAGCCTCCTGCTTGTCTCCCCAGGATAATGAAGAAGGTATTTAACACACTCGTCTTCATCGGAGAGAGAACTGAGTACAGACGTTGAGATAGAGAGTGTGGTGCTGGAAAAGCACAGCAAGTCAGGCAGCATCTGAGGAGCAGGAGAATCAACATCTTGCGCATCAGTCGTTCATCAGGAAATGCTTTTCCAGCACCACACTCTTGACTCTGATCTCCAGGATCTGCAGTTCCTCACTTTCTCCTGCAGAAGTTGGGATGTCATGTTACAGCTGTACAAGACAATGGTAAGGCCATTGCGTACAATTCTGGTCGCTGTGCTACAGGAAGGATGTTATTGAACTGGAAAGGGTATAAAACGGATTTACAAGGATGCTCCCAAGGATTGCGTTCAGAGGAGAGGTTCGATAGGCTGAGACTTTTTTCCCTGGAACATAGGAGACTGAGGGATGACCTGATGGAGGTTTATAAAATGATATGAGATATAGATAAATTGATCTTTTCCCCAGGTCAGGGGAGTCCAAAACTAGAGGGCACAGGTTTAAGGTGAGGCAGCTGAAATTTAAAAGGGACCTGACGGGCAAGATTTGGGGTGGCACGGTGTCTCAGCATTTATCTCTGCTGCCGCACAGTGCCAGGGACCCAGGTTTGCTTACAGCCTCGAGCGACTGTCTGTGTGGTGTTTGCACATTCTCACCGTGTCTGCGTGGGTTTCCTCCGGGTGCTCCGGATTCCTCCCCCAGTCCAAAGATGTGCAGGTTAGGGTGGATTGACCATGGGAAATTGTCCCACTGTGTTCAGGGATATGTAGGTTAAGTGCATTAGTGAGGTGTAAGTGTAGAGTGATAGGGTAGCAGAATGGTTCTGGAGGGGTTACTCTTCGGAGGGTCAGAGTGGACTTGTTGGGCTGAAGGGCCAGTTGCCTCACTGTAGGGATATGTGTCTTCGCACAGTGGGTGGTGTGTGCATGGAAAGAGATGGCACAGGAAGTGGTGGAGGTGAGTATAGTTACAACATTTCAAAGACATTTGATCAGATACAAGGATAGGAAAGGTTTAGAGGAATGTGGGCCAAATGCAGGCAAATGGGACTAGTTCAGTTTCAGAAACCTGGTCAGCATGGATGAGTTGGGCCGAAGGGATGGTTTCTGTGCTCCATAACTCAAAGAAAACAAAAATAAATATCTATAATGTATTGAAGATGAGTGGGAAGCCAGAAGATTGGTCAGCCTTTAAAACCCAGCAGCGGGGAACTGAAACACCAATCGGGAGAGAAGATGAAATATGAGAGTAAGCTCGCTAGTAATATAAAAGAAGATTGGAAGATTGAATTTAGATATCTAAAAGGTAAGAGAGAGGCAACAGTAAACATCGGATTGCTGGAAAAGGAAGCTGAAGAAATAGTAATGGGAACAAAGAAATGACAGAGGAACTGAATAGGTCATTTGCATCAGTTTTCACAGTGGAAGACAATAGCAGTGTACCAGAACTTCGAGAGAGTCGGGGAAAGAGGTGAGTGCCGTGCCCATCACAAAGGAGAAGGTGCTACTGACACTGAAAGGTCTGAAGATGGATAAGTCACCCAGACCAGAGGACTACAGACCAGAGTTCTGAACGAGATTGTACAGGCATTGGTGGTAATCTTTCAGGAAACACTTTAAGTCAGGGAAGACAGGGAAATGGCTAAAGTGACACCCCTATTTAAGAAGGTAGGGAGGCAGAAGAGAGGAAGCTATAATCCAGTCAGTCTGACCTTGGATGTTGGCCAGATTTTGGAATCCATTATAAAGGATCAGGTTCAATGTACTTGGAGGAGCATGGTAAAGTAGGACAGAGTTAGCACAGCTTCAGCAAGAAGAGATTGTGCTTGACAAATCTGTTTGAATTCATTGAGGAGGCAACAAACAAGTGAGACAAGGGAGAACCAGTAGATGTGATCGATGTGGATTTGCAAAAGCGCTTTGACAAGGCACCACACAGGGGGATACTCAATAACATAAAGCCCATGGTGTTGAGGGCAAGGCACTGACATGGAAAGAGAACTGGCTGACGGGCAGAAGCAGAGGGTTGGGATAAAGGACTCTGTTTTCTGGAGTTCTGCAGGGGTCGGTGTTGGGATCACAACAATTTCGGTGATACATTAACGATCTGGATGGAGGAACTGAGGGCATTGTTGATGAGTTTGCGATGACACATAGATTGGTGGAGGGACAGGTAGTGTTGAGAAAGCCTGGAGGCTGCAGAAGGATTTGGACAGGCTGGGAGAGTGGGCCAAAAAATGGCAGATGGAGTACAACGTGGGAAGGTGTGAGGTTATGCACTTTGTACGGAAGAATAGAGGCATAAATTGTTTTGTAAATGGGAAAAGGTTCAGAAATCTGAAACACAAAAGGTCTTGGGACTCATAGTTCTGGGTTCCCATAAGGTTAATATGCTGGTTCAGTTTAGTAGTTAAGAAATGACATGAAATGTTAGCACTCACTTCAAGAAGCATAGAATACAAGGGCAGAGATGTATTGCTGGGGCTGTTTAAGATCCGATCAGACAGCATGTGGAATATTGTGAGCGGTTTTGGGCCCTGTATCGAAGGAAGGATTTGCTGGTGTTGGAGGGGTTCCAGTGGAGGTTAATGAGAATGATCCCAGGGGTGAAGGGCTTGGCACATGAGAAGTAATTGAGGACGCTGGACCTGTATGTGATGGAGGATGAGGGGGAATCAGATTGAAAATTACAGAATACTGAGGGGTCTGGATAGAGTGAACATGGAGACGATGTCCTCGTAGAGAGATTGGGAGCGAATGGCACAGCCTCTGAGCAAAGGGACCACCCTTTAGAACTGAGATGAGGAGGAATTTCGTCAGCCAGAGAGTTGTCAACCCTTGGATCTGATTGCTTTAGAGGATTATGGAGGCCAAGTTACTGAGAGACCTTTAGTCAGGTGTACAAAGATCCTTGATTGATAATGGAGTCAAGGATTTTGGGAGAAGGCAGGAGAAACATATCAGCTCTGATCGATTGGAGGACCAGACTCAATGAGTTGAATGGCCTGTTTCTGCTGTTCTATTTTATCATTTTACTAGACACTCTATTCCAGATTTTCTTTACTTTTCAAAATTGAATTCAGATCCTACACCTGCTATGGTCCCCATGCCCCCAGAACATTGCCTGGGTCACTGGATTAATAGGTTTGATAGTCAAACTGGACTGATTGGAACAAGGCAGCCAGCTGGATCTCACAGAGTACGCATTCATGATTGGGGCTGTTAATCTGGCCCAGTCAGGAGCCCTGGCTGACAGATATAAAAAAGAAGTGTCAGGGGTTCTGTTCACACTGAGAGTAAGCTCTGAGGGAGCTGGATCAGTGTTATGGACTCTCCGTGTGTATATGAAGGGTAACTTAGTGATGGGATACCGGCCTCTGTGGAGTTACTTCAGTGACAACGAGAGTGGGATTAATAAGGTGACCATGCAAAAGCGCCTCCTGGCTGAAACCCAACTGGCACTAAAACTGGTCTCGTCATAGGAAAACGTGGCTAATAGAGGAATAGATAGAGTAGACAGTCAGAAACATTTTCCCCGGGTACAACAGAGTGTTACAAGGAGACATAAATTTAAGGTGAAGGGTGGAAGGTATAGGGGAGATGTCATGGATGGGTTCTTTACCCAGAGAGTGGTGGTGGCATGGAATGCGTTGCCTGTGGGAGTGGTAGAGTCAGAATCTTTGGTGACCTTTAAGCGGCAATTGGATAGGTACATGGATGGGTGCTTAAGCTGGGACAAATGTTCGACACAACATCGTGGGCCGAAGGGCCTGTTCTGTGCTGTATTGTTCTATAACATTGGAGTTACAGGGTGTACTGATGGAAGTGGGCACCTTGGCCAGGCCAACTGAGCTTGTGGGCACTAAGTGACTGAAGGCAATTGCACAGCCTCAGTTAGGATATATCATGATCAGAGGGACTCTAAGTCAGGACCCACAGGAAAACCCCAAAACAAAACCATGCCTCGGCCAAATCAATAAATTTTCTTCAAGGTCAGAGCTGGCAAGCATCGTAGTTGCTGCTGGTATGGGGACCTGAGACAGTGAAAGGGTCTCACTCGACCTAAATAGAGTCATAGAGATGTACAGCATGGAAACAGACCCTTCGGTCCAACCTGTCCATGCCGACCAGATATCCCAACCCAATCTAGTCCCACCTGCCAGCACTCAGCCCATATCCCTCCAAACCCTTCCTATTCATTTACCCATCCAAATGCCTCATAAATGTTGAAATTGTACCAGCTTCCATCACCACATCCTCTGGCAGCTCATTCCCTACACGTACCACCCTCTGCGTGAAAATGTTGCCCCTCAGGTCTCTTTTATGTCTTTCCCCTCTCACCCTAAATTTATGCCCTCTAGTTCTGGACTCCCAACCCCAGGGAAAAGACTTTACCTATTTATCCTATCCATGCCCCTCATAATTTTGTAAACCTCTATAAGGTCACCCCTCGGCCTCCGACACTCCAGGAAAAACAGCCCCAGCCTGTTCAGCCTCACCCTACAGCTCAAATCCTCCAACCCTGGCAACATCCTTGTAAATCTTTTCTGAAGATTTCCAAGTTTCAAAACATCTTTGCGATAGGAAGGAGACCAGAACTGCATGCAATATTCCAACAGTGGCCTAACCCTCCACTACAACCCTCTGTCTTCTATCTTTGAGCCAGTTCTGTATCCAAATGGCTAGTTCTCTCTGTATTCCATGAGATCCATGGGCGGCACTGCTGCCTCACAACGCCAGTGAACCGGGTTCAATTCCCGCCTCAGGCAACTGACTGTGTGGAGTTTGCAGATTCTCCCTGTATCTGCGTGGGCTTCCTTCGGGTGCTCCAGTTTCCTCCCACAGTCCAAAAATGTGCAGTTTAGTTAAATTGGCCATGCTCAATTGTCATTAGTGTTAGGTGAAGGAGTAATTGTAGGGGAGTGGGTCTGGGTGGATGGTGGGTCGGTGTGGACTTGTTGGGCCGAAGGGCCTGTTTCCACACTGTAAGTAATCTAATCTAACCATGCTAATCAGTCTCCAATGGGGAACCTTGTCGAACGCCTTACTGAAGTCCATATAGATCACATCTACTGTTCTGCCCTCATCAATCTTCTTTGTTACTTCTTCAAAAAACTCAATCAAGTTTGTGAGACATGATTTCCCACGCACAAAGCCACGTTGACTATCCCTAATCAGTCCTTGCCTTTCCAAATACATGTACATCCTGTCCCTCAGGATTCCCTTCAACAACTTTCCCACCACCGAGGTCAGGCTCACCAGTCTATAGTTCTCTGGCTTGTCCTTACCGCCCTTCTTTCACAGTGGCAGCACGTTTGCCAACCTCCAGTCTTCTGGCACCTCACCAGTGACTATCAATGATACAAATATCTCAGCAAGAGGCCCAGCAATCACTTCCCGAGCTTCCCGCAGAGTTCTCGGGTACACCTGATCAGGTCCTGGGGATTTATCCACCTTTAACTGTTTCAAGACAATAAGCATTTCCTCCTCTGTAATCTGGACATTTTGCAAGATGTCGCCATCTATTTTCTGACAATCTGTATCTTCCATATCCTCTTCCACAGTAAACACTGATGTAAAATATTAATTTAGTATCTCCCCCATTTTCTGTGGCTCCACAAAAAAGGCCGCCTTGCTGATCTCTGAGGGGCCCTATTCTCTCCATCGTTACCCTTTTGTCCTTAATATATTTGTAAAAAATCTTTGGATTCTCCTTAATTGTATTTGCCAACGCTATTTCATGTCCCTGTTTTGCCCTCCTGATTTCCCTCTGAAGTATACTCCTACTTCCTTTATACTCTTTTAAGGACTCACTCGATCTATCCTGTCTGTACCTGACATATGCTTCCTTCTTTTTCTTAACCAAACTCTCATCCAGCATTCTCTATATGTACCAGCCTTACCTTTCACCCTGACAGGAATATACTTTCTCTGGATTCTTGTTATCTCATTTCTGAAGGCTTCCCATTTTCCAGCCGTCCCTTTACCTGCGAACAACTGCCTCCAATCAACTTTCAAAAGTTAGATTCCTGACAGCCTTTTTGCCCAACAAGTCCACACCTACCCTCCGAAGAGTAACCCACTCAGACCCATTTCCCTCTGACTAATGCACCTAACACTTTGGACAATTTAGCATGGCCAATCCACCTAACCTGCAAATTTTTAGACTGTGGGAGGAAACCGGAGCACCCAGAGGAATCCCACGCAGACACGGGGAGAATGTGCAAACTCCACACAGACAGTTGCCCGAGGCTGGAATCGAACCCGGGACCCTGGTTCTGTGAGGCAGCAGTGCTGACCACTGATCCACCGTGCCAACCTAATACCATCAAAATTGGCCTTTCTCCAATTTAGAACTTCAAGTTTTAGATCTGGTCTATCCTTTCCCATCACTATTTTAAAACGAATAGAATTATGGTTTCTGGCCCCAAAGTACTCTCCCACTGACACCTCAGTCACCTGCCCTGCCTTATTTCCCAAGAGTAGGTCAAGTTTTGCACCTTCTCTAATAGGTGCATCCACATTCTGAATCAGAAAATTGTCTTGTACACACTTAAGAAATTCCTCTCCATCAAAACCTTTAACACTATCGCAGTCCCAGTCGATGTTTGGAAAGTTAAAATCCCCTACCATAACTACCCTGTTATTCCTACAGATAGCTGATATCTCCTTACAAGTTTGTTTCTCAATTTCCCTCTGTATTATAGGGGGTCTATAATACAATCCCAATAAGGTGATCATCCCTTTCTTATTTCTCAGTTCCACCCAAATAATTTCCCTGGATGTATTTCCGGGAATGTCCTCCCTCAGCACAGCTGTAATGCTATCACTTATCAAAAATGTCACTCCCCCTCCTCTCTTGCCTCCCTTTCTATCCTTCCTGTAGCATTTGTATCCTGGAACATTAAGCTGCCAGTTTTGCCCATCCCTGAGCCATGTTTCTGGAATTGCTATGATATCCCAGTCCCATGTTCCTAACCATGACCTGAGTTCATCTGCCTTCCCTGTTAGGCCCCTTGCATTGAAATAAATGAGTTTAATTTTTTAGTTGAAACTTTATTGCTGGAACAGCACAGCAGGTCAGGCAGCATCCAGGGAACAGGAGATTCGAAGTTTCGGGCACAGGCCCTTCTTCAGGTTTCCTGACTCACTTCTGTTCTCAGCTGTACCCGTTCTCAGATTGATCTCTTTCCTCACTATCTCCCTGGGTTCCCCCCCACCCCCCCCGCCCCCCACCTTACTAGTTTAAATCCTCCTGAGCAGTTCTAGCAAATCTCCCTGCCAGTATATTAGTCCCCTTCCAATTATGGTGCAATCCGTCCTTCTTGTACAGGTCACTTTTACCCCAAAACAGATTCCAATGATCCAAAAATGTGAATCCTTCTCCCATACACCAGCTCCTCAGCCATGCATTCATCTGCTCTATCCTCCTATTCCTGCCCTCACTAGCTCGTATCACTGGGAGTAATCCAGATATTACTACCCTTAAGGACCTCCTTTTTAAATTTCTGCCTAACTCTCTGTAATCTCCCTTCAGAATCTCAACCTTTTCCTTTCCTATGTCGTTGGTTCCAATGTGGACAATGACCTCCTGTTGGCCCCTCTCCCCCGTGAGAACATTCTGCACCCTCTCTGAGACATCCTTGATCCTGGCACCAGGGAAACAACACACCATTCTGCTTTTTCTCTGCTGGCCACAGAAACGTCTGTCTGTACCTCAGACTACAGAATCCTCTCACACAATTGATCTCTTGGAAGCTGATGTACCCCTCATTGCATTAGAGCCAGTCTCAATACCAGAAACTTGGTTGTACGTGCTACGTTCCCCTGAGAATCCATGACCCCTTACATTTTTCAAAACAGCATAGCTGTTTGAAAGACTCCTGCACTAGCTGCCTACCTCTCTTACTCTTCCTGGAGTTAACCCATCTATAGAGTAAGAGAACTCATGGGCCGGAAGCCAAGAGAGTGCACACCTTGGAAAATCCACCAACAGCTGGTTTGGAATGGTTATTTGCAATATCCAAGTTGGAACTGAATAAAATAAACAACTGGATAAATGTTGACCTGGTACCAGTGGAGGTCGATAACAATGCAACTGTTTCAGTGATCGTAGAACCAGACTTGAATAAACCTTACCCTGAACTTTCATCTTAACATTGCTCAGGACCTCAGTTGGACTGAGAACCTACGTTGGGGAACTTGTACAGATTCAGGGGACAACTTCAGTTTCACTCTCTTCTGAGAAGTGGCTGGTTCAGTTCCCACTGATTGTAGTAAAAAGCTCAGACCACGCCTGATGGGGTGAAATTGGTTCAGAAATATTCACCTTGATTTCCCAGTTAGAAAATGGCTGCCTGAATGAAGTCCGAATGGAATACCTGGATGTTTTTCAGGAAGGTCTAAGGACTATGAAAGGAGCCAAGGCCACCTTGCACGTTGACCAGGGGGAAATTCCATAATTCTGCACAGCCCACCCAATACCTTATATACAAAAGTCGAGACAGGTATCAGGAGACTGGAAAGTGACGGAATCATCAAGCCAAAACAGTTCATGGAATTCACAGCACTGGTATTACCCATTGTGAATCTTAATGGGCCTTTGAAGGGATTTTAACCAAACAGTAAATTGCTTCTTGTAGCTGGATAAATACCCAATCTGTCGCATAGAGGATTTATGTGCAAAGTTGGCAGGAATGCTGTTTTTCACAGCCTTGCATACTTGTAATTGTGGTTAGATGAGGATTCCCAGAAATATACTGCAATTAATACTCAGAAGAGTTTGTACCAATATACGAGTCTGCCATCTGGGATATTACCCAGCGAATGATGGTGGCCATTTTATGTGGTCTACCCAATGTTTCTATTTATCCAGATGATGTACTAATAACAGGGAAGACCTCGAAGAAGCACCAGATATCTTGGACAGAGTCCTTAGATATTTGTCCCAGGTGGGCATAAAAAGGGAAACTTGAGTGATCCAGATACCACAAGTGACCTACTTGCCTACGGAGTTGACAAGACAGGTTAGACTCATTGGAAGGTAGAGAGGGTGATCAAAGTTGCCCTGACTCCCATGTCTGTCCTGGAGCTTGGATCTTTCCTTGGGCTAGTGAGTAATTATGCAAAGTTCTTGCATAACCTGGTCTTAGTCCTGACACCTTTGCATCAACTCTTAAGAAAGGGTCAGGCATGGAAATGGTCACATAGCCAAGCCATAGCTTTCAGGGAAGTGAAGAAACAGCTATTTTCCTCCACGGTGTTGGCACAACATGATCCCAAGCCAGACCTGGTATTAACAAGAGATACCTCCATGTACGGCATTAGGGCATCATTAGCTCATAGGTGGCCTAATGGAGAGGAATTCCCAATAGTGTATGCATCCAGGCAAACACAGAGTGTAAATATACCCCTGTAGGGAAGAAAGGTTTGGCAGTCATGTTTCAGGTCAGGACGTTCCACCAATATCTTTATGGAAGCAAATTTGTAAAAATAACGGACTACAAACATCTACGAGGTCTACTTAAAGAAACAAGGCAGTGCTGGCCATAGCTTCAGGTTGAATTCAGTGATGGGCTCTAATACAACGTGCATGTTCATACAAATTGGAACACTGTTTGGGAGACCAAGTAACAAAGGTGGATGCATTGAGTTGCCTCCCACTGGCTTCCGATGGTACCATCGCTGGAAGAGTCTGTCATGGTTTTACATTTTCTGGACACACTTCCAGTCACAGCTGACAATATCAGACTGTGGACGCAGACAGATCCGGTCCTGGTAAAACGGAACCAGCTGGCGGTGAGCGGGGAAACCAAAGGCCGTCACAACCAGAACTGAATCCATTTTGGATCCGGAGAGACCAGATCACCGTCGAGGATGGGATATGATTATGATGAACAAGAGTGATTGTTCTGAGAAAAGGTCACTGCCAGATACTGGCTGAACTCCACCAGGGTCATTCTGGGATTTCCAAAATGAAGATGTTGATGAGACATTATGCCAGGTGGCTAGGGTTGGATGTAGACACAGCTGTATTTGGTGGGGCAGTGCCCAGAGTGCCAATAAGGGCACAAATTACCACCAGAAGCCTCCCCCCACCCCTAACGACCACCATTCTGGAATTGTCAGCCCTTTCATGGGCTCGATGTTCTCAGTCAGTGTGGACATCCACTCAGAGTGGCTGGACATGCCCAGAGTTTATTTATCAAACGCAGAGACAATGATAGAAAAACTGCGCACATCTTTCAGTACCCAGACTCCTGGAAGTGTTGGCCCCAGATAACAGGGCAGTGTTTACCAGCAGGGAACTAGAGTATTCCCTATAATCCAAAGGACAGCTCCATACCATCCATTGTCCAATAGTGTGGCAGAAAGAGTTGTCCAAACTTTAAAGGTGAGCTTAAAGAGAGAGTATACACCTTCACTCGATACCAAACTGTCCCAGTTTCCTATTTAATTACAGGGCCATCCCTCATACAGCAACAGGGATAGCTCCAGCAGAGCTGTTAATGGAGAGAAGATTCCACACCAGTTTAAACCTCAACTTCCGAGATCTCTGGGAAGAACAGAGAGTGAAATGGCAACGGGAACAAATCCCTACCATGTGACTCCACTAAGTGAGAGAGACAGGAGGAGGCCATTCAGCCCTTCGAACCTGCCCCCCCTTCCAACATGATGATGGCTGATCCTGCAAACTCACTATCCTAATCCTACTCTCTCTCCATATCCCTTGATCCCTATAGCTGCAAGGGTCATGCCCAACTCCCTCTGGAATATATCTAATGGATTGGCCACAACAGCATCCTGTGGGAGAGAAGTCCATCGGCTCACAACTGTCTGAGTGAAGAAATTCTTCCTCATCTCAGCCCTGAATGGCTTACCCCTTATTCTGAGACTGTGTCCCCTGGGTCTGGACTTCCCCAAAATGGGGAACATACTTCCCGCATCTAGCCTGTCCAGTCCAGAGTCTGGTACCCCAATCCTCTCACTATGAAGGCCAGCATGCCATTAGCTTTCCTCACTGCCTGCTGTACCTGCGTGCCAACCTTCAGAGACTGTTCCACCATGACACCCAGGTTTTATTGCACCCCACCTTTTCCTCAACTGCCACCATTCAGATCGTAATCTGTCTTCCTGTTTTTGCCACCAAAGTGGATAACCTCACATTTATCCACGTTGCGTTGCATTTGCCAAGTATTTGCCCACTCATATGAAAGTGAGTACTTCAGATGTGGGAGATCAGAGTCAAGATTAGAGTGCTCCTTGAAAAGCACAGAAGGTCAGGCAGCATCCGAGGAGCAGGAAAATCGACGTTCCAGGCAAAAGCCCTTCATCAGGAATCACCATCAGAATTTTCCCACTCAGCTAGTCTGTCTACGTCATCCTGCAGCTTCTCAGCATCCTTCTCACAGCACACACTGACACCCAGCTCATTGTTGTCTGCACATTTGGAGACATTGCATTCAATTCCTTAATCCAAATGGTTAATGTGTATTGTGAACAGCTGGGGTCACAGTGCTGAACCCTGTGTTGCCCCATTCATTATTGCCTGCCACTCTGAGAAGGACCCATTTAGTCCAGCTCTCTGCTTCCTGTCTGCCAACCAGTTCTCTTTCCGTGTCAGTACTCTACCTCCAACACTATGAGCTTTAATTTTCCTTACTAATCTCTTGTGTGGAACATCGTCAAAACCCTTTGCAAAGTCCAGATACACAACAGCTGATTCTCCCTTGTCCACACGCCTGGTCACAGCCTCAAAAAATTCCAGGAGATTTGTCAAGTATCATTTCCCTTCAGTGAATCCATGTTGACTTGGACCAATTCTTTCCCCGCTTTCCAAATGCTCAGTTGTGACATACTTAATAACTGATTCCAATATTTTCCCCACTACCAATGTCAGGTTAACCAGTCTATAATTCCAAATTTTCTCTCTTCCTCCTTTTTCAAAACATGGAGTTACATTAGCTTCCCTCCAGTCCATTGGAATTCTTCCAGAGGCTACAGAATGCTGGAAAACGATCACCAATGTGTCCACTATTTCTCAGACCACTTCCTTAAGTACTCTGAGATACAGAGCATCAGGCCCTGGGGACTTAGCGGGTTTAAATCCCATCAATTTCCTGTCCATGTTCAATACCATGTCATGACTAATGAGGACTTCCTTAAGTTCCTCTTTCATGCTTGACCCTCTGTCTCCGAGCATTTCTGGAAGGTTATTTGGATTGTCCTCGGGAAGACAGATCCAAAGTACTTCTTCAGCTGGTCTGCCATCTCTCTGTTGTCCATCAGGAATTCACCTGATTCTAACTACAAGGGACCTACATTCACCGTCAGCAATCTTGTTCTCTTCACAAATCTATAGATGCTTTTATAATAAGTTTTTAAGTTTTCCACAAGCTTACATTCATGTTCTATATTCCCTTTCTGAATCAAACCCTTTTGTCCTCCTCTGATGAATTTTACATTTCTCCCAGTCCTCAGGTTTGCTGCTTTTTCTGGACAATTTCTCTGAGTCCTCTCTGGCTTTAACACTCTTCCTGATTTCCCTTGTTAACTGTGGTTGAGTCACCTTCCCTGTTTTCCGCTTATGCCAGATAGGGATGTACAATTGTGTAGTTCATCCACATGTTCTTTAAATGGTTGCCATTGCCGATCCACTGCCCATCCTTTAAGTATCCCTGGCCAGCTTATTCCATCAACGTTTGCTTTCTTTAAGATCAAGACCCTGGTCTCAGATTTAACTGTGTCACTCTCCATCTTAATGAAAAATTCCACCATGTTATGTTCACCCTTCCCCAAAGGATCTCGCACCATAATGATGATAATTAATCCTCTCTCATTACACAATTCCCAGTATGGGATGTCCTGCTCTTGAGTTGGTTCCTCGATGTATTGGCTGAGGAAACCATCCCTCGAACATTCCAGGAAATACCCCTCCATCACATTGCTACCAGTTTGGTCAGTCCAAGCAATATAGAGATTGATTTCACCCATCATAACTGCTGTACGCTTACAGCATGCATCTCTAATTTCCTGTTTGATACAGCCACCAACCTAACAAATATTCTTTGGTAAGTGGTCTATCTCCCATGAGTGCCTTTTCCCGTTGGTGTTCCACAGTTCCACCCAGACAGATTCAACATTGTCCAGGTTAATGTCCTCTCTTACTATTGTGTTAACATTCCTTAACCAGCAACGCTACCCCACCTCCCTTTCCTTTCCCTCCACCTTTCCCAAATGCTAAATAACCCTGGATGTTGAGTTCCCATCCTTGGTCAACCTGGAGCCAGGTCTCTGTGTTCCAATTATATCATATCAATTAATACTTGTCTGCACAGTTAATTCATCCTCCTTATTACAGATGTTTCTCACACTGAGACACAGAGCCTTCAGGCTCATTTTATTGACTTTCATTGCCCTTTTAGAATTATGATGTGGTAGAATTCTGATTGCCAACCCTGTCAATTCTCTTATAATTTTGTAATCAGGTCCCGCCTTAACCCTTCCATTGCAGAAAAAAAACATCCTGAGTTTTCTCGGCTCTCCTGGTAGCTCAGACCCTCTAATCCAGGCAGCAGCCTGGTAAAACGTCCCTACAACCTCTCCAAAGCCTCCACATTCTTCCTGTAATGTGGCAACCAGAACTGAACACAATACTCTAAATGTGGCCTAATCCAAGTCTTGTAAAACTGCAATATAACGTCCTGACTCTTGTACTCAATTCCCTGACCAATAAAGGAAAGCATACCATACGCCTTCTTTACCATCCTAGCTATTTGCATGACCACTCTCAGGGAGCTATGGACTTGAACCCCAAGATCCCTCTGTACATCAATGCAGTTCAGAGTCCTGCTATTAACTATACTTTCCCTTAACATCCGATCTCCCAAAGTGCAGCACCTCACACTTATCTGGATTAAATTCCATCTGCCATTTCTCTGCTCATATCTGCAACTAATCGAGATCTTTGACAAACTTCCAGAGTATCCACAACTATCCCGACCTTTGTGTCATTTGCAAGCTTACTGACCCACCCATCTACGTTTTCATCCAAGGTATTTATATCGATGACTTTCTCTCAAGCGTTGAAGTTACCTCACAATCTGAGATGGACACAGCCACTGTCACTGTCTCGAGGCTTTTACCGCCCGAAGAAGAGAATGAGTTTCTTCTGAGATGTTCCGGCCGCAAGGGGTAGCTACTGTGTATTACATGCCACCCATATCAGAGGCAGAGTTGGAGGGCCCTGACCCGGTGCTAAACTGCCCCAAGCAGAGCTGTGACAAAAAGAACAGGATAATGTCCTCGGACTCCGACAGGAAGGGAGATGGAGAGATTGTAACGAGGTCAGCAGGTGGACTCATAGTAACAATTTCCCTGATTGGAGCTGTTAACCTGGTCCAATCAGGAAGCCCTGGATGACAGATCAGAACAGGAGTGTTAGGGGTTCTGTTTACACTGAGAGCTGGCTCTGAGGGAGCTAGATCAGTGTTAAAGACATGTCAATAAATGGTGACTTGGTAACGGGATACCGACCTCTGTGGAGTTATTTCAGAAACCACTGGCCCATCACCTCCCTGCTACAGGGATAGTGATAGTTACATAGAACATAGAACATAGAAGAATACAGTGCAGTACAGGCCCTTCGGCCCTCGATGTTGCGCCGATCCAAGCCCACCTAACCTACACTAGCCCACTATCCTCCATATGCCTATCCAATGCCCGTTTAAATGCCCATAAAGAGGGAGAGTCCACCACTGCTACTGGCAGGGCATTCCATGAACTCACAACTCGCTGAGTAAAGAATATACCCCTAACATCTGTCCTATACCTACCACCCCTTAATTTAAAGCTATGCCCCCTCGTAATAGCTGACTCCATACATGGAAAAAGGTTCTCATGGTCAACCCTATCTAAACCCCAAATCATCTTGTACACCTCTATCAAGTCACCCCTAAACCTTCTTTTCTCCAATGAAAAGTCCCAAGTGCCTCAGCCTTTCCTCATACGATCTTCCTACCATACCAGGCAACATCCTGGTAAACCTCCTCTGCACCCGTTCCAGTGCCTCCACATCCTTCCTATAGTATGGCGACCAAAATTGCACACAATACGCCAGATGCGGCCGCACCAGAGTCTTATACAACTGCAACATGATCTCAGGACTCCGGAACTCAATTCCTCTACCAATAAAAACCAGTACACCATATGCCTTCTTCACAGCACTATTTACCTGGGTGGCAACTTCCAGAGATCTGTGTACATGGACACCAAGATCCCTCTGCTCATCCACAATACCAAGTATCCGACCATTAGCCCAGTACCCCATCTTCTTGTTACTCTTACCAAAGTGAATCACTTCACACTTATCTACATTGAACTCCATTTGCCACCTTTCTGCCCAGCTCTGCAGCTTATCTATATCCCGCTGTAACCTGCCACATCCTTCCTCACTGTCAACAACTCCACCGACTTTCATATCATCCGCAACTTTGCTCATCCAACCTTCTAGCCGCTCCTCCAGGTCATTTATAAAAATGACAAACAGCAATGGTCCCAAAACAGATCCTTGCAGAACACCGCTAGTAACGGCACTCCAAGATGAACTTTTACCATCAACTACTACCCTCTGTCTTCTTCCAGCCAGCCAACTCCTAATCCAAACCTCCAACTCACCCTCAATGCCATACCTCCGTATTTTTTGCAGTAGCCTACCATGGGGAACCTTATCAAACGCCTTACTAAAATCCATATGCACCACATCTACCGTTTTACCCTCGTCCACCTCCTTAGTCACCTTCTCCAAGAATTCAATAAGGTTTGTGAGGCACGACCTGCCCTTCACAAAACCATGCTAACGATCCTTGATCACATTATTCCTATCCAGATGTTCATAAATCCTATCCCTTACAGTTCTCTCTAAGACTTTGCCCACAACAGAAGTGAGACTCACCGGCCTATAGTTACTAGGGTTATCCCTACTCCCCTTCTTCCCTTCTTGAACAAGGGAACCACATTTGCTACCCTCCAGTCTTCTGGCACTATTCCTGTAGACAACGAGGACATAAAAAACAAGGCCAATGGCTCTGCAATCTCCTCCCTTGCTTCCCAGAGAATCCTAGGATAAATGCCATCAGGCCCAGGGGACTTATCTATTTTCACCCTTTCCAGAATTTCCAACACCTCTTCCCGACATACCTCAAAGCCATCCATTCTAATTAATTGTGACTCAGTATTCACATCGGCAACAATGTCCTGTTCCAGAGTGAATACTGATGAAAAGTATTCATTCAGTGTCTCCCCAATCTCTTCAGCCTCCACACACAACTTCCTGCTATTATTCTTGACTGGACCTATTCCTACCCTCGTCATTCTTTTATTCCTGACATACCTATAGAAAGCCTTAGGGTTTTCCCTAATCCTACCAACTAAGGACTTTTCATGTCCCCTCCTTGCTACTCTTAGCTCTCTCTTCCGATCCTTCCTGGCTACCTTATAACTCTCAATCGCCCCAATTGAACCTTCATGCCTCATCTTTACATAGGCCGCCCTCTTCCCTTTAACAAGGGATTCCAATTCCTTATTAAACCACGACTCCCTCACACGACCCTTTCCTCCCTGCCTGACAGGTACATACTTATCAAGGACACTCAATAGTTGCTCCTTGAACAAGCTCCACATATCAATTGCGCCCTTCCCTTGAAGCCTACTTTACCAAGCCACGCATCCTAAGTCATGCCTCACCGCATCATAATTTCCCTGCCCCCAGCTATAAATCTTGCCCTGCAGTGCACACTTATCCCTCTCCATCACTAGAGTAAACGTCACCGAATTGTGGTCACTGTCCCCAAAGTGCTCACCTACCTCCAATTCTAACACCTGGCCTGGATCGTCACCCAGAACCAAATCCAGTATGGCCTCACCTCTTGTTGGCCTGTCTACATATTGTGTCAGGAAACCCTCCTGCACACATTGGACAAACACCGACCCATCTAACGAACTCGAGCTATAGCTTTCTCAGTCAATATCTGGAAAGTTAAAGTCCCCCATAACAAGCACCCTATTACTTTCACTCTTCTCCTGAATCATCCTCACAATCCTTTCTTCTACGTCTCTAGGACTATTAGGAGGCTTGTAGAAAACTCCTAACAGGGTGACCTCACCTTTCCTATTCCTAACCTCAGCCCAAACTACCTCAGATGGCGAGTCTTCATCCATCGTCCTTTCCACCACTGTAATACTATCTTTAACAAGCAATGCCACACCTCCCCCTCTTTTACCCCCACCTCTGACCCTACTAAAACATTTAAACCCTGGAACCTGCAACAGCCAATCCTGTCCCTGTTCTACCCATGTCTTCGTAATAGCCACAACATCGAAGTCCCAGGTACCAACCCACGCTGCAAGTTCACCTACCTTATTTCATATACTTCTTGCATTGAAGTATACACACTTCAAGTCACTTTCCTGTTTACAGACACCCTCCTTTGAGATTGATGCCATGTTCTTAACCTCCTTATCCTCCAGGTCCTGCACCCTAAAGCTACAGTCCAGGTCCCCATGCCCCTACAGAGTTAGTTTAAACCCCCCCCAAAGAGCACTAGCAAACCTCCCCCCAAGGATACTGGTGCCCCTCAGGTTCAGGTGTCGACCATCCTGTTTATAGAGGTCCCACCTTCCCCAGAAAGAACTCCAGTTATCCAGATACCGGAATCCCTCCCTCCTGCACCATCCCTGTAGCCACGCATTTAACTGTTCTCTCTTCCTATTCCTCGACTCTCTATCACGTGGCACGGGTAACAAACCAGAGACAACAACTCTGTTTGTTCTAACTCTGAGTATCGAACCTAGCTCCCTGAAAGCCTGCCTAACATCCTCAGCTCTCTTCCTACCTATGTCATTGGTGCCAATGTGGACCACGACTTCGGGCTGCTCCCCCTCCCCCTTAAGGACCCGGAAAACATGATCAGAGACGTCACGTACCCTTGCACCTGGGAGACAACATACCAAACGTGAGTCTCTCTCGCCCCCACAAAACCGCCTATCTGTGCCCCGAACTATCGAGTCTCCAATTACTATTGCTCTGCTCTTTTGCACCCTTCCCTTCTGAGCAACGGGGACAGGCTCCGTACCAGAGGCCTCTACCCCATTGCTTACCCCTGGTAAGTCGTCCCCCCCACAAGTATCCAAAACGGTATACTTGTTCTTGAGGGGAACGGCCGCAGGGGGTCCCTGCGCTGGCTGCTTCCTCCCAGTCCCCCTCACTGTCACCCATCTGTCTGCAATCTTTGGAGTTACTACTTCCCTAAAGCTCCGATCTATGACCCCCTCTGCCTCCCGAATGATCCTCTTCTGCGCGCTTTTATAGGGGAAAAAAACCTACCCAGGTAAGCTTACGCTACACCAGCTTCCGGGTCCGCTCCGCGCTATTTAAAAAAATCTTTCAAATTTAAACCGTTAAACAAACGTCACCGAGCCTTCAAGCAGCCACTGCCAAACAGCCCTTACCTGCTCTGCTGAGAGAGTGAACATGAAACAGGCTGATATGCTCAAACACGTTGATGTTAAGAAGGAGAATGTGCAGAAAAATTTGAAAAACATGATGATAGATAAATTCCCTGGGCCAGATGGTTGCTATAAGAACCAGGGGAAGAGGTTACTGCACCTTTGGCAATGATCTTTGTGTTCTTTCTGTCCATTGGAGTAGTGCCAGATGATTGGAGATTGGCAAATATTATTCCCCTGTTCAGGAAAAGGAATGGGGATAATCTTGGGAATTCCAGACCAGTCAGTCCAACGTCTGTTATGGGCAAATTATTGTAGAGAATTCTGAGAGACAGGATTTATGAATAGTTGGAAAAGCATAGTTTATTTAAAAGTAGTATGGCTTTGGGAGGGGCAGATCATGCCATACAAACCTTATTGAATTCTTTGAGATGTGTCAAAACACATTGAGGAAAGAAGAGCAGTGGATGTGGTGTATTTGGTAAGGTTCACCATTGTAGACTCATTCAGAAAGTAAGGAGGCATGGGATACAGGAAAACCTGTCTGTCTGGATACAGAATTGGCTGGCCCATAGAAGACAGCGGGTGGGAGGAGATGGCCAGTATTCAGCCTGGAGCTTGGTGACGAGTGGTGTTCCGCAGGGATCTATTCTTGGCCCTCAGCTCTTTGTGATTTTTATAGATGGCTTGGATGAGGAAGTGGAAGGGTGGGTTAGAAAGTTTGCCAATGACACAAAGGGTGGTGGAGTGATGGACAGTGTGGGGGGCTGTTGTAGGTTGCAACAGGGCAATGATAGGATGCAGAACTAGGCTGAGAAGTGGCAGATGAAGTTCAACCTGGAAAAGCGTGAAGTGATTCATTTTGGAAGGTCGAATTTAAATGCAGAATGCACATCTTTGGACTGTGGGAGGAAACCGGAGCACCCGGAGGAAACCCATGCAGACACAGGGAGAACGTGCAAACTCCACACAGTCAGTTGCCTGAGGCGGGAATTGAACCCAGGTCTCTGGCACTGTGAGGCAGCAGTGCTAACCACCGTGCCACCGTGCCACCCACACGGTGGGTGTCCAGGGATATGTAGGGTTAAAGGCAGGATTCTTGGCAGTGTGGAGGAACAGAGAAATCTTGGTGTCCTTTTCTGCGATCCCTCAAAGTTACGATCCAAGTTGATCGGGTTATGAAGAAGGTTTATGGATGTTGGCTTTCGTTGGCCGGGGCATCAGGTTTAAGAGACACAAGGTTATGCTGCAGCCGTGTAGAGTCCTGCTTAATCCACACTTTGAATATTGTGTTCAGTTCTGGTCAGAGATTGGTTCTATACACAGAGAGTAGTGGGCGCATGGACTGCACTGCCAGCAGTGGTAGTAGAGACAGATGCAATAGGGACATTTAAGCGACTCTTGGATAGGCACTTGGAAAATAGTACAGTGAAGGGTATGTAGATTAGTTTGATCTGAGAGTAGGATAGACGTTCTGCACACCATTGAGGGCAGGAGGGCCTGTACTATTCTATGTTCGATGTCCTTTCGAAGTGTAAATTGATGCAGTTTTATCAGAAGAATGTTAAAAAAAACAATATGAATTAGGGTGTACCACTCTAATGAGATTCCAGGACCTAGTTGTATACGTGCAGGTAGAGACATCAGTAAGGAAGGCATACAGTTTCCTGAGGTTTCTTAACAAGTCATTAAACATAAGATCAAAGAGGTGATGTTCAACTTGGAGAAAATTCTTATTTCACTTTGGCTGAAGGATTGCATGCAGTTCTGGTTCAGCGGCTCAGTACATAACACTGGTGCCTCACCGTAGTAGGACCCAGGCTTGATTCCAGTGTCGGATTACTGTCTGTGTGGAGTTTATAAATTCTCCCTGTGACTGCGTAGGATTCCTCTGGGTGCTCCAGTTTCCTCCCACAGTCCAAAGATGTGCAAGTTAGATGAATTGGCCTTGCTAAAATCTCCATAGATTAGATTTAGATTACATTACAGTGTGGAAACAGGCCCTTCGGCCCAACAAGTCCACACCGACCCGCCGAAGCGCAACCCACCCATACCCCTTTACATTTACCCCTTACCTAACACTACGGGCAATTTAGCATGGCCAATTCACCTGACCTGCACATCTTTGGACAGTGGGAGGAAACTGGAGCATCCGGAGGAAACCCATGCAGACACAGGGAGAATGTGCAAACTCCACACAGTCAGTCGCTTGAGGCGGGAATTGAACCCAGGTCTCTGGCGCTGTGAGGCAGCAGTGCTAACCACTGTGCCACGGTGCCACCCACACGGTGGGTGTCCAGGGATGTGCAGGGTTAGGTGCATTTGTCGGGGAGGGAGATTTAGAGTAATGGGGTTGGGGAATGGGTCTGGGTGGGTTACTCTTTGGAGCATCGGTGTGGACTTGTTGGGCCTAATGGCCTGTTTCCACACTGTAGGGATTCTATGATTACAAACAGCTTATTTCCACTTTGGAGAGAATACAGAAGGGGTTTACAAGTGCTAGGTATGATGATCTTCAGTTACAAGGATCCTATTGAAGAAGTTTGTACTGTTCCCTTGGAAGGAAGATGGCTGCGAGGAGATCTGATAGAGGCTTTCAACTTCCTGAACTGGATACAGCAGATAGGGAGACTCTGTTCCCACTCATAAAAGGAACAACCAAAGAGGATACAGACTGAAAGTGATCGGTAAAAGAAATGAAGGTGAAGTGAGGGAAACCTTTCTCATGGGGCAAGTAGCTGAGGGTATGGAATGCATTGCCTGGAAATGTGGTGAAGACAGGTTCAAATGAGACTTTTGAGAGGGGCATTGGATGGTTATTAGTGTAAAATAACGCTGGAAGGTATGAGGAAAATGCAGGATGCAGATGATGATGGTCCTTTAACAAGCCGGTACAGGCACAGTGGGCTGATTGGCCTCCTTCAGTCTGTAACATTTCTCTGATTCTGTGAACAATTGGTGAAGAGAGGTTTATACAGGAACAAGAACGGGTTTAGCTCGACAGAGAGGAACCAAACGCTGCTGGGAAATCCAGGAGCTGAGCAATTCGCTATTTTAAAAGAGGGAACAGTCAAGGCCCATTTCCTCAAAAGGTCAAGGGAGGACAAACATTTTCCCTGACTGATGGAGGCCACAGAAATGTAGGTAAAGGAGAGAAAAGGTTATTATAGCACGTGTCAAATAGTAAATACTGCTGAGATATTTCAGAAAGGAAGCCGCAAATGAGAGAAACTACTTGGGACTGTGAGGAAAAGACTGGCAATTGATATAAAAGGAAATTCCAGGCTTCCACTTGCACATCAATATTAACAAAGGGAATGGAGAAGGATGGGCAGTTCAAGACAGAATAGGAGGTTTACACCTGAAAGCATGAGGCCTGGTGAAGGTGTTAAATTAACATTCTGCCTCTGTCTTTACCTACAAGCCAGAGGCTGTGGTGACAGAGAAGTAGAAGTGGTGACAGACGGTTAATCAGGGAGCCAGGAAGCTGGCTCTGAGGAGCCCGTGTCCATGTCTCTCATCAACACCCAAAGAATCAGAGAGTCTGACAGCACAGAGACAGGCTCTTCGGCCCTAATTGGTCCATGCCGACCAAAATGACCATTCACACTAACCCCATTTCCCAGCACTTGGCCCATATCCTTCAAACCCTTCCCTATCCATGTATTTGTCCAAATGCCTTTTAAATGTTGTTAATGTACCTGCCTCAACCAATTCCATATGCGTATCACCCTCTGTGTAAGAAAGTTACCCCTCACGTTCCCTTTTATTCTTTCCCCTTAAACTGATGCCCTCAATTCCCCAACCCTGGGAAAAAGACGGAGTGCAATCACCCTGTCCTTGCCTCTCTTGATCTAAGACACCTCTAGTAGGTCCCTTCTCCTTGTCCTTCATCCTCCATGACTGCCCTGAGTAAACACTGTCTCCCTGGCTCGATGCTGATTGGCTGATACCTCTCACTCGATGGAACTTCCACCAATGGGATCTTCATTCCAGGGCAGCTCCTGTCACTGGCCTTGCCCCTTCCTGTCGGGAATGTCTGCAGCCAACAGATAACACCCTGGACACCTCAACAACATTCCTTCAGGAATGTGATGAAGAGCTTATGCTCGAAACGTCAACTCTCCTGCTCCTCAGATGCTGCCTCAACGGCTGTGCTTTTCCAGCGTCAGACTTTTTGACTCTGATCTCCAGCATCTGCACTCCTCACTTTCTTCCAGCATCTGCAGAGAGAGAAACAAAGCGAACATTTCAAGTACAGTCTGTCTCTCCTTCAGAACTCAGTTCCGAAACATTTCTGGGGGAGATTTGAAGAAGAGTCATCCAGACTCAAAATGTTAACACTGTTTCTCTCTGCACACGTGTTGCTGAGTTTCTCCAGCATTCTCTGTGTTTGTTTCAGATTTCTAGCATTTGCAGAAGTTTGTTTTGAATAAAGATATGTCGATGCATCAGAGAGAGAGAGCGAGATTAGCCATGCAGGCAGATGAAACAATTCCATGACCTGATATATTCAAGATTAACCATGTTACTAAATAACTCATTGTGCCTTAATTTTCAAATCCTGTCAATAACATGAGCTCAAGGAGGGATGCTATGGTGCAGTGTTAGTGTCAGACTCAGTACTCCTGTCTTATTAAAGTCCTTTACCAAATGGGTCAGTCTGCATTTCCTGAAGCGGATTCCTTTTCCATTTCACTTTTCCTTCCCCCCCAGCATTCTCCCAAGTCTTGTTCTCCGCAGACAGCCCAATGACCTTAAATAGGAATTGCTCATTGACGTGAAGCTCTGATCAATACAATGTGTTTTATTGAGGAGGTCAGGCCATGATTGAGAATGTGGTTGTACAATTCCAGGATTCTCCTCCCCCAAACAACCGAATGGCATCCACTGTATGAAGGTTTCCTTGGAAAGAGATAGGAGGTTGCAGGCTGCAATGGGAATCCATCTCTACAGGACTTTCCACTCCATCATTTTACAACAATCCAAAAGGCCAGGGCATTGCAGTGGGAAAAGTTTCTCTTCTGGTTCACAAGGGCCAGCACGACATTTTGTACCCGGCTTGTTGCACCGTCCCATGTAGACTGAAAAAAACAAGTTAGGGACAGGTTATTGGACATCCTGTAGTGATGGGACAGGGAGGGGGTGGGACAAACAATGAGAAAACAGGGTCATTCAGTGTCACTTTGACAACCTCTCCCCACACGGGTAGTTCTGCAACGTCCACGGTCTCACACCCCATCCTGAACCGCAGCCAAAGGCTTTCCATGGAACTGAAAGAAGGGAACACTCGAATTTCCCTGGAAACACAGTGTGGTCCAAGCACAGAAAGAGACCTATTCAACCCAACATGTGCGTGCTGGCTGAATACATGAGCTCATTTCCCAACACCTGCTCCAAGCAGCGTCTGCTGCTTTGGGTGTGGAGATGAAATGATCTTTTTGGCTGGGTTGAGGGTTTCCACATCAACCACCAGCACGAGGCAGGGGATTGCAGACACCCACCAGCCTCTGGGGGAAATGACTTTCCTCAGGTCCCCTCTAACCCTTCAACTGATCATCTCAAATCTGTCCCCCCCAGGTAACTGACCTCTGTAAGGGAGAACAGGTCTCCTCATCAACTCCAAGCCCCTCATTGTGATAGACACCTCGATTCTGTCAGCTCTCAACGGCTTGTGTTCAGAGGAAAGTAATGCGAGCCTATCCGATCCAATCCTCACAGCTGGAATTTTCAAGCCATGGTAATATTCTTGTAAGTATTCTTCACAGTCTCACTGGAACACCGCTGTAATGTGGTGACCAGAACTGTGTACAAAGTTTCAGAGCTTTGACCTGATCTGTTGTTAGTGGAGTTACTTGGCTCTGTGTGTCACGCGCTGCTTGTGGTGTTTATCACACAAGTCCTCCTGTTTTTACTTTCACCAGGCCACTCCCTCTTTTTCAAGTTTACCTGGTGCTGCCCTGGAATGCCTGACTGCACTCTCCAGGGTTGAAAACTACAAATGCTGGAGATCACAGCGGGTCAGACAGCATCCATAGAGAGAGAGAGCAAGCTAACGTTCCCAGTGTCGTTGGCTCTCCATCAGAGCTGTCCAAAAGGGTGGGGAGGGGAAGCATACTGCTTTAGTGTGGGAGGGGGGGTGGGGTGCTGGTGGAGAAGGAATGTTGTTAGTTCATATTAAGTGATCTTAGTTTGAACTATTAACATCCTTTCTCACCCAACACTCTGCAATCCGCTCCACCCCCAAACTATCTCATAAATGCTGCACTGGCCACCACCATATTTCTAGTCAGCTCTGATGGAGAGCCATTCAGAGTGGAAACGTCAGCTTGCTATCTCACCATGGACACTGTCTGACCCGCTGTGATCTCCAGCATTTGTTGTTTTCAGTACAGGTGCCATAATCTGCAGTACTTTGTTCCTAATCTCCAGGGTTGATCTGCCCACTTGGTAGGAATGGTAGCGTGGGGGATATGCCAGGCTGTAAGGTCCCAGATTGCATTGGAATATCATTCTGCTTATATTGATGGCCCACAGTGCTCCATGGATGCCCAGTTTTGAGTTGGCACCCATTGTAACATGGTTATCATGCCATATGGCATGATGGAGAGTCTGCTTGGTGGGAAGACTTCATTTCATCTCCACAAGGACTGGGTGGTGGTCACTTTATGGAGTTGGGTGGGTGTTGCCTCTTTAAGGTCAGGTGACTCAGAAGGTGGATTGAGAGGGTCAGTCTATAACCTGATTATGGTGCTCAGAGGACAGTTTACCCTCCATCCACCTCGCGTTCTATATCTGTGAACCACAAACACAATAACTGGCAACGAGATGAGGTTTGGGCCACTAATTCTGTGTGATGCTGTTTTCTTTTTTGTGAGGAATGACACCGTCAATATTCAGTAAACAGTGTGGGATTTCGGAGGTAACATCGAGGGAACTGGTCTTAAAGGGACTCTGGCCCCAATCATAGAGTCATAGAGATGTACAGCATGGAAAGACCCATCAGTCCAACCCGTCCATACCGACCAGATATCCCAACCCAAGTTACTCCTATCTGTCAGCACCTGGCCCATATACCATCCAAATGCCTTTTAACTGTTGCAATTGTACCAGCCTCCACCACTTCCTCTGGCAGCATATTCCATATACGTACCACCCTCTGTGTGAAAAAGTTGCCCCTTAGGTCGCTTTTACACCTTTCCCCTCTCACCCTATGCCCTCTAGTTCAGGACTCTTCCACCCCAGGGAAAATACTTTGTCTATTTATCATAGCCATGCCTCTCATAATTTTCTAAACCTCTATAAGGTCACCCCTCAAACTCCGATGCTCCAGGGAAAACAGCCCCAGCCTGTTCAGCCTCTCCCTATAGCTCAAATCCTCCAACCCTAGCAACAGCCTTATAAATCTTTTCTGAACCCTTTCAAGTTTCACAACATCTTTCCAAGAGGAAGGAGACCAGAATTGCATGCAATATTCCAAAAGTGGCCGAACCAATGTCTTGTGCAGCTGCCAACTCCTTTACTCAATACTCTGACTGATAAAGGAAAGCATACCAAACGCCTTCTTCACTATCCTATCTACCTGCGACTCCACTTTCAAGGAGCTATGAACCTGCACTCCAAGTTCTCTTTGTTCAGCAAAACATCCTCACAGGGAAGAACAGTTACTCACCGAGGAGTGCTCTGAGAGTGAGGATCATGAGGAGATTCACACGATGGGTGACACTCACTGAAGGATGATACACTAACACAATTAGTGAGAGAGCAGCCGGGACAGAGTGCATTCACCGAGGTGACTCTGCCTGCAAACAGCGTCGAGACTCCAGTAGCAGGAAAACAAAATGGCGGATCAGTTAGGAGTGTTTGATGAAGAGATAGGAAGTTGGATCTGTCCACCAAATGTTTTGAAATGCACTTAAAGGCTCATGAAGTGGCTGAAGACTCAGTGGTACCAGATTTCTGGAGCTCCATTGACAGAAAGGCATCACAATTCAAAGAAGTCTGATGCAAGTAGAGAAACCCGGGGAAATGACATTCCAAAGTCTGTGCAAAGGGTTGGGGAGTTGTTTTGCACTGAGGTTACACACCATTGCGGTACATTCTCGTTATTCATTCATGGGATGAGGGCGACACTGACTTGGCTGTGGGACTGGAGTCACATGTCAGCCAGGCCAGTTAAAGATGGCAGTTTCTTTCTCTGAAGGACTTTGGTGAAACAGATTTTTTTTTCAAAAATCGAGGATAGACTCATGGTCATCATTCGAGTCTTAATTGCAGACTTTTATTTACTGGAATCATCTGCCATAGCGGGACTCAAACCCCTTCCCCCAGAACATTCCCTGACTCTCTGGTTTAACGGAAGAGAAAGTGAGGACTGCAGATGCTGGAGATCAGAGATGAAAATGTGTTGCTGGAAAAGCGCAGCAGGTCAGGCAGCATCCAGGGAACAGGAGAATCGACATTTCGGGCATAAGCCCTTCTTCAGGAATGAGGAAAGTTTGTCCAGCAGGCTAAGATAAAAGGTAGGGAGGAGGGACCTGGGGGAGGGGCATCGGAAATGTGATAGGTGGAAAGAGGTCAAGGTGAGGGTGATAGGTCAGACTGGGATGGGGGCGGAGAGGTCAGGAAGAAGATTGCAGGTTAGGAAGGCGGTGGTGAATTCGATGGATTTGACTGAGACAAGGTGGGGGGAGGGGAAATGAGGAAACTGGTGAAATCGGAGTTCATCCCTTGTGGTTGGAGGATTCCTAGGCGGAAGATGAGGCGCTCTTCCTCCAACCGTCGTGTTGTTGTGGTCTGGCGATGGAGGAGTCCAAAGACCTGCATATCCTTGGTGGAGTGGGAGGGGGAGTTGAAGTGTTGAGCCACGGGGTGGTTGGGTTGGTTGGTCCGGGTGTCCCAGAGGTGTTCTCTGAAAAGCTCCGCAAGTAGCCGGCCTGTCTCCCCAATATAGAGGAGGCCACATCGGGTGCAGAGGATACAATAGATGATGTGTGTGGAGGTGCAGGTGAATCTGTGGTGGATATGGAAGTTTCCTTTGGGGCCTTGGAGGGAAGTGAGGGGGGAGGTGTGGGCGTAAGTCTTGCACCTCCTGCGGTTGCAGGGGAAGGTGCCGGGAGTGGAGGTTGGGTTGGTGGGGGTGGGGATCTGACGAGGGAGTCACGACGGGAGTGGTCTTGTCCTCACCTACCACCCCACCAATCTCCGTGTACAACGCATCATCCGCCGTCATTTCCGCCACCTCCAAATGGACCCCACCATCAAGGATATATTTCCCTCCCCTCCACTATCAGCATTCCGTAAAGACCACTCTCTCCGTGACTCCCTCGTCAGATCCACACCCTCCACCACCCCAACCTCCACTCCCGGCACCTTCCCCTGCAACCGCAGGAGGTGCAAGACTTGCGCCCACACCTCCCCCCTCACCTCCCTCCAAGGCCCCAAAGGAAACTTCCATATCCGCCACAGATTCACCTGCACCTCCACACACATCATCTATTGCACCCTCTGCACCCGATGTGGCCTCCCCTACATTGGGGAGACAGGCTGGCTACTTGTGGAGCATTTCAGAGAACACCTCTGGGACACCCGGACCAACCAACCCAACCACCCCGTGGCTCAACACTTCAACTCCCCCTCCCACTCCACCAAGGATATGCAGGTCTTTGGACTCCTCCATCGCCAGACCACAACAACACGACGGTTGGAGGAAGAGCGCCTCATCTTCCGCCTAGGAACCGTCCAACCACAAAGGATGAACTCGGATTTCACCAGTTTCCTCATTTCCCCTCCCCCCACCTTGTCTCAGTCAAATCCATCGAATTCAGCACCGCCTTCCTAACCTGCAATCTTCTTCCTGACCTCTCCGCCCCCACCCCAGTCTGACCTATCACCCTCACCTTGACCTCTTTCCACCTATCACATTTCCGACGCCCCTCCCCCAGGTCCCTCCTCCCTACCTTTTATCTTAGCCTGCTGGACAAACTTTCCTCATTCCTGAAGAAGGGCTTATGCCCGAAACGTCGATTCTCCTGTTCCCTAGATGCTGCCTGACCTGCTGCGCTTTTCCAGCAACACATTTTCATCTCTGGTTTAACGGTCCAGCGATATGACCGTTAGGCCGTTGTCTGCCTTCTGTTCCTATAAACATTTCCAGCAGGAAGGAGAGTCCATCACCCAGTTTGGGTGGCATTACAGAGGTTAGTGGAACACTGTGAATCTGCAGGTTCCTTTCTGATGCCCTGAGTGACCATTTGGTTTGCGGCCTCTGACAGAAAGCCATCCAAGAGAATCTGTTAATGAGGAGAGACCTGGATTTCAACAGCTTTTGAAGTTGCCACCTCAATAGTTGTGGCCGCCAATGAAACAACACGATTGGCTAGGCCCAGCAGTATAGAGTGGGGGAAGATCAGCAGGTTTTGGAATGGCATCAAGATGGCAAGATTGGGCACATGTAGTCAACATGCTGGATTCGAGAAGCTCAGAGCTGCAGGCAGAAGCAAATGGGTCACATTACCCAAAATTCCTAGGGACCACGTCATCAAGAGAAGTGGAGTCTGAAGGAGACAGTTTCTAGGAAAAGGCATAAGGTAGATGAGGCCTGCCAGTGGGTAGACCAGGAATTCGCTGGTTGTGTGGGAGAACCAGAAGACCCAGAGTCAGCAGAGCTTTGGTTAGACATCCTGATGGTACAGAGTGAAGCTGAGAGTTTTTGGGTTCTTTCCAAAATAGAGAGTAAGACATAAACCTGGAAGTGGATACAGGGGCAGTCATGCCTCTAATCCCAGAATCAATAGTTAACCAAGATTACACTGTGGACATATACGGAACATGTCGTGCTGCTGAAGGGCTATGAACTGGCAAAATTATAACTAAGAGCCCGGTGTGCGAACTGCCTCTGTACGGAGTAAAAGGTGGCAATTCTACATTATTTGGACCTTTCGGATTACAGATGTTAGAGTAAAATCAGGGTCAGGTTGATAGGCTGGTGGACTCATAAACAGGTTTGCAAGAGATTTTGTACAGTTACAAATATGCCTTCAAGGGAACCCTGGGGAAAATGAAAGGCGTAGAAATTAACCTTTAGCTGAAGCAGTCAACCCATTGCTGAGAGTAGATCAATACCCTATTCCACTCAGAGAAGACCTTTCCAGTGGACTGGTTGAGTGGAAAGTGATTCTTAGAGATGGGCCTGTCACAGATGGGTGTCATGAGGAGTCCGACCTGCCACTGATGGCAGTAACACACACATTCACTGTATCATACAGCACAGAACAGGGCCTTCAGCCCACCAAGTCTGGACCAACATAACTCCCACTGAAAGTCCTCTCATTTCAATTTCCTGCACTTGTCCCATACCCTTGAATACTCTGATGTTTGAAGTGCTTATCCAATTTTTTTTTTTAAAGTTTGTAAGGTTTCCAGCCTCCACTATCTTCCCAGACAGTCCATTCCAGATTCCTTGTACCCACGGAGGAAACATTTTTTGCCTAAATCCCCTCTGAATCCAACCCCTTGCCCTAAGACTATGCCCACATGTGACTGACCCCTCAACCAATGGGATCAGCTGCTCTCTATTCACCCTGTCCATGTTCCTCGAGCTTAAAAACTGTAATCATGTTCTCTCTCAACTTTCTCGGATCTAAAGAACACAGTCCAAACATATCTAGTCTCTCCGTATCACTCAATTTGTCCATCCCAGGCAACACCCTGGACTGTATCCTTTGTACTCACTCAAGTGCGATCACATCCTTCCTGGAGTGAGGTGAGCAGAATACTGCAGCTGTGGCCTAACCAAAGCTCTGTATGACCCTAACTTTACCTCCTTGCTCTTATACTCCATGCCACAACAAATGAAAGCAAGTATCACATCTTCCTTCTTAATGATCCTATTCACATGCTCTGCTAGCCTCATGGATCTGTGAATAATTACAAGATTCCTTTGTTCCTCTGAGCCACCCAGTCTCCTGCCATTCATTAAATACTCCCTCATCTTGTTTCTTCTTCCAAAGTGCATTACCTCGCACTTGTCTGGATTAAATACCATCTGCCATTGGTCTACCCATCTGACCAACCCACCTCTACCTTCCTGTAATCTTCAAACATCTCCTTCACTATTAAAAACTCCATCAATTTTGGTGTCATCTGCAAATTTGTTTAACATGACCCCCGCATTTCCATCTGTATCATCGATGTACATGACAAACAATTAGAGTTCCCAGTACTCATCCTTGTGGGATACCACTGGACAGCAGTTTCCAATCAGCATCCTTCTACCATGACCCTTTCAATCTTATTACTACACCGGTTTCTGATCCATCTCACCAAATGTCCCACTGTTCCATGTGCTTTAACCCTCTCAATCAGTTTCCCATGTGGAACCTTGTAAAAAGCTTTTCTAAAATCAAATCAACTCCATCAACTGAACTTCCCACATCCATACACTTGATCACTTTGTAAAACAATTCTCACCAATTTCTCAGATATGACTTTCTTCTGACAAACACCTGTTGACTATCTTTAATTAACCCATGCCTGGACAAGTGGGTATTAATTCGCTCCTTCAGAATTTTCTCCAACAGTTTCCTGACCACTGACATGAGACTCATCGCTCTGTAATTTTCTGGTTCATCTCTATCAACCTGCTTAAAAAGTGAAGTCACATTAGTCATCCTCCAGTCCTCTGGCACTTCCAATATGGCGAGAGAGGAATTAAGAATTTGTGCCAAATCTCCCACAATTTCCTGCCTTACCTTCCACAGCAACCCGGGATGCATCTGATCCGGGCAACGGGAGATGTCTGTCTTTAAGCCCAACAGACCCTCTGACACCTTCCCATTTCCCATGTCAAACTGTACAAGTCTCTCACAGTCCCTTTTCCTGAATTCCATGCCTATGTTCTGCTTTTCCCGAGTGAAGATTGAAGAGTCATTCAACACCTCTCCAATATCTTACGTCTACAGAGCTTGTCCCCTTGGTCCCTAATGGGCTCTACACTTTCCCTCATTAACCTCTACCCTTAAGTTTATTTCTGAAATATCTTTAGGATTCTCCATAATCCTGTTCCCAAATCCTTTCTAATTTCCACGTTTTGCTCTTCTAATTGTCTTCTTAACCTCCCTTCTGCAACTCCAATAATCCTCTCAGGCCATAACTGAATTGTTTTCTTTGGACTTGCTAAAAAACTCTACTCCTCTTCTTTATCCAGAGTTGAATTGTCTGGGACATTCAGTATTCCCTGAACCTATTGCTCCTCCATTTCCCTTGAAAGGTGCCGTGTTGCTCTTGTACTCTTCCCAGCTCCTTTCTGAAAGCCCCCATCCCCCATTGCTCTCCTGTAGACGTACGCAAACGGAGCTGTTCCCAATGTACTGTGGCTAGATACTGCTTTATTCTAATACAATTAGGCTTCCCCAGTCAAAAGCCGACCTCTACAGGCCATTTCCTCCTTGTCTAGAACATTTTTTACCCAGAATCTATCGTGGTCACGATCACTAAAATGTCCCCCCACTGCCACATCGATCACTTATCCAGCTTCTTTCCCCAGAACCAGTTCCAGCATTGGCCCTCCGACACATTGACACAGAAACCCACCTGGATACATTTCAATAAGTTCACTCTCTTTAAATCCCTTACCCTATCGCTAGCCCAACTTGTACTGGGGAGGTTGAAATCATCTTGTATTATTAGCCGATTATTACCCTTACTCCCTTCTGTGAACTGTCTACAAATTTGCTGTTCTATTTCCCACAGATTCTTTGGGGGCCTATAATACACTTTCAGTAAAGTAGCTCTCTCCTTAACATTCCTACAGTCTACCCACAAAGCCTTGTTTGAGGAACCTGCCGAGATATCATCTCTCCCTAATGCAGGAATTGATTCCTTAATTAATAGTGTGATACTATTGACAGCCTCTTCTGTTTCACCGAAAGATCCTGTAACCCTGGAAAGTTTAGTTGCCAGTCCATCCCTTCTCTCAATCTTGTTTCTATGATGGTAACAATATCATGCTTGCATGTGTCAATCCATGCCATTAACCCATCAGTCTTACCTGTTACATTCCAAATATTAAAGACCGTGTCACCTTGCCTTTGTCTTTTGACACTCATAGAACATAGAACACAGAAGAATACAGCGCAGTACAGGCCCTTGGGCCCTCGATGTTGCGCCGATCCAAGCCCACCTAAACTACACTAACCCACTATCCTCCATATACCTATCCAATGCCCTCTTAAATGCCCATAAAGAGGGAGAGTCCACCACTGTTACTGGCAGGGCATTCCATGAACTTACGACTCGCTGAGTGAAGAACCTACCCCTAACATCAGTCCTATATCTACCCCCCCTTAATTTAAAGCTATGCCCCCTTGTAATACCCGACTCAATACGCGGGAAAAGGTTCATACTGTCGACCCTATCTAACCCCCTAATCATCTTGTACACCTCAATCAAGTCACCCCTAAACCTTCTTTTCTCTAGTGAAAACAGCCCCAAGTGCCTCAGTCTTTCCTCATACGATTTTCCTTCCATACCAGGCAACATCCTGGTAAACCTCCTCTGCACCCGTTCCAATGCCTCCACATCCTTCCTATAGTATGGCGACCAAAACTGCACACAATATTCCAGATGCAGCCGTACCAGAGTCTTATACAACTGCATCATGACCTCAGGACTCCGGAACTCAATTCCTCTACCAATAAAAGCCAGTACGCCATATGCCTTCCTCACCGCACTATTTACCTGGGTGGCAACTTTCAGAGATCTGTGTACATGGACACCAAGATCCCTCTGCTCATCCACACTACCAAGTATCCGACCATTAGCCCAGTACCCCATCTTTTTGTTATTCTTCCCAAAGTGAATCACCTCGCACTTAGCTACATTGAATTCCATCTGCCACCTTTCTGCCCAGCTCTGCAGCTTCTCTATATCCTGCTGTAACCTGCCACATGCTTCCTCACTGTCAACAACTCCTCCGACTTTCGTATCATCCGCAAACTTGCTCACCCAACCTTCTAACCCCTCTTCCAGGTCATTTATAAAAATGACAAACAGCAATGGTCCCAAAACAGATCCTTGCGGAACACCGCTAGTGACGGCACTCCATGAAGAAACTTTGCCATCAACTATTACCCTCTGTCTTCTTCCATCCAGCCAATTCCTAATCCAAACCTCCAACTCACCCTCAATGCCATATCTCCGTATTTTCTGCAGTAGCCTACCATGGGGAACCTTATCAAACGCCTTACTAAAATCCATATATACCACATCTACCGCTTTCCCCTCATCAACCTCTTTCGTCACCTTTTCAAAGAATTCAATAAGGTTTGTGAGGCACGACTTGCCCTTCACAAAACCATGCTGACTATCCTTGATCACATTATTCCTATCCAGATGTGCATAAATCCTATCCCTTACAATTCTCTCTAAGACTTTGCCCACAACAGAAGTGAGACTCACCGGCCTATAGTTACTAGGGCTATACCTACTCCCCTTTTTGAACAAGGGAACCACATTTGCTATCCTCCAGTCTTCTGGGACTACTCCTGTAGACAAAGATGACATAAAAATCAAGGCCAATGGCTCTGCAATCTCCTCCCTTGCTTCCCAGAGAATCCTAGGATAAATGCCATCAGGCCCAGGGGACTTACCTATTTTCACCTTTTCCAGGATTTCCAACACCTCTTCTCTACATACCTCAAAGCCATCCATTCTACTTATTTGTGACTCAGTATTCTCATCGACAACAATGCCCTGTTCCTGAGTAAATACTGAAGAAAAGTATTCATTCAGTGTCTCCCCAATCTCTTCCGCCTCCACACGCAACTTCCCCCTACTATCCTTGACTGGACCTATTCCTACCCTAGTCATTCTTTTATTCCTAACATACCTATAGAAAGCCTTAGGGTTTTCCCTAATCCTATCGACTAAGGACCTTTCATGTCCCCTCCTTGCTGCTTTTAGCTCTCTCTTCAGGTCCTTCCTGGCTACCCTATAACTCTCAATCGCCCCAATTGAACCTTCACGTCTCATCTTGAGATAGGCCGCCCTCTTCCATTTAACAAGGGATTCCAATTCCTTATTAAACCACGGCTCCCTCGCACGACCCTTTCCTTCCTGCCTGACAGGTACATAATTATCAAGGACACTCAATAGTTGCCCCTTGAACAAGTTCCACATATCATTTACACTCTTGCCTTGGAGTCTACTTTTCCAAGCCACACATCCTAAGTCATGCCTCACCGCATCATAATTTCCCTTACCCCAGCTATAATTCTTGCCCTGTAGTACACACTTATCCCTCTCCATCACGAGTGTAAAAATCACCGAATTATGGTCACTATCCCCAAAGTGCTCACCTACCTCTAATTCTAACACCTGGCCTGGTTCGTTACCCAGAACCAAATCCAGTATGGCCTCACCTCTTGTTGGCCTGTCTACATATTGTGTCAGGAAACTCTCCTGCACACATTGAACAAACACTGACCCATCTAACGAACTTGAGCTATAGCTTTCCCAATCAATATCAGGAAAGTTAAAGTCCCCCATAACAACCACCCTATTACTGTCACTCATCTCCTGAATCACCTTCCCAATCCTTTCTTCAATGATTCTAGGACTATTAGGAGGCCTGTAAAAGACTCCTAACAGGGTGACCTCACCTTTCCTATTCCTAACCTCAGCCCAAACTACCTCAGATGGCAAGTCCTCATCCATTGTCCTTTCCACCGCTGTAATACTATCTTTGACAAGCAATGCCACACCTCCCCCTCTTTTACCCCCACCTCTGACCCTACTAAAACATTTAAATCCCGGAACCTGCAACAGCCAATCCTGTCCCTGTTCTAGCCATGTCTCCGTAATAGCCACAACATCGAAGTCCCAGGTACCAACCAACGCTGCAAGTTCACCTACCTCAATATCGTTGAACTCACTGTGACTTGCTTCCGTTCCTGTAGCATGATGTGTCTCTGTTGAATCAATATTCTGTGGTCCCCTCCCTCTGTCAGACTAGTTTAAACTCCTCCCAACAGCACCAGCAAGCCTCCCTGCCAGGATGTTGGTCCCAATGTGGTTCAGGTGCAGACTGTACTGTTTGCCCATGTCCCACCTCCCCAGAAACAATCCCAGTAATCCAGGAATCTAAAACCCTCCCTCTTGCACCAACTCTTGAGCCACACATCCATCTATCCTATTTTCCAGTTTCAAAACTTGCTAGCACATGGCACTGGAAATAATCCAGAGATAACAACCGTTGAGGTCCTGCTTTTTAATCGACCACCTCGCTTCCTTAATTCTTGATGCAAGACTTCATTCCTCACTCTGGCCACACCATTGTACATGTTGCTACCAACGACCTTTAACTCATCACCCTTCCCTTTCAGGATGCCCCTCAGCCATTCAGTGACATGCCTGACCCTGGCACCAGGGAGGCAACACAGCATCCTGGAGTAACGTATTCGGCTGCAGAAACACCCGGCTGCTTTCCCAACTAAAGAATCCCCGATCACTGTTGGTCTTCTTTCCTTCTTCCTCCCCATCTTGTGTAGTCAAGCTGCTCGTGGTGCCAGATGGCTTGGATCTGACTGCATTCCTCTGAGAAGTCAGCGTCCTCATCAGCTTCCAACATTGAATCCTGATGAGTGAATGGGACACCAGGGGACTTCTGCACTCACAGAGGGTAGTGGATAAAATTCTGGGTGGATTGCCTGGTGTCTGCTGCTACCTGGATGACATTCCGTTCACTGGATCCGCCAAAGAGGAACATTTGAAGAACCTAGAAGAAACTTTCAAAAGGTTCTGGGACCACAGCCAACAAGTAAAAAGGGAGAAATGTGAGTTTTGTAAAGACTCCATAGAGTGCCTGTGCCATATAATCCATGGAAATACACAAGGGACCCAAGAAATTGGAAGCTATCAGGAAGGCCCCAAGACAAGAATGTGTCCCAACTGAGATCGATCGTGGGCCGTGTAAATTACTATGGAAAGTTTGTGTGCATCTGACTATCATGCTAAAGCCCCTGCTGGGGAAGGGCAGCAGTGGAAATAGACCCAGGGATGTGAGGGAGCTTACCAGGAAGTGAAGCACACTTTAAAAGCTCAGAACTGTTGACCCATTTTGAGTAAAAGTTGCCAGTCCAGTCAGCATGTTTGTACACTTCCAGTGCAGCTAACATGTTAATACAGTTCCAGTACAGTTAGCATGTTAATACAGTTCCAGTACAGTCAGCATGTTTGTACACTTCCAGTGCAGCCAACATGTTAATACAGTTCCAGTACAGTTAGCATGTTAATACAGTTCCAGTACAGTCAGCATGTTTGTACACTTCCAGTGCAGTCAACATGTTAATACAGTTCCAGTACAGTTAGCATGTTAATACAGTTCCAGTACAGTCAGCATGTTTGTACAGTTTCAGTACAGTTAGCATGTTAATACAGTTCCAGTACAGTCAGCATGTTTGTACACTTCCAGTGCAGTCAACATGTTAATACAGTTCCAGTACAGTTAGCATGTTAATACAGTTCCAGTACAGTCAGCATGTTTGTACACTTCCAGTGCAGCCAACATGTTAATACAGTTCCAGTACAGTTAGCATGTTAATACAGTTCCAGTACAGTCAGCATGTTTGTACACTTCCAGTGCAGTCAACATGTTAATACAGTTCCAGTACAGTTAGCATGTTAATACAGTTCCAGTACAGTCAGCATGATTGTACACTTCCAGTGCAGTCAACATGTTAATACAGTTCCAGTACAGTTAGCATGTTAATACAGTTCCAGTACAGTCAGCATGTTTGTACAGTTCCAATACAGTCAGCATGTTTGTACAGTTCCAGTACAGTCAACACGTTAATATCGTTCCAGTACAGTTAGCATGTTAATACAGTTCCAGTACAGTCAGTATGTTAATGCAGTTCCAGTACAGTTAGCACGTTCGTACAGGTCAGTACAGTTAGGACACCCTACCTTATGGGGCTGGTACTGTACTGTCACACACCTGACTGAATGGAAAGGAAAAGCCCATCAAGTTCACTAACAAAGATGGGAGGGAGGTATACCAAAGTGGAAAGGGAAGCATTGGACATGGAGTTTAACATTGTGAAGTTTTCCCATTTCCTTTCCTGCAGGCAGTTTGTGCTGTGGACAGACCACAGGACGCTAACCTCCAGTTTTGACCTGCATATGGGATACTATCAAAGGAGGCAGTACGCCTGTAGAGATGGGCACGGATTTTGCCTGACACTGAAAGGCAGAGAGGAGCAGCAACACAGATGCCATGTCAAGGTTAGCACTGCTGAGAAATAACGATGTTCCAGACTGGAACCTCAGGATTATGTACCTTTCCTGGGAAGAGGAGATGCCAGTGTCAGTGACTTAGGTATAGAGTGATGCGTGGAATAATCCCGCCTTGGGCTTCATGATGAACGTAATCCTGAAAGGAAGGACTGGTCATAGAAACCGCCCCGAGTTACACCCTTACCTGTCCATGAGCTGGGAATTGTCCATATCAGACTGGTGTTTCATGGGAGAGTTAGTATTACTTCCCCCTACCCCCCCCCCCCCCCAACCCCCCCCCACCGCCAATAATGAGGAACGAATCAGAACAAGGACACCATGGGCGTCCCAGCATGATGCAGATGAAATAAGTAGTCAACAGGTTTTTTTGGTGGCCAATTGTGGACTCCCAGATTGAGACGAAACTGGGATCATGGGAATTATGTGCAATGGTCAGGAAGGCACTGCCAATGTTGTCCCTTCACCTGTGGGAATGGCCTCAATCACTATGACAGCAGATTCATGTTGATTTCCCAGGTTTGGTAGAAGGACAGATGTTACTAGTGATCACGGATGCCCAATCCTAATGGCCCGAGGGAGCAGCTTTTGAAGTCGGTATCAATGGAAGCAATGGTAGAGCGATTGGATGAAATATTTGCCAGGTTCAGGAGCCCTGAACAAGTTGGGCGTGACAGTGGTCCGTAATTTGTACTGCAAGTGTTCGAGGAGAACCTGGAAATTCACGGAGTCAGACACAAGAGGTGGGCTCCATATCATCCTGTGACTAACAGTCAGGAGGAAAGACTTGTATAAACCCTGAAACAAGCTTTACATACAACCCAGGGTGACGGGTCACTGTGAGAATGGGTCACTGTGAGGGCAGGTCACTGTGAGGACAAGGAGATTGTCAAGGAGATCAAGGACATGGCGAGAAACATATCAGCCATGATGGAATTGCAGAGCAGACTCGATGGGCTGAATGGCCTAATTTTTGCTCCCGTGTCTCATGGTCTTTATTAATGTATAACCGTTAGTTAATTGCTAAATTAGAATTAACTATAAGAAATAACTATTAGGAAATAAGAAATTATATGTATAGTCCTTAGATAATTGCTAACTTGAGGAATAACTAAAATCAGCTAAAAAGAAAGATCTCCCAAAACTCCCACATTCCCCAGCTCCCGGATTCAGGTAATTGCAAAAGGTTTATGAATTCTCGAAGGTACCTTGAGAAAGGTGCAGCAGGAATGTGCAGACAAGGAGCTGAAGTGGATCATTTGGCTCCCTGAGCCTTCTCTGTCATTCAATAAGATCAAATCTGATCTAGTTGTGTTATGAACTCCATATTCCCATCTAACGCCTACGTAACCAAGGGTTATAACACCGGTTCCCCTGCCTAACAAGAATCTATCCATCTCTGCCTTCAACATATCCAATGACCCTGTCTCCACCACCTTCTGAGGCAGTGATCCAAAGTCACACAACTGCCTGAAGGAAAAATATTCTCCAACCCTATCACTAAAGAGCGGCTATTCTTGTTCAAACGGTATGCTATCAATTTATTTCACTTGTTATGAATACCACATGCACCTTTACTTTTGCTTTTTTAAGGTCAAAATATCTATATTGAATTTCCTCTGTCCATCTCTCTGTCTCTTTCCCGAACCTTTGATTCACATATTATTTTCTTTCTCTCAAACTTTGGCTCTTTGACAGACCACATCTTTTCACAACTGATCTGTGAGATAAGCCCCTGTGTGCTTCTCCAGTTTTGCAGTTTGTAAGATGGTTCTGGAGTAAGCTGTCCCCCTTTCAGTGTGGAGACCCCAGGCCCACCCACTTCTCCCTCTCCTGGTGCCAGTGGCCCCTGTACTAGGATCGAGCTCTCCCACCCCAGTCAGGGGAATGAAACGTCATCAGGAGAAGGCGATAATGTGGATTTAAGATCGAAAACGAGTCAATATGCTCTTGTTAAATGGTGAAGTGGGATTGAGGAATGAATGGTCTATGTTCCAAATTGTTCCGATGTTCCGAATGCAAGAAATATAACAACCAACAGAGAAGTTTGCAAACCACAGCTTTAGACCAGAGACAAAGGTTTGACAATGAGCGCGAATCCTTCTCCGCTTCACCAGAGGGTTTGACAGTCACAGACTGGTTCTGAACACAGTCAGAAAACCACACCCCACCACATTCCTTATGCCCAAAATGTCGATTCTCCTGCTGCTCAGATGCTGCCTAACCGGCTGTGCATTTCCAGCACCACACTTCAATAAGAAATGTAGAGTCCTAAAACAGAGAGATAGGCCCTTCAGCCCAAACTGGTCCATGCCAGCCGAAATATTTGGGCCTCCTGAGAGGCTGGGGTGTCCATGTTCGGGCCTCCAGACAGAATGATGTTCTCCAAGACATCAGTCAAATTCCCAACCCTTCAAACAGCAGCACTGGAAATTTATGGCCCTGGGAATTTGTAGATCACATACTCATTCAATGTCTCATCCAAAACCCAAATCATCAACAATGCAGCTCTCCCACGGTGGATTGTGTCAGCAACCCCACGGCTTTGTCACTCCAATCCTCAATAAACCAAGTTGGCAGCCACCTGTTTCCATGACGATGACAAACTTCTTTGTAGGTGATCTCTGTGGTGGCTGCTGTATTCATCAAACAAATCAATTCAGAGATGATGGTGTAGTGATACTGTTACTGGGCTCGACATGAAGGGGTTAATGTTCTAGGGACAGAGGCTAAAACCCCACCAAGGCAGCGCGTGGAATTTAAATTCATTTCATAAAATCTGGAATCAAATCCCAGTTTCAGTCATAGCGTACATAACAATATCAACGATTGTTTCAAAACCACATCTGCTTCACTAACTATCTTCAGGGAAGAAAATCTCCTACCCTCACCCAGTCTGGTCTCCATAGGACTCCAGACCGACAGCAATGTAACTGGCTGTGATCTGAACGAGGAAACAGCACAGCAGGACAGCCCTTTCAAGGGCAAGTAGAGATAAACAAAAAATACTGTGCTTGCCAGTGTTGCTGACATTCCATTCGTGAAAAGCTTAAAAATGATTTAAACTGTTTAAAATTTCTCACATTCCTGACTTCACTCGTGTTTTGAAAATCTGACCCTCATATGTTGACTAGTTCTTTAAATATTTCCAGTATTATTTCGAATTCACCCTTCCTAAATCTGTGAAACGAGACAAGAGAATATAATAAATTTCCAATTCACTCTTCACGGTCAGGACAAGTGAGCATTCTGCGGGAGGAATTCTCCCACTGTCTAATACATTAGCGCTGTGTATAAACTGTGTCAGTGCACTGAGTGCAACACAGTACTCCAACTTCCCACTAGAAAGGAATTTGCTTTTTCGTACTGATCAGCTTGAATCAGCTCAAATCCATTCCCTCTCCAGGCTGAGCTACCAATAAACAAATGTACTTGGGGTTGGTACGAATCGCATTTTTTAGTCTTTATCAGAATCAGCTTCAGTCAGGCATTAAACAGAGCTAATCTAAAAACTGTCTGCAAACAGCCGGGTGAGACAACGCAAGAATGTACCTGCGAAATGTCCCCGGAAACCTCCGAGAGCAGGAGTGCACTGAATAAGCAGCAAGACACCAATAACCAACAGCATTCCCTTCTTCATCTTCTGCAAAGAATTTCACAGGATCAAACTGAGATAATGAGTCGGGAGAAGTTCCTGAAGCAGGATGCGAAGCTTTTGCTTTCCTTATAATAGTGCAAAGGGCCAGAATCTCCTCTTAATCCCTTTCCCTTCTGTGTGACAGTGAATCCGGTGAACAGATTGACTCAATTGACACTCCTTCAGCTTTAAGTCATAGCGTTCTGTAGTTTGGCCTCTCTCCAAGTCTTAGTATGCTCTGTCTACTGAGCTGATCTGCCAAGGATACAAATAGAACGTACAGTTCATGAGTATGCATGATCATAGAATGCTATCCCATCGAGTGGAAACAGGCCATTCAGGCTAACCAGTCTGCATGAACATTGATGGGCGGCACGGTGGCACAGTGGTTAGCACTGCTGCCTCACAGCGCCAGAGACCCGGGTTCAATTCCCGCCTCAGGCGACTAACTGTGTGGAGATTGCACGTTCTCCCCGTGTCTGCGTGGGTTTCCTCCGGGTGCTCCGGTTTCCTCCCACAGTCCAAAGATGTGCAGGGCCAGGTGAATTGGCTATACTAAATTGCCCGTAGTGTTAGGTAAGGGGTAAATTAGGGGTATGGGTGGGTTTCGCTTCGGCGGGTCGGTGTGGACTTGTTGGGCCGAAGGGCCTGTTTCCACACTGTAAGTAATCTAATCTAAAAAAAAAACATTCTGAAGAGAATCGTACCCGGACCCATCCCCCTATCCTATATTTCCCATGGCTAGTCCACCAACTTGCACATCCCTGCGCACTATGGGTAATTTACATTGATCAATCCATCTTACCTGCACATCCCTGAACACGATGGGTAATTTACCATGGCCAATCCAGCTAACCTACACATCCCTGAGCATTTTGGGTTATTTAGTATGGCCAATCCACCTAACCTGCATCTCCCTGAACACTATGGGTAATTTATCATGGCCAATCCACCTCGTCTACATATCCCAAAACACTATGGGTAATTTATCATGGCTAATCCATCCAACCTGCACATCGTTGGACTGTGGGAGGAAACTCAAGCAGGCACAAGGGGAATGTGCAAACTCCACACAGACTGTCACCTGAGGATGAATCAAACCCGGGTCCCTGCTGCTGTGGGGCAGAAGTGCTAATCATTGAGCATCGGACCATGGACATGTCAATCAGTGGCTGGGGATAACAACCATTGATGTGAGTTCAAACACTTCAGTTAATGAACCACATTTGTAATAAAGGTGGCCCACGTGAGAGAACATTGTGATCTGAGAAATGGTGCAGGATGGAACGCTACTGTTCCTGGGGGCGCTTAAACATAGATGGGTCAGGGACCATTCAAAAGGGTTGAATTGTGCCTCAGTTGGGCAGGGCCCAGTATCCTGGAGTTCACAGGGGATTTTACCTGCATGGTTGGAGAGGTTAAAAGTATATTAGCAGAGGGGCTGTTATATTCAGTAAGGGTATCTTACGCCAAACTGTTTGTGACAGTTATCAACAGGATGAGCACAGTTAGTCAAGAGATAAAGGCCCACCTTTATAAAGCAGATATGCTCTATTTGTCCAGCCTATGTCATTATGATCTGCATGGAACATAACAACTGGATCCTTCTTTCTAACTCCAGGTTCCTTTCCAGCCCTGAGCAGTTACCCAGAAAACCTGGCACCCATAGCTAACACACCATTTGGACACATGCAGTTACCCAGAAACCCTGGCACCCAGCAGCTAACACAGCTGTTTGGAGACATGCAGTTTGCTGCAAAAATCAATGTCAATCCCGCTCACTATACCTTCGCTTACAGCCACACACTCTTTATTACTCCTCTTCATCAGTGACTACCTGTAACAGGGTGCCATGTTCAGTGCCCTCTTCCTCTGTCTCCCCACATCCAGACAAGCAGCAATCTGATGGAAGGTTGCAAACTCCTGCAGTGCTGTCCCCTGCTCTCCCCACCTGTCTAATTCACAGTCACACTCTCTTTCCTTGAACACTGACCAAATCAGAAGATCCAATCCCATGAGCTGTGACTGACACCAGGGACCACCACCTTTCCCCCCTCCAACTCCACGGTGTGTCGAAGGGCCTGCTGTGCAGCCTCCAACTCATAAACCCGGTTCCGAAACCAATTGAACTTCAAACACGTATCACAAACAGGTTTGATCCAAATCTGTGCCAGTATCCCGTGAATCCCTAAATACTGCAATTGTGACACATTACTCACTCTGCCATTCAGCAGTGTCACCAAATGGCGGGGTAGGTACTAAATCAGGCAGGTTTTGTTAAATAATGTGCTGCTCGAGAGAAAAAAAAAACACCCCTACGCCACCCTTTGGTACCCCTCTGTCACATTCTGGCACCATCATACCAAAACAACTCATCCCTTCCTGGATATCCAGAATTGACCAAGACCCATGGTGCAGCACCACCTTTAGAAAGGTACTGTGCACCCAGACAAAGGGTTGTCAGTCTGGAGCTGCCCTACATGGTTCCTGACACTGGCCCTTGACGTCTCAGACACTGGAAATTTTGTGCCTCTCCTTGTGTGCAGGGACATGGAGATGCCACTGATGGGGATGGGTTGATGCAGAGGCAGGGCATCCTTTTCACCCAGGCCAGCAGAGGATGCCATTCTACTGGAACCATGCCAACCTGGGTTACCATTCAGGCCAGTGTAGCCCCAACCATCTGAAGGAATGCACAGAATAATGAGAGAAGATCAGTGACCTTCTCCACTCTGCCAGGGAAAGGGCCACCACCTTCTCATTGATACCTCACACTCCCTCTCCCTCTGTTACTGTACCCACCATTTCCTCCAACACCTTCCCTCCTCACTCTCACCCTCACTAACATCTGACCCTGAATAACCCTGAATCTCTTCTGCACAGCCTACTCACCCCCTCAGGACATCTCCACAGATGCACTGAAAGTAACAGTTTGTTTCAAACCTTTCTCTCCTTCACCCACTGGGTGCAGAGTTGCCAACTCTGATCACATTGAGCAGCTGACTGACCATGTCCAAGCCCATGTAATGGTATTGTTTTGCAGTTTGTTTCCATAGTGATCAGTAACTGAAACAGATTCATGTGAGTCTGCAGATTTCTTCAACATCTAAATGTATGTTTTAAGGAAAAAAGAGAAAAAAAAGCTTTAATACAAACAACAAGGCCAAATTTTAAACTGATACTCATCATATTCCTTTCACTGTGAGTCAGTTCCAGTGAAATTTCACTTTTATCTCAATTCTTTAAGTTTTTCAATTAACAGATTGCTCCTAATTTCTTGGCCTCAGAGTGTAGAGACATTTTCACGATGCTTTTCCAGGTTCACTAGCACAAACATTTCACAATATGTTTCACAATGTTCTTCATGAAAAAATCGCATGAACTGACTGACCGTGTAATGCTGGTGCAGAGTATAATCCTTCGTGCACCGTGACACCTTGTGTGGGGGATGGGAATCGGGTAACAGCGAACGGGAACTCACTCTATAAAAGAAACTGTGGTCAATTCATGTATCGCATTCCAGAGAAATGGCTTTTATTAAATGAGCATTATTGAGGAACCACCTGTATACTCATCATGTGTAATATGAGGAAAAAGCTGAAGGAAGACCCTCTTCTGTGACGGAACAAATTGGATATTGATGTTAAAACAGATGATGAAATAGACTTCTCCCATGGTTTGGCAAAATCCAAGCATGTCAGCCAAAAATCTGTGAACAAGCAGCAGCTGTGACTGTTACCAAGGCAGGTATCCGTGAGAATGGAATTGATAGTGTTTCCCCAACAGTTCCATCCCTGCGTGAGGAGACAGAGTTAGTGGATAATGTCACGCATGAGCTGGAAGGGGTAGATGAAGGATTAGGTCCCTTAGGTACAGTTAGGGAGGAGATCGAGTCCTGTTCCACCACTGAAGTGAAAAAAGGCCTCTGTGAAAATTGGATTGTACTGACGGAGCCTTTCCATAACTGTTATGGGGACTGCATTCCTTACATTCGACGGAATTTAATACTGAAAGAAAGAGTACTCTTACGTTTATCACCAGTTTTGCTTGTCGGAGTAGTTCAACGAGCTCTGCCATCTGTACCATAAGGTCTTTCCAGGATTTACTACTGAAGATCATTACATGCACCTGAACCAGAAGGGCACCAATATCCTGGGAGGTAGGTTTGCTAGCACTCTTCGGGGGGGGGGGGGGGGGGGTTAAACGAATTTGGCAGGGGGATGGGATCTGGACTTGTAGTCCAGCAAGTAGGCTAGCTGTTTGTCAGGATGTCGAAGAATGTAGGGAGGCTGTGGAGAAGGTAGCACTGACAGGGAGTACTTGCGGACACAGAGATGGGCTCAAGTGTGTATACTTCAATGCAAGGAGTATCAGAAATAAGGCGGGTGAACTTAAGGCATGGATCGGTACCTGGGACTATGATGTTGTGGCCATCACGGAAACGTGGATAGAAGAGGGACAGGAATGGTTGTTGGAGGTTCCTGGTTACAGATGCTTTAGTAAGATTAGGGAGGGTGGTAAAAAAGGAGGGGGAGGTGGCGTTGCTAATTAGAAATGGTATAACGGCTGCAGAAAGGCAGTTCAAGGGGGATCTGCCTTTGGAGGTAGTATGGGCTGAAGTCAGAAATAGGAAAGGTGCAGTCACCTTGTTGGGTGTTTACTATAGGCCCCCCAATAGCAGCAGAGATGTGGAGAAACAGATTGGGAAACAGATTTTGGAAAGGTGCAGAATCCACAGGGTAGTAGTCATGGGTGATTTCAACTTCCCAAACATTGATTGGAAGCTCTTCAGATCAAGTAGATTGGATGGGGCGGTGTTTGTGCAGTGTGTACAGGAAGCTTTTCTAACAGTATGTAGATTGCCTGACCAGAGAGGAGGCCACATTGGTACTTGGTAACGAACCAGGACAAGTGATGGTCTTGTTAGTGGGTGAACATTTTGGTGATGGTGACCACAATTCTGTGACTTTCACCTTGGTTATGGAGAGAGATAGGTGCGTGCAACAGGGTAGGTTTTACAATTGGGGGAAGGGCAAATAGGATGCTGTAAGACAGGATCTGAGGAGCATAAGTTGGGAGCATAGGCTGTCAGGGAAGGATGTCGTGGAAATGTGGAACTTTTTCAAGGAACAGATACGACGTGTCTTTGATATGTATGTACCTGTCAGGCAGGAAAGAAATGGTTGTGTGAGGGAACCTTGGTTGACGAGGGAGGTTGAATGTCTTGTAAAGAGGAAGAAGGAGGCTTACATAAGGTTGAGGAAACAAGGTTCAGACAGAGCATTGGAGGGATACAGGATTGCCAGAAGGGAGCTGAAGAAAGGGATTAGGAGAGCTAAGAGAGGGCATGAAAAATCTTTGGCGGATAGGATCAAGGATAACCCCAAGGCATTTTATGCGTATGTGAGAAACATGAGAATGACGAGAACGAGGGTAGGTCTGATCAAGGACAGTAGTGGGAGACTGTGTATTGAGTCTGAAGAGATAAGTGAGGTCTTGAATGAGTACTTTTCTTCAGTATTTACAAACGAGAGGGACTGTATTGTTGAAGAGGAGAGTGTGAAATGGACTGGTAAGCTCGAGGAGATACTTGTTAGGAAGGAAGATGTGTTGGACATTTTGAATAACTTGAGGATAGACAAGTCCCCTGGGCCTGACGGGATGTATCCTAGGATTATGTAGGAAGCAAGAGAGGAAATTGCAGTGCCATTCGCAATGATCTTTTCATCTTCACTGTCAACAGGGGTGGTACCAGGGGACTGGAGAGCGGCGAATGTTGTGCCCCTGTTCAAAAAAGGGAATAGGGATAACCCCGGGAATTACAGAACAGTTAGTATTACTTCGGTGGTAGGCAAAGTAATGGAAAGGGTACTGAGGGATAGGATTTATGAGTATCTGGAAAGACATTGCTTGATTAGGGACAGCCAGCATGGATTTGTGAAGGGTAGGGCTTGCCTTACAAGTCTGATTGAATTCTTTGAGGAGGTGACCAAGCATGTGGATGAGGGTAGAGCAGTGGATGTAGTATACATGGATTTTAGTAAGGCATTTGATAACGTTCCCCATGGTAGGCTTATGCGGAAAGTCAGGAGGCATGGGATAGAGGGAAATTTGGCCAGTTGGATAGAAAACTGGCTAACCGGTCGAAGTCAGAGAGTGGTGGTAGATGGTAAATATTCAGCTTGGAGCCCAGTTACAAGTGGAGTTCCGCAGGGATCAGTTCTGGGTCCTCTGCTGTTTGTAATCTTTATTAATGACATGGAAGAGGAAGTCGAAGGGTGGGTCAGTAAATTTGCAGAAGATACGAATATTGGTGGAGTTGTGGATAGTGAGGAGGGCTGTTGTCGGCTGCAAAGGGACTTAGATATGATGCAGAGCTGGGCTGAGGAGTGGCAGATGGAGTTCAACCCTGCCAAGTGTGAGGTTATCCATTTTGGAAGGACAAATAAGAATGCGGAATACAGGGTTAACGGTAGGGTTCTTAGTAAGGTGGAGGAGCAGGGGGATCTTGGAGTCTGTGTTCATAGATCTTTGAAAGTTGCCACTCAGGTGGATAGAGCTTGTAAGAAGGCCTATGGTGTATTAGCGTTCATGAGCAGAGGGATTAAATTCAAGAGTCATGAAGTGATGTTACAGGACTTTGGTTAGGCCACATTTGGAGTACTGTGTGCAGTTTTGGTCGCCTCACTTTAGGAAAGGTGTGGAAGCTTTGGAGAGGGTGCAGAGAAGATTTACCAGGATGTTGCCTGGAATGGAGAATAGGTCGTACGAGGATAGGTTGAGCGTGCTAGGCCTTTTCTCATTGGAACGGAGAAGGATGAGGGGTTACTTGATAGAGGTGTATAAGATGATCAGGGGAATAGATAGAGTAGACAGTCAGAAACTTTTTCCCCGGGTACAACAGAGTATTACAAGGGGACATAAATTTAAGGTGAAGGGTGGAAGGTATGGGGGAGATGTCAGGGGTGGGTTCTTTACCCAGAGAGTGGTGGGGGCATGGAATGCGCTGCCTGTGGAAGTGGTAGAGTCAGAATCTTTGGCGAACTTTAAGAGGCAATTGGATAGGTACATGGATGGGTGCTTAAGCTAGGACAAATGTTCGGCACAACATCGTGGGACGAAGGGCCTGTTCTGTGCTGTATTGTTCTATGTTCTATGTTCTATCCCCATATTCCTATGTAGAAGCTTTGAAAGGCTGAATGTTTCCTTCCATTTCCAGTTTAAAAAATCTGCTCTAATTGCTGAGTATCAGGCTCCAATGGCCGAATTTCCTCTTCTGTTCCTGTTTGATGGGCTGAATAGCTGCTTCAGTACAGGTTTACCTGTGAATAGTGCTGAACATTGTGGAATCCCCATCAGTGAACAACCCACTTCTGAGTTGATGATGGAGGGAAGGCCATTGATGCTGCAGCTGCTGAGAGCCGACAGTGCCTCATTCATGCCCATTTTCCATTTGCTCGGTCCTTTAGAACTATGCCCTATTTCGCAGGAGGTAGTGTTATATAATACCTTGGGCCATATCTTTAAATGAGGCTGAGACTTTACCAGGAATATGTATGCGAGCTCTTAAAGACATTGTTATTGCACAGACATCTGTGCAAACTAATTTGTTGAGAATGTTTCTGTCTTGTTGGTTCTCTCATCAGTTCAGAGTCTAGCTTCTGTGCAATTGAGGCCTAGTCCTGCACAAGTCAGTGATGGGTCTGTGGAGACATTCCATCTTTGGACATTGAAGTACCACACCCAGAGTACGTTCTGTGTCCTTGTCACCCTAGCGCTTCGTCCCCTTTGTTTTCAATATCAAGGGAACAGAATCATTACTGAGGGATGGTATGGAGGACAGTATATGTCCATCAGCAAGCGGTTTCCTTGACCATCATTAAACGTGAGATTTCTTGGGTTCTAGAATAATGCTGGAGAATCCCAGCGTAATTCATTTCCTGACTTTCCCATGGTGCCACCACCACTAGACCCAGGGATGGTAATGTTCCTTCATGCAACATTACCCATCAGGTCTGATTCTGTGAGTATGATGATGTCAGACTGTTTCCTGACCGGTAAAAGTGAGCAATAAAAGTGACATTGGAATAGGGAATAATGGGTTAAAAGGATGAATAAAAGGCACTCTGTCTGGATGTGTGTTGCTTTCTCAAAAAGGATTGAGGAATTCATTGCATAAACCGAGGTAAAAGAATATGATTTAACGAGGTGAGACAGACATGGTGACAGGGTAACCGATGTTGGGAACTGAATATCCAGGATATTTTACAGCTGAGATTATTGCACAAAATGGAAAAGGAGGTGCGGGAGCTCTCCAAATAAGGGTTGCCATCTGTATGATTGTAAAAGCGAATCTTACATTAAATGATTCAGGTATTGTCTTCATCTTATTGTTTTTCTTTGCAAAGTGACAGTTGAACATAGAACAGAGAACATAGAATATTACAGTGCAGTCCAGGCCCTACAGCACTCGATGTTGTGTCAACCTGTGAAATTAATCTGATGCCAATCTAAACTACACCATTGCATTATTATCCACGTTTATGTACAATGCCCATTTAGATGCCCTTAACATCAGTGATCTACTATTGTTGCGGGCAGGGATTTCCACGCTCTTACTACTCTCTGATTAAAGAAACTACCTCTGGCATCTGTCCTAAATCTATCACCCCTCAATTTAAGCTATGGCCCCTCATTTTAGCCTTCACCATCTGAGAAAAAAGGCTCTCACTGTCCACACTTCTAACCCTCTGATTATCTTATATGTCTCGATTAAGCCACCTCTCAACCGTATTCTTTCCAATGAAAACAGGCTCAGTTTCCTCAGCCTTTCCTTGTAAGACCTTCCTTCCATACCAGGCATCATCCTAGTAAATCTTCTCTGAATCCTTTCCAAAGCTTCCACATCCTTCCTATAATGAGGTTACCATAACTGTATATAATACTCCAGGTGCGGCTTTACCAGTGACTTGTGCAGCTGAAGCATGACCTCGTGGCTCCGAAACTCAATCCCCCTACCAATAAACATCAACACAACATATTCCTTCATAACAACCCAATCAACCTGGGCGGCAACTTTCAGGGATTTATGCACCTGGACACCGAGATCTCTCTGTTCATCTGCACTACCAAGAATCTTACCATTAGCCCTATTACTTCTTCTGAAGTAAACTACCTCATACCTTTCCGCATTAAACTCCATTTATCACTTCTGAGCCCAGATCTGTGTCTTATCTATGTCCCTCTGTAACCTGCAACATCCGTTGGCACTATCCTCAACTGTGCCTACCATAGTGTCATCCACAAATTTAATCATTCATCCTTCTAAGGCCATTCCAAATCATTTATAAAACTGAAAAATACCAGCCCCAAAACAGATTGTTGTGGCACACCACTGGTAACTGAGCTCCAGGATGAACATTTCCCATCAACTACCACCCTCTGTCTTTTGTCAGCTCGCCAATTTCTGATCCAAACCTCCAAATCACCTTCAATCCCGAAGGTCCAAACTTTGTGCAATAGCCTACAGTGTGGAGTCTTATCAAACACCTTAGCGAAGGCTTGTGGAGTGGGACATAGTGTGGATGGCTATTGTTGGTTGCAATGGGGCATTCACAGGATGCTCCCTCTGTTGCTCCTGAAAGTCTCACCAATCTCCCTGCAAATTTGTTCCGCTAATTCCAATTGAGAATGTGAGGGCCTACGGTACAACACAATAACATCATCATCCCTCCTTATTTCTGAGCTCGACACACAAAGCCTCATTGGATGATTATTCAGTTATTTCATTTCTGATTATTGTTATGGAACACGCCTTGTACAAAAAACATCTCCCCCTCCCTTCCTTCCACCACCTCTGTCCTGCCTAAAACATCTATACCCTGGCACATCAAGCTGCTTGTCCTGTCCCTCCCTTAGTCATGTTTCTATAATGGCTATAATATCTCAGCCCACGTACCTAACCACGCCCTGAGTTCATCAGCCTTACCTATCAGCCCTCTTTGAGAGAAAGTGAGGTCTGCAGATGCTGGAGATCAGAGCTGAAAACGTGTTGCTGGAAAAGCGCAGCAGGTCAGGCAGCATCCAAGGAACAGGAGAATCGACGTTTCGGGCATAAGCCCACCCCACTCCGGCCTATCACCCTCACCTTGACCTCCCTCCACCTATCGCATTTCCAACGCCCCTCCCCCAAGTCCCTCCTCCCTACCTTTTATCTTAGCCTGCTGGACACACTTTCCTCATTCCTGAAGAAGGGCTTATGCCCAAAACGTCGATTCTCCTGTTCCCTGTATGCTGCCTGACCTGCTGCGCTTTTCCAGCAACACATTTTCATCTATCAGCCCTCTTGCATTGTGATAGATGCAATTTAATCCAACAGGCATTCCTTGGTTCCCGTCATGCTCCAGCCTGACCTGTCTGTTCACTTTAATATTAAAGGAACAAGAATAACCAGAGAGAGAATAGGGCTCCTCAAGGCCCAAAGTGGGCATGCGTGTATAGAACTGCTGGAGATGGATGAGGTTCTCAATGGATATTGCTCCACTATGTTTACCACGGAGAAAGGCATGAAGGCTTAGCAACCTGGGCAAGTTAGTGGTGATATCTTGGGGACAGTCCATGTCACTGTACAGGAGGTATTGGATCTATTAGAATATATGAAGGTGGGTAAATTCTCTTGTCCTGAACAGATACATCCAAGAACATTTCAAGAGGCTGGAGAAGAAATTGCGGGGGCTCTCATTTATATTTTTGATTCATCGTTAGTTATGGGTATGCTCCTGAACGACTGGTGAAGAGCGAGTTTTATGCCCTTATTCAAGAAGAAGTGCAAAGAAAGACCTGGGACCTGTAGACTAGTAAACCTAACATCTGTGGAAGGTCAGTTACTTGAGAGATTCTGAGAGATAAGACATACATGCACTTGGTTAGGGATAGTCAGCATGGATTTGTATGTAGGAGATCATGCCTGACAAATGTGTTTGAGTTCTTTAATGAAGTGACCAGAAAGTCTGACATAGGCAGGGTGGTAGATTTTGTCTACTTGGATTTCAATAAGGTCTTTCATAAGATTCCACAGTGTAGGCTGCTCTGGCAGGTTAGATCGCATGGAATCCAGGGCGAGCTGCCAAATTGAATGCACACTTGGCTTGATGATTGGAAGCAGAGGGTAATAGTGAAAGGGTACTTGTCAGACTGGAGGTCTGTGACTAATGGACTCAGGGGTCGGTGCTGGGCCCAATGCTGTTTGTTATTTATATCAATGATTTGGATGAGAATGTACAGGGCATGATTAGTAAGTTTGCAGATGAATAGGTGTTATCGTGGAAAACGAGGAAGAGTATTAGAAAATGCAGGAGGACCTTGATCAGCTGGAGAATTGGGTCGATAAATGGCAAAAGGTGTTTAATGTAGATAAGTGTGAAGTATTGCATTTTATAGCGTGAAATCAAGATAGGAGTTTCATGTTGAACTGTCGGGCATTAAGGAGTATAGATGTACAGAGGGACCTTGGAGTTCTGGTGTACGTTTCTCTGAAATTATAGTCACATATAAACAGGGCAATGAAGAAGGCTTTTGGCACACTGGCCTTCATCAGTCAAGGAACTGAGTATAGAAGTTGTGAAGTTAGGTTGCAGTTGGACAGGACATTGGTGAGACTGCACTTGGAGTACTGTGTTCAGTTTTGGTCACCTTGTTATAGGAATGATGTTAGTAAACTGGAAAGAGTGCAGAAGAATTTACAAGAACGTTGCCAGGAACCAAGGATCTGAGTTATAGGAAGAAGTTGGACAAGCTCGGACTTTTTCTTTAGAGCATAGGAGACTGTTATAGAAATGTATAAGATCATGAGAGGCATTGATCAGGCGAATGCACGCAGCCTTTTAACCCAGAGTGGGGGAATCGAGGAACAGAGGGCATCAGTTTAAGGTTAGAGGGGAAAGAATAAAAGAGAAGATGAGGGACAACTTTCTTTTACACAGACAGTAATACGCATGCTGAATGAGCTGCCAGGGGAAGTGGTTGAAGTAGACACATGAACAACATTTGAAAGGAGTTTGGACAAATGCATTGATGCCAAAGGTTTAGAAGAATATGGTCCAAGTGCAGGGAAATGGGTTTAGCGTGGATGAACAGTTTATTCGACATGGGCCAGTTAGAGGCAAAGGGGCCTGTTTCCATGCTGTGGGATTCAATTACTCTATGGTATCAACGTCAATACAAACCGAATGCTGTCCCATACTAATTAGCAACAGGTTTATGCATTCGGATTCGACATTGCTGTTCCCTTCCAGTTGGGAAGGAATGAACATAGCATTGGCCCACATTATGTCTGAAAGGTGTAATATTTCATATACATATGTGTGAATTCATAACACATGCAGAGAAAATAAAAACACTGTGAAAATAAATTTTCAGAACGTGGTCAATGTACCTTTTCTGAAGAGATCAATTTTCATTTGGAGATAGCTGTGAATGAGTTCCCCTAAAACGAAGCTGAAATGTGGAATTATATCTAATTCTGAGAGGAAGGAAAGAAGTGAATGCAGAAACTCCAAACATGTCTCAGACACATTGACCTTGTCAAACCTATCCTCATTTGAGAGGGAGAGAGAAATCATTGGTTGAGGAAGAAGTAAGACGTTCAAAGCATTTTATTTTTTTTCTACCCACATCACACTACAGAAGTTAATCTCAGATTGCAAGATTAATCTTTTTACAAAATAGCTGACACATCCTTTTTAAATTCACAAATTGCTGCATACGTTTTCTTTTAATGTGTCTGACATTGCAGAAGAAACAATTACTGGTCGTACCTAACAGAGCTGCGGAAACCAGTTCTCCCTGCCATTTCAAACCAGACTTCATCTACATCAGGCGACACAAACGGGAGGAAATGTATTTAGCACCAAGTCACCAAATGTCCTTTTACTGGATCAAAAGTCAATTGAATAATTAAAGTCACTTCACAACCGTATAATTTTCACCAGATCATGTCACTAGTTGGCGGCAGGTAACTCCCTTGTGTAGTTTCTATTTCATTTGTTTTTCCTTATAATTGCACAAGCGATTAGTGGATTCCTGACAATGTTCTTCAACTCCTCTCTAAATTTGCTCTGAGTTATGGCATAGATAAACGTGTTGGTGCATGCACTGAGTAGCTGCAACATGTTACCACATTCTCGAAGAATAAATTGTGGATCGCTGAAACCTGTGATTTGATAATCATTTGTAAATCGTTCATAAAGGAAGTAGATAAGAAACGTCAGCCATAGAAGGATGAAACTGCCGGATACAGCAAATAGCAAAATGATAGATTTTTTCCGGCTCTCCATTTCCGGGTCAGCCTTATTCTCTTCATTGTGTTGGGATCGGAGTCTTCTGCGGGCCTCATTGGCCACCAAAATGTTTCTGACAGTCAGAGCATTTAGCAGAAGAATCAGAAAGAATGGAAAACATGGCGTTAAAATATGCTCAACCCATTCAAATGTTATCCACAAAAGGGAAGTATAACGGATTTTCTTCAACCTGCAATACCATGGTATGTTATTATTTATGTAGATGGGTTCATGTAGAAAGTACCATGGGACGCTCTTTAGACATCCCAATGAGCAAACTGTTCCGATTACCACAGCAGACATTGTATCAGTACAATATTTGACTTTAAATTTCTGACAACAAATAGCAACAAACCGGTCCACAGTGAATGCAACAGTTAACCAGACAGAAGTATTTCTGGCCGCGTAAATTAAAACAATGGTGAGACTGCAGACGGGAGTAATCGATAGGACAGAACCTGGAAAATAAATCCCAGGAATACGGTTTAGAAGTACAGCGGTAATGATAACCAGGAAGTCCGTTACTGCCATGGACACCAAGTACCTTGTGATACATCTCGATAGTCCGCATTTTCCTCGGGACAAAATTGCAATCGCCAGTACATTAACTGTTCAAACAAAATGAAATGACCAGTGTCAGTTAAGAGTGACGAAAACATGACACTTATCATAATGCAAAGTTGGAGGTTTGACATTTGAAGTAAGCAAATATATTTTAGCATCTAAAGATAAGGTGGGATAAATGAGAACTTGATAGGATGTCAGTTATTGTTTTATCATTATAATAATAGAAATACTTGGAGTCTACACGGAAATGGACACGATATTAATACCTATGTACAATTTAAATAAACAAAAATGATCCACCGCACAAGTGAAGCAACACAGCCTGAGCTGGTATGTCCAGAGAATTTCAAGAGGACATAGACATTGTTGGAATGAAAAATGGTTGCATCGACCAAGTACAAGTCCAGTACCAAACTATGTAAGTAACCTTCAAGTGACACAACAGCTTTCGTGATTTTAAATTGCGTGCAAACCCGAAGAATGTGTTCTACACCTTGTTTGAATTCAACCAATATATATTAAATCAAAGCAATACTTTAGCAACTGCTTGAAAATAAATGATGCAACTGTCAGAATTTGGCTTGGAATTGTTAATCAAACATTTCAAGGAATAAAACACTCTTATTTTCATCTGAAAGGTATTAAATCCAAGCTCCATTTTGTCTTAGGCAATCTGTAGCACTATTTTAAACAGAAGAGTCCACGCAGGTCTGTCTCCATAAGAGGAGATGGGAGGAAACAATAACACACACAGCATGTGGGGGGCAAGTGGAATTCACTACTTAACGTTAGGAGATCCAGAAACCTTCATAACATTTCAGAAATAGATAGATGTGTAATTGGTAAGCCAATGCATCCACGGTTCTGGAGCAAGCGCTGGAAAATAGGATTAGAAAAGTGAGGTTGTGTTTGGAACAGCACAGATGCATTGGCTCAAATCACTCTTTTCTGTGCAGTCGACGTCTATGACACTGTGTTCCGTCCTCATGGTGATAAATAATTCCTGATCATATCCGAAATCAGGCAAATGTCTTCTTTTGCTTTCTAATTTATTGCAAATCATAGCATGGGATGTGATGGTAATACTGCGATAATATTTCCAGATTAAGGTGAAGTCGTCATAGCACGACAAGAAGAATGTGCTGCTCTCTCAAAAGCGAGAGATGATTGGCGGTGGTATAACCTGAGCGACATCACACCTCAGGAGAGGGGATAACTGAGAAATGTTAGCTCTATTAGACAGTTGTCTGATTTGCCCTGCAAGATTCCCTTCAAAGTGTGGGTTCAATTCCTGTCCTGACTGATGTTTGCGTGGTGGGTCTGCCTTTTCAAAGTTAGCACTTGGCGGTAAATGGTGACCCTCAGAAGAAACCCACTCTGTCAGTCAGCTCTCTCTGTAATGAGAGCATTGACTATGGTGACCTCATCGTTGTAATACGAACACTTTTCACGTCAGTGTTTGGAGCCCTTGCATTAATTAGCATTGTTTCTCGATTATGGAAACTTGCAAAATGCTCATTGGAGTTAACTCTTTGCTACATAATCTCTAGACAGGTTAAACAAGGAACTGATGCATTTGATTTTAAAGCTGGCAAACTGATTTGGAACAAGTTAATGTCATTTACGCAAGATGAGCGAGCAGTAAAAACATGATGGGAGGTCAAAACTGGAATGGAAATTGGTTCAGAGGCAAAGAATGGAATTGCACGTGTGTACAAAAAAAATCAATGAGATCTGTGGAGAAACAGTGTCATTTACCAGACAAAGGGCCAGAGTTGGGAGGCGCAGCTGGACAGAAGCTGAGCTGCTCCTCTGAGTGAAGGCATATGGATTTGAGCATTTTTGTATCATTGTTTGCCGTGATCTTCTCCCGGCTATTGAAAGATAGAAGGTCAGTGCTGCCCAAGCCAGGAACAGTGAAGGCAAAGGCGTAGTCAGACAATGACCAAGTGGCTGATCGGTGAGAATTAACACAGTTTAGAAATATTCTTGGGACAGTGGTCCAGGTGGATGCCTTTACCATTTTTATACCGAGTGACACTCCGAATGTACATCAGAACGCGACTCTAACTGAGTTAAAGAAAAACATTTAAACGTTCATTCAGCTTGGAACATCAATCCAACTGATAGAGCTTGTTCAGAAAACTCAGCTGGAATCTCGTTGTTAAAATTATCATCAACAGATCTTTACCACGATAATCCACTTAACTAGTGCATTGCAAAATGCTTAAAATTCGGAGGACTTTACCTGGAATGCGATACCTGCAAGGGCTGTGTAGTAAATTGCATAGATCAGGCCTCTTGGTGGAAGATGCATTATTTCCTCGGAGCACTGATGTCTGTTTGTATTCCACATGCATTATTTCCACCTCTCCATGTTTATAGCTGATGTTGAATCCTTAGAGATGCAATTAGGGTGCAGCAGGAGGTATCTTTCAATTCACCGGTTAGGTTACATCACAGTGAACAAAGACTATAGTCATTAAGCAAATGTAATGTTGCATCTCATCAAACATTTCTTTTCCATACTGTCAAATGGAACAAATAGTTTTAAAAAACACGCTGTTAATCATCTGCAACAGAATCTGAATTTTATATCAAATTAGAACACTTTGATGATGATTAATTCAGCTTGTTCTTTACAACAGAAATAAGTTATAGATTACAAAACTGATACTGAGCACGAAGTGACCAGCTGCTCTGTTGTCTTTATCCACAGCTTGTAGGTCCTCCAAATATTTCTATCCACCGACTGGATAACCAAGTAGTTGTTCACTTTGCTTTAAATTACCCAACTCCATTCTGGGAATGATCAGTGATTCGATTTTCAGCAGACTTCATAGAGGCGATAACCATAAGGTTTCATCTCACCAGCTTACCGCTTTCACTTCACTACTGGTGAAAAATTTGCCAGTCAGCTTCAGCTACTCTCCTTTAACTGATGCCCCTTGTCAAGAAGTGCTTGCTTTAAAATGCAATGTGCTACTGAACTGGATGTCACTTTTTCGCATAATCATTCAGGACTTGTTATACCTGCATGATATTGATGTAACAAACAGGAAACTCCAAATAGCATTTCACAGGTTTAGGTATCACAGAATCAATGTTTATTTATTTAAGGGCTTTCCAAACACTGACCTAAAGAGAGACAATATTACAAAGATAAAGTCACCACATTCTGCACTGTCATAGAGAGAGATTTAGAGATGCCAGTGTTGGACTGGGGTGTACAAAGTTAAAAATCACTCAACACCAGTTTATAGTCCAACAGGTTTATTTGGTAGCACTAGCTTTCGGGGCACTGCCCCTTCATCAGGTGGTCATTAACCTTTCCTTGTGAGTTTCATAACATTGAAATGTCTAGATCTGTAAGTCACAAGAAAGATTATAGAGTTTAGGCAGACACTACGCCATGTACTGATGAATAAACAGTGCTCCGAAAGCTAGTGTACAGGTAGATGAGAGTAAACCGGGTTGATGTGGTGTATATGGATTTCAGCAAGGCATTCGATAAGATTCCTCACAGTAGGCTATTGTACAAAATGCGGAAGAATGGGACTGTGGGAGATATAGCAGTTTGGATCAGTAATTAGCTTGCTGAAAAAAGACAGAGGGTGGTGGTTCATGGGAAATGTTCATCCTGAAGTCCAGTTACCATTGGTGTACCACAAAGGTTGGTGTTGGGTCCACTGCTGCTCGACAATTTTATAAACGACCTGGATGAGGGTGTAGAAGGGTGGGTTAGTAAATTTGCAGATGACACTAAGGTCGGTGGAGTTGTGGATAGTGACGAAGGATTTTGTAGGCTACAGAGAGACATAGATAAGCTGCAGAGCTGGGCTGAGAGGTGGGAAATGGTGTTTAATGTGGACAAGTGTGAGGTGATTCACTTTGGTCGGAGTAGCCGGAATGCAAAGTACTGGGCTAATGGTAAGATTCTTGGTAGTGTAGATGAGCAGAGAGATCTTGGTGTCCAAGTACACAGATCCTTGAAAGTTGCCAGCCATGTTGACAGGGTTGTTAAGAAGGTATGCAGTGTTTTAGCCTTTATTAATAGAGGGATCCAGTTCCGGAACCATGAGGTTATGCTAAAGCTGTACAAAACTCTGGTATGGCTGCACTTGGAGTATCGTGTACAGTTCTGGTCACCACATTATAAGAAGGATGTGAAAACTTTGGAAAGGGTGCAGAGGAGATTGACTAGGATGTTGCCTGGTATGGAGAGAAGGTCTTATGAGGAAAGGCTGAGGGACTTGACGCTGTTTTTGTTGGAGAGAAGAAGGTTGAGAGGTGACTTAATAGAGACATATAAGATAATCAGAGGGTTAGAGAGGGTGGACAGGAAGAACCTTTTTCCAAGTATGGTGACGGCAAGGACGAGGGGGCATAGTTATAGGACAGGTGTCAGAGGTAGTTTCTTTACTCAAAGAGTAGTAAGGGTATGGAATGCTTTGCCTGCAACGGTAGTAGATTCACCAACTTTAAGTTCATTTAAGTTGTCTTTGGACAAGCATATGGACGTACATGGAATAGTGTAGGTTAGATGGGCTTCAGATTGGTATGACAGATCGATGCAACATCGAAAGCCAAAGGGCTTGTATTTTGCTGTAACGTTCTATGATATATATATATATATATATATATATATATAGAGAGAGAGAGAGAGAGAGAGAGAGAGCACTGGTGGGGAGTTTAATCTGAGACTCACCACACTATCAGCGAGGGATGAGATTGAGAAGGCAGAGCCATCCTGATAACCTCAGCTAGAGCAGGAAATAAACCGATGCTGTTAGTCTCATTCTGCACAGTAAATCAGCCGACGAACCAAGGAACCTGTCAACCACTCCCCTTGACTGAGAGGTGGTCACCCTCAGGTTGTACCATACACCAGTTACATCTCTCTGGTGAGAGATCAATTCTGTGCTCCTGTGGGAGTGTAGTGACTTTACATTCCCAAAAGTATTATCGTGGTCTCACCATTATATACTTATCCAAGCTATCAGAAACCTTAATATCAACAAAGGAAAGATAAACATGTCATATTATCTTCATAACCTCTGTGATCTTTCTTGTGATGAACAGATCTACACATTTCAATTTGATGAAACTCACAAGGAAAGGATAATGTTTAATGAAATGAAGAGGTGCATATCATAACATTTGTCACCATCTTGGAAGTTCCTGGAGAGGTTTCCAACAAACGGTGTGGCATTAAACTCTCCAGATGAAACTGGTATACCAGCAATACATAGCAATATTCCAAAATGTCCCCACTACACTGAATAGATCGAAGGCCACACAAACATAATCAATTTATCATGTTCTGTCTCTGGCACCATCATAAAATCATGAATGATTTTCTTGCCTATTTCTTCTTAAGAACGATTCATAGATGATTATAAAGTGACAGACTTCAGCAATCTGCAAAATGTCCATCAAAAAGAAAACAATATGTGAAGGCAATTGTGCGCATGCAGCAACACATTTGTCACCGCAGTAGCTCAGAGCAAATTCGGATCTGCATTCGAGAAAATGGTTAAGAATCCATGAATGTTGTTAACTAGATTAAAATAAAGCAAATTAATGAGAAAACAAAAAAAGGACTCTACCTGCTCAAAATTATTAACTTCATTTGGGGAAATTGCGTTTTGGTGAAGTGAATTATAGATTTCAGCTCACCTTTGAGCCCGCAAACTGAAGCTTATTATCTCGAGGCTAAATAGTGCAACAGTGCAGGGATAGACAATAGGAAAGAAATGTTTACATTATTGCATGACCTGACCTGGAAAAACTGTCAGGGAAGGTGATGCTCTACTGGTATTATCGCTCGACTATTAATGCAGAGACTCAGAAAATGATCTGGGGACACAGCTTTGAATCCTGCGGCAGATGGTGGAATTTGAATTCAATAAATCTAGAAGTAAGGACCTAATAGTGATAATGAAACCATTATGGATTGTCAGAAAAACACATCAAGTTCCTCAGTGTCCTTCAGGGAATTAAATCTGCCATCTTCATCTTGATTGGCCTCCACGTGACAGTTAATCCATAAACTCAGTTAATGTCCTGGCACCCAGGTTCGAATCTCACCATGGCAAATAGCGGGCTTTTGAAATCAATAACTTTAAAAACATCCGAAATTAAGAATCTGCTAATGCCATTGTTTCCATTGTAGATTGTCAGAAAAGACCATATGCTTCAGGGAAGACAATCTACTATCTCCACCTGGTTTGGCCTATGTGTGACTTCAGATCCATAGCAATATGGTTGACTCTCAACTGCCCTCTCAAAATAACCTAACAAGCCATTCAGATGTACCATTCGCCACAAAATCTCAAACAAATGAAACTGGATGGATCAGCAAACAGCACACTCGGCACCGGAAAAGGAAATGGCAGAAACAACCTTGTGGGACTTTCAAAAGTCTACTCACTAAGATCTGGGCGCTAGTGCCAAAATTAGGAGAGCTGCCTCACAGACTAGATAAGTAACAGGCTGACGTAGTCATGCTCATGCAATCATACCTCACAGGCAATGACACTGACACCACAATCACATTTCTGGATGTGCCTTGTCCCAGCCGCAAGATAGACTTAGTAGAGGTGGGAGTACACTGGTACAAAGGCGAAGGGAGTTTCTCTGCGATTCATGAACATTGACACTTGATCTTGTGAAGACTTATGGATTCAGGTTAAATATGGGCAAGGAAACCTCCTGCTGATTACCACGTACCATCTTCCCACAGCTGATGAACCAGTACTCTTCCGTGTTGAACAACATGATGAGGAAACAATGAGGATGGTAAAAGCACCAAATATTCTCTGGGTGGGGGTTTTAATGATCACCCCCAAGAGTGGCTCGGCAGCAGGACTACTGATCGAGCTGGTCGGGTCCTAAAGGACATTGCTGCTAGACTGGGTCTGCCGCAGGTGGTGAGGGAACCATCAAGAGGGAAAAACATACCTGATCTCATCCTTACCAATCTGTCAGCTGCAGATACATCTGTCCACGACTGTATTGGTAAGAGTGAGCTTGGTAGAGCTTCTTTGGAGACAAAGGGCCGCCCTTCATACTGTGCTCAATGGGACAGACTTTGAACAGTTCGAGCAACTGAAGACTGGGCATCCATGAGGCGCTGTGGGACACCAACAGCAGGAGACCTCTACTTGCACAAAGTGTAACATCATGGCCCGGCATATCCCCCACAAAGCCATCACCATCAAACCAGGGAATCATCACTGGTTCAATGGAGAGTACTGGAGGGCATGCCAGGAACAGCACCAGGCATACCTGAAGATGAGGTGCCAAGCTGGCGAAGCCACCAAGTAAGGCTAGTTGCATAGCAAACAATATAAACAGCAAGTTTTAGACAGAGCTAAGCGATGCCACAATCAATAGATCAGATCCAAGCTCGGCAGTTTTGCCACATTCTGTCGTGACCGGTAGCGAATGATTAAATAGCGCACTGGAGGAGGAGACTCCACAAATATCCCCATCCTCATTGACAGAAGAGCCTAGCACCTCAGTGTAAAAGATAAGGCTGTAGCTTTCACAGCAATCTTCAGCCAGAAGTGCCGAGTGGATGATCCATCTCAGCCTCCGCCAGTGATTCCCAGCATTACAGATACCAGACTTCAGTCAATTCGATTCACTCCACGAGAATTGGATGAAATCCTGAACAGACCCTTTGCATTGTAGTCACAAAAATAAGTACATGGTGAATGGTGAATATAGAAAGGGATATGTGTCCAGAGCGTTTCTGATTACAATATAGAGGAGGTACAGGACACTTTGATAAATATTAAAGTGTACATGTGCGCAGGACCTGAAGAGATCAATCCCAGAATACCGAGGGAGGAGCCGGAGTAAAATGCTGAGAAATTGTATGTGTTCTTCAAATCTTCTTTAATCACAGGAGACATTTCGGAGAACTGTGGAATCTCCAACATTGTTCACTCGTTGAAGCAGGGTAACAGGATTTATTAGGAAATTACAGGCCAGTGAGCGTCAGTGGGAGGGAAATTATCAGAGAAACTTATTCGAGGTAGGATTGATTCTCATTTGGTAAAATATGGACTTACTAGCAATAGGCAGCATGATTGTGTGCGGAGAGGTCATATCTCACAAATACGACTGAGTTTTTTTAAGGGAGTGGCAAAGATTCTTGATTAGGGCATGGGGCTGGATGTTGTCCAAACAGACCCAAGCAAGGTCTTTGACAAGGTCCATCATGGCTGGCTGATACAGAAGGTGAAGTCAAGTGGGATCTGTTGTGAGGTGGTAAAGTGGATATCGAACTAATTTGGTGACTGAAGACAGACGACTGTTGAATGGATTTTTGTTGCCTTCAAACCTTTGACCAGTTGTGTTCCACAGAGATCAACACTGTATCTCCTGGTGTTTATGAAAATATATAAATGCTCTGGAGAGAGAGAGTAGGTATTCTGATTAGAAATCTTTGAGAATTCAGAGAGCTGCGGATAGTGAGGACAATTGCCAGATGATATAGCAGGACATGGATAGGCTGCGGACTTGGATACAAAAAACGGCAGATGCAATTTAATCTGGACAGTTCAGAGGTGATACATTTTTGAAGGGCTCATGCAGGAAATATGTAAACAGTAAATGGAAGAATTCTTCATAACATCAACTTCTGCTGGGGATTCCGAGGCTGACATGTCGACAGGCTCCTGAAAGTGAAAACCCAAGTGAACAAGGCAGTCAAGAATTTGCATGGCATGCTTGCCTTCATCGATTGGGGCATTTATATAAAAGTTGGCAAATAATATTGCGGCTTCATAGAACATTAATTTAGCCACATTTCGAATATTATGTACAGTGCTGGTTGCCACGCCACTAGTGAATATGGATGCTTTGGGGAGAGTAGAGAGACAGTTTAACAGGATGTAATCTGGTTGGGAGGATATGAGCTTTAAGGAGAGAGTGGACAAACTTGGTTTGGTTTCCCTTGAAGGTCTGAGGCTGGTCACGTGAGATTCGAGCTGAGTAGATTGCTCCCAGAAGTGTTGCGTGCCTAACTCTGGAGCAGTATTTCCCTTCTGCCAGAGCGACCAGGCTCACCCACCTGCTGTGCTGGCTTGTTGTTTAGTACAGACACAAAACCAGGAAGATTGATATCATTGTCCACGGTTAGTCAAGGGCCCCAGTACAGTGAGCCAAGGGTAGTCTCCGATATCAGTTCAGGAGCTTGGACACATTCAGTCAGTCGCACGTGGTTGTTTCGGTCAGGATCATTTCCCTGTTATGGGGAGTATTTGAATATTGAGGAGTTGACTACCCCTCTTGGACCTTATGCCTAATTGTGGAGATTCCTTCTGAAATAAGAGACCAACTAAGAACGTGGGAATGGTAGTGAAGTGATTGCCACAGCTGTTAGTGTTGGTACAGCTAGGGGAAAGATGGCAAGGAGTCCTGAGCAAGTGAATAGGCAGCACATGCACCAGGGAGGGAAAAGGGCAGAAAAGAGTTTGGGAGAACGTGACAAGATGCTGCATTCACTGGTGAGAGTGGGAGAACATGAGTCCTAGTGGGAGGTTAGAGCAGCAGCAGAGAGAGTTAATGCGAGATCACAGAGTGCAGATACTGGCTCTTTCACTGGTGGAGTGGTGAAGGTCACTGCCATCCTTCCTACACTGCCGGGTGTTCATTGAGAAGACAAGATCTTCACCAATTCAGGGGTCAACCTCGGGCACACCTCAGCACAATGGTTAAGTTGTTAGGACTGCTGCCTCACAGCGCCAAGGACTCAGCTTCAAATCCAGCCGTGGGCGTCTGTGTGTGTGGAGTTTGTACGTTCGACCTGTGTCTTTGTGGGTGTCTGCTGGGTGCTCCGGTTTCCTCCCAAAGTCCAGAGATGTGCAGATTTTGTTGATTGTCCAGTGTTCAAGGATGCTTAAGTTAAATGTATTAGCTGTGGAAAATGCACAGCTATAGGGATAGGATGAGGGGATATGTAGAATATAGAAAAACATAGAAACATATCTGGCAGAGATGCTATTTGTGAGTTGGTGTGGACTATCTGGACTGAATGTCCTGTTTCCACGCAGTCGGATTTTGGGAAAGCCGACAGTGTCTGGAGTCATGACCTCCCCTGACAGTTCTGAAGGAAGATCATTTCTCTCTTCTGCACCATGTTATCCACAAGAACCTCAGGTGTTTGTCCACACAGTGAGTCCCCAGTTTTACTGTGTCTGCCATGTCTCGGGCCATTTCAGATTAACAATCAAAGAGTGAAATGGTGTTTTCCAGATGACACCTACTAAAGGAAACTGATTCATTGTGGGCTATCCAGCTGTTTGAGAGTTGTTAAGGGGAATAACGAAAGGAAGACATCACCAGGTTCGTTTCAGAGGAGAGGAGGACCGAATAAAACCGGTTTGGGATGCTATCAGGAGAAAATTCACTTCATCTTGCAGGAGGAAAGCCCCCCTTAAAACTCACTAAAATGAGTCGTGACAAAATCACAATATAGGTATAAAAGGGTCCTTCTCAGGATGGGAGCCGATTACTCGTGGTGTTCCAAAAGGGTCAGTGCTGGGACCACAACGTTTCACCGTATACATTAATGGTGTGGATGAAGAAACTCCGGGCGCTCTGGTTAAGTTTGCAGATGATACAAAGATAGGCGGAGGGACAGTTAGTACTGAGGAGGCAGGGAGGCTGCAGAAAGATTTAGACATTTCAGGAGAGTGAGTTAAGAACTTACAGATGGAATACACTGTGGGAATGTGCGAGGTCATGCACTTTGATTGGAAGAGTGGAGGCATGGGCTAGTTTCTAAATGGAGAGAAAATGCAGAAATGTGAAGTGCAAACGGACGTGGCGAACTTGCAGGTCGAGACGATAGTTAAGAGGTCAAATATAATGTTTTAATTCACCGTGAGGGGACTAGAATATCAAAGCAGTGATGTACTTCAGAGGCTTTATAAAGCTCTGCTCAGAACACATTTCTAATACTGTGCGCATTTTTGGCTCCATATGTTAGGGAGGATGCACTGGCCCTGGACCAATTCCAGAGGTAGTTCACGTGAATGGTCCCAGGGATGAAAGGTTTAACAATGAGGAATGTTTGGGGACTCTGGAACTATATGATGTGGAGTTTAGAAGGATGGAAATGGGGAGATCTAAATGAAACTTATGGAATACTGAATGGCCAGTATAGAGAGGATTTTTGGAATATGTTTCTATTGACAGGAGAGACCAGGAAATGAGAACGGAGATAAAGAGAACATTCTTTAGCCAGGGAGCAGTGAGTCTGTGGAATTCTTTGCCACGGAAGGTTGTGAAGGCCAAGCCATTGAATACATTTAAAACTGAGCTCGTTAAATTCTTGGTTATCAAGGGAATCGAAGTATATGGGAAGAAAGTGAGAGAATGGAGTTGAGAAAGCTGATCAGCCACAATTGAATGGTAGATCAGACGTGATGGATCCAATGGCCTAATTTCTGTTCCTATATCTTGTGGTCTATTATGGTCTTCTGAATGGAGTGATTCGAGGAGATTACCGTGTTGGAGAGGGTTGGACTGCCTGGGAAATGTTATATTGATGGGGAGGGATGGAGTGACTGGCAATGTTGTAGTGTTGTGGAATGTTGGAGTGAATGGAGCAGATTAGACATATTCGCAGGGTTGGAATAACTGGAGGAGGTTAAAGTGATAGGGAGGGTTGGGGTGGCTGCAGGAAATTACAGTGAGATGAAGGTTAGAGTGACTGGTGAGAGTATACAGTGATAGGGATGGTTTGACTAAATGTGGAAAGTTCCAGAAGTAGGGGGAGATGGAGTGACTGGGGAGATTAGAGCTACTGAAGGTTGGAGTGTCCAGGGGAGGTTACAATCATAGTGTGGGTTGAAGTGACTGGAGAAAGTTATAGAGGTAATGTGGGCTGGAGTGAATGGAGTGGTCACCGAGTTAGGGAGAATGGAATTGACTGGAGGGATTTAGTGATGGGGAGATTGGAGTGACTGGAGGAGATTATAGTTTTCGGGAGGATTACAGTGTCTGGGAGATGGTACAGAGACTATGAGGGTTGGAATGACTGTTAGAGGTTACGGAGATCGGAGTGAGTTGGAGTGACTGTGGGAGGTTTCAGAGATTGAGGGTTGGACTGAATGCAGGTGATTACAGAGACAGTGAGGGTTAGAGTGACTGGGGATGGTTACAGAGACTGGACATTAGGAATGACTTGAGGTGATTACAAGCTTTCTGAGGTTTGAAGTGACTGGCAGTGTTTACATAAGTAGTGTGGGTTGTAATGAATGAGGGGCCATCACAGAGTTAGGGAGTCTGTGAGTGAGTGGAGGATTTTAGTGATAGGAAGGATTGGAGTTACTGGAGGAGGTTAGAGTGTTTTGGAGGGTCTCAGTGACTGTAGGAATGTACAAAGTTATGCAGCGTTGGAGTGACTGGAGATAGTTCCAGATATTGGAAGATTTGGAGTCACTGGAAGAAGTTACATCAATCAGAACATTTGGAGTGTCTAGTGGAGGGTACAGAGATAGGGAGAGTGCACCAGTAACTGTACGAGTTTACAATGTTGGGAAGATGGAAGTAACAGAGACAGAGAGGGCTGGAGTGATTGGAGGAGGTTAAGAGACATGGAGATTTGGAATCACTGGGGGAGCGAATAGTGATAGGGAGGGTTGGATTGACTGGAGAGTCCACTGAGACAGGGAGGATTGGAGCGATTGGGAGATATTACTCCAATGGGAAAAATTGGAGGGACTGGAGACTCCATGGACACAAGGAGGATTGGAGTGATTGGGAGATGTTACAACAATGGGATGGGTTTGAGGGACTGGAGAATCCATGGAGACAGGGAGGATTGCAATGATTGGGCGATGTCACCGCAATGGGAAGGGTTGGAGGTACTGGAGAAGGTTACTGTGATGTGTGCTAATGGAATGACAGAATGAGTTTACAGTGAGAGGGAGGATACGAGTGACGGGAGAGGCTTCAGAGAGAAAGAGGGTAGAAGATACTAGGGGAACATACAGAGATAGGTAGGATTGGTGTGATGGTTGATAGTACAGAATTAGGGAGGGTTGGGGGAGCTGAGAGGTTACAGTGATAGGGAGGTTTGGAATGATGGGTGACTTCACACAGATTGGGAAAGTTGAGTGACTACAGGATTTTAAAATACCTGAAGATTTTAAAATACCTGAAGAGTCAAGGAGAGGTTACATAGATAGGAAGGGTAGGAGTTACTGGGGGAGGCTACTGTGATTGGGTGGTTTGGAATAATGGGTAACTTTACACACATAGGGAACATTTGCATGACGGGGAGGTTGGAGTGGTAGTGAGGGTTGGAGTAACTTGGGAGGTTACAGAGATAGTGTGGGTTGGATTTACTGGAGCAGATCACAGAGACAGGGAGTATTAGAATGATTGGGAGTCATTGGAGTGATTGGGAGTGTTCCAGCAGAGGGTAAACTCCTCTGCTAATTTAAACCAACAACACAGAAAAGATTCACCCCGTGCTATAATCCGTTAAAATTGGAGATGCAAAGAACTATCCTAGAACACTATTTAAAGTAAAAAAATAACAACTTTATTCTTTAAGTGTAACTGAGGATATTAGCTAACAATGATTTAAAACTTCTTTTTCTTAAACCTATCATTTACCTCTCATTCTACAATACTGGTCTGATAAAACATTCCGATTACAAATTCCGAAAAAATAAATCACGTTTCAAAACCAGCTTTGCCAAGATTCCTTTATAGATTCTCTCCAGTTCGGTTGTGAACTGCTGTGCAGACTTCTTCCACAGACAGGTACCTCTCACAGAGGTCTTCAACTCGTAGTCTCCACCTTTTGGGCTTTTAGCTGTTGTCTCTCAACTGAATAAAAATGTCTGGTTTAATACTCCAAAACATTGGATCAATTCATTGGTTTTAATATTATCAAAATACGAAATTCAAATTTGATTGAATTTGGCATCTTGGAGCATAATTTAAACTGATTGGTTGAATTTGAATTTGTTTTTGTCTCATGGCAACCCAACTACTCTATTTGTGTCGACGATATGTTACGTTCTTCTCTTGTTCAGAACACTTTGTGCTATGTCAGGCAGTTTTGCGAGCTTTTCAACTCTCTTCAAGGTAGAGTATCTCTATTCCTTCACAACACCTCCTCCCTTAAGAAAAAAAAAGAAATATCAGAATGAAAAGATGGCTAATTTTTCTTTCTCTACTACTTAACTACAATAACATTACATATGGATGACGTTAATCGACGTTCATATTAACAACTTTCCACATAAGTATAACACAGAATAAATATTAATCTTATGGATACATTTCAATTAAATTCACGATAAAGCATCTGCGATTACATTCTTACAAACTGCAACATGTACGATATGTAAATTAAAAGTCTATAACATAAGATGCCAATGAAGGTTGCAAGGTCTGAAGGAGATTACATAATAAGAAGCTTGTTTGGAATTGGCGACATTACAGAGGCGAAGAATGTCGGTCTAAGGGAAATAGAGACCCAGAGCTCTGAGGACTGATGGATATTGAAGGGTTCAGAGAGCTGCAGTCAAGTGTCGGACGAAGTGGCTTTGAGATAGGGAGGAGTGCAGATGCTGGAAAGGCAGACTCGATAAAGGCTGGAGCTGGAAAAAGCACAATCGGTCAACCAGCGTCAGAGGAGCAGGGGAGACGAATTTCCGGGTTGGAATCTTTCTTCAGGGCTCATCTTCAGGAGCCCCCTGCTCCTCTGATGCTGCTTGACCTGCTGAGATTTTTTTCCAACCAAGGGAAGAAGCAGATTTGCCAGGTTGATAATAAGGGTTCTCCTCATAGGAAGAGCTGCTGAAGGAGTAGGAAGCATTGTTAGAGTTTAATAAAATGTTACAACATGGGAGAGTGAGTGGGGGCACCTTGGGGACAATTCATATCACAGTAGAGGAGTTGGTGGATGTATTATAAAGTATGAAGGTGGATAAATCTCCTGGTATTGATCAGATATATTCAAGGACACTAGAAGACGCTAGAGAAGTAATTGAGGGGGTCCTGGCTGATAATTGTGCATCATTGTTAGCTACCAGTGAGCTCCCAGAAGACTGGAGTGTCATGAGTGTTGTCCCATTCTTCAAGAAGGACTGTAAAGACAAAGCCTGGGAACGATAGAGCAGAAAGTTTAACCTCTTGGTACGTAAGTTACTTGTGAACATTGTGAGAAATAAGATATACGTGCATTTGGAAAGACAGGGTTTGGTTCGGAGTACTCAGCATGGCTTTGTGGGTGGGATATCATGCCTCACAAATTTGTTAGAGTGCTTGATGAAGCAACTGGGAAGGTTGACAAGGGCAGGGCAGTGGATGTAGCATATATGGATTTCAGTAAAACATTTGCTAAGATTCCATATGGTAGGCTGCTCGAGGAGCGAGATCGCGTGGAATCCAGGGGGAGCTGTCAAATTGGATACACAATTGGCTCGATGGTAGGAAGCAGAGGGTAATAGTGGACAGATATTTGTTGGACTTGGGACATGTGAAGAGTGCAATGGCTCAGGGATTGGATGGGCCCATTACTGTTAGTTTTTGATGTAAATGATTTGGATGAGAATGTACACGGCATCATTAGTAAGTTTGCTGATGACACTAAAATAGGTGATATCATGGAGAGTGAGGACGTTTATCAGAAATTGCAGCAGGACTTTGATCAGCTGGAGAAGTGGGTTGGGAAGTGGCAAATGGAGTTCAATACAGATAAGTGTGAGCTCTTGCAACTTGAAAAGTCAAATCAAGGTAGGCGTTACATGGTGAATGGTAGTTGTTCACAAGGTTAGTGGAACAAAGACATCCTGGAGTTCAGGTTCCCAGTTCTATGAAAGTGGAGTCACATGAATGCAGCGCAGTGAAGAGGGCTTTGGGCACACTGGCCTTCAACAGTCAGGGCATTGAGTATAGAAGTTCTGAAGTTATGTTGCAGTTATACAGGACATTGGTGAGGCAACACTTGGAGTATTGTGTTCAGTTTTATTACCTTGTCATAGGGAGGATGTTATTAACCAGGGATGAAACTTTATTGCTGGAACAGCACAGCAGGTCAGGCAGCATCCAGGGAACAGGAGATTCGACGTTTCGGGCACAGGCCCTTCTTCAGGAATGAGCAGAGAGTGTTCAGCAGGAGAAGATAAAAGGTAGGGAGGAGGGACTTGGAGGAGGGGAGTTGGAAATGTGATAGGTGGAAAGAGGTCAAGGTGAGGGTGATAGGTCGGAGTAGGATGGAGGCGGAGAGGTCAAGAAGAAGACTGCAGGTCAGGAAGGCGGTGCCGGGCTGGAGGGATCCGGCTGAGACAAGGTGGGGGGAGGGGGGATGAAGAAACTGGTGAAGTCCAAGTTCATCCCCTGCGGTTGGAGGGTTCCCAGTCGGAAGATAAGACGCTCCTCCTCCGACCGTCGGGTTGTTGTGGTTTGGCGGTGGATGGGTCCAATGACCTGCATATCCTCAGTGGAGTGGGAGGGGGAGTTGAAATGCTGTGCCACAGGTTGGTTGGGTTGGTTCGTCCGGGTGGCCCAGAGGTGCTCTCTGAATCGCTCCGCAAGTAGGCGGCCTGTCTCCCCAATATAGAGGAGGCCACACCGGCTGCAGCGGATGCAGTAGATGATGTGGGTGGAGGTGCAGGTGAATCTGTGGCAGATATGGAAGTTTCCCTTGGGGCCTTGGAGAGAAGTGAGGGGGGAGGTGTGGGCGCAAGTGTTGCACCTCCTGCGGTTGCAAGGGAAGGTGCCAGGAGTGGTGGTTGGGTCGGTGGGGGGTGTGGATCTGACAAGGGAGTCGCGGAGGGAGTGGTCTCTACGGAAAGCTGATAGGGGAGGGGAGGGAAATATATCCTTGGTGCTGGGGTCTGTTTGGAGGTGGCGGAAGTGGCGGCGGATGATGCGCTGTACATGGAGATTGGTGGGGTGGTAGGTGAGGACCAGTGGGGTTCTGTCCTGGTGGCGGTTGGAGGGGCGGGGCTCAAGGGCGGAGGAGCGGGAAGTGGAGGAGATGCGGTGGAGGGCACCGTCGACCACGTCGGGGGGGAAATTGCGGTCCTTGAAGAAGGAGGCCATCTGTGTTGTACGTATTTTGAACTGGTCCTCCTGGGAGCAGATGCGGCGGAGACGAAGGAATTGGGAGAATGGGATGGCGTTTTTACAGGGGGCAGGATGGGAGGAGGTGTAGTCCAGGTAGCTGTGGGAGTCGGTAGGTTTGTAGTAGATGTCCGTGTTGATTCGGTCGCCTGAGATAGAAACAGAAAGGTCTAGGAAGGGGAGGGAGGAGTCCGAGACTGTCCAGGTGAATTTGAGGTCGGGGTGGAAGGTGTTCGTGAAGTGGATGAACTGTTCAACCTCCTCGTGGGAGCACGAGGTAGCGCCGATACAGTCATCAATGTAGCGAAGAAAAAGATGGGGGCTGGGGCCAGTGTAGTTGCGGAAGATGGATTGTTCCACATACCCTACGAAGAGGCAGGCATAGCTGGGGCCCATGCGGGTGCCCATGGCTACTCCTTTTGTTTGGAGAAAGTGGGAGGATTGGAAAGAAAAGTTGTTCAGGGTGAGGACCAGTTCGGTCAGTCGAAGGAGGGTGTCGGTGGAAGGGTCGTTTGGAGAAAGTGGGAGGATTGGAAAGAAAAGTTGTTCAGGGTGAGGACCAGTTGTTTGGAGAAAGTGGGAGGATTGGAAATGTTTGGAGAAAGTGGGAGGATTGGAAATGTTTGGAGAAAGTGGGAGGATTGGAAAATCCTGCCTCTTCGTAGGGTATGTGGAACAATCCATCTTCCGCAACTACACTGGCCCCACCCCCCATCTTTTTCTTCGCTACATTGATGACTGTATCGGCGCTACCTCGTGCTCCCACGAGGAGGTTGAACAGTTCATCCACTTCACGAACACCTTCCACCCCGACCTCAAATTCACCTGGACAGTCTCGGACTCCTCCCTCCCCTTCCTAGACCTTTCTGTTTCTATCTCAGGCGACCGAATCAACACGGACATCTACTACAAACCTACCGACTCCCACAGCTACCTGGACTACACCTCCTCCCATCCTGCCCCCTGTAAAAACGCCATCCCATTCTCCCAATTCCTTCGTCTCCGCCGCATCTGCTCCCAGGAGGACCAGTTCAAAATACGTACAACACAGATGGCCTCCTTCTTCAAGGACCGCAATTTCCCCCCCGACGTGGTCGACGGTGCCCTCCACCGCATCTCCTCCACTTCCCGCTCCTCCGCCCTTGAGCCCCGCCCCTCCAACCGCCACCAGGACAGAACCCCACTGGTCCTCACCTACCACCCCACCAATCTCCATGTACAGCGCATCATCCGCCGCCACTTCCGCCACCTCCAAACAGACCCCAGCACCAAGGATATATTTCCCTCCCCTCCCCTATCAGCTTTCCGTAGAGACCACTCCCTCCGCGACTCCCTTGTCAGATCCACACCCCCCACCGACCCAACCACCACTCCCGGCACCTTCCCTTGCAACCGCAGGAGGTGCAACACTTGCGCCCACACCTCCCCCCTCACTTCTCTCCAAGGCCCCAAGGGAAACTTCCATATCTGCCACAGATTCACCTGCACCTCCACCCACATCATCTACTGCATCCGCTGCAGCCGGTGTGGCCTCCTCTATATTGGGGAGACAGGCCGCCTACTTGCGGAGCGATTCAGAGAGCACCTCTGGGCCACCCGGACGAACCAACCCAACCAACCTGTGGCACAGCATTTCAACTCCCCCTCCCACTCCACCGAGGATATGCAGGTCATTGGACTCATCCACCGCCAAACCACAACAACCCGACGGTCGGAGGAGGAGCGTCTTATCTTCCGACTGGGAACCCTCCAACCGCAGGGGATGAACTTGGACTTCACCAGTTTCTTCATCCCCCCTCCCCCCACCTTGTCTCAGCCGGATCCCTCCAGCCCGGCACCGCCTTCCTGACCTGCAGTCTTCTTCTTGACCTCTCCGCCTCCATCCTACTCCGACCTATCACCCTCACCTTGACCTCTTTCCACCTATCACATTTCCAACTCCCCTCCTCCAAGTCCCTCCTCCCTACCTTTTATCTTCTCCTGCTGAACACTCTCTGCTCATTCCTGAAGAAGGGCCTGTGCCCGAAACGTCGAATCTCCTGTTCCCTGGATGCTGCCTGACCTGCTGTGCTGTTCCAGCAATAAAGTTTCAACTTTGATCTCCAGCATCTGCAGACCTCACTTTCTCCTCGTTATTAACCAGGGAACCATCCAAAAGAAATTTGCAAGGATGTTACCTGGTCTCAACGGTCTGCGTTATAGGGAGAGGTTGGACACGCTAGTACATTTTTCCAAAGAGCATAGGAGACTGAGGAGGGAACTCATAGAGATGTATACAATAATGAGAATTATGGATAGGGTGAATGCACTCAGTCTTTTTCCGAGGATTGGGGAATCGAGGATTGAGGCCATCAGGTTAAGGTTAGAGTGGACAGAATAAAATGGAAGCTGAAGGGCAACATTTTTACACAGAGGGTTGTACGCATATGGAATGAGCTGCCAGTGGAAATGGTTGTGACGGTTAACTTAACAACATTTAAAAGGCATTTGGACAATTACATGGATAGGAAAGGATTCTGAGGATATGGGCAAAGTGCTGGGAAATGGGGTGAGTGGGGACGGATGGTTTTGTCAGCATGGACCAGTTTGTGCCAAAGGGCTTGTCTCTGTGCTGAAGGACTCGGTGACACTACATATGGGCATTTTTAGGCGCTGAAAGTTATGGCAGAGATATGGAATGTGTTAAGGGAATGAATTATGTCACAAAGCTGTGCAAATGGCTGTGGTTGGGGAAGGTTATAGGGATCGGGAGTGCAACATGTGGTACAGTTGACTAAAAGATGTAGGTGGGGTCAATGGCAAAGGGAGGAAGAGAACACATTGTAGGACCCGAAAACAGGTTATCAAGATGGGAAGAGTCAAGGTGTGAGCACAGTTCTGGAGATCAACAAACCTGTTGGGGATCGAGAAGTTTAGATATTGAAAGGAGTTGCAGGAACAAGAAGATGTTCAGGGATTTAGCTGATTACAAAAACTTTGCAGGTACAAATATTTTGTATGGACTGGAAGCTGATAAGTTCCGGTCCTGGTGGTTGAGAAAGAAAATGCCAATATGGACATTCAGAATTGACATGCTCAAAGTGAATAAAGAGTTACAAAATACAACCATTCACCATTGACCATGCCTTCAATAAGGCGTTTGATAAGGTGAGTTCAGTAAGGTCTTTGATAAGGTGAGTTCAAGAAAGCATTTGATAAGGTAACTTCAGGAAGGCATTTGATAAGGTTCCCCATGATCGACTGATGAAAAAAAATGAAGTAATATGGAGTCCAGGGTGTACTAGCTAAATGGATAAAGAACTGACTGAGCAATAGGAGACAGAGAGTAATAGTTGAAGGAAGTTTCTCAAAATGGAGACCTATGACTTGTGTTGTTCTGCAGTGATCTTTGTTGGGGCCACTGTCGTTTGTGATACACATAAATGATCTGGAGGAAGGTAGAGGTGGTCTGATGAGCAAGTTTGCAGATGACACAAAGATTGGTGGAGTAGCACATAGTGAAGTGGACTGTCAGAGAATGCAGCAGAATATAGATCGACTGGGGAGTTGGGCAAAGAATTGGCAGATGGAGTTCAATCCGGGCATTATGGTGTTCAGGTCCATTGCTCCCTCAAGGTGGGAATGCAGGTCGGTAGAGTGGTCAAGAAGGATGTGGCATGCTTTCCTTCATCGGACAGGGTATTGAATATAAGTGTTGGCAGGTCATATTACAGTTGTATAAGACTTTGTTTTGGCTGCTTCTGGAATACTGTGTACAGTTCTGGTCGCCACATTACCAAAAGGATGTGGATGCTTTGGAGAGGGTGCAGAGGAGGTTCACCAGGATGTAGCCTGGTATGGAGGGTGCTAGCTATGAAGAGAGATTGAGTAGATTAGGATCATTTCCATTAGAAAGTTGGAGGTTGGGGGAGGTGGGGGGACCTAATTGAGGTCTACAAAATCATGACACGTATAGACAGGATGGATAGCAAGAAGCCTTTTCCCAGAATGAGGAACTCAATTACGAGGGGTCACGAGTTCAAGGTGAGAGGGAAAACATTTAAGGGAGATATAGGTGGAAAGGTCTTTATTCAGAGGGTGGGGGTGACTGGAAGGTGCTGCGAGCAGAGGTGGTAGTGATGGGCACGATACGGTGATTTTAAGAGTATCTAGAAAGATACATGAATTGGCAGGGAGCAGAGGGATACAGATCCTTAGAAAATAGGTGACAGGTTTAGATAGAGGATTGGATCGGGACAGTCTAGGAGGGCCGAAGGGCCTGTTCCTGTGCTGCAATGCTCCTTTTTCTTTGTTTTTCCTTTGTATCAGCAGATGAAACATTACCCGCACACGCCAGTGCAGTGTTTGTATTAGCAGATGAAACAGTACCCAGACATGCCAGTGTAGTGTTTGTATTAGCAGATGAAACAGTACCCAGACATGCCAGTGTAGTGTTTGTATCAGCAGATGAAACATTACCTGCACACATCGTGCAGTGTTTGAAGATTCAAAACTCCACAGAATCAAAAGCTTCTGTCCACACAGAACTGGCTACTTCCAATCCATTTGATTAAAATCAAATTCCCAACGGACCATTTGAAGCCCACAGGATAAAAATAAGCTCGCCACAGCTCATTGACCATTTCTACTTCACAGTTCCAAACCAGCGTTTCCCAGAGAAATACCTATTTACAGTTTACACACAAAAGGAGAGATCATCCCTGGCACCACCCCTGACACACATAACTGACCATTCACAATCCAAGGGTAAAACTCAGATGCCTTGGTAGAAATGACTGTGCACAATCCACAGAATAAAAAAAAAAATCAGATCCACACGCTGATCTGACCTTTCAGAATCCACAAGGTGAGATTCATATTCTCAGACAGACATGACCACAATCTGTACAATTAGAAACAAACTCCCCACAAAAAGTCCATTCAAAAATGCCAGGATTCACCTGCTCCACATGCATATCTATCCCTTGCCAAGCCACAGGAAAAATAAACTCCCACACATTGGGAGTGCCAATGTGCACATTCTCAGGTCATGGATTAAGGACAGCATGACGCATCGAACTGTCTATTAGCATTCCATAGGAGAGATGAAAACCTCCCATTCGCTGAAAAAGCAGGTCATCCCTAATCCACACCATGGGTTATAAATCAGCTTGCCCCAGGAACAGACAAGTGCACAGGTTGAGAATATCCTCCTATACAGCTGGCCAAACACTGTCCTTGGGAAAAGAAACAGAAGCTCAAACAGTACTGAACCCACACAGTAATATGAATGAGGTAATATTCAAAAGCTGTAACCATCAGCATTTGGTTAATAATTAATTGTTTAATCAACCAGTCATAACACACATGCCAACATTAATTATATTCATTTGAAGATATGTTCAAATTTCGTAAAAAGAGTTGTGTTCACTGTTTCCAAACTGCTCTCCCACTGAAAGGTCAGTCACCTGGACAGGCAATTAGCCAATACCCTGGTAAGTTGAATATCCCCTCTCTCAACCAGGCCTCTGTAATGACCAGAACATCATAGCCCCACGTACTAATCCAGGTTCTATTCCCATCTGTTTTACCTATAAGACTCTTGCATTGAAGTAAACAGACGTTAATCCATCAGTAGCATCATGTTAATTTACCTGTCTCTGGGTGTCCTTTCTTTTGGATTAAGTGATAATTAGCACATCGCTACTTGTCGAAGCTTTTTTTGTTCAGATATGATATTGCTTTCTCTTAGCTGCATTATATTTAGGAACGTTTAAATTCAAGAGAATTATGAACGTGACAAGTCATACATGTATGTGTCTCAATATGTATGTTTCTGAATTTCTCTGTCGGTTTGCAATTGACATTGTAAGTTTCGATCCAAATATATAAATTCCATTTTCATAATATTTGTGATAATGAAAGAATGATTTCTTTTTTATTATTGGTACATGCTATGCATTTAATCATACATCAACACTTTGCACCACGGCATTTAGGAATGGCCGATAAATATTGGCTCAACCAGCAACACCTGCCTTTCTCCAGATGTTACTTTTTTGAAATGAAAAGAATGATTGTTCGTTTGGCCACAATGACAAAAGGGTCCTGTCTATGTCGCTCGCTTCCCTTCAGAACATTTTGAAAATGGGCAAGTGGGAGCAAGGTCCAACGTTGAATGATCAGCCATGATCTGTTGAGAGGCGAAGCAAGATAGAATGGTGGAATGGCCTATTTCTGCCAATCTTTCTCTGCTAATGTTTCTTTTAATTAATCATTACCAACTACTTTTATCCTGCTGTTTTCCACATTACCAATACTTGAAACATCAATTACTTCTTTAAAGTGTAAAACATTGCATGACTTAAAGGGATTTCATCCGAATCCACTTTGGGTTCTCTATGCTCAAGAGAGTCAGCAGAGTGAATCGTGACTGTCTAATTAACTGGGAACTTGCAGCTTAAAAATAAGTTTAATGAAGCTCTTTTATGCGTTGACGACTGGAGTGAAAATCTTATTAAATGTTGAGTGTGTCAGTATGGTACATTATACCGTAGTGTCCATGGATGAGAAGGTTTTTGTGTGTTAGCCATGATAAATTACACCAATGTATGCACGGATGTGCATAGGGGGGTGGGTTGGTTGTCCATGCTAAATTACAGCATAACATCCACGAATGTGTAGGATGGGTGTGTTAGCCATACTAAATTACTCCATAGTGTCCACGAATGTGTAGTTTGGGTGTGTTAACCATGCCAAATTTCACCATAGTGTCCACGGATGTGTAGGTTGGGTGAGGTGGTATGGAAAATAAAGAACATGAAAGCATGGGAAGGGTTAAAGCATGAAGACTACTGGCAATCTGTGGTCTGTGGAAGGCAGGATGGGCGAAGAACAGTGGAATGCTCTTACACCAATTAGCAGAGTAAAGTTAAGGCTGAAAGGTCACTATGGTAAGATGAGATAACAGTTAGTAGAGGTAGCTTTCCCGTTAAGTGTTATTGTGATAGGATTGGGACCATAAATATTTGGGACATTACATTAAAATATCTAATTAATAGTTAGTAGATCAGCTTGAGACAGGAGACTATTATAATAGCTGGAATAGCTAAATATCTGTCATGGCAGGTTAGTCTGGAATGGAAGATCACTGTAGTAGAAGTGATAATAAATGTCTAATCATGGCATTAGGAAAGTATTTAGTAGGGTCTGGAATGAAAGAGCATTGTTGCAAAAGGTTAGCAATAAATATCTAACCGTGATATAAGAATAACTTAAGTAGAATGTACAACTAAAGAAATAATGGGAACTAACATCACTGGCTTATTGTGTAGCTAGCGCGAGGTACTTTGGTTCATATAGTTGGACATGCTGATCAGGTAACAGGAACATGATAAATAAAGATATAAAATCCACAGACCCTGAGGTTCGTGGCCATCTGAGATTCTGCTTTCGAAGTGTCATGATCTTTTTCTTTGCAAATAAAAAACCTGCTTCTTAAAGAACTGTCTCCTGGTGATTCTCAATATTGTCTCCACGGCATTAGCCATGGGAAATATTGGGTGGGCTACTAGTCCAGATGGGATCCTCTTCCAAGAGCTGGTGTGGAATCGCTCGGCTATATGACCTGTCTCAACACTGTATGGATTCTATGAAGTTCAGGATTTGCTCCCTCTCTACTTTGAACATCTATGAATTGATAACGAAAATTCTCTTGAACTCATTCAACAAATTATTCATCATCCAAATCTTTAAATATGGCAGTCATAGTCAGTTTTTGGAAAATAAAACTCCCTTACTTTTAGAACCTTACTATTCTTACTGATGTTGAGATCTCAATATGTTTACTACTCAAATTGTTTCTCACTATTGTGTGTGTGGGGGGGGGATGGGGGGTGCTGCTGTACAACCCCGTGAAGGTCACCATCCCTCTCTTATTTCTCATTTTAACCCATATGTGTTCACTAAATGGCCTCTCAGAAATATGTGCTCTAATTACAGTAGTGATGTTTTCCCGAATTAAAAATCCCTCCCTCTCCTCTCTTGCCTCTCTCAATATCCTTCACATAACATCTAAAACCCAAAACATTGAGCTGTTATTCTTGTCGTCCCCGCAGCCAGGTTTATGCCATAACTACAAAAGCCCAGTACCATATAAAGATATATGCCGTGAGTTCATCGCTCATATCTCTAAGACCTCTTGCACTGAAAGAAATTTATTTTAATTCTTCAGTTATTTTGATCCCTGACTTCCTCCTGTATTATTTTTTTTTCTAATTAACTTATTGTTTTCTGCTTCTGAATCGTCCTCACCCTCCTTTCTATTTTCACTCTTATTTTGGAAGTTCCCACTCCCATCTCTAAACGTGTATAGGCTCTAAAAATAGAGCCGAACAGGCTAACGGTCTCTTTCCAATTCAGGTCTTTTCTGTCCCAGAAGACATCCCAATGATCCATGAAACAGAATCCCTGCAGCCTGCACCACCTCTTCAGCCACGGATTTATCTGACCTATCCTTCCCTTCCTTCCCTCATTAGAACTTGGCATGGGAAGGAAACCACAAATTATTACTTGAGATGTTCTGTATTTTAACCTGCTCCCTAACCTTTTATACTCACTCCGCAAAGCTTTAACCCATTCCCTGACTCTGTCATTCCTATTGATTTGTACAATAACTTCCAGCTTCTGACTCTCCCCTTTGACAATATGTTTCACACATTTTGAGAAGTCCTTTACCCTGTCCCCAGAAAAGCAACATACTCTCCTAGATTCACTCTCCCTTCTGCTGAATCTCCTGTCTGAGCCCCTGACAGCAGAGGCCCTGTTAACAATTATTCTTTAAAATCTTGATAAACCAGTTAAACATCAGATTCATTCTTAGTGCCCAACATCTGGCTACTATTTCTATTTTCCTCTGAGAGACTACCTCTTTTCACAGCATCCGAAACAGAGAGGAATAGCCATAACAGATTTCTGATCTCCCCTCTGACATTTCCTGACAGTCAATCATCTATCTGATTGGTCCTGCTGTGTAACCACTTATCGAAATCTATTCGGCATCACACTCAGTGTCTCCTGTATGTCTCCAATGACATTAAGTCTGAAATGAAGACGCTCTCAATAGCATCTTATATCTAAAAAAAAACTGCCTTTCCTTCCCCATCGATTTAATATGGAGCATGCATAAAATAGTAAGGGAAAGCAATTTAACTATTAAAAAGAGAGCAAAGACTTAACAGCATGGTGGCTCAGAGGTTAGCGCTGCTGACACAGCGCCAGGGACCCGGCTTCGATTCCAGCCTCGGGCGACTGTCTGTGTGGAGTTTGCACATTCTCCCTGTGTCTGCGTGGGTTTCCTCTGGGTGCTTCGCTCTGGGTGTAATAATGATAATTCAAAAACATAATGCTCCTGTGAGAATGAAAGGCCAGCTTGCTAAGGTTAGGAAACAAGGAGGAATACTGTTATTGAAGCTCTTGTCAAGAATATAAAGGAATCAAGTATCAGAAAGAGACAACTGGGATCAACTGAATCTCTTGCCAAGTTTAAAGAACGTAGCAGCACTCTTCAGAAGGAAACTAGGAAGGCAAACACAGGATGAGACATTTTGGCCAGATAAAATTAAAGACTATCCAAACCAGATTCTGCAAATAAAGAACAAGAGAGCAAATTGAGAGAGTCGGCCCATCTGAGAATAAATGCGGTTGTCTTTGCGTTGAAGATGAAGAGATGGGAGAGACATTAAATGAATATTTGAAATCAGCTGTGACTGTTGAGAAATAAATGGATATTAGACATCTCAGGGAAATAAATATTGTTGTCGGGAGTGTGGTCCTGGAAAAGCGCAGCAGGTCAGGCGTCCAAGGAGCAGGAGACTCGACATTTCAGGCAGAAACGCTTCATCAGGAATGAGGCTTGTGGGCCATTGGCGGATGGTGTGGGGTGGGGGGGGTGTGTGGCTGAGACATAAATAGGAGGGAAGTAGTCCTGGGGGAAGGTAGCTGGGAATGTGATAGGTAGGTGAAGTTAGGGGATAAGGTGATTGGTCAGAGAGGAGAGTGGAGCAGACCGATGGGAAGGAAGATGGACAGATGGGGCAGTTCAAGAGGATGGTGCCGAGTTGGAGGCTTGGGAATAGGATAAAGTGAGGGGAGGGGAAATGAGGAAACTGGTGGAATCAGCATTGATCCCGTGTGGTTGCAGGGTCCTAAGACAGAAGATGAGGCTTCACACATTTGAGCCACAGGGAGATGCTGAATAGGCTGGGGCCGTTTTCCCTGGAGCATCGGAGCCTGAGTGGTGACGCTATAGATGTTTATGAAATCATAAGAGGCATGGAGAGAGTAAATAGCTAAGGTATTTTCCTTGGGGTGTGGGAGTCCAGAAATAGAGGGCAAAGGTTGATGCGGGAAAAATATAAAAGGGACCCGGGGCAACTTTTTCACACAGTGGGTGGTGCGTGTCTGGAATGAGCTGCCAGACAATGTGGTAGAGGTTGGTATAATTACAGCATTTAAAAGGCATCTGGATGGATATATGAATAGGAAGGATTTGGAGGGATATGGTCCAACTGAGGGCAAATGGGACTAGATGAGGTTGGGATATCTGGTGAGCATGGACGAGTTGGACCGAAGGATCTGTTTCCGTGCTGTATATCTTTATGACTCTATAATTCTGTGACTGAATTCTATGAAATCTGTAATTTCTTTGACGATCACACCAGCTGATAATATTACACCACAGTAGAATATTTAACACTTGCACAGACGTTTTACAGAACAAGATTTAGACCCGTCCAGGAAACCAAATAAGTCAATGGATGACTTTGAAACATTTCGAACAGACGAGTGAGAATGTTTAACCGAGAATTTGGAGGACAACATGCCTGTGTATGTCACTCTGGTGAGTGGATGGTTAGGAAATGGGATTTGCTGATAAAAGAAACCAGGAGGGTGGAAGAAATTTTTACGAAGTTAATGTATGGAATTTATAATCTGGTGTCAGGCTGATGTGGTGCTGGAATACAAGGGCCCGAAGTAACAATGGAATTAATGATTGATTCAGCAATTATGATCTGAGGCAGGGATGGGTTGAAGAGCTGTGTTCCAGATGGAAACAATAAATCTTGGTGATGATGCAAGTATCTTTCTGCATTGATCTCAGGCTCGAGTATCAAGCCACAAGCAAACAGGGTTCATCCAGAGTCAGTTCCTGCTAAGCTCGATGGAGTCACTGAGATCCACAAAGCATTTTCAGGGAAGCACTGACGATGTCAGCTCATCTCCCACATTCGACCTGATTCCCGAGCTTCGGATCCCACCTGCCACCGAGCCCTCTGATTGGGCCGTGGATTCCCCATCAACACAGCAGCTGATTGGTGGAAATAATCAAATAAAGAAAGGGAGGGATATCAGCAGCAGGCTGGGGGAAGAACTGCATTGGAACAGACAACGTGCTGCTGGAAATACATTTGTAATCAGAAGATACAGTTTTATTACAGTACGTTATTTATACTTTATAATAGAAACCTTGTTTTTAACATTTGTCCCGATGTGTGGATCAGAGAATTCCGTGAGGAGAGTGGAGAGGATTCTGTCATTGTTATTCCCACATTGACCTGCAATCAAACATGATCCTTCCCTCCATGTCCTTTTTTAACAATCCGACTCACTCACTGGGAAGGGATTGCTTCGGATGAATGCTTTTTTGTGCATGTTTAATTACCCTTCCAGTTATGTTTTTGTTGTTCAGCTCATAGCTAACAGCACTTTACGCTGGCTTTACTCCTGCAGTCTCTTTCATTCTGATCCTCAGATGGATGCATTCCCTGCTCATTCGAAAAGGAGTGTTATCATGATGTTCCTCCTCCTTCTCCTTTCAGTCCATTCCTCACCTGGACTCCTCCTTCCAATCTCTGCTGCATCTCATGTTGCCTCTCAGTTTCTCGGATTTATTCATCAATTGAATTACTTTTATAATGGGATATTTCGCTGCATACTTTAACTGGTCTCTGAACTTTTTCTGTGTTACCACATAAATAACTGCATTTTTGCAGCAGCTTAGATTCCGCAGCATATATCCGACTTGTTTAAAGAGATCAGCAGCAGCGGAATCCAAGGAATAACCAGCTTGAAAGAAAAATAAAATATACCCCAACCAGAGAAGGATGAAGCTGGCGGATATAGCAAAGAGTAAAGTCACAGAATTCTGCCTGCTCTCTACCTGCGGGTCATTCTCTGTTTTTCTCTGACCCCTCAGTCTCTTACGCATCTGATTGACCTCAGTGATATATCTGATAGTCAGAACATTCAGAAAGAGAATACAAGTAAATGGAAAAAATGGTGTTAAAAATTTTCCAAATTACTTAAAATTTATCCAGCGACTATCATTATAATAGCCATAGCTGTTATAATAGTACCATGGAACATTGTTGATGATCTTTCCAGGTTTAAATCGGAAATAGATAGGAATGTTCTTCACAGAAAACAAAATACAGATTGTTGCCAGAACCCTCGTTGCAGTTTTCTCTGTGCAATCCTGAGATTTCATCTGATGAGAACAAATAGCAATAAATCGATCAAAAGAAAAGGCGACAGTGAACCAGACAGAACAATCAATGGTCACGCGGTTCAGGTCATAGATAACACTACAGACAGGAGTGATGTCCAGGAAACACCGTGGATAATAATAGTAAGCAAACTGATCAAGTATGACATAAAATATAATGAAGAGTAGATCAGATGTTGCCATGGCCAACAGATAGCGAGTGGTACATTTAGAAAGACCACAGTTACCCCGAGCCAAAAGTACAATCGTCACTAGACTCACTGTAAGAGAGAGAGGGAGAAAAAGAGACGTGAAGTTACTGATCAAACATTCTCAGTGACTGCGCCCAGACTGTGAGTAATGGATTTTCACATACAGAAAATTGTAGTTCCATATCATATGAAGTTTAAACAATCAGAACCAGAGCAACAAATCATCTATAAATGAATCATTTTCACTTGTAAATTACATAGAGAAGAGCATGAGCAGCAGATTATTCTCAGAAATACTGTCATATATTCAGTGTATTTTTTGGGGTTCGACAGTGGTTGATATCACCTGTTTTGTAGGTTACTCAAATGGAATAGTTTTTCCCATAAGACCATAACATCAACACAAGACAACAACAATCAGTAAACAAAGTACTGGAGACACCTAACACAGACATTGGTTGCAAAATACATTCATACAATTTTGAAGCCTCCATAGTTTAGATTGCCTCCAGAAGTGTACATCACACAACGTGACCTACAGTATATTGGCATTCAATCATTCCACATTGTGCCCTCCACCATGTGGATGAACCAATGGTCAGGCATTGAGTGTCTCCGTCTGAGAATCCTGACAATCTGAACCATGGAAATATTCAGTAGTGAATCCAACCGCTATGTCACAATTGGATCCTCATCACAATCAATATTTAACACAATCGAGGTGAAAGGACCTGTCTTCTGGCTTTGAGACCAGCAGGAGTTAGGAAACTCATTGGACCTGGCAAAATAAGCTGTGACACAGATTATACACGGGGATGGGGGGAGAGCTGATGCTCTGAAAACCATTCACCTTGGATATTTCTCCTGTGTGACAAGGGAGAGCCATTCAGGACTGAGATGACAAAGAATTTCTGCACTCAGAGAGTTGCAAACTTGTGGAATTCTCTGCCACAGAAAGCTGTTGGGGCAAGTTTGTTAGAAATATTCAAGATGGAGCGAGTCATGGCTCTTTCAGTGGAAGGGATCAAGGGGTATGGAGAGAAAGTGGAAGGGGGAGACTGAGATTGCACGATCAGACACGATTATATTAAATGGTGGTGAAGGATCAAAAGGCCAAATAGACTACTCCTGCAACTTTTTTCTGGATGTTTCTGTGTTTCCCTCCTTTAGACACCAGAGCAGGAGGACTGGAGCGGTGTAAGAAGGCAGCTCACCATCACCTTCTCAAGATCAACGAGGGACAGGCAGTAAATGCTGAGTCCAGCCAGCCACACCCACATCTCAAAATTGAATAAATTAAAAACACACAGTTATATTGGAACATCAGAGGCTATGGTACAAAAACCAAGCAACGAGTAACAGCGTTTGGCCTCCCAGCAGATCCAGAATGTCTGTCATTATCACATAAAATGAAGAAAAATGCCCACCATTCTGGAAGTGGAAATTGTAAAATGCGTTAGTAACATCCGAGTATATACAGATGTATACCGAGGATAAAGGACTTTGTGATGCAAATATGGAAATCTTATTTCCCAAATGAAAGAGACTACAATGGAATCTTTGGCATTACATGGAATACTCATTCTGGGTTAGAGCACATTATGATAGGGGAGAATTGTATGGTCTGTTAAAATACTATGTTAAATGTTCTGTATTCTTACTGTTATTTCTATGTCATACTCTTCAACTCAATTATAAACCATCAAAATATTGCAGGGACTAATGTTAGTTATTTGTTGAAATCGGCATTTTTATTCTATTACTATTATTGTTTTTATTTTTATTTTTATACATTGCCTTAAATGGGTACGCAATGAACACAATCCACCGATTTCTCAGCAACAAACCCAAACAAGCAGACACAACAGGTCCAGAAACCCAAGCCACTCTCCCCTACATCAAAGGCATTAAGAAGTGACTGCCAGACTACTCAGACCCCTTGTCATCATGGTAGCCCACAAACCCACCAACACACTAAAACAACATCTAATGAACTTGAAAGGCTCTATTCAGACAACAAGCAAAACTAATGTCATTTACAAAATACCATGCAAAAACTGTCACAAACTCGACATTTGACAAACAGGCAGAAAACTAGCCATCAGGATGCATGATCATCAAATTGCAACAAAAAGAGATGACTCTGTCTCACTAGTATCCTTACATACAGATGAGGACAGACACCACTGCCACTGGGACAACAGATCCATCCTAGGACAAGTCAAACAGGGGCACACACGAAAATTCCGAGAAGCATGGAATTCCAACAACTATCGTCAAATACTTTGACTAAGATCACATTTACCACCACTGAGAAAAAGAAAAGGAAATGGCATCACCACAGGAAATGAGATCACCACAGGAATGATGTCAACAATCCAAGGAAACTAGGCCATACCTCCAGTGCTTCATCCGGAGGCTCCCTGTTGAGGTTAACTGGTATGGTGATGAAATGTCTGAAAACAAACCTTCCAGCTCAGCAAGCAAACCTACATCCCGAACCTCAACCTAAGCTACAAATCTTCTCAAAATTCGCTAACACCTATGGGTGCAACACACTAAAACTGGCCTGAAAATTGGAAACCAATGCCATCCATTGGAGCGCCACCCACGAACAGTTGTACTTACTGCAGGAATGCCGAAGGAAACAGATACTACCTAAATGTCTTAAATACAAACCTCCCCATAACACCCCATTTGCCAAAATAATGGCCGAGCAAAACGTCAACAGAATACTTAGAGAAATGATTAATGATGCCCACAACAGACTCCGTAAATACAACTGGGAAATTTCACACCAAACATTTTTACGCACCAATGTAACAGATCAATAATGGACAGAAACAGTCCATAGATATTAGACAGCAACAAACACAGAAAATGAAAAAAAACTAGACCTGCAGAAAGAAAATAGACAATCTTACACAAAGTAACAATATAGACAACGCCGAAGCATGGATGTAACACTTATCTGACCGACCCTGAACAGGCACTGAAAAATCTGTCTCAGTAAGAGAATTAAATTACAACTTCCAGGATGCAGACAAGAAAGATTTCTTAGCAGCATTAGAGACAACACTGAAAGCCATGCAACACACAGAAGAAACCCAGCAAACCATCAGACAGACTGTTAAACCAGCATTAAGCAGGAAAAAGGAAGGAAACTCAACCAATACACAAGAAAGGAATGAGCTATAAAGACTAAAAACAGCTAAAAACATTGTTAGCCTACCTGCATACAAAGGACGCTTAACAGTGATTTTAAATCAATGGGACTACATCGAGAAAGCGAACGCACTATTTACAGAAAACAACACTTACCAACAAGTGGTGACGGACACAATTCCACCGAATCACAGCCCTACTCAAAAAGCTTCAGAATTCTGGAGAAATAAATAAGAACGACTTCAAAAAACTGAAACCAGATGGATCCAACACACACACTCTTCTACGAATAACCCATAATTCACAAACTAGGAGCCTCCCTCGGACCCAGTCTCACTAACCTGGAACACTGACTTAGAGATTGGCCAAGGAGCTACACCAAAGACTAAAACACTTAGCAGAAGACTTACACCACTCCATCCACTCCACCCAAAACTTCCTGAAGAATATCACAGACACCAAGATAGAAGAGGTTAAATAATGGTCTCCTTTGAAGTAACAGCCCTGTTCACATCCATCAACATCAACCTGGCTCAGGAAACACTGACTACACTATTCGAAGAATCAAAGACACTTACTCTAAACACCACCAACTTCATCAGCAAGGACAGTATCGTCAAGCTAGTGGACCTATGCCGTACCACCCATTTCATCTGCAACAACAAAACCTACAGACAAACCAATGGAACATCCATGGGATCTCCGATATCAGGGTTCTGAGCAGAGACACTCGAACAAACATCTCTGCCAACCATCCAACCCAACCTTTAAGTCCACTACATGGATGACACCTTTGCCATCACTGAGCAAAACAAGTTAGAGGAAACGTTCAAGACCATCAATAATACCTTTACTGGCATAAAGTTAACTAAAGAGGAGGAAAACAACAACAAACTGCCAATCCTAGATGTCACAGTAGAGTGACCAGCCAATGGGGAACTTCAAACCAGCGTCTACAGAAAAACAATGCATATTGACCAAATACTGAACTACAGAAGCAATCATCCTAACACCCACAAATAAAGCTGCATTAGAATATGATCTGAACAAGCCACCACACACTGCCGCACAGAGGAACTCTGCAGAGCAGAGAGAAATCATCAAAACAGTGCATTGAAAAAGAATGGGTACTCAGTGAACACAGTCCGCCGATTTCTAAGCAACAAATCCAAACAAGCAGACAGAACACGTCCAGAAACACAAGCCACTCTCCCCACATCAAAGACATTTCAGAAATGACTTCCAGCTCAGCGAGCAAACCTACATCCATTGCCTTAAATCTGATCGATGTACGGCCCTTTTCAAAACCTCCTCCTCGCAAGGAGGATACACCTTACAAAGTGGAGAGCAGCAATCATTAGGAAATTAACTGTGGAAAGATTATAAATTACAGATTCAAACATTGTTCCTCTGAATCTAACTAGGGATAGATGAGAAATAGTGTCAACACTTCCAACTCTCTAATCATCCTTATTAATGTACGGACAATAAATGAGTGTAGCCATGTCCCACAACTTGTCCTAACCTTGCTGGAAGATTAATAAGCACCAGAAATATTATTTGTGGCAACACAATACGTTGATCGGTCACTTTAGTGAATGAACATTTTTGCTCTGCCATTTTCACTTTATGAAAAATATCACATCTGTTTATCTCCATTGGGATATTCCACTTTGTAAACTTAGCACCAAACATATACAACTAGCTGTGAGGATTTTCCCACTTGCAATCCATTTTATATTTACAAACTACACTGAGAGCTCCATCATGGGGTAGAACAGAACTGGGGACTATAACATCAATCAGGCAGCACATGGTTCATATTGTTATGGTCCTAGTTCCCACTGCGGTCAGATATTCCATTTCATTCAGTTCCCTACAAATGGTTAAGGTCTATTGTCAGGGACAGTCCTCCTTATGTAACTGGGGGGAGTTGGTCCTGTGCAGTTCGTGACCACACTTTAATTTGAGAAATGCTCCCAGTATCACTTGGATTGGGGTTAGTTGTTCCCTTTTGGCTTGGAACCCACACTCAGTAAAATTCAAATCGAAAGACTCTCACTGAATCACATTGTCACTGAAATCTGATGTTCGCTTCAGGTTATTGCACATGAAATAAAGTTCTACAGTGAAAGATATTCCCAGTAAAATTTGCAATTGGTATCACAGGTATTCTCCCGTCAGTGCTCCACACTTACTACAATGCTACATCTATAGGTACCCAAAGAAAAGCAGAGCACTGGGTCAGAAATGGCTATGGGAGCAGTTCCCCCTACTCAGTACAATTTTATAATGACCCATTCTCTCAGCAACATGAGGACACAGCTATCAGAGGTAAAAACAATGACTGCAGATGCTGGAAACCAGATTCTGGATTAGTGGTGCTGGAAGAGCACAGCAGTTCAGGCAACATCCAAGGAGCTTCGAAATTGACGTTTCGGGCAAAAGCCCTTCATCAGGAATAAAGGCAGTGAGCCTGGAGTGTGGAGAGATAAGCTGGAGGAGGGTGGGGGTGGGGAGAAAGTAGCATAGAACACCTGGGAGTTGCAGTGGGAGAGGGACTCCCTGAGATTCTTGTAGAGAGAAGAGGAAAACTTCATCAAGTCAGGCATCCTTGCAAGAGGATTCGCAGTAGGGTTAAAATCAACGAGGTAAAAACAATGACGACAGATGCTGGAAACCAGATTCTGGATTAGTGGTGCTGGAAGAGGGTCCAGCCTGTGGATTGGGATCCCCATTCCATACAATTCCACAATCACGAATACCTTCACTCAGACTGATTCCTGGAGATCTGGATCAACAGCGGCACGGTGGCACAGTGGTTAGCACTGCTGCCTCACAACGCCAGAGACCCGGGTTCAGTTCCCGCCTCAGGCGACTGACTGTGTGGAGTTTGCACGTTCTCCCCGTGTCTGCGTGGGTTTCCTCCGGGTGCTCCGGTTTCCTCCCACAGTCCTAAAGATGTGCATGTTAGGTGAATTGGCTATGCTAAATTGCCCGTACTGTTAGGTAAGGGGCAAATGTAGGGGTATGGGTGGGTTGTGCTTCGGCCTGTTTCCACACTGTACGTAATCTAATCTAACAATACAGAATATTCCAGTCAATCACTGGATAATGCAGATGGCCTGTGAGCGACAGACAAAATATTTACTTTCCTCTCAGTTGAGGAATTACACACAGAGTCAGTTTGGAAATGTTAACTGTGTACATTATTATCATGCATTAGGATCTTGTAACGTCCCAGTCCAGTATGCAGTAAGTTAAGGGTTAAGGCTGGTGGGATCTCAATCTGCATTGAAATAACTACAGCGAGTCACATTAGAACTGTTGGAATGTATATATCTGTATGAATGTCGGTCATGTACAGTAACGGATCAGCATTCAGACAGCACCCAACATCAACGAGCAGGATCCTCTGAGGAAGTGAGTCAGGACAAGAATAAAAAAAAACTACCAGAGAGTCCCTCACAGAATACTCGTGCCCCAGGACACTCAGCGTCTTGCATTAGACTAATCTCTGTCATTATGAGAGTAATACATTATGACAGTAATACATTGTAAGTGTAACACTCAGTGTTCTGCATTGTACTGACCTCTGGCACTATAAGAGTAATGCATTTTCTCTGAATCTTATATGCTGCTGTCAGCTACAAAAATAAATTTGTTTGATATCTTGCCACCCATTACGCCGACAATAGCATTTTTCTTCAAGTAAACCATTTTGGGATTGAAGCTACAGGATGTTATTGCATCAAAGAGATGTATCCATGGTGTTACTGCCCTGCTGTAAAACACACTGGGCGAGATCTGTCCCAGCAGCAGTGTGGGTGCTGCATCCCTGACATTTGCAATGGACTGTGGAAATGGTCTGCTCAGTGTTACTGTTACTGCAAACATTTATAAACTTCCAAGTGCAAGTTGGCAGCAACAAGTCCCTTCAATACTCCCTCACTCTCACCCCGAACATACTTTCCATCCATCAATCACCACAAAACAGTCTGGGATTACTCAGCCCTTAAATGTGATCTCCAATAAACTACCTCCCCTTGATACAGCGACTTGAACAACAGGAAAAGCATCATCCATCCAGAAGGAGCTGAACATCCTGAGCTGCCCTGTATGGGGTGAGTTCCCTGAATGTTGCTGATGGACAATGGATCAACTGGTGACTCTGATATACATCCAATGCACCAAATCTCTCAATACTGAACATCAGGTCAGCTGGAGGTCACAGTAACAGGGCTGATTTCCCTCCATACGTTTGGCTGTTCTTGATCCTGATTGGATCCCCGGAGCAGCACCACAATATCAATTATCTGGAATCGTGCATCAGTCACTACAAACCAACTTGTCTTTCATCAGCGAAACAATCATGTTGTACCACCCAATCTCCAGTGTTCAGAGCCCTGTGGACCAGGGACAAGAACAGATATTTCACAAAGCTGACAGAGTACTGCACTACATGGTGTGGCACGATGGCTTCACAGTGAATCGGTCTCAAAATATTTCCAGGGCATTCATCTCCAAAAGGTCAGTGTCAACTAAATAACGACAATAATAATCGAACATAATTATCCAAATTGGCATCCAAATACTAAATAACAATCCCAAACCAAGGCACATGGGAGGCCCTTCACATAGCCCACTATCGTGCAGGGAACATCAAAGGATAACAACAACAAAAAGGCAGGGTGGGAAAGCTCCTGTTGGACAAAGATGTTTGATTCTCTGTGGGACAGCTGCTACTCCCACACTCCAGATCTCAGTGTTTCTCCTGTTCGACAGTATGGTGCATCGTTTCATAAATGACACAACTCACATGTCTGTTTGACAAATAATTCAACAATACACATCGCAATTGGAACCCTGTGCTCAACACCCCTCCCACTGATCTGTCCTCACAAATACCATGCCCCCACCCAACCACTGATTTTTAAAACACAAATGGTAGTGAAAGCATTCTGTGCTGATGCTTATCGATCACTCTATAATGACCTGCTCCAGCCACCCTTTGCCCATATTGTATCTGGGCACCCATTTGGAACAAGCTGCCTGAGCAAGAGCCACCAACACAATATCTTGACATCAAGGAATGGGGAACACCAAGTGTCATTAAAAGGTGGGTTGTTCCAAAACCTATCCGACCGATAGCAGGCTTTGAACTCCCACAGAGAGTGTGGTCTTTCTAAACACTTTCTACACCAGCCAGGGCCGGTGGTCAGCCAAACTCAATCAATGAGGCCTCAGTGCAAACCCATTGGGCACAGAGCAGATAAACAGACAATGGTGCACATTACTGAGGAGCCTCCTCATTGACAAACTCTTCACTTTAAACTATGTAAGTGAGGACACTGTCACCTGGCATCAGGATTTCCCTTGCTAAAAGGAAATAAAATACTTATCAGTCGTCGAGTGGAAATAGGTATGAATCAACACAGAGATTTATACACGTTGATTACTTCCAAGACTTACCAGGAATACCAACAACAGCAAGGATGGTGTAGTACACTTTGGCGACCATTTGCCTTGGAAGATGCATATTGTTGCTTGGGAAACCACATCTCTGTTACTGCTGCTAGCAATCTGCCGGAATTGGTGAATTCTCTTGGAGTTGGAGCTGACATCGTTCAAGAGACTTTATTTTATATTGTGTGGAATCCCCACTGGGAAACTATGGTTACATGTGCATTTTTAAAATCATTTTCAGCAAACAGATTACGACAACAGGGTTATTTTAATGATATGATATCATTAAGATTTAAGTCTGTAACTAAATACTGGATTAATCTGATCCTATTAAGTCTCAAATGTTAATCGCAATTTGTCTTCAAACAACACTCCTGACATTATTTCACACACTATCTTCCCAGCAATATCTAAATATCATTTGATATCCTTTTCCGCTATACCCTTCATTTTGCTGAAGCTGTTTGGTTATTCAATCTCTCATGTTGTCGAGCTCCTTGAGAGCTGTTCTACTACACACTGTTATCCCACTGCTTTCCTTGTTCATTCAGTTTTCCAACTCATTTGGGAAATTCTGTCTGCAAACGAGCACTGTAATAGAAAAGCTGAAACTGATACTGACCACATCAGCAGCTGGAACGTACAAAGAGTAAAACGGAAACTAATTCTGAAACTTCACTTCAGAATACTAGAATGATAGAATCATATAGGACACAAGAGGCACTGAGGCCCATTGTGTTTTTCCAGCCAAAATGACTCTGAATTTCCATCAGTCCCACTTTCCAGCACTTGGGCCATAGCCTTCAGTGTCATAACATTTCAAGTATTCATCCAAGTACTTTTCTGAGCTTTTCCATCTGAATTACAGATCACTACCATCCTCCAGGTGAGAAGATTTTGCCTCCGGTCCCTTCAAAATCTCCTGCCTATCAGCTTCAAATGATGTCACCTTGTTATTGACCTTTGGACGAAGTGGTGCATCTGCTTTATATTCACCTTGTCCATGCCATTCCCAGTTTTATATACCCCTGCCTCTGCTCTAAAGAAAGCAGCCTGAGCTTATCCAGCCTCCCACTTTATAGCTAAACTCCCGCAGCCCAAGCAATGTTCTGGTGAATCCTCCAATACAAACCCTGTGGTGCAGTGACCAGAATTGTACACAATACTTCAACTGTGGCCTCACCAAATATCTGTACAACTCCAACGTCACCTCCCTGCTCTTACAATCTATACCTCAACTAGTAAAGGCAACTGCCCCACCTGTCTTCCTAATTACCGTATTAACCTGTCTTTTCACCTGATGGGATCTGTTAACAAGCTCCTCAAGATCTTTCTGTTTTCTGAGCTTCTTCGTGTCCTACTATTCATTGTCTTGTTACTTCTGGCAACGTTCATCACTCACACTTATCAGGGTTAAATTGCATCCCACGCTGATCTGTCCATCTGATCAAGCTGTCTGTATCTGTCTGTCACTTAAGGCTTTATTCCTCACTGAGCACTGTGTCACCTGCAAACTTACCAATCGTCCCCAGCTACATGCCCCCCTGTGTCCCCCAACATACACATTCTCTCTCACACACACACACACCGTCACAAACACAGATACACACTCTGTCTCACACACACATGCACACACACACACACTCTCTCACACACACACATTCATTATCACACATACACACGTGCACACAATCATACAGTATATGTACACAAGCACACACGTATGCATACAATGTCAACACTTACACATATTTATACACATGTTCACGCACACATGTGCACACACTCTAAAACACACACAGTCTCTCTCTCTCTCTTTCTCTCTCTGTCTCTCTCTCTCTCTCTCCCACACACATACACCTACACAAACTACAACACCATTTATAAGTATCAAAACCAAGAAGGGATCTGGCACTGACCCCTGTGGTGCACCACTGGGCACCAGTTTCTAACTACACAAACAGCCTTCTACCAACATTTATGACTGGGCCAATATTGGAGCCAACTGACCAATTTACTCTGGATGCCATGTGCCTTCATTATCAATCTCCCATGTGGGGCCTTGTCAAAGGCTTTGCTGAAATTGATATAAACAACTTTACTTGCCCTACCCTCATCCACAGACCTGGTCATCTCCCCCCAAAAAACTCCACCAGATTTGTTAGGCATGACTTTCTTCTGTCAAGGCCACACTGACTATTCATAATTGAACTATGCTTTTCCAGATGGATATTAAAATTCTCTCCTTCAGACTTTTCTCCAATTTGTTCCCGAACACTGATGGTACACTCAATGGTCTGCTACTCCTGGTCTATCTCTGCCACCTTTCTTGGAAAGTGGAATTACATCAGCTGTCCTCCAGTCCTCTGGCACTTCCTCTGTGGCCAGCGAGGATGTAACCATTTGGTTCAGAGTCACTGTAATTTCCTCCCTCATTTCCTTGGTTACAACTCCTCCAGACCTCAATATTTGTCCATCTTTAAGCCCACCAAACCTACAATACCTGCTCCCATCGCATATAAATCTGCTCAAGAGTGACTGAAAGCAGGGTTATTTATTTATGCGGTATCCCTTCCCAAACCTGTTCCCATCCTCCCTGAGCCTGCGAAAAATATATTCCCTGAACCATGGATTTCGAAAACCAGTTTCTCAAATCAACACATCACATATCGTTTCAAACTGAGATTTACTAAAACACTCATAAAGAGGAAGAACGTCTGATACATTTTACACACATTCACGTATACGTCATCCACGTGTAAATTATTCTTCCGCCTTTGTACTTCATACTTTCCTTAGCATGAGAAAACAACTCACTCTGCTCATCCATAGTTCCTGCAAATCACCCACTAAACAATTACACAAGCCCATCTCAATAAGAAGCAAACTACACAGTCTCACTATTGTTTCCAGTCAATTCAAGATAATCTCATTGACAGCCACCACTTATTCTGTCTGTATTCCCATTTTCTCAGGAACAATAGAGATAAATTCATAATCAATGATAAATAACAAAATTTCTTAGGGAAGTGGAACAGAAATATCAAGTTGCTCTGAATCAACCAGGAAGCCAGACACTGATTCGGCTCCATATTAAGACATTTCAGAAGTTTATTGTGGAGCTGGGTCAAATCCTACCATGTCAGAACGTCAATGTAATAAATATCTGGAATTATAACTCTAATGTTGACCATGAGACCATGGCTCTTGCCTCAATTTATCTTGGTTCCCGAGGTCGGTCGAACTAGTCACAGATGTTCATGAGTTTGTGCAATGAAGGAAGATCTGAATAGAAACGTCGACATTGTCCATTTACAGGATTGTTTGGAGCTGCAGCCCTTCCCTCCCTGGAATAGTCACCGTGTTCAGGGTCACATCTTTCCTGATGGATTTAGGAAAAGGTTCTATATAGTACCTAAACAAGGCAGGAAAAAGTGGGCAGACCTGCCTGCTTTTCTGATTCCTATCCATTGTGTGAGACTGTACAAACAATGCTGGTGTAGAGCAGTCAGAGGAGAAAGTGAGGGCTGGAGATGCTGGAGATCAGACATGAAAATGTGTTGCTGGAAAAGCACAGCAGGTCAGGCAGCATCCAAGGAACAGGAGAATCGACGTTTCGGGCACAAGCCCTTCTTCATGAAGAGCAGTCAGAGCCAAGTGTGGAGTCCCTCCTCCCAAAGTCCATTTTGGAGAGCACATCCCACGTGTGATATCCTTCTTCTGGCACAGGCTGATGAGGCAGGTGTCATCCTTTTTAAATCAAAGATCTTGGAATTTACTAGCCTGCAACACTCAGTCGCCCCCAAATTCTTGTTCTGGAAGACCAACAAGTTTCAGGCAGACAAAAAAGCGTCTTTCATTGAATTGATGCTCCTCTCAGTCTGGTTGGTCTTTGTCTTCATCTCCCAGGAGCAGAGTGTAGAGCTCAGAGTTCTACAGCATGAAGCTGCACGGGATAAGTCTCAGCAACAACCACTGCATCTTTCTCCAAATGTACATTGCGAAGGCACAACAGGCAGGGGACATATTTTTGAAGTAATTCTTCGAATTGACTGTCATAATAAATTGCTTACAAAAGATTTAGTGTCCTGTTTATATCCTTGAGCCGATGTTTGGATGAGACGAACTGGGATGTCTGAAGTTCAGATTCTCAGAATTTATAGTGGTAGATTAAATACCAAGTTGTTTCTGCCGTAATATAACTGTAGATAACTGTTTTAGTGAGCACGGTTATTCATGGATATGGGCCAAAGGCAAGTGTATGGGGTCAGACCACAGATCAGCCATGATCTCATTGGATGATTAGTTTCATTTGCATTCTATCATCCACAACTAAAACGGAATTAGGGGAAGCAGACGGAATATGCACATTATTAAATTGGTAAAAAATGTTATGAGTCGGTATTATTGAGGATTCTGACGATGAGATACTGCTACATTTGGCTAAGGTTATTTCTGAATCTTAGATCCTACCAAAATAAATTTTGAGCCCATTCACATGACATACTTTATCAGATTTCGTTCTATCTTGCATTCTTATTGAATAGCTTGCCTCAATCAGTTTCCTGTCGAATTTGATAAGGCCCACTAACGCTTGCTTTTAAAGCCTCCCCTACCCCTGGGACTAATAGTAATACTTTATCTCCGCTAATGGGATTGTGAATGTTTGGTTTGTTTTGTCTGGAATCTCGTGGATTCATCCATTGTCATCATCAAATTCCGACTCACACTTTTTGTTTTGGGTAGGGGCCCAACAAAATCAATTCACAACATTGGCAAATTTTCCTCCAATGCGGGAATGGGTATTAAGGGTCCTGGTATTATCACTGCCTGAGGTTTTCCAATTACATATGACTTTAGGGCTCATAAAGATGCTTTTGTGTTTTGGATTGAGCTTTCCTTACTCCCAAGTGACCTCCTACTGATGGTTCATCTGCTACCTGAAACCCTTCCTTTCTGTAACCCACCAATAATACAATTAGTGACCTTTTGCCCATTTCACATCTGCATGAATACACAATTTTCTCCAATTCTTCATCAAGGTGTCAGTAGCCATCACACTCAACTGTGATCCAGCTCTATCATTAACAAGAATAAACTGTTTTTTCTCCATTACTACTACCACTACTTCACTTTTCCCCGGACTCTCCAATCTCACTTTACATAACAGAGCATTGCTCTCTCACAATGAATTCCACATTTTACCATCTTTTTCTGAAAATACTCCTTCTGAATTATTTTCTCATCTCTCACCATCAAAGACTAACTTGCTTCCGTATACATTTAAAATTTAATTTCTTTAACTGCTCCGTCTGACCTACCTTACCCACAAAAGTAAATTCTTGAAAGAGATCTGGCACTTCCTTCTCAAACAGCCCCTGACCAGCTTGTGCATTCTTTAGGTCCTTTTAACCTTCAACTGTACTTCCCTTTACCACTGAACAAAACTCATTGGCATACCTTGTTTTCCCACAGCTTTTTTTTCTAACCCACCAATCCTGTGACTTCATGTGGTCTACTTTATTACAGTGAAAGGAACTGAGCTTTTTAATTCTCTTTCTCCCTCAGAACTTTCCATTTTATCCTGTGGTAAATTATCTTTACTATCTTTAATGAGGTCTCCTGTTCCCTTATCACCCGAGGATTTCTCTTTTCAAAAATTTCTATCCCTCACAGATTAAACTGAATTTGGAAACCAATCTTTGATTCATGAACCAACTCATAACCATCAGCCATTTCAACTACTCATCTTGCAATCGATAAATTTCTGTTCTTCCACGTGCATTCTCAGCTCCTCTGGTAGTGAATTTTTGAAATTCTCCAAAATAGACGTCTCTCAGCATTATATATTTGATCTGTTTTCAATGCCATTATGCATCTATCAAAATTACTTTGTTTGATCCTTTCAAATTCAATGCATGTTTGACCAGGTTCCCTCCTTAGATTCCTAAAACGTTGTCTGTAGACTTCTGGTACTAGCTCATGTCCACTGAAGACGGATGTTTTCACCTCATACTCCCCAGATACCTGATCTGATCGTGATGCAAATGCCTCACTGGGTGTATCTACCAACATTGCTTGAATCCATAATACCCAAATAAAAAGACAGGGTTGATAAAGGTAAACCATTTCCACTGGTTGGAGATTCAAGAAGTAGGGAGCATTGACTGAGAATTGGATCCAGACCAGGTAAGGACTGGAGAGATATTAAGAAGCATTTCTACACACAAAGAGAGGTTGATGTTTGGGACTCTCTTCCACAATGCCAGTGGATGCTGGATCAGTTATTCATGTTAAATTTGAGATAGATAACATTGTGTTATGCAAATGTTTTAAAGGGATATAGGCCAAAGGCTGGTGTGTGGAGTTAGGCCACGGACCAACCATGATGGAGGGAACAGGCTCGAGGGGATGCACAGCCGACTCCTTTTTATATTCCTCACTGGATATGGGCGACACTGGCTTATATGAGATTAATTGCCCATCCCTAATTGCCCGGAAGTGTTTGGAATCACGCGTAGGCCAGACCAGATAAGGACAATGGTTTCTGTCCCAAAAGAGCTTTAATGAACCAAACTGATATTTTCCCAAAAGAATCGTTGTTAATCTTTTGATTTCATACACTTTGTTAGTTGGGTTTGAATTCCAATTGATGGAATTCAAACCCGGGTCCCCAGAAAATGACCTGCGTTTCTAGATTAATAGTCTGGTGACGACATCGTTGCAATATGCCCCCAACCTCGGACCACCCCGTATTGCTAAGACTCTGTAAATAGTAATTCTGTAGAGGTACCTGAAGGTGTCTTTTGGATTGATAATAACTGATTAACTTTACATTGGGACACTATTCACTTTGCATTGAATTTAATATCCTTTAAAAAATTAACGAGAAACTGTCTGTGTGGAGTTTGCACGTTCTCCCCGTGTCTGCGTGGGTTTCCTCCGGGTGCTCCGGTTTCCTCCAACAGTCCAAAGATGTGCAGGTCAGGTGAATTGGCCATGGTAAATTGCCCATAGTGTTAGGTGAAGGAGTAAATGTAGGGGAATGGGTCTGAGTGAGTTGCTCTTCGTAGGGTCGATGTGGACTTGTTGGGCCGAAGGGCCTGTTTCCACACTGTAAGTAATCTAATCTAAAATATATATATATTCTTTTTGCATTTAGTATGTTTGCCTGTGGATGAGTAATTGTGTTCTCTCTGCCTTTTTAGTTGTGCGTATATAATTATAGTTTATAGAGTCATAGAATTGTATAGAATAGAAATAGATCCTTCAGTCCAACTCATGGGCAGCAAACAGGTATCCTAAACTGATCTATTCCCATTTGTCAGCATTTGGCCCATATCCCACTAAACCCTTCCAATTCAAATACCCATCCAGATCACCACCTCCTCTGGCTCATTCCTACATGCACCCTCCTCTCTATGAAAATGTTGCCCTTTCGGTCCTTTATAAGTCTTTCCGCACTCAACATAAACGTATACCTGCTGACTCCCCCAGCTGAGGAAAAACCTTGGCTATTCCCCATCTCCATGCCTCTCATGGCTTTATTAGCCTCGATAAGGTCACCCAGAAAGAAAGGTGGAGGTCATTGCTTTAAACTGTTGCTGAAGAAAGGTGTAACTGGGAGAAGAACCACGTACTATGTTAGCTTTTAAACAATTGCCTCCCCACAACCACCAACTCCCACCCCCATCCCGCTGAGGAAATTGGAAACTGCTGCTTGGCGATCCTAACGCAGAAGTTCTGTTTGAGGATTCTCCCGATTGGTACTTCCTCCAGAGAGGCCACATTAAGGCCTTTACCACAGACTGTCCTCAATGGGCCCATCAAATTGATTCATCCCATGGCTGAACATTTCCAAACGTGTAAAGACCTGAATTTACTTCCTCGATAATGATTGCATTTTGTGTCAACATTGTTATCTTCCAAAAGGAAAGCTATGCACCTTTTAGGGACAGTGACCACAGCACTGTTCAGGTGCAACTTTTAGGGACAGTAACCATAGCACTGTTCAGCTGCAGGGGATATGAAACTTCCGTCCAACTATAGACCTGGTTAGTGGGTAACTTCAAATGGAGCTTTCATGTTAGAGCTGTGATACTCATCTACCTGACAATGGACAATTCCCTTATGTCCTGTACAGAAGATAAATCTAACCCATCCCTGATCAGTAAAGTGATTGAAAGCTACAAGAATGATATTGAGCAGCAACTGCTCCCTGATACACAGTCTGATGCTGACCGGGGGACTCAGCTCCTATCGTGCCCAACTTGTGAAGGGAACTGGGTCACCAGATTGTCTCTGCACGTTGGTTTGCATTTGCAGCATAATGTAACCCTCCCACTCAGGGAGGGAGTAAACACCAAACATCACAGCAAGCTCCCTCCAGGGGGAGGGCGGACAGATGTAATAGAAGGCAGTCCCAGGAAACCCAGCCTTGGAAACAATCCTTGAATTATTTCCATGTGAATGCAGAAACAAGAACAGCAGTTACAATATGCAACACACGGGAAAGCACAACTTCATTAAGGATTGCTTCATGGGTGGGATAGAGCATGCTTGCGTATCCTGTACAGGAACAAGGCCAGCAATGAAGCAGAGATCAGACAGACAGCTGTCACAGTCAGGAATACCATCGGATCCAGCTCCGACTCCACACCTACACAACCAGGAGAAGCCAGGGAAAACAGGGACAGAAAGGGAAACCAGCAGGCAGCCATCTCCACACATGGAGACCCCTCCAGTATCCTTCCCTCAACCTCAGGCAGGGGTTCAGTTGCCAGGTTGGTCAGCCTAGTATCCAGAATGACCAGGGGGCCAAGTGAGGGTTCCCCCTCCCACTTCAATCCAGCTTCACTCTCTGCAAGACCAAACATCCCAGTCAGGGATGGGGGAGAGGGGGAGCGCCAACATCGAGAGGGTCAATGTCCTACCAGCTTCAGGGCCAAGGCCCGTCCTTCCTCTGGAGGGGAACAGGATCTTCCTTGTGCTCCCACAGATCCCCACATGGCAGCAGGCACAAATGTCACTGTTTAATTCCTCCAGAGGAGTCCAGATAAACAAGAGAAAGAGCTCAACGACAGCCCACCAAACAGTGCATCATCTCTCCCAACAACAACATCCCTGAGGGACAAAGAGAGGGAACTTACATATTCTGCAGCTTCCGGTAAGTACAAGCTTTGTTCCTGGAATCTTCCTGATCCACTGTCGCAACTTTCAGGTGACACTTAAGGAACCCTGAGGGACATATTCAGATCAAGTCAGTATTGAGTGACACCCGCCCACCATGGAGAAGCCAATCAGCAGCATCCTCTTACGAAGGAACGCTCATCTCCATAGAAATGGAAGGCATCCAGGTCACACCAGAGCTTGTCTGGCTCCTGCCTGTCTCTCGGCAACACAAAGGTTGAAAAGGAGTCCTCAGCTTTTCTGTCCAGGAGGCAAGTGCAGATTGATAAACAGCCATGAAGGGAATCGAGTGAAGCCATTGAGGATGGAACAGCTGGAGAAAGCAGAGAGCTCCTTCCCCATTGTAGTCAATGACGCTGTATCTCCTTGTCTGGGCTCAGTGTAGCTACACAGTGATCAACGTACAGCATCCAGAGCACCTGGTTGTCCATTGAAACAGATGCCTCAATATGAATGAGGTCTCCCAGTGAGTAGGCTGTGGACGGGTGCTCTGTAAGCCAGTCTTCTGTAGTGCAGGAGGACAAGGGTTGGTGACAGTGGGTGTAACTCCCAGTGAGTGACACCAGGAGATCCCTCCCCAGTCACCCATCACGTACCATTCATTAGGCGTAGGGAGAATGACAGATGGCCTTCTCCAGACCTGGTGGAACTGAATGGGATCCAGGTGGGATTGATGGGGTTACTGCTCACATTGCCCTCCCTGGGGAGAGACAGGGCAGCCACTTTAGGACAGGGTCAGACAACAGCAGAAGCTGGGGATCATATTGACAATCAAGTAAAGATTCTCACCTCAAATAACGACACTCAATGGGAACAACAGCCCCATTGGTTCTCACAATGACAGATCCAGGATAGTTTGGGGTGTGGGTCACGTGGGTGGTGTAGATCAGGAAAGCTCCAGTGATTTGAAAGACACCAGGTTAAGGAATGGGGAACTGGTCTGATTTGAGAAGGGTCTACAGAGGGTTCAAAATGACATCAACCCGTTAGAACAATTCTTTAGGGAGTGTGACAGGCTCAGGGCAAGGAGGCTGTTTCCACCCAGAGCTGGAGGGACCACAATAAGGGGGCAATAGGTCACAACTCAGGGGTTAGTCATTACAGGATCAATGTGACAAGGAACTGCATCATTCCAGAGGTCACAGTTCATTCAAATTATCTATCCTAGAAAGTTGGGAATGCACAGTAGAACACATTGGAAATCACTCAGACTACTTAGATAATTAATTATTGAGGCGACAGGAACATGGATGTTGTTGAGCAGTTTAGGAACATTATTCACAAAGAGTGAACTGGCTCACAGGGCAGTACCATGTTTCTGGGCTGGATATATATTTGAGTGGGGAAGAGATGAGCAGATGATTCGTTTTTGGGGACGGAACTCAATCAAAGGGCAGCTTTATGTTCAATAACTTATAAACCAATGACCATTCTCTGTACGTTTTAAAGATTAGAATCAGAATCCCGACAGTGTGGAAATAGGCCCTTCTGCCCAACAAGTCCACACTGGACCTTCAAAGAGTAACCCACCTAGAACCATTCCCTACATTTACCCCGACTAATAACCTAAAATATGGGCAACTTAGCATGGCCAATTCACCTGACCTGCACATCTTTGGATATCTACCACAGAAGTTTGAACACAGGGGCACAGTTATTTAAATGGAAAGGAAAGGATAAATTTCAGGAATCCAATACCTACAAGTTCAAGCGTTTTTTTGTGAATCTGCCAGTCACACCACCATGGGAGAGACCTCGACTGATTGCACTCCTCCATTGAGTGAATCAGACCAAGGGGAATGGAACCCATCCCCACAAAGCAAAAAAAAAAGCTCAAATGCCACCAAAGGGAGGGTTCTAGAATAGTTAGGATTACAGAACAGGTTTGGGGACAGAGAGCAGTTAAAGCAAAATTCAATTAACTACAAAAGCCCAGTCAGTGGTTGATAAAGCATGAGACCATCCTGCCTGAATATCAATGCCATCCCAGCCAGAGTTACAGTCAGGAATAATCTACAGCCCAAGCTTCCTGCAAGTGTGGAAAACTCCCATTAGCTGCAATCTGCTGCCACACTCACGGAGCGCATAGTCAAAAAGGACAGTGTGGTTCTCAGGGTAGACCCTGCTTGGCTGATAACCTGCTGTCCCCAGGGTCAGATCAGCAGCTTGAAACAGGTGCCCAGTTCCAAATCAATCAAGTTGGGCCCTGACCAGCAGGTTGTGCTCTCCACACTGCACCATCACAGTCTGTCGTGGGGACACACTCACAACCTCAGGCACTACCACCAATGGGACGTCCGTGAGGAGGGACTCTCTCAGGAGTAGGGCTGGCTCTCATTATTACCCATGGAAACCTCTGGCTCATAAACTGTTACCATATTTCAGAGCAACAGCCAGCTCCAACTAACTCGACCGGTGGGGGTGGGGGTGGGGGTCGGGGTGAACAAAATCCCCCATGTTTTCAAACAACTCAACCGTCCCCTCAGTCTCCAACCAGCTCCTTTAATACACACAGCCTGAACTCCCCTGGCACAAATGTGACCAGAAGCAACAACATTGAACCGATCAACCAGCTCCAATCTCTACACATTCCACCAATGTATGAACAAATCTGTTTGTTCCCAGGTGGGTATATTTCATTTGGAATAATAGGAGTGGCTGTAAGTTGCAGTGCTCTCACCTGACGGAATTGAGCTCCACAAGATCTCATAGCGAAGGCCCCATGATTACAATCATCAAATGCAGCTCATTGATCCAGGAGCGTGTCTGCTGGGTACTGCCCACCCTGACCTGGGGAGTCTGACAGTGAGAACCACAGAGAGATTGTCTGAGAATGGTGTTTTGGAAACAGGGTTTGTGCAGAACAAAGGGGCTGTCTCTCATTTTTACCTCATGCTGCACCCGCCCGGGAGTGTTTGATCAGGTCACTGTAAGTGGAGCTTTACTTTCAGTTGAAAGGAGCAGAGAGTGTTTTCTCAGTATCTTGACCCATGCTGTACCTGTCCTGGTAGTATTCGAACCTCCCAGTGTAGCGGGAGCTTTGTTCTGGATCTAACCCTGTGGTGTCTCTTTCTTTGGAATGTTTGATGGGGTCAGCGTACAGGAAGCTTTATTCCACATCGAACTCTGGATTGTCACTTTGCACTCCTGTCACTGAGAATCTCTGAGGGAGAATGTTGACGGAGTATCATTTTCACTTTAAAACAGTAGAGGGAGCCTTTCTCTGTCTCTGAGTCTTGGTTGTACCTGTCCTGGGGACGTTTGATAGCAACAGTGCAGAGGGAGCTGTACTTCTGGTTTAATTGAGCAGAGAGAGATTTGTTTTCAATGCAAAAGGAAGCTGTATTCTGTCCTCACCCATGCTTGACTTGTTCTGGTAGTGCTTGATGGGGAGAGTGTGAAGAGAGCTTTTCTCATCCAGGTCATTTATAAAATAGCATACAGCAGTGGACCCAAACCCAAGCCTTGCGGTACACTACTCGTAACTGAACTTCAGGATAAATATTTCCCATCAACCACCACTCTCTATCTTCTTTTAACTAGCCAACGTCTGATCCAAACCATTAAATCACACTCAATCCCATGTCTCTATATTTTCTACAATAGCCTACCATGGAGAACTTTATCAAACGCATCACTGAAATCCACACTCACCACATCAACCGCATTACCTCATTTACATGTTTGGCCACCTTCTCAAAGAACTCAGTAAGGTTTGTGAGGCACAAACTCCACTTCACAAAATCGTGTTGACTGTCCCCAAGCAACCTATTCCTTTCTAGATGATTATAAATCATATCTATTATAACGCTTTCCAACACTTTACCACAACCGAAGTAAGGCTCACTGGATTGTGTCTACTCCCCTTCTTGAATAATGGAACAACATTTGCTGTCCTCCAGTCTTGTGGCACTATTCCTGCAGACATAAAGATCAAAGGCAAAGGCTCGGTAATCTCCTCCGTGGCGTCCCAAAGAATCCTGGGATAAATTCCATCCACCCCAGGGAACTGGTCTGTTATTACACTTTCTAGAATTGCTAACACCTTACCTTGTGAACCTCCATCCTATTAGTCTCGTAGCCTGTATCACAGTGTTCTCCTCGACAACATTGTCTCTTTCCAATGTGAATGCTAATGAAAAATATTCAGTAAGCACTTCCCCTATCTCCTCTGACTCCATGCACAACTTTCCACTAATATCCTTGATTGGCCCTAATCTTACTCTCGTCATTCTTTTATTCCTGATATACCTATAGAAAGCCTTAGGGTTTTCCTTGATCTGCCAACGACATCTAATGTCCCCTCTTGGCTCTTCTTAGCTCTCTCTTTAGGTCTTGCCTGTCTAATCTGTAACTCTCAAGCGCCCTAACTGAGCAATCACAGCTCATCGTAACATTAACTTTCTTCACCTTCTCAACAGATTCCATTTCCTTCGTAAACCACAGTTCCCACACTCGACCACTTTCCCCTTGCCTGACCAGTACGTACTTATCAAGGACACACAATAGCTGTTCCTTGAATAAGCTGCATATTTCAATTGTGCCAACCCCTGCAGTTTCCTTCCTCACCCTATGCATCCTAAATCTTGCCTAATCACATTGTAATTGCCTTTTGCCCAGCTTTAACTCTTGCCCTGTGGTACATACGTATCCCTTTCCTATGCTAAAGTAAATTAAAGGAAGAGATTCATGAACTTCTTTCTCCCCAGCCCAGGCCATACTCCCTGTCACCTGCTGTTCTGTGTGGTTGGAGTTATCTTGGGATCACAATTTCCACCGACTTCCCCCGCTGCCTCAGTGACAATCTGCCTGTTTGTTTTGCTACTGCAGTACCGGCTGTAGGTTACCAAAGCTGACTGTGCACTCTGTGCATAGCCACATGGCAAATGCAGCTGTTGCTCTCTCTATTCCTGCCTACGCTGAGTTAACACTCCACGGGCTCTCCCAGGCTGAATCCTGCAGTGGCGAGCGTCGCTGGTTCCATGGCCTTCAGCTCCTCTCCTGCTACATTCTGCGGATTGCACTGCGAGCCTCATGCACATTCACATTAATGTGTCAAGCCTGTGGAGAGACCTTTGCTGGTGATTGCTGGGAAAAACCGTGTGGGGTTCAGTCATGGGGCTGGAACGGGGGATCTTGTGTATGTCATCAGATTATTGTTCTGAGTTCATTTGGGCATGGTGAGATCCCAGGGGTCTGGGACACAGAAAACAAATGCAAGGAAGTTGAATCCAAGGTCGGAAGAACTAGGCAGTGGGGTCAGGGATCCATGGGAGTAGCATTAATTAATATTGTAACACAGGAGGTGAGAGATATAAAAAGGGTTGGGGAATATTAGAGAAGTAAAAGAAAAGCAGCTGATATTCGATTCGATTAGATTCCCAACAATGTGGAGCCAGGCCCTTCGGTCCAACAGGTCAACACCAACCCTCTGAAGAGTAACTCACCTCGACTCATTTTCCTACATTTACCCCTGACTAATGGACCTAACACTGTTGGCAATGTACCACGGCCAATTCACCCTAAACTGCACATCTTTGGATAGTGGGAGGAACTCAGAGCAGCACTGAGAGCTGGAGGAAAGGTTTAAAACCCAGCAAAGCGGTAGCAATACCCAGCTGCATGGAGTGGCTACGAGATACAGAATGGGAGAAGGTGAAGCAGTTAGGGTGCTGGGAGAAAGTGAAACAGGAACTGGAGGGAGAAAGGTCCAACCAGCAGAGCAGAGCAGAGGAGCCAGACGAATGGAGTACACTTTCGGGCAGTTTTAGACTCAGTGAGGTAGACCATAGCAGGGGCTTCAGTGTTTGCTCAGTGATCGAGACAACCCACAGGCCGCACACCAGGCTGGCAAAGCAAAAGTGTCCACACTTCACACCATTCGAGATGCCAATGCAAGACTGAACAATTAAATACACAATATCCTGGGACGGTGGAATCATGGACCATGGGGTTAATGGTTTCGGGATAGATTGGGAGAAAATAGAAGAACAAGAGTGAAGGTTGGAGACACCTACCCACCCCACCTTTCCAGAGGGAGTCGATCCTTTGGCAGCCCCACTCCCTGTACTAGCCTGGTTTAGATTTCCTTTCATACGACATTATATAATGGACACAGTAGAGAAGGAGGTCGTTCAGCCCATTGTGTCTATGCTGGCTCGTTATGCCTCCAACTCACCCCATCCCTGCATCCTCTTCCTTTTCAGATAAATTCCGATGCGTTTTTGAAGGCCTCAATTGATCCTGTCTCTGCAGTCTTCTCAGTCAGTACATTCCAAGTCCTGATCACCTGTTGCATTCCGTGATTCCCCAATCCTGTACTAACTCTGAAAGCTTATCCCATTCACCCACTCCTTCTTTCACCCACTTGAAGTTGATTATCATATCGAGCAGTTTGTCGCTTAAATCAGGCTGAGGCCAGAATATCCAAGAGTTCAAGGTTAATGCGGTTCAACTTCGGAGATTACACAACCCTTCTAATCAAATACCACCCAGGGGCACCAATGTTGCTTGTGATTTGGGCCAGTTAATGTGTTATTAAAAACACTTTACCCAAGTGTTCTTGTCAGTGAGGTAGACACAAGGGCAGAGAACTCAGTTTGTGGTTCAATTATGTCCTTATCCCCCTTGGCCCAGATCTTCCGGAATGCTCTGTGGCCTTTAGCCAATGGGACCATGGGCAGCGTTCAAAGCGTCCAATGGGTTGGCACCAACCACTTTCACTGTTGCCATTTCAGGGGAGGTGTGAGGTGCACATCCCCCAGCACTGGGCTAGGAGTCACCGTTTCAGAAAGTTCGGATTGACACTTCACCTCACACAGACCTCAGGCTGGCTGTATCTGCTTCCCCCCGAACCTTTGTAAGCTCTTTGACCTCGGATTTCACTGTTCTCTGCAGCCGATAGTTGCTGGCTGCTGGTTAATTTAGTTTGGCCAATTTTCTGTCAGGCCAGATTTCTCTGGCTGTCGATGAGTTCGAATGTTCAAATTTCGGTACACAGTATCTTGATTGTATATGTCTTCATATGTTTGTCACATGGTAAATAATGTGGAGAAAATATGTCTCGAACAGCATAAAGGAGATGTGGAAAAAGGAGACTGAGATGATTGAAGTGAGGACTGTCATATGAAGCCAGCAAGAAGAGATCCTGAGGACAATTGTTCCCTGTGTTGGTGTCTATCTCAATATGTGCTCACAGGGTCACCAAAACCCAGTCAACTGAGGACTTACCAGGAATAAATCAAACTGTCCTGATGCAGATTATTCCTCAGATTCTACCTGAATTCATCACAAAATGTGACCTCCGATGTCGAGATTGTGACAAGTAAGGTGTATACATCGAATCTCCTCCAATTCCAGCAACAAAGAAACACTATATCAGACCTGCGAACGACCCATGATACTGCAAGCTTCATCGAAGCTTGTGCGAACACATTAGCTTCACAGAGGCAAGTCTGACTTTAGATCCCAAGCGATCAGTTGGTCCCATCCCAAACACAACATTCAAAGTCTCCAATCACTGGGGATAAGGTTTTCAATGTCAGACAGAAAGAGCTCGAGATTTAGAGATTAGCTGTTGTGATAGACCACAGTTATCACAGTAATAGGAAACAACAAAGATGTGAAATTTGCAAGTTTCCAAAGAGATGAATTGTATAAAAAGTAAAATTTAGACAGTTTATGTCCATTGAGCCACAAAGTGGATAGATACAGAGCAGAGTAAACAATCTGTCCTGTTGCTGGATTTCCCATGTCATGGGAGGGTGTTGTATAAATGGAGGAAATTAAACAATTGTTGGAAATAAACAGAAAGGATATTTAGGAATTAATGCAACTTAATATGAAAGAGTCACTGGGCTCTACTGAAAGTACTGAAGGAAACGAGAGTGGAATTTGGAGGCTGTAGTCATGATTTCTCAGTCCTTCTTCACATATAATTCTGTTTTTAGTGCAGAGAGTGACTGATGTCACTGTATAATAACAGGGAGGTCAGGTGTCTAACTGCAGCTGACCATCCAATGTTCATTTGGTCTCAAAGCGGAATCTTCGGTTTCTTTGGTGAAGTGTGAGTTTTGGTGGGTTTCATGGAGGGTTTCTCTCTGTGTGAGGCCTGGCCAGAGGTTTTGTTGGACCTTGACTTGCTGCAGGGATAAAACATATTCTCGCCAAATTTCAGGTCACACTAAAATGGAGAGAATGTGAGGTGCAGTGAAGTAAGGAATTTACACTGGATAGGTTTGGCAAATGGACCCCAATTTTGCAGATGGAGTTTAATGTGAATAAGTGTGAGTTTATCCATTCTGCCTGGAAGAATAGAAAGGCAACTCATTGCAATCACACAGAAGGTGGTGCACGTGTATGGAATGAGCTGCCAGAGGACATGATAGAGGCTGGTACAATTACAGCATTTTAAAGACATCTGGATGGGTATATGAATAGGTAGAGTTTAGAGGGATATGGAGCAAATGCTGGGAAATGGGACTAGATTGATTTAGAATAACTGGTCAGCATGGACGAGTTGGACCGAAGGACCTCTTTCCACGCTGTACTTCTTCATGACTCTATAACTCCATCAGCCAGATTCATTGAGTGTCAATGTCAACTCAAGCATCATGCTCCTTGTTGTGTGGGGAAACCTTTCGAGCTGATTCCCATTTAAAAAAAGCAACCAAGATCAACTGAAATTGCGAGAAGCTTCAGATTGCTTTAATGCAGAGGGATATTGGTTTCCTCGTGCAGGAACTGCAGGAAACCAGCCTGTAGATTCAGCAGGGAGTAAGGAGGCCTCATGGAATTTCAGCATTTATTGTTGAAGGAATAGAGTGAAAGAGTAGGGAAATATTTCAGCACTTGTCCAAGGCATTAGTGAGACTGTGCTTGATATTGTCCACTGTTTAGGGCTGGTAACTTGAGAGATTTGATTTGATTTATTCTTGTCCCCTGTCGCTAAGTACAGTGTAAATGTGCAGAGGGAGCATCACATGCAAAGACCATCAAACAGGGCAAAGGATACAAAGACATGCTGCCAAGAGGGTGCACAGAAAAGCAATATTCAATCGGAAATGAGCCAGGTCCATTCAGAAGAATAACAGCAGGGAGGAAGCTGTTCTTCAACCTGTCAGTGCGTGTGTTTAAGCTTCTGTATCTTCTACCTGACCGAAGAGGTTGGAAGAGATTTTCATTGGGGTGGGAGGGGTCTCTGATGATGAGCGATCGAGAAGTGGTGGTGAATAGTGGACTTCAATCAGCGATGAGGAGAAATGACCTTGCTCAAAGTGTCGTGATTCTGCTAAATCACTTCCCCAAAGTAGGGTGGATGTTGGGAAATTGAGTAAATTTGACGAAGAGATAGACAGCTTTTTAATTAATAATGGGTTAAAGGGGAGCTGGCAGGAAAGTGGAGTTAGAGACCGAGATGTGATGCCAGTTGTGTGGAATGCCCTGCCAGTGGCAGTCTGGTCAGACACATTAGGGACATTTAAGTGACTCTTGGACAGGTACATGGAGGATAGTTAGATTGATCTTAGAGCTGGATAAAAGGCTGGCACAACATCAAGGGCCGAAAGACATGTACTGTGCTGTACTATTCTACATTCTATATTCAGCCTTGCTGATGTTAAATATGTCGATTTGAGGGACTGAATGGCCTTCTCTTGCTCCAGCACTTCCAGTCTAACTAAACGTACCTAATTATGCTTCCCTCATCCAATTTTAGACCATCGACCTGGGAGAATTTGCCATTCATTGGACATCCACTGCAAGAGGGGCATTCTTGGACTTTGTCATCTTTAACAGGTCGCTCTGCACCCAGACACACACTTGCAATTTGTCATTCCCCTTCACAGACGCTGTAATGGCCTAGCAGCCACTATGTTCATGGGACAGGACTAACAAAGAGGAATCCTCCCTTACAGAGGCGAAAGTGAGGACTGCAGATGCTTGAGATCTGAGTTGAGACTTTGGAGCTGGAAAAGCACAGCAGATCAGGCAGCATCTGAGGAGCAGGAGAATCAAAGTTTTGAGCATAAGCCCTTCATCAGGAATCCTGCTGTGCTTTTCCAGCATCACACTCTCCACTCCTTCACACATACACACATACACACACAGTCTCATTCTCTCACCTTATTCGCTGTTTAACCACCAGGCCCCATAGTTATCTAACCTACATTACATTAGACCTTGCTGCTTTTAAACATTGCTACGGTCCCCAGTGCTCACCCCGACCCTGGAAGTTTGACATTGATCCAGAGCTGGAGAAATCGGGCTTGACAGAGAATTAGCCACAATAAATAAGATGGATGCTAGAGCTATTGAATACAGAGAACCTGCTCTTCACTTCTCACTGAGTTTCCGGATTTATTCTCGTCCATGTGCCTTTACAGCAGTTAAACTGAACAGCTCCATTAAGCATGAAACTTACTTTACACTTTGGATTTCCCCGAATCCCAGCCACACCAAACTAGTCCAGCAGTATTCTTCTAGAACCTTCCTGAACAACCCACCTATACAGAATATGTAGTTTCCTGCTGTGGTGTTATCCACAATGCCATTGGACGAGGGGAATTCCAGGATTTTGACCAAGTGACAGAGAAGGAGCAGTGTTATATTTCCAAGTCAGGATAGTGAGGGGGCTCGGTGATAGGAACATTCCCCTGTGCACCTATTTCACTGACAATGACATTTGAATCTTGTGATTTTTTTAAACTCTAAACATTACATCTATGTAAATTGCTAAAATGTATGCATGAAATGTGTGAAACAGCCATGCATTTCACTATATGCTGTAATTTGTGTTTGAAAATGTATTCAGTAATTTAACATTGATTATCTTGTTTTTGCTTCATTACTAGTTTAATAAAATCCTTGCTGTTTTATCAGTGTTCTGCTTATGTCTGTTCATTGCCTTTGGTACTGGAACAGAAATCAAGAGGCTCATGGTCACACCCTCCGAAACTTGCACGTCGTGCCTGATAACAGCAAGTGGGTGAGGTGGGAAAGTTGAATAAGTCTCAGTCCGGCATCTTGAATGTTTTCCTATAGCCCATTTTGTACAGTGATTGTGAATAAATCACCACAAGTTCCCTTTAAATTGGCTATTTATTAATTAATCTGGCAGACAATCCAGGGCTGAAATAATGATTCATACTTTATTACATGGAGCAATCAAAATACATCCTCTCAAGTAATTAAGTTAATCTCAGAGCTCAACTTGGCTCTGACCTGATGAGTGTTGGAATTCAGTTACAGTGCCTGTCTCTGTAAGTATCCACGCTCTGAATCTTGTGCAGTGTTATTCTTTAAAGTTCTGCTGCTGTAGATTCCCAGAGTTGGATTCATCCACAGGTTTCTCTCACTCAAGCATGTGACCCCTTGGATCCATCCTATCCGAAGACGCTGAGAGGTTGATCCTTCCCACTCTGGGAGTGGATTCCACAGATAGTGCGGGTGGGAAGGATATCGTGGAATACCATCCCCAGGGACAAATGTGTGAGATCTTTTATGTATGCCCAGTCGGTCTGTGCCAGCGTAAACTGCCCTCGAAGTAGCTGTGGTGGGGTTGACACTGTCACACACCTCCTGCTGGGATGTGCCTTTGCAAAGGAAGCCTGGAGGAAGATGCAGTGGTGTGTGTCGAGGGTTGTCCTGAGCAGCTCCTTGATGTGGGACTCCACGCCCTACAGTCTGTTCCCCGGGACGCACACTGCCACACACACTGACTGTGCCTGGAGGACCATTAGTCCAGTGAAAAACGCTCATTGGTCTGCCCAAACCTTTTTGGTCTTTCAGAACAATGGGGTTGGCCCTGACTGAGTGTTAAAGACTGGCACAATCCAAGGTCCATGACTACATGCTGAGGGATGCACTGAAGACCACTGTCTTTCTGCTGAAGGTAAATGGGCATCTATTCAGTAACCGGACTCTCCCAGTCCCCCAGTGTATGTAAATATTAGTGTTGTAGGTGGAAGAGAGGTCGTTGGTTTTTCAGACAGAGTCAGAGTCCAATGTTTTGTTTATTTACTTGAAATATAACTGTATAGAACCGAATTCTGGCGATGGCCTCAGACAGGATTTTGTAGTCTTCATTCAGCAAGAATATTGTGAGAATGTGGATGGACAAAGACTTTTTATGAATAAAGATTTGAGATAAAATCCGGTCCTTGAGTGGAGCTGACAGGCAGTGTGGGTGTGTCGGGCATTATGGAACAGTCAACCCGAACATGAAATTCCTGTGGCATTTTATTGCTCCTTCCTCATCCAACCAAAGAGAGAGGATAAGTAAGGTTCAGATGAGACAGAACATCGAGAGAGGACGGTTGGCAGCGAGAGTTCCAGTGAGTAAAGGAGCACGAGCGGAAATTACTCCTGGAAACTGTTGTTGGTGAGTAGCAGCTGAGATTTGAGAAATAGTTATTGGAGCAGAGCTCACCAGCAGCTTCAGTGTAGTATTAAAAGTGTAGTATTTGAAATTGTAAGGATAAATAACGTTAAAGAGGTAAGGCACGGTAGGAGATCTCCAAGTGATTGTCTGCTCCTCTTGCTCGATGTGGGAAGGTGGGCACATTCCCAGTGCCTGGGAATTACATGGGGAGAGGAAGTTGCTCCATCTACAGATCCTGGGATCCTGAGTTTCGGAGTTGGAGCGGGGACACTGTGGAGCTTCCATGGGACAGGCTGTCGTGGTTCGCATATTTAGGGATGTGGTCACACCAGGGGCACACAGTCCACAGGCAGGAAAGGAATGGGTGACCACCAGGCAGAGCAGGAGGGCTAACCAGGCAGTGCAAGAATTTTCATGTGGCTATTCCCCTGCAAAACAGATTAACATTAGACAGAGTATTGAGTACAGGAGTTGGGAGGTCATGTTGCGGCAGTACAAGACATTGGTTAGGCCACTTTTGGAATATTGTGTGCAATTCTGGTCTCCTTCTTATCGGAAGGATGTTGTGAAACTTGAAAGGGATCAGAAAGTGTTTACAAGGATGTTGCCAGGATTGGAGGTTTTGAGTTATAAGGAGTAGTTGAATAGGTTGAGGTTGTTTTCCCTGGAGTATTGGAGGCTGAGGGGTGACACGATGGAGGTTTATAAAATCAATAGGAGCATGGATAGGGTAAATAGACAAAGTCTTTTCCTGGGGTGGGGGAATCCAGAACTAGAGGTTTAGGTGAGAGGGGAAAGATATAAAAGAGACCCAAGGGGCAACGTTTTCATGCAGAGAGTGGTACATGTATGGAACATATTGCCAGAGGAAGTGGTGGAGGCAGGTACAATTGCAATATTTAAATGGCATCTGGATGTGTGTATGAACAGGAAGGGTTTGGAGGGATATGGGCCGGGTGCTGGCAGGTTGGTCTAGATTGAGTTGGGATAGATGGTTTTCATGGATGAGTTGGACTGAAGGGTTTGTTTACATGCTGCACATCTCTATGATTCTCTGACTCTATGATCTTTTTGGGAACTGTTGAGAGAAATGGTCTTTCAAGGGATAACAGCAACAGCCAAATTCATGCCACTGTGATTGGCTCTGCTACAGAGGGAGGGCGAGCTAGTCATAGAAATGCTGTACAGGGAACTCATCAGTAAGAGGAATAGATAGATGTTTCCGTGGCCGAGTCCAGGGTGGTGTGCTGCCCCCTGGTGCTCGGGTCCTGGATGTCTTGGAGCAGGTCCACAACATTCTGCAGGGGGAGGGTGAACAGCCAGTGGTCATGGCACCTATTGATACTAACAACAGGGAACAAAAAGGGATGAGGTCCTGAGAGCAGAACATAGAGAACTAGGAAGAAAGTTAAAAGGCAGGACCTCAAAGGTTGTTACCTCAGGATTCTGACCATTGCCATGAACACGTGGCTGACGGAGGTGGGAGGGGGAGGGTTTCAGGCTCATTGGGCACTGGGACTAGCTCCAGTGGGAGGTGGGGCCTGTACAAACTGGAGGGGTTGCGCTTGGGCAGGGCTGGGACTGATATCCTTGGGGGGGTGGGGCGGGGGGGAGGGTGTACTTCATAGAGTGTTTGGGGAGGGTTTAAACTAGTGTGGCAGAGGGAGGGGAACATGAGGACCAGGCCAATAGATGCAGAAGTTGAGGGAGAGGTAAGAACCAAGGCTAACATTACGAGAACAAAGAGCTAAGAAAATTACAGCACAGGAACACGCCCTTCGGCCCACCTAGCCTATCCCAATCCAGATGCTCTATGTAAACCAGTCACCTATTTTCTAAGGATCCGTAACCCTATGCGCCCTGCCCATTCATGTATCTGTCTGAATAGTTCTTCAATGATGCTATCATGCCCACCAATGCCACCTCCGCTGGCAATGTGTTTCAAGCACCCACCACCTCCTTGAAACTTTTCCCCTCTCAACTTGAACTCGTGACCCACAGTAATTGAGTTCCCCCACTCTGGGAACTCTGCTGTTCGTGACCGATAGAAATGATTTGGAGGAAACGTAGCTGGTCTGATTAGTGAGTTTGTGGATGATAGAAAGATTGGTGGAGTTGTGGATCGCGAGGAGGACTGTCAGAGGATTCCGCAGGATATGGATCAGTTGGAGGTATGGACAGAAAAATTGCAGATGGAGTTTAATCCCAACAAATGTGAAGTGATGTATTTTGGTAGTTCAAAGTCAGGTGGAAATGATACAGTGAATGGCAGGACCCTTCGGAGGGATCTGGATGTACAGGCCCGCAGATCATTGAAGGTGGCCGTGCAGCTCGATAAGGCAGTAACAAAGGCCAATGACATGCTGACCTTCACTGGAAGGGACACTGAGAATAAGGATAGGCAAGTTATGCTGCAGCTTTACAGAACTTTAGTTAGTCTATACTTGGAATACTGCGTACAATTCTGCTCACCACACTCCCAGAAGGAAGTTGATGCTTTGGAGAGGGTCCAGAAAATGTTGACCAGGATGTTGCCTGGTATGGTGGGTGGGGGGGCGGGGGTAGGGGAGGAACGGGGGTTTAGCTAAGAAGACGGCTGGATAGACTAGGTTAGTTTTCACTGGAACGCAGGAGTTTGAGGATTGACCTTATAGAAGTTTATAAGATTGTGAATGGCACAGATAGAGTGGAATGTATGAGGCGTTTTCCCAGGGTGGAGGGATAGTTACAAGGGGGGACAGGTTCAAGGCGTGAGGGGAAATGTTTAAAAGATTTGTGAGAGGCAGGTTTTTGCCACAAAGGGTGGTCAGTGCTTGGAACGTGCTGCCAGAGGAGGTGGTGGAAGCAGATACAATAGCAGCATTTAAGAGACACCGATACAGATCCATGAATAGATTAGATTACTTACAGTGTGGAAACAGGCCCTTTAGCCCAACAAGTCCACACCTACCCTCCGAAGAGCAAACTACCCAGACACATTCCCCGAATTTACCCCCTCATTTTAGCATGGCCAACTCACCTAATCTGCACATCTTTGGACTATGGGAGGAAACTGGAGCTCCCGGAGGAAACCAACGCAGCCACAGGGAGAATGTGCAAACACCACAGCAGACAGTTACCTGAGGTGGGAATTGAACCCGTGCCTCTAGTGATGTGAGGCTGCAGTGCTCACCACTGTGCCACCGTGCCACCCAAATAGGAAGGGAATAAAGGGATACGGATCCTGTATGTGAGGATCGGTTCAGAATGGAAGGACAAAATCTGGAGTTCTCTCCTCTGGAGCTTGTCTTTCTATCAGGAGGAGCTCTCCTGCTCCCTGTTCCATTCAGAGTGAGCTATCTGTTAGAAACAGCCTGACCAGGATTGAACCACCATCCTTCAGGAGAGTGCGGACCCTCTTGATGACATTTGTCATGAGGCAGCAGGTTATCAAGTCATGTGACCTCCCCTTGCCAAGGGGACAGCTTGTTCATGTTGCTTTGGCTCATTCTTATTTAAATTAGAATCATCGACTCCTGACAGTGTGGAAACAGGCGATTTGGCTCAACAATTCCACACTGACCCTCCAAAGTGTAACTCACCCAGACCTATTGCCCTCCCCACTACTCTACGTTTCCCCCTAATTAATGCACCTCACCTACACACCCCTGAATACAATGAACAATTTAGCATGGCCAATTCACCCGAAACTGTACATCCCTGGACTGTGAGAAGAAACCGGTGCACCCGCAGAAAACACACGCAGACACGAGGAGAATATGCAAAGTCAACACAGACAGTCGCCTGAGGCTGGAATCGAAACTGGGTCCCGGGCACGATGATGCAGCACTGCTAACCACTGAGACACCATGTCGTCTGCATGTTGCTTTTAATTCCTCTATAATCGTTTCTTCTTGTCCCTTTCATCTTTGGAAACAATTTATTCCACAAAGAGTTGTTGGTGATTCTTTCAATCTATGAAGTTCTGAAAGTTGTGAAGTTGACACTGTCACACAGATGTGGCAGGGTTGGCCCTGTGATATGGCACACCATCCCCTCCATCAGGCTGAAGGGTGTGCAGGCCTCATGCCTGGTCAACTCTGTTCCTGTCTGATGTGAATAGCTTTGAGCAGTAAGGTCGAGGACAAATTGTCAGTGATGGTGCTGTTCAGTGTCGGGCTGATGGACCTGCCATCGCTGGTGGGGAATGGGGGCAGACCACATGAGCAGAGTGAGAGGTTGGCGGGTGGGTATTTGGGAGACACTGACTTCTGAAGTTTCATTCATCTACTGTGAGCGTTTCTATGGGGTCATTACCCTTTCGGTTTCCTTCCCCTCCCTTCCTTTCCCTTCCCTTCCCTTCTCTTCCCTTCCCTTCCCTTCCCTTCCCTTCTCTTCCCTTCCCTTTCCTTCCCCTTCTCTTCCCTTCCTTTCCCTTCCCAGCCCCTCTCTTCCCTTTTCCTTTCCCTTTAAAACGTACCCTCGCACGTTCAACAGCTCTGAGGTTAAGATCCTAACCTGTCAACATCCTCTTGTGATTCTGCCTGTTCTGTAATGAACTGTCCAGTTGTGCATTTAGCCTTTTGAAGAGGAGGAGCAGATAGTTATCTCTCCCACTACTTCAAACGGTTTCAATGTATTTTTCTCTGGAAGCTCTGTTGGTGTATCTGCGCTGGAACTCCACACAGATATAGCTCAGCAGGAGATATTGACAGACAGCAAGGGGATTGGTAGCTTGTTTTGATGGACAATTTAAAGAGAAGTCGAAGTTTTTCGAAGAGACCTTTGAATGACTACTTGCTTACTTTGAGAATCTCATGAGTAACTCTAAGCCTTATTATAGAGCTCATGGATTCTGTCCAGAGTGGATACTGGGTGAGTGGACACAGTGTGGCCATGGGGAACATGAGGGAGCAGGGGAGGTAAGGAAGGTACACGGGAATCATGGCAGAGTGAGGAAGGGCCAGAGGCTCAGGAACGAGGGGGACCGCACCTCACACTCAATTACAATGTCCCAGTGAATGAGGGAGGGTCTGCTGGCCTTGGCATCTGCCCACTTCCATTCCTGCCCCGAACCTGTTTCCACAGATCCTGGTGCCACCCCTTTCTCAAAGTGAGAGCAGCATGGGTGAGCACTGCCAGGCAGGAAGCAGAGTTGCAGTGCTGGGCTCCACATCACAATTACTGCCTGAAGGTGAAAATCTTGATCAGTTCGTTCTGTTTTAAGGACAACATTTCAAGAGTCTTGTTCTTGAACCATACTCCTCAAAGCTGTCAACGTAGCGAAATGGCAAATTGTCGATGTGTTTAGCAGGACTGACTCCAAATCCACATGATGCCCTGACCTTATTTAAGAAAACGTTGGGATTCCACTGATTGGTGTGTTATTTCTAACTAGTTATAGTGAAGTTGGGAAATAAGCATCACCTGAATGAATCGTCTTTATCGACCATACTTATTGGACCTAATATCAGTCCGGAGAGCACTTGCTAATGGGCTCCTGAAGATTGTGACAATCTAAAGAGATATCTGTCTAAAATCCCGAGCAAGGGAGAGGAATGCCTGATTCATTTACCAAGGTGACTCCAGACATTGACCAGCTCCCCACACCAGCACAAAAGCAAAATGTTGAAATAGCTTTCTGCTGATCAGGCATAATTTTTGTTTGTGTTTTATTTTAGAACAACAGAAAAAGGAACTGCGAGGAACATTTCTCTCAGTTCTTCAAACGGGGGTTCACTTGATAACAAAGTTCCTCCAGCTGTGCAATGGATCCAACTGATGGATACGAACATCTCACTGCTGGCCATCTTGATCAACTGAGAAAAGGCAGAGGAGATCAGGAACTGGCAGGTACTGCGCAAAGGTCATTCCTGTGTCGTTTATTCAGTTTGAGTAAATCTAGAGTTCATTATCATATGCCAATCAATTAACATATTGTCTAGCTATCACCCATTGTTACAGCTAACCTGAGAATGCAATTTTTAAAAAAAGGTTTTGTGATTTACACATGAAAGAAGTGAAACTATCACTGTATTCTAACAGATGAAAGGCTTAACAATCAATTTTTCAATGTATAATTTCAGTTACATCACACTGTAAATTTTTGCGTAAATTCTGTGTTAGGATTGAGCCCTCCACTATCACCTGATGAAGGAGCGTCGCTCCGAAAGCTAGTGTGCTTCCAATTAAACCTGTTGGACTATAACCTGGTGTTGTGTGATTTTTAACAATCAATTAACAACAGTGAAAAAGATCCTTTCCCTCTCCTCGAGGTAACATCTTGTCAGGAAATGTCACTTCTCCAGGAGAACTGATGGATGATCAATGAGACAGAACAGGGGTCAGAAATCTCCTCTTCAATCTCTTTAATTGATAGTGTTACTCAGTCACATTGAAATCATTGAAATTTTATTTAAGATAAATTTGTTGGATGAGATTAATGAAGTTTTGAAAGAATGAGTTAATGTTGTGAGATGGATGTAACTGTATTGTATTCCATCAAACTATATCGATGACAAGGGCGAAGTGTGCTGATATTTCACTGTGTCATTTTCATCGCGTTCGATGGAAGGTTTCTCTTTCTGAGAACGAAGGGTTTCCTTGGGTTATTATCCCAAACCTGCCTCATTAGCGACTGACTCCATTCCTACAATGCTCCTGTTGTCCAATGCTCACCCAATCCGAGCACTTGCTTCAGCGGGAAGAGATCACCGCTGCCGAGATATCCCTGTGTACTTTGTCAGCCTTGGTGCTGGCACATCCTCAAGGGGGTGTTTCTCAGCTGGACACATACTGCCTGTCCCAGAGCTGCTTGTCCCAGAGCTGACTGTCCCACAGCTGACTGTCCCACAGCTGCCGGTCTCAGAGCTGCCTGTCCCACAGCTGCCTGTCCCACAGCTGCCTGTCTCACAGTTGCCACAGCTGCCAGTCCCACAGCTACCTGTCTCACAGCTGCCTGTACCACAGCTGCCTGTTCCAGAGCTGCCTGTCCCACAGCTGCCTGTCACACAGTTGCCTGTCACAGAGTTTCCTGTCCCACAGTTGCCTGTCTCACAGCTGCCTGTCCCACAGTTGCCTGTCCCAGAGTTTCCTGTCCCACAGCTGCCTGTCCCAGAGCTGCCTGTCCCACTGTTGCCTGTCCCACAGCTGCCTGTCCCAGAGTTTCCTGTCCCACAGTTGCCTGTCTCAGAGCTGCCTGTCCCAGAGCTGCCTATCCCACAGCTGCCTGTCCCAGAGCTGCCTACCCCATAGCTGCCTATCTCACTGTTGCCTGTCCCACAGCTGCCTGTTCCAGAACTGCCTAACCCACAGCTGCCTGCCCCAGAGCTGCCTGTCCCACAGCTGCCTGTCCCTGAGTTTCCTGTCCCAGAGCTGCCTGTTCCAGAGATGCCTGTTCCAGAGATGCTTGTCGCAGGGCTGCCTGTCCCACAGTTGCCTGTCCCACAGCTGCCTTTCCCAGAGCTGCCTGTCTCACAGCTGCCTTTCCCAGAGCTGCCTGTCTCAGAGCTGCCTGCTCCTTAGCTGCCTGTCCCAGGGCTGCCTGTCCCACAGCTGCCTGTCCCAGAGCTGCTTGTCGCAGGGCTGCCTGTCCCACAGCTGTCTGTCCCAGAGCTGCCTGTCCCACAGCTGCCTGTCTCACAGCTGCCTGTCCCACAGCTGCCTGTCCCACTGCTGCCTGTTCCAGAGCCGCCTGTTCCAGAGCTGCCTACACCACAGCTGCCTACACCACAGCTGCCTGTCACACAGTTGCCTGTCACAGAGTTTCCTGTCCCACAGCTGCCTGTCCCAGAGCTGCCTGTCCCACTGTTGCAAGTCCCACAGCTGCCTGTCCCAGAGTTTCCTGTCCCATAGTTGCCTGTCCCACAGCTGCCTGTCCCACAGCTGCCTGTCCCAGAGTTTCCTGTCACACAGTTGCCTGTCTCAGAGCTGCCTGTCCCAGAGTTTCCTGTCCCAGAGCTGCCTGTCCCACAGCTGCCTGTCCCAGAGCTGCTTGTCGCAGGGCTGCCTGTCCCACAGCTGCCTGTCCCAGAGCTGCCTGTCTCAGAGCTGCCTGTTCCTTAGCTGCCTGTCCCAGAGCTGCATGTCCCACAGCTGCCTGTCCCAGAGCTGCCTATCTCAGAGCTGCCTGTCTCACAGCTGCCTGTCCCACAGCTTCATGTCCCTTAGCTGCCTGTCCCAGAGCTGCATGTCCCAGAGCTGCCTATTGCAGGGCTGCCTGTCCCACAGCTGCCTGTCCCAGAGCTGCCTGTCTCAGAGCTGCCTGTTCCTTAGCTGCCTGTCCCAGTGCTGCCTGTCCCTTAGCTGCCTGTCCCACAGCTGCCTGTCCCAGAGCTGCCTATCTCAGAGCTGCCTGTCCCAGAGATGCCTATCCAGAGCTGCCTGTTCCTTAGCTGCCTGTCCCAGAGCTGCCTGTTGTAGGGCTGCCTGTCCCTCAGGTGACTGTCCCAGAGCTACCTGTCCCACCTCATGACCTTTCCCTTGGTAAAGTTGGGGCCATGGGTGCCATGTTTTGCCTGAATGTCCTGGTGGATGAGGTGATACAGAGTCGGGTCTAGGACCCTAGACCATGCCAGTCTAGCCTGTAGGTGCCACCCAGGGCAGTGCAGTCCCAGCTGTTTGCAAGAACACCCAACTGTTTAGGAAGTCAGTCAATGGCCTTTTTCCCTGCCCCTGGGTTAGCATCACCACCTTCTCTCTGCTGCTTCTCTCTCTCTCTCTCTGTGAAAACTGGAACTGAACATTAAGGCTCTTGCTCTCCCACTCTCGCTATTGTCTGCAGCACCTTCTTGGGACTTTTCTTACCCATGCCAACCTCCTCCACTGTATGGCCAGGGCACTGCCGAATCACCCACTCACTGGAGACATCTCTCTAAATGTTCCCGATCTCCACCAGCCCTAACCACTGAGTCGGTCACATTTTCCCACAGTCGACCTTTGGCTGGGTCCCATTCCAGGAGAAAACAGCCTGTTCCTGAGCAGTGACGGACGAGACAGGGGACGGGTTGGTGATGAAAGGGGTTTCACATCACCTGTGATGGAGGAGTGCAGACCCTGACCACTCCAGGCAGCTCCCTGACTCTGCCCATGCCCCTGGGTTGATACCAGAGGCTGCCGCTGACTCTCTAAGTTGGTGACCTCGGTGGAAGACTGTAGTCCTTGTGGTGACTGGGCACTACCCTCCCCTGCTTTTGGCACAGAGCCATTCGGTTGAAGCACAAGCAGGCTTTCTGATAACTCAGCTGCTGGCACAGGGTGCAGTAGTGACGTTAATTTGGTACAGTGCAGCAACAGGCTCAGCCCTTTGCCTAGTCACTGCTAATAAACACGATAAGCTGCCTGGCGCTGTGGGCATACTGAAAGACAAGCGGGGAACGCAAGTTAGGGCAACCATTAGGAACACAGGCACGGGCACACAGACACGGGCACACAGACAAAGGACCACAGACACGGGAACACAGACAACAGCACACAGACACGGGCGCACAGACATGGGACAGAGACATGGGAACACAGACACGGGCACACAGACACGGGAACACAGATACCGGCACACAGACACAGGAACACAGACACGGGAACACAGATACCGGCACACAGACACAGGAACACAGACACGGGCACACAGACAACAGCACACAGACTCGGGCGCACAGACATGGGAGCAGAGACATGGGAGCAGAGACACGGGAGCACAGATAACGGCACACAGACACGGGAACACAGACATGGGAACACAGATACCGGCACTCAGACACGGGCACACAGACACAGGAACACAGAGACGGGAACACAGACATGGGAGCAGAGACATGGGAGCAGAGACACGGGAGCACAGATAACGGCACACAGACACGGGAACACAGACATGGGAACACAGATACTGGCACACAGACACGGGCACACAGACACGGGTCACAGACACGGGAACACAGACACGGGCACACGGATACCGGCACACAGACATGGGCACACAGACACGGGAATACAGACACAGGAACACAGACATGGTCACACAGACACAGGAACACAGACACAGGAACACAGACACGGGCACACAGACACAGGAACACAGACATGGGAACACAGACACGGGAACACAGACACGTGAACACAGACAACAGCACACAGACATGGGAACGCAGATACCGGCACAAAGACACAGGAACACACACAGGGGAACAAAGACATGGGCACACAGACACGGGAACACAGATACCGGCACACAGGCACAGGAACGCAGACATGGGAACACAGACACGGGAACACAGATACCAGCACACAGACAAAGGTAAACAGACACGGGAACACAGACATGGGCACACAGACAACAGCACACAGACACGGGAACACAGGCATGGGAGCAGAGACATGGGAACACAGACACGGGCACACAGACACGGGAACACAGACAACAGCACACAGACACGGGAACACAGATACCGGCACACAGACACAGGAACACAGACACGGGCACACAGACACGGGAACACAGATACCAGCACACAGACAAAGGTAAACAGACACGGGAACACAGACATGGGCACACAGACATGGTAACACAGATACCGGCACACAGACACGGGAACACAGACACGGGAACACAGACATGGGCACACAGACACAGGAACACAGACACAGGAACACAGACATGGGAACACAGATACCAGCACACAGACAAGGGAACAGAGACAACAGCACACAGACACGGGCGCACAGACACGGGAGCAGAGACATGGGCACACAGACATGGGCACACAGACACGGGAACACAGACAAGGGAAGACAGACATGGGCACATGGACACAGGAACACAGACATGGGAACACAGACACGGGAACACAGACACGGGAACACAGACAACAATACACAGACACGGGAACACAGATACCGGCACAAAGACAAAGGAACACAGACACGGGAACACAGACATGGGCACACAGACACGGGAACACAGATACCGGCACACAGGCACAGGAACGCAGACATGGGAACACAGACATGGGAACACAGGCATGGGAGCAGAGACATGGGATCACTGACACGGGCACACAGACACGGGAACACAGATACCGGCACACAGACACAGGAACACAGACACGGGCACACAGACACGGGAACCCAGATACCAGCACACAGACAAAGGTAAACAGACACGGGAACACAGACATGGGCAGACAGACACGGGAACACAGATACCGGCACACAGACACGGGAACACAGATAGCGGCACACAGACAAAGGTAAACAGACACGGGAACACAGACATGGGCACACAGACACGGGAACACAGACACGGGCACACAGACATGGGAATACAGACACGGGAACACAGACATGGGCACACAGACACAGGAACACAGACACAGGAGCACAGACATGGGAACACAGATACCGGCACACAGACAAAGGTAAACAGACACGGGAACACAGACATGGGCACACAGACACGGGAACACAGACACGGGCACACAGACACGGGAACACAGACACGGGAACACAGACATGGGCACACAGACACAGGAACACAGACCACAGGAACACAGACACAGGAACACAGACACGGGTAAACAGACACGGGAACACAGACATGGGCACACAGACACGGGAACACAGATGCCGGCACACAGACACGGGAACACAGATGCCGGCACACAGACACGGGAACACAGACACGGGAACACAGGCACGGGCACACAGTCACAGGAACACAGACACGGGAACACACACATGGGCACACAAACACAGGAACACAGACACGGGAACACAGACAACAGCACACAGACACGGGCGCACAGACATGGGAGCAGAGACATGGGCACGCAGACACAGGAACACAGACACGGGAACACAGGCACGGGCACACAGACAGAGGAACACAGACATGGGAACACAGACAAGGGAACACAGGCATGGGAGCAGAGACATGGGATCACACACAGGGGAACACAGACACGGGAACACAGATACCGGCACACAGACACGGGAACACAGACACGGGAACACAGACATGGGCACACAGACACAGGAACACAGACACGGGCACACAGACACGGGCACACGGTTACCGACACACAGACACGGGCACAAAGACAAGGGAATACAGACATGGGAACACAGACATGGGCACACAGACACAGGAACACAGACACAGGAACACAGACACGGGATGACAGACACGGGCACACAGACACAGGAACACAGACACGGGACACAGACACGGGCACACAGACACAGGAACACAGACATGGGAACACAGACATGGGAACACAGACACGGGAACACAGGAATGGGAGCAGAGACATGGGAACACAGACATGGGAACACAGACACGGGAACACAGACACGGGAACACAGACACGGGCACACAGACACAGGAACACAGACATGGGAACACAGACAACAGCACACAGACACGGGCGCATAGACATGGGAGCCGAGACAGGGGCACACAGACACAGGAACACAGACACGGGGACACAGACACAGGAACACAGACACGGGAACACAGACACAGGAACACAGACACGGGAACACAGATACCGGCACACAGACACAGGAACACAGACACGGGAACACAGACATGGCCAGACAGACATGGGAACACAGATACCGGCACACAGACATGGGAACACAGATACCGGCACACAGACACAGGAACACAGACACGGGCACACAGACATGGGAACACAGACACGGGAACACAGACATGGGCACACAGACATGGGAACACAGATACCAGCACACAGACAAGGGAACACAGACAACAGCACACAGACACGGGCGCACAGACATGGAAGCAGAGACATGGGCACACAGACATGGGCACACAGGCACGGGAACACAGATACCGGCACACAGACACAGGAATACAGACATGGGCACACAGACACAGGAACACAGACACCGGCACACAGACACAGGAACACAGACACGGGAACACAGACACGGGCACACAGACACGGAAACACAGATACCGGCACACAGACACAGGAACACAGACACGGGAACACAGACATGGGCACACAGACGCAGCAACACAGACACAGGCACACAGACACAGGAACACAGACACGGGAACACAGACATGGGCACACTGACACAGGAACACAGACACGGGAACACAGACATGGGAACACAGATACCAGCACACAGACACGGGAACACAGACAACAGCACACAGACACGGGCGCACAGACATGGGAGCAGAGACATGGGAACACAGACACGGGCACAGAGACACGGGAACACAGATACCGGCACACAGACACGGGAACATAGACACGGGAACACAGATACCGGCACACAGACATGGGCACACAGACACGGGAATACAGACACAGGAACACAGACATGGTCACACAGACACAGGAACACAGACACAGGAACACAGACACGGGCACACAGACACAGGAACACAGACATGGGAACACAGACACGGGAACACAGACACGTGAACACAGACAACAGCACACAGACACGGGAACACAGATACCGGCACAAAGACACAGGAACACACACAGGGGAACACAGACATGGGCACACAGACACGGGAACACAGATACCGGCACACAGGCACAGGAACGCAGACATGGGAACACAGACACGGGAACACAGATAACAGCACACAGACAAAGGTAAACAGACACGGGAACACAGACATGGGCACACAGACATGGTAACACAGATACCGGCACACAGACACGGGAACACAGACATGGGCACACAGACACAGGAACACAGACACAGGAACACAGACATGGGCACACAGACAACAGCACACAGACACGGGAACACAGGCATGGGAGCAGAGACATGGGAACACAGACACGGGCACACAGACACGGGAACACAGACAACAGCACACAGACACGGGAACACAGATACCGGCACACAGACACGGGAACACAGACACGGGCACACAGACACGGGAACACAGATACCAGCACACAGACAAAGGTAAACAGACACGGGAACACAGACATGGGCACACAGACATGGTAACACAGATACCGGCACACAGACACGGGAACACAGACACGGGAACACAGACATGGGCACACAGACACAGGAACACAGACACAGGAACACAGACATGGGAACACAGATACCAGCACACAGACAAGGGAACAGAGACAACAGCACACAGACACGGGCGCACAGACACGGGAGCAGAGACATGGGCACACAGACATGGGCACACAGACACGGGAACACAGACAAGGGAAGACAGACATGGGCACATGGACACAGGAACACAGACATGGGAACACAGACACGGGAACACAGACACGGGAACACAGACAACAATACACAGACACGGGAACACAGATACCGGCACAAAGACAAAGGAACACAGACACGGGCACACAGACATGGGCACACAGACACGGGAACACAGATACCGGCACACAGGCACAGGAACGCAGACATGGGAACACAGACATGGGAACACAGGCATGGGAGCAGAGACATGGGATCACTGACACGGGCACACAGACACGGGAACACAGACAACAGCACACAGACACGGGAACACAGATACCGGCACACAGACACAGGAACACAGACACGGGCACACAGACACGGGAACCCAGATACCAGCACACAGACAAAGGTAAACAGACACGGGAACACAGACATGGGCAGACAGACACGGGAACACAGATACCAGCACACAGACACGGGAACACAGATAGCGGCACACAGACAAAGGTAAACAGACACGGGAACACAGACATGGGCACACAGACACGGGAAAACAGACACGGGCACACAGACATGGGAATACAGACACGGGAACACAGACATGGGCACACAGACACAGGAACACAGACACAGGAGCACAGACATGGGAACACAGATACCGGCACACAGACAAAGGTAAACAGACACGGGAACACAGACATGGGCACACAGACACGGGAACACAGACACGGGCACACAGACACGGGAACACAGACACGGGAACACAGACATGGGCACACAGACACAGGAACACAGACCACAGGAACACAGACACAGGAACACAGACACGGGTAAACAGACACGGGAACACAGACATGGGCACACAGACACGGGAACACAGATGCCGGCACACAGACACGGGAACACAGATGCCGGCACACAGACACGGGAACACAGACACGGGAACACAGGCACGGGCACACAGTCACAGGAACACAGACACGGGAACACACACATGGGCACACAAACACAGGAACACAGACACGGGAACATAGACAACAGCACACAGACACGGGCGCACAGACATGGGAGCAGAGACATGGGCACGCAGACACAGGAACACAGACACGGGAACACAGGCACGGGCACACAGACAGAGGAACACAGACATGGGAACACAGACAAGGGAACACAGGCATGGGAGCAGAGACATGGGATCACACACAGGGGAACACAGACACGGGAACACAGATACCGGCACACAGACACGGGAACACAGACACGGGAACACAGACATGGGCACACAGACACAGGAACACAGACACGGGCACACAGACACGGGCACACGGTTACCGACACACAGACACGGGCACAAAGACAAGGGAATACAGACATGGGAACACAGACATGGGCACACAGACACAGGAACACAGACACAGGAACACAGACACGGGATGACAGACACGGGCACACAGACACAGGAAGACAGACACGGGACACAGACACGGGCACACAGACACAGGAACACAGACATGGGAACACAGACATGGGAACACAGACACGGGAACACAGGAATGGGAGCAGAGACATGGGAACACAGACATGGGAACACAGACACGGGAACACAGACACGGGAACACAGACACGGGAACACAGACACGGGCACACAGACACAGGAACACAGACATGGGAACACAGACAACAGCACACAGACACGGGCGCATAGACATGGGAGCCGAGACAGGGGCACACAGACACAGGAACACAGACACGGGGACACAGACACAGGAACACAGACACGGGAACACAGACACAGGAACACAGACACGGGAACACAGATACCGGCACACAGACACAGGAACACAGACACGGGAACACAGACATGGCCAGACAGACATGGGAACACAGATACCGGCACACAGACATGGGAACACAGATACCGGCACACAGACACAGGAACACAGACACGGGCACACAGACATGGGAACACAGACACGGGAACACAGACATGGGCACACAGACATGGGAACACAGATACCAGCACACAGACAAGGGAACACAGACAACAGCACACAGACACGGGCGCACAGACATGGAAGCAGAGACATGGGCACACAGACATGGGCACACAGACACGGGAACACAGATACCGGCACACAGACACGGGAATACAGACATGGGCACACAGACACAGGAACACAGACACCGGCACACAGACACAGGAACACAGACACGGGAACACAGACACGGGCACACAGACACGGAAACACAGATACCGGCACACAGACACAGGAACACAGACACGGGAACACAGACATGGGCACACAGACGCAGCAACACAGACACAGGCACACAGACACAGGAACACAGACACGGGAACACAGACATGGGCACACTGACACAGGAACACAGACACGGGAACACAGACATGGGAACACAGATACCAGCACACAGACACGGGAACACAGACAACAGCACACAGACACGGGCGCACAGACATGGGAGCAGAGACATGGGAACACAGACACGGGCACAGAGACACGGGAACACAGATACCGGCACACAGACACGGGAACATAGACACGGGAACACAGATACCGGCACACAGACACGGGAACACAGACACGGGAACACAGAAATGGGCACACAGACACAGGAACACAGACACGTGCACACAGACACGGGAACACAGACACGGGCACACAGACATGGGCACACAGACACAGGAACACAGACACAGGAACACAGACACGGGCACACAGACACAGGAACACAGACACGGGAAAACAGACATGGGCACACAGACGCAGGAACACAGGCACGGGCACACAGACACAGGAACACAGACACAGGAACACAGACATGGGCACACTGACACAGGAACACAGACACGGGAACACAGACATGGGAACACAGATACCAGCACACAGACACGGGAACACAGACAACAGCACACAGATATGGGCGCACAGACATGGGAGCAGAGACATGGGCACACAGACACGGGCAGACAGACACGAGAGCACAGATACCGGCACACAGACACAGGAACAGAGACATGGGCGCACAGACATGGGCACACAGACACAGGAACACAGACACAGGAACACAGACACAGGAACACAGACATGGGCACACAGACACAGGAACACAGACACGGGAACACAGACATGGGAACACAGATACCGGCACACAGACACGTGCACACAGACACGGGTCACAGACACGGGAACACAGACACGGGCACACAGACACGGGAACACAGGCACGGGAAAACAGACACGGGCACAAAGACACGGGCACACGGTTACCGACACACAGACACGGGCACAAAGACAAGGGAATACAGACATGGGAACACAGACATGGGCACACAGACACAGGAACACAGACACAGGAACACAGACACGGGATGACAGACACGGGCACACAGACACAGGAACACAGACACGGGACACAGACACGGGCACACAGACACAGGAACACAGACATGGGAACACAGACATGGGAACACAGACACGGGAACACAGGAATGGGAGCAGAGACATGGGAACACAGACACGGGAACACAGACACGGGAACACAGACACGGGAACACAGACACGGGCACACAGACACGGGAACACAGACATGGGAACACAGACAACAGCACACGGACACGGGCGCATAGACATGGGAGCCGAGACAGGGGCACACAGACACAGGAACACAGACACGGGGACACAGACACAGGAACACAGACACGGGAACACAGATACCGGCACACAGACACAGGAACACAGACACGGGAACACAGACATGGCCAGACAGACATGGGAACACAGATACCGGCACACAGACATGGGAACACAGATACCGGCACACAGACACAGGAACACAGACACGGGCACACAGACATGGGAACACAGACACGGGAACACAGACATGGGCACACAGACATGGGAACACAGATACCAGCACACAGACAAGGGAACACAGACAACAGCACACAGACACGGGCGCACAGACATGGAAGCAGAGACATGGGCACACAGACATGGGCACACAGACACGGGAACACAGATACCGGCACACAGACACGGGAATACAGACATGGGCACACAGACACAGGAACACAGACACCGGCACACAGACACAGGAACACAGACACGGGAACACAGACACGGGCACACAGACACGGAAACACAGATACCGGCACACAGACACAGGAACACAGACACGGGAACACAGACATGGGCACACAGACGCAGCAACACAGACACAGGCACACAGACACAGGAACACAGACACGGGAACACAGACATGGGCACACTGACACAGGAACACAGACACGGGAACACAGACATGGGAACACAGATACCAGCACACAGACACGGGAACACAGACAACAGCACACAGACACGGGCGCACAGACATGGGAGCAGAGACATGGGAACACAGACACGGGCACAGAGACACGGGAACACAGATACCGGCACACAGACACGGGAACATAGACACGGGAACACAGATACCGGCACACAGACACGGGAACACAGACACGGGAACACAGATACCGGCACACAGACACGGGAACACAGACACGTGCACACAGACACAGATCACAGACACGGGAACACAGACACGGGCACACAGACACGGGAACACAGACACGGGCACACAGACATGGGCACACAGACACAGGAACACAGACACAGGAACACAGACACGGGCACACAGACACAGGAACACAGACACGGGAAAACAGACATGGGCACACAGACGCAGGAACACAGGCACGGGCACACAGACACAGGAACACAGACACAGGAACACAGACATGGGCACACTGGCACAGGAACACAGACACGGGAACACAGACATGGGAACACAGATACCAGCACACAGACACGGGAACACAGACAACAGCACACAGATATGGGCGCACAGACATGGGAGCAGAGACATGGGCACACAGACACGGGCAGACAGACACGAGAGCACAGATACCGGCACACAGACACAGGAACAGAGACATGGGCGCACAGACATGGGCACACAGACACAGGAACACAGACACAGGAACACAGACACAGGAACACAGACATGGGCACACAGACACAGGAACACAGACACGGGAACACAGACATGGGAACACAGATACCGGCACACAGACACGTGCACACAGACACGGGTCACAGACACGGGAACACAGACACGGGCACACAGACACGGGAACACAGGCACGGGAAAACAGACACGGGCACACAGACACAGGAACACAGACACAGGAACACAGACACGGGCACACAGACACAGGAACACAGACACGGGAAAACAGACACGGGCACACAGACACAGGAACACAGACATGGGAACACAGACATGGGAACACAGACATGGGAGCAGAGACATGGGAACACAGACACGGGAACACAGACACGGGAACACAGACAACAGCACACAGACACGGGAACACAGATACCGGCACACAGACACAGAAACACAGACACGGGAACACAGACATGGGCACACAGACACGGGAACACAGATACCGGCACACAGACACAGGAACGCAGACATGGGCACACAGACATGGGAACACAGGCATGGGAGCAGAGACATGGGAACACAGACATGGGCACACAGACACGGGAACACAGACAACAGCACACAGACACGGGAACACAGATACCGGCACACAGACACAGGAACACAGACACGGGAACGCAGACATGGGCACACAGACACGGGAACACAGATACCAGCACACAGACAAAGGTAAACAGACACGGGAACTCAGACATGGGCACACAGACACGGGAACACAGATACCGGCACACAGACACAGGAACACAGACACAGGAACACAGACACAGGAACACAGACACGGGCACACAGACACAGGAACACAGACACGGGAACACAGACATGGGCACACAGACGCAGCAACACAGACACAGGCACACAGACACAGGAACACAGACACGGGAACACAGACATGGGCACACTGACACAGGAACACAGACACGGGAACACAGACATGGGAACACAGATACCAGCACACAGACACGGGAACACAGACAACAGCACACAGACACGGGCGCACAGACATGGGAGCAGAGACATGGGAACACAGACACGGGCACAGAGACACGGGAACACAGATACCGGCACACAGACACGGGAACATAGACACGGGAACACAGATACCGGCACACAGACACGGGAACACAGACACGGGAACACAGAAATGGGCACACAGACACAGGAACACAGACACGTGCACACAGACACGGGAACACAGACACGGGCACACAGACATGGGCACACAGACACAGGAACACAGGCACAGGAACACAGACACGGGCACACAGACACAGGAACACAGACACGGGAAAACAGACATGGGCACACAGACGCAGGAACACAGGCACGGGCACACAGACACAGGAACACAGACACAGGAACACAGACATGGGCACACTGACACAGGAACACAGACACGGGAACACAGACATGGGAACACAGATACCAGCACACAGACACGGGAACACAGACAACAGCACACAGATATGGGCGCACAGACATGGGAGCAGAGACATGGGCACACAGACACGGGCAGACAGACACGAGAGCACAGATACCGGCACACAGACACAGGAACAGAGACATGGGCGCACAGACATGGGCACACAGACACAGGAACACAGACACAGGAACACAGACACAGGAACACAGACATGGGCACACAGACACAGGAACACAGACACGGGAACACAGACATGGGAACACAGATACCGGCACACAGACACGTGCACACAGACACGGGTCACAGACACGGGAACACAGACACGGGCACACAGACACGGGAACACAGGCACGGGAAAACAGACACGGGCACACAGACACGGGCACACGGTTACCGACACACAGACACGGGCACAAAGACAAGGGAATACAGACATGGGAACACAGACATGGGCACACAGACACAGGAACACAGACACAGGAACACAGACACGGGATGACAGACACGGGCACACAGACACAGGAACACAGACACGGGACACAGACACGGGCACACAGACACAGGAACACAGACATGGGAACACAGACATGGGAACACAGACACGGGAACACAGGAATGGGAGCAGAGACATGGGAACACAGACACGGGAACACAGACACGGGAACACAGACACGGGAACACAGACACGGGCACACAGACACGGGAACACAGACATGGGAACACAGACAACAGCACACGGACACGGGCGCATAGACATGGGAGCCGAGACAGGGGCACACAGACACAGGAACACAGACACGGGGACACAGACACAGGAACACAGACACGGGAACACAGATACCGGCACACAGACACAGGAACACAGACACGGGAACACAGACATGGCCAGACAGACATGGGAACACAGATACCGGCACACAGACATGGGAACACAGATACCGGCACACAGACACAGGAACACAGACACGGGCACACAGACATGGGAACACAGACACGGGAACACAGACATGGGCACACAGACATGGGAACACAGATACCAGCACACAGACAAGGGAACACAGACAACAGCACACAGACACGGGCGCACAGACATGGAAGCAGAGACATGGGCACACAGACATGGGCACACAGACACGGGAACACAGATACCGGCACACAGACACGGGAATACAGACATGGGCACACAGACACAGGAACACAGACACCGGCACACAGACACAGGAACACAGACACGGGAACACAGACACGGGCACACAGACACGGAAACACAGATACCGGCACACAGACACAGGAACACAGACACGGGAACACAGACATGGGCACACAGACGCAGCAACACAGACACAGGCACACAGACACAGGAACACAGACACGGGAACACAGACATGGGCACACTGACACAGGAACACAGACACGGGAACACAGACATGGGAACACAGATACCAGCACACAGACACGGGAACACAGACAACAGCACACAGACACGGGCGCACAGACATGGGAGCAGAGACATGGGAACACAGACACGGGCACAGAGACACGGGAACACAGATACCGGCACACAGACACGGGAACATAGACACGGGAACACAGATACCGGCACACAGACACGGGAACACAGATACCGGCACACAGACACGGGAACACAGACACGTGCACACAGACACAGATCACAGACACGGGAACACAGACACGGGCACACAGACACGGGAACACAGACACGGGCACACAGACATGGGCACACAGACACAGGAACACAGACACAGGAACACAGACACGGGCACACAGACACAGGAACACAGACACGGGAAAACAGACATGGGCACACAGACGCAGGAACACAGGCACGGGCACACAGACACAGGAACACAGACACAGGAACACAGACATGGGCACACTGGCACAGGAACACAGACACGGGAACACAGACATGGGAACACAGATACCAGCACACAGACACGGGAACACAGACAACAGCACACAGATATGGGCGCACAGACATGGGAGCAGAGACATGGGCACACAGACACGGGCAGACAGACACGAGAGCACAGATACCGGCACACAGACACAGGAACAGAGACATGGGCGCACAGACATGGGCACACAGACACAGGAACACAGACACAGGAACACAGACACAGGAACACAGACATGGGCACACAGACACAGGAACACAGACACGGGAACACAGACATGGGAACACAGATACCGGCACACAGACACGTGCACACAGACACGGGTCACAGACACGGGAACACAGACACGGGCACACAGACACGGGAACACAGGCACGGGAAAACAGACACGGGCACACAGACACAGGAACACAGACACAGGAACACAGACACGGGCACACAGACACAGGAACACAGACACGGGAAAACAGACACGGGCACACAGACACAGGAACACAGACATGGGAACACAGACATGGGAACACAGACATGGGAGCAGAGACATGGGAACACAGACACGGGAACACAGACACGGGAACACAGACAACAGCACACAGACACGGGAACACAGATACCGGCACACAGACACAGAAACACAGACACGGGAACACAGACATGGGCACACAGACACGGGAACACAGATACCGGCACACAGACACAGGAACGCAGACATGGGCACACAGACATGGGAACACAGGCATGGGAGCAGAGACATGGGAACACAGACATGGGCACACAGACACGGGAACACAGACAACAGCACACAGACACGGGAACACAGATACCGGCACACAGACACAGGAACACAGACACGGGAACGCAGACATGGGCACACAGACACGGGAACACAGATACCAGCACACAGACAAAGGTAAACAGACACGGGAACTCAGACATGGGCACACAGACACGGGAACACAGATACCGGCACACAGACACAGGAACACAGACACAGGAACACAGACACAGGAACACAGACACGGGCACACAGACACAGGAACACAGACACGGGAACACAGACATGGGCACACAGACGCAGCAACACAGACACAGGCACACAGACACAGGAACACAGACACGGGAACACAGACATGGGCACACTGACACAGGAACACAGACACGGGAACACAGACATGGGAACACAGATACCAGCACACAGACACGGGAACACAGACAACAGCACACAGACACGGGCGCACAGACATGGGAGCAGAGACATGGGAACACAGACACGGGCACAGAGACACGGGAACACAGATACCGGCACACAGACACGGGAACATAGACACGGGAACACAGATACCGGCACACAGACACGGGAACACAGACACGGGAACACAGAAATGGGCACACAGACACAGGAACACAGACACGTGCACACAGACACGGGAACACAGACACGGGCACACAGACATGGGCACACAGACACAGGAACACAGGCACAGGAACACAGACACGGGCACACAGACACAGGAACACAGACACGGGAAAACAGACATGGGCACACAGACGCAGGAACACAGGCACGGGCACACAGACACAGGAACACAGACACAGGAACACAGACATGGGCACACTGACACAGGAACACAGACACGGGAACACAGACATGGGAACACAGATACCAGCACACAGACACGGGAACACAGACAACAGCACACAGATATGGGCGCACAGACATGGGAGCAGAGACATGGGCACACAGACACGGGCAGACAGACACGAGAGCACAGATACCGGCACACAGACACAGGAACAGAGACATGGGCGCACAGACATGGGCACACAGACACAGGAACACAGACACGGGAACACAGACACAGGAACACAGACATGGGCACACAGACACAGGAACACAGACACGGGAACACAGACATGGGAACACAGATACCGGCACACAGACACGTGCACACAGACACGGGTCACAGACACGGGAACACAGACACGGGCACACAGACACGGGAACACAGGCACGGGAAAACAGACACGGGCACACAGACACGGGCACACGGTTACCGACACACAGACACGGGCACAAAGACAAGGGAATACAGACATGGGAACACAGACATGGGCACACAGACACAGGAACACAGACACAGGAACACAGACACGGGATGACAGACACGGGCACACAGACACAGGAACACAGACACGGGACACAGACACGGGCACACAGACACAGGAACACAGACATGGGAACACAGACATGGGAACACAGACACGGGAACACAGGAATGGGAGCAGAGACATGGGAACACAGACACGGGAACACAGACACGGGAACACAGACACGGGAACACAGACACGGGCACACAGACACGGGAACACAGACATGGGAACACAGACAACAGCACACGGACACGGGCGCATAGACATGGGAGCCGAGACAGGGGCACACAGACACAGGAACACAGACACGGGGACACAGACACAGGAACACAGACACGGGAACACAGATACCGGCACACAGACACAGGAACACAGACACGGGAACACAGACATGGCCAGACAGACATGGGAACACAGATACCGGCACACAGACATGGGAACACAGATACCGGCACACAGACACAGGAACACAGACACGGGCACACAGACATGGGAACACAGACACGGGAACACAGACATGGGCACACAGACATGGGAACACAGATACCAGCACACAGACAAGGGAACACAGACAACAGCACACAGACACGGGCGCACAGACATGGAAGCAGAGACATGGGCACACAGACATGGGCACACAGACACGGGAACACAGATACCGGCACACAGACACGGGAATACAGACATGGGCACACAGACACAGGAACACAGACACCGGCACACAGACACAGGAACACAGACACGGGAACACAGACACGGGCACACAGACACGGAAACACAGATACCGGCACACAGACACAGGAACACAGACACGGGAACACAGACATGGGCACACAGACGCAGCAACACAGACACAGGCACACAGACACAGGAACACAGACACGGGAACACAGACATGGGCACACTGACACAGGAACACAGACACGGGAACACAGACATGGGAACACAGATACCAGCACACAGACACGGGAACACAGACAACAGCACACAGACACGGGCGCACAGACATGGGAGCAGAGACATGGGAACACAGACACGGGCACAGAGACACGGGAACACAGATACCGGCACACAGACACGGGAACATAGACACGGGAACACAGATACCGGCACACAGACACGGGAACACAGACACGGGAACACAGATACCGGCACACAGACACGGGAACACAGACACGTGCACACAGACACAGATCACAGACACGGGAACACAGACACGGGCACACAGACACGGGAACACAGACACGGGCACACAGACATGGGCACACAGACACAGGAACACAGACACAGGAACACAGACACGGGCACACAGACACAGGAACACAGACACGGGAAAACAGACATGGGCACACAGACGCAGGAACACAGGCACGGGCACACAGACACAGGAACACAGACACAGGAACACAGACATGGGCACACTGACACAGGAACACAGACACGGGAACACAGACATGGGAACACAGATACCAGCACACAGACACGGGAACACAGACAACAGCACACAGATATGGGCGCACAGACATGGGAGCAGAGACATGGGCACACAGACACGGGCAGACAGACACGAGAGCACAGATACCGGCACACAGACACAGGAACAGAGACATGGGCGCACAGACATGGGCACACAGACACAGGAACACAGACACAGGAACACAGACACAGGAACACAGACATGGGCACACAGACACAGGAACACAGACACGGGAACACAGACATGGGAACACAGATACCGGCACACAGACACGTGCACACAGACACGGGTCACAGACACGGGAACACAGACACGGGCACACAGACACGGGAACACAGGCACGGGAAAACAGACACGGGCACACAGACACAGGAACACAGACACAGGAACACAGACACGGGCACACAGACACAGGAACACAGACACGGGAAAACAGACACGGGCACACAGACACAGGAACACAGACATGGGAACACAGACATGGGAACACAGACATGGGAGCAGAGACATGGGAACACAGACACGGGAACACAGACACGGGAACACAGACAACAGCACACAGACACGGGAACACAGATACCGGCACACAGACACAGAAACACAGACACGGGAACACAGACATGGGCACACAGACACGGGAACACAGATACCGGCATACAGACACAGGAACGCAGACATGGGCACACAGACATGGGAACACAGGCATGGGAGCAGAGACATGGGAACACAGACATGGGCACACAGACACGGGAACACAGACAACAGCACACAGACACGGGAACACAGATACCGGCACACAGACACAGGAACACAGACACGGGAACGCAGACATGGGCACACAGACACGGGAACACAGATACCAGCACACAGACAAAGGTAAACAGACACGGGAACTCAGACATGGGCACACAGACACGGGAACACAGATACCGGCACACAGACACAGGAACACAGACACAGGAACACAGACACAGGAACACAGACACGGGCACACAGACACAGGAACACAGACACGGGAACACAGACAACAGCACACAGACACGGGCGCACAGACATGGGAGCAGAGACACGGGAACACAGACATGGGCACACAGACATGGGAGCACAGATACCGGCACACAAACACGGGAACACAGACACGGGAACACAGATACCGGCACACAGACACGGGAACACAGACACGGGAACACAGACATGGGCACACCAACACAGGAACACAGACACAGGAACACAGACATGGGAACATAGACACGGGAACACAGACACGGGCACACAGACACAGGAACACAGTCATGGGAACACAGACATGGGAACACAGGCATGGGAGCAGAGACATGGGAACGCAGACACGGGCACACAGATACCGGCACACAGACACAGGAACACAGAAACGGGAACACAGATATCGGCATACAGACACGGGTAAACAGACACGGGAACACAGACATGGGCACACAGACACGGGAACACAGATGCCGGCACACAGACACGGGAACACAGATGCCGGCACACAGACACGGGAACACAGACACGGGAACACAGACACGGGCACACAGTCACAGGAACACAGACACGGGCACACAGTCACAGGAACACAGACACGGGAACACAGACACGGGCACACAAACACAGGAACACAGACACGGGAACACAGACAACAGCACACAGACACGGGCGCACAGACATGGGAGCAGAGACACGGGAACACAGACATGGGCACACAGACATGGGAGCACAGATACCGGCACACAAACACGGGAACACAGACACGGGAACACAGATACCGGCACACAGACACGGGAACACAGACACGGGAACACAGACATGGGCACACCAACACAGGAACACAGACACAGGAACACAGACATGGGAACATAGACACGGGAACACAGACACGGGCACACAGACACAGGAACACAGTCATGGGAACACAGACATGGGAACACAGGCATGGGAGCAGAGACATGGGAACGCAGACACGGGCACACAGATACCGGCACACAGACACAGGAACACAGAAACGGGAACACAGATATCGGCATACAGACACGGGTAAACAGACACGGGAACACAGACATGGGCACACAGACACGGGAACACAGATGCCGGCACACAGACACGGGAACACAGATGCCGGCACACAGACACGGGAACACAGACACGGGAACACAGACACGGGCACACAGTCACAGGAACACAGACACGGGCACACAGTCACAGGAACACAGACACGGGAACACAGACACGGGCACACAGACACAGGAACACAGACACGGGAACACAGGCACGGGCACACAGACAGAGGAACACAGACATGGGAACACAGACAAGGGAACACAGGCATGGGAGCAGAGACATGGGAACAGACACACGGGCACACAGACACGGGAACACAGATACCGGCACACAGTCACGGGAACACAGACACGAGAACACAGGCATGGGCACACAGACACAGGAACACAGACACGGGCACACAGACATGGGAACACAGGCATAAGAGCAGAGACATGGGAACACAGACACAGGCACACAGACACGGGAACACAGACAACAGCACACAGACACGGGAACACAGATACCGGCACACAGACACAGGAACACAGACACGGGAATGCAGACATGGGCACACAGACACGGGAACACAGATACCGGCACACAGACACAGGAACACAGACACAGGAACACAGACACAGGAACACAGACACGGGCACACAGACACAGGAACACAGACACGGGAACACAGACAACAGCACACAGACACGGGCGCACAGACATGGGAGCAGAGACATGGGAACACAGACATGGGCACACAGACACGGGAACACAGACACAGGAACACAGACATGGGCACACCAACACAGGAACACAGACACAGCAACACAGACATGGGAACATAGACACGGGAACACAGACACGGGCACACAGACACAGGAACACAGTCATGGGAACACAGACATGGGAACACAGGCATGGGAGCAGAGACACGGGAACGCAGACACGGGCACACAGATACCGGCACACAGACACAGGAACACAGAAACGGGAACACAGATATCGGCACACAGACACGGGTAAACAGACACGGGAACACAGACATGGGCACACAGACACGGGAACACAGATGCCGGCACACAGACACGGGAACACAGATGCCGGCACACAGACACGGGAACACAGACACGGGAACACAGACACGGGCACACAGTCACAGGAACACAGACACGGGAACACAGACACGGGCACACAAACACAGGAACACAGACTCGGGAACACAGACAACATCACACAGACACGGGCGCACAGATATGGGAGCAGAGACATGGGCACACAGACACAGGAACACAGACACGGGAACACAGGCACGGGCACACAGACAGAGGAACACAGACATGGGAACACAGACAAGGGAACACAGGCATGGGAGCAGAGACATGGGAACACACACACGGGCACACAGACACGGGAAAACAGATACCGGCACACAGTCACGGGAACACAGACACGGGAACACAGGCACGGGCACACAGACACAGGAACACAGACACGGGCACACAGACATGGGAACACAAGCATAAGAGCAGAGACATGGGAACACAGACACAGGCACACAGACACGGGAACACAGACAACAGCACACAGACACGGGAACACAGATACCGGCACACAGACACAGGAACACAGACACGGGAATGCAGACATGGGCACACAGACACGGGAACACAGATACCAGCACACAGACAAAGGTAAGCAGACATGGGAACACAGACATGGGCACACAGACACGGAAACACAGATACCGGCACACAGACACAGGAACACAGACACAGGAACACAGACACGGGCACACAGACACAGGAACACAGACACGGGAACACAGACAACAGCACACAGACACGGGCGCACAGACATGGGAGCAGAGACATGGGAACACAGACACGGGAACACAGACATGGGAGCACAGATACCGGCACACAGACACGGGAACACAGATACCGGCACACAGACATGGGAACACAGACACGGGAACACAGGCATGGGCACACCGACACATGAACACAGACACAGGAACACAGAAACGGGAACATAGACACAGGAACACAGACACGGGCACACAGACACAGGAACACAGTCATGGGAACACAGACATGGGAACACAGGCACGGGAGCAGAGCCACGGGAACGCAGACACGGGCACACAGACACGGGAACACAGATACCGGCACACAGACATGGGAACACAGACACGGGAACACAGGCATGGGCACACCGACACATGAACACAGACACAGGAACACAGAAACGGGAACATAGACACAGGAACACAGACACGGGCACACAGACACAGGAACACAGTCATGGGAACACAGACATGGGAACACAGGCACGGGAGCAGAGCCACGGGAACGCAGACACGGGCACACAGACACGGGAACACAGACACAGGAACACAGACACGGGAACACAGACAACAGCACACAGACACGGGCGCACAGACATGGGAGCAGAGACATGGGAACACAGACACGGGAACACAGACATGGGAGCACAGATACCGGCACACAGACACGGGAACACAGACACGGGAACACAGGCATGGGCACACCGACACATGAACACAGACACAGGAACACAGAAACGGGAACATAGACACAGGAACACAGACACGGGCACACAGACACAGGAACACAGACACGGGAACACAGACATGGACACACAGACACAGGAACACAGATGCCGGCACACAGACACAGGTAAACAGACACGGGAACACAGACATGGGCACACAGACACGGGAACACAGATGCCGGCACACAGACACGGGAACACAGATGCCGGCACACAGACACGGGAACACAGACACGGGAACACAGACACGGGCACACAGACACAGGAACACAGACACGGGAACACAGAAACGGGAACACAGACACAGGAACACAGACACAAGAACACAGACAACAGCACACAGACATGGGCGCACAGACATGGGAGCAGAGACATGGGCACACAGACACAGGAACACAGACACGGGAACACAGGCACGGGCACACAGACAGAGGAACACAGACATGGGAACACAGACAAGGGAACACAGGCATGGGAGCATAGACATGGGAACACACACACGGGCACACAGACACGGGAACACAGATACCGGCACACAGACACGGGAACACAGACACGGGAACACAGACATGGGCACACAGACACAGGAACACAGACACGGGCACACAGACACAGGAGCAGAGACATGGGAACACAGACATGGGCACACAGACACAGGAACACAGACACGGGAACACAGACACGGGAACACAGATACCGGCGCACAGACACGGGAACACAGACACGGGAACACAGAAATGGGAACACAGATACCGGCACACAGACACAGGAACACAGACACGGGAACACAGACATGGGCACACAGACCAGGAACACAGACACGGGCACACAGACACAGGAACACAGACACGGGAACACATTCATGGGCACACTGACACAGGAACACAGACACGAGAACACAGACATGGGAACACAGATACCAGCACACAGACACGGGAACACAGACACAGGAACACAGACACAGGAACACAGACATGGGAACACAGACACGGGAAGACAGACACAGGAACACAGACATGGGCACACAGACACAGGAACACAGACACGGGAACACAGACATGGGAACACAGATACCAGCACACAGGCACGGGAACACAGACACAGGAACACAGACGCTGGAACACAGACACGGGAACACAGATACAGGAACTCAGACACGGGAACACAGACACGGGAACACAGACATGGGCACACAGACACAGGAACACAGACACAGGAACACAGACACGGGAACACAGGCACGGGAACACAGACACGGGCACACAGACACAGGAACACAGACACAGGAACACAGACATGGGCACACAGACGCAAGAACACAGACATGGGCACACAGACACGGGCACACAGACATGGGAACACAGACACAGGAACACAGACACAGGAACACAGACACGGGCACACAGACACAGGAACAGAGACACAGGAACACAGACACGGGAACACAGACAGGGGAGCACAGATACCGGCACACAGATACAGGAACACAGACACGAGAACACAGACACGGGCACACAGACACAGGAACAGAGACACAGGAACACAGACACGCGAACACAGACAGGGGAACACAGATACCAGCACACAGACACGGGAACCCAGACACAGGAACACAGGCGCGGGAACACAGACACGGGCACACAGACACAGGAACAGAGACACAGGAACACAGACACGGGAACACAGACAGGGGAGCACAGATACCGGCACACAGACACTGGAACACAGACACGGGAACACAGATACCGGCGCACAGACACGGGAACACAGACACGGGAACACAGAAATGGGAAAACAGATACCGGCACACAGACACAGGAACACAGACACGGGAACACAGACATGGGCACACAGACGCAGGAACACAGACACGGGCACACAGACACAGGAACACAGACACGGGAACACAGACATGGGCACACTGACACAGGAACACAGACACGAGAACACAGACATGGGAACACAGATACCAGCACACAGACACGGGATCACAGACAACAGCACACAGACACGGGCGCACAGACATGGGAGCAGAGACATGGGCACACAGACACGGGCACACAGACACGGGAGCACAGATACCGGCACACAGACACGGGAACATAGACACGGGAACACAGGCATGGGCACACAGACACAGGAACACAGACACGGGAACACAGACATGGGAACACAGATACCAGCACACAGACATGGGAACACAGACACAGGAACACAGACGCGGGAACACAGACACGGGAACACAGATACAGGAACGCAGACAGGGAAACACAGACACGGGAACACAGACATGGGCACACAGACACAGGAACACAGACACAAGAACACAGACAACAGCACACAGACATGGGCGCACAGACATGGGAGCAGAGACATGGGCACACAGACACAGGAACACAGACACGGGAACACAGGCACGGGCACATAGACAGAGGAACACAGACATGGGAACACGGACAAGGGAACACAGGCATGGGAGCAGAGACATGGGAACACACACACGGGCACACAGACACGGGAACACAGATACCGGCACACAGACACGGGAACACAGACACGGGAACACAGACATGGGCACACAGACACAGGAACACAGACACGGGCACACAGACACAGGAACAGAGACATGGGAACACAGACATGGGCACACAGACACAGGAACACAGACACGGGAACACAGACATGGGAACACAGATACCAGCACACAGACACGGGAACACAGACAACAGCACACAGACACGGGTGCACAGACATGTGAGCAGAGACATGGGAACACAGACACGGACACACAGACAGGGGAGCACAGATACCGGCACACAGACACTGGAACACAGACACGGGAACACAGACATGGGCACACAGACCAGGAACACAGACACGGGCACACAGACACAGGAACACAGACACGGGAACACATTCATGGGCACACTGACACAGGAACACAGACACGAGAACACAGACATGGGAACACAGATACCAGCACACAGACACGGCAACACAGACACAGGAACACAGACACAGGAACACAGACATGGGAACACAGACACGGGAAGACAGACACAGGAACACAGACATGGGCACACAGACACAGGAACACAGACACGGGAACACAGACATGGGAACACAGATACCAGCACACAGGCACGGGAACACAGACACAGGAACACAGACGCTGGAACACAGACATGGGAACACAGATACAGGAACTCAGACACGGGAACACAGACACGGGAACACAGACATGGGCACACAGACACAGGAACACAGACACAGGAACACAGACACGGGAACACAGGCACGGGAACACAGACACGGGCACACAGACACAGGAACACAGACACAGGAACACAGACATGGGCACACAGACGCAAGAACACAGACATGGGCACACAGACACGGGCACACAGACATGGGAACACAGACACAGGAACACAGACACAGGAACACAGACACGGGCACACAGACACAGGAACAGAGACACAGGAACACAGACACGGGAACACAGACAGGGGAGCACAGATACCGGCACACAGATACAGGAACACAGACACGGGAACACAGACACGGGCACACAGACACAGGAACAGAGACACAGGAACACAGACACGCGAACACAGACATGGGAACACAGATACCAGCACACAGACACGGGAACCCAGACACAGGAACACAGGCGCGGGAACACAGACACGGGCACACAGACACAGGAACAGAGACACAGGAACACAGACACGGGAACACAGACAGGGGAGCACAGATACCGGCACACAGACACTGGAACACAGACACGGGAACACAGATACCAGCACACAGACAAAGGTAAGCAGACATGGGCACACAGACATGGGCACACAGACACGGAAACACAGATACCGGCACACAGACACAGGAACACAGACACAGGAACACAGACACGGGCACACAGACACAGGAACACAGACACGGGAACACAGACAACAGCACACAGACACGGGCGCACAGACATGGGAGCAGAGACATGGGAACACAGACACGGGAACACAGACATGGGAGCACAGATACCGGCACACAGACACGGGAACACAGATACCGGCACACAGACATGGGAACACAGACACGGGAACACAGGCATGGGCACACCGACACAGGAACACAGACACAGGAACACAGACACGGGAACATAGACACAGGAACACAGACACGGGCACACAGACACAGGAACACAGTCATGGGAACACAGACATGGGAACACAGGCACGGGAGCAGAGCCACGGGAACGCAGACACGGGCACACAGACACGGGAACACAGATACCGGCACACAGACACAGGAACACAGACACGGGAACACAGACATGGACACACAGACACAGGAACACAGATGCCGGCACACAGACACAGGTAAACAGACACGGGAACACAGACATGGGCACACAGACACGGGAACACAGATGCCGGCACACAGACACGGGAACACAGATGCCGGCACACAGACACGGGAACACAGACACGGGAACACAGACACGGGCACACAGACACAGGAACACAGACACGGGAACACAGAAACGGGAACACAGACACAGGAACACAGACACAAGAACACAGACAACAGCACACAGACATGGGCGCACAGACATGGGAGCAGAGACATGGGCACACAGACACAGGAACACAGACACAGGAACACAGGCACGGGCACACAGACAGAGGAACACAGACATGGGAACACAGACAAGGGAACACAGGCATGGGAGCATAGACATGGGAACACACACACGGGCACACAGACACGGGAACACAGATACCGGCACACAGACACGGGAACACAGACACGGGAACACAGACATGGGCACACAGACACAGGAACACAGACACGGGCACACAGACACAGGAGCAGAGACATGGGAACACAGACATGGGCACACAGACACAGGAACACAGACACGGGAACACAGACACGGGAACACAGATACCGGCGCACAGACACGGGAACACAGACACGGGAACACAGAAATGGGAACACAGATACCGGCACACAGACACAGGAACACAGACACGGGAACACAGACATGGGCACACAGACCAGGAACACAGACACGGGCACACAGACACAGGAACACAGACACGGGAACACATTCATGGGCACACTGACACAGGAACACAGACACGAGAACACAGACATGGGAACACAGATACCAGCACACAGACACGGGAACACAGACACAGGAACACAGACACAGGAACACAGACATGGGAACACAGACACGGGAAGACAGACACAGGAACACAGACATGGGCACACAGACACAGGAACACAGACACGGGAACACAGACATGGGAACACAGATACCAGCACACAGGCACGGGAACACAGACACAGGAACACAGACGCTGGAACACAGACACGGGAACACAGATACAGGAACTCAGACACGGGAACACAGACACGGGAACACAGACATGGGCACACAGACACAGGAACACAGACACAGGAACACAGACACGGGAACACAGGCACGGGAACACAGACACGGGCACACAGACACAGGAACACAGACACAGGAACACAGACATGGGCACACAGACGCAAGAACACAGACATGGGCACACAGACACGGGCACACAGACATGGGAACACAGACACAGGAACACAGACACAGGAACACAGACACGGGCACACAGACACAGGAACAGAGACACAGGAACACAGACACGGGAACACAGACAGGGGAGCACAGATACCGGCACACAGATACAGGAACACAGACACGGGAACACAGACACGGGCACACAGACACAGGAACAGAGACACAGGAACACAGACACGCGAACACAGACATGGGAACACAGATACCAGCACACAGACACGGGAACCCAGACACAGGAACACAGGCGCGGGAACACAGACACGGGCACACAGACACAGGAACAGAGACACAGGAACACAGACACGGGAACACAGACAGGGGAGCACAGATACCGGCACACAGACACTGGAACACAGACACGGGAACACAGATACCGGCGCACAGACACGGGAACACAGACACGGGAACACAGAAATGGGAACACAGATACCGGCACACAGACACAGGAACACAGACACGGGAACACAGACATGGGCACACAGACGCAGGAACACAGACACGGGCACACAGACACAGGAACACAGACACGGGAACACAGACATGGGCACACTGACACAGGAACACAGACACGAGAACACAGACATGGGAACACAGATACCAGCACACAGACACGGGATCACAGACAACAGCACACAGGCACGGGCGCACAGACATGGGAGCAGAGACATGGGCACACAGACACGGGCACACAGACACGGGAGCACAGATACCGGCACACAGACACGGGAACATAGACACGGGAACACAGGCATGGGCACACAGACACAGGAACACAGACACGGGAACACAGACATGGGAACACAGATACCAGCACACAGACATGGGAACACAGACACATGAACACAGACGCGGGAACACAGACACGGGAACACAGATACAGGAACGCAGACAGGGAAACACAGACACGGGAACACAGACATGGGCACACAGACACAGGAACACAGACACAAGAACACAGACAACAGCACACAGACATGGGCGCACAGACATGGGAGCAGAGACATGGGCACACAGACACAGGAACACAGACACGGGAACACAGGCACGGGCACATAGATAGAGGAACACAGACATGGGAACACGGACAAGGGAACACAGGCATGGGAGCAGAGACATGGGAACACACACACGGGCACACAGACACGGGAACACAGATACCGGCACACAGACACGGGAACACAGACACGGGAACACAGACATGGGCACACAGACACAGGAACACAGACACGGGCACACAGACACAGGAACAGAGACATGGGAACACAGACATGGGCACACAGACACAGGAACACAGACACGGGAACACAGACATGGGAACACAGATACCAGCACACAGACACGGGAACACAGACAACAGCACACAGACACGGGTGCACAGACATGTGAGCAGAGACATGGGAACACAGACACGGACACACAGACAGGGGAGCACAGATACCGGCACACAGACACTGGAACACAGACACGGGAACACAGACATGGGCACACAGACCAGGAACACAGACACGGGCACACAGACACAGGAACACAGACACGGGAACACATTCATGGGCACACTGACACAGGAACACAGACACGAGAACACAGACATGGGAACACAGATACCAGCACACAGACACGGCAACACAGACACAGGAACACAGACACAGGAACACAGACATGGGAACACAGACACGGGAAGACAGACACAGGAACACAGACATGGGCACACAGACACAGGAACACAGACACGGGAACACAGACATGGGAACACAGATACCAGCACACAGGCACGGGAACACAGACACAGGAACACAGACGCTGGAACACAGACATGGGAACACAGATACAGGAACCCAGACACGGGAACACAGACACGGGAACACAGACATGGGCACACAGACACAGGAACACAGACACAGGAACACAGACACGGGAACACAGGCACGGGAACACAGACACGGGCACACAGACACAGGAACACAGACAAAGGAACACAGACATGGGCACACAGACGCAAGAACACAGACATGGGCACACAGACACGGGCACACAGACATGGGAACACAGACACAGGAACACAGACACAGGAACACAGACACAGGCACACAGACACAGGAACAGAGACACAGGAACACAGACACGGGAACACAGACAGGGGAGCACAGATACCGGCACACAGATACAGGAACACAGACACGGGAACACAGACACGGGCACACAGACACAGGAACAGAGACACAGGAACACAGACACGCGAACACAGACATGGGAACACAGATACCAGCACACAGACACGGGAACCCAGACACAGGAACACAGGCGCGGGAACACAGACACGGGCACACAGACACAGGAACAGAGACACAGGAACACAGACACGGGAACACAGACAGGGGAGCACAGATACCGGCACACAGACACTGGAACACAGACACGGGAACACAGATACCGGCGCACAGACACGGGAACACAGACACGGGAACACAGAAATGGGAACACAGATACCGGCACACAGACACAGGAACACAGACACGGGAACACAGACATGGGCACACAGACGCAGGAACACAGACACGGGCACACAGACACAGGAACACAGACACGGGAACACAGACATGGGCACACTGACACAGGAACACAGACACGAGAACACAGACATGGGAACACAGATACCAGCACACAGACACGGGATCACAGACAACAGCACACAGACACGGGCGCACAGACATGGGAGCAGAGACATGGGCACACAGACACGGGCACACAGACACGGGAGCACAGATACCGGCACACAGACACGGGAACATAGACACGGGAACACAGGCATGGGCACACAGACACAGGAACACAGACACGGGAACACAGACATGGGAACACAGATACCAGCACACAGACATGGGAACACAGACACAGGAACACAGACGCGGGAACACAGACACGGGAACACAGATACAGGAACGCAGACAGGGAAACACAGACACGGGAACACAGACATGGGCACACAGACACAGGAACACAGACACGAGAACACAGACAACAGCACACAGACATGGGCGCACAGACATGGGAGCAGAGACATGGGCACACAGACACAGGAACACAGACACGGGAACACAGGCACGGGCACATAGACAGAGGAACACCGACATGGGAACATGGACAAGGGAACACAGGCATGGGAGCAGAGACATGGGAACACACACACGGGCACACAGACACGGGAACACAGATACCGGCACACAGACACGGGAACACAGACACGGGAACACAGACATGGGCACACAGACACAGGAACACAGACACGGGCACACAGACACAGGAACAGAGACATGGGAACACAGACATGGGCACACAGACACAGGAACACAGACACGGGAACACAGACATGGGAACACAGATACCAGCACACAGACACGGGAACACAGACAACAGCACACAGACACGGGTGCACAGACATGTGAGCAGAGACATGGGAACACAGACACGGACACACAGACAGGGGAGCACAGATACCGGCACACAGACACTGGAACACAGACACGGGAACACAGATACCGGCGCACAGACACGGGAACACAGACACGGGAACACAGAAATGGGCACACAGACACAGGAACACAGACACGGGCACACAGACACAGGAACAGAGACACAGGAACACAGACACGGGAACACAGACACGGGAACACAGACACAGGAACACAGACACGGGAACACAGACAACAGCACACAGACACGGGCGCAGAGATATGGGAGCAGAGACATGGGAGCAGAGACACGGGAGCACAGATAACGGCACACAGACATGGGAACACAGACACGGGAACACAGATACCGGCACTCAGACACGGGCACGCAGACACGGGAACACAGGCACGGGAACACAGACATGGGAGCAGAGACATGGGAGCAGAGACACGGGAGCACAGATAACGGCACACAGACACGGGAACACAGACATGGGAACACAGATACGGGCACACAGACAGGGGAGCACAGATACCGGCACACAGACACTGGAACACAGACACGGGAACACAGATACCGGCGCACAGACACGGGAACACAGACACGGGAACACAGAAATGGGCACACAGACACAGGAACACAGACACGGGCACACAGACACAGGAACAGAGACACAGGAACACAGACGCAGGAACACAGACACGGGCACACAGACACGGGAACATAGACACGGGAACACTGGCATGGGCACACAGACACAGGAACACAGACACGGGAACACAGACATGGGAACACAGATACCAGCACACAGACATGGGAACACAGACACAGGAACACAGACGCGGGAACACAGACACGGGAACACAGATACAGGAACGCAGACACGGGAACACAGACACGGGAACACAGACATGGGCACACAGACACAGGAACACAGACACGAGAACACAGACAACAGCACACAGACATGGGCGCACAGACATGGGAGCAGAGACATGGGCACACAGACACAGGAACACAGACACGGGAACACAGGCACGGGCACACAGAGAGAGGAACACAGACATGGGAACACAGACAAGGGAACACAGGCATGGGAGCAGAGACATGGGAACACACACACGGGCACACAGACACGGGAACACAGATACCGGCACACAGACACGGGAACACAGACACAGGAACACAGATACCAGCACACAGACATGGGAACACAGACACAGGAACACAGACGCGGGAACACAGACACGGGAACACGGATACAGGAACGCAGACACGGGAACACAGACACGGGAACACAGACATGGGCACACAGACGCAGGAACACAGACCACAGGAACACAGACACGGGAACACAGACACGGGAACACAGACACAGGAACACAGACACAGGAACACAGACATGGGCACACAGACATAGGCACACAGACACTGGCATACAGACACAGTCATACAGACATGGGAGCAGAGACGCAGGCACACAGACGTGGGCACACATACACGGTCACACAGACACAGGAACACAGGCACAGGAACACAGACACGGGAACACAGACACAGGAACACAGACACAGGAACACAGACATGGGAACACAGACACGGGAAGACAGACACAGGAACACAGACATGGGCACACAGACACAGGTACACAGACACGGGAACACAGACATGGGAACACAGATACCAGCACACAGGCACGGGAACACAGACACAGGAACACAGACGCGGGAACACAGTCACGGGAACACAGATACAGGAACACAGACACGGGAACACAGACACGGGAACACAGACATGGGCACACAGACACAGGAACACAGACACAGGAACACAGACACGGGAACACAGGCACGGGAACACAGACACGGGCACACAGACACAGGAACACAGACACAGGAACACAGACATGGGCACACAGACGCAAGAACACAGACATGGGCACACAGACACGGGCACACAGACATGGGAACACAGACACAGGAACACAGACACGGGAACACAGACATGGGAACACAGATACCAGCACACAGACATGGGAACACAGACACAGGAACACAGACGCGGGAACACAGACACGGGAACACAGATACAGGAACGCAGACAGGGAAACACAGACACGGGAACACAGACATGGGCACACAGACACAGGAACACAGACACGAGAACACAGACAACAGCACACAGACATGGGCGCACAGACATGGGAGCAGAGACATGGGCACACAGACACAGGAACACAGACACGGGAACACAGGCACGGGCACATAGACAGAGGAACACAGACATGGGAACACGGACAAGGGAACACAGGCATGGGAGCAGAGACATGGGAACACACACACGGGCACACATACACGGGAACACAGATACCGGCACACAGACACGGGAACACAGACACGGGAACACAGACATGGGCACACAGACACAGGAACACAGACACGGGCACACAGACACAGGAACAGAGACATGGGAACACAGACATGGGCACACAGACACAGGAACACAGACACGGGAACACAGACATGGGAACACAGATACCAGCACACAGACACGGGAACACAGACAACAGCACACAGACACGGGTGCACAGACATGTGAGCAGAGACATGGGAACACAGACACGGACACACAGACAGGGGAGCACAGATACCGGCACACAGTCACTGGAACACAGACACGGGAACACAGATACCGGCGCACAGACACGGGAACACAGACACGGGAACACAGAAATGGGCACACAGACACAGGAACACAGACACGGGCACACAGACACAGGAACAGAGACACAGGAACACAGACACGGGAACACAGACACGGGCACACAGACACAGGAACACAGACACGGGAACACAGACAACAGCACACAGACACGGGCGCAGAGATATGGGAGCAGAGACATGGGAGCAGAGACACGGGAGCACAGATAACGGCACACAGACATGGGAACACAGACACGGGAACAAAGATACCGGCACTCAGACACGGGCACGCAGACACGGGAACACAGGCACGGGAACACAGACATGGGAGCAGAGACATGGGAGCAGAGACACGGGAGCACAGATAACGGCACACAGACACGGGAACACAGACATGGGAACACAGATACGGGCACACAGACAGGGGAGCACAGATACCGGCACACAGACACTGGAACACAGACACGGGAACACAGATACCGGCGCACAGACACGGGAACACAGACACGGGAACACAGAAATGGGCACACAGACACAGGAACACAGACACGGGCACACAGACACAGGAACAGAGACACAGGAACACAGACGCAGGAACACAGACACGGGCACACAGACACGGGAACATAGACACGGGAACACTGGCATGGGCACACAGACACAGGAACACAGACACGGGAACACAGACATGGGAACACAGGCACGGGCACACAGACAGAGGAACACAGACATGGGAACACAGACAAGGGAACACAGGCATGGGAGCATAGACATGGGAACACACACACGGGCACACAGACACGGGAACACAGATACCGGCACACAGACACGGGAACACAGACACGGGAACACAGACATGGGCACACAGACACAGGAACACAGACACGGGCACACAGACACAGGAGCAGAGACATGGGAACACAGACATGGGCACACAGACACAGGAACACAGACACGGGAACACAGACACGGGAACACAGATACCGGCGCACAGACACGGGAACACAGACACGGGAACACAGAAATGGGAACACAGATACCGGCACACAGACACAGGAACACAGACACGGGAACACAGACATGGGCACACAGACCAGGAACACAGACACGGGCACACAGACACAGGAACACAGACACGGGAACACATTCATGGGCACACTGACACAGGAACACAGACACGAGAACACAGACATGGGAACACAGATACCAGCACACAGACACGGGAACACAGACACAGGAACACAGACACAGGAACACAGACATGGGAACACAGACACGGGAAGACAGACACAGGAACACAGACATGGGCACACAGACACAGGAACACAGACACGGGAACACAGACATGGGAACACAGATACCAGCACACAGGCACGGGAACACAGACACAGGAACACAGACGCTGGAACACAGACACGGGAACACAGATACAGGAACTCAGACACGGGAACACAGACACGGGAACACAGACATGGGCACACAGACACAGGAACACAGACACAGGAACACAGACACGGGAACACAGGCACGGGAACACAGACACGGGCACACAGACACAGGAACACAGACACAGGAACACAGACATGGGCACACAGACGCAAGAACACAGACATGGGCACACAGACACGGGCACACAGACATGGGAACACAGACACAGGAACACAGACACAGGAACACAGACACGGGCACACAGACACAGGAACAGAGACACAGGAACACAGACACGGGAACACAGACAGGGGAGCACAGATACCGGCACACAGATACAGGAACACAGACACGAGAACACAGACACGGGCACACAGACACAGGAACAGAGACACAGGAACACAGACACGCGAACACAGACAGGGGAACACAGATACCAGCACACAGACACGGGAACCCAGACACAGGAACACAGGCGCGGGAACACAGACACGGGCACACAGACACAGGAACAGAGACACAGGAACACAGACACGGGAACACAGACAGGGGAGCACAGATACCGGCACACAGACACTGGAACACAGACACGGGAACACAGATACCGGCGCACAGACACGGGAACACAGACACGGGAACACAGAAATGGGAACACAGATACCGGCACACAGACACAGGAACACAGACACGGGAACACAGACATGGGCACACAGACGCAGGAACACAGACACGGGCACACAGACACAGGAACACAGACACGGGAACACAGACATGGGCACACTGACACAGGAACACAGACACGAGAACACAGACATGGGAACACAGATACCAGCACACAGACACGGGATCACAGACAACAGCACACAGGCACGGGCGCACAGACATGGGAGCAGAGACATGGGCACACAGACACGGGCACACAGACACGGGAGCACAGATACCGGCACACAGACACGGGAACATAGACACGGGAACACAGGCATGGGCACACAGACACAGGAACACAGACACGGGAACACAGACATGGGAACACAGATACCAGCACACAGACATGGGAACACAGACACAGGAACACAGACGCGGGAACACAGACACGGGAACACAGATACAGGAACGCAGACAGGGAAACACAGACACGGGAACACAGACATGGGCACACAGACACAGGAACACAGACACAAGAACACAGACAACAGCACACAGACATGGGCGCACAGACATGGGAGCAGAGACATGGGCACACAGACACAGGAACACAGACACGGGAACACAGGCACGGGCACATAGACAGAGGAACACAGACATGGGAACACGGACAAGGGAACACAGGCATGGGAGCAGAGACATGGGAACACACACACGGGCACACAGACACGGGAACACAGATACCGGCACACAGACACGGGAACACAGACACGGGAACACAGACATGGGCACACAGACACAGGAACACAGACACGGGCACACAGACACAGGAACAGAGACATGGGAACACAGACATGGGCACACAGACACAGGAACACAGACACGGGAACACAGACATGGGAACACAGATACCAGCACACAGACACGGGAACACAGACAACAGCACACAGACACGGGTGCACAGACATGTGAGCAGAGACATGGGAACACAGACACGGACACACAGACAGGGGAGCACAGATACCGGCACACAGACACTGGAACACAGACACGGGAACACAGACATGGGCACACAGACCAGGAACACAGACACGGGCACACAGACACAGGAACACAGACACGGGAACACATTCATGGGCACACTGACACAGGAACACAGACACGAGAACACAGACATGGGAACACAGATACCAGCACACAGACACGGCAACACAGACACAGGAACACAGACACAGGAACACAGACATGGGAACACAGACACGGGAAGACAGACACAGGAACACAGACATGGGCACACAGACACAGGAACACAGACACGGGAACACAGACATGGGAACACAGATACCAGCACACAGGCACGGGAACACAGACACAGGAACACAGACGCTGGAACACAGACATGGGAACACAGATACAGGAACTCAGACACGGGAACACAGACACGGGAACACAGACATGGGCACACAGACACAGGAACACAGACACAGGAACACAGACACGGGAACACAGGCACGGGAACACAGACACGGGCACACAGACACAGGAACACAGACACAGGAACACAGACATGGGCACACAGACGCAAGAACACAGACATGGGCACACAGACACGGGCACACAGACATGGGAACACAGACACAGGAACACAGACACAGGAACACAGACACGGGCACACAGACACAGGAACAGAGACACAGGAACACAGACACGGGAACACAGACAGGGGAGCACAGATACCGGCACACAGATACAGGAACACAGACACGGGAACACAGACACGGGCACACAGACACAGGAACAGAGACACAGGAACACAGACACGCGAACACAGACATGGGAACACAGATACCAGCACACAGACACGGGAACCCAGACACAGGAACACAGGCGCGGGAACACAGACACGGGCACACAGACACAGGAACAGAGACACAGGAACACAGACACGGGAACACAGACAGGGGAGCACAGATACCGGCACACAGACACTGGAACACAGACACGGGAACACAGATACCAGCACACAGACAAAGGTAAGCAGACATGGGAACACAGACATGGGCACACAGACACGGAAACACAGATACCGGCACACAGACACAGGAACACAGACACAGGAACACAGACACGGGCACACAGACACAGGAACACAGACACGGGAACACAGACAACAGCACACAGACACGGGCGCACAGACATGGGAGCAGAGACATGGGAACACAGACACGGGAACACAGACATGGGAGCACAGATACCGGCACACAGACACGGGAACACAGATACCGGCACACAGACATGGGAACACAGACACGGGAACACAGGCATGGGCACACCGACACAGGAACACAGACACAGGAACACAGACACGGGAACATAGACACAGGAACACAGACACGGGCACACAGACACAGGAACACAGTCATGGGAACACAGACATGGGAACACAGGCACGGGAGCAGAGCCACGGGAACGCAGACACGGGCACACAGACACGGGAACACAGATACCGGCACACAGACACAGGAACACAGACACGGGAACACAGACATGGACACACAGACACAGGAACACAGATGCCGGCACACAGACACAGGTAAACAGACACGGGAACACAGACATGGGCACACAGACACGGGAACACAGATGCCGGCACACAGACACGGGAACACAGATGCCGGCACACAGACACGGGAACACAGACACGGGAACACAGACACGGGCACACAGACACAGGAACACAGACACGGGAACACAGAAACGGGAACACAGACACAGGAACACAGACACAAGAACACAGACAACAGCACACAGACATGGGCGCACAGACATGGGAGCAGAGACATGGGCACACAGACACAGGAACACAGACACAGGAACACAGGCACGGGCACACAGACAGAGGAACACAGACATGGGAACACAGACAAGGGAACACAGGCATGGGAGCATAGACATGGGAACACACACACGGGCACACAGACACGGGAACACAGATACCGGCACACAGACACGGGAACACAGACACGGGAACACAGACATGGGCACACAGACACAGGAACACAGACACGGGCACACAGACACAGGAGCAGAGACATGGGAACACAGACATGGGCACACAGACACAGGAACACAGACACGGGAACACAGACACGGGAACACAGATACCGGCGCACAGACACGGGAACACAGACACGGGAACACAGAAATGGGAACACAGATACCGGCACACAGACACAGGAACACAGACACGGGAACACAGACATGGGCACACAGACCAGGAACACAGACACGGGCACACAGACACAGGAACACAGACACGGGAACACATTCATGGGCACACTGACACAGGAACACAGACACGAGAACACAGACATGGGAACACAGATACCAGCACACAGACACGGGAACACAGACACAGGAACACAGACACAGGAACACAGACATGGGAACACAGACACGGGAAGACAGACACAGGAACACAGACATGGGCACACAGACACAGGAACACAGACACGGGAACACAGACATGGGAACACAGATACCAGCACACAGGCACGGGAACACAGACACAGGAACACAGACGCTGGAACACAGACACGGGAACACAGATACAGGAACTCAGACACGGGAACACAGACACGGGAACACAGACATGGGCACACAGACACAGGAACACAGACACAGGAACACAGACACGGGAACACAGGCACGGGAACACAGACACGGGCACACAGACACAGGAACACAGACACAGGAACACAGACATGGGCACACAGACGCAAGAACACAGACATGGGCACACAGACACGGGCACACAGACATGGGAACACAGACACAGGAACACAGACACAGGAACACAGACACGGGCACACAGACACAGGAACAGAGACACAGGAACACAGACACGGGAACACAGACAGGGGAGCACAGATACCGGCACACAGATACAGGAACACAGACACGGGAACACAGACACGGGCACACAGACACAGGAACAGAGACACAGGAACACAGACACGCGAACACAGACATGGGAACACAGATACCAGCACACAGACACGGGAACCCAGACACAGGAACACAGGCGCGGGAACACAGACACGGGCACACAGACACAGGAACAGAGACACAGGAACACAGACACGGGAACACAGACAGGGGAGCACAGATACCGGCACACAGACACTGGAACACAGACACGGGAACACAGATACCGGCGCACAGACACGGGAACACAGACACGGGAACACAGAAATGGGAACACAGATACCGGCACACAGACACAGGAACACAGACACGGGAACACAGACATGGGCACACAGACGCAGGAACACAGACACGGGCACACAGACACAGGAACACAGACACGGGAACACAGACATGGGCACACTGACACAGGAACACAGACACGAGAACACAGACATGGGAACACAGATACCAGCACACAGACACGGGATCACAGACAACAGCACACAGGCACGGGCGCACAGACATGGGAGCAGAGACATGGGCACACAGACACGGGCACACAGACACGGGAGCACAGATACCGGCACACAGACACGGGAACATAGACACGGGAACACAGGCATGGGCACACAGACACAGGAACACAGACACGGGAACACAGACATGGGAACACAGATACCAGCACACAGACATGGGAACACAGACACATGAACACAGACGCGGGAACACAGACACGGGAACACAGATACAGGAACGCAGACAGGGAAACACAGACACGGGAACACAGACATGGGCACACAGACACAGGAACACAGACACAAGAACACAGACAACAGCACACAGACATGGGCGCACAGACATGGGAGCAGAGACATGGGCACACAGACACAGGAACACAGACACGGGAACACAGGCACGGGCACATAGACAGAGGAACACAGACATGGGAACACGGACAAGGGAACACAGGCATGGGAGCAGAGACATGGGAACACACACACGGGCACACAGACACGGGAACACAGATACCGGCACACAGACACGGGAACACAGACACGGGAACACAGACATGGGCACACAGACACAGGAACACAGACACGGGCACACAGACACAGGAACAGAGACATGGGAACACAGACATGGGCACACAGACACAGGAACACAGACACGGGAACACAGACATGGGAACACAGATACCAGCACACAGACACGGGAACACAGACAACAGCACACAGACACGGGTGCACAGACATGTGAGCAGAGACATGGGAACACAGACACGGACACACAGACAGGGGAGCACAGATACCGGCACACAGACACTGGAACACAGACACGGGAACACAGACATGGGCACACAGACCAGGAACACAGACACGGGCACACAGACACAGGAACACAGACACGGGAACACATTCATGGGCACACTGACACAGGAACACAGACACGAGAACACAGACATGGGAACACAGATACCAGCACACAGACACGGCAACACAGACACAGGAACACAGACACAGGAACACAGACATGGGAACACAGACACGGGAAGACAGACACAGGAACACAGACATGGGCACACAGACACAGGAACACAGACACGGGAACACAGACATGGGAACACAGATACCAGCACACAGGCACGGGAACACAGACACAGGAACACAGACGCTGGAACACAGACATGGGAACACAGATACAGGAACCCAGACACGGGAACACAGACACGGGAACACAGACATGGGCACACAGACACAGGAACACAGACACAGGAACACAGACACGGGAACACAGGCACGGGAACACAGACAAAGGAACACAGACATGGGCACACAGACGCAAGAACACAGACATGGGCACACAGACACGGGCACACAGACATGGGAACACAGACACAGGAACACAGACACAGGAACACAGACACAGGCACACAGACACAGGAACAGAGACACAGGAACACAGACACGGGAACACAGACAGGGGAGCACAGATACCGGCACACAGATACAGGAACACAGACACGGGAACACAGACACGGGCACACAGACACAGGAACAGAGACACAGGAACACAGACACGCGAACACAGACATGGGAACACAGATACCAGCACACAGACACGGGAACCCAGACACAGGAACACAGGCGCGGGAACACAGACACGGGCACACAGACACAGGAACAGAGACACAGGAACACAGACACGGGAACACAGACAGGGGAGCACAGATACCGGCACACAGACACTGGAACACAGACACGGGAACACAGATACCGGCGCACAGACACGGGAACACAGACACGGGAACACAGAAATGGGAACACAGATACCGGCACACAGACACAGGAACACAGACACGGGAACACAGACATGGGCACACAGACGCAGGAACACAGACACGGGCACACAGACACAGGAACACAGACACGGGAACACAGACATGGGCACACTGACACAGGAACACAGACACGAGAACACAGACATGGGAACACAGATACCAGCACACAGACACGGGATCACAGACAACAGCACACAGACACGGGCGCACAGACATGGGAGCAGAGACATGGGCACACAGACACGGGCACACAGACACGGGAGCACAGATACCGGCACACAGACACGGGAACATAGACACGGGAACACAGGCATGGGCACACAGACACAGGAACACAGACACGGGAACACAGACATGGGAACACAGATACCAGCACACAGACATGGGAACACAGACACAGGAACACAGACGCGGGAACACAGACACGGGAACACAGATACAGGAACGCAGACAGGGAAACACAGACACGGGAACACAGACATGGGCACACAGACACAGGAACACAGACACGAGAACACAGACAACAGCACACAGACATGGGCGCACAGACATGGGAGCAGAGACATGGGCACACAGACACAGGAACACAGACACGGGAACACAGGCACGGGCACATAGACAGAGGAACACCGACATGGGAACATGGACAAGGGAACACAGGCATGGGAGCAGAGACATGGGAACACACACACGGGCACACAGACACGGGAACACAGATACCGGCACACAGACACGGGAACACAGACACGGGAACACAGACATGGGCACACAGACACAGGAACACAGACACGGGCACACAGACACAGGAACAGAGACATGGGAACACAGACATGGGCACACAGACACAGGAACACAGACACGGGAACACAGACATGGGAACACAGATACCAGAACACAGACACGGGAACACAGACAACAGCACACAGACACGGGTGCACAGACATGTGAGCAGAGACATGGGAACACAGACACGGACACACAGACAGGGGAGCACAGATACCGGCACACAGACACTGGAACACAGACACGGGAACACAGATACCGGCGCACAGACACGGGAACACAGACACGGGAACACAGAAATGGGCACACAGACACAGGAACACAGACACGGGCACACAGACACAGGAACAGAGACACAGGAACACAGACACGGGAACACAGACACGGGAACACAGACACAGGAACACAGACACGGGAACACAGACAACAGCACACAGACACGGGCGCAGAGATATGGGAGCAGAGACATGGGAGCAGAGACACGGGAGCACAGATAACGGCACACAGACATGGGAACACAGACACGGGAACACAGATACCGGCACTCAGACACGGGCACGCAGACACGGGAACACAGGCACGGGAACACAGACATGGGAGCAGAGACATGGGAGCAGAGACACGGGAGCACAGATAACGGCACACAGACACGGGAACACAGACATGGGAACACAGATACGGGCACACAGACAGGGGAGCACAGATACCGGCACACAGACACTGGAACACAGACACGGGAACACAGATACCGGCGCACAGACACGGGAACACAGACACGGGAACACAGAAATGGGCACACAGACACAGGAACACAGACACGGGCACACAGACACAGGAACAGAGACACAGGAACACAGACGCAGGAACACAGACACGGGCACACAGACACGGGAACATAGACACGGGAACACTGGCATGGGCACACAGACACAGGAACACAGACACGGGAACACAGACATGGGAACACAGATACCAGCACACAGACATGGGAACACAGACACAGGAACACAGACGCGGGAACACAGACACGGGAACACAGATACAGGAACGCAGACACGGGAACACAGACACGGGAACACAGACATGGGCACACAGACACAGGAACACAGACACGAGAACACAGACAACAGCACACAGACATGGGCGCACAGACATGGGAGCAGAGACATGGGCACACAGACACAGGAACACAGACACGGGAACACAGGCACGGGCACACAGACAGAGGAACACAGACATGGGAACACAGACAAGGGAACACAGGCATGGGAGCAGAGACATGGGAACACACACACGGGCACACAGACACGGGAACACAGATACCGGCACACAGACACGGGAACACAGACACAGGAACACAGATACCAGCACACAGACATGGGAACACAGACACAGGAACACAGACGCGGGAACACAGACACGGGAACACGGATACAGGAACGCAGACACGGGAACACAGACACGGGAACACAGACATGGGCACACAGACGCAGGAACACAGACCACAGGAACACAGACACGGGAACACAGACACGGGAACACAGACACAGGAACACAGACACAGGAACACAGACATGGGCACACAGACATAGGCACACAGACACTGGCATACAGACACAGTCATACAGACATGGGAGCAGAGACGCAGGCACACAGACGTGGGCACACATACACGGTCACACAGACACAGGAACACAGGCACAGGAACACAGACACGGGAACACAGACACAGGAACACAGACACAGGAACACAGACATGGGAACACAGACACGGGAAGACAGACACAGGAACACAGACATGGGCACACAGACACAGGAACACAGACACGGGAACACAGACATGGGAACACAGATACCAGCACACAGGCACGGGAACACAGACACAGGAACACAGACGCGGGAACACAGACACGGGAACACAGATACAGGAACACAGACACGGGAACACAGACACGGGAACACAGACATGGGCACACAGACACAGGAACACAGACACAGGAACACAGACACGGGAACACAGGCACGGGAACACAGACACGGGCACACAGACACAGGAACACAGACACAGGAACACAGACATGGGCACACAGACGCAAGAACACAGACATGGGCACACAGACACGGGCACACAGACATGGGAACACAGACACAGGAACACAGACACAGGAACACAGACACGGGCACACAGACACAGGAACACAGACACAGGAACACAGACAAGCGAACACAGACATGGGAACACAGATACCAGCACACAGACACGGGAACCCAGACACAGGAACACAGACGCGGGAACACAGACACGGGAACACAGATACAGGAACACAGACACGGGAACTCAGACACGGGAACACAGACATGGGCACACAGACACGGGAACACAGACACAGGAACACAGACATGGGAACACAGACACAGGAACACAGACACAGGAACACAGACACGGGCACACAGACACAGGAACACAGGCACAGGAACACAGACACGGGAACACAGACACAGGAACACAGACACAGGAACACAGACATGGGAACACAGACACGGGAAGACAGACACAGGAACACAGACATGGGCACACAGACACAGGAACACAGACATGGGAACACAGACATGGGAACACAGATACCAGCACATAGACACGGGAACACAGACACAGGAACACAGACGCGGGAACACAGACACGGGACCACAGATACAGGAACACAGACACGGGAACACAGACACGGGAACACAGACATGGGCACACAGACACAGGAACACAGACACGGGAACCCAGGCGCGGGAACACAGACACGGGCACACAGACACAGGAACACAGACATGGGAACACAGACACGGGAACACAGACACAGGAACACAGACATGGGCACACAGACACAGGAACACAGACACGGGCATACAGACACAGGAACACAGACACGGGAACACAGACATGGGCACACAGACACAGGAACACAGACACGGGAACACAGACATGGGAACACAAATACCAGCACACAGACACGGGAACACAGATACAGGAACACAGACACGGGAACACAGACACGGGAACACAGACATGGGCACACAGACACAGGAACACAGACACAGGAACACAGACACGGGAACACAGACACGGGCACACCGACACAGGAACACAGACACAGGAACACAGACATGGGCACACAGACAGGGAACACAGACCCGGGCACACAGATACCGGCACACAGACACGGGAACACAGACACGGGAACACAGACATGGGCACACAGATACCGGCACACAGACATGGGCACACAGACACCAGCACATAGACATGGGCACACAGACACTGGCACACTGACATGGACACACAGACACTGACACACAGACATGGTAATACAGACACTGGCACACAGACATGGTAACACAGACACTGGCACACTGACACCGGCATGCTAACACTGGCACACAGACATGGGCATGCAGACACTGACACACAGACATGGAGACACAGACACTGGTACACAGACATGGAGACACAGACACTGGCACACAGACACCGGCACGCAAACACTGGCACACAGACATGGGCATGCAGACACTGACACACAGACATGGGAACACAGACACTGGCACACAGACATGGAGACACAGACACTGGCACACAGACATGGGCACACAGACACTGGGACAGAGACACTGGCACACAGACAGGAACACAGGAATGGGAACACAGACACAGCCACACAGACTGGCACACAGACATGGGCATACAGACATGGGAAGACAGACACGCCCACACACTGGCACACAGACATAGGCACACAGACACTGGCATACAGACACAGTCATACAGACATGGGAGCAGAGACGCAGGCACACAGACGTGGGCACACATACACGGTCACACAGATGCGGGCACACTGGGGGTGTGTGCTGTCACTGCTCTTGGAGGGTATCCACAGATACTGGTGCCAGGAAGCCAAGGGTTTTGGAGGAACAAGCAGTAGGTCAGAGATGTCGGATTTCACACTCGGATTCCATTTTGGGAATTAGAATCATAGAGTCATCGAGATGTACAGTATGGAAACAGATCCTTCAGCCCAACCCATCCATGCTGACCAGATATCCCAAAACAATCTAGTCCCACCTGCCAACACCAGGCCCATATCCCTCCAAACTCTTCCTATTCATATACCCATTCAGATGCCTTTTAAATTTTGCAATTGTACCAGCCTCCATCACTTCCTATGGCAGCTTAATCCATACACATACCATCATCTGCATGAAAAGGTTGCCCCTTAGGTCTCTTTTATATCTTTCCCCTCTCACCCTAAACCTATTCCCTCTAGTTCTGGACCCCCAATCCCAGGGAAAAGACTTTGGCTATTTATCCTATCCATGCCCCTCATAATTTTGTAAACCTCTATAAGGTCACCCCTCAGCCTCCGACGCTCCAGGGAAAACAGTCCCAGCCTGTTCAGCCTCTCCCTATAGCTCAAACCCTGGCAACATCCTTGTAAATCTTTTCTGAACCCTTTCAAGTTTTACAACATCTTTTTGATAGGAAGGAGACCAGAATTGCATGCAATATTCCAACAGTGGCCTAACCAATGTCTTGTACAGCCGCAACATAACCTGTACTCAACTCCTGTACTCAATACTTGACCAATAAAAGAAAGCATAACAAACTTCACTGCGACTCCACTTTCAAGGAGCTATGAACCTGCCCTCCAAGGTCTCTTTATTCAGTAACACTCTCTAGGACCTTACCATTAAGTGTATAAGTCCTGCTAAGATTTGCTTTCCCAAAATGCAGCACCTCGCATTTTTCTGAATTAAACTCCATCTGCCACTTCTCAGCCCATTGGCCCATCTGGTCCAGGTCCTGTTGTAATCCAAGGTAATCTTCTTTGCTGTCCACTACACCTCCAATTTTGGTGTCATCTGCAAACTTACTAACTGTACCTCTTATGCTCACATCCAAATCATTTATGTAAATGCCAAAAAGTAGAGGGCCCAGCACGGATCCTTGTGGCACTCCACTGGTCACAGGCCTCCAGTCTGAAAAACAACCCTCCACCACCACCCTCTGTCTTCTACTTTGAGCCAGTTCTGTATCCAAATGGCGAGTTCTTCCTTTATTCCGTGAGATCTAACCTTGCTAAATGGGGTGGCATGGTGGCTCAGTGGTTAGCACTGCTGTCTCACAGCACCAGGGTCCCACGTTCGATTCCAGCCTTGGGTGACTGTCTGTGTGGAGTTTGCACGTTCTCCCCGTGTCTGTGTGGGTTTCCTCCGGGTGCTCCAGTTTCCTCCCACAGTCCAAAGATGTGCAGGTCAGGTGGAGTGGCCATGCTAAATTGCCCGTAGTGCTAGGTGCATTAGTCAGAGGGAAATGGGTCTGGGTGGGTTACTCTTCGGAGAGTCGGTGTGGACTTGTTGGACCGAAGGGCCTGTTTCCACACTGTAGGGAATCCAATCTAATCAGTCTCCAATGGGGAACCTTGCCAAGCGCCTTACTGAAGTACATATAGGTCACATCTACCACTCTGCCCTCATCAATGCTCTTTGTTAATTCTTCAAAAAACTCAATCAAGTTTGTGAGACATGATTTCCCATGCATAAAGCCATGTTGACTATCCCTAATCAGTCCTTGCTTTTCCAAATACATGTACATCCTGTCCCTCAAGATTCCTGGCTCACAGTTTCTATTTTCCTTTCCTTTATTTTCTTATTTTATCTTTTCACCTCACAGCAGTCGTGTTTATTTTCCTCCAGCACCCATCTTGTGTGTGCAGGTGTCAGACACAATGACTGAACAACGAGGACATAAAACGTTCTTCCTGTTCCTCCAGCAGGAAGATAGGAACCACCTGAGCGGCCAGTGACAAGCAGAGCCCCTCTCATCAAAGGCCAGTGCTGCAGGATCAAACCGTGAAGGGGGACGGCAGGGAGGGACATAGTTAAAAATCACACAACACCAGGTTATAGTCCAACAGGTTTAATTGGAAGCACACGAGCTTTCGGAGCGACGCTCCTTGATTAGGTGATAGTAGGGAGGGACAGAGTTTTTATTCAGCAGGTGCGAGGGCAGGAACTTAAATATGAATGATGTGAGAGACAATGCTAATGAGGTTGATGACAAGCAGTAATCCCCACTTCGAGGCACCTTGCTGTTCCTTAGTGAGAACCACATGCCTGGAACTCCAGGAGAAAAACACAACAAATTCCTCCCAACATTGAGAGGAGTCTCAGTGGCCTTTTCCCATCATTGTCCCAGATTTCTCTCCATTATCTAAGGCCTTCAGGGCCTTACAAGGTCTGCCCCATGTGTCTGTTGTCCATAACTGACATCACTTCCATTTATTGCTTAGTTTAGATCTTCAAGCTACTGTTTCTGAATGTTCTCAAATTGAAGAAACACATGTTTTGTATATTCACTCCTGGGATATGGGGGTCGCTGGCTGGGTCCAGCATTTATTACCCTGTCCCTAGTTGCTCCTTGAGAAGGTGGTGGGGGAGCTCCCTTCTTGAAATCACTATAGTCCACGTGTTGTTGGTTGATGCACAATACCCATAGGGAGGGAGTTCCAGGATTTTCACTCAGTGTCAGTGAAGGGATGATGGTATATTTCTGTCAGGATGGTGTGTGGTTTAGAGGGGAACTTGCAGGGGGTGGCGTTCCCATGTATCTGCTGCCCTGGTCCTTCTAGATGGAAGTGGCGATGGTTTGGAAGGTGCTGCCTGAGGATGTTTGCTGAATTCCTGCAGTACATCTGGTAGATAGTACACAGTGCTGCCCGTGTGTGTCTGTGGTAGAGGGAGTGGATGCTTGGGGATGTGATCCACAGGCTACTTTGTCCTTTATGTGTTTGGGTACAAGCTTCAATATCTTCCACTAACGGTTGGCCCCTCCCCCTCTTCTTCAGAATCACATAAGTGAAGGTTTAAAGTCTTCTTTGTAAAATGGTTCCCTGAACTGCCTCATTGATGACTTTCCGTTACACATTACAGAGTATCGTGGCTGGTCAAGAGAACTTATCCAAGGAAAATGGACACCTCTGGTGATCTACGTTCTCCTGGGTGTCTCCATCCTGCTGTCTGTGGTGATCCTAGGCACTGTGTTTAAACTATGTAAGTTTTGTCATCCTTTATGGGACTTGTTTTGTCAACAAAGCATAACCGTTAACAAGGATAAATTGAGATATTCCTGCCTCAGTCTTTCTTATTGCTGGTGTTATTAATTCAGGAATGGAGTGAGGAATAACACATCAGTCATCAGACATTTTATGGTAGTTAGCATTTCCACATTGTGAGTATAGAAACGCTAATCTGAAAGGAAATTAGACTGAACTTTGGAAGGGGATGATAGTCATTTCTGGCAGTAATGAGATGGAATAGCACTGTTCAGTTTCTCCTGTTCTCTTTCGCAGTATTGTTCCTTATTCCAAGCTGACTGTTCCCCACCCAGCACAGCAGGAGCTGCATTCCCCATCACGGAGCTGGTGTGGCTGAATTAAATCAGCAGCACTATCATTCCTGATGAAGAACTTATGCCCGAAACATCAATTCTCCTGCTCCTCAGATACTACCTGACCTGCTGTGCTTTCCCAGCACCATACTCTCGACTATGAAAAATCTCCAGAATCTGCAGTCCTCACTTTCTCTGAGCACGATGTTATCCTGTCGGGTTCGAACCCACTGGAAATGCTGACATGTCTTCTCCATGTGAACAGTTCCCAAAAGAAGGATAAATGTGAGAACGCTTTATTTCTTCAATGAAGTAAAATTGAGAATTAATCAATAGGGGCAGATGGGATCTCGCTATATGGTACCTGTTTAAATATGTTTGAATGCATAGTTTTTCTAGCTCTGATCAAAAGCTACATGGACTCAATTGATTGATGCTCCAAGGATAATCTACTCATGAATTAACCTCCCTTTCCTGATGTTGCCCTGCAACATTAACCAATAGATCCCTCTGCTGGGATTGTCTTTTCTCCCTGTGATTCATGGGAAGTTTACACGTTCCCTGTTGTCACTTGATACTCACCTTCTCTGTGTAACCTTTCCCCCCTACCCCCACTCTGGTGAGCAACTCCATAACCTGTTGGGAAATATTTGGTGAGAGCTGTGCCCTGGGGATGGGGACTTTCCTCATCCTCCTCAGGTCCTCGGAGGAATCATTCCATAAGGTCATTGACTTGCGGATAGTCTGGAAGTCTGAACAGTGAGAGAAACTGTATGACCAGTCAGTACTCTGCGAACAGGGAAAGAATGTTTGATTGTAGCATTTCTCACTCTGTTCAGCTCGCGTGAAGATGACTGTATGAGTATTATATGACATGAGGGTCACAGATATTTAATTCTGTCACCAAGTGGTTGAGAGATGACAATTTTTTCATTAGTTTCATAATCCTCAGTGCCTTACCTTGAGCATTAATTAGCTGTGAGATGGACAGAGCCCATGACGATCTCTACAATGGATCCAGGAGGGTCAGTAACACTGGCTTTGGGTTTACTCCCTGAGTGAGCCATGCTCTGAAAAGTAACTCACAAAATTAGAAACACAGGAATGGACATCAGCAATCTCAAAATCAGGTTGCAGTTCCTGATTTGAAAGAATTCCAGAGCCAAACTGTGTGGGGTGGGGGGAGGAGGAGGGGGAGGGGGAGTCTGGTCCAAAGTGATCAGGTGAAGTTGGACGAAAGGGAGAGAATGGAAATAAGGCAATGAACTGTTCTATCGGGAACAGCTCGGGGAATTGATATTGTCAGGCAGATCCAGGAGAAAGAGATCAGGCTGGGTTACCGGATCGGACTGGATTAATTAATGCTCCATACATCCCCCCCAAACTGGCCATCATGACTGAGAGCCCCAGGTGGATACCTTGGAGCCACACTTTTAGTTTGGAGCAAGGGAGTGAAATTGAAGCTGAGGTTGTTCAGAATGAGACGGGAGCAAAACATACCTGACCTCGTCCTTACCAATCTGCCAGCTATCCAGGACAGGAGCGGTAAGAGTGACCGGTAAGGAGACAAAGTCCCACCCTCACATTGAGAATACCCTCCAGCGTGTTGTGTGGCACTATCACCGTGCTAAATGGGACAGACTTTCAACCGATTGAGCAACTCAGGACGGGGCATCCATGAGACACTGTGGGCCATCAACAGCTGCAGAACTGTACTCCAGCACAATCTGAAACCTCAAGGCCCGGCATATCTCCCTCTCAACCATTACCATCACGCCAGGGGGGGTCAATCCTGGTTCAATGGGGAGTGCAGGAGAGCATGCCAGGAGCAGCATCAGGCATACCTGGAGATGAGGTGCCAACCTGGTGAAGCTACCAAACAGCATAAGCAGCAAGTGATAGACAGAACCAAGCGATCCCATGACGAACGGATCAGATCGAAGCTCTGCAATCCTGCTACATCCAGCCGTGAACAGTGGTGGATGATTAAACTACTCACTCGAGGAGGAACCTCCACACATATCCCCATCCTCAGTGATGGAAGAGCCCAGCACATCAGTGTGAAAGATAAGGCTGTGGATGATCCAGTGGTCCCCAACATCACAGATACCAGGCTTCAACAATTCGATTCTCTCCACATGATATCAAGGGACAGTTGGAGACACTGGATACTGCAAAGGCTACGGGCCCAGACAACATTCCGGCAATAGGACTGACGACTTGTGCTCCAGAACTCGCCACTCCCCTAGCCAAGCTGTTCCAGTACATTTACAACCCTGGCATCTACTCGTCAGATATGTCCTGTACATGAAAAGCAGGACAAATCCCACCCGGCCGATAACCGCCCCATCAGTTTACTCTCGATCATCAGTAATATGATGGAAGGGGTCATCAACAGCGCTCTCAAGCAGAACCTGCTCAGCAATAACCTGCTCAGTTTGGGTTACCCCAGGGACACTCAGCTCTTGACCTCAATACAGCCTGGGTTCAAACATGGACAAACGAGCTGAATTCCAGAGGGGTTGGGGTGGGGCTGGTGGGGGGATGTGGGTAGAGTGACAGCCCTTGACATCAAGGCTGCATTGAACTGGATGTGCCATCAAGAAGCCCTGGCAAACATGTGTATCAAGGGGCAAACTCCATTGGTTAGAATCATACCTGACACATAGGAAGCTGGTCATGGTTGTTGGAGGTCAGTCGTCTCAGCTCCAGGACATCTCTGCAGGAGTCCCTCAGGTAGTGTCCAAGGCCCAACCATCTTCAGCTGCTTCAATGACCTTCCTCCCATCAGAAGGTCCGAAATTGGGATGTTTGCCGATGATTGCACAATGTTCAGCTCCATTCACAACTCCTCAGATACTGAAGCAGTCTGTGTCCAAACGCAACAAGATCTGGGCAATATCCAGGCATGGGCTAACAAGTGGCAAGTAACATTCGTGTCACACAAATGCCAGATTATGACCATTACCAATAAGTAACAATCTAACCATCGCCTCTTCACCACATAAACTCAATGGCTACACGATCAGGTCAGGTGCTAGGAATAACGCACCTCCTGATTTCCCAAAGCCTGTCCACCATCTACAAGGCACAAGGCAGGAGTGGGATGGAATACGCCCCATTTACGTGGATGGGTGCTGCCCCAATAACACTCAAGAAGCTCAACACCATCCAGGATAAAGCAGCTGATTTGATTGGCACCACATCCACAAACATCCACTTCCTGCACCACTAACGCTCAGTAGCAGCAGCGTGTGCCATCTACAAGATGCACTGCAGAAATTCACCAAAGATCCTCAGACAGCACCTTCCAAACCCATGCCCACTTGCACAATGAAGGACAAGGGCAGCAGATACATAGGGACACCACCATCTTCAAATTCCCCTCGAAGGCACTCACCATCCTAACTTAGAAATATATCGCCGTTCCTTCACAGTCGCTGGGTCAGAATCCTGGAATTCCCTCCCTAAGGGCATTGTGGGTCAACCCACAGCAGATGGACTGCTGTGGTTCAAGAAGGCAGCTCACCCCCACCTTCTCAAGGGGCAACTAGGGACAGGGCAATAAATGCTGGACCCAGCTAGCAACCCCCACAACCCACAAAATGAATCAATAAATAAACCACGTTCAGCCTGGGTCACCCTGTGGTGGATAGGGATTATTTGGACCACTGTATCAGGAAGAAGCAGGGAGCTCTGACAGTGTTCTGCTGGGAATAAAGGTGTAGACGGATTGGATAGCCATGGTGTAGTGGAGTGGTTCAGCCCACGGGACTGGAGATTATAAATGGTTGAGGTGATGAAAGGTGTCAGAAGGATGGAAGTCCAATGTGAATGCACAAGGGGTGAGAAATGGGGGAGAGAGATAGGAAGAAAGAAGTTCAGTGGGATAGGGTCAAGATGAACAGTCGGTTGGCCAGGACAGTTCTAATTTATGGATCTTGGGAAGGAGGATAAAACGGTCTGAGGGACTATGATACTAAAGTCACTGAAGGGAAGATCTGTGCAGGATCTGAGGTCATTGTTGCTTTTGGACACGACAGCTTGATGTTTAGTCGTGAGGTCAGGGTCCAGGGTGGGGTCAGAGGAACTGCCGTTTGGCCTTTGCTGGGCAGAGGTCATTATGTCAAGCAAAAACAGCAACATGGTGGCAATGTTTGGGGTGGACTTCGGAGAAGAGGGTTCAGCAGGATCAGAGGGAGACACACAAGGGGTGAGGGAGACGAACAGAGAGATTGAGGTGGCCATGTAGAGGGTGCGAAGTGCCCATGTCAAGGGAGACTGTTGGAGATGGGTGGAGGGGTTGCTTTTATTAGCAGGGGAGACTCTTGGTTAAAAAAGTGGGCATGGAGATGGAGACAATGGAAGAGATCTTAGCATTGTTGAGATTGATATGTAAGTTGAGTAAGCTGAGGTCTTTACGAAGACAGAGAATTGAGGATCAGAGTGCATCAGGTCAGAAACGATTGTGAAAACCCAGCCAAGGAGTGGAATTAAAGGAAGACAGGTAGTTCAAGAGAATGATGGGGGAGGAAGGATCTAGATGTGTGTTGATATCCATTCGTTGATGAAGCTTGTGATCCTTGACCCCTGAAGGCACAGAGTAAACTGAAAGGTGAAGTGAAACTCTGGAAGCTGGACAGTTTTGAGAGAGGCTGAGTCAGTCCCTGTTGAAGGGAGAAATCAAGGCAGCTTGCATGTGGGTCTCGTGGCATGGGAAGGGTACAAATGATGGAAGACCATAGCACTTGGAAAACATTGTCACCATCAGGCCAAGTTAATCTGGATTTGGGAAAGGGAAATCGTGCTTGACAAATCTACTGGAAGGTTTTGAGAATGTAATTAATGGAGTTGATAAGACGGAGCCAGTTAATGTGGTTTCCTTGAACATACAGAAAGTTTCAACTCGGTCCCATGTGAGAAATGAGCATGTCAAATTAAAACACATGGGACCGGAAATGGTGCACAGACATCGATAGAGAAGTGCATTGTCAGAAAAGAAACGAATAAAGTTTTTTTCCAAGTTACAGGCAGTGATGAGTGAGCCACCAAGGGATCAGTGCTGGGAAACCTTTTATTCACCATGTTTATCACTGATTTAGATGAGCGATCTGAATGAGGCCTTTGGTAAGACTGCTCTGGAAGGTTAGATCGCATGGAATCCATGGGGAGCTGGCAAACTGGATACATAATTGGCTTGATGGTCAGAAGCAGAGGGTAATAGTGGAAGGATGCTTGTTGGACTGGAGACCTGTGACTAGTGGAGTGCCTCAGGGTTGGTGCTGGGCCCATTGCTGTTTTTTATTGATATCAATAATTTGGACAAGAATGTACAAGGCAGGATTAGTAAGTTTGCAGATGACACTAAAATAGACAGTATTGTGGACAGTGAGGAAGGTTATCAGAAATTGCAGCAGGACATTGATCAGCTGGGAAAGTAGACTGACACACATCTATCCTGGGACAGGCTAAGCAAAGACATGCCAGAGAATTCCTAGAGGCCTGGCACTCCAACCACAACGCCATAAACAAACACATAGATCTAGATGCCATCTATCAACCCCTCAGAAAACGAACAGGAAATGACATCACCACAAACCCCAGGAACCCCATCCAGGAGAAAGATATAAATGGAAAGCAGGAGACAACAGCTTCGCTTCACTTGGAGGTCACCACTGATGATGTTACCTAGCCAGGTAATGAAACGTCTGGATATCAAACCTACAGCTCAGCAAGCAAACCTACACCCTAAACCTCAACCTGAGCTACAAACCTTCACAAACCTTGCAAAGTAGACTGAGGAATGGCAAATAGAGTTTAATCTAGACAAGTGCGAGGTGTTGCATTTTGGAAAGTCAAATCAAGGTAGGAGTTTCATGGTGAATAGTGGGGCCTTAAGGAGTGTAGTGGAACAGAGGGAGCTTGGGGCTCAGGTGCTTTGTTCTCTGAAAGTGGAGTCACAGGTAGACAGGGCAGTGAAGAAGGTTTTTGGCACTGGTCTTCATCAGTCAGGGCAGTGAGTATGGTAGTTGGGAAGTTTTGCTGCAGTTGTATAAGACGCTGGTGAAGCTGCATTTGGAGTATTGTGTTCAGTTTTGGTCAGTTTAGGAAGGATGCTATTAAACTGGAAAGAGTGTGGAAGAAATTTACAAGGACGTCACCAGGACTCAAGGGTCGGAGTCATTGGGAGAGGTTGGACAAGCTGGGACTTTTTTCCTTAGAGCATAGGAGACTGAGGGGGAAATCTTGTAGAAGTGAATAAGATCATGCGAGGCATGGATAGAGTGAATGTACTCAGTCTTTTTCCCAGGATTGGGGAATCAAGGGCTGGAGGGCATCAGTTTAAGGTTAGAGGGGACAGAATAAAAGCGAACCTGAGGGGCAGCATTTCTACACAGAGGGCGGTACGCATATAGAATGAGCTGGCAGTGGAAGTGGTTGATGCTGGTACATTAATAACACTTAAATGGCATTTGGACAAATATAAAGGAACCCTGATTATTTGAACAAGATGGGCAAGCACAATTTTGTTCTGATAATTGATTATTCAGTTAGTGGATTCAATGCCTTTCCTCTGGGTCTCTGAGTCTTCCTTCTTTCTCACTCGGCCTGCCTTGTTCCCCTCTCTCTGTGTCAGGCTTTGTTTCTGAGCAGACACACCCTTGTGTGTCAGGGTCCTGCAGCATTGCTGAAGCCCCCCACCAACATCCCCCAATTCAGTTCAATGGGATTGACACAGTGAGCACTTGCTAAGTCCGCTCCCTGTTCAGGAGACTAGGCAGCAGCACACCATGTGTGAGATCCCACTCCCCGACCACCCTCCCGCCCCCTACCCTGTCCACCTCCATCCGTCTGCACCCCCTTCCACTCCAAGCCCCCTACCCCATCCACCCCACCCATTCGCTCCCCCCATTTGCTCCCCCCATCTACCCCCGCCCCGTCCCCCATCCACCCTGAGCCTTCTGTTGCTTGGGATGTTAGTTCTTCTCTTTGATCTGACATGGACCTTCCTGTCTGTGGCTGCTCATGTTCCAGTCAACAGACATGTAGAAGGCTGGGAGAACACAGCAAGCCCGGGAATATCAGGAGATTGACATGGCAACATTTCAGGTGGAACCCTTCTTCAGGATTACACTGTTCCCCTGTATTTCTCCATTTTCTTTTTGAAATATCTGATCTGAACTCCACTTCTACCCACTTACCTGGTTCTGATGATATCTCTTGAAATGGTTTGCACAAAGGAATTCTGAACCTATTCCTTCGGTGAACTGGTGATGATTTTCAGCTGAAGACCTCTAGTTAAAAGGTAGCTCACCAACCAGTAGATATAATTTTATTGATGTCACCCATTAAGATCTCTCCTAAATCTCTCCAGTGGCATGGTGGCTGAGTGGTTAGCACTGCTGCCTTTCAATGTCAGGTGCTCAGGTTTGATTCTAGCCTTGGGTGACTGTCTGTGTGGAGTTTGCACATTTTCCCCGTGTCTGCGTGGGGTTTTCTCTGGGAGCTCTAGTTTCATCCCACAGTCCAAAGATGTGCAGGTTATGGTGAACTGGCCATGCTAAATTGCCCATAGTGTTCAGGGATGTGTAGGTTAGATACATTAGTCAGGGGTAAATGTAGAGTAATAGGGTAGGGGGATGGGTCTGGGTGGGTTACTCTTTGGAGGGCCGGTGTGGATTTGTTGGGATTTGATGATCTATGATTCTGTGATAATCTAATGAAAAGCCAAGACTGATCTTGTTCTCCAAACTGTGCCACTTGATCTAAAATGTTGCTCCTGAAAATGTTAGAGAGAGTTTTTCTTAGATTAGATTACTTACAGTGTGGAAACAGGCCCTTCGGCCCAACAAGTCCACACCAACCCAGACCCATTTCCCTATATTTACCCCCTTCACCTAACATGACAGGTAATTTAGCATGGCCAATTCACCTAACCTGCGCAGCTTTGGACTGTGGGAGGGAACCAGAGCACCTGGAGGAAACCCACGCAGACAGTTGCCCAAGGCAGGAATTGAACCGGGGGTCTCTGGCGCCGTGAGGCAGCAGTGCTAACCACTGTGCCACCCACTGATCCAGGTGTTCATGATTTCGAGGAGCCTGGACATAGTCAATAGGAAGGGATTGTTCGTCTGAGTGACAATGTTGGGTTAGACGATTAGTAAAGGAACAGTGCCATGGGTCACCAGGTTTCTACAATGACTGATTCAGATCTGGAGAGTTTGACCAAGTTGGTTAGAGACAAAAACACTGCAAATGTTGGAATCCAAAATAGGCAGGCAGGAAGCTGGAAGAACACAGCAAGGCCGATTCAATCATGGTTTTCGAAAGAGAATTATATCAGCAGCTAAAGAGAAAAAAGAAATGATAGAGCAAGGCAGGAAAGTGAGAAACAGGCTGTACTCCTCTTGGAGAGAGCCTGCATGAATTACTTTCTATGCTTCAACAATTCTCTGAGATTTTCTCATTGATATTCTTGCAGCTCGAGGAACTTCTGAGCAGTCCAAAAGCTTCATGGCTGAACTTAGGAATGAAATTTCACAGCTGAAGGAGAGTAAGTGTAATTTCCAGTGAAGTCCCTGAATGATTCATAATACTGTATCATTACTTACTGTGATTCCTGAGTACAATCATATCTGGGGTGGTCACATCAACAAATGATTCTAAACATTGATAAGGAGCTATTGCTTCTAATCTCTAATAAAAACCTTTTACAGATTTGCAAATGAATGCAGTTACTGTACTTTAGGTTACAAGTTACTAGAGGAGTTTTAAAGGTTTGTGTCATTAACCCCTATAACAGCATCATCGTGTTTCATGCTGATGGCACTGTTCAGTGTTGACTCTTTCAGACTCATGTCCAATACTTCTCCCATGCTTTACTTTTCATTATTACGATTATACATTGTGCATATAAATATTTTTTACAAATATTATTTACCACGATTAAACATCATCCACTTCACAAATTCAGGCGATCCAGTGGTTTCACTGTTCTCCTGGATTTTGAATTACCTCAAAACGTCTGGACTCTTCCATTACACTAACGGGTGGATGGGAGCCTGCATTTTGATTACAAATGCACAGTAAATGCTTCAGTGCAGCTCAATTGGCTGGATGGCTGGTTTGTGATACAGAGTAACACCAACAGCATGGGTTCGGTTCCTGTACCAACTGAGGGTATGATGGATATCTCACCTCTTCAACGTCACCTGTTGCCTGAGGTATTGTGACCATCAGTTTAATCTCCCATCGGTTACCTCCTCTAACAAGTGAGTAGCATGATGAGGCCTTCACTTTTACACAATAGCAGAAATACCGTACTGAACAATTCAAAGCTTTTTTAAGTGGGGGAAAGAAACACATTTTTAAAACATGACACACAACAAGGCAAAGAAGAATATCATTGGCAGGAAGATGTAGTTCAAAGATGGGTGAAATAAAATACTTAATTGGACATCTTAAAGAAAATAATTCTGAAGATGCAGAATTACTTCCAAATTGGGGGGATGCAATGGCCTCGTGGCATTATCATGGGACTGTTAATCCAGAGACCCAGGTCATGTTCTGGGGACCTGGGGTTGAATCTTACCATGGCAGATGGTAGAATTTGAAATCAATAAAAATCTAGAATTAAGCATCTAATAATGACAATGAATCTATTGGTGATTGTTGGGAAACACTCAGGTTCACTAATGTTCTTTAGGGAAGGAAAATGCAATTCTTACTTGGTTTGACCTACTCCAAACCCACAGCATTGTGGTTGGCTCTTCTGGGTAATTAAGGGTGGATACTAAATGCAGGCGTGGAATGATTAAAACAAAGATTCAAAATCAAATATTGAAGAGCTAGTTCACTTTCACATTCAACTGGGGCTGTAAGGTGATGATTTTGTAGCTTACCATGATATAACCAAAAGAATTAATTAACTTCTGCCAACCTTTTGAAATTAATTAAATCTTCAAACAAAGAAAATTCTTGAAAGAAGGGGAAATCCACAGACAATTTCATTAATGATCTCAACAGATTAGTGGGGGAAAGGGACAACATGACATTGCATTTAATTGTCACTTTTACAAGCTCAACAGCATACTGATTGTGTTCTTTCCAAAATGGCAGTACCTGCTTGTCTTGTGTATTATTGGAAACTCGTGGGATGATGTTGGTGAACTAACTGCACAGAGGCCGGTTTCCCATCACTAATTCACCCCTTATTTACATGTGACTAGCTAGCTCAAAGCCAGCCCTAGAATGAGGAAATTCTCTGAGACTCCTGTTTAGATCTGTCAGACAGGGCTCCCTGATTGGTCCAGATTAATGGCTCCGATCAGGGACCTCATTTTTAATGAGATCTGCCTGGCCAACCACCTTCCAATCACGGTGGGTGGAATACTGACGGAAAATCCTGACATCATATTTTCTGTGAGGACATTGGGCGAAAATATATTTCCTTGTTTCAACTTGGGTCCTTATGCCAAATTGTAGCTGTGTCGACGGGTTATTACACTTTTCTCCTCACTTAACTAAACAGTTCATGGTTTTCAACAATTCTGTCAAATCTCCTCTTAATCTTCTCTCGGCTGTGAGCAATCTCACCTTCTCACTCCATGAAACTAACATTTCTCTTTCCCACATCATCCCAGTAAATCTCTTCTGTTTCATTTTTAAGGACTGGACGTCATTCCTAAAGATTGGTACCCAAAATTGAACATACAATCCTAAGTGAGAATAAGCAACTAGTTTAGAAAGGTTTAAAATAACTCCCCGGCACAAATTCAGGATCTTAAATGTTTCCATTACTGTAATTTCTTCTGTCAACATCAAAAGTTGCAATCCCGCAGATCTCTGTTCCAGTATCAATTCCCAAATGCTATAATTTATTTTGTTGCTTCTCCTCATTCTTTTTTCAAAATGCATCACTTCACAATTCTCAGCTGTAAATCCCTTTGTGTTCTGTCCCTGTCCAATTCCCCAATCTGTTTCTGAAGTCTATTATCGTCCTTGTTACTGTTTGTTACATTTAGTAGCACTTCACTCTGTGAGAGCGGTGATCTTTGACAATAGTATCAGCTTTGACAATGGTTGAAGTTGTGAGAGTAGTAATATCTGAGAAAACTATATCATTGTTGGGAACTGTAGTAATTTCAAGCATTTAAAGTGTGTCACAGCACAACAGGAGGCTATTTAGCCCAACATGATGATTGTGGCTCTTTAAAGAAGCAAGCATGTTTTCCGAGCAGGAGTAAGATCAGAGCCAATCTGGTTAGTCCATATTCCCGATCGAAACATTTTCTAATCTACCTACTCAGAGATGTGACGACATTACTCTGGAGCAGGGTGGACTGAACCCAGACCTCCCGGTTCAGAGGTCGAAATATTACCACTGAAAACCAGTAAATGCAGCCTGCCATGTAAAATGTCAGTAAATAAGGAAATCTGTAAGATACTGTCGTGCCTCAGCCGTCTCTCATGTTTATCTCAATACCCTCACAGATTTGCTTCACATCCAACTGCCCGACCAGTGGAGCCAGGGGAACCAAAAGCATTACTACTTTTCAACTCGGAAAACAAGTTGGAAAGAAGCTCAGACATTCTGTGAATCCATGGGTGCCCACCTTGTTGTCATTAACAGTGCTGAGGAGCAGGTTGGAACAGTCTGTTCGTTCGGTTCATTGGTTGGCAGACTGCAGTCTGACTTGGAACAAATCACTTGTTCCGTTTTCCTGTTAGGTTATGGATAAGAAGCTGAAGTTGTTGTGAAAGGAAATGATTTATGAAGGGTGCACTGACTCATTATTTCAGATGAACACACCATTTAGCAGCTGCAATGGGCAACTTAGCCCGTGCAGTTTGCTCCATTATCCAATCAGATCATGGCTGGGCAGATTGCTTCATATTTCTGCTGACTCTATGTAACCATTCGCCAGCACCACCTCTCCCGACCCTCCTCTGCCACACATCAATCTATATGTCTCTGAATTCAGAATATTCAAGGACACTGCTTTCACCATCTTTTCAAACAATCAAAACACTCTGTGAGGAACATTATTTTGCTTTCTGTCTAAAATTTACCAGGAACCATACGGCCTTCATATCAGGAGGGCTGGAGTACAGGGATGCAGATGTTATGCTGTAGTTATACAAAACTTTGGTTAGACCCCACTTGGAGTACTGTGAGCGGATCTGGGCACGACACCTTAGGAAGGTGTTTGGGCCCTGGAGGGGTCCCGTTGCAAGTTTGCAGAGATAAAATCTGGAATTCAGGAGTTAAATTATGAGGAGAGATTAGCCAGATTGGACCTTTTAGTCTCTGAAATTTAGAACATTAAAGGGTGATCTAATCGGATTTTCAGGATATTATGGATAGATAAAGACAGGTGTTTTCTATTGGTTGAAGATTCTGGAATTCACTGGAGTTTAGGTGAATGAGAGATGATCACATTGAAACGTATTGGATTGTTACGGGGTTTAATGGGGTAAATGCTGAGAGGCTGGTTCCCTTCCTGGGAGAGTCTAGAACCACAGGGCACAGTCTCAGAATGGAGGAGTACCAACTTAAGACTGAGAGGAGGAGGAACCATTTCTCTCAAAGAGTTGTGACTCTTTGGAGCTCCTTACCACAGAGAGCTGTGGGGAAAGGTCCTTGTGTATGTTTAAGGCTGAGCTAGATTAGAACGTAGAATGTAGAGCATCACCTTTTTTTATTAGTTTCAGCTTCACATTTTACAAACCATGTGGCTTAAATTTCAGCCATTCCTAATGTAACCCATCAAGGATTAAAATGGAATCCGATGTCAGTGAGAGGTATTGCTTGCCTCGTCCCCTCAGAGATTATACCAGGAATGGAGACGTTACTGGGCAGTCTGCTCATCCTACGATGAGTTAAGACCCTCAAATGATCAAATAATGAAAGACAATTTCAAACTAAAATAAAGAGACCAAGTTTTCTTGTTTTCATGTCATTTAATATGCATCTAATAGTAACAGCTGTTATTACAAAACATTCAATTATAGTAAACACTCCAGTTTTCATAGTAATTTATTGTTGCTGAACTAACAGCTCTTTAATAGTGACCACTAACATAGATACATTGTTGTATCCCATCAGATGTATTTGCAACAGAATGGACGATGCACTAATTGGATTGGACTCCATGACACTGTTGAAGAAGGGAAATGGCGTTGGGTGGATGGGACAGATTATGATTCAAATATGAAGTGAGTAGTGTTTTCATTGCACGATGAGATAATTTTCACTTTAACTGCCTGGGCAGTAACTCAGCAAAGAGCATCAGCCACCAGATTGAATTGAGCCAAGTTTTAGTTTGTTTTCTGTTCCCCAGCTTACTTTTGATCTCAGGGACTTCATCACTTTATTATCATGAGGCAGTACCCTTTGCATGAATCATTTTAAATAAATATGTTTGTGATTGACTGTGAATTGCTTTTAAAAATCCATTAAAAAGCCATCCATTGCATTTTCTTTTGTTCCTGTATTTCTCCAAAGAATTTGAGGAGGTTGGGCAGCATATCCCCAATTCCCTCTTTTCCTGCTCCCTTTTAAATTGAAGATCATCTTGTTCATATTATTTATTCCTTGCTCTTCCTTCCTAGTACATTACCTCACAGAGTACAGGGATTCAAGCTCTATCTGTAATCTGTACGTTGCTTCTGTAAGATCTTATACATCCAAGTTGCATAAAATTAACATCACAATAATGATATGAAAATAGCATTTATCTCACCTCAATCATATCTAATCATTGGTCTGAATTTTACAAACATTGAGAATGTTTCATGCAGTGCTGATGAGTGTAAAGGTGCTCCAAACACTGCTGTACATTTCTTCTGGAATCTTCTAATCTCATCTGACCCAGACCCTGTCCTCCATGTGAGGTGGCCTTGCAGTAGCATTCCGATAAGAGAACAGGAAGTGGATCAGAGGTGCCTCACAATGGTGCTGCTGTGGGGCTGCTGTGTGTTGGATGTCAACCTCCCTGGCCATGAGGTGTGTGAGCATATGGCCCAGGGAGTGAACCCTGAGATGATATTACTGGGAGTCCAGAATAGAAGGCCAGAGGAGCAAGCAGCTTGCTGAAGCCACCAGGTAGCTGCTGGAGCTTTATACCTGAAACCCTGGCATCTCATTCCTATGCAGCATGTGCCTAATCCATTTTGCGTATTAATGAGGTGACATTAATGAGTGATAACCCCGTTAATAAGGTCTCATGTTGTTATAGAGCTATAACCTCACCTCAAAGTCGGGAATTTAGTTAGAAACTACAACTTGCTGCTTCTGGGGTCGAGGAAGCCCTCACTCTATTTCTCCATCATTCTCCCCACATTCCTTGCCATGACCCAAGACATGTAGAGACTTTATAAGAACTTTCTTTCTATATGTCGTGAATCCCCATTATGATGTTTGTCAGAGAGCTCTCAGTTTCCAAGAGAAACTCTTGTCTGAATTAGAGAACGTTCTGAAATGAAATGTAATATTGAGCAGTCCATTGATGCTGTTCCATGTTCTCTCCTCTTTCAGGTTTTGGGACAGCAGTCAGCCGAATGGCCATGAAAGTTATGAAGAAGACTGTGTGGTGACTTCCTGCAGTGGACAATGGCATGACTGGCCGTGCGATTCTATTCATACCTCAATCTGTGAAAAACCAGCATAATGTTGTTTTCCTTTTTGTTACAATTGATGGAAATCTGTCAATAAGTATTCAATCCATGTTGTTATGACCAAGTTGGGAGGAGTGTTACACATCACAACATCGTTCATTGTCTGACCCAATTCCTGATGCAGACAATCAAAAGGTATTTCCACACTAAGCTTGAAACAAAATGAGCCATTGATCAGGTTTCTTTAAAAAATATAGATTTATTATGAAATAAAATTATTCAATGAAGAGGTAAAACTACTTAATGCACTTAGTTTGTAAAGAGAAAATATAAATGCTTACCCAACATGCGTACACGCAAAAAGTCTCACACACATCATTTCTCTCACTCATGCACTCACACATACAATCTCTCTCTCTCTCTCTCTCACACTCTCACACACGCACACAGAGTCTCTCTGTCTCTCTCCCTCTTATCCCTCTCTCTGTGTCATATACACACACTGCAATGATTCACTTTGGTGAAATGAACTGTTTTGACCTGGAAAAGCCAAGGAATGTTTTTAAAATTATTCATTGATGGGTCAGCATTTATTGCCCATCCCCAAGTGCTCGGAGGGCAGTTAAGAGTTGCTATGGGTCTGGAGTCACATGTAGACCAGACCGAGTAAGGATGGAAGATTCCTTCCCTAAAGGACATTAGTGACCCAGATGAGTTTTTCCAACAATCGACAATGGATTAGACTCTTAATTCCAGATTTTACTAAATCCAAATTACACCATCTGCCACATAGGGATTTAAACCCGTGTCCCCAGAACATTACTTGGGTCTCTGGATGAACAGTCTAGTGATAACACCACTGGGCCATTGCCTTCACAATTATGATCAGTACATACTCATGGCTGTCTGTATCCATGATGGACACTCAATTCCAAATGGTTTCCGATCCAACAGGCTTCACATGTTGACATCAGACCGCACCTCCCCCCATGTCACAAGCATTGATTGCTCGCTTTCAGGGTTCAGGAATATTAGGGGCAACCAACAGTGGGTCTTTGATCAAAATAGCTCTCAGCCTCTCAAACTGTCCAGCACTCTCCTGACCACTTTCACAAATAATGACTGGATCAGTACGGCAGCTGTAGGAATGCAGTTTGGAACAAATTTACAAAAGAAACAAACATTCCAAAAATCTCATAAGGTCAGGACAACATTTTGGTCCGAAGCTTGTACTGTGCTGTACTATTCTATGTTCTATGTTGTCATTCGGTTTTCAGGGTAGGGACTAAAGCTTGTCCTTTTCCTGGTCCTGGCAGCATTTCTCTTGCCCTCCCATATGCCCTCAGTAGGTTAACTGGACTTTTGCAAATTCAGTTTTGGTAAGGTAACTCAGCTGAGTGTAATTTTCTAAATAAAGCTTCTAATTGTTCCAAGTGTTGCTTCCGTGTGTTATGACATAGCTCTATGTTAATGTAAACTACACAACAACATAAACAGAGCTGACTAGCACGTGATTGATCATTTCCTTGGAAACTGGTGGGAGCATCACCTCGCGAGAATGCCATTTCTCAGCGTCAAAGAAAACCATCTGGTTGGATAAACACCAACAGCTCTATAGCTCAGTAGGTATCCTGATCTCAAAGCTATATTGGTAAGAAACCTGGCTTTCCCAATTCCGTCGGTGCAGTTTTCCGGTGGGAATTTGTGCGGAAATTTGCCTTTGTTCACCATTCTGTAATCCCTGCAGAGTCTGGTTGAACCAATGAGGCTGAGGCTGATGGCGGAGCACATCTGGGAAACACCAGCTGCTTTGATTGGCTTCAATCGTGTGGTTTTCCAATCCGGGTTGGAGTTTTGCGTTTACCTCAGCCTGTCTCTCTGGATCCAAACGACAGGAATGCTGCTTTATAGCAGAGGACTCTCCTACATCACACCATGCATTGGTAAGGCTGCCCACCCTAGACTGTCCCTAAAGACTTGTGAGAACCTTCCCCTTCCTCTACATTGGCAAATGAAAGCCTGTTTTCTAACCTCCCCAATAGTACAATGTTAGATAAATAGGGAGTAGGTACCTCAATTTGACAAACCCTTAGGCCTCCTTCTGCTCCAGACTCACTCCCCCTTCATCCTCTTCTGTCCTCATTACCTCAGATATATGCGATAGCATATCCTCCTTATATAGTGGCATTGTTTCAAATATTGAACTAACACAGGGAGAAAGTGAGGACTGCAGGTGCTGAAGCCTCATTCCTGATGAAAGGCATATGCCTGAAACGTCGATTCTCCTGCTCCTCGGATGCTGCCTGACCGGCTGTCCTTTTCCAGCACCACACTCTCGACATTGAAATAACACGGCCTCATCCTTTCTGTGGTAGCAATCAAATATGTTACCTCACCAATCCTTTGGATTACCTTGTGTAGACGAGTGAATCCATGTTTTCACCTTGTCCAGGCAGTTGGAATAATAGTTTATCCCTTTTTGAAATGTTTGGGATTTGACACGCTCACCAGCCAGTATTTTCACGGGTGGTTGTGAAACACGAACGTGCTCTGGAATCCCTTTGTAGGCTTCTGTGAGCTGTTCCTGGATCACAGATCCGTAGTCGGGTAACTAGGTCGATTAGCCTGACCTCAGTCATGGATAAGATCCCGGAATCCATTTCGAAGGATGAGGTTTCTGAATACTGGGAAGTCCATGGTAAAACAGGGCAAAGTCAGGGAGGTCATGCCTGATAAATCGACTGGAATTCTTTGAGGAAGTAACGAGCAGATTAGATCAAGGAGAGCCAATGGATGTTATCTACCTGGACTTCGAGAAGGTAAGTAAGGGCCCATGGTGTTAGAGGCAAGATGCTAGCATAGATAGAAGCTTGGCTGTCTGGCAGAAAGCAGAGAGTGGGGATAAAAGGGTCTTTCTAAGGATGGCAGCCGATGACAAGTGGTGTTCCACAAGGATCAGCGTTGGGACCACAACTTTTCACTTTGTGCATTAATGATCTAGATGAACAGGAAATGAGGGCATTCTGGCTAAGTTCGCAGATGATACAAAGATAGGTAGGGGGACAGGTAGCATTGAAGAGGCGGGAGGCTACAGAAGGATTTGTAGTGCTGGAAAAGCACAGCAGGTCAGGCAACATCCGAGGAGCAGAAGAATTGACGTTTCATCAGGAAGGGACTACGCTCAAAACATCAACTCTCTTGATCCTCAGATACTGTCTGACCTGCTGTGCCTTTCCAGCACTACACTCTCGACTCTGATCTTCAGCATCTGAATCCTCACTTTCTCCTCCCTGCAGAAGGATTAGGTCAGGTTAGGAGAGTGCGCAAAGAAGTGGCAGTTGGAGTACAATGTGGTAAAAATATGAGATCATGCACTTTGGTAGGAAGAATAGGGGCATGGGCTGTTTTCTAAATGGGGAGTAAATTCAGGAATCTGTAGTGCAAAGAGCCTTGGGAGTTCTAGTCCAGGATTCTCTCAAGGTAAACTTGCAGGTTGACTCAGTAATTCAGAAGGCAAATAGAATGTTGTCATTCATCTCGGAGAAGATTTGAAGCAGGGATGTACTTCTGAGATTCTATCAGTCTCTGGTCAGACCACATTTGGAGTATTGTGTGCAGTTTTGGGCCCCATTTCTCAGGAAGGATGGACTGGCCCTGGAGCGTGTTCAGAAGAAGTTCACAGAATGGTCCCAGGCATGAAAATCTTAACACATGGGGAACATCTGAAGACTCTGGGACTATGCGCAATGGAGGTTAGAAGGATGAGGGGGGATCTAATTGAAACAGTACTGTGGAGAACTAGCTATTTGGATACAGAACTGGCTCAAAGGTAGAAGACAGAGGGTGGTGGTGGAGGGTTGCTTTATGGTTTGGAGGCCTGTGCCCAGTGCAGTGCCACAAGGTTCGATGCTGGGTCCTCGACTTTTCATCTTTTATGTAAATTACTTAGATGTGAGCAAAAGAGGGAGAGTCAGGAAGTGTGCAGATGACACTAAAATTGGAGGTGTAGTGGAAAGCGAGGAATGTTTACTTGGATTACAACATGATCTTGATCTGATGGGCCAAGGGGCAGAGGAGTGGCAGATGGAGATAATTTAGATAAATGCCAGATGCTGCAGGAATTATGCACTTAATGGTCAAGTCCTAGGGAGTGTTGCTGAACAAAGAGACCTTGGAGTGCAGATTCATAGTTCCTTGAAAGTCGAGTCGCAGGCAGATAGGATAGTGACAACGGCGTTTGGTATGCTTTCCTTTATTGGTCAGAAGATTGAGTATAGGCGATGGGAGATCATGTTGCAGCTGTACAGGACATTGGTTAGGCCACTTTTGGAATATTGCATGCAATTCTTGCCTCCTGCCTTTTAGAAGGATGCTGTGAAACTTGAAAGGGTTCAGAAAAGATTTATAAGAATGTTGGTAGTGTTGGAGAATTTGAGCTATAGGGCGAGGTTGAATAGGCTTGGGTTGTTTTCGCTGGAGAGTCGGAGACTGAGGGGTGAGCTTATAGAGATTTACAAAATCATGAGGGGCATGGATAGGGAAAATACACAAGGTCTTTTCCTTGGGATGGGTGAGTCCAGAACTAGAGGGCATAGGTTTAAGGTGAGAGGGGAAAGATATAAAGGAGACCTAAGGGGCAACTTTTTCACAGAGAGGGTGGTGTGTGTATGGAACGAGCTGCCAGAGGAAGTGGTGGTGGCTGGTACAATTGCAACATTTAAAAGACATCTGGATGGGTGTATGAATAGGACGGGTGTGGAGGAATATAGGCCGGGTGCTGGCAGGTGGAACTAGATTGGAATATACGGTTGGCATGGACGAGTTGGACCCAAGGGTCTGTTTCCATGCTTACATCTCTATGACTCTATGACTCTGTATAGAATACTAAATAGCATGTTCAGAGTAGATGCTAGGAAGATATTTCCATTTGGAGGAGAGACTAGGACCCGAGGGCACAGCTTCAGAGTAATGGGAAGACCTTATAGAATGAAGATAAGGAGAAACTTCTTCAGCCAGAGAGTGGTGAATCTATCATTGCTACAGAAGGCCGTGGAGGCCGGGTCATTAAGTATATTTAAGGTAGACATAGATAGGTTCTTGAGTATCAAGGGGATCAAGGGTTACGGGGAGAAAGTGGGAGAATGGTTGAAAAACGTATCAGTCATGATTGAATGGTGAAGCAGACTCAATGGGCTGAATGCCTAATTTCTGCTCCTATGTCTTATAGTCTTAAATATAAGGAAGTATGAGGCATTTTCCCAGATTGGAGGGGCCGCTTACTAGGAGACACAGGTTGAAGGTGCTGGGGGAGAAGTTTAAAAGAGACATGCGAGGCAGGTTTTTCTCACAAAGGGAGGTGAGTGCTGCCAGAGGAGGTGATGGAAGCAGATACAATCACCGTATTCAAGAGGCACCTGACCGAATCCACGAATAGGAAGGGAATCGAGGGATGTGGATCCTGTAAGTGAACGCAGTTTGACTATGAAAGGGCAAAATGTGTCAGCGCATTTTCTTTGTTCTTGTTTGTTTGTACGGTTAGACACACAATCGGAACAATGATCTGACTGCAATTCCACTGATAAACCATATCAAGTGAAGAGCGAGGTTTATCTTAGTGACTGTTCCCGAGTGTATGTCCTCTGGGAATCAAGATACCATATCCATAACCGTAATATCCATAACTGATGGCACAGTGGGCTGGAGTACAGAAAAAGGCCCTTTGACCCATCACATTGGAGAAGGCTCATTGGATCTGTTTTACTGTAAGGAGCCTGTTTGGCAAGGTGGATTGACTTAGAGCATTGATCAGTCTGTGGGACCATAATATGGTTGGCAAGGTGGATTGACTTAGAGCATTGATCAGTCTGTGGGACCATAATATGGTTGGCAAGGTGGATTGACTTAGAGCTTTGATCAGTCTGTGTGACTGTGACATGATTGCAATCGCTGTGACACGGTTGACATTCCAGGATCCAGGAGTTTCAGGCAGGATAGTGGAGACTGCCCGAGAGCCGGGGGCATTGCTTTATTGATAAAGGAAACCATCACTGCAGCAACGAGAGAGGATGTCAGAAGACTATTCAAATGAGGCCACCTGGGTAAAACATAGAAATAAAGAAAGGATGATTACTTTGCTGGAACTAAACTCCAGGCCTCCCAACAGGCAGAGGGAGATGGCGAAGCTGATCACAGGAAGGAATGAGAGAAGCAGCGTTACAGTTGTAGGGATTTCAACTTTGCTAATATTAACCAGGATCAACTTAGTGCTTTAAAGTTTTAAAGTGCATTCAGAAGAGTATTCCCTGCTCTTATGTCGACAGTCCTACTAGAGGTAGAGCAGAGCTGGATCTAATCCGAGGGAATGAAGCCAATCAAGATATTTGAAGTCTCAATGGTCAAGCATTTTAGAGATAGTGACGATAGCTCTGTCATTATGGAAAGGGATAAGGATAGTGCAGAAGTTAAGTGCCATTTTGGAGTTAGGAAAGCCCAAACCAAAATACAAAAATATTTTTATTGGCTTGGACCACATCAGGATGCAGTTGACCATCATGGATATGTCTCATAGATTTCCAAGGAACCATTACATTATGCAGTATCATGGCAAAAAGGGAAGACCAATTTTAACAGCATTATATGGGACCCGGCAAACATAGTCTGGGAGCAGCTACATTTGGAAAGTGGGTGGAATGTGGAGGTGCTGGTGTGGGACTGGGGATGGACAAGGTCAGAGGTCACATGACACCGGGTTATAGTCCAACGGTTTTTCTGAAATCACAAGGTGTCAGAGCGCTGCTCTTTGATCAGGTGAAGGGAAAGTGGGAGGCCTGAGAATATAGAGATATGATGATACTGTGGCTTCAGGAGGTGTATTTTGTCCTGTTTTTGTTGTGAAGAAAGATTAAGATGGAATTGCAGAGCAGTCTACTCAAAGAGCCCAGTGGAAAATGTGACATGGAGTAATAGAGAACTTCTCGCTTCGGAAAATACAGTTTATCCTTGGCAATGATATAGCTGGGTCACAGGTGGGAGTAAGGCCTACTTTGGTTGAAATGCCAGTGGAACATCAGGCACTAAGGTGTTATAGGACGTATATCCTGGGAATTTTCCTAACTTTGCGATAATGAGGTCACAACACCACAGGTTGAAGCAGGAGTAGAAATCAAGGACTAAAGATAAGGAAATTGAAGTTTATTTCTCAGACTGTGTTGAATAAAATGGTGGAGGAAAAGCAAGAACAGCCAGAGGACAAAGTGGATATTTATAGTTCAGAGCAATTAGCTGAATTACAACAGAGAGAGGAAACACTAAAGCATTGTATCAAAATATGTTCATTGAAAAAGAATCCGAGTGTGTTCCAGTGTTATTATCTTAAAAATGATGTCTTGATGAGGAAATGGACACCACGCCATGTTCAGGTGATGAGAAAGAGGCAGATGTTCATTGAGTCGTATTGCCAGTGAGTTATAGAAAGGAGGTATTGCAGATAGCACATGTATTACCAGCAGGTGGTCATTTGGGGGTAAGCAAAATACAAGCCAAAATCGAAGAACATTTTTATTGGCTTGGACTGCATCAGGATGTGGTTGGCCATAGTGGAGGTGTCAATTAGATTGCCAGGAGCCATCCCATTATGCAATATCACAGTTCAAAGAATTGTAGGAGAGTTACTCAAAGGTTTCACCAGATATGGATGAACAACAGTCAGACCAAGGGTACAACTTTACATCAAATGTGCAGGTTAGGTGAAGTGGCCGTGCTAAATTGCCCATAGTGTTCAGGGATGTGTAAGTTAGTTGCATTCGTCAAGGGTAAATGTAGTGTAGGGGAATGGGTCAGAGTGGATCACTCGTCTGGATGTCAATGTGGACACGTTTGGCCAAATGGCCTGTTTCCACACTGTCAGGAATTTTATGATTCTATGAACATTATTCGAGGACGTTAAGGACAGCTTAGGAATAAAATTATTCAAATCTACTGCAAACAATCCAGTATCGCAGGGAGCACTAGAAAGATGACATCAGACATTAAGGACCATATTGAGGGCTTCTAGTCATGACTATCCAGATAATTGAGTTAAGGGAATTCCGCTTGTACTTTTTGCAATTAGAAATGCATCTAATGAATCAACTAAATACAATCGATTTGAATTGGTCTTTGGACATGATCTAAGAGGACTGCAAAAATTGATTTGTGAGTCAGAATTCAGAGATCACATATTTTGATTATATGTCAAATTTTCGGGAATGGTTAAGTAGGGGGAAGAGTTAGCTAGACAGCATTTAAAAGTATTACAGTATATGATAAAACAGGAAGCAGACAAGAAATCGCAAACTTGCAATGTTGCTATTGGAGATAAAGTGTTAGTGTTACTTCCAGTGATAGATGAACCTGTAAAGGTAAGGTTTAGTGAACCTAATCAAGTCGAAAGGAAGTTGAATGAGGTGAGTCATTTAATAATTTACTCTCCCATGACCATAAAGCTGGGTTACTCAAGCCTGACTCAAGGAAAACTGGGAATACAAGCCAAGAGCACACCAGCCACAGTGAAATGAGCTGGTAATCAGGTGAAGCAACAACATTGGGCTAGTTGCAAGACAAGCAGCATATCATACAATCCCTACTGTGTGGAAACAGGCCCTTCACCCCAACAAGTCCACACTGACCCTCCAAAGAGCAAACCACCCAGACCATTTACCCCTGACTAATGCAGCTAATCTTTGGACTGTGGGAGGAAACTGGAGCACCCAGAGGAAACCCACCCAGATGTGGGGAGAATGTGCAAACTCCACACAGACAGCCACCTGAGGCTGGAATTGAACCCAGGTCCTCAGCACTGTGAGGTAGCAGTACTAACCAGTGAGCCACCATGTCGCCCATGACAGGTATGAGCTATTCCAAAAGAACAGATTACAAGCTCCGTAGTGCTCCACTTGTGAATGGTGATGGACAATTGAAGAGCTTGCTTGAGGAAGGGGCTCCACAAATGTTCCTCCCCCTGCTGATGGAGGAGCCCAGCATATCAGGGCAAAAGATAAGGCAACAGCTGAGAATAATGAGTGGGGCATGTTGGTTAATCTGATCTGCCAGTTGTTGGGACACGTGCCATACATGCCTGGCATCACACTGGCATTAGAATTTAACTGTCATATTACTTATGAGTGCGGTCGGCAAAACATCTGTTTGGTTTGAGAGCAGCACCCTGTCAGTGGAGAAAACCACTCGGATTTCCCACACAGCAGGATGAGCCAGTTAGCTTCCTGTGTCCATTTTGTCTGCTATCCCTTCCCCTTGCAGAGTCATGTGGGCTGGCCTGGACACTGCTCCAGGTGAGCAGTGAGAGCTGAAGGCTGCTGCCCATCAGTCAGCTTGTGCTGGCATCCTCAGGAACGTCTGTTCTCTGTTGGGGCTGATTCAGCAATTGGAAAGCCCTTTCTCAATGAGCACGCTGGGTACAGAGTTACACCAATTTAAGATCATCAGACAGGCCCCAGCACTGGGATGGAGTTGCTCATGTTTGAAGCTTCCTGCATACACTGTCACAACTCTGTATTATGGAGACAAAAGGAATTTGTAGATATGTGCATTTTATACAAAACGTGGTGTCCCAGAGACAACAGATTTTCCCACATTCCCAGAGATGTCAGATTTTCCCACATTCCTGGAGATGATAGATTTTCCTGCCTTCCCGGAGACAACAGATTTTCCTGCATTCCCGGAGATGACAGATTTTCCCGCATTCCTGCAAATGACAGATTTTCCTGCATTCCCAGAGACAACAGATTTTCCTGGATTCCCAGAAATGACAGATTTTCCCACATTCCTGGAGATGATAGATTTTCCTGCATTCCCGGAGACAACAGATTTTCCTGCATTCCCGGAGATGACAGATTTTCCCGCATTCCTGCAGATGACAGATTTTCCTGCATTCCCGGAGACAACAGATTTTCCTGGGTTCCCGGAGATGACAGATTTTCCCGCATTCCTGGAGATGACAGACCTTGGAGACCTGGAATTGTGATTGACAGTTAACTGTTCTTACTGTCCCTCCCTGAGAAAAGAGGGCCAATAAATCAGCACGTTCTGTATAAAATGGTGCCTCCGTTTCCAGTCTGCTTCTTACATCCTCGGTTTGGTGAGTGCACGATGAGAAGCTTCAACATCTCGTCACAAGGCAGTGTGTCACCCAATAAGCAGCCTTTATTTCGATCAGTCCGGGAAAAAGCAGGGTAGCTGTGAGGGGGAGCTGTATCTTTCCAATTAAAGAACATAGAACATAGGACATAGAACATAGAACAGTACAGCACAGAACAGGCCCTTCAGCCCACGATGTTGTGCCGACCACTGATCCTCATGTATGCACCCTCAAATATCTGTGACCATATGCATGTACAGGAGTCTCTTAAATGTCCCCAATGACCTCGCTTCCACAACTGCTGCTGGCAACGCATTCCATGCTCTCACAACTCTCTGTGTAAAGAACCCGCCTCTGACATCCCCTCTATACTTTCCTCCAACCAGCTTAAAACTATGACCCCTCGTGTTAGTCATTTTTGCCCTGGGAAATAATCTCTGGCTATTGACTCTATCTATGCCTCTAATTATTTTGTACACCTCAATTAGGTCCTCTCTTCTCTTCCTTTTCTCCAATGAAAAAAGTCCGAGCTCAGTCAACCTCTCTTCATAAGATAAGCCCTCCAGTCCAGGCAGCATCCTGGTAAACCTCCTCTGAACCCGCTCCAAAGCATGCACATCTTTCCTATAATAGGGCGACCAGAACTGGATGCAGTATTCCAAGTGCGGTCTAACCAAAGTTTTATAGAGCTGCAAATGTTTGAACTTCATTGATGCTTTCATTATCCTTTGGTGCAAGTTTTCAAACATTGAAGCCCCGCATACAGAGTCTTCCAGATAGTGAGATCCTTTGCAGTCCATCCTCATTGCTCAGCCCCTGGTTGTTACTCGGGTTCTCAGGGACAGAGAGAGATTGGAAAGCCGTCTTTCAATTTCCTTTCCAGGTTGTCGTGAATTACTGAAGCCAGTCAGAGCACCAGAACTGACTGCCTTTCCATCACCAACCTGCTGCCTTTCCCTCTCCTTCCCACTCACTGTAAATCCCCACCACAAATATCCTCCATGCCCACTTCGACTCTGCATCTCCCTCAGCAAAAAACAATCTTCACAATTCGCATGCTGTCCACATTCCTTCTCTCCTTTCCCTCTCCTCCAATTCCTTTCCTTTGTCCCCAACATTGTCCCTCCAGCCCTGCCCTTCACCTTTCCCACCAATAACATCCTCCAATCCCCTCCTAAATTGCTTTCATTCCCAGCCATCTGCCCACCCTTCACTCTTTTCTCCCTCTCCTTTCTCTTCTTTCTCATTGCTCTCCACTCCCTCTTTCCCCTGCCCCAGTGAACTCCCTTTCCCCCACTCCCTCTTTCACCTGCCCCAGTGAACTCCCTTTCCCCCGCTCCCTCTTTCACCTGCCCCAGTGAACTCCCTTTCCCCCACTCCCTCTTTCACCTGCCCAGTGAACTCCCTTTCCCCCATTCCCTCTTTCACCTGCCCCAGTGAACTCCCTTTCCCCCACTCCCTCTTTCACCTGCCCCAGTGAACTCCCTTTCCCCCGCTCCCTCTTTCATCTGCCCCAGTGAACTCCCTTTCCCCCGCTCCCTGTTTCACCTGCCCCAGTGAACTCCCTTTCCCCCACTCCCTCTTTCACCTGCCCCAGTGAACTCCTTTTCCCCCATTCCCTCTTTCACCTGCCCCAGTGAACTCCCTTTCCCCCACTCCCTCTTTCACCTGCCCCAGTGAACTCCCTTTCCCCCACTCCCTCTTTCACCTGCCCCAGTGAACTCCCTTTCCCCTATTCCCTCTTTCACCTGCCCCAGTGAACTCTCTTTCCTCCGCTCCCTCTTTCACCTGCCCCAGTGAGCTCCCTTTCCCCCACTTCCTCTTTCACCTGCCCCAGTGAAGTCTCTTTCCCCCACTCCCTCTTTCCCCTGCCCCAGTGAACTCCCTTTCCCCCGCTCCCTCTTTCACCTGCCCCAGTGAACTCCCATTCACCCACTCCCTCTTTCACCTGCCCCAGTGAACTCCCTTTCCCCCACTCCCTCTTTCACCTGCCCCAGTGAACTCCCTTTCCCCCGCTCCCTCTTTCACCTGCCCCAGTGAACTCCCTTTCCCCCGCTCCCTCTTTCACCTGCCCCAGTGAACTCCCTTTCCCCCGCTCCCTCTTTCACCTGCCCCAGTGAACTCCCTTTCCCCCATTCCCTCTTTCACCTGCCCCAGTGAACTCCCTTTCCCCCGCTCCCTCTTTCACCTGCCCCAGTGAACTCCCTTTCCCCCGCTCCCTCTTTCACCTGCCCCAGTGAACTCCCTTTCCCCCGCTCCCTCTTTCACCTGCCCCAGTGAACTCCCTTTCCCCCGCTCCCTCTTTCACCTGCCCCAGTGAACTCCCTTTCCCCCGCTCCCTCTTTCACCTGCCCCAGTGAACTCCCTTTCCCCCACTCCCTCTTTCACCTGCCCCAGTGAGCTCCCTTTCCCCCGCTCCCTCTTTCACCTGCCCCAGTGAACTCCCTTTCCCCCGCTCCCTCTTTCACCTGCCCCAGTGAACTCCTTTTCCCCCGTTCCTACTTATCTGCCCACTCCTCTTGACCCTTTCCACTTTCCTCATTATGAACTTTGATCATGTTGCCACTTTTTGAGACACATTCATTAAAGTCACTTGTGGCTTCAGCTTAAAGAATAAAACCTGAAAAAGAGCTTCGTTCACACCTCCATCTGAAGCTCAATGTGCAAGGCACATCATTCCTTCTGCTTCCTTTTGTGTTTGAGCACAGTGTTCCCTTCCTCGTTCATTATTTGGTTCTCCAGTTTCCCAGAACCTGTAATGTTGAGAATGGCAGGAAAATCAACCAGGGATCAGGGACAAAAGCAGAACGTGCTTGCGGTCGCTGTGGCCAATAGGACTCAATATCGAGTTCAACAACTTTTGGGCTTGAACACCTTTTCCAGCCTTTACCCACCTCCGCAGCCCTGAACTGTCATAATGTGGGCTGCTTTCATCACAGCCAAACCAGTTTCACCTCCTAATAGTCCCTCTCATCAGGTGTTCCTTCTCTCTGGCTCACCCCAATTCATCCCTTTGTCTAACTGCTGTTTTCTCTCTCTCTGTGGGCTCTGTCTCTGCCAATTGTGCCGTCTGCTTTAACTCTGCTTTCTCTACACTGATGCTGCAGGACTTGTTGAATTTTGGTTTTTCTTTCAGATTTCCAGCGTCTGCAGGTTTTTATAGGAATCAGGGACATTGTCTCGTTGCTTCAGGAACATGAAGTAACACGTTAGAATGGTGCGTTATGGCGAGCCCAGAGAGTTTGAAGTTTCCTAACATGTTCAGGTGAAACTGAATGATGGGTCAGAAAACCCAGGTTAGCTCAAAAGGAATTTCCAAAAGTTCATATCTGAACAAGTCTGTCTATTTTGTTCAGTTATTAAATATGTGCCTAGGAAGCAGATAGACTTAAACACAAAATCACGGTTGACATTCCCATTGCAAAACTTGGTGTATTTAAAATAAAAGCCCTAATCAAAATGGCATAGTCCCTGTCAGGCAGATGGTCCAATGAATGAGGAGTTTTCTCTGACATCCACATCCAACACTATACCTGCCTATTTTCTCCTCTGTAAAGTTATCATATTTTGCTCATGCGTCACAATCAGCTGCTGAAATCCTTAACCGTACCTTTGTTCCCTGTTGAAGTGACTGTTCTAGCACCTACATTGCTGCTTAGAACACAGTGTTCAGCATCATTCACAACTCGTCAAATAATGAAGCAATCTCAGTCCAAACCATGAGGGACCTGGATGGGCTGAATACCTGAGGGTGAGGGAGCCCAAACCCAGAGGGTCGTGCTTTCGGTGAGAGGGGAAAGACTTGAAAAGGACCTGAGTGGAACCTTTTTTAATGCAGAGGGTCGTGCGTGTACGGAATGAGCCTCCAGAGGAAGTGGTGGAGGCTGGGGCAATTCCAACATTTAAATGGCACCTGAATGGGTATATGAACAGGAAAGGTTTGGAGGGATATGGGCCAAGTGCTGGCAAATGGGAATAGGTCAGATTTGGATGGCTGGTCAGCACGGAACGTTGAACCGATTGGTCTGTTTCCGGATCAAAGGTGGCTGGTGAACAGGAAATAGTACAGGAATAAATGGAACATCACGTGGTTTGTAACACAGTGTGTTACAGAAATCAGTCCTGAAGTATAAGTGCTCTTCAATTTATTCAAAAACTCTGGATGAAGGAACTGAAGACAGGATTGCTACAATTGCTGCTGACACAGGGACATGTAGGAAAGTCAGCTGTGAAGAGAAGCTAAGGAGCTCCAAAGGAATATAGGTAGGTCAAGTGAGTGGGCGAAGATCTGGTAAACGGTGAATATTGTGGGAAAATGCAAAATTCTACATTTTGGTAGGAAGAATAGTACAATCTTATCGAAATGGTGAGAGACTGCAGAGCTCATAAATGGAGAGAGGTGTGGGCACCTAAGTGCATGAATCCTGCGCCTGCAGGTACAGTGAATATTTAGAATGGTTGTTATTATGAATTAACATTATTAATTAGTGTTACTGTTTATTGTGAGGAGAATCGAATGCAAACTAGGGATATGGATATGATGCTTCAGCATAACAGGGCATTGGTGACATCATATCTGGAATATTCTATGGTTTTGGTCACCTCATTCAAGGCAAGATGTAAATGCAATGAAAATAATTCAGAGAAATTTCACTTGACTAATCTTTGGAATGGGTAGGCGATCGGTTGAAGCAAGTTTGGACATGATAGGCGATGATCTGACTGAAACACTTGATTCTAGCCCTGTCTCAGTTGCTTTCTTGTCCTGATGAAGGGTTAAGCACGAATCTGCTGCTCCTCGATGCTGCCTGACCTGCTATGCTTTTCCAGCACCACACTTTATCGATTATCCAGCATCTGCAGTCCTGACAATCTCCTCAGTTCCTTTATTCCCTTCAGACTCACCCAGTGCCTCTCCTGCAGGAATTGACTCTTACCTGAATGAAGTTCCATGTGTGTATTATTGCTGCCCATGTCCCAAACTCAGTGACTAAGTACGAAGCGAAAAAGTAGAGAGCTGTTTGGTCAAGCAAGGGATCATCACAAAGTGGTTAGGAACAGGAACATGGTCTACATTTCTTTGTTCCTCTCTTGTTCATAGTCACAGAGTGACCATGTCTCCTTCTCAGATTAGATTAGATTCCCTACAGTGTGGAAACAGACCCTTCGGGCCAACCAGTCCACACCGACCCTCCGAAGAGGAACCCACCCAGACCCATTTCCCTCTGAGTAATGCACCTAAAACTCTGAGTAATTTAGTATGGCCAATTCACCTGAACTGCACTTCTTTGGACTGTGGGAGGAAACCGGAGCACCCGGAGGAAACCCACACAGACACAGTGAGAATGTGCAAACTCCACACAGACAGTTGCCTAAGTCTGAAATCGAACGTGGGACCCTGGTGCTGCGAGGCAGCAGTGCTAATCACTGAGCCACCGTGCCGCCCCATAGTCTCTCAATTCTCTCAATTGAGAATTGTAAATATGTTGAGAAGCAATTCCTTCTTTGGGTCCATGTTACACCAGCCTTGGAAATGCAGCCTCTTTGTTTTGCTTCTTTGTAAAACCCTCGGTCGTTTTTGAGCAACAAGCTCAAGGAGTTGAAGCTGATGAGTAACTGTGTAGCAGTTTCCCAAGCTTGCATTTGTGTGAAATTACTGTCAGTGCCCCAGCTGTGATTCTAATTACACCCAACTCCTCCACACTGTCCTCCCCAGCCCCTCATCAGATTGACTATGGTCCCACTCACTTGACCAACGTGATCACACAGCCCTGGGAAAGACCTGCTTCACCCTTGACTATTGTTTCGACAGAATCTCACCAGCCTTCGGACTTGCTGCTATGCAGCTAATAGACTGACCATGACCAACATCCTGGGCTTCAGTGACACTGATTTACTGATGGAGAACATCCCAAAAAGGTCATGCACCCATGCCCAATGCCCTTGACTGGCTGTGCCAGGGCCCCCTGACTGATGGGTGCCTTCATGACCTTCATTGATGAATGTTCCCCTAACTTGTAGATACATGGATGCACATGCTGTGTGTTGGCCAAGTACACTGTTGGACATAACACACTTATGTTCAGCAATCTGTGCACCCACTGGGTTGAGGATTGCTCAGTAGGAAGTCAAGCTGCCTTACTGTTTGATTAAGATCATTAGCACGTCAAGGCAGTGATGCTGAGGGAGCAAGCGCCAAGAGTAAGTGATCAATGCTAAGGTGTAGCCTGGTCCAGTCTGCAAGCTGTGCCCCCAATCAGTACTCATTGCCAGAGCACCTTACAATGCAGGTGTGGGATTCTGAAGTGCACTGTCAGTGCAGAGGAGGAGTGCCAGGATGATCATGATGGATTGGCAGCTGGCAGATGCCAATGTCCGTGGACGAGGAGTGTGTGTGACCAGGGCCTGAGGTTCATGTTCTGGGCTGTGGTTTGGTATAGGCAGCATCGAGATGGTTTGCAGAAAGTTAAATTCACCAGCTACATGCTGTGGTTTCTTTATAAATTCATTCTGAAATCCAATGTATTTGGCGAACTTGGTAATTTGCAAACCTAAATATGAATGATACATAATTAGGCATTAACAAGGCATTTAGCAATCAATAGTGAACATGAACTGGCATCTTACTGCTACCTAGTGAAAATCTCACCACACTGTTTGTGAAAAGTTTGAAAAATGGAACAAGATATGAATAGAAGATGTATAGTTAGTACGTTTGCAGATAACACCAAGATTGATAGTGTAGTGGACAGGGAAGAAGGTTACCTCAGTACACAACAGGATTTTGATCAGCTGGGCAGATGGGCTGAGGAGTGGCTGGTGAATACTAATTGAGATAAATGCGAGGTGCTGCATTTGGAAAGGCAAATCAGAGCAGGACTGATGTTCTAAATGGTAAGGTCCTGGAGAGTATTACTGAACAATGAGACCTTGGAGTGCAGGTTCATCATTCCTTGCAAGTGGAGTCACAGGTAAATAGGATAGTGATGAAGGTGTTTGTTATTTTTTCCTTTATTGGTCAGAGTATTGAGCATAGGAGTTAGGAGGTCATGTTGAGGTTGTACAGGACATCGGTTAGGCCATTTTTGGAATACTGCGTTCAATTATGGTCTTCCTCCTATCAGAAGGATGTTGTGAAAAGGTTCCAAAAATACTTATGAGACTGTTGCCTGGTTGGAGGGTTTGAGCTGTAGGGAAAGGCTGAATAAACTGGGGCTGTTTTCCCTGTAGAGTCAGAGGCTGAGGGGCCAACGTATAGAGGTTTGTAAAATCTTGAGGGGCATGGATATGGAAAACAGACAAGATCTTTTCCCTGGGATAGTTGAGTCCAGAACTAGAGAGCATAGTTTTAGGATGAGAAGGGAAATATATAAAAGAGACCTAAGGGGAAACTTTTTCATGCAGAGGGTGGTATTTGTATGGAATGAGCTGCCAGAGGAAGTGGTGGAGACTGGTACAATTACAACATTTAAAGGGCATTTGGATAGATATATGAATAGGAAGGGTTTGGTGGGTTATGGCACAAGTGCTGGCAAATGGGATTCGATTAATTTCGGATATCAGGTCAGCATGGACAGGTTGGACCGAAGGGTCTGTTTCTGTGCTGTCCAGCTCTAAGACTGTATGATGCTAAGATTATATTGACATGGAATTAGACCTTGCTGCACCTGCTACCAGATTCTGCCACACAAGTCACCATAGCGCACGTTGTTAAGTTACCTGTATGATTTCACCTCCAGTTTTTTTTTAAGAAACTATATTGCAAAGAGGTTCACTTGGGCTTGAGACAGCAAGTAATCTGCTATCTGACTGTCTTTGTGCTGGTCTTGTAGATTCAACTGACTTCTACAGTTACAAAGCAGATGGGAGGTTTGAGTTTTAGCAGATCAAGCACAGCTTTTCAAACCTTTTCAGATATAGGTGGAGATTCAGTCATGTGGTGGGCCTTTTCAGATGTCAGTTTAAAGTTACCATGTAGTTTATATTCACTGGACAAATATCCATTGTTCCTACTGAGCATAAATCACAAGAAACTAACTTCCAAATTCAGGGGATAATAGGTGTTGTCCTTTATGTCAAAGGGAATGAAATATAAAAACAGGAAGATCTTGTTAAAGCTATTTGTCATACCATAACAGGGAGGCTCTGAACAGTTTTGGGCCCCTTATCTAAGGGAAGATATATTGCTCTTGGTGGCAGTCCAAACAAGGTACACAAACACAGGTTTGCTGGGCTTGTGTTATGGGGAGTAATTGAGTGGATTGGGTATCTACTCATTGGACCTTAGAAGAATGACAGGAAACCTTGCTGAAAAATATCCCATTCTCAGCGGACCTGACAGGATAGACGTCGAGAGGTTGCTTCACCTAGTGAAAGCGTGCAGCACCAGAGGGTGTTATCTCAGAGTAAGGGTTTTGCCCATTGAACACAGAAATGAGGAAGAATTTCTTCTCTGAGCTTTGTGAATCCATGGAATTCTGTACTGCAGAGGGGTGATGGGGTTGGGTAATTAAATCTGTTCAAGGCTGAGATTGAATTTCATTCATTGAGGGAAACAAGTGTTGTGGGGAAAGAGGAGGAAAGCGTAGTTGAAGATTATTAAATCAACCATGTGCACATGGAATGGCAGAACAAACCTGATGGGCTGAATAGACTACCTCTGCTCAAAGATAAATTGCCTTCTTGATTCCTCTGCAAATATGACACAATATGATGATTTTTCCCTTTGTTACCAGCCCAGGTTTGGAGACTGAGGCTGTGCTGTTCTCCCTGTCCTTCTGTGAGGTTATTGTCCCTACAATTACTGGCTATGAATTTTCACCAAGGGCTCATCTGGTTACCTTTGTCCTGGTAATTATTACCTGAACGTATTTGAAGCTGTAGCCAACTCGCAGATCACGAGGCACAAAGTTACAAATTTCATCAAAAAAAGTTCAGTTTAAAAATTAAACAAGTACAGCTTTTATGATAATTAACCATCTTTTACAGGTTGGGTGGACCTGACAGTTTGGAATAATGTCATAGAATAAGGTGGGTGAACTAGCTGCATGGGTTGGTACCTGGGATTTCGATGTTGTGGCCATTTCAGAGACATGGCGAGAGGAGGGACAGGAATAGTTGTTGCAGATTCTGGGATTGAGATGTTTCAGCAAGGACAGAGAAGATGGTAAAAATCAGGAAGGTGCGGCATTGTTAATCAAAGGTAGCATTACAGCAGCTGAGATAACATTTGAGGACTCAACCACTGAGGTAGTTTGGACTGAGGTCAGAAATTGGAAAGGAGAGGTCACCCTGTTGGGAGTTTTCTACAGGCCTCTGAATTGTTGCAGTGATGTAGAGGGAAGGATAGCAAAGATGATTCTCGATAAGAGCGAGAATAACAGGGTAGTTGTTATGGGGGACTTTAACTTCCCGCAATATTGACTGGGAATGCTATAGTTTAAGTAGTTAAAATGGGTCAGTTTTTGTTCAATGTGTGCAGGAGGGTTTCCAGACACAGTATGTACACAGGAGAAAGTGAGAACTGCAGATGCTGGAGTACCAGAGTTGAAAAATGTGGTGCTGGAAAAACACAGCTGGCCAGGCAGCATCCGAGGAGCAGGAGAATCAATGTTTCGGGCATAAAGAAGGGCTTATGCCCGAAACGTCGATTCTCCTGCTCCTTGGATGCTGCCTGGCCAGCTGTGTTTTTCCAGCACCACATTTTTCAGCAGTATGTACACAGGCCAACAAGGGGCGAGGCCACATTAGATTTGGTACTGAGTAATGAACCCAGCCAGTTGTTAGATTTGGAGGTAGGTGAGCACTTTGGTGATAGTGACTACAATTCAATTATATTTACTTTAGCGATGGGCAGGGATAGGTATGTACTGTAGGGAAAGAGGTATAACTGGGGAAAAGGCAGTTATGATGGAATTAGGCAAGATTTAGGATGTAAATTGGTTGATGCGGTGTATGTGGCCTTCAGTAGGCATTTGATAAGGTTCCCCACAGTAGGCTATTGCATAAAAAACAGAGTTTCAGTATTGAAGGTGATTTAGTGGTTTGGATCAGAAATTGTCGAGCTGAAAGAAGACAGAAGGTGGTGGTTTATGGGAAATATTCATCCTGGAGCTCAGTTACCACTGGTGTGCCATAAGGATCTGTTTTGGGGGCACTGCTGTTCATCATTTTTCTAAACGATCTGGATGTGGGAGTAGAAGGATGGGTTAGTAAATGTCTGGATGACACTAAGGTCGGCAGAGTTATGGATAGTGCCAAAAGGATGTTGTGGATTACAGAGGGACATAGATAAGATGCAGAGCTGGGCTGAGAAGGAGCAAATGGAGTTGAATGCGGAAACGTGTGAGGTAGGTCACTTCGGAAGAAATAACAGGAATGCAGAGTACTGGGCTAACGGTAAAATTCTTGGCAGTGTAGATGAGCAGAGAAATTTTGATGGACAGGTACACTAAATCCCTGAAGGTTGCCGCCCAAGTTGATAGGGTTGTTGAGGTGGCTTATGGTAAGTGGACATTTATTTGTCGGGGGACTGAGTTTCAGAGCCACGAGGTCAATCTTCAGCTGTACAAGACATTGGTAAGGCCGGAGCTGAAAATGTGTTGCTGGAAAAGCGCAGCAGGTCAGGCAGGATCCAAGGAGCAGGAGAATCGACGTTTCGGGCATGAGCCCTTCTTCAGGAATCACGATGAAAAAACGATGAAACATTCCTGAAGAAGGGCTCATGCCCGAAACGTCGATTCTCCTGCTCCTTGGATGCTGCCTGACCTGCTGCGCTTTTCCAGCAACACATTTTCAGCTCTGATCTCCGGCATCTGCAGTCCTCACTTTCTCCTGACAGTGTCTATGTGCCTGTATCTATGTGACAGCGTCTGTGTGACAGTGTCTGTGTGATAGTGTCTGAGTGACAGTGTCTGTGTGGCAGTGTCTGTGTGACAATGTCTGTGTGCCTGTATCTATGTGACAGCGTCTGTGTAACAGTGTCTGTGTGCCTGTGACTGTGTGACAGTATCTGTATAACGGTGTCTATGTGCCCGTGCCTGTGTGCCCGTGTCTGTGTGACAGTATCTGTGTGCCTGTGACTGTGTTCCCGTGACTGTGTGCCCTTGTGTGTGACAGTGTCTGTGTGCCCGTGTCTGTGTGCCTGTGACTGTGTGAGTGTGTCTGTGTGACAGTGTCTGTGTGACAGTGTCTGTGTGAGAGTGTCTGTGTGCCCGTGTCTATGTGACAGTGTCTGTGTGACAATGTCTGTCTGACAGTGTCTGTGTGCCCGTGTCTGTGTGACAGTGTTTGCGTGCCCGTGTCTGCGTGCCCGTGTCTGTGTGACAATGTCGGTGTGCCCGTGTCTGTGTGACAGTGCCTGAGTGCCTGTCTCTGTGTGACAGTGTCGGTGTGCCCGTGTCTGTGTGCCCGTGTCTGTGTGACAATGTCTGTGTGCCCATGTCTCTGTCACAGTTTATGTGTGACAGTGTCTGTGTGACAACGTCTGTGTGCCCGTGTCTGCGTAATAGTGTCTGTGTGCCTGTGTCTATGTGAGAATGTCTATGTGACAATGTCTGTGTGCCCGTGTCTGTGTGCCCGTGTCTGTGTGCCCGTGTCTGTGTAATAGTGTCTGTGTGCCTGTGTCTATCTGAGAATGTCTATGTGACAATGTCTGTGTGACAGTGTCTGTGTGCCCGTGTCTGTGTGCCCATGTCTGTCTGTCCGTGTCTGTGTGAAAGTGTCTGCGTGCCCGTGTCTGTGTGCCCAGGTCTGTGTGACAGTGTCTTTATGACAGTGCCTGTCTCTGTGTGTCCGTGTCTGTGTGACAGTGTCGATGTGACAGTGTCTGCGTGACAATGTCAGTGTGCCCGTGTCTATGTGCCTGTGACTGTGTAACAATGTCTGTGTGACAGCATGTGTGTGACAGTGTCTGTGTGACAGTGCCTGAGTGCCTGTCTCTGTGTGTCCGTGTCTGTGTGACAGTGTCGATGTGAGAGTGTCTGTGTGACAATGTCAGTGTGTCAGTGTCAGTGTGCCCATATCTGTGTGACAGTGTCTGTGTGCCTCTGTCTATGTGCGAGTGTCTGTGTGACAATGTCTGTGTGACAGTGTCTGTGTGCCCATGTCTGTGTCCCCGTGTCTGTGTGATAGTGTCTGTGTGACAGTGTCTGTGTGCCCGTGTCTGTGTGACAGTGTCTGAGTGACAGTGTCTATGTGCCCGTGACTGTGTGACTGTGCCTGTGTGCCCGTGTCTGTGTGCCTGTTTAAGTGTGACAGTGTCTATGTGCCTGTGACTTTGTGACAGTGTCTGTGTAACAGTGTCTGTATGCCTGAGTCTGTGTGACAGTATTTGTGTGCCTGTGACTGTGTGAGTGTGTCTGCGTGACAGTGTCTGTGTGACAGTGTCTGTGTGCCTGTGACTGTGTGACGGTATCTGTGTAACAGTGTCTGTGTGCCCGTGTCTGTGTGACAGTATCTGTGTGCCCATGTCTGTGTGACAGTACCTGTGTGCGTGTTTAAGTGTGACAGTATCTTTGTGACAGTGTCTGTGTGACAGTGTCAATGTGCCCGTTTCTGTGTGACAGTATATGTGTGCCTGTGACTGTGTGACAGTGCCTATGTGCCTGTGACTGTGTGACTGTGTCTGTGTGCCCATATCTGTGCGCCTGTTTAAGTGTGACAGTGTCTATGTGACAGTGTCTGTGTGACAGTGTATGTGTTCTCGTGTCTATGTGACAGTGTCTGTGTGCCCGTATCTGTGTGACAGTGTCTATTTGACAGTGTCAGTGTGACGGTATCTGTGTGACAGTTTCTGTGTGCCCATGTCTGTGTGACAGTCTCAATGTGCCCATGGCCGTGTGACAGTATCTGTGTGCCTGTGACTGTGTGACAGTGTCTATGTGCGTGTGACTGTGTCTGTTTGCCCGTGTCTGTGTGACAGTGTCTGTATGCCCGAGTCTGTGTGACAGTATTTGTGTGCCTGTGACTGTGTGAGTGTGTCTGTGTGCCCGTGTCTGTGTGACAGTGTCTGTGTGCCCGTGTTTGTGTGACAGTACCTGTGTGCCTGTGACTCTGTGACAGTATTTGTGTGCCTGTGACTGTGTGAGTGTGTCTGTGTGCCCGTGTCTGTGTGACAGTGTCTGTGTGACAGTGCCTAAGTGCCTGTCTCTGTGTGTCTGTGTGACAGTGTCGGTTTGAGAGTGTCTATGTGCCCGTGTCTGTGTGACAGATTCTGTGTGCCCATGCCTGTGTGCCTATGTCTGTGTATCCGTGTCTGTGTGACAGTGTCTGTGTGATGTCTGTGTGACAGTTCTATGTGCCTGTACCTATGTGACAGTGTCTGTGTGACAGTGTCTGTGTGCCCGTGTCTGTTTGACAGTGTCTGTGTGACAGTATCTGAGTGACAGTGTCTGTGTGCCTGTGACTGTGTGACGGTATCTGTGTAACAGTGTCTATGTGCTCGTGTCTGTGTGCCCATGTCTGTGTGACAGTATCTGTGTGCCTGTGACTGTGTGCCTGTGACTGTGTGAGTGTCTGTGTGCCAGTGCCTGTGTGATAGTGTCTGTGTGAGAGCATCTGTGTGCCTGTGTCTATGTGACAGTGTCTGTGTGACAATGTCTGTGTGCCCATGACTGTGTGACAGTGTCTGTGTGACAATGTCGGTGTGCCCGTGTCTGTGTCACAGTGTCTGTGTGACAGTGTGTGTGTGGCAGTGTCTGAGTGCCTGTCTCTGTGTGATCGTGCATGTGTGACAGTGTCTGTGTGACAGTGTGTGTGTGACAGTGTGTGTGTGCCCGTGTCTGTGTGCCCATGTCTGTGACAGTGTCAATGCGAGAGTGCCTGTGTAACAATGACTGTGTGCCCCTGTCTCTGTCACAGTTTCAGTGTGACAGTGTCTGTGTGCCCTTGTCTGTGTGCCCGTGTCTGTGTGACAGTGTCTGTGTGCCCGTGTCTGCGTGACAGTGTCTGTGTGTCTGTGTCTGTGTGCCTGTGTCTATGTGAGAGTGTCTGTGTGACAATGTCTGTGTGACAGTGTCTATGTGCCCATGTCTGTGTGACAGTGTCTGTGTGCCCATGTCTGTGTGACAGTGTGTGTGTGCCAGTGTCTGTGTGCCCGTGCCTGTGTGCCCATGTCTGTGTGTCTGTGTCTGTGTGCCTGTGACTGTGTGACAGTGTCTGTGTGACAATGTTGGTGTGACAGCGTGTGTGTGAGACAGTGTCTGTGTGCCCGTGCCTGAGTGCCTGTATCTGTGTGTCCGTGTCTGTGTGACAGTGTCGATGTGAGAGTGTCTATGTGACAATGTCTGTGTGACCATGTCTGTGTAACAATGACTGTGTGCCCGTGTCTATGTGACAGTATCTGTGTGTCCGTGTCTGTGTGCCTGTGTCTATGTGCGAGTGTCTGCATGACAATTCTGTGTGACAGTGTCTATGTGCCCGTGTCTGTGTGACAGTGTCTGGGCACCCGTGCCTGTGTGACAGTGTCAGTGTCTGTGTGACAGAGTCTGTGTGACAGTGTCTCTGTGACAACATCTGTGTGACAGTGTCTCTGTGCCTGTATCTATGTGACCGTGTCTTTGTGTCAATGTCTGTGTGCCCGTGTCTGTGTGATAGTGTCTGTGTGACAGTGTGTGAGTGACAGTGTCTGTGTGCTCGTGTCTATGTGACAGTGTCTGTGTGACAATGTCTGTGTGACAGTGTCTGTGTGCCTGTGTCTGTGTGACAGTATCTATGTGTCTGTATGTATGTGACAGTGTCTGTGTGACAGTGTCAATGTGCCCATGGCTGTGTGACAGTATCTGTGTGCCTGTGACTGTGGGACAGTGTCTATGTGCCCATGACTGTGTGACTGTGTCTGTGTGCCCATATTTGTGCGCCTGTTTAAGTGTGCCAGTGTCTTTGTGACAGTGTCTGTGTGACAGTGTATGTGTTCTCGTGTCTATGTGACAGTGTCTGTGTGCCCGTATCTGTGTGACAGTGTCTATTTGACAGTGTCGGCGTGACGGTATCTGTGTGACAGTGTCTGTGTGCCCATGGCTGTGTGACAGTCTCAATGTGCCCGTGTCTGTGTGACAGTATCTGTGTGCCTGTGACTGTGTGACAGTGTCTGTGTCTGTGGTGACAGAGTCTGTGTGACAGTGTCTCTGTGACGTCTGTGTGACAGTGTCTATGTGCCTGTATCTATGTGACAGTGTCTTTGTGACAGTGTCTGTGTGCCTGTGTCTGTGTGATAGTGTCTGTGTGACGGTGTGTGAGTGACAGTGTCTGTCTGCTCGTGTCTATGTGACAGTGTCTGTCTGCCCATGGCAGTGTGACAGTATCAGTGTGCCTGTGACTGTGTGACAGTGTCTATGTGTCTGTGACTGTGTGACTGTGTCTGTGTGCCCATATCTGTGCGCCTGTTTAACTGTGAGAGTGTCTTTGTGACAGTGTCTATGTGACAGTGTCTGTGTGACAGTGCATGTACTCTCGTGTCTACGTGACAGTGTCTGTGTGCCCGTACCTGTGTGACAGTGTCTATTTGACAGTGTCTGTGTGACGGTATCTGTGTGACAGTTTCTATGTGCCTGTATGCATGTGATAGTGTCTGTGTGACAGTGTCAATGTGCCCATGGCCGTGTGACAGTATCTGTGTGCCTGTGACTGTGTGACAGTGTCTATGTGCCCATGACTGTGTGACTGTGTCTGTGTGCCCATACCTGCGCGCCTGTTTAAGTGTGACAGTGTCTATGTGACAGTGTCTGTGTGACAGTGTATGTGTTCTCGTGTCTATATGACAGTGTCTGTGTGCCCGTATCTGTGTGACAGTGTCTATTTGACAGTGTCTGTATGACGGTATCCGCGTGACAGTTTCTGTGTGCCCATGTCTGTGTGACAGTCTCAATGTGCCCGTGTCTGTGTGACAGTATCTGTGTGCCTGTGTGACAGTGTCTATGTGCCCGTGACTGTGCCTGTGTGCCTGTGTCTGTGTGCCTGTTTAAGTGTGACAGTGCCAATGTGCCTGTGACTGTGTGACAGTGTCTGTGTAACAGTGTCTGTATGCCCGAGTCTGTGTGACAGTATTTGTGTGCCTGTGACTGTGTGAGTGTGTCTGCGTGCCCGTGTCTGTGTGACAGTGTCTGTGTGCCTGTGACTGTGTGAGGGCATCTGTGTAACAGTGTCTATGTGCCCGTGTCTGTGTGACAGCATCTGTGTGCCCGTGTCTGTGTGACAGTACCTGTGTGTCTGTGACTCTGTGCCCGTGTCTGTGTGACAGTGTCTGTGTGCCCATGTCTGTGTGACAGAGTCTGTGTGACAATGTCGGTGTGACAGCGTGTGTGTGACAGTGCCTGTGTGCCCGTGCCTGTCTCTGTGTGTCCGTGTCTGTGTGACAGTGTCGATGTGAGAGTGTCTATGTGACAATGACTGTGTGACCATGCCTGTGTAACAATGACTGTGTGCCCGTGACTGTGTGACAGTGTCTGTGTGACAGTGTCTGTGTGCCTGTGTCTATGTGCGAGTGTCTGCATGAAAAGTCTGTGTGACAGTGTCTATGTGCCCATGTCTGTGTGACAGTGTCTGTGCGCCCATGCCTGTGTGACAGTGTCTGTGTCTGTGTGACATTGTCTCTGTGACAACGTCTGTGTGGCAGTGTCTGTGCGCCCATGCCTGTGTGACAGTGTCTGTGTGTCTGTGTCTGTGTGACAGAGTCTGTGTGACAGTGTGTATGTGCCTGTATCTATGTGACAGTGTCTTTGTGACAGTGTCTGTGTGCCCGTGTCTGTGTGATAGTGTCTGTGTGACAGTGTGTGAGTGATAGTGTCTGTGTGCTCGTGTCTATGTGACAGTGTCTGGGTGACAATGTATGTGTGACAGTGTCTGTGTGCCCGTGTCTGTGTGACAGTATCTATGTGCCTGTATGTATGTGACAGTGTCTGTGTGACAGTGTCTGTGTGACAGTGTCAATGTGACCCTGTCTGTGTGATAGTATCTGTGTGCCTGTGACTGTGACAGTGTCTATGTGCCCATGACTGTGTGATTGTGTCTGTGTGCCCGTATCTGTGCGCCTGTTTATGTGTGACAGTGCCTTTGTGACAGTGTCTGTGTGACAGTATCTGTGTGACAGTGTCTATGTGACAGTGTCTGTGTGACAGTGTCTGTGTTCTTGTGTCTATGTGACAGTGTCTATGTGCCCGTGACTGTGTGATTGTGTCTGTGTGCCCGTATCTGTGCGCCTGTTTAAGTGTGACAGTGCCTTTGTGACAGTGTCTGTGTGACAGTATCTGTGTGACAGTTTCTGTGTTCCCGTGTCTGTGTGACAATTTCAATGTGCCCATGCCTGTGTGACTGTATCTGTGTGCCTGTGACTGTGTGACAGTGTCTATGTGCCCGTGACTGTGTGACTGTGTCTGTGTGCCCGTGTCTGTGTGCCTGTTTAAGTGTGACCGTGTCTATGTGCCTGTGACTGTGTGACAGTGTCTGTGTAACAGTGTCTGTATGCCCGAGTCTGTGTGACAGTATTTGTGTGCCTGTGACGGTGTGAGTGTGTCTGCGTGCCCGTGTCTGTGTGACAGTGTCTGTGTGCCTGTGACTGTGTGACGATATCTGTGCAACAGTGTCTATGTGCCCGTGTCTGTGTGACAGTATCTGTGTGCCCATGTCTGTGTGACAGTACCTGTGTGCCTGTTTAAGTGCGACAGTGTCTTTGTGACAGTGTCTGTGTGACAGTGTCAATGTGCCCGTTTCTGTGTGACAGTATCTGTGTGCCTGTGACTGTGTGACAGTGCCTATGTGCCTGTGTGACTGTGTCTGTGTGCCCATATCTGTGCGCCTGTTTAAGTGTGACAGTGTCTTTGTGACAGTGTCTATGTGACAGTGTCTGTGTGACAGTGTATGTGTTCTTGTGTCTATGTGACAGTGTCTGTGTGCCCGTATCTGTGTGACACTGTCTATTTGACAGTGTCTGTGTGACGGTATCTGTGTGACAGTTTCTGTGTGCCCATGTCTGTGTGACAGTCTCAATGTGCCCGTATCTGTGTGACAGTATCTGTGCGCCTGTGACTGTGTGACAGTGTCTATGTGCACGTGACTGTGTGTTTGCCCGTGTCTGTGTGACAGTGTCTGTGTAACAGTGCCTGTATGCCCGAGTCTATGTGACAGTATTTGTGTGCCTGTGACTGTGTGAGTGTGTCTGTGTGCCCGTGTCTGTGTGACAGTGTCTGTGTGCCTGTGACTGTGTGACGGTATCTGTGTAACAGTGTCTTTGTGACCGTGTCTCTGTGACAGTATCTGTGTGCCCATGTCTGTGTGACAGTACCTGTGTGCCTGTGACTCTGTGCCCGTGTCTGTGTGACAGTGTCTGTATGTGTGACAGTGTCTGTGTGACAGTGTCTGTGTGACAGTATCTATGTGCCTGTATGTATGTGACAGTGTCTGTGTGACAGTGTCTGTGTGACAGTGTCAATGTGACCGGGTCTGTGTGACAGTATCTGTGTGCCTGTGACTGTGACAGTGTCTGTGTGCCCGTGTCTGTGTGACAGTACCTGTGTGCCTGTGACTCTGTGCCCGTGTCTGTGTGACAGTGTCTGTGTGCCCATGTCTGTGTGACAGTGTCTGTGTGACAATGTCGGTGTGACAGCGTGTGTGTGACAGTGTCTGTGTGCCCGTGCCTGAGTGCCTGTCTCTGTGTGTCCGTGTCTGTGTGTCCGTGTCTGTGTGACAGTGTCGATGTGAGAGTGTCTATGTGACAATGTCTGTGTGACAATGTCTGTGTGACCATGTCTGTGTAACAATGACTGTGTGCCCGTGTCTGTGTGACAGTGTCTGTGTGTCCGTGATTATGTGCCTGTGTCTATGTGCGAGTGTCTGCATGACAATTCTGTGTGACAGTGTCTATGTGCCCGTGTCTGTGTGACAGTGTCTGGGCACCCGTGCCTGTGTGACAGTGCCCGTGTCTGTGTGACAGTGTCTGGGCACCCGTGCCTGTGTGACAGTGTCAGTGTCTGTGTGACAGAGTCTGTGTGACAGTGTCTCTGTGACAACATCTGTGTGACAGTGTCTCTGTGCCTGTATCTATGTGACCGTGTCTTTGTGTCTATGTGCCTGTGACTGTGTGACACTGTCACACAGTCACAGGCACACGGATACTGTCACACAGACACGGGCACATTGACACTGTCACACAGACACTGTCACATACATACAGGCACATAGATACTGTCACACAGACACGGGCACACAGACACTGTCACACAGACATTGTCACACAGACACTGTCACATAGACACGAGCACACAGACACTGTCACTCACACACTGTCACACAGACACTATCACAATGACACGGGCACACAGACACTGACACAAAGACACGGTCACATAGACACAGGCACATAGACACTGTCACACAGATGTTGTCACAGAGACACTGTCACACAGACTTTGTCACACAGACACAGACACTGTCACACAGGCACGGGCGCACAGACACTGTCACACAGACACGGGCACATAGACACTGTCACACAGAATTGTCATGCAGACACTCGCACATAGACACAGGCACATAGACACGGACACACAGACACTGTCACACAGACACGGGCACACAGTCATTGTTACACAGACATGGTCACACAGACATTGTCACACAGACATTGTCACATAGACACTCTCACATCGACATTGTCACACAGACACGGACACACAGAGACAGGCACTCAGGCACGGGCACACAGACACTGTCACACACATGCTGTCACACCGACATTGTCACACAGACACTGTCACACAGACATGGGCACACAGACACTGTCACACAGACACGGGCACAGAGTCACAGGCACACAGGTACTGTCACACAGACACGGGCACACAGACACTGTCACACAGACACAATCACACAGTCACGGGCACATAGACACTGTCACAGTCACAGGCACACAGATACTGTCACACAGACACGGTCATATTGACACTGTCACACAGACACTGTCACACAGACACTGTCACATACATACAGGCACATAGATACTGTCACACAGACACTGTCACACAGACACTGTCACACATACAGACACTGTCACACAGACACGGGCACAGCGTCACAGGCACACAGGTACTGTCACACAGACATGGGCACACAGATACTGTCACAGAGACACGGTCACAAAGACACTGTTACACAGATACCGTCACACAGGCACACAGACACTGTCACACAGACACGGGCACACAGACGCACACACACAGTCACAGGCACACAAATACTGTCACACAGACTCGGGCATACAGGCACTGTTACACAGACACTGTCACACAGACACGGGCAAACACACAGTCACGTGCACATAGACACTGTCACACAGTCACAGGCGCACAGATACTGTCACACAGACACGGGCACATTGAGACTGTCACACAGACATGGGCACACAGAAACTGTCACACAGATACCGTCACACAGACACTGTCAAATAGACACTGTCACACAGATACGGGCACTTAGACACTGTCACATAGACACGAGAACACATACACTGTCACACAGACACTGTCACAAAGACACTGTCACACTTAAACAGGCGCACAGATATGGGCACACAGACACAGTCACACAGTCATGGGCACATAGACACTGTCACACAGTCACAGGCACACAGATACTGTCACACAGCCATGGGCACATTGACACTGTCACACAGACACTGTCACATACATACAGGCAGATAGATACTGTCACACAGACACAGGCACACAGACACTGTCACACAGACATTGTCACACAGACACTGTCACATAGACACGAGCACACAGACACTGTCACTCACACACTGTCACACAGACACTATCACACAGACACGGGCATACAGACATTGACACAAAGACACGGTCACATAGATACAGGCACAGAGACACTGTCACACAGATGTTGTCACAGAGACACTGTCACACAGACTCTGTCACACAGACACTGACACTGTCACACAGGCACGGGTGCCCAGACACTGTCACACAGACACGGGCACATAGACACTGTCACACAGAATTGTCATGCAGACACTCGCACATAGACACAGGCACATAGACACGGACACACAGACACTGTCAAACAGACACGGGCACACAGTCATTGTTACACAGACATGGTCACACAGACATTGTCACATTGACACTCTCACATCGACACTGTCACACAGACACTATCACATACATACAGGCACATAGATACTGTCACACAGTATCTGTGTGCCCGTGTATGTGTGCCCGTGTCTGTGTGACAGTACCTGTGTGCCTGTGACTCTGTGCCCGTGTCTGTGTGACAGTGTCTGTGTGTCTGTGTGACAGAGTCTGTGTGACAGTGTCTCTGTGACGACGTCTGTGTGACAGTGTCTATGTGCCTGTATCTATGTGACAGTGTCTGTGTGACAGTGTGTGAGTGGCAGTGTCTGTGTGCTCGTGTCTATGTGACAGTGTCTGTGTGAAAATGTCTGTGTGCCCGTGTCTGTGTGCCCGTGTCTGTGTGACAGTGTCTATGTGCCTGTATGTATGTGACAGTGTCTATGTGACAGTGTCAATGTTCCCGTGTCTGTGTGACAGTATCCATGTGCCTGTGACTGTGTGACAGTGTCGGTTTGAGAGTGTCTATGTGCCCGTGTCTGTGTGACAGATTCTGTGTGCCCATGCCTGTGTGCCTATGTCTGTGTGTCCGTGTCTGTGTGACAGTGTCTGTGTGACAACGTCTGTGTGACAGTTCTATGTGCCTGTATCTATGTGACAGTGTCTGTGTGACAGTATCTGTGTGCCTGTGTCTGTGTGCCCATGCCTGTGTGCCCATGCCTGTGTGCCTATGTCTGTGTATCCGTGTCTGTGTGACAGTGTCTGTGTGACAACGTATGTGTGACAGTTCTATGTGCCTGTATCTATGTGACAGTGTCTGTGTGACAGTATCTGTGTGCCTGTGACTGTGTGACAGTGTCTTTGTGACAGTGTCTGTATGTGAGCGTCTGTGTGCCCGTGTCTATGTGACAGTGTCTGTGACAATGTCTGTGTGCCCATGACTGTGTGACAGTGTCTGTGTGACAATGTCGGTGTGCCCATGTCTGTGTCACAGTGTCTGTGTGACAGTGTGTGTGTGGCAGTGCCTGAGTGCCTGTCTCTGTGTGTCCATGTCTGTGTGACAGTGTCTATGTGCCCATGACTGTGTGACTGTGTCTGTGTGCCCATGTCTGTGTGTCCGTATCTGTGTGTGAGTGTCTGCGTGCCCGTGTCTGTGAGCCTGTGTGACAGTGTCTGTGTGCCCATGTCTGTGTGACAGTGTCTGTGTGACAATGTCGGTGTGACAGCGTGTGTGTGACAGTGTCTGTGTGCCCGTGCCTGAGTGCCTGTCTCTGTGTGTCCGTGTCTGTGTGACAGTGTCTATGTGCCCGTGACTGTGTGATTGTGTCTGTGTGCCCGTAACTGTGTGCCTGTTTAAGTGTGACAGTGCCTTTGTGACAGTGTCTATGTGACAGTGTCTGTGTGACAGTGTCTGTACTCTTGTGTCTATGTGACAGTGTCTATGTGCCCGTGACAGTGTGATTGTGTCTGTGTGCCCGTATCTGTGTGCCTGTTTAAGTGTGACAGTGTCTTTGTGACAGTGTCTGTGTGCCCATATCTGTGTGACAGTGTCTATTTGACAGTGTCGGCGTGACGGTATCTGTGTGACAGTTTCTGTGTGCCCATGGCTGTGTGACAGTCTCAATGTGCCCATGTCTGTGTGACAGTATCTGTGTGCCTGTGACTGTGTGACAGTGTCTATGTGCCCGTGACTGTGTGACTGTGTCTGTGTGCCAGTGTCTGTGTGCCCGTGTCTGTGTGCCCATGTCTATGTGTCCGTGTCTGTGTGTGTCTGTGTGCCCATGTCTGTGTGCCCATGTCTGTGTGACAGTGTCTGTGTGACAATGTCGGTGTGACAGCGTGTGTGTGACAGTGTATGTGTGCCCATGCCTGAGTGCCTGTCTCTGTTTGTCCATGTCTGTGTGACAGTGTCGATGTGAGAGTGTCTATGTGACAATGTCTGTGTGACCATGTCTGTGTAACAATGACTGTGTGCCCGTGTCTGTGTGACAGTGTCTGTGTGTCCGTGTCTGTGTGCCTGTGTCTATGTGCGAGTGTCTGCATGACAATTCTGTGTGACAGTGTCTATGTGCCCGTGTCTGTGTGACAGTGCCTGTGCGCCCGTGTCTGTGTGTCTGTGTCTATGTGACCGTGTCTTTGTGTCAGTGTCTGTGTGCCCGTGTCTGTGTGATAGTGTCTGTGTGACAGTGTGTGAGTGACAGTGTCTGTGTGCTCGTGTCTATGTGACAGTGTCTGTGTGACAGTGTGTGTGTGACAGTGTCTGTGTGCCCGTGTCTGTGTGACAGTATCTATGTGCCTGTATGTATGTGACAGTGTCTGTGTGACAGTGTCAATGTGCCCATGGCTGTGTGACAGTATCTGTGTGCCTGTGACTGTGTGACAGTGTCTATGTGCCCATGACTGTGTGACTGTGTCTGTGTGCCCATATCTGTGCGCCTGTTTAAGTGTGACAGTGTCTTTCTGACAGTGTCTATGTGACAGTGTCTGTGTAACAGTGTATGTGTTCTCGTGTCTATGTGACAGTGTCTGTGTGCCCGTATCTGTGTGACAGTGTCTATTTGACAGTGTCTGTGTGACGGTATCTGTGTGACAGATTCTGTGTGCCCATGTCTGTGTGACAGTCTCAATGTGCCCGTGTCTGTGTGACAGTATCTGTGTGCCTGTGTGACAGTGTCTATGTGCCCGTGACTGTGTGACTGTGCCTGTGTGCCTGTGTCTGTGTGCCTGTTTAAGTGTGACAGTGTCTATGTGCCTGTGACTGTGTGACAGTGTCTGTATGCCCGAGCCTGTGTGACAGTATTTGTGTGCCTGTGACTGTGTGAGTGTGTCTGCGTACCCGTGTGTTGTGTGACAGTGTCTGTGTGCCTGTGACTGTGTGAGGGTATCTGTGTAACAGTGTCTATGTGCCCGTGTCTGTGTGACAGTATCTGTGTGCCCGTGTATGTGTGCCCGTGTCTGTGTGACAGTACCTGTGTGCCTGTGACTCTGTGCCTGTGTCTGTGTGACAGTGTCTGTGTGTCTGTGTTTGTGTGACAGAGTCTGTGTGACAGTGTCTCTGTGACGACGTCTGTGTGACAGTGTCTATGTGCCTGTATCTATGTGACAGTGTCTGTGTGCCCGTGTCTGTGCGATAGTGTCTGTGTGACAGCGTGTGAGTGGCAGTGTCTGTGTGCTCGTGTCTATGTGACATTGTCTGTGTGACAATGTCTGTGTGACAGTGTCTGTGTGCCCGTGTCTGTGTGACAGTATCTATGTGCCTGTATGTATGTGACAGTGTCTGTGTGACAGTGTCTGTGTGACAGTGTCAATGTTCCCCTGTCTGTGTGACAGTATCTGTGTGCCTGTGACTGTGTGACAGTGTCTATGTGCCCGTGACTGTGTGACTGTGTCTGTGTACCCGTATCTGTGTGCCTGTTTAAGTGTGACAGTGTCTTTGTGACAGTGTCTGTGTGACAGTGTATGTGTTCTCGTGTCTATGTGACAGTGTCTGTGTGCCCGTATCTGTGTGACAGTGTCTATTTGACAGTGTCGGCGTGACGGTATCTGTGTGACAGTTTCTGTGTGCCCATGGCTGTGTGACAGTCTCAATGTGCCCGTGTCTGTGTGACAGTATCTATGTGCCTGTGACTGTGTGACAGTGTCTATGTGCCCGTGACTGTGTGACTGTGTCTGTATGCCAGTGTCTGTGTGCCCGTGTCTGTGTGCCCATGTCTGTGTGTCCGTGTCTGTGTGTGAGTGTCTGCGTGCCCTTGTCTGTGTGCCCATGTCTGTGTGACAGTGTCTGTGTGACAATGTCGGTGTGACAGCGTGTGTGTGACAGTGTATGTGTGCCCATGCCTGAGTGCCTGTCTCTGTTTGTCCGTGTCTGTGTGACAGTGTCGATGTGAGAGTGTCTATGTGACAATGTCTGTGTCACCATGTCTGTGTAACAATGACTGTGTGCCCGTGTCTATGTGACAGTGTCTGTGTGTCCGTGTCTGTGTGCCTGTGTCTATGTGCGAGTGTCTGCATGACAATTCTGTGTGACAGTGTCTATGTGCCCGTGTCTGTGTGACAGTGTCTGTGCGCCCGTGTCTGTGTGACAGTGTCTGTGTGTCTGTTTCTATGTGACAGTGCCGTTGTGACAGTGTCTGTGTGCCCGTGTGTGTGTGATAGTGTCTGTGTGACAGTGTGTGAGTGACAGTGTCTGTGGGCTCATGTCTGTGTGACAGTGTCTGTGTGTCTGTGTCTGTGTGACAGAGTCTGTGTGACAGTGTCTCTGTGACGTCTGTGTGACAGTGTCTATGTGCCTGTATCTATGTGACAGTGTCTGTGTGCCCGTGTCTGTGTGATAGTGTCTGTGTGACAGTGTGTGAGTGACAGTGTCTGTGTGCTCGTGTCTGTGTGACAGTGTCTGTGTGACAATGTCTGTGTGCCCGTGTCTGTGTGACAGTATCTATGTGCCTGTATGTATGTGACAGTATCTGTGTGCCTGTGACTGTGTGACAGTATCTGTGTGCCCGTGACTGTGTCTGTGTGCCGGTATCTGTGCGCCTGTTTAGGTGTGACAGTGTCTTTGTGACAGTGTCTGTGTGACAGTGTCTGTGTGACAGTGTGTTCTCGTGCCGATGTGACAGTGTCTGTGTGCCCGTATCTGTGTGACAGTGTCTATTTGACAGTGTCTGTGTTCGGTATCTGTGTGACAGTTTCTGTGTGCCCATGTCTGTGTGACAGTCTCAATGTGCCCGTGTCTGTGTGACAGTATCTGTGTGCCTGTGACTGTGTGACAGTGTCTATGTGCCCGTGACTGTGTGCCTGTTTAAGTGTGACAGTGTCTATGTGCCTGTGACTGTGTGACAGTGTCTGTGTAACAGTGTCTGTATGCCCGAGTTTGTGTGACAGTATTTGTGTGCCTGTGACTGTGTGAGTGTGTCTGCGTGCCCGTGTCTGTGTGACAGTGTCTGTGTGCCTGTGTGAGTGTGTCTGCGTGCCCGTGTGTGACAGTGTCTATGTGACAGCGTGTGTGTGACAGTGTATGTGTGCCCGTGCCTGAGTGCCTATCTCTGTTTGTCCGTGTGACAGTGTCGATGTGAGAGTGTCTATGTGACAATGTCTGTGTCACCATGTCTGTGTAACAATGACTGTGTGCCCGTGTCTATGTGACAGTGTCTGTGTGTCCGTGTCTGTGTGCCTGTGTCTATGTGCGAGTGTCTGCATGACAATTCTGTGTGACAGTGTCTATGTGCCCGTGTCTGTGTGACAGTGTCTGTGCGCCCGTGTCTGTGTGACAGTGTCTGTGTGCCTGTGCCTGAGTGCCTGTCTCTGTGTGTCCGTGTCTGTGTGACAGTGTCTATGTGCCCGTGACTGTGTGATTGTGTCTGTGTGCCCGTATCTGTGCGCCTGTTTAAGTGTGACAGTGCCTTTGTGACAGTATCTATGTGACAGTGTCTGTGTGACAGTGTCTGTGTTCTTGTGTCTGTGTGACAGTGTCGATGTGCCCATGTCTGTGTGACAGTGTCTGTGTGCCCATGTCTGTGTGCCCATGTCTGTGTGACAGTGTCTGTGTGACAGTGTCTGTGTAACAGTGTCTGTATGCCCGAGTTTGTGTGACAGTATTTGTGTGCCTGTGACTGTGTGAGTGTGTCTGCGTGCCCGTGTCTGTGTGACAGTGTCTGTGTGCCTGTGTGAGTGTGTCTGCGTGCCCGTGTGTGACAGTGTCTATGTGACAGCGTGTGTGTGACAGTGTATGTGTGCCCGTGCCTGAGTGCCTATCTCTGTTTGTCCGTGTGACAGTGTCGATGTGAGAGTGTCTATGTGACAATGTCTGTGTCACCATGTCTGTGTAACAATGACTGTGTGCCCGTGTCTATGTGACAGTGTCTGTGTGTCCGTGTCTGTGTGCCTGTGTCTATGTGCGAGTGTCTGCATGACAATTCTGTGTGACAGTGTCTATGTGCCCGTGTCTGTGTGACAGTGTCTGTGCGCCCGTGTCTGTGTGACAGTGTCTGTGTGCCTGTGCCTGAGTGCCTGTCTCTGTGTGTCCGTGTCTGTGTGACAGTGTCTATGTGCCCGTGACTGTGTGATTGTGTCTGTGTGCCCGTATCTGTGCGCCTGTTTAAGTGTGACAGTGCCTTTGTGACAGTATCTATGTGACAGTGTCTGTGTGACAGTGTCTGTGTTCTTGTGTCTGTGTGACAGTGTCGATGTGCCCATGTCTGTGTGACAGTGTCTGTGTGCCCATGTCTGTGTGCCCATGTCTGTGTGACAGTGTCTGTGTGACAGTGTCTGTGTGCCAGTGTCTGTGTGCCTGTGTCTGTGTGCCCATGTCTGTGTGTCCGTATCTGTGTGTGAGTGTCTGCGTGCCCGTGGCTGTGAGCCTGTGTGACAGTGTCTGTGTGCCCATGTCTGTGTGACAGTGTCTGTGTGACAATGTCGGTGTGACAGCGTGTGTGTGACAGTGTCTGTGTGCCTGTGCCTGAGTGCCTGTCTCTGTGTGTCCGTGTCTGTGTGACAGTGTCTATGTGCCCGTGACTGTGTGATTGTGTCTGTGTGCCCGTATCTGTGCGCCTGTTTAAGTGTGACAGTGCCTTTGTGACAGTATCTATGTGACAGTGTCTGTGTGACAGTGTCTGTGTTCTTGTGTCTGTGTGACAGTGTCGATGTGCCCATGTCTGTGTGACAGTGTCTGTGTGCCCATGTCTGTGTGACAGTGTCTGTGTGCCAGTGTCTGTGTGCCTGTGTCTGTGTGCCCATGTCTGTGTGTCCGTATCTGTGTGTGAGTGTCTGTGTGCCCGTGTCTGTGAGCCTGTGTGACAGTGTCTGTGTGCCCATGTCTGTGTGACAGTGTCTGTGTGACAATGTCGGTGTGACAGCGTGTGTGTGACAGTGTATGTGTGCCCGTGCCTGAGTGCCTATCTCTGTTTGTCCGTGTCTGTGTGACAGTGTCGATGTGAGAGTGTCTATGTGACAATGTCTGTGTCACCATGTCTGTGTAACAATGACTGTGTGCCCATGTCTGTGTGTCCGTATCTGTGTGTGAGTGTCTGCGTGCCCGTGGCTGTGAGCCTGTGTGACAGTGTCTGTGGGCTCATGTCTGTGTGACAGTGTCTGTGTGTCTGTGTCTGTGTGACAGAGTCTGTGTGACAGTGTCTCTGTGACGTCTGTGTGACAGTGTCTATGTGCCTGTATCTATGTGACAGTGTCTGTGTGCCCGTGTCTGTGTGATAGTGTCTGTGTGACAGTGTGTGAGTGACAGTGTCTGTGTGCTCGTGTCTGTGTGACAGTGTCTGTGTGACAATGTCTGTGTGCCCGTGTCTGTGTGACAGTATCTATGTGCCTGTATGTATGTGACAGTATCTGTGTGCCTGTGACTGTGTGACAGTATCTGTGTGCCCGTGACTGTGTCTGTGTGCCGGTATCTGTGCGCCTGTTTAGGTGTGACAGTGTCTTTGTGACAGTGTCTGTGTGACAGTGTCTGTGTGACAGTGTGTTCTCGTGCCGATGTGACAGTGTCTGTGTGCCCGTATCTGTGTGACAGTGTCTATTTGACAGTGTCTGTGTTCGGTATCTGTGTGACAGTTTCTGTGTGCCCATGTCTGTGTGACAGTCTCAATGTGCCCGTGTCTGTGTGACAGTATCTGTGTGCCTGTGACTGTGTGACAGTGTCTATGTGCCCGTGACTGTGTGCCTGTTTAAGTGTGACAGTGTCTATGTGCCTGTGACTGTGTGACAGTGTCTGTGTAACAGTGTCTGTATGCCCGAGTCTGTGTGACAGTATTTGTGTGCCTGTGACTGTGTGAGTGTGTCTGCGTGCCCGTGTCTGTGTGACAGTGTCTGTGTGCCTGTGTGAGTGTGTCTGCGTGCCCGTGTCTGTGTGACAGTGTCTGTGTGCCTGTGACTGTGTGACGGTATCTGTGTGACAGTGTCTATGTGACAGTACCTGTGTGCCTGTGACTCTGTGCCCGTGTCTGTGTGACAGTGCCTGTGTGTCTGTGACTGCGTGAGTGTGTCTGTGTGACAGTGTCGATGTGAGAGCATCTGTGTGCCCGTGTCTGTGTGACAGTGCCTGAGTGCCTGTTTCTGTGTGTCTGTGACTGTGTGACAGTGTCTGTGTAACAGTGTCTGTATGCCCGAGTCTGTGTGACAGTATTTGTGTGTCTGTGACTGTGTGAGTGTGTCTGCGTGCCCGTATCTGTGTGACAGTGTCTGTGTGCCTGTGTGCCCATGTCTGTGTGTCCGTATCTGTGTGTGAGTGTCTGCGTGCCCGTGGCTGTGAGCCTGTGTGACAGTGTCTGTGTGCCCATGTCTGTGTGACAGTGTCTGTGTGACAATGTCGGTGTGACAGCGTGTGTGTGACAGTGTATGTGTGCCCGTGCCTGAGTGCCTATCTCTGTTTGTCCGTGTGACAGTGTCGATGTGAGAGTGTCTATGTGACAATGTCTGTGTCACCATGTCTGTGTAACAATGACTGTGTGCCCGTGTCTATGTGACAGTGTCTGTGTGTCCGTGTCTGTGTGCCTGTGTCTATGTGCGAGTGTCTGCATGACAATTCTGTGTGACAGTGTCTATGTGCCCGTGTCTGTGTGACAGTGTCTGTGCGCCCGTGTCTGTGTGACAGTGTCTGTGTGCCCATGTCTGTGTGACAATGTCGGTGTGACAGCGTGTGTGTGACAGTGTATGTGTGCCCGTGCCTGAGTGCCTGTCTCTGTTTGTCCGTGTGACAGTGTCGATGTGAGAGTGTCTATGTGACAATGTCTGTGTCACCATGTCTGTGTAACAATGACTGTGTGCCCGTGTCTATGTGACAGTGTCTGTGTGTCCGTGTCTGTGTGCCTGTGTCTATGTGCGAGTGTCTGCATGACAATTCTGTGTGACAGTGTCTATGTGCCCGTGTCTGTGTGACAGTGTCTGTGCGCCCGTGTCTGTGTGACAGTGTCTGTGTGCCTGTGCCTGAGTGCCTGTCTCTGTGTGTCCGTGTCTGTGTGACAGTGTCTATGTGCCCGTGACTGTGTGATTGTGTCTGTGTGCCCGTATCTGTGCGCCTGTTTAAGTGTGACAGTGCCTTTGTGACAGTATCTATATGACAGTGTCTGTGTGACAGTGTCGATGTGCCCATGTCTGTGTGACAGTGTCTGTGTGCCCATGTCTGTGTGCCCATGTCTGTGTGACAGTGTCTGTGTGACAGTGTCTGTGTGCCAGTGTCTGTGTGCCTGTGTCTGTGTGCCCATGTCTGTGTGTCCGTATCTGTGTGTGAGTGTCTGCGTGCCCGTGGCTGTGAGCCTGTGTGACAGTGTCTGTGTGCCCATGTCTGTGTGACAGTGTCTGTGTGACAATGTCGGTGTGACAGCGTGTGTGTGACAGTGTCTGTGTGCCTGTGCCTGAGTGCCTGTCTCTGTGTGTCCGTGTCTGTGTGACAGTGTCTATGTGCCCGTGACTGTGTGATTGTGTCTGTGTGCCCGTATCTGTGCGCCTGTTTAAGTGTGACAGTGCCTTTGTGACAGTATCTATGTGACAGTGTCTGTGTGACAGTGTCTGTGTTCTTGTGTCTGTGTGACAGTGTCGATGTGCCCATGTCTGTGTGACAGTGTCTGTGTGCCCATGTCTGTGTGACAGTGTCTGTGTGCCAGTGTCTGTGTGCCTGTGTCTGTGTGCCCATGTCTGTGTGTCCGTATCTGTGTGTGAGTGTCTGTGTGCCCGTGTCTGTGAGCCTGTGTGACAGTGTCTGTGTGCCCATGTCTGTGTGACAGTGTCTGTGTGACAATGTCGGTGTGACAGCGTGTGTGTGACAGTGTATGTGTGCCCGTGCCTGAGTGCCTATCTCTGTTTGTCCGTGTCTGTGTGACAGTGTCGATGTGAGAGTGTCTATGTGACAATGTCTGTGTCACCATGTCTGTGTAACAATGACTGTGTGCCCGTGTCTATGTGACAGTATCTGTGTGTCCGTGTCTGTGTGCCTGTGTCTATGTGCGAGTGTCTGCATGACAATTCTGTGTGACAGTGTCTATGTGCCCGTGTCTGTGTGACAGTGTCTGTGCGCCCGTGTCTGTGTGACAGTGTCTGTGTGTCTGTTTCTATGTGACAGTGTCGTTGTGACAGTGTCTGTGTGCCCGTGTGTGTGTGATAGTGTCTGTGTGACAGTGTGTGAGTGACAGTGTCTGTGGGCTCATGTCTGTGTGACAGTGTCTGTGTGACCATGTCTGTGTGTCTGTGTCTGTGTGACAGAGTCTGTGTGACAGTGTCTCTGTGACGTCTGTGTGACAGTGTCTATGTGCCTGTATCTATGTGACAGTGTCTGTGTGCCCGTGTCTGTGTGATAGTGTCTGTGTGACAGTGTGTGAGTGACAGTGTCTGTGTGCTCGTGTCTATGTGACAGTGTCTTTGTGACAATGTCTGTGTGCCCGTGTCTGTGTGACAGTATCTATGTGCCTGTATGTATGTGACAGTATCTGTGTGCCTGTGACTGTGTGACAGTATCTGTGTGCCCGTGACTGTGTCTGTGTGCCCGTATCTGTGCGCCTGTTTAGGTGTGACAGTGTCTTTGTGACAGTGTCTATGTGACAGTGTCTGTGTGACAGTGTGTTCTCGTGTCGATGTGACAGTGTCTGTGTGCCCATATCTGTGTGACAGTGTCTATTTGACAGTGTCTGTGTGACGGTATCTGTGTGACAGTTTCTGTGTGCCCATGTCTGTGTGACAGTCTCAATGTGCCCGTGTTTGTGTGACAGTATCTGTGTGCCTGTGACTGTGTGACAGTGTCTATGTGCCCGTGACTGTGTGACTGTGTATGTGTGCCCGTGTCTGTGTGCCTGTTTAAGTGTGACAGTGTCTATGTGCCTGTGACTGTGTGACAGTGTCTGTGTAACAGTGTCTGTATGCCCGAGTCAGTGTGACAGTATTTGTGTGCCTGTGACTGTGTGAGTGTGTCTGCGTGCCCGTGTCTGTGTGCCTGTGTGAGTGTGTCTGCGTGCCCGTGTCTGTGTGACAGTATCTGTGTGCCTGTTTAAGTGTGACAGTGTCTATGTGCCCGTGACTGTGTGACTGTGTCTGTGTACCCGTATCTGTGTGCCTGTTTAAGTGTGACAGTGTCTGCGTGTCCGTGTCTGTGTGACAGTGTATGTGTTCTCGTGTCTATGTGACAGTGTCTGTGTGCCCGTATCTGTGTGACAGTGTCTATTTGACAGTGTCGGCGTGACGGTATCTGTGTGACAGTTTCTGTGTGCGGATGGCTGTGTGACAGTCTCAATGTGCCCGTGTCTGTGTGACAGTATCTGTGTGCCTGTGACTGTGTGACAGTGTCTATGTGCCCGTGACTGTGTGACTGTGTCTGTGTGCCAGTGTCTGTGTGCCCGTGTCTGTGTGCCCATGTCTGTGTGTCCGTGTCTGTGTGTGAGTGTCTGCGTGCCCGTGTCTGTGTGCCCATGTCTGTGTGACAGTGTCTGTGTGACAATGTCGGTGCGACAGCGTGTGTGTGACAGTGTATGTGTGCCCATGCCTGAGTGCCTGTCTCTGTTTGTCCATGTCTGTGTGACAGTGTCGATGTGAGAGTGTCTATGTGACAATGTCTGTGTGACCATGTCTGTGTAACAATGACTGTGTGCCCGTGTCTATGTGACAGTGTCTGTGTGTCCGTGTCTGTGTGCCTGTGTCTATGTGCGAGTGTCTGCATGACAATTCTGTGTGAGTGTCTATGTGCCCGTGTCTGTGTGACAGTGTCTGTGCACCCGTGTCTGTGTGACAATGTCTGTGTGTCTGTGTCTATGTGACAGTGTCGTTGTGACAGTGTCTGTGTGCCCGTGTGTGTGTGATAGTGTCTGTGTAACAGTGTGTGAGAGACAGTGTCACACAGACACGGGCACACAGACACTGTCACAAAGACACTGTCACATAGATACAGGCACATAGACACTGTCACACAGACGTTGTCACAGAGACACTGTCACACAGACTCTGTCACACAGACACAGAGACATGGTCACACAGACACTGTCACACATGTCTGTGTGACAGTGTCTGTGTGACCATGTCTGTGTGTCTGTGTCTGTGTGACAGAGTCTGTGTGACAGTGTCTCTGTGACAACGTCTGTGTGACAGTGTCTATGTGCCCGTATCTATGTGACAGTGTCTTTGTGACAGTGTCTGTGTGCCCATGTCTGTGTGATAGTGTCTGTGTGACAGTGTGTGAGTGACAGTTTCTGTGTGCTCGTGTCTATGTGACAGTGTCTGTGTGACAATGTCTGTGTGCCCGTGTCTGTGTGACTGTATCTATGTGCCTGTATGTATGTGACAGTATCTGTGTGCCTGTGACTGTGTGACAGTGTCTATGTGCCCGTGAGTGTGTCTGTGTGCCCGTATCTGTGCGCCTGTTTAGGTGTGACAGTGTCTTTGTGACAGTGTCTGTGTGACAGTGTGTTCTCGTGCCGATGTGACAGTGTCTGTGTGCCCGTATCTGTGTGACAGTGTCTATTTGACAGTGTCTGTGTGACGGTATCTGTGTGACAGTTTCTGTGTGCCCATGTCTGTGTGACAGTCTCAATGTGCCCGTGTCTGTGTGACAGTATCTGTGTGCCTGTGACTGTGTGACAGTGTCTATGTGCCACACAGACACAGAGACATGGTCACACAGACACTGTCACACATGTCTGTGTGACAGTGTCTGTGTGACCATGTCTGTGTGTCTGTGTCTGTGTGACAGAGTCTGTGTGACAGTGTCTCTGTGACAACGTCTGTGTGACAGTGTCTATGTGCCCGTATCTATGTGACAGTGTCTTTGTGACAGTGTCTGTGTGCCCGTGTCTGTGTGATAGTGTCTGTGTGACAGTGTGTGAGTGACAGTTTCTGTGTGCTCGTGTCTATGTGACAGTGTCTGTGTGACAATGTCTGTGTGCCCGTGTCTGTGTGACAGTATCTATGTGCCTGTATGTATGTGACAGTATCTGTGTGCCTGTGACTGTGTGACAGTGTCTATGTGCCCGTGAGTGTGTCTGTGTGCCCGTATCTGTGCGCCTGTTTAGGTGTGACAGTGTCTTTGTGACAGTGTCTGTGTGACAGTGTGTTCTCGTGCCGATGTGACAGTGTCTGTGTGCCCGTATCTGTGTGACAGTGTCTATTTGACAGTGTCTGTGTGACGGTATCTGTGTGACAGTTTCTGTGTGCCCATGTCTGTGTGACAGTCTCAATGTGCCCGTGTCTGTGTGACAGTATCTGTGTGCCTGTGACTGTGTGACAGTGTCTATGTGCCCGTGACTGTGTGCCTGTTTACGTGTGACAGTGTCTATGTGCCTGTGACTGTGTGACAGTGTCTGTGTAACAGTGTCTGTATGCCCGAGTCTGTGTGACAGTATTTGTGTGCCTGTGACTGTGTGAGTGTGTCTGCGTGCCCGTGTCTGTGTGACAGTGTCTGTGTGCCTGTGTGAGTGTGTCTGCGTGCCCGTGTCTGTGTGACAGTGTCTGTGTGCCTGTGTGAGTGTGTCTGCGTGCCCGTGTCTGTGTGACAGTGTCTGTGTGCCTGTGACTGTGTGACGGTATCTGTGTGACAGTGTCTATGTGACAGTACCTGTGTGCCTGTGACTCTGAGCCCGTATCTGTGTGACAGTGCCTGTGTGCCTGTGACTGTGTGAGTGTGTCTGTGTGACAGTGTCGATGTGAGAGCATCTGTGTGCCCGTGTCTGTGTGACAGTGCCTGAGTGCCTGTCTCTGTGTGTCTGTGACTGTGTGACAGTGTCTGTGTAACAGTGTCTGTATGCCCGAGTCTGTGTGACAGTATTTGTGTGTCTGTGTGAGTGTGTCTGCGTGCCCATGTCTGTGTGACAGTGTCTGTGTGCCTGTGACTGTGTGACGGTATCTGTGTGACAGTGTCTATGTGACAGTACCTGTGTGCCTGTGACTCTGTGCGACAGTGCCTGTGTGCCTGTGACTGCGTGAGTGTGTCTGTGTGACAGTGTCGATGTGAGAGCATCTGTGTGCCCGTGTCTGTGTGCCCATGTCTGTGTGACAGTCTCAATGTGCCCGTGTCTGCGTGACAGTGTCGGTTTGAGAGTGTCTATGTGCCCGTGTCTGTGTGACAGATTCTGTGTGCCCATGCGTGTGTGCCTATGTCTGTGTATCCGTGTCTGTGTGACAGTGTCTGTGTGACAACGTCTGTGTGACACTTCTATGTGCCTGTATCTATGTGACAGTGTCTGTGTGACAGTGTCTGTGTGCCCGTGTCTGTTTGACAGTGTCTGTGTGACAATGACTGAGTGACAGTGTCTGTGTGCCTGTGATTGTGTGACGGTATCTGTGTAACAGTGTCTATGTGCCCGTGTCTGTGTGCCCATGTCTGTGTGATAGTATCTGTGTGCCTGTGACTGTGTGCCTATGTCTATGTGACAGTATCTGTGTGGCTGTGACTGTGTGCCCATGTCTGTGTGCCTGTGACTGTGTGAGTGTCTGCGTGCCAGTGTCTGTGTGATAGTGTCTGTGTGAGAGCGTCTGTGTGCCCATGTCTATGTGACAGTGTCTGTGTGACAATGTCGGTGTGCCCATGTCTGTGTCACAGTGTCTGTGTGACAGTGTGTGTGTGACAGTGCCTGAGTGCCTGTCTCTGTGTGTCCATGTCTGTGTGACAGTGTGTGTGTGACAGTGTGTGTGTGACAGTGTCTGTGTGCCCATGTCTGTGACAGTGTCAATGCGAGAGTGTCTGTATAACAATGACTGTGTGCCCGGGTCTCTGTCACAGTTTCTGTGTGACAGTGTCTGTGTGCCCTTGTCTGTGTGCCCGTGTCGGTGTGCGGTGTATGCGTGACAGTGTCTGTGTGTCCGTGTCTGTGTGCCTGTGTCTGTGTGCCAGTGTCTGTGTGCCTGTGTCTGTGTGCCCATGTCTGTGTGTCCTTATCTGTGTGTGTGTCTGCGTGCCCGTGTCTGTGAGCCTGTGTGACAGTGTCTGTGTGCCCATGTCTGTGTGACAGTGTCTGTGTGACAGTGTCTGTGTGACAATGTCGGTGTGACAGCGTGTGTGTGACAGTGTCTGTGTGCCCGTGCCTGAGTGCCTGTCTCTGTGTGTCCGGGTCTGTGTGACAGTGTCTATGTGCCCGTGACTGTGTGATTGTGTCTGTGTGCCCGTATCTGTGTGCCTGTTTAAGTGTGACAGTGCCTTTGTGACAGTGTCTGTGTGACGGTATCTGTGTGACAGTTTCTGTGTGCCCGTGTCTGTGTGACAGATTCAATGTGCCCATGTCTGTGTGACAGTATCTGTGTGCCTGTGACTGTGTGACAGTGTCTATGTGCCCGTGACTGTGTGACTGTGTCTGTGTGCCCATGTCTGTGTGCCTGTTTAAGTGTGACAGTGTCTATGTGCCTGTGACTGTGTGACAGTGTCTGTGTAACAGTGTCTGTATGCCCGAGTCTGTGTGACAGTATTTGTGTGCCTGTGTCTGTGTGAGTGTGTCTGCGTGCACGTGTCTGTGTGACAGTGTCTGTGTGCCTGTGTGCCCATGTCTGTGTGTCCGTATCTGTGTGTGAGTGTCTGTGTGCCCATGTCTGTGTGACAGTGTCTGTGTGACAATGTCGGTGTGACAGCGTGTGTGTGACAGTGTCTGTGTGCCTGTGCCTGAGTGCCTGTCTCTGTGTGTCCGTGTCTGTGTGACAGTGTCTATGTGCCCGTGACTGTGTGATTGTGTCTGTGTGCCCATATCTGTGCGCCTGTTTAAGTGTGACAGTGCCTTTGTGACAGTATCTATGTGACAGTGTCTGTGTGACAGTGTCTGTGTTCTTGTGTCTGTGTGACAGTGTCGATGTGCCCATGTCTGTGTGACAGTGTCTGTGTGCCCATGTCTGTGTGCCCATGTCTGTGTGACAGTGTCTGTGTGACAGTGTCTGTGTGCCAGTGTCTGTGTGCCTGTGTCTGTGTGCCCATGTCTGTGTGTCCGTATCTGTGTGTGAATGTCTGCGTGCCCGTGTCTGTGAGCCTGTGTGACAGTGTCTGTGTGCCCATGTCTGTGTGACAGTGTCTGTGTGACAATGTCGGTGTGACAGCGTGTGTGTGCCCGTGTCTGTGTGCCCGTGCCTGAGTGCCTGTCTCTGTGTGTCCGTGTCTGTGTGACAGTGTCTATGTGCCCGTGACTGTGTGATTGTGTCTGTGTGCCCGTATCTGTGCGCCTGTTTAGGTGTGACAGTGTCTTTGTGACAGTGTCTGTGTGACAGTGTGTTCTCGTGCCGATGTGACAGTGTCTGTGTGCCCGTATCTGTGTGACAGTGTCTATTTGACAGTGTCTGTGTGACGGTATCTGTGTGACAGTTTCTGTGTGCCCATGTCTGTGTGACAGTCTCAATGTGCCCGTGTCTGTGTGACAGTATCTGTGTGCCTGTGACTGTGTGACAGTGTCTATGTGCCACACAGACACAGAGACATGGTCACACAGACACTGTCACACATGTCTGTGTGACAGTGTCTGTGTGACCATGTCTGTGTCTGTGTGACAGAGTCTGTGTGACAGTGTCTCTGTGACAACGTCTGTGTGACAGTGTCTATGTGCCCGTATCTATGTGACAGTGTCTTTGTGACAGTGTCTGTGTGCCCGTGTCTGTGTGATAGTGTCTGTGTGACAGTGTGTGAGTGACAGTTTCTGTGTGCTCGTGTCTATGTGACAGTGTCTGTGTGACAATGTCTGTGTGCCCGTGTCTGTGTGACAGTATCTATGTGCCTGTATGTATGTGACAGTATCTGTGTGCCTGTGACTGTGTGACAGTGTCTATGTGCCCGTGAGTGTGTCTGTGTGCCCGTATCTGTGCGCCTGTTTAGGTGTGACAGTGTCTTTGTGACAGTGTCTGTGTGACAGTGTGTTCTCGTGCCGATGTGACAGTGTCTGTGTGCCCGTATCTGTGTGACAGTGTCTATTTGACAGTGTCTGTGTGACGGTATCTGTGTGACAGTTTCTGTGTGCCCATGTCTGTGTGACAGTCTCAATGTGCCCGTGTCTGTGTGACAGTATCTGTGTGCCTGTGACTGTGTGACAGTGTCTATGTGCCCGTGACTGTGTGCCTGTTTACGTGTGACAGTGTCTATGTGCCTGTGACTGTGTGACAGTGTCTGTGTAACAGTGTCTGTATGCCCGAGTCTGTGTGACAGTATTTGTGTGCCTGTGCCTGTGTGAGTGTGTCTGCGTGCCCGTGTCTGTGTGACAGTGTCTGTGTGCCTGTGTGAGTGTGTCTGCGTGCCCGTGTCTGTGTGACAGTGTCTGTGTGCCTGTGACTGTGTGACGGTATCTGTGTGACAGTGTCTATGTGACAGTACCTGTGTGCCTGTGACTCTGTGCCCGTATCTGTGTGACAGTGCCTGTGTGCCTGTGACTGTGTGAGTGTGTCTGTGTGACAGTGTCGATGTGAGAGCATCTGTGTGCCCGTGTCTGTGTGACAGTGCCTGAGTGCCTGTCTCTGTGTGTCTGTGACTGTGTGACAGTGTCTGTGTAACAGTGTCTGTATGCCCGAGTCTGTGTGACAGTATTTGTGTGTCTGTGTGAGTGTGTCTGCGTGCCCATGTCTGTGTGACAGTGTCTGTGTGCCTGTGACTGTGTGACGGTATCTGTGTGACAGTGTCTATGTGACAGTACCTGTGTGCCTGTGACTCTGTGCGACAGTGCCTGTGTGCCTGTGACTGCGTGAGTGTGTCTGTGTGACAGTGTCGATGTGAGAGCATCTGTGTGCCCGTGTCTGTGTGCCCATGTCTGTGTGACAGTCTCAATGTGCCCGTGTCTGCGTGACAGTGTCGGTTTGAGAGTGTCTATGTGCCCGTGTCTGTGTGACAGATTCTGTGTGCCCATGCGTGTGTGCCTATGTCTGTGTATCCGTGTCTGTGTGACAGTGTCTGTGTGACAACGTCTGTGTGACACTTCTATGTGCCTGTATCTATGTGACAGTGTCTGTGTGACAGTGTCTGTGTGCCCGTGTCTGTTTGACAGTGTCTGTGTGACAATGACTGAGTGACAGTGTCTGTGTGCCTGTGATTGTGTGACGGTATCTGTGTAACAGTGTCTATGTGCCCGTGTCTGTGTGCCCATGTCTGTGTGATAGTATCTGTGTGCCTGTGACTGTGTGCCTATGTCTATGTGACAGTATCTGTGTGGCTGTGACTGTGTGCCCATGTCTGTGTGCCTGTGACTGTGTGAGTGTCTGCGTGCCAGTGTCTGTGTGATAGTGTCTGTGTGAGAGCGTCTGTGTGCCCATGTCTATGTGACAGTGTCTGTGTGACAATGTCGGTGTGCCCATGTCTGTGTCACAGTGTCTGTGTGACAGTGTGTGTGTGACAGTGCCTGAGTGCCTGTCTCTGTGTGTCCATGTCTGTGTGACAGTGTGTGTGTGACAGTGTGTGTGTGACAGTGTCTGTGTGCCCATGTCTGTGACAGTGTCAATGCGAGAGTGTCTGTATAACAATGACTGTGTGCCCGGGTCTCTGTCACAGTTTCTGTGTGACAGTGTCTGTGTGCCCTTGTCTGTGTGCCCGTGTCGGTGTGCGGTGTATGCGTGACAGTGTCTGTGTGTCCGTGTCTGTGTGCCTGTGTCTGTGTGCCAGTGTCTGTGTGCCTGTGTCTGTGTGCCCATGTCTGTGTGTCCTTATCTGTGTGTGTGTCTGCGTGCCCGTGTCTGTGAGCCTGTGTGACAGTGTCTGTGTGCCCATGTCTGTGTGACAGTGTCTGTGTGACAGTGTCTGTGTGACAATGTCGGTGTGACAGCGTGTGTGTGACAGTGTCTGTGTGCCCGTGCCTGAGTGCCTGTCTCTGTGTGTCCGGGTCTGTGTGACAGTGTCTATGTGCCCGTGACTGTGTGATTGTGTCTGTGTGCCCGTATCTGTGTGCCTGTTTAAGTGTGACAGTGCCTTTGTGACAGTGTCTGTGTGACGGTATCTGTGTGACAGTTTCTGTGTGCCCGTGTCTGTGTGACAGATTCAATGTGCCCATGTCTGTGTGACAGTATCTGTGTGCCTGTGACTGTGTGACAGTGTCTATGTGCCCGTGACTGTGTGACTGTGTCTGTGTGCCCATGTCTGTGTGCCTGTTTAAGTGTGACAGTGTCTATGTGCCTGTGACTGTGTGACAGTGTCTGTGTAACAGTGTCTGTATGCCCGAGTCTGTGTGACAGTATTTGTGTGCCTGTGTCTGTGTGAGTGTGTCTGCGTGCACGTGTCTGTGTGACAGTGTCTGTGTGCCTGTGTGCCCATGTCTGTGTGTCCGTATCTGTGTGTGAGTGTCTGTGTGCCCATGTCTGTGTGACAGTGTCTGTGTGACAATGTCGGTGTGACAGCGTGTGTGTGACAGTGTCTGTGTGCCTGTGCCTGAGTGCCTGTCTCTGTGTGTCCGTGTCTGTGTGACAGTGTCTATGTGCCCGTGACTGTGTGATTGTGTCTGTGTGCCCATATCTGTGCGCCTGTTTAAGTGTGACAGTGCCTTTGTGACAGTATCTATGTGACAGTGTCTGTGTGACAGTGTCTGTGTTCTTGTGTCTGTGTGACAGTGTCGATGTGCCCATGTCTGTGTGACAGTGTCTGTGTGCCCATGTCTGTGTGCCCATGTCTGTGTGACAGTGTCTGTGTGACAGTGTCTGTGTGCCAGTGTCTGTGTGCCTGTGTCTGTGTGCCCATGTCTGTGTGTCCGTATCTGTGTGTGAATGTCTGCGTGCCCGTGTCTGTGAGCCTGTGTGACAGTGTCTGTGTGCCCATGTCTGTGTGACAGTGTCTGTGTGACAATGTCGGTGTGACAGCGTGTGTGTGCCCGTGTCTGTGTGCCCGTGCCTGAGTGCCTGTCTCTGTGTGTCCGTGTCTGTGTGACAGTGTCTATGTGCCCGTGACTGTGTGATTGTGTCTGTGTGCCCGTATCTGTGCGCCTGTTTAAGTGTGACAGTGCCTTTGTGACAGTATCTATGTGACAGTGTCTGTGTGACAGTGTCTGTGTTCTTGTGTCTGTGTGACAGTGTCGATGTGCCCATGTCTGTGTGACAGTGTCTGTGTGCCCATGTCTGTGTGACAGTGTCTGTGTGCCAGTGTCTGTGTGCCTGTGTCTGTGTGCCCATGTATGTGTGTCCGTATCTGTGTGTGAATGTCTGCGTGCCCGTGTCTGTGAGCCTGTGTGACAGTGTCTGTGTGCCCATGTCTGTGTGACAGTGTCTGTGTGACAATGTCGGTGTGACAGCGTGTGTGTGCCCGTGTCTGTGTGCCCGTGCCTGAGTGCCTGTCTCTGTGTGTCCGTGTCTGTGTGACAGTGTCTATGTGCCCGTGACTGTGTGATTGTGTCTGTGTGCCCGTATCTGTGCGCCTGTTTAAGTGTGACAGTGCCTTTGTGACAGTATCTATGTGACAGTGTCTGTGTGACAGTGTCTGTGTTCTTGTGTCTGTGTGACAGTGTCGATGTGCCCATGTCTGTGTGACAGTGTCTGTGTGCCCATGTCTGTGTGACAGTGTCTGTGTGCCAGTGTCTGTGTGCCTGTGTCTGTGTGCCCATGTCTGTGTGTCCGTATCTGTGTGTGAGTGTCTGTGTGCCCGTGTCTGTGAGCCTGTGTGACAGTGTCTGTGTGCCCATGTCTGTGTGACAGTGTCTGTGTGACAATGTCGGTGTGACAGCGTGTGTGTGACAGTGTATGTGTGCCCGTGCCTGAGTGCCTATCTCTGTTTGTCCGTGTCTGTGTGACAGTGTCGATGTGAGAGTGTCTATGTGACAATGTCTGTATCACCATGTCTGTGTAACAATGACTGTGTGCCCGTGTCTATGTGGCAGTGTCTGTGTGTCCGTGTCTGTGTGCCTGTGTCTATGTGCGAGTGTCTGCATGACAATTCTGTGTGACAGTGTCTATGTGCCCGTGTCTGTGTGACAGTGTCTGTGCGCCCGTGTCTGTGTGACAGTGTCTGTGTGTCTGTTTCTATGTGACAGTGTCGTTGTGACAGTGTCTGTGTGCCCGTGTGTGTGTGATAGTGTCTGTGTGACAGTGTGTGAGTGACAGTGTCTGTGGGCTCATGTCTGTGTGACAGTGTCTGTGTGACCATGTCTGTGTGTCTGTGTCTGTGTGACAGAGTCTGTGTGACAGTGTCTCTGTGACATCGTCTGTGTGACAGTGTCTATGTGCCTGTATCTATGTGACAGTGTCTGTGTGCCCGTGTCTGTGTGATAGTGTCTATGTGACAGTGTGTGAGTGACAGTGTCTGTGTGCTCGTGTCTATGTGACAGTGTCTTTGTGACAATGTCTGTGTGCCCGTGTCTGTGTGACAGTATCTATGTGCCTGTATGTATGTGACAGTATCTGTGTGCCTGTGACTGTGTGACAGTATCTGTGTGCCCGTGACTGTGTCTGTGTGCCCGTATCTGTGCGCCTGTTTAGGTGTGACAGTGTCTTTGTGACAGTGTCTATGTGACAGTGTCTGTGTGACAGTGTGTTCTCGTGCCGATGTGACAGTTTCTGTGTGCCCGTATCTGTGTGACAGTGTCTATTTGACAGTGTCTGTGTGACGGTATCTGTGTGACAGTCTCAATGTGCCCGTGTCTGTGTGACAGTATCTGTGTGCCTGTGACTGTGTGACAGTGTCTATGTGCCCGTGACTGTGTGACTGTGTCTGTGTGCCCGTGTCTGTGTGCTTGTTTAAGTGTGACAGTGTCTATGTGCCTGTGACTGTGTGACAGTGTCTGTGTAACAGTGTCTGTATGCCCGAGTCTGTGTGACAGTATTTGTGTGCCTGTGTGAGTGTGTCTGCGTGCCCGTGTCTGTGTGACAGTATCTGTGTGCCTGTGACTGTGTGACAGTGTCTATGTGCCCGTGTCTGTGTGACAGTGTCTGTGTGCCTGTGTGAGTGTGTCTGCGTGCCCGTGTCTGTGTGACAGTATCTGTGTGCCTGTGACTGTGTGACAGTGTCTATGTGCCCGTGACTGTGTGACTGTGTCTGTGTACCCGTATCTGTGTGCCTGTTTAAGTGTGACAGTGTCTGCGTGTCCGTGTCTGTGTGACAGTGTATGTGTTCTCGTGTCTATGTGACAGTGTCTGTGTGCCCGTATTTGTGTGACAGTGTCTATTTGACAGTGTCGGCGTGACGGTATCTGTGTGACAGTTTCTGTGTGCCTGTGTGAGTGTGCCTGCGTGCCCGTGTCTGTGTGACAGTATCTGTGTGCCTGTGACTGTGTGACAGTGTCTATGTGCCCGTGACTGTGTGACTGTGTCTGTGTGCCAGTGTCTGTGTGCCCGTGTCTGTGTGCCCATGTCTGTGTGTCCGTGTCTGTGTGTGAGTGTCTGCGTGCCCGTGTCTGTGTGCCCATGTCTGTGTGACAGTGTCTGTGTGACAATGTCGGTGTGACAGCGTGTGTGTGACAGTGTATGTGTGCCCATGCCTGAGTGCCTGTCTCTGTTTGTCCATGTCTGTGTGACAGTGTCGATGTGAGAGTGTCTATGTGACAATGTCTGTGTGACAGTGTCTGTGTGACCATGTCTGTGTGTCTGTGTCTGTGTGACAGAGTCTGTGTGACAGTGTCTCTGTGACAACGTCTGTGTGACAGTGTCTATGTGCCTGTATCTATGTGACAGTGTCTTTGTGACAGTGTCTGTGTGCCCGTGTCTGTGTGATAGTGTCTGTGTGACAGTGTGTGAGTGACAGTTTCTGTGTGCTCATGTCTATGTGACAGTGTCTGTGTGACAATGTCTGTGTGTCCGTGTCTGTGTGACAGTATCTATGTGCCTGTATGTATGTGACAGTATCTGTGTGCCTGTGACTGTGTGACAGTGTCTATGTGCCCGTGAGTGTGTCTGTGTGCCCGTATCTGTGCGCCTGTTTAGGTGTGACAGTGTCTTTGTGACAGTGTCTGTGTGACAGTGTGTTCTCGTGCCGATGTGACAGTGTCTGTGTGCCCGTATCTGTGTGACAGTGTCTATTTGACAGTGTCTGTGTGACGGTATCTGTGTGACAGTTTCTGTGTGGCCATGTCTGTGTGACAGTCTCAATGTGCCCATGTCTGTGTGATAGTATCTGTGTGCCTGTGACTGTGTGCCTATGTCTATGTGACAGTATCTGTGTGGCTGTGACTGTGTGCCCATGTCTGTGTGCCTGTGACTGTGTGAGTGTCTGCGTGCCAGTGTCTGCGTGATTGTGTCTGTGTGAGAGCGTCTGTGTGCCCGTGTCTATGTGACAGTGTCTGTGTGACAATGTCGGTGTGCCCATGTCTGTGTCACAGTGTCTGTGTGACAGTGTGTGTGTGACAGTGCCTGAGTGCCTGTCTCTGTGTGTCCATGTCTGTGTGACAGTGTGTGTGTGACAGTGTGTGTGTGACAGTGTCTGTGTGCCCATGTCTGTGACAGTGTCAATGCGAGAGTGTCTTTGTAACAATGACTGTGTGCCCGGGTCTCTGTCACAGTTTCTGTGTGACAGTGTCTGTGTGCCCTTGTCTGTGTGCCCGTGTCTGTGTGCGGTGTATGCGTGACAGTGTCTGTGTGTCCGTGTCTGTGTGCCTGTGTCTGTGTGCCAGTGTCTGTGTGCCTGTGTCTGTGTGCCCATGTCTGTGTGTCCGTATCTGTGTGTGAGTGTCTGCGTGCCCGTGTCTGTGAGCCTGTGTGACAGTGTCTGTGTGCCCATGTCTGTGTGACAGTGTCTGTGTGACAATGTCGGTGTGACAGCGTGTGTGTGACAGTGTCTGTGTGCCCGTGCCTGAGTGCCTGTTTCTGTGTGTCCGTGTCTGTGTGACAGTGTCTATGTGCCCGTGACTGTGTGATTGTGTCTGTGTGCCCGTATCTGTGCGCCTGTTTAAGTGTGACAGTGCCTTTGTGACAGTGTCTGTGTGACGGTATCTGTGTGACAGTTTCTGTGTGTCCGTGTCTGTGTGACAGTTTCAATGTGCCCATGTCTGTGTGACAGTATCTGTGTGCCTGTGACTGTGTGACAGTGTCTATGTGCCCGTGACTGTGTGACTGTGTCTGTGTGCCCGTGTCTGTGTGCCTGTTTAAGTGTGACAGAGTCTATGTGCCTGTGACTGTGTGACAGTGTCTGTGTAACAGTGTCTGTATGCCCGAGTCTGTGTGACAGTATTTGTGTGCCTGTGTCTGTGTGAGTGTGTCTGCGTGCTGTGTCTGTGTGACAGTGTCTGTGTGCCTGTGTGCCCATGTCTGTGTGTCCGTATCTGTGTGTGAGTGTCTGCGTGCCCGTGGCTGTGAGCCTGTGTGACAGTGTCTGTGTGCCCATGTCTGTGTGACAGTGTCTGTGTGACAATGTCGGTGTGACAGCGTGTGTGTGACAGTGTCTGTGTGCCTGTGCCTGAGTGCCTGTCTCTGTGTGTCCGTGTCTGTGTGACAGTGTCTATGTGCCCGTGACTGTGTGATTGTGTCTGTGTGCCCGTATCTGTGCGCCTGTTTAAGTGTGACAGTGCCTTTGTGACAGTATCTATGTGACAGTGTCTGTGTGACAGTGTCTGTGTTCTTGTGTCTGTGTGACAGTGTCGATGTGCCCATGTCTGTGTGACAGTGTCTGTGTGCCCATGTCTATGTGACAGTGTCTGTGTGCCAGTGTCTGTGTGCCTGTGTCTGTGTGCCCATGTCTGTGTGTCCGTATCTGTGTGTGAGTGTCTGTGTGCCCGTGTCTGTGAGCCTGTGTGACAGTGTCTGTGTGCCCATGTCTGTGTGACAGTGTCTGTGTGACAATGTCGGTGTGACAGCGTGTGTGTGACAGTGTATGTGTGCCCGTGCCTGAGTGCCTATCTCTGTTTGTCCGTGTCTGTGTGACAGTGTCGATGTGAGAGTGTCTATGTGACAATGTCTGTGTCACCATGTCTGTGTAACAATGACTGTGTGCCCGTGTCTATGTGACAGTATCTGTGTGTCCGTGTCTGTGTGCCTGTGTCTATGTGCGAGTGTCTGCATGACAATTCTGTGTGACAGTGTCTATGTGCCCGTGTCTGTGTGACAGTGTCTGTGCGCCCGTGTCTGTGTGACAGTGTCTGTGTGTCTGTTTCTATGTGACAGTGTCGTTGTGACAGTGTCTGTGTGCCCGTGTGTGTGTGATAGTGTCTGTGTGACAGTGTGTGAGTGACAGTGTCTGTGGGCTCATGTCTGTGTGACAGTGTCTGTGTGACCATGTCTGTGTGTCTGTGTCTGTGTGACAGAGTCTGTGTGACAGTGTCTCTGTGACGTCTGTGTGACAGTGTCTATGTGCCTGTATCTATGTGACAGTGTCTGTGTGCCCGTGTCTGTGTGATAGTGTCTGTGTGACAGTGTGTGAGTGACAGTGTCTGTGTGCTCGTGTCTATGTGACAGTGTCTTTGTGACAATGTCTGTGTGCCCGTGTCTGTGTGACAGTATCTATGTGCCTGTATGTATGTGACAGTATCTGTGTGCCTGTGACTGTGTGACAGTATCTGTGTGCCCGTGACTGTGTCTGTGTGCCCGTATCTGTGCGCCTGTTTAGGTGTGACAGTGTCTTTGTGACAGTGTCTATGTGACAGTGTCTGTGTGACAGTGTGTTCTCGTGCCGATGTGACAGTGTCTGTGTGCCCATATCTGTGTGACAGTGTCTATTTGACAGTGTCTGTGTGACGGTATCTGTGTGACAGTTTCTGTGTGCCCATGTCTGTGTGACAGTCTCAATGTGCCCGTGTCTGTGTGACAGTATCTGTGTGCCTGTGACTGTGTGACAGTGTCTATGTGCCCGTGACTGTGTGACTGTGTCTGTGTGCCCGTGTCTGTGTGCCTGTTTAAGTGTGACAGTGTCTATGTGCCTGTGACTGTGTGACAGTGTCTGTGTAACAGTGTCTGTATGCCCGAGTCAGTGTGACAGTATTTGTGTGCCTGTGACTGTGTGAGTGTGTCTGCGTGCCCGTGTCTGTGTGCCTGTGTGAGTGTGTCTGCGTGCCCATGTCTGTGTGACAGTATCTGTGTGCCTGTTTAAGTGTGACAGTGTCTATGTGCCCGTGACTGTGTGACTGTGTCTGTGTACCCGTATCTGTGTGCCTGTTTAAGTGTGACAGTGTCTGCGTGTCCGTGTCTGTGTGACAGTGTATGTGTTCTCGTGTCTATGTGACAGTGTCTGTGTGCCCGTATCTGTGTGACAGTGTCTATTTGACAGTGTCGGCGTGACGGTATCTGTGTGACAGTTTCTGTGTGCGGATGGCTGTGTGACAGTCTCAATGTGCCCGTGTCTGTGTGACAGTATCTGTGTGCCTGTGACTGTGTGACAGTGTCTATGTGCCCGTGACTGTGTGACTGTGTCTGTGTGCCAGTGTCTGTGTGCCCGTGTCTGTGTGCCCATGTCTGTGTGTCCGTGTCTGTGTGTGAGTGTCTGCGTGCCCGTGTCTGTGTGCCCATGTCTGTGTGACAGTGTCTGTGTGACAATGTCGGTGCGACAGCGTGTGTGTGACAGTGTATGTGTGCCCATGCCTGAGTGCCTGTCTCTGTTTGTCCATGTCTGTGTGACAGTGTCGATGTGAGAGTGTCTATGTGACAATGTCTGTGTGACCATGTCTGTGTAACAATGACTGTGTGCCCGTGTCTATGTGACAGTGTCTGTGTGTCCGTGTCTGTGTGCCTGTGTCTATGTGCGAGTGTCTGCATGACAATTCTGTGTGAGTGTCTATGTGCCCGTGTCTGTGTGACAGTGTCTGTGCACCCGTGTCTGTGTGACAATGTCTGTGTGTCTGTGTCTATGCGACAGTGTCATTGTGACAGTGTCTGTGTGCCCGTGTGTGTGTGATAGTGTCTGTGTAACAGTGTGTGAGTGACAGTGTCACACAGACACGGGCACACAGACACTGTCACAAAGACACTGTCACATAGATACAGGCACATAGACACTGTCACACAGACGTTGTCACAGAGACACTGTCACACAGACTCTGTCACACAGACACAGAGACATGGTCACACAGACACTGTCACACATGTCTGTGTGACAGTGTCTGTGTGACCATGTCTGTGTGTCTGTGTCTGTGTGACAGAGTCTGTGTGACAGTGTCTCTGTGACAACGTCTGTGTGACAGTGTCTATGTGCCCGTATCTATGTGACAGTGTCTTTGTGACAGTGTCTGTGTGCCCATGTCTGTGTGATAGTGTCTGTGTGACAGTGTGTGAGTGACAGTTTCTGTGTGCTCGTGTCTATGTGACAGTGTCTGTGTGACAATGTCTGTGTGCCCGTGTCTGTGTGACTGTATCTATGTGCCTGTATGTATGTGACAGTATCTGTGTGCCTGTGACTGTGTGACAGTGTCTATGTGCCCGTGAGTGTGTCTGTGTGCCCGTATCTGTGCGCCTGTTTAGGTGTGACAGTGTCTTTGTGACAGTGTCTGTGTGACAGTGTGTTCTCGTGCCGATGTGACAGTGTCTGTGTGCCCGTATCTGTGTGACAGTGTCTATTTGACAGTGTCTGTGTGACGGTATCTGTGTGACAGTTTCTGTGTGCCCATGTCTGTGTGACAGTCTCAATGTGCCCGTGTCTGTGTGACAGTATCTGTGTGCCTGTGACTGTGTGACAGTGTCTATGTGCCACACAGACACAGAGACATGGTCACACAGACACTGTCACACATGTCTGTGTGACAGTGTCTGTGTGACCATGTCTGTGTCTGTGTGACAGAGTCTGTGTGACAGTGTCTCTGTGACAACGTCTGTGTGACAGTGTCTATGTGCCCGTATCTATGTGACAGTGTCTTTGTGACAGTGTCTGTGTGCCCGTGTCTGTGTGATAGTGTCTGTGTGACAGTGTGTGAGTGACAGTTTCTGTGTGCTCGTGTCTATGTGACAGTGTCTGTGTGACAATGTCTGTGTGCCCGTGTCTGTGTGACAGTATCTATGTGCCTGTATGTATGTGACAGTATCTGTGTGCCTGTGACTGTGTGACAGTGTCTATGTGCCCGTGAGTGTGTCTGTGTGCCCGTATCTGTGCGCCTGTTTAGGTGTGACAGTGTCTTTGTGACAGTGTCTGTGTGACAGTGTGTTCTCGTGCCGATGTGACAGTGTCTGTGTGCCCGTATCTGTGTGACAGTGTCTATTTGACAGTGTCTGTGTGACGGTATCTGTGTGACAGTTTCTGTGTGCCCATGTCTGTGTGACAGTCTCAATGTGCCCGTGTCTGTGTGACAGTATCTGTGTGCCTGTGACTGTGTGACAGTGTCTATGTGCCCGTGACTGTGTGCCTGTTTACGTGTGACAGTGTCTATGTGCCTGTGACTGTGTGACAGTGTCTGTGTAACAGTGTCTGTATGCCCGAGTCTGTGTGACAGTATTTGTGTGCCTGTGCCTGTGTGAGTGTGTCTGCGTGCCCGTGTCTGTGTGACAGTGTCTGTGTGCCTGTGTGAGTGTGTCTGCGTGCCCGTGTCTGTGTGACAGTGTCTGTGTGCCTGTGACTGTGTGACGGTATCTGTGTGACAGTGTCTATGTGACAGTACCTGTGTGCCTGTGACTCTGTGCCCGTATCTGTGTGACAGTGCCTGTGTGCCTGTGACTGTGTGAGTGTGTCTGTGTGACAGTGTCGATGTGAGAGCATCTGTGTGCCCGTGTCTGTGTGACAGTGCCTGAGTGCCTGTCTCTGTGTGTCTGTGACTGTGTGACAGTGTCTGTGTAACAGTGTCTGTATGCCCGAGTCTGTGTGACAGTATTTGTGTGTCTGTGTGAGTGTGTCTGCGTGCCCATGTCTGTGTGACAGTGTCTGTGTGCCTGTGACTGTGTGACGGTATCTGTGTGACAGTGTCTATGTGACAGTACCTGTGTGCCTGTGACTCTGTGCGACAGTGCCTGTGTGCCTGTGACTGCGTGAGTGTGTCTGTGTGACAGTGTCGATGTGAGAGCATCTGTGTGCCCGTGTCTGTGTGCCCATGTCTGTGTGACAGTCTCAATGTGCCCGTGTCTGCGTGACAGTGTCGGTTTGAGAGTGTCTATGTGCCCGTGTCTGTGTGACAGATTCTGTGTGCCCATGCGTGTGTGCCTATGTCTGTGTATCCGTGTCTGTGTGACAGTGTCTGTGTGACAACGTCTGTGTGACACTTCTATGTGCCTGTATCTATGTGACAGTGTCTGTGTGACAGTGTCTGTGTGCCCGTGTCTGTTTGACAGTGTCTGTGTGACAATGACTGAGTGACAGTGTCTGTGTGCCTGTGATTGTGTGACGGTATCTGTGTAACAGTGTCTATGTGCCCGTGTCTGTGTGCCCATGTCTGTGTGATAGTATCTGTGTGCCTGTGACTGTGTGCCTATGTCTATGTGACAGTATCTGTGTGGCTGTGACTGTGTGCCCATGTCTGTGTGCCTGTGACTGTGTGAGTGTCTGCGTGCCAGTGTCTGTGTGATAGTGTCTGTGTGAGAGCGTCTGTGTGCCCATGTCTATGTGACAGTGTCTGTGTGACAATGTCGGTGTGCCCATGTCTGTGTCACAGTGTCTGTGTGACAGTGTGTGTGTGACAGTGCCTGAGTGCCTGTCTCTGTGTGTCCATGTCTGTGTGACAGTGTGTGTGTGACAGTGTGTGTGTGACAGTGTCTGTGTGCCCATGTCTGTGACAGTGTCAATGCGAGAGTGTCTGTATAACAATGACTGTGTGCCCGGGTCTCTGTCACAGTTTCTGTGTGACAGTGTCTGTGTGCCCTTGTCTGTGTGCCCGTGTCGGTGTGCGGTGTATGCGTGACAGTGTCTGTGTGTCCGTGTCTGTGTGCCTGTGTCTGTGTGCCAGTGTCTGTGTGCCTGTGTCTGTGTGCCCATGTCTGTGTGTCCTTATCTGTGTGTGTGTCTGCGTGCCCGTGTCTGTGAGCCTGTGTGACAGTGTCTGTGTGCCCATGTCTGTGTGACAGTGTCTGTGTGACAGTGTCTGTGTGACAATGTCGGTGTGACAGCGTGTGTGTGACAGTGTCTGTGTGCCCGTGCCTGAGTGCCTGTCTCTGTGTGTCCGGGTCTGTGTGACAGTGTCTATGTGCCCGTGACTGTGTGATTGTGTCTGTGTGCCCGTATCTGTGCGCCTGTTTAAGTGTGACAGTGCCTTTGTGACAGTGTCTGTGTGACGGTATCTGTGTGACAGTTTCTGTGTGCCCGTGTCTGTGTGACAGATTCAATGTGCCCATGTCTGTGTGACAGTATCTGTGTGCCTGTGACTGTGTGATAGTGTCTATGTGCCCGTGACTGTGTGACTGTGTCTGTGTGCCCGTGTCTGTGTGCCTGTTTAAGTGTGACAGTGTCTATGTGCCTGTGACTGTGTGACAGTGTCTGTGTAACAGTGTCTGTATGCCCGAGTCTGTGTGACAGTATTTGTGTGCCTGTGTCTGTGTGAGTGTGTCTGCGTGCCCGTGTCTGTGTGACAGTGTCTGTGTGCCTGTGTGCCCATGTCTGTGTGTCCGTATCTGTGTGTGAGTGTCTGTGTGCCCATGTCTGTGTGACAGTGTCTGTGTGACAATGTCGGTGTGACAGCGTGTGTGTGACAGTGTCTGTGTGCCTGTGCCTGAGTGCCTGTCTCTGTGTGTCCGTGTCTGTGTGACAGTGTCTATGTGCCCGTGACTGTGTGATTGTGTCTGTGTGCCCATATCTGTGCGCCTGTTTAAGTGTGACAGTGCCTTTGTGACAGTATCTATGTGACAGTGTCTGTGTGACAGTGTCTGTGTTCTTGTGTCTGTGTGACAGTGTCGATGTGCCCATGTCTGTGTGACAGTGTCTGTGTGCCCATGTCTGTGTGACAGTGTCTGTGTGACAGTGTCTGTGTGCCAGTGTCTGTGTGCCTGTGTCTGTGTGCCCATGTCTGTGTGTCCGTATCTGTGTGTGAATGTCTGCGTGCCCGTGTCTGTGAGCCTGTGTGACAGTGTCTGTGTGCCCATGTCTGTGTGACAGTGTCTGTGTGACAATGTCGGTGTGACAGCGTGTGTGTGCCCGTGTCTGTGTGCCCGTGCCTGAGTGCCTGTCTCTGTGTGTCCGTGTCTGTGTGACAGTGTCTATGTGCCCGTGACTGTGTGATTGTGTCTGTGTGCCCGTATCTGTGCGCCTGTTTAAGTGTGACAGTGCCTTTGTGACAGTGTCTATGTGACAGTGTCTGTGTGACAGTGTCTGTGTTGTTGTGTCTATGTGACAGTGTCTATGTGCTCGTGACTGTGTGATTGTGTCTGTGTGCCCGTATCTGTGCGCCTGTTTAAGTGTGACAGTGCCTTTGTGACAGTGTCTGTGTGACAGTATCTGTGTGACAGTTTCTGTATGCCCGTGGCTGTGTGACAGTGTCAATGTGCCCATGCCTGTGTGACAGTATCTGTGTGCCTGTGACTGTGTGACAGTGTCTATGTGCCCGTGACTGTGTGACTGTGTCTGTGTGCCCATATCTGTGTGCCTGTTTAAGTGTGACCGTGTCTATGTGCCTGTGACTGTGTGACAGTGTCTGTGTAACAGTGTCTGTATGCCCGAGTCTGTGTGAAAGTAGTTGTGTGCCTGTGACTGTGTGAGTGTGTCTGCGTGCCCGTGTCTGTGTGACAGTGTCTGTGTGCCTGTGACTGTGTGACGGTATCTGTGTAACAGTGTCTATGTGCCCGTGTCTGTGTGATAGTATCTGTGTGCCCATGTCTGTGTGACAGTATCTGTGTGCCTGTGACTGTGTGACAGTGTCTATGTGCCCGTGACTGTGTGACTGTGTCTGTGTGCCTGTTAAAGTGTGACTGTGTCTATGTGCCTGTGACTGTGTGACAGTGTCTGTATGCCCGAGTCTGTGTGACAGTATTTGTGTGCCTGTGCCTGTGTGAGTGTGTCTGCGTGCCCGTGTCTGTGTGACAGTGTCTGTGTGCCTGTGACTGTGTGACGGTATCTGTGTAACAGTGTCTATGTGCCCGTGTCTGTGTGACAGTATCTGTGTGCCCATGTCTGTGTGACAGTACCTGTGTGCCTGGTTAAGTGTGACAGTGTCTTTGTGACAGTGTCTGTGTGACAGTGTCAATGTGCCCATTTTTGTGTGACAGTATCTGTGTGCCTGTGACTGTGTAACAGTGTCTATGTGCCCGTGTCTGTGTGACAGTATCTGTGTGCCCGTGTCTGTGTGACAGTACCTGTGTGCCTGTGACTCTGTGCCCGTGTCTGAGTGACAGTGTCTGTGTGTCTGTGTCTGTGACAGAGTCTGTGTGACATTGTCTCTGTGACATCTTTGTGACAGTGTCTGTGTGCCCGTGTCTGTGTGATAGTGTCTGTGTGCCAGTGTGTGAGTGGCAGTGTCTGTGTGCTCGTGTCTATGTGACAGTGTCTGTGTGACAATGTCTGTGTGACAGTGTCTGTGTGCCCGTGTCTGTGTGACAGTATCTATGTGCCTGTATGTATGTGACAGTGTCTGTGTGACAGTGTCAATGTGCCCATGTCTGTGTGACAGTATCTGTGTGCCTGTGACTGTGTGACAGTGTCTATGTGCCCGTGGCTGTGTGACTGTGTCTGTGTGCCCGTATCTGTACGCCTGTTTAAGTGTGACAGTGTCTATGTGACAGTGTCTGTGTGACAGTGTATGTGTTCTCATTTCTATGTGACAGTGTCTGTGTGCCCGTATCTGTGTGACAGTGTCTATTTGACAGTGTCTGTGTGACGGTATCTGTGTGACAGTTTCTGTGTGCCCATGGCTGTGTGACAGTCTCAATGTGCCCGTGTCTGTGTGACAGTATCTGTGTGCCTGTGACTGTGTGACAGTGTCTATGTGCCCGTGACTGTGTGACTGTGTCTGTGTGCCAGTGTCTGTGTGCCCGTGTCTGTGTGCCAATGTCTATGTGTCCGTGTCTGTGTGTGTCTGTGTGCCCATGTCTGTCTGCCCATGGCTGTGTGACAGTCTCAATGTGCCCGTGTCTGTGTGACAGTATCTGTGTGCCCATGTCTGTGTGACAGTACCTGTGTGCCTGGTTAAGTGTGACAGTGTCTTTGTGACAGTGTCTGTGTGACAGTGTCAATGTGCCCATTTTTGTGTGACAGTATCTGTGTGCCTGTGACTGTGTAACAGTGTCTATGTGCCCGTGTCTGTGTGACAGTATCTGTGTGCCCGTGTCTGTGTGACAGTACCTGTGTGCCTGTGACTCTGTGCCCGTGTCTGAGTGACAGTGTCTGTGTGTCTGTGTCTGTGACAGAGTCTGTGTGACATTGTCTCTGTGACATCTTTGTGACAGTGTCTGTGTGCCCGTGTCTGTGTGATAGTGTCTGTGTGCCAGTGTGTGAGTGGCAGTGTCTGTGTGCTCGTGTCTATGTGACAGTGTCTGTGTGACAATGTCTGTGTGACAGTGTCTGTGTGCCCGTGTCTGTGTGACAGTATCTATGTGCCTGTATGTATGTGACAGTGTCTGTGTGACAGTGTCAATGTGCCCATGTCTGTGTGACAGTATCTGTGTGCCTGTGACTGTGTGACAGTGTCTATGTGCCCGTGGCTGTGTGACTGTGTCTGTGTGCCCGTATCTGTACGCCTGTTTAAGTGTGACAGTGTCTATGTGACAGTGTCTGTGTGACAGTGTATGTGTTCTCGTGTCTATGTGACAGTGTCTGTGTGCCCGTATCTGTGTGACAGTGTCTATTTGACAGTGTCTGTGTGACGGTATCTGTGTGACAGTTTCTGTGTGCCCATGGCTGTGTGACAGTCTCAATGTGCCCGTGTCTGTGTGACAGTATCTGTGTGCCTGTGACTGTGTGACAGTGTCTATGTGCCCGTGACTGTGTGACTGTGTCTGTGCGCCAGTGTCTGTGTGCCCGTGTCTGTGTGCCCATGTCTGTGTGTCCGTGTCTGTGTGTGAGTGTCTGCGTGCCCGTGTCTGTGTGCCTGTGACTGTGTGACAGTGTCTGTGTGCCCATGTCTGTGTGACAGTGTCTATGTGACAATGTCGGTGTGACAGCATGTGTGTGACAGTGTCTGTGTGCCCGTGCCTGAGTGCCTGTCTCTGTGTGTCCGTGTCTGTGTGACAGTGTCGATGTGAGAGTGTCTATGTGACAATGTCTGTGTGACCATGTCTGTGTAACAATGCCCGTGTCTGTGTGACAGTGTCTGTGTGTCCGTGTCTGTGTGCCTGTGTCTATGTGCGAGTGTCTGCATGACAATTCTGTGTGACAGTGTCTGTGCGCCCTTGCCTGTGTGACAGTGTCTGTGTGTCTGTTTCTGTGTGACAGAGTCTGTGTGACAGTGTCTCTGTGACAACGTCTGTGTGACAGTGTCTATGTGCCTGTATCTATGTGACAGTGTCTTTGTGACATCACCACCCCGTCCCCTGCCTCAACCCTCACTACTCTGGAACAGGCTGTTTTCTCCTGGAATGGGACCCAGCCAAAGGTCGACTGTGGGAACATGTGACCCACTCAGTGGTTAGGGCTGGTGGAGGTCGGGAACATTTAGAGAGATGTCTCCAGTGAGTGGGTGATTAGGCAGTGCCCTGGCCAAACAGTTGAGGAGGTTGGCATGGATAAGAAAAGTCCCAAGAAGGTGCTGCAGACAATAGTGAGAGTGGGAGAGCACGAGCCTTAATGTTCAGTTCCAGTTTTCACAGAGAGAGAGAGAGAAGCAGCAGAGAGAAGGTGGTGATGCTAACCTAGGTGCAGGGAAAAAGGCCATTCATCGACTTCCTACACTGTTGAGTGTTCCTGCAAACAGCTGGGACTGCACTCCCCTGGGTGGCACCTTCAGGTGAGACTGGCATGGTCGAGGGTCCTAGACCTTCCTCATCCACCAGGACATTCAGGCAAAACATGGCACCCATGGCCCCAACTTTACCAAGGGGAAGGGCATGAGGTGGGACAGGCAGCTCTGGGACAGTCACCTGAGGGACACGCAGCTGTGGGACAGGCAGTTGTGAGACATGCAGCTGTGGGACAGGCAGCTGTGGGACAGGCGGCTCTGGGACAGGCGGCTCTGGGACAGGCAGCCATGTGTCCATCCGATATATCCTGCTGTTTCTACTCTGACAGGTGTGTGGCACTGGGAGGAATCCTGAGGTAACAACCTTTGAGGTCCTACCTTTCAACTTTCTTCCTAGTTCTCTATGTTCTGCTCTCAGGATCTCATCCCTTTTTGTTCCCTGTTGTTAGTATCAATAGGTGCCATGACCACTGGCTGTTCACCCTCCCCCTCCAGAATGTTGTGGACCTGCTCAAGACATCCAGGACCCGAGCACCAGGGGGCAGCAGACCACCCTGGACTCGTATTTGCGGCCACAGAAACATCTATCTATTCCTCTTACTGATGAGTTCCCTGGACAGCATTTCTATGCCTAGCTCGCCCTCCGTCTGTAGCAGAGCCAATCACAATGCCATGAATTTGGCTGTTGCTGTTATCCCTAGAAAGGCCATTTCCCTCAACAGTCCCCAAAATGGTCATAGAGTCATACAGATGTACAGCATGTAAACAAACCCTTCGGTCCAACTCATCCATGAAAACCACCTATCCCAACCCAATCTAGTCCCAACTGCCAGCACCCGGCCCATATCCCTCCAAACCCTTCCTGTTCATACACACATCCAGATGCCTTTTAAATGTTGCCATTGTACCAGCCTCCACCACTTCCTCTGGCAGTACATTCTACACATATACCACCCTCTGAATGAAAATGTTGTCCCTTAGGTCTCTTTTATATCTTTCCTCTCTGACCTAAACCTATGCTCTCTAGTTCGGGATTCCCCCATCCCAGGGAAAAGACTTTGTCTATGCCCCTCATGATTTTATAAACCTCTATGCGGTCACCCCTCAGCCTCCAACGCTCCAGGGAAAACAGCCCCAACATAAAGGGAACTTGTGATGATTTACCCACAACCCCTGTACAAAATGGGCTACAGGAAAACATTCAAGATGCTGGGCTGAGACCTGTTCAAACCTTCCCACCTCGCCCACATGCTGCTATCAGGCATGACCTACACCTTTCGGATGGTGTGACCACGAACCTCTTGATTTCTGTTCCAACCTCTCCATCCCTACCATCACTCACACTCCTCTCCCACCAAACACTTCCTTTCTAATGTTTCACTTTCAGTCACCCGGGAAATGTCAGCTGTCCCATAACAGAAGTCCCAGAGCTAGAAAGTGAATGATGTCACACCACTGATGAAGGGCACTGTTAGATATTCTGAGGCTTGCAGCTTCAATCATGGCGATACACAACAAATGAAAGGATAGTGTGTCAGGAGCTACCCCTGGTGAGTCGTCAGATGTTAGTGGACTGGAGCCAGGCAGGGAAGTTGATAGTTCATGATCCAGCTGACAGTGGAGTAAGACACAGACAGGCTGTGCTACAGACAACTCTGAAGGGTCCTCAGTGGGACTGTCTGAAGGCACATACCAATCAGTATGCACAACCAAATGTTCAGTGCATTAACAGGCCTCCCCAGTAGCTTCCTATCATTGTTTAGTTTTATAAAGACATTCTAGTCTTAATATTACTTGGAAGACTTAAGTTCCAAAGGATTTTTTAAAAATGGATTTTCCACATTTTCTGGAAATACCTGAGCTACTTTCTTTAAAAATGACACAAAAATTGGTGACATTATGGATAGTGAGGAAGGATATCTTAGTACGCAGCTGGATATAGATTGTTTGGAAAGTTGGGCAGAGAAACGGCAGATGGGATGTCAAGTACAAGAGGAAGGTATACAGTCAATGGTCAAACCTTTCGGAGCATTGATATACTCGACATTTCTCTGAAAGTGGCAACACAAGCAGGTAAGGTGGTAAAGAAAGTATATGCCTTGGTTACCTTCATTGGTCCGGGCACTGAGTGTAAAGGTCAGGCCACATTTGGAGTATTATGTGCAATTCTGGTCACCACACTAGAGGAAGGATGTGGAGGCTTTAGAGAGGGGGCAGAAGTGGTTTATCATATTGCAACCGCAGGAGGTGCAAGACTTGCGCCCACACCTCCCCTCTCACCTCCCTCCAAGGCCCCAAAGGAAACTTCCATATCTGCCACAGATTCACCTGCACCTCCACACACATCATCTATTGCATCCTCTGCACCCGATGTGGCCTCCTCTATATTGGGGAGACAGGCCGCCTACTTGCGGAGTGTTTCAGAGAACACCTCTGGGACACCCGGACCAACCAACCCAACCACCCTGTGGCTCAACACTTCAACTCCCCCTCCCACTCCACCAAGGATATGCAGGTCTTTGGACTTCTCCATCGCCAGACCACAACAACACCACGGTTGGAGGAAGAGCGCCTCATCTTCCGCCTAGGAACCCTCCAACCACAAGAGATGAACTCGGATTTCACCAGTTTCCTTATTTCCCCTCCCCCCACCTTGTCTCAGTCAAATCCCTCGAACTCAGCACCGCCTTCCTAACCTGCAATCTTCTTCCTGACCTCTCCGCCCCCACCCCAGTCTGACCTATCACCCTCACCTTGACCTCTTTCCACCTATCGCATTTCCGACACCCCTCCCCCAAGTCCCTCCTCCCTACCTTTTATCTTAGCCTGCTGGACACACTTTCCTCATTCCTGAAGAAGGGCTTATGCCCGAAATGTCGATTCTCTTGTTCCCTGGATGCTGCCTGACCTGCTGCGCTTTTCCAGCAACACATTTTCAGCTCTTTATCATAATGTTGCCTGGAGTGTGTTTTAAAAAAAATTCTCAAGGTCAAGGACCAGGCTCGCAGGAAAGTAGTCTGACACAGAACAAACAGCCAAGAGGCGAGTCTGCTAGAATATAGTTTTATTCCCCGCAGTGTCCCCACAACCAGTCTCGTACTTACAACGGGTCTGGTTTATACTCACTCTACGTGTTACCAAAACTGGGAGCCGTCAGTTCTTGTAGAGCGGTTGCCAACAACCCACGCTCGGCGGTTAAACGTAACCCCGGAGCAGACTCACCGAACTGGAGACTTCTCCAGCTGATATACCCTTTTCCAGATATAAACATTCATGTGAACAGCAGAGCAAGGCTAAAAAACACATTCCATTCTGGTTACATACAGATAAGACGATTCACACGGGAAGGTGTATAACAAGATTCACACGGGACTAAGCGACACCTTCCATTTTCGGTTAGATTCACACATGTATTGGGACACAATTTTAACCCTTTCACCACATTCCACTGCTTGGCCCAATACATGTGTTGCATAATGATTCACACATGTATTGGGACATAATTTTACACCACATTCCACTGCTTGACCCAATACATGTGTTACATTATGCCCATATGTATTCTTTCTAACAAGCGCCTACGTACACGCCAAATATACAAGCAAGTCAGGACATTACAGCATGTTAAAATCACCAGGACCGCTACCAGGATCGACAAGGGTGGGAACAGGAATGTCCCCGCAGTGGAGGACATACCACTCAATATGTCCCACCAATGATGAGCTGACTCCACGTCCACTACACGGGCAGCATGTACTACCTCCTGTCCATGTATAAAGGTAGACACCGTAACCTTGGTGACATTGGTTTGATGTTTTCGTAATATCTGCTTAAGCTCCTCGGATCGGTCCAATGCCCGCTTAAACCGATCCAGGGAAATGTTCCAGGGATTCCTCAGCACTTTCCACTGCACCTTGGTAAAGTGGCGAGCACTGCTATAAGTGGTCAACAAATAGGTGTGATTCTGCCAGTGCCACTGATAGACATTTGAGAGGCATCCCGAGAACGGTGCTGAGGGAAGCATAGGATGTGGATTATTGGTAGCCACACAGAGCGTGTGTGGCCCAACCTGCCACATCATGTCCCTTGGAGTCTCAACAGTCCATTCGCACAGGGCCGTTCCCTTAGTCAAGCAAGGGTCCCGATACCTGTCCATCAGTAGGCAAGTTTTCCCCTGATCAGTCTGTTCACAAGCGGACAGATCATAGGTAATATTGGTATCTGGGCTAAACCACTGTCCCCTTGTCTTCAGAAAATAATATCCAGAAGATGTAATCACTGGTAATACATAATATCGACAGACCGTAACAGTGTGGGTTACATTCATGGTAACAAAGTATCCGTTACACATAGTTGCGTTACACCATGTTCGCTCTGGATGGGTTATCATCCACAATTTCTCAGATACATTCCATAGTCCCCTCCACGCCTGTACATTGGGGGATGTTACCACACGCAAAAAGCGTTCTTTCTGTATTTGAGCATGCAACATTTGAATATGACAGGCAGTCCAATTTAACTGAGCCGTAATGTTCTCAAACAGTTCCTGAGTGGCGCCCCAGACATCCAGTTCCCATTGCAGAGATCGTATCATTATTTCAGCTGTCTCTCCTTGAGTCATCATTACGGATGGCATCCACCTTCCAATAGTATGTAGTCCTTGTGAGGTGGCCTGTCCCGTGTTAGATAATTTAGTACGGGTTACCTCAGAGTCAATGGCATTCGAGATACCCATAACAGTTCCTGCGCCTCCCAGCAGGGTGTCGTACCACGCTCGTCGCCGCCTCTTGGTATGACACTCGGGTATGAGGGGCAACTGTACCCGCCAATGAACATCAGTGTGCAGTACCGCCCGGGCCATCTGTTGACAAGTCGACATAATAGGGGCCAACTGTGTTCGATGCGACCGCACGCCCCCCGTGGCACCCCTCTTCGGTGCTGGCCCGCCCCGCGTGGGGTTTAATAACGCCTCAGACGGGGCGTTCGTCGAGGGCAGTACCATTATTAACCACATGAATCGATGACGATTCCGAATATCGGTGGCATTGCGCAGCCACAGATCTTCCCCCCGAGCTGTGACGCTCCAATGAGTCCCCGTTGTCCCGCATGTCTGGGTGCGTCGGTCCCACAAACACGTCTTGACTTGGGCATTTACCACCAGGGTGCAATTAGGCGGTATGAACGATATGTCATATTTTTCCCCATCCCGGCGCATGTAGCACTGTGCACACGTGTACAATTGACAGTCGCTGGTGAGAGTCAGAACAACGCACTGCTGACCGGGTTCACATGTAAAGTCGTCCTGCGTCCGTCGCTGGCTACTGGCCTCCCACCGCACCTCATGGCGGGCGACCGGTACCAGCGTCCAGGCCGTGATACCGATGCCCTGGAGTGGCCATCCGATCGCGAACATCGCCAATAGGAGTCGCAATCCCCATGACCACCCCATGTTCAAGGCGGAGGGTCAGCCTGCGGGTGCATAGCAATTACAACATTATTTAGGTCTCACGTAAGTAGCACTGGTTCGCCGGGACGTTTGCCCAGGTCGGGTCTCCGGGGTACATAATGGTGACCAGACTGTCCTTCCCCTGTGCTATGATTTCGGCCGGCCTGGGGGGGCCGGTCGTCTGGCGCACCCATACCTTGGCCCCCTTAGTGTCAGTAGACCCAAATCCCCCCGTCCCACGCTCAGTAACCGTAACGGGAGCTCCCATCTCTTCCACCGTTGTAAGGTTACATGGCTTAATGACCAATTGCGCTATTCTGTCCCCCTTCTGTATCACGTAAGGTTCAGCGGTGATGTTGACCAGGATCACCCCCAACTCCCCTTGGTAGTCTGCGTCAATTACGCCTGCCATCACATCAATCCCCTTTAGTGACAGTCCCGACCGCGGGAGGATATGCCCATAGGTTCCAGGGGGACAAATCAACCCTAACCCGGTCTTAATCACCGTAGGTTTCTGTTGGATCAAAGTCTGGGCAGTTAGTGCTCGTAGGTCCAGTCCAGCCGAAGCCGGCGTGGCCCTTACGGGAATATCAGCTTCCTCAGCGAACTTCCACATTTTAATAGGCTGAGTCTTTGGGGTATCACATACTCGTATCATCCTATTCAAGGGTGTTACCCCATTTCCTAATGGGCGGTTATTAATTTGTTTCACCACCCGAATTAGTTGCTTCCTCCAACCTGTTAAGTCATTGCAACCTCCTGCTTTTCGTAGTGAGGACTTCAGAAGCCCATTCATTCGTTCTATAAGTCCCGCAGCTTGTGGGTGATAGGGTACATGATAAACCCATTCCACGTGGTTATCGTGACACCACTGCTTTACCGCCCTTCCTGTGAAATGGGAGCCATTGTCACTCTGGACCTGTATGGGCAATCCATAAAATTGTTCAATCAAATCTAAACATCGCAAGGTAGCCTGTTGATTGTTGTGACGACAGGGATGGGCTACCAAAACCCCAGACATAGTGTCCACAGCTGTACATATGTGGTTACATCCTTGTGAGGAGGGTAGGGGACCCACAAAGTCCATTTGCCAGCTCTGTCCCGGACCATCCCCCCGATGGATATGTCCCATCATGTGTTGGGGCACTCCCTGCCGCTGATGTTGACACTGCTCACACTGGTTTACTGCAGTCTTAACATCATCTACCATAAGATCTATTCCTCGGTCTCGAGCCCAGTGCAAGGTTCCTTGCACTCCCCAGTGCCCAGCCTTAAGGTGTGCCCATCTAGCTAGGTCCACTGAGGTGCCCCTTTGCACCATCATGGTTCGGACGATACCATCCACATATCGGTTATGTAGAGCTTCCACATCATTTCGAGAGGTATGGGCATCTACGTGGGTGATGTATATGACCAGGTATTGAGCTTTCTCCCATATATCCTCCCATAACTGTTTACCCCACACTTCCCTATTCTGGATCATCCACTGATTGGCCTGCCAAGTTGGCATCCATTGTGTCATGCCGTTAACCACTGACCACGAGTCAGAGAACAAACAAACTCCCATGACCCCTGCTTGCATGACTACCATATGCACTGCCTTTAATTCTGCCCACTGACTACTTTTTCCCTCCCCTAATTCTTCTAGGGTAGTGCCTTGTTTTGGGTTAAAGGCGGCAGCTTTCCATCTACGCTGTCCCGCTTTCCATTGGGCTGACCCATCTACGAACCAAGCCGTGGCTTGTTCATCCGGGGTCAGTTCATCATACCGTTTTCCCATCTTAACGGGTGATTCCTTGTATTCAATCACCTCAAACCGCTTTTCCCCTTCCTCAGGGGCCTCCGCCACTTGCTCATGTAGGACTGACACTCCTTTCTGTCCAGTCCGCACTCTCTCCGACACATACCATTTCCATTTAATGATGCTGCTCTCTTGGGCAGTTCCTATTCGGTGGGTAGTGGGGTCACTAAGTACCCACGGAAGAATAGGGATAGCTGTTCTCATGATCACTTCATGTCCAATGGTCAGGGCTTCGGTTTCCACCAAGCCCCAGTAGCATGCTAATAACTGTTTCTCAAAGGGGGTATACCGTTCCCCTGCCGGGGGTAATTTTCGGGACCAAAATCCCAGTGGCTTACGGGTCCTTTCCTGTTTTTGCCATAAGCTCCAATTGGCATAATCCCCCTGTGCTGAGACTTGCAGTTCTACAGGTCCTGACTGTATCTTTCCCAAGGATACAGCTTGCTGTATCGCTTGCTTGGCCATTTCAAATGCAGTTTGATGGACCTCCGTCCATTCGAACGCTGCCTTTTTCCTCGTAACTCGATACAAAGGTTTTAAAATTTGTCCTAAATGGGGAATATGCTGTCTCCAGAATCCGAATAACCCAATAAATTGCTGCACGTCCTTCTGGGTGTGAGGGACGGCAAAGACCTGAATCTTATTTTTAGCTTTCGCAGTGATTTCCCTTTCCCCCTTGTTCCACACGATTCCTAAGAATTTTACCGTTTGTGAGGGACCCTGGATTTTGGCTGGGTTGATCTCCCACCCATATCCTCGCATATGTTGAACCAGTTGGTCCAGCAATTCCTGAACCTGCTTCTGACTTGTCCCCTGTATCATCATATCGTCAATATAGTGCGAGATCATCACTTCGTCAGGCACTTTAAAGGCAGCCAAGTGTTCTGCAACTATCCGGTGGCAGATAGTAGGGCTATGCAGATATCCTTGGGGCAGTCGTGTGAACGTGAATTGTCTACCCTCCCAAGTGAATGCGAACTGTTCCTGCCTATCTTCGGGAATAGGAATTGTGAAGAAGGCATTAGCCAAATCAATTACTCCGTACCACACCCCTGGATGATGTTGGATTCGTCCTATAATAGTGACGGCATCCGGGACCGCTGCCGTCAAGGCCGGAGTGTGACGGTTTAGTTGCCGATAATCTACCGTCATCCGCCATGACCCATCGGCTTTATGTACGGGCCATAAGGGGTTATTCCACGCCGTGGTGCATGTCCTAAGCACTCCCGCTTCCAAATAATCCTTAATTGTGGCGGATATTTCTTTATGTCCGCCGGGAATCCTATACTGTCTAAGACTTATTACGCGATCGGCGATCGGGATGGGGAAGGGGTCCATCTTAACCTTTCCCACTAACACCGTCCTACAGCGCAAAGCCATTTTCGTGATTCCAAATTCAAACTTCCCTTGTTGGAGGTGAAGTGTTAAACCGGCCAGAATGTCCATTCCCAGGATCCATTCTCTAACCGGTGTAATGATAATTGAATAAGTTTTAATGGGCATTGTACCTATCTTTAGGGGCAATTGTACTGTTCTTCCTTCAATCAGATTACCTCCCAGCCCAACCAGCGTGACTGGGGTTCCTTTAAACTTATGGGGCGTCCCATAGATTAAGGTGGCCTCCGCCCCTGTGTCCACTAGAGCCATAACGGTTTGGACGGATTTGCGCCAATAGATAGTCAATGATACATGAGGTCGAATGTCGTCTGCTGACCATTGGCTCGTTCGTGGGCAAACCCTTGGGGCTTGGCCCGATTCCTATTGTTCCTCCCATTCATCTTCCCCAGACAGCACTGGGTAAAGACGTTTGCCTCGCCCTTCTTTGTTCTTGCCTTTCTTACTAGGTTTCCGGCCACGCCTATCCACTTTATAACACTCTCGGAGGGGAGGCCGTACCTCCTCCTCCTCCTCGTCCTCCGAGGATTCCCACCGCTGGGAAGTGGAAGTTCTACCCCTTCGAGGCTCATTAACAACCGGACCCCGTGTCTGACATTTTTGTGTTAGTAATTCCACTAGGTCGTCCATAGTGGGTCGGGACTCCGTCTCTACCCGGGACACCTTCAGTCCCTTTCGTCTGCATAAGTCTTTTAATTCCGGTGTAGGTAGGCCATCAATCTCCGATGCTGGGACCTGCGCCCGTATCAAAGCTTGCCACAAAGCACGCCGTGAGGGGCCTTGGTTACTTCCTTGATTAGGGTTTACTTTTCCCCCTGCTCGAGCCTCAGGGCGACGCCCCTCCGTGCCCCCCTGAGAAGCACGGGTTGTGGGTCCCCAATCCCCCAAACCACCCATCTCCCTCATCATACTACGGGCATCTCCTAGGGTTTCTCCCCGTCCACTCAACATTATGGTTAATAACAGTGGTTTATAATGGGGGGGGGCAGTCTTCACTAGATGGTCTCTAGTCTGTCTACTAACATTTGTGTTATCTACCTCGTCCAGCACTCCCAGCAACAGGGCATCCCGCACACACAAACGGGTTAGCCTCTGAACCCCTTCCTTAATCGTTGTCCAAGTTCCTTCCAAGGGGGGCCAATCGGACGGGAAGGGATACTGTTCGGCCACTGCCCTGGCATACATCCCAAATAGGGTCCCCATACTGCGATCTATTACCATATCCTTGGCTTGGTTGCGGTACCCCAGGTCTATGGCAGCATCCTTTGCTAATCCACCAAACTTGGGAGCATCCTGATAGTCTACCTGCACTTGTTGCCCCCCTTCCTCGAGGAGCCGAATTAGCCATAGCTCTAACGGCTCCCCAGGATTACGTCGGGTTTTCTGGGTGATAAACAGCACCTCATCGGTAGTGAAGTCTTCCGTTAATTCAGAGAATTCTGCGGGAGGCTGGACCCGCGGTAATTCATGCATAATTGCCTCCCCTTGTTCATTCCGTATAGGGTTTCCTTTCTCATCTAACATTACCTCCCGTTGCACTGGGAGACGTCTCTGAACCTGCTTTCTCCTAACCACTGGTTTAGCTTGGAGTACGGGTGGGTCCTCTTCGTACTGATCATCTAAATCTCCCCAAATGTTCCCATCCCAATGATCGATATCCCACCGATCCCCGTTATTTAACTGGGCTACAAACGCCCGTACTTGTACCGGGTCCGGGGTTCGAGGGACCTTCCTTTTCTCTTTCCGTTTCTTAGCAGACAAATACATAATAGTTCGTCCTGCTAGTTCAGTTAATGCTGTCAATTCAGCTTTTAACTTCATAATTTCCTGCCTCAACATAGAGGCATCTCCCGAACTGAGTCCCTGCTCATGTTTCAGGAGGGCTAATTCTGCTTCAGCTTTTTGGCGCTTGTCTGACTGTTGTCTACAAGCCGCCGCACAGGCCCACATCCTCCGCTGTACCCCAGGCAATGGGTTCTTCGGCAGGACTGGGATCCTCTCAAGGGTGGACAGCAGCGACCCTGGGGTTCCTACGCCCTCGGCCTCCCAGTCCTCCGGTCGCCCCCCACCATTTCTCAAACAAACTGCCACGCCATGCCACGGCCCATGCCATCCCGGGACGGTCAGGACCTCCACAGCTTGTTCCTCTGGTTTCTTAGCCTTTTTCCAAAACATTGTTCTGTATCAAAATCTTTCCTCAATTGCGATTGATCCTGCCGGCTACGCCAAAATGTTTTAAAAAAAATTCTCAAGGTCAAGGACCAGGCTCGCAGGAAAGTAGTCTGACACAGAACAAACAGCCAAGAGGCGAGTCTGCTAGAATATAGTTTTATTCCCCGCAGTGTCCCCACAACCAGTCTCGTACTTACAACGGGTCTGGTTTATACTCACTCTACGTGTTACCAAAACTGGGAGCCGTCAGTTCTTGTAGAGCGGTTGCCAACAACCCACGCTCGGCGGTTAAACGTAACCCCGGAGCAGACTCACCGAACTGGAGACTTCTCCAGCTGATATACCCTTTTCCAGATATAAACATTCATGTGAACAGCAGAGCAAGGCTAAAAAACACATTCCATTCTGGTTACATACAGATAAGACGATTCACACGGGAAGGTGTATAACAAGATTCACACGGGACTAAGCGACACCTTCCATTTTCGGTTAGATTCACACATGTATTGGGACACAATTTTAACCCTTTCACCACAAGTGGAGTGTATTAGCTATAAGGAGAGTTTGGACAAACTTGGATTCTTTTTAGCTAAAGCGTCAAAGGTTGAAGGGTGATCAGGTCAAAGTTTATAAAATGATAAGAGGCTTGAATAGAGTGGACAGTCAGAGCCTCCTTCCCAAAGTGGAAATGTCAAATACTAAGGGGCATCAATTTAAGTGAGAGCGGAAAGTTTAAGGGAAGTGTGTGAGGAAAGTGTTTTTACACAGAGAGTAGTAGGTACCCGGAACCCACTGTTGGGGGAAGTGGTAGAAACAGATATAATATCAAAGTTTAAGAGGCAGTTAGACGGACACAAGAACAGGCAGAAAATAGAGGGATTTGGACCATGTTCAAGTAGAGGGATTAGTTTCGAATAGCATCACAGTCAGCATAGACATGGTGGGCCGATGGGCCTGTTCCTGTGCTGTACTGTCTCCTATTAATTACTCTTAAGACCATAAGACCATAAGACATAGGAGCGGAAGTAAGGCCATTCGGCCCATCGAGTCCACTCCGTCATTCAATCATGGCTGATGAGCATTTCAACTCCACTTACCCGCATTCTCCCTGTAGTCCTTAATTCCTTGTGACATCAAGAATTTATCAATTTCTGCCTTGAAGACATTTAGCGTCCCAGCCTCCACTGCACTCTGCGGCAACGAATTCCACAGGCCCACCACTCTCTGGCTGAAGAAATGTCTCCGCATTTCTGTTCTGAATTTACCCCCTCTAATTCTAAGGCTGTGTCCATGGGTCCTGGTCTCCTCGCCTAACGGAAACAATTTTCTAGCGTCCACCCTCTCCAAGCCATAAGCCACCCTCTCCAAGCCACTCTCTCTTGCCCCGTGTCGTGCCACCTTCACTTATCTGTGCATACCAGGTCCCTCTGCTCCTCCATCCCGTGTAGCATTTGATCTCCATTTTAGATTATCTGTCAATTGTTATGAAGCTGAAGGCCTATACTCTACCTTTAAGAGAGAGGGAGAGAGAGAGAGAATGCTGTTCTGCACTGAAAGCTTCCAAGTACCTGTCTGAGATGACTAGCTAGCAGTCTCAGAATGTTCTGGAAAATTGAAAATCTGTAACATTTGCCTGTGAAATAGATACCTAAGTTGGTTGCTGTTTTGACAGCAATTTGAGTGTAACCAATCAGTTTCAATTATGCCTCAGGATACTAAAACCAATCGAGTTTGAATCTATTGTTTTGTCAATGTCGAACCAATGAGACAATCCGATATTGGGGGTATTAAAAAAGCAGGCATTTTGAAAGTCAGATGGAGTAACTGTCATCAAGAAAGACCCAAGACATTGAAACACTCTGTATCAAAGGGGCCTTTTCATATGAAACATATTCACAGTAAAAGGAAAGACGATGAACCAGGGAGACCTTCAGCTAAAAGAAAACAGACGCTAAAGATGCCAGCCACTGTCTGAAAAGCTGATGTAATTTTAATGTGTTTTATTGAAACAGTAAATTGTTATAGAGTAAGAGGCAGATATAATCAGTAGTTAAGAGAAAGGGGGGCTTAGTGAATAGTTACTTAATGTTCACTTTTAGAGTTAAAGAATAAATTGATATTATTTTCTTTAAATAGTGGAATTCAGGAGTTCTCTGTCACTTGCACTTTAACAGATTACGAGGCAAGGTTTCCTTTTCTGAGTGTTTGGTTTAATGAACAGAGGGTTCACCCCCGTGTCAAAGCACAATGTTCTTCGGAACTAACTGCATCACCTCACACTTCTCTGCATTAAAACCCATCTGCCTACCAACTTGTCAATGTCCTTTCGGAGCTCCACACTGTCTTCCTCAGTTTATAATTCTCATTTTACTTGGAGTTTACTTGCTTCACTAAAGATTCTGGTCCAGGCAATCTGCAAAAGAATGGCAGCACGAATCTGGAGCCGATAGTCAAATACACATGTCCACACACTATGACTGTTATGTTATTTAAAACAGATTTTTCCAGGTACTTTTCAGTATCAAAGGCAGTGAACATACACAAGAAGGACACTGGTAAAACAGCGAGGATTGTATTAAACCAGTAATGAAGCAAAAACAAGATAATCAATGTTAAATTACTGAATATGTTCTAACTACCTGAAGTTCCCAGAGATACTTGCTATAAACAGGCTGATAAAGTTCAGAGTGCTGAGTGGTGTCTCTCATCCTCTCTCTGCAGAACTGGGTTTCACGTTGCTACTAAACTCTCTAGGGAAGAGTTTCATTTCCTCTTGAACATCTGTAAGTCTGTCGGTGGAGTCTCTGCTGCTTTTCCAAGATACTTCCAGGGTTATATACCTTTCTAGCACATTTCTAGAAAACCTTCCAAGCCCTTCAAACATAGTGCAGCTCTTAATTGTTTGGGACAGTTCTGATGTTCCATTCTGGGATAACAACTGTTCTGACCCAGGGAAGCTGCAAGGACCGACGCCACTGAATGTGTGTGGGCACCTTTCACTGTCAATAGAATCATATTCCCTCAGCACTGCACCTCAGGAGCTGGCATGGCCAAGTGAGCAAGAGATTAAACTCCCACTTGTCCTGTGCTAGGTTGAAGCAATGTCAATTGAGGTGAGGGGAGAGTGACTGCCTTTGACATTAGGTTTGCATTCAACCAAGTGTGGTATCAAGGAGCCCTAGTAAAACTGGAATCAGTGCGCATCAGGGGGCAAACTCTCCACTGGTTAGAGTCATACCTGACACAAAGGAAGGTGATTGTTGGAGGTCAGTCATCTCAGCTCCAGGACATTTCTGCAGGAGTCCCTCAGAATAGTGTCCAAGGCCCAACCATCTCCAGCTGCTTCATCAATGACCTTCCTCCCATCAGAAGGTCCGAAGTGAGGATGTTCACTGATCATTGCACAATGTTCGGCTCCACTCCCGACTCCTCAGATACTAAGGATGTGGAAGTGCTGGTGTTGGATTGGGATGGACAAGGTCAGAAATCACAAAAACAGCAGGTTAGAGTCCAACAGGTTTATATAAAATCACAACAGTGGCATGGTGGTTCGCACTGCTGACTCAGTGCCAGGGACCCAGGTTCGATTCCAACCTCAGCTGACTGTCTGTGTGGAGTTTGCACATTCTCCCTGTGTCTGTGTGGGTTTTCTCCAGGTGCTCTGGTTTCCTCCCACAGTCGGAAGATGGGTGAATTGGCCATGGTAAGTTGCCCATAGTGTTCAGGGATGTGCAGGTGAGGGGCATTAGTAAATGTAGAGTAATAAGGTTTGGGGATTGGGTCTGGGTGGGTTACTCATCAGAGGGTCGGTGTGAACTTGTTGGGTCGATGTCCCTGTTCCCACACTGCAGGGATTCTATAAAAAAAGCTTTTGGAGTGCTGCCCATCACCTAACGAAGGAACAGCACTCCGAAAGCTTGTAAATTCATATCAACCTGTTGGGTTATAACCTGCTGTCATGTGACCTCTGACCTCAGATCCTAAACCTGACCATGTCAAAATGCAGTCAGACCTCGACAATATACAGACTTGGGCTGACAAGTTGCATGTAACATTGACACCAGACAAACCTCAAGCAATGACCATCTCTAACAAGAGAGCATCTCATCATCATCTGTGACATTCCATCACTGACCTCCCAACTATTGACATCCTGAGGTTTACTATTGACCACAAACTGAATTCAACTCATTGTATCAATATAGTGGTTACAAGAGCAGGTCAGAAGTGAGGGATACTGCAACAAGTTCCTCTTCACAAGATACAAGTCAGGAGTGTGATGGAATAATCCCCAATGGCCTGGATGATGCAGCTCCAACAACACTCAAGAAGCTCAACACCATCTAGGACTAAACAGGCCAATTGATTGGCACCACATCTACAAACATCCACTCCCTCCATCAGCATTGCACAATCACAGCACTTTGCACCATTTACAAGATTCATTGCAGGAATTCCCCAAGTCTCCACAGACAGCACATTCTGAACCAACCAACATTCCCATTGAGAAGGACAAGGGCAGCAGGTACACAGCAATATCACCACCTGCAATTTCTCAGCCAAGTGACTCGCCATCTTGAGTTGAAAATATGCTGCCATTTCTTCATTGTCACTGGGTCAAAATCCTGAAACTCTCTCCCTGACCCCATGGACCCACCCCTCCCCCCCCCCCCCCCCACCAAATTGTGGGTACATTTCTCCCAAACTCTCTGCCTAACACCTTGCCTCCTGCCTAATTGTGAGTACATTTCTCCCAAACTCTCTGCCTAACCCCTTGCCCCCCTCCTGCCCAAATGTGGGTAAATTTCTCCCAGATGTTACAAGAAGGCAGCTGCCCACCACCCTCTCTAAAGAACAAAGTCGCATTAAATGCTCACTCGGCCAGCAATGCCATGGCCGCTGGGGTGTCTCCTGAGTTACAATACCCAGAGATATCTAACTTCACTTCTCACTGAGTTTTCAACTACACAGACTCAGTCTCGTTCAGTTGCCTTTACAGCAGTTAAACTGAACACTTCGATTAAACATGGAACTTACTTCATTCTTCAGAATTCCCTGAGTCCCAGCCACACCGAACTAGTCCAGCAGTATTCTGCCAGGACCATCCGGAACACTCCACCTACACAGAATATATAGTTTCCTGCTGTGGGTGAAGTGAAGAGCAGAGAGATATCTCTGTGCGTTGCAATTCAGGAGACATTCCAGCAGCTCGTGGAGAGATTAATGTTGGAGTTAGAGCTGCAGAAAAGTTTCTGACACCTTTCTGTCCTCAGAAGAAGCCATGCACCAGTAACCGGTTCCCCCTGAATCTTTGTGACCAACCTGACTGCAGTTACCACTGTTTATAACCGGAGTCATGCAGCATGGAAACTGCAGACCCCTCGGTCCAACCAGTCCATGTCAAACACAATCCCAAACTAAACTAGTCCCACCTGCCAGCTCCTATCCCTCTGAATATTCCTTATCCATGCACTTATCCAAATGGCTTTTAAACATTGTAACTGTATCCATATTCATTACTTTCTCTGGAGGTTAATGTCACATACTGACCACTCTCTGTGTTCACAAGTTTCCCCTTGAGTTTTTAAAATCTTTTTCCTCTCACCTTAAAAATATTCCCCCTTAATCTTGAATGTCCCATCCTCGGGAAAAGACGCCTGCCATTCTATACCCGTCATGATTTTATGAACTTCTATAAGGTCACCCCTTAACTTCCTCCGCTCCAGTGAAAAGAGTTCCATTCTTTCCAGTCTATTTTTATATCTCAAACCCTCCATCCCTGGCAACAGCCTGGGAAATCTTTTCTGAATCCTCTCCAGTTTAACAACAACTTTTCTATAACTGAGCAACCGGAACTGGACTCAGTGCTCCAGACGTGGCCTCACCAATGTTCAATGTTGTGAACAATGAAATAAACCAATTGGTCAGAAAAGCAGTGTGACCATCCCTTTACCTGACAGAGTTATTGACTCACTCTGAAACCCTTGAGGGAGATTTGAAGTGAAGACATTGAGGAGGGGATAGTGAAACATTGAAGAATTGACGAGGAAGGAGGTGTCTGATTGAGTAAGGATCTTTATTCCCTGTACAATGTAGGTTCTCTGTGTTCAATCTCTGTTGGCGACCATCTTATTTATTTTGTTGAATTTTCTGTCAGGCCCGATTTCTCCAGCTCTGGGTAAATTTCACACGTCCCATGGTTTCATGCCCACAGTCAGTGATGAACACTGGGGACAGTAGCAATGTTTTAAAACAGCAAGGTCAGATGTAATATAGGCTAGGCCAACTGTGGGGCCTGGTGGTTAAATAGCGAACAGGGTAAGAGAATGAGGTTGTATGTGTGAGAGGGTGGAGAGTGTGGTGCTGGAAAAGCACAGCAGGATTCCTGATGAAGGGCTTATGCCCGAAACGTTGATTCTCCTGCTCCTCGGTTGCTGTCTGACCTGCTGTGCTTTTCCAGCACCACACTCTCGATTCTGATCTCCAGCATCTGCAGTCCTCACTTTCTCCTGTGTAAGGGAGGATCCCTCTTTGTTGGTCATGTCCCATGAACATAGTGGCTGCTAGGCCATTATAGTGCACGTGAAGGGCAATGCCAGTGTTTGTCTGGGTGCACCGCGACCTGTAAAAGATAACCTGGTCCAAGGATGCCCCTCTTGAAGTGGATGTCCAATGAGTGGCAAATTCTCCCAGGAAGATGGGTCTAAAATTGGATGAGGGAAGCATAATGAGGTACGTTTAGTTAGAATGGAAGGGCTGGAGCAAGAGAAGGCCATTCAGCCCCTCAAAGCGGTTCTGCATATTTAACATCATCATGGCTGAACATAGAATATAGAACAGTACAGCACAGTACAGGCCCTTCGGCCCTCGATGTTGTGCCAGCCTTTTATCCAACTCTAAGATCAATCTAACTAGCATCCATGTACCCATCCAAGAGTCACTTAAATGTCCCTAATGTGCCTGACCTTACTATCACTGCTGGCAGGGCATTCCACACACCTGGCATCACATCTCAGTCTCTCACTCACTTTCCTGCAAGCTCCCCTGTAACCCATTATTAATTAAAAAGCTGTCGATCTCCTCCTCAAATTTACTCAACGTCCCAACATCCACTCTACTTTGGGGAAAGTGAATTTTGCAGATTCACGATACTTTGAGCGAAGTAATTTCTCCTCATCTCTGATTGAAATCCACTGTTCACCTCCACTTCTTGATCCCTCGGAAAGGCAGCCAGCATCGTCAGAGACCCCTCCCACCCCAATGAAAATCTCTTCCAACCTCTTTGGTCAGGTAGAAGATACAGAAGCTTAAACACACGCACTGACAGGTTCAAGAACAGCTTCCTCCCTGCTGTTATTCTTTTGAATGGACCTGGCACATATCCAATTGAACGTTGTCCTTGCTTTTCTGTGCACCTTCTTGGCAGTATGTCTTTGTATCCTTTGCCCTGTTCGATGGTCTTTGTATGTTATGCTCTCCCTGCACTGTGCTGTACTTAGTGACATGAGACAAAAATAAACCAAATCAAATCTCTCAATTTATCAGCCCTAGACAGGAGACAATATTCTAGCACAGTCTCACTAATGCCTTGTACAAATGCAGAAACATTTCCCTACCTTTTCACTCTATTCCTTCAGCAATAAATGGGTGGTACGGTGGCACAGTGGTTAGCACTGCTGCCTCACAGCACCAGAGACCTGGGTTCAGTTCCCGCCTCAGGCGACTGACTGTGTGGAGTTTGCACGTTCTCCCCGTGTCTGCGTGGGTTTCCTCCGGGTGCTCCGGTTTCCTCCCACAGTCCAAAAATGTGCAGGTCAGGTGAATTGGCCATGCTAAGTTGGCCGTAGTGTTAGGTAAGGGGCAAATGTATGGGTGGGTTGCGCTTTGGCGGGTCGGTGTAAACTTGTTGGGCCGAAGGGCCTGTTTCCACACTGTAAAGTAATCTAATCTAATCTAAATGCTGAAATTCCATGAGCCCTCCTTCCTCCCTGCTGAATCTGCAGACTGGTTTCCTGTAATTTCTGCACGAGGACCCCCATACCCCTCGGCATTAAAGCAATCTGAAGCTTCTCCCAATTTCAGTTGATCTTGGTTGCTCTTTTCTTTAATGGGAATCAGCTCCAAGGGTTTCCCCACACAACTAGGAGCACGATGCTTGAGTTGGCGTTGACACTGTCAATGAATCTGGCTGATGGAGCTGTAGAGTCATAAAGATGTACAGCGTGGAAAGAGACCCTTCGGTCCAACACGTCCATGCTGGCCAGGTATTCTAAATTAATCTAGTCCCATTTGCAGCATTTGGTCTATATCTCTCTTAGCCCTTCCTATTCATGCACTCATCCAGATGCCTTTTAAATGCTGTAATTGTATCAGCCTCCACCATATCCTCTGGCAGCTCATTCCATACGCACACTACCCTCTGTGTGATTGTAATGAGTTGCCTTTCTATTCTTCCAGCCAGAATGGATAATCTCACACTTCTCCACATTAAACTCCATCTGCAAAATTGGGGTCTATTTGCTGAAACTATCCTTATTTGTTTGTAAATTCCTTACTTCAATTCCTTACAAAGCTCCTGGCCAGGCCTCACACAGAGAGGTACCCTCCATGAAACCCACCAAAACTCACACTTCACCAAAGAAACAGAAGATTCCACTTGAGGTCCAAACAAACATTGGATGACCTTCCTGTTGTGAAACAGTGGCATCAGTCACTCTCTGCACTAAAAACAGAATTACATGTGAAGAAGGACTGAGAAATCATGACTACAGCCTCCAATTTCCTCTCTCGTTTCCTTCAGTACTTTCAGTAGAGCCCAGTGACTCTTTAATGTTGAGTTGCACTAGTTCATAACTATCCTTACTGGTTATTTCCAGCAATTGTTGCATTTCCTCCATTTATACAACACCCTCCCGTGACATGGGAAATCCAGCAACAGGACAGATTGTTTACTCTGCTCTGTATCTATTCACTTTGTGGTTCAATGGACATAACCTCTTCCAAAATGTTACTTCTTATATATTTCATCTCTTTGGAAACTTGCAAGTTTAAACTAAAGTTCACGTCTTCACATCCATTATGTGCCTTAGTTGTTTCCTATTACTGTGATAAATGTGGTCTATCACCACAGCTAATCCCTAAATCTCGAGCTCTTTCTGACTGACATTAAAAACCTTATCCCCAGCGAACGGAGACTTTGAATGTTGTGTTTGGGGTGGGACCAACTGGTCTCTTGGGATTGGAAGTCACACTTGCCTCTGTGATGCTGCTGTGTTTGCAGACTTCTCTTGTAGTATCATGTCATTCCCGGGTCTGATATAGAGATTCCTTGTTGCTGGAATTGGAAGAGGTTGGATGTATACACTTACTTATCATGACCTCGACATCTGAGATCACATTTTGTGATGAATACAGCCTGAATTTGAGGAATAATCTGCATCAGGACAGATTGATTTATTCCTGGTAAGTCCTCAATTCACTGAGGTTTGGTGATCCTGTGAGCACATATTGAGATAGTCACCAACACAGGGAACAGCTGTCCTCAGGATCTCTTCTTGCTGGCTTCATATGACAGTCCTCACTTGAATCACCTCGGTCTCCTTTTTCCACATCTCCTTTATGGTATTCGAGATATGTTTCCTACAAGTTATTTACCATATGCCAGACACATGAAGGCATATACAATCAAGAGACTGTGCACCCAAAGTTGGACATTTAAACTGGCTCACAGGCAGAGAAATTGGGCCTGACAGAAAATTGGCCAAACTAAATTAAACAGCAGCCAGCAGCTATCGGCTGCAGAGAACAGTGCAATCCGAGGTCAAAGCGGTTACAAAAGTTCAGGGGGAACCAGTTACAGCCAGCCTGAGGTCTGTGTGAGGAGAAGTGTCAACCCGAACTTCCTGAAACGGTGACTCCCAGCCCAGTGCTGGGGGATGTGCACCTTACACCTCCCCTGACATGGCAACAGTGAAGGGGGTTGGTACCAACCCATTGGACGCTTTGAATGCTGCCCATTACCCCATTGGCTAAAGGCCACAGAGTATTCCAGAAGGTCTGGGGTGAGGGGGATAAGGACATAATTGAACCGCAAACTGAGTTCTCTGTCCCTGTGTCTACCTCACTGACAAGAACACTGGGGTAAAGTGATTTTAATAACAGATTAACTGGTCCAAAGCACAGACAACACTGGTGCCCCTGGGTGGTCTTTGATTTTTTGAACCCCACTAACCTTGAACTCTTGGATTTTCAGGCCTGAGCCTGACTGAAGGGGCTAACTGCCCGATGTAATGACTAACTTCAAATGGGTGAAAGAGGGAATGGGTGAGGGGTATAAACAGTCAGAGTTGGTTCAGAGTTGGGGAATCACAGAATGCAACAGGTGATCAGGACTTGGAATGTACTGTCTGAGAAGACTGCAGAGACAGGATCAATTGAGGCCTTCAAAAGTGCGTCAGATTTTATCTGAAAAGGAAGAGGATGCAGGGGTGGGGTGAGTTGGAGACATAAAGAGCCAGAACAGACACAATGGGCTGAATGATCTCCTTCTGTACTGTGTCCATTATGTAATGTTGTATGAAAGGAAATCTAAACCAGGCCAGTACAGGGCCTAGGGCTGCCAAAGGATCGACTCCCTCTGGAAAGGTGGGGTGGGTAGGTGTCTCCAATCTTCACTCTTGTTCTTCCATTTCCTCCCAGTCTATCCCGAAAACATTGGCCCCATGGTCCATGATTCCACGGTCCCGGGATATTGTGTCTTTAATTGTTCAGTCCTGCATTGACATCTCAAATAGTGTGAAGTGCTGGCTCTGTTTTCTTTGCCAGCCTGGTGTGCAGCCTGTGGGTTGTCCCGATCACTGAGCACCCACTGCAGCCCCTGCTATGGTCTATCTCACTGAGTCTCAAACTGTCCCAAAGTGTACTCCATTCGTCTGGCTCCTCTGCTCCTGCTCTGCTGGTTGGACCTTTCTTTCTCCAGTTCCTGTTTCACTTTCTCCCAGCTCCCTAACTGCTTCACCTTCTCCCATTCTGTATCTCGTAGCCACTCCATGCAGCTGGGTATTGCTACCGCTTTGCTGGGTTTTAAAGCTTTCCTCCAGCTCTCAGTGCTGCTCTGAGTTCCTCCCACGGTCCAAAGATGTGCAGGTTAGGGTAAACTGGCCGTGCTAAATTGCCCACAGTGTTAGGTTCATTAGTCAGGGGTAAATGTAGGGAAATGAGTCTGAGTGGGTTACTCTTCGGAGGGTTGGTGTGGACTTGTTGGGCCGAAGGGCCAGTTTCCACACTATAGGGAATCTAATCTAATTTAACATTAGCTGTTTTTTTTTACAAATGCAGAATGTGCCTGAGGTCCACAGTGCAATCCACGGAGTGTGGCAGGAGGGCAGCTGAAGGCCATGGGACCAGCGATGCTCGCCACCGCAGGATACAGCCTGGGGGAGCCCGTGGAGTGTTAACTCAGCGTAGGCAGGAATAGAGAGAGCACCAGCTGCATTTGTCATGTGGCTATGGACAGAGTGCACAAGCAGCTTTGGTAACCTACAGCCAGTACTGCACTAACACCACAAACAGGCAGATTGTCACTGAGGCAGCGGGGGAAGTCGGTGGAAATTGTGATCCCAAGATAACTCCAACCACACAGAACAGAAGTGACAAGGAACATGGCCTGGGCTTGAGAGAAAAGGATTCACAAATCACTTTCTTCACTTAAATTTAATTTAGCGTTGGAAAGGGATATGCATGTACTGCAGGGCAAGGGTTATAGCTGGGCAAAAGGCAATTACAATGTGATTAGGCAAGGTTTAGGATGCATAGGGTGAGGGAGGAATCTGCGGGGGCGGGGGGGGGGGGGCACATTGAAATGTGGAGCTTATTCAAGGAACAGCTACTGGGTATCCTTGATAAGTACGTACTGGTCCGGCAGGGAGGAAGTGGTCAAGTGTGGGAGCTGTGGTTTACGAAGGAGGTTGAGTCTCTTGTGAAGATAAAGAAGGTTCATGTTAGGATGAGATGTGAAGGCTCAGTTTGGGTGCGTGAGAGTCACATGTTAGCCAGGGCAGATCTAAACAGAGAGCTAAGAAGAGCCAGCAGGGGACATGAGATGTTGTTGGCAGATAGGATAAAAAAAACCCTAAAGCTTTCCATAGGTATATCAGGAATAAAAGAATGACTAGAGTAAGATTATGGCCAATCAAGAATAGCAGTGGGAAGTTGTGCATGGAGTCAGAGGAGATAGGGGAAGCACTAAATGAATGTTCTTCATCAGTATTCACACTAGAAAAAGACAATGTTGATGAGGAGAATACTGAGATACAGGCCACTAGACTAGATGGGATTGAGGTTCACAGGGAGGGGGAGTTAGCAATTCTGGAAAGTGTAATAATAGATGGGTCCCCTGGGCTGGGAGGGAAGCCAGGGAGAAGATTGCCGAGCCTTTGGCTTTGATCTTTATGTCGTCATTGTCTACAGGGATAGTGCCACAAGACTGGAGGATAGCAAATGTTGTTCCCTTGTTCAAGAAGGGGAGTAGAGACCACCATGATAATTATAGACCAGTGAGCCTTACTTCAGTTGTGGGTAAAGTGTTGGAAAGGGAAAGGATTAAGTTAACTGGGGACAGTCAACACGGTTTTGTGAAGGGGAGCTTGTGCCTCACAAACCTTATTGAGTTCTTTGAGAACTCAAACACCTTGTGGATGAGGTAATGTGGTTGATGTGGTGTATGTGGATTTCAATAAGGTGTTTGACAAGGTTCCCCACGGTAGGCTATTGTAGAAAATATAGAAGCATGGGATTGAGGGTGGTTTAGCGGTTTGGATCAGAAGTTGGCTAGCTGAAAGAAGACAGAGGGTGGTGGTTGATGGGAAATGTTCATCCTGGAGTTCAGTTATGAGTGGTGTACCGCAAGGATCTGTTTTGGGTCCACTGCTTTCTGAACGACTTGGATGAGGGCAGAGAAGAATTGGTTAGTAAATTTGCAGATAACACAAAGATCGGTAGAGTTGTGGATAGTGCCGAATAATGTTACAGGTTACAGAGGGACATAGATAATCTGCAGAGCTGAGCTGAGGTGGAAATGGAGTTTAAATGTAGAAAAGTGCGAGGTGGTTCACTTTGGACGGAGCAGCAGGAATGCAGAATACTGGGCTAGTGGTAAGATTCTTGGTAGTGTAGATGAGCAGAGAGATCTCAGTGTCCATGTACATAGATCCCTGAAAGTTGCCGCCCAGGTTGATAGGTTGTTCAGAAGGCATATGGTGTGTTAGATTTTATTGGTAGAGGGATTGAGTTTCGGAACCATAAGGCCATGCTGCAGCTGTACAAAACTCTGGTGCAGCCACACTTCAAGTGTTGCGTACAATTCTGGCCACTGTATTATCGGAAGGATGTGGAAGCTTTGGAAAGGGTTCAAAGGAGATTTACTAGGATATTGCGCAGTATGGAGGGAAGATCTTACGGGGAAAGGCTGAGGGAACTGAGACTGTTTTCATGAGTGAGAAGAAGCTTGAGAGGTAACTTAACAGAAACATATAAGATAATCAGATGGTTAGATAATGATGGTGATGGCCCACTTGAGGGGACAGAGCTTTAAATTGAGTGGTGATATCAGAGGTAGTTTCTTCACTCATTGAGCAGTTGGGGTATGGAATGCACTGCCCGCATCAGTAGTAGATACACCAACTTTAAGGGCATTTAAGTGGTCATTGGATAGGCATATGGACGAGAATGGAATACTGTCCGTTCAATGGGCTTCAGGTTGGTTTCACAGATCGGCTCAACATTGAGGGCCGAATGGCCTGTACTGTGCTGTAATGTTCTATGTTCCATGAATCAGCGCTTCCCAATCAAGCAGAAGGATTACTGCATCCAGTTAAAAACCCTAAAGGAGGAGTATTATTATCCACCTCCATATGCCCATCTGGTCGGGAGAGATAGGGATGAGCAGCAGGGAGGGGCGAGGTAGCAGCCATCGCTGCAAAGGAAATGTGACAATTGTGGGAGCACAGGGCCATCTTACAAAGGTACGACATGGTTCCCAGTCAGTGAGCACTGCCTCAGGACTCCGGTCTACAGCACTGAAAGGGCTGGAGAGACATGCAGCAGCTCATTTGGTGCAGGAGATGATGCAGCTGAGCCTATTGGGGGAAATGTCATCATTGTACCCTGCGGTTGGATCCACATCTGGAAGGATAATGGAGTTGCAGCTCTCCTCCGTGAGTGTGCAGTACCTTATGGGACAGTGTGGGGTGGGCCCTGGTCAATAAGAGGTGGTGGGCATTCCCGGTGAGGAACACAGAACTGAACACCTCCTGAGATATTCATAATGCTTGACACACCCCATGTTCAAAAATGCTTCTGAGCTGATTCTCTGGATGGGACACGGAGAGAGAACCTGAAGAATTGAATCTGGGAGACACAGTCTGTGAGCACCCAGCAGTGTTGGGTAATCTCTGTACCGGCAGCAAATACATTTCAGACTCAGACCTCACCATAAAGCGGCATTTACCTTTCAAGATGGTTGACTGTTAGATTTGGGAAATGTCTGAGGGAGATGAGACAGTGATAGGCACACACACACACACATACACACGGACACACACACACGGACACAGACACACACACTCATACACACACACACAGACACACACACACATTCATACACACACACACAGACACACACACACACACACAGACACACATACACACGCACAGACACACACACATACAGACACACACACACATATACACAGACACACACACAGACACACACACACACAAACAGACAGACACACACACCGACACACACACAGCCACACACACACAGACACAGACATACACACAGACACACACACACACATACACTCACACAGACACACACACACAGACACACACACATATACACACACACAGACACATACAGACACACACACAGACACACACACATACACATACAGACACACACACACAGACACACAACACACAGACACACACACACATATAGACACACACACGCACACACACAGACACACACATACACAGACACGCACAGACACACACACATACACACACACACATACATACACACAGACACACATACATACACACACACATACAGACATACACACACACAGACACACATATACACACACAGACACACATATACACACAGACGCACACACACATTCACACACACACACACAGAATGTGTACCGTAGGGAATAGTGGATTAACCTCACCAGAATGACTGAGGACCCAGCAGCACAGGCAATCCTCATGGAGCACATGGGTGTGTTCACCAGTTCCATGACTGCGGTCATGTAGACGGCTGGTTAAGAAACCAGATAGCTCTTTGCAGCTCATCATCGATTACAGGGAACTGAATAGGACCACCCCCATCATGACACCAATCATGGTGACTAACCCTGAAACCATTGGGAGACAGGGCCACAGGAGCGCAATATTTCACCAGATTGTACATTAGTAATGGATGTTGGTTCATCCTCATTCCACCAACACGGCCAATATCAATTCCCCTTCACATGTCAGTGTCAGTGAATCACATGGGCCTGCGTGTCCCAGAGTTTTCACCGACCCACCCCCCAATATTTCATCAGCAGCTGGTGAAAGCTACGGGGGACACTACGTTGAATAAATCTCCCCATGGAGACGGGGACAAGGACCAAGCACTGGCCATTGTTAACTCTGCTCACCACGCTGGGATGAAGTAAACCTCATGAAGACACAGATTGTGGGGTTTCAGGTGAAGCTAGACATGAGCCACACCAATCTGCAATTGGGACAGGATAAGGGGTCCCAGGAGTATGCTGGAATGAATAGCCAGAAGGGTTTATATCAATATACCAGACTGCCATTTGGGGTATTAGCAGCCTGTGGCCTTTCCCAGCTGACCATGGAGAACATTTTACAAACTCTATCCTACATTGCCATTTTTCTGGATGATGTACTCATAACAGAGAAGACCAATAAAGAGCACTGGGAGAATGAATATATATAGTGCTTCAACCTTCCTCCCAGGCGTGTGTATTGAATTGAATTGAATTGAATTTTTTGTAACCTGTACCAAGGCACAGTGAAAAGCTTTGTCTTGGAAGCAATACAGGCTGATCACAGAGTTAAGTAGCACAGATAAGTAAATAATAGGTAAACAGCGGCAAAAACAAAAACACAGGTACAGGCGAATGTTAAGAGTTTGTGAGTCCATCCAGTATTCTAACAACAGTAGGGTAGAAACTGTTTTTAAACCGGCTGGTGTGTGTGTTCAGGCTTCTGTACCTTCTCCCCGATGGTAGAGGTTGTAGAAAAACATTGCCAGGGTGGGATAGATCTTTGAGAATGCTGACGGCCTTTCCTTGACCGCGGGCCTGGTAGGTGGATTCTATAGATGTGCACCTATTCTATAGGTGTACACCTGAGAATGGAAACAAGATGATAAAAGGTATATATGTGGATACATACTCAGAAAAGGAGATCGAGAATATTCCTGAGGGTTATTATCTGAAAGATAGAATCATATGGTGGAAATGGAGACTACCCCAGAAATGGACCAAAATGCACCAAATCGTGTTGCATAGGGCAGGAAATGATGCAGGAAGCACGTGAACTACCTGGAGATGGTCACTTAGGGGTATGAACGACTCGGGCAAAGGTATAAAAACATTTTTATGCACAAGGATATTTTTAACAGTTGTCGTATGTGTCATACATGCCAAATGGTAGGTAAGCCACAGGCAGTAATAAAACCAGCACCTTTGTTGCTATTTCCCACATTTGGAGAACTTTTTTCATGGTTTATAATTGATTGTGTAGGTCCCTCCCGAGAGCTAAAAGTGGGAACCAGTACTTGCTAACCATAATGAATGTATCTACTGGATTTCTGGAGGCAATTCTATTATGGAGCATTAAAGCAAAAAGGGTGGAAGAGGAGTTAATAGCTTTCTTTACATGGTATGGGCTACCCAGAGAAATTCAGTCGGACCAAGGATCTAATTTAACTGCTAGGCTGTTTAAGGAGGTTACGGATAGCTTAGGCATACAGCACTTTAAATCAAGTTGTATCATTCTGAATCCCAGGGAGCTTTCGAAAGGTGGCATCAGACCTTGAAGACCCATGTTGAGAATACTGTCAGGATTACCAAAATGATTGGGATAAAGGTATCCCATTCGTATTGTTTGCCATTAGTGATGCCCCAAATGAATCTACTCAGGTCACTCCCTTTGAGTAAATATTGGGGCATGAAGTGAGAGGTCCTTTCAAATTGACAAAAGAAAAATTGACAAGACTAAAGTCAGAGATCTCACATTTAGATTACATATCAGAGGTGAGGGAGAGACTAAATCAAGTAGGTGAGTGAGCTAAACAGCAACTAAACAGGGCACAGTGTAAAATGAAGCAGGTGGCAGATAAAAACTCTGAGACTCAGATGTTTTCCTGAGGGGTTGACATGTTAGTACTTTACTAATGATCGGTGATCCCTTCAAAGCCAGGTTTTGTGGTCCCTATCAAATTGAGAAAAAGTTGAGTCAGGTGAACTATTTAGTAAAGATGCCTGATAGAAAGAAAAGTATTGGGTGTCATGTGGACATGTTGAAACCGTATTATACTGGAAAGAAAGAACTGGAGAAACAGGTGTCAGCTACTTCCCTGCAGAGTGAGGAATCAAATCCTGATGATGTAGATTTTGATGTCCCTCAAAATAGATTTAAAAATGAAGAAGTCATTGAGGAGTGGGATAGGTTAGTAAACTATCTGTCTCAGGAGCATAGAAGGCAGTTGAAAGATTTGTTATTGCAGTATGAGGACATATGTAAGAATCAGATGGGGAGGGCTATTGCAATTGTACATGAAATAGACGTAGGAAATACTGCTCCAATAAAACAACACCTTTATTGGCTTAATCCTTTCAAAGCTAGACAGATGCAGATGGCGTGGAGGCCATACTTGACAAGGACGTCATTGAACTAAGCCAGAGCGAGTGCAGTTCGCCGATCATCTTAGTTGTCAAACAGGACGGGACGCAACGATTCGGCGTGGAGTATCAGAAGGTCAATGCCATTACAAAATCGGACTAATATCCAATTCCTAGATTGGAGGACTGCATTGAGAAGTTGGACAAGCCAGTTACATCACCAAGTTGGACTTACTGCATGTTTACTGGCAGATATCTTTATCAGAGACCGTGAAAGAAATTTCTGCATTTGTAATCGCAAAAGGATGCCCTTTGGAATGACGAATGAACCCGTCACATTCCAAAGACTCATGAACAGAGTTGTGGCTGGTTTAACAAACTGGGCAGTCTATTTGGACGATGTAGTGATCTTCAGTAAGTCTTGGAAATATCACATGGTAAAGTTGGCAGACCTCTTTGAATGAGAAAGTGAGGTCTGCAGATGCTGGAGATCAGAGCTGAAAATGTGTTGCTGGAAAAGCGCAGGTCAGGCAGCATCCAGGGAATAGGAGAATCGACATTTCGGGCATAAGCCCTTCTTCAGGAAAGAAGGGCTTATGCCCGAAACGTCGATTCTCCTGTTCCCTGGATGCTGCCTGACCTGCTGCGCTTTTCCAGCAACACATTTTCAGCTCAGACCTCTTTGAATGACTACAAGAGGCAAAACTGGTGATAAACTTCAATAAAACTGAATTTGAGAAAGCAGAGGTGACATTTTTGGGACATAACATCAGTCATGGAAGGTTGACCCCACGGAATTCAAGGATGAAGGCCATCGAGGAGGTGCTTCAATTCTTAGGACTCAGCGGATTCTCTCAGAAGTTTGTTCCAAATTTAAGCAGTGTAGTGACACTGTTCACCGATTTGCTGAGGAAGAACACAAAGTTTTGGTGGACAGAACAATGTCAGGAGGCACTCAACCATTTGAAATCAATATTAACCACCAAACCAGTTTTAGCTACACCAAACTTTTCAAAACTTTTTAAAGTCACCATTGATGCTCGTAACATAGGAGTTGGAACTGTACTCCAACAGGAAGATGAGGAGGGGATTGAACTGCCAGTTGGTTACTTTACAAAGAAGATCAACATCTACCAGAGGAAATACTCCGTGACTGAAAAACAACTATTGAGTTTGTTACTGGCCTGACACTATTATCATATTTATGTCACAAACATTGTGTCAGAGATGGCTGTGTACACATATCACAATCTGCTTCCATTCTTAGAATGTTTTAAAGACAAGAATATGAGATTATTTCATTGGAGTCTTATGCTACAAACTTTTAATTTAAAAGCAGTATATGTTGTGGGTTATAAGAATATAATTGCAGATGCGTTATCACAGATTTAACTGATAAAGTTTAAATGTAATTTGTTTTTATTGAATGTTATATACATATGTACAGTTAGATGGGAAGAAGTTAAGGTGAACTCAGGTTAAAGATATCTGTATGTTAGGGTAATGAGTTTAAAGATTAAAAAAACGAAGTCATCTTTTCATTATGATGGTTCATTTTTTCATAAGAGGGGAGGTGTTATGAAGATGTGGGTGTACTGCATGTTTAAGAGAGTTAAAAGCTCATAGAACTACCTGACACCGCACCAAGTGTTCTGAAAAAGTTCCCTGGAGACGATAAAACAAATTTGAATTAGGCCAATCAGTTTAAATTATTCCCAGAAAAATACCAAACTCAATTAAATTTGAATTTAGTATATTGACAATCTTGAAAGCCAATGACACAATCCAATGCTTTGGGGGTATGAGACCAAGGAAAATTGAACAGTTGGGAGGAGAACTGCCAAACTACCAGCATCTGCATACTGCCTGGAGAATAGCTCTCTTAAAGTTACGTTTATGTATCAGTAACTTGTGTAGCATAATCCCTAAGAAGAAGAAAAGAGGATCGAGGAAGATTCAAATAGAAGATTCAACAACCGGAAGGTTTTGAAAACTTGAACTTTTGGTAAATCTTAATCGGAGGTTTTATTGGATTAGTATTATATAATGGAAACTAAAAGATACGCTAGAGGAAGCAGTTGTGATTAGTTGTTAGTTAATTATTCTCTGTTATACTTTAAGACACAAAATTGTTAGTATTTACTTCAAATAGCTCATGTCCTCTCAAATTTTCACAGAATACTGCATGGGATAAATCATTTCTGTGTTGCTGGTTTAAACGAAGCAGGAGGGTTTACCCCGTATGTTACAGGATGGTGAGTAACAGGTTTGAGAGGAACTTTGAAGTTGTAGTGTTCCCAAGTTTTTGCTGCCCTTGCCCTGTTGGACACAGGAAAATTAAGTTATAAAGAAAGCCCAATTACATTCTTAGCATCTGATTACAGAAGTGGTATTTTACTTTGAAGCGCATTAAGCAAATTCAATTGCATCAGTGATGGTAGAGGAAACCGTTGCAAGTTAACCCAGACACAATCTATGAATGTGGTTTTCATGAGAAAAGTAAGAACTGAAACTGAGAAAAACGTTGCTTTTCTCTAGTTGTTGCTAAAGGCATGAAGATCCTCTGAGTGAGAACATGGAGTTGGACAACATTTACTCCAATCTGGATCATGATCAGCTGAAACAAGACAAGAAACAGCAAAACCTAATATCAGGTAAACATCCATAATCTGGTCATTATTGTACAGGTTACTCAATCTTTGTTAATTCACCTTCAGTAACTCACCTTCAGATCAATGAACAACAATGTAAATATTTCTCATTGTTTGAGACAAAGAGTTGTCAGGAAATTCCACTTCTTCAGAATTGCTGGATTTTAGAGCTGATCAGTGAGATAACATAATATGGTCAGACACTCTTCCGTGACCATCCCTTTTAACCGTTTGTGTTGTGAACAAACAATGAAATAAATCAATTGGTTAGAAAAGCAGTGTGACCATCCCTTTAACTGATGGTGTTATTGACTCACACTGAAATCCATGAGGAAGATTTTGAAGTAAAGATGTGGGGAGGGGGGGCGTGGGGGATAGTGAAACATTGAAGAATTGACGAGGAGGGAGGTGTCTGATTGAGAATGTGGTCTTTGTTTTTTTAATGATGCAGATGACACAATAACTGATGATTTGTGTCTGTTTTGTATGACCCATACATTTTGTCATGTTAATTCTTGTGCAGTTTTCGATCTTTAATGAATGTCTGTGACCTCAGCAAATGCATGACCGTTAGGTCTAATGTTAAAACATTCCAGCATTGACAGTTTAATGTAAAGGGGAGGAGAGGGGGGAATGACACAAAGGGGTGTCTATGATGATGTGGAAAACAGGATGGATGAACTGTTGGGAATTGATTTTTTGGGGGGACAGATATCTCATGATCTCAGTGAAGGTTTCCTAAGTATAAGTTTGTTTCAGAGGAATCTCTGTTCCCCGAGTACTTCATGGGAACACACCATGAGAATAAAGAGCCAAATAGTTCAATCTCTTTTACTATAAAGTGTAACATCCACAGCACTTCAATATACTAATTGGTCATATTGACAGTTCTGATTTCACATGGAGTCAGACAGCATGGAAACTGCAGACCCCTCAGTCCAACCTGTCCATGTCAAACATAATCCCAAACTAAACTAGTCCCACTTGGCCGCAACTGACCCATATCCCTCCAAACATTCCTTGTTCATGCACTTATCCAAATGTCTTTTAAACATTATAACTGTACCCATATCCATCACTTTCTCTGGAAGTTAATGTCACAAACAAACCACTCTCTGTGTAAGGAATTTGCCCCTTGCGTTTTTTTTATCTTTTTTCCTCTCATAAAAAATAATCCCCTTTAATCTTGAAATGTCCCAGCCTCAGGAAAAGACACCTGCCATTCCATACCCATCATGATTTTATAAACTTCTATAAGGTCACCCCTTAACCTCCTCTGCTCCAGTGAAAAGATTTCCATCCTTTCCAGTCTATTTTTATATCTCAAACCCTCCATCCCTGGCAACAGCCTGGGAAATCTTTTCTGAATCCTCTCCAGTTTAATAACAACTTTTCCATAACTGAGCAACCGGAACAGGACTCAGTGCTCCAGACGTGGCCTCACCAATGTTGTGAACAATGAAATAAACCAAATGGTCAGAAAAATAGTGTGACCATCCCTTTAACTGATGGAGTTATTGACTCACTCTGAAACCCTTGAGGAAGATCTTGAAGTGAAGACGTTGAGGAGGAGATAGTGAAACATTGAAGAATTGACGAGGAGGGAAGTGTCTGATTGAGAAATGCTCTTTATTCCCTGTATAACTTGGATTAACCTCAACATGACCTCCCAACTCCTGTACTCAAAAGTCTAAGCAATGAGTGCAAGTGAGCTAAATGTGGTGCAAACTTCAGAGATCAGAACCACCGCAATCCAAGACCACCTGATGATATCTCCCTGATACCTTTGCCATGTCCCACATGAGAAACAAACCCATTCTTTGCTTCCATCTGGTAAACAAAAGGGTACTGAGTGTCAGAGGTGGTTAGTGCAGAATGTGTTCCAGCATTTCACACTGAGACAGTATCGCACATCACGTACAAACACCATCAGAGTTAACACACGCCCTGAACCGGACACAGTGTGGATCAATCTTTCTTTAAGTCACTGTCACATCAGCTACGCTCTCCTTTCCTCCAACCACACTGACCATTTGGATCAGCCAATAAGATGCAAGCAGAATGTGTTGTGTATGGTCATTACACTTTGGTTTATTGTAATACCAGAACAGTTCCAGGATTTCTTTCCGATTGGATTGGCGGCAGTCAGGATGCATTGTCTTTCTCTGGGAATAACTGTACCTTATTCCACTGTTCATCACCATTCTGATTGCGGTACAATAAGTCACGCAGCAATTTTAATTTCTAAATATTTGCTATGCATAATCAACGCTGCAAATTATTTCCAGCTCCTGGGTTACTTTTAGAGTGTGGGACAGCCAAATGCAGGGGAATAAAACCCAGCAAGATCAGCTCAAGAAGCAACTCCATCAGCTCTAAGGGCAATAAGGGATTCCAACACATTAAATCATATTGAAGGAAAAGAACCTCAGATCAATTACTCTCGAATTTCTGAGACACTCACCGTGGTGCAGGAGGACCGTTCTGTTTGGAAATGAGGTTCTTACTGAGACCAACTCCTTCAAATATCCTGGGCACCTTCAAAATAATCGATGGTCATAAGGCTCGGAGTGACAATGGATTGAATTCATTGATGAATGAATGTGGTTTGGAAGATCTCCTGAATCTGCAATCCTCCATCACCCCAAGTGTTCAATAGCACGGCTAAAGTCAGTCTGTTTGTATTCTCTCTCTCAGGCTGCAGTATTTATCAGGAAAATAGAGAAGATGACCAGATTGTCTCAGTGAAAAGCTCCGATATCATATGGTCTCACTGTAAAAATGAAACTAAAAATCCCACAACACCAGGTTAGAGTCCAACAGGTTCATTTGGAAGCACTAGCTTTCGGAGCACTGCTCCGTCATCAGGTGGTTGTGGAGGTGAAGATCATGCTCACAGAATTTATAGCCAAAGGAGTCCAGTGTCATGGAGGTGTGATACTGTAAACAATCCCAGATTAAAACTTTCACCTTTTATCATGGGATATGCTGGTTTCTGTTCGAGATGTAAATCCCAGAACTTCCCCCAAATTACATTCTCAAGTTAGCTGAGTTTTTCAACCAATAGGTGTGAAATCTGTCTGTGTCCCAATGCTATGTCAGACTGACAAACCCTCTGTATAGTTTTACAGAGTTTTACATGGATTCATGCAATTTTTGAGCAAAATAAAATGTAATTCTGCAAAAACAAATACACCCCATAAGCTGACATGTGTGCGCTTCACTCCTATTGTTTCAAAAGCTGGGCTAACGTGAGTATGTAATTTGAGGGAAGTTCTGGGATTTACATATCAAAGAACAGAAACCAGCATATCTCATTATAAAAGATTAAAGTTCTCATTTGAGAATGCTCACTGTATCACATCTTCATGACACTTGTAACTATAAATTAACTATAAATTCTGTGAGCATGATCTTGACCGGACAGTTCAAGAATTCAACACGAGGATCAATGGGAAAGGAAGCCAAAGGAGCCAGGTGCTGGGAAACCAGATGAACACTGTCCCTGGAGCTGAGGAGAAAAACCCTGCATTTGACGGACATCCCCAGGGTACCCTGTGGATGATTTGCTGGGGTTGAAGTACCAACAGAAACTGACCAAGGACAGCGTTGTTGTGAGCACTCCTGCATTTCTTGCTGTCCACAGCCTTGCCTGATATTGATAGTCACAGACAGCATTGAAACGGTCACATGGGAAGGAAACTGGGACCTGATCACATCAGTCCAAATTGACAATAGTCAGGTATGAAACGAACCTCCGCACAGGAGACCGGGACAGGAAGGAAAATGGGACATGGGAACTGAAGGTGCAGTACCCCATTGCACTGATGACTAGAACCAGCAGATCAGCTGTTGCCATGGCTACCATGTGGATGGATATACAGTCAGAAATACCACAATGTCTTCTGGAGAGAATTGGAATTGTCACCACGTTGGCTGCGAGAATGAGAGATTAGATAAACCACGTTTTAGCAACAGATTGATGTGTATTTAAGGGCAGCAGTTGAGCAGTATTTCTTCAGTTACATGAGCAACTGCAACTGATATTGGGCTATCACATGGAGAATGATCAATATAAGGTACCGTTCCTCTCGGTCTAATACAGACACTCTCAGAGTGATCCAGAAATCCATGGAAACACTCATGTACTCCCTTCAAAGGTTATCACAATAGCAGCATTGCTGTCTGATTGAAGGGAGTTGGGGAATTTATGAATATAAATGTCATGAGTTGATTCCACTGATGAGCAGCTTCATCATACTGATCCTGAGGACATTGTTATAACTGTCAGTTAGATGGGAGGAGGAAGGATATTGGGAACACAAATGACTAACAAACAGATGACAGTACCTCACCGGGGATACTAAGAGCTGTGAGAATTGGGGAGGAAGCAGCTTTCATTGTCAGGATTGCTAGCTGTCCCATTTTGGAAGAGAATTCTGTCGGAATTCCGTAGAATTCTGAAGGCACTGACTGGTGCATGTTGGAGTATGGGAAGGGGACCTCATTTCTAATCCAAACAATCCCCCCAGAAATTAATTAGTTTAGTTCGAATTCCTGTTAGTTCCGCTCTTTTTGCAAATCTACCCCAGTTGGCTTTTGTGTTTTTTAACTGGTTTGCTTTCTAGCTAAGAAGTCACTTTTCAAGAGAATTATAACTTTTTTAATATCCTTTATAAATAAAGCATGTACAATCAGCAAGTTTTGTAGATTTCGAATCCAAAGGACTGGCCAAAGCAGACCTGTCTCCATGAATGTTCCTGCCTCTTGCCCTGACTGTGCGGAATAATCCAAATCCTGCAGATCATGTCCTGCCCACATGCATCATCCAGATCTAGTGTCGCCATTGCAGATACACAACCGAAGGGCAAAGCTCTCCTTACTGTTCCTGCTCCACATTCACAACAAGAGATGGCCATCTTCTGTTGCACTTATTCCAATCTGTGCTTGTGATTAAGGAGAGTGGGGCTTTATCTTTTGGTAATGCTGCTACATGGCCCCACACTCTAGAGGGGACTGAATCCTGGGCAGTTCCAGTGGTCTCTATACTTGCACAAAGGTGTCTGTTGTAATTGACACTTACAATTAACATAGAAATAACATTTCAGCCACAGTACTGACGGCTTTGCTACCTTCCCCCACCCTCCTCTCTGACCTATCACCTCCATCCCCACCCCCTTCACCTATTGCACTCTATGCTATTTTCTCCCCACCCCCACCCCCCTCTCATTTGTCTCTCCACCCTTAAGGCTTCCTGCCCCTATTCCTGATTGAGGGCCTTTGACCAAAACGTCAATTTTCCTGCTCCTCCGATGCTGCCTGACCTGCTGTGCTTTTCCAGCACCACTCTAATTTAGACTCTGATTTCCAGCATCTGCAGTCCTTGTTTTTACCCAGTTTTATGCATGATATTGGCGACAGCAATTTTCCACTGTTCTGGATGTAAGTTTGCTCGCTTTCAGATGTTTCCTCACCATACTCAGTAACATCATCAGTGAGCCTCTGGTGAAGCACTGGTGTTATATCCCACTTTCTCTTTATGTGCTTAGGTTTCCTTGGGTTGGTGATGCCTCTGTTTGAATATGCTGTAGAGGTGATTTTCCTCTGCTCTTCGTAGTTCCCCTGTCCTGCAATGTGTGGTGGCTCATTGAAATAATGTTCTAATGCAGCTTTGTTTGTGTGTGTTGGGATCATTGCTTCTGTAGTTCAGTAGTTGGTCTGTATAAGTTGTTTTCCTGTTAAAAGGAATGGGTGCCCAATGAACACAGTCTGTCGATTTCTCAGCAATAAACTCAAACAAGCAGACAAAGTGTACTCAGAAACCCTTGCCACTCTCCCCAACATCAAAGACATCTCAGAAATGACTGCCAGACCACCCAAACCTTTTGGCATCATAGTGGCCCACAAACCCACCAACACACTAAAACAGTAGCTCATGAACTTAAAAGACCCAATACAGACAACAAGGAAAACACACATCGTACCTTGCAAGAGCTGTAACAAACACTACATTGGACAAACAAACAGAAATCTAGCCAGTAGGATACATGAACATCAACTAGCCACAAAAAGGCATGACTCACTCTCACTATATTGTGACATACAGATGAGGAAGGACACCACTTTGACTAGGGCAACACATCCATTCTCGGACAAACCAAACAGAGACATGAACCAGAATTCCCAGAAGCATGGCTTTCCAACCAGAATTCAATCAACAAACACATCGATTTAGACCCTATCTACCACCCGCTGAGAAAAAGACCGGAAATGACATCATCAACACAGGAAATAACATCACCAACACAGGAATTGATATCACCGACCCAAGGAAACCTAAACACATAAATAGAAAGCGGGATGTAACACTAGCACTTCACTGGAGGCTCACTGATGATGCTACCAGCTCAGTGAGCAAACTTACACCCAGAACCTCAACCTGAGCTACAAATCTTCTCAAAACTCACTAATTCTTCACTGTGTTTAGTAATTCCCTCATGCCCACTAGAGGTGACTGTATTTCTGTATCACTGGGTTTATCACTACACACAGAAAAGGTCAGACAGTGTTCCTCTGCTCTGAGTGACCACTCATGTTGAAGATAGAGAGGTTTTTAAAGTATTCACTCACAGGACATGGATTTGGCTGGCCAGATCAGTATTAATTGGTCAGACCAGTATTTATTGACCAGACCAGTGTATATGGTCAGACCAGTATTTATTGCTCATCCCAGAGAGCAGTTGAGAGTCAACCACATCTAGAGTCACATACAGACCAGACCAGGGAAGGACAATGACATTAATTAAGCAGATGGGTTTTTGTTTACCTGTTAACCGGCATTCGACTCTTAATCCCAGATTTTTATCATCTGCCAAGACTTGGATTTGAACATGGATCCCCAGAACATTACCTCGCTCCCTGGATTAATAATCCTGTGATAATAACCTAACATGGCCATCACCATCTGAGGTAATGGTGCTTCCCTGGAATTATTGCTTCCTCATATTTCAAAAAAACCTGAATGTGTTTCTCCATCACCAGTTGGCCTCCCACACTGCCGGTTCCTGTTCCTCCAACAGTAATTGTACTCTGCATTTACACTGGATAAATCTATCCTCAAATCTGAGTTGTACATCCACAAATGAACAATACGTGTTTGTGTGACACATCAGCGGTGTGTCACTTTACAGACAATAGACTTGAGATTTCTGCGCTGGCACGAGTCCTTCCTTCACAGTAACCATTACCAGATGCAACAAGTAACCTAGATTAAGGCTGGAAGTGACAGTAGCCTGTGGTAGCAGTGAAGATCCACCCATCACCATCAACGATCTTATTTATTTCATAGGAATAGCATCCTCCACTTGCTCCACATGCCTTCTTTTGATATCAGTTATATACCATACATTGGCCAATTGTAACCATTTTGCAATGATACTCTTCCAACAGCACATTCACTTTGTACCAACGGTACCTACTGGCATGGACAAGGATATTACTCGGGGCATTGGCACACTCACTGTATTTTCTTTTTCACTGGTGGGACATGGGTATTGCCCCCTGATACCCATTGATTCTAGTTTTGCTAGGGCTCCTTGATGCCACACTTGGTTTAATTCAGACTTAATATCAAGGGCTGTCCCTCTCCCCTCCCCTCTGGAATTCAGCTCTTTTGTTCACTTTTGAACCCAGGCTATAATGGGGTCAGGAGCTGAGTGACTTTGGGAGAACCCAAACTGGGCATCACTGAGCAAGTTATTGCTGAGCAGATGCTGCTTGGGCAATTTTCCGCATTGTCGGGTAGATGCCAGTGTTGTAACTCTACTGGAACATCTTGGCGAGGGGAGCGGCAAGTTCTGGAGCACAAGTCTTCAGTACTATTGCCAGGATGTTATCAGGACCCTTGCCATTGCACTATCCAGTGTCTGAACTGTTTCTTGATATCACGTGGAGTGAATTGAATTGGCTGAAGCCTGGTATCTGTGATGTTAGAGACCATGGATCATCCAATCGCATGTCTGGCTGATGATTGCTATGAGAACTACAGCCTTATCTTTTACACTGATGTGCTGGACTCTTCCATCATTGAGGATGGTGATATGTGTGGAGCCTCCTCCTCCATGAATTATTTAATCATCCACCACTCTTCCTGACTGGATGTAGCAGGACTACAGAGCTTCAATCTGATCCGTTGGTCATGGGATCACTTCGCTCTGTCTATCACTTGCTGCCTATGCTGTTTGGTGTGCTAGTAATCCTGTTTGGTGGCTTCCCCTCAACTTCAGGTATACCTGGTGATACTCCTGGCATACCCTCCTGCACTCTCCATTGAACCATTGAACCCCTGACTTCGTGTTAATGATTGAATGGGGGATATGCAGACCATGAGGTTACAGATTATGCTGGAGTACAATTCTGTCAAATAGTGCACAGTCTTGCTGTTGAGCTTTGGTGGGTGGAGTGGCTGAAAGTTTGTGGATGTGGTGCCAATCCAGCAAGCTGTTTTGTCCTGGAGGGGGTCAAGCTTCTTGAGTGTTGTTGGGACTGCACCCATCCAGGCAAGTGGGGAGTGTTCCATCACACTGCTGCATTGTAGATGGTGGACAGGCTTTGGAGAGTCAGGAGGCAGACTACTCACCACAGTATTTCTGGCCCAGACCTGTTCTTGTAATCATTGCATTGATATGGTGAGTCCAGCTCAGTTTATGGTAAATGGTAAAATCCAGGATGCTGATCGAGGGGGATTCTTTGATGGGAGCATCATTGAGTGGCAGAGAATAATGGTTAGATTGTCTCTGCCTGGAGATGGTCATTGTCTGGTCTTTATGTGGCGTGAATGTCACTTATCACTTGTCAGCCCAAGCCTGGATATTGTCCAGAACTTGTTGAATTTTAACAAGGACTGCTTCAGTGTCTGGAATCATGAATGGTGCTGAACATTGTGCTGTGAACATTATCAGTGAACATTCCCTCTTCTGACCTCACATGGGAGGTAGATTGTACATGTTCACTACTTCTCTGGGATATTACCCTTCTCTTCATTAAACTGAATGCTGCTTTTTCCCTTCTGGCTGATTCGCTGTTCCTGTTATGTTTCTCTGATGATGAACAAACAATCAGAATATGACAATGTCTGATTTTGTAGCTATGCTGCTGGACCTGTTTCTGGAACACTGTAGTAGCCAATTTGATCACCGTATATGCACGTGTAAAAGTCAATCTCATGTCAAGGTAGACACCTTATTTATGGCCAAAAAATCTTGCATTTTCCAAATACAGAGGAACCTCAATTACCCGAACGAGATGGGCGGGCACTATTTCGTTCGGATAATTGATTATTCAGTTCTTTGATTCAATGTCTTTCCTCTGGGGCTCGGAGTTTTCTGTAAAGTCTGTTGCCTGTTCAGGAGATAAGGCAGCAGCACAGCGCGTGAGCACTCTCACCCGCAACCCCGTCCAAAACCACCCCCGCCCGGTCTCAACTCCATCCCACAACCCAGTCTAACACCGCCCCCCCACCCTCCCCCCGACCTTATCTAACACCGCCCCCGCCTATCCCCGACAGTGTCTAACAACCCCCCCACCCTCCCCGACCCTGTCTAACACTGCCCCCCCACCCTCCCCTGACCCTGTCTAACACCACACCCAACCCTCCCCGACCCTATCTAACACCGCCCCCTTCCCTCCCCCGTCTAACACCGCCCCCTGCCCACCTCCCCCCCGACCCTGTCTAACACCGCCCCCCACCCTGTCTAACACTGCCCCCCCGCCCTCCCCCCCACTCTGTCTAACACCGCACCCCGCCCATCCCCCCGACCCTGCCTAACACTGCCCCCCTGTCCACCTCCCCCCCCGACCCTGTCTAACACCGCCCCCCCACCCTGTCTAACACTGCCCTTCCCGCCCTCCCCCCCACCCTGTCTAACACCGCCCACCCCAAACCCCCCCCCCCACCTACCCCCACATGTAATGGCTGTACACAAAAGTCGCGATCATTGTTGGACACACGTCTTTGATGTAATGTTTCTGTCGGGACGTCAAGATCCCCTTCCGATAATCCGATTTTCGGAAAATTGGTATTCAGCTAATCAAGGTCACTCTGCATCTTGTGTAAAAGTTGCCCGTACTATATTGCATCATAAACCTCCTTACAGAGGAAAGTGCATATTCCCATTAACACACTTAAACAACATCGCAATCATTCATTCATACCAGCAACTGGACTCCTCACACTTTGTTTACTGTACTGTATCTCTATTCATTCATTCATTCATAACTCTCCTTAGCCCACTTTGTTTAGTCGAACATGTTTTGATTCATTCATTCAGACCATACTGAGTCTACCTGGTACTTATCGCACTTTTCTCACTGTCCATCCAAAAGTTAATATTGCTAAAAAGTTCATCATTTTAATGGTGCCATTATATCTGAATATAAGTCATATATATTAGCTACATATATCTTTAATTCTTTGACAAGTTTGTTAGTGGTTGCTGAGATTCATAACATAGAGAGTAAATGGGAGGGAAACGGAAGAATTTGGTGTGAAAGTTCAAGAATCTTTCACATTCAGAATTTAATAAACGTTTCACTTTAAGTGCGCCATTATACAATACCATGACGTTGAACAGTGGGATTTTGCAGGGTTTCAATTAACCTTTGACATGTTAAATTATGTCCCGGGATGTATAAATAAACATTCCTCCCAGTAATTCATTCTTGTTTCTCTTGTTTTTACCCGGTAATTCCCTTTGCCATAATTCATTGTGTTTTTCATCTTTATCTGGGATCAGTTGTGTGATCAAATCAACTTCTGCTAATAATACGGTATCTCGATCTGCAGCATGAATTTCAGTCCCTCAAAACTAGTACCGGGTAGTAGTCAAACCTATAAATTTAGAGATATATGTAGCTAATATATCACACTTTTATTCAGATATAATGGCACTGTTAAAATAATTAACGGTTTAAAAATAGTCTAAAAAATTTGACTTTTACACAAGTATATACGGTACACTGTTGAAAAACCTGTTTCTAGTGACTGAGATCTGATGTTGCCTTGATGGTGTATCAGCTGCTGTAACATTCACCCTCAATATGCTTGTTTACATCAATATTTATACATAATTGCTGTGCATTGGCCAGTCAGGCATTCCCATGACTTTTTTTTAACCCACGACTGTAGGTGCCTGAATGAGATGCATTGTTTTGCAGCTGATTCCGACTGTAACACACATCATGAATGTCTGAATGATTAATCCCACTATTACAGTTTGTGTTCACGCTCTGTATACTGATTAAGAAATCTGATTCATGATTTCTTTCTAATACAAAGTGAGGTTTCACTCGGTGTTATACTAATGGCATCATTTCCATTGTTTATTTCTGACTGATTTCACTGGATAGAAGGTTATCCCAGTGTTTCAAAAGCACAACATCTTTAAAATGGACAATTTAAGTGGACAACACTCGTGTCATTGACTGTGTTATTCATTTTCTGTCTGTGATCATTGAAATGCTGATCACACTTGGGATGACACCAGAATTTGAAATCATGCTCTAAGCTGACAGTTAGATTTTAAAAATATATCCAAGTGACTTATTCAGCCAGAATTGCAAAGGAACATATTCATAGAATCCCGACATTGAGGAAACAGGCCCTTTGGTCCAACAAGTCCACATAGACCCTCTAAAAAGTATCCCACCCAAACCCATTCCCACACCCTATGATTGTATATTTTTCACTGACTAATGCATCAAATCTACACATCCCTGAACACTGAGCAATTTAGCATGGCCAATTCACCTAACCTGCACATCTTTGAAATGTGGGAGGAAGCCAGAGTATCCGGAGGAAACCCACACAGGGAGAATGTGCAAACTCCACACAGACACCCAAGGCTGGAATTGAACCGGGGTCCGTAGAGCTGTGAGGCAGCAGTGCTAACCACTGAGCCATCATGCTGCCCTGTTCCACTGTCAATGATGGGATATCAAACATGCTCTGTGCAGGCTAAGGTAGTATCCCGGAGAAAGTGAGGACTGCAGATGCTGGATCTTTCTCCTAGAAGATTTTAACCTACTGCGAATCCTCTTGAAAGGATGCCTTCCTTGAAGAAGCTCTCTTCCCCTGAAGGGCTCATGCCCGAAACATCGATTCTCCTGCTCCTTGGATGCTGCCTGACCTGCTGCGCTTTTCCAGCAACACATTTTCAGCTAAGGTAGTATCCAAACAAATGAGCTTTGTTCTGTGACAGAGTAATTGATTACAAATTGACACAATCTAATATCTTGAGTCACTGATGCTTAATATAATTTGTGTTGAAAAGAATTATGCTCTTTACCACTTCAACATTGGGAATCAGCAGGGTAAAATATATGTAGAGGGAGAGATGAATTTTGAAACAGGGAACAGAGCAGGGATTTCTTTTCTTGCCTTCACTAATATAAGGTAAATCTACTCAAGTGTGTTCCTGTCTTTTTTAACATCATCTGCCCGAATTTCCTCTGAGCATGTGCTTAGGTAACTAGTGTGATAAGTGCAACTGCACAATTATTTTATTTCACGTGCATTGCAGGAACAAGGAAATAGGCAATAAATTAACATTAAGATTACAGAACGTAACGTTTGACAGTTTTCGGAGAGGTCTTGACAGAAGGAAATGCAGACTTCATTCAAATTCTGAGTGTATCAATAATTCATATGTTGGTCAGATGGAAATCAGAAGTAGATTGTAGATTGTGGATTCATCACACATTCCTAAGCGAGTCAGATGGTATTAGGTTTGCTGAAGGCAGGGATTTATATTTGAGCCGAATCCCTGACTGAAATATTGAATGAGAACAAGGACTAACAAAGCGGCAGATACAAACCACTACAAATGCCGGAGGAAAGATCACAGAAGCACTTCACAGGAGGCTTCCAAGCACTGAGGATGTCACCTAGACAGGAGACGAAACGTCTGCAACACAAATTCCCAGCTCGGCGAACACAACCACAACAACAAGCACCCGAGCTACAAATCTTCTCACAAACTTTGAACTGTAATATCAGGCCGTGGTAACAATCCACTAACAAAGACATTGTGGTGAGTAAACTACCACCAGGGCAGTAAAACCAGGGTCAGCTTTCACTGCCCAGCAGAACAATAACATCCTTTTGTTTTTAATGGGGAGGAGCAGAGAAATATAGATGCTGCATGATGCTTACAATGCTCAGAGGTTTGTTGAGTCAAAGTTGACTTAACAGCAGGAGCCAAGGTTACAGGAGCAATCGTTTTGTTCGTGGAAGGCTGTCTGCATTGGGGACCCTTCCAGGTTAAACACTACATCTCTTACATTGACATCTCAACATATTAGGCTCAAATGTAATAGCACGGTTAAGGGACTGGCAGACAACACAAACACTATTGGTCATGTTGTCAGTGAGATGTAATATTACATGCTGCAAGACCAAATCAAAAAACTGACCATTTTACAGAAAATGTTCAAGTGATTTTTCTTCAGTGAATTGTGGGAAATTGTACTTTTGAATGAAGAAGTAATAAATCTAAATCTAAATCTTGGAAAATGTCAGGGTACTCAGTGCCCTTTAATCTTACGCTCACAGATCGCTGATGGTATCATAACAAGTCGATGGGTTAACTCAAAAGGATATTAACCTGTTGGCCAGGTTCTGGAGCAGAAAAACTGTCATTATTAGGAAGATCTGTACAAATCATAAGCAAAACAGAAAATAAAGTCAAACAATCAAATAGGTTCAACACATTAAAGGAAAGAATCGATCAGGCTTGAGGAGTACATAAGCCATGCTTTAGTGTTTGGTTGGGAATGGGTAATTAACAATTGAGAACAGATTGGCTTTGGAACTATAGAGTGTAAGTGAGATACAATTATTCTGCATGTGCACACAGAAATCATTTGAACATCTGTCACTGAGATAATGACCATTGCCAAGGCCAGAAGGTAATCCCGATGTTCCTGCTTAATTCAAATTCCTCACATTTTCTTTCACAACACATCACACAAACTTTACATGGTCATCTTAAATTGCATTTTTCCAAATGTGTCGATTCCATTTCCCCGACTCCCTTGAGTATAGCATTTACACAAACATGATGGTTTACAGTTTTCAGATTCTGAAGAATTGTTGCATACTTGGGTACCGATGGGGAAACCCATTGGAAAATAAACCTGCTGATACACGAACAGGATCAAACAATGTGGCACTCATTGTTATGGACCCAGATACTGACATTGTCATCACCTCTGAGAGTATCAGAGAGGGAGGACTAGCTCCTATCGATACCCAGGGTCCAAATGAGCTGAAGCCAAGGAAAGGGAGGGACATCGTGCTAGCACTATCTTGGAGAAGTGGAAAACAAATTCTTCTGCCAAGAAATTCAGGGGAGACAAGCAGGAAGTTGGATGAACACAGCAAACAGGGAAACACTTTAATGATGTTCTCCAGAGAAAAATGCAAGAAGGATTTGCATGGAGAAAGGAATGGCACATTAATGAGTCATGTCTCCTCCGGTCTGCATGAGAATTCAAACTGGAACAATGTGACTGATCCTTACCTCTGAAAAGGCTCAGTAAGACATGAAGTTGCAAGTAATTTATTACAGTAAGTAATTGGGAGAAATGTATGTTACTCCACAGGATTGTTGGAATTGTGCACTTATCCCAAAGTGTGAATTTATCTGGCAGTTTAGTGAATTACAGTACATTCTCCATGAATCATTTTACGTTGTCTCATCAGAGTGAGACATTTGATTTAATATCTCTACTCCAGCACCAAACGAGAAAGGGTTAGCACTCATGTTCACAAAGTGGGCTCCTCTGATCCTTTCAGTGATGACCTTCTCTTACACTTTACAGGTCATGGAGGTGTTCAATCAACAGAGTCTGTCCAAGGAAAATGGTCACCTCTCGTTATCTATATTCTCCTGAGTCTCTCCATCCTGCTGTCCTTGGGGATGCTTATCACTGCAGTGATACTCTGTAAGTGTTGTGTCATTTTAAACTGTAGTGGTAGGGTTAGGGTTAGTGTTTTGTGAATACGCCAATGACAATTGACAAATGTAATTTTAAATTGTGCATTAATTGAACATATTAATAATGTAGCAGTGAAATGAGCCTGGGTGATAATGGTGAAAGGAAACTTGGGATATGGACTCCACTCAAAGCACTGCACCTCACCCATTGCCTTGCCATCACCTGTGCCTCCCCTCCGTCAGTAGCCCATTTTCTGCCTTGTCTCCTCATGGGCAGCGTGTACCCTGTAGGGAACAGAAGTCATTGACACAGCCCACAATGACTCCAAACCCAGAGCACATCATCTCAGAGGATCTCAACAATGGCAGCAGCTTTCTGAGCAGCTAAACTGTTCATTTTCTGAAGCAATCTGCCAGTTACAGAAAACTGAGTATTTATTGAGAGATCTTGGTGAGATGGACTGAACCCCTCAATTGCTGCTTCCACTGCTAAGCTTCATAAAGCTGGTGACCTGATCTCAAACTGTGAAGTCTTCCAAAACATTGCTGTAATAGTGGGAGATTAAGATTCCCCATGGAAATTGTTAGATTAGATCTGGCTTCCCAATTTCAACAGCATTTCCACATCCCACACACACCAAACCCTCTTGATGAAAAATCCCAGAGAACTCAACATTGTCAAGATCAGTTCCTAATGCCATGTCATGAGGATCACTCGAGGAGAAAGTGAGGGCTGCAGATGCTGGAGATCAGAGCTGAAAATGTGTTGCTGGAAAAGTGCAGCAGATCAGGCAGCGTGAGGATCACTCACCAGTCAGAGAGGGAATTGGGCTGACATTTGGAGGAGGTGATGTCTGTATCAGTAATGGGAGCACCACAGTGACATGCTCATTCTATTGCAGTATTTCCTGATTCTGCAGCTTGTCTGACTGAACTCTAGTTGCTCTCACCTGATATTGAGAAGGTAGAAGGAATCACTGATGGCAGCATGTGCCCATGTGGGGATTACTTTTTCTTCCTCATCAGGTCCTACTCCAGAGATGTTGTAGGACCACAAGATAGAGGAACAGAAGGAGATCATTCAGTTCACTGAGTCTACTCTGTCATTCAATCATCACGAATCTGATAACCCTCAACTCCACTTTCCTGCATTTCCCCTATAACTCTGGATTTCCCTGATTAAAAAGCTGCAGTTCTCAGCCTTGAATGTAGTTAACAACCCAGCTTCAACAGCCATCTGTGAGTCATAACCCTCCAGGAGAAAAATTACTCTCCATCTTGTTCTTAAATGGGTATTCCTTTATTCTAACATGATGTACCTCTGGTCCTAGATTCTCCCACAAGGGGAAATCACCAACCCTTCCACATCTATCCTGTCAAGTCCACTAAGAAGCTCATGTGTTAAATAAGATCGCCTGTTATTCTTCTGTAATCTAATGAGTACAGGCCCAACATACTCAATCTCATAAAATGGACTCTCTGTTTCCACGATGAACATTTTCTGGACTGCCCCCTGTGCCAGTATATTTTTATACAGGTAAGGGGCCAAAACTGTTCACAGTTCTCCAGCTGTGGTGTGACTAGCGCCTGAGCAAAACCTGTCTGCTTAGACAGAGGGTGGTGGTGGAGGGTTGTTTTTCAGACTGGAGGACTGTGACCAGTGGAGTGCCACAAGGATCGGTGCTGGGTCCTCTACTTTTTGTCATTTACATAAATGATTTGGATGTGAGCATAAGAGGTACAGTTAGTAAGTTTGCAGATGACACCAAAATTGGAGGTGTAGTGGACAGCGAAGAGGGTTACCTCAGATTACAACAGGATCTGGACCAGATGGGCCAATGGGCTGAGAAGTGGCAGATGGAGTTTAATTCAGATAAATGCGAGGTGCTGCATTTTGGGAAAGCAAATCTTAGCAGGACCTATACACTTAATGGTAAGGTCCTAGGGAGTGTTAGTGAACAAAGAGACCTTGGAGTGCAGGTTCATAGCTCCTTGAAAGTGGAGTCGCAGGAAGATAGGATAGTGAAAAAGGCATTTGGTATGCTTTCCTTTATTGGTCAGAGTATTGAGTACAGGAGTTGGGAGGTCATGTTGCGGCTGTACAGGACATTGGTTAGGCCACTGTTGGAATATTGCGTGCAATTCTGGTCTCCTTCCTATCGGAAAGATGTTGTGAAACTTGAAAGGGTTCAGAAAAGATTTACAAGGATGTTGCCAGGGTTGGAGGATCTGAAATACAGGGAGAGGCTGAACAGGCTGGGGCTGTTTTCCCTGGAGCGTCGGAGGCTAAGGGGTGACCTTATAGAGGTTTACAAAATTATGAGGGGCATGGATAGGATAAATAGGCAAAGTCTTTTCCCTGGGGTCGGGGAGTCCAGAACTAGAGGGCATAGGTTTAGGGTGAGAGGGAAAAGATATAAAAGAGACCTAAGGGGCAACGTTTTCACGCAGAGAGTGGTACGTGCATGGAATGAGCTGCCAGAGGATGTGGTGGAGGTTGGTACAATTGCAACATTTAAGAGGCATTTGGATGGGTATATGAATAGAAAGGGTTTGGAGGAGGGATATGGCCAGGTGCTGGCAGGTGGGACTGGATTGGGTTGGGATGTCTGGTTGGTGTGGACGGGTTGGACTGAAGGGTCTGTTTCCATGCTGTACATCTCTATGACTCTAAATAAAGACTGACATTCCATTTGCCTTCCCTACTATCTGAGAACTTGGATTCTAGCTTCATGTGATTCATGGACAAGGACTTGTAAATCCCTTTGTTCTGCAGCTTTCTGCAATCTTTATCCAATTAAATAGTATTCAGTATTCATGCTTCCAGTGTGTATAATGGCAGCATCCATCATGGAGTTGGTGAGGCTGAGCAGAATGCTGGGGATTGGAACATCTTGCCTCGATCTGATCTCCTGGAAGTGCTGACATGTTCCTCCAAGAAGGGAAAACACTGAAGGAGAAATGTGAGAATGCTCCAAGCTTACCGTGAAAATAAATATCCTGGGCCAGATGGAAATCAAAGCAAAGAAATGTGAAGCCATTTTCAGAGGAAGGAAAGGATTGCAGATGAGCAAAAGGAGTAATATCCAAGACACTTTACAGGAGCTGAAAAGGTGACACTGAGTCATATCAGGAGCTGTTAGGATGTATAAGAAATCACTTGGTCTGAGTTTGGTGCAATGTCTCAAAGACAGAGGGGACGTGGAGAACTAAGAAGGAAATTCTCCAGGTTAAGGCTTTGACAGCTGAAGGCAGCGTAACTGACGGTGAAGAGATTGAGATTGAGGATGGCCTTGAAGTCAGAATTGGAGAAGTACAGATACCTCAGAGGGCTGAGAACTAGAGGAGATTACAGAGCCAGAGAGAATCTAGGCTCAATAAAAACCCCAGAGCAATGGAAGAAGGCCACTGCTCTGCTGTTCCTCCATAGCCCTGTACTGCCTTTGTTAAAGTTCCCTCTTAAAAGAAACAGTGTCCAGAACCATCCATGTAGCAGGCTATTCCCTGGTTGGAGACCTTGTACAAATTAATACCTCCTCCCTCTCTCCTACCCTTTGTTCTCATTCTCTCTACATTCTCCTCACTCCCCCACCTCTCCCTGTAATGTGGAAAAGGAGGCCATGGAGCCTATTGGCAGAATCTGACTGATGTAGACCATGGTAAGATGGCTGGCAGAATTGGAAAAGGCATCTGGTGAAGCCCCTCTCAACATTCAGACCATCTCACACCATCTTTTATGTATTTGGTGACTGGCACAGGATAGGAGGCAGGGAGGGGGTATTATTTTGGAGAAACTGTTCCACTAAGGAATGATCTGGCATATGGAGTACTTTCGCGCTCGGCAGTGGGGAGTATGCCGTGTTTACAGCCAAACATGCCTCATTATTATTCCACTTCCTGTCTTACCAAATGAGCCAAACCAATTGGATATTGAGAAATCTCAACAAGGAAAGCAGAGTGGGTACCTGGTGGATTCTGTTCACCACTGATTTGGAGAATCTCCATGTTGGACAACGGGCACAAACATCTTCATGGGCACCAGCCAAGTATAGCCGACTTCAAATGGACATAGGTATCCTATATGTGCCATCCTCTAAGACAGGACACTTGTGCATCTCCAGCTATACTGGAAGCTCTCAGTGTAATGTTACAACAAGGACGCTGCATATTCAGGGTTCACTGGGCCAGGCTGCACATCCAGACTTTTCACTCACTGTCTTAGTGCTCACTCTGTCTGAGCCGGCCTAGATACGACCAGCATCACTGCCTTGCATTCCCTTGCCTTGCCTTTGTGTGCTTTACCCTCCCAGCCAGAGTTACTAAGCTCATATAACTTGCATTCGAGAAGGCTTGTAGCTCAGGTTGTGGATGAGGTTGTAGGTTTGCTCACTGAGCTAGTAGGTTTGTTCTTAGACGTTTCATCACCATTCTCGGTAACATCATCAGTTAGCCTCCGGTGAAGTGCTGGTGTTCTGTCCCACTTTGCTGTTTATGTGTCTGGGTCTGCTGGGGTAAGTGTGTCATTTCTGGCTTTATTCCTGGTTCTGGAGTCATGGCCTCCATTGAAGATCTGAGGGGAGGGGGGGGAAGTCCTCTGTCTGTTAGGACCTTCAGGTCCCTGCCCACAAAGTGGGGCACCTATTACCACCTGTCCACCATGGCCAGGGCAAATGCCAGGTACTGGGCAGGGCAGTTCCAGACTGACACTCCTTATTGAGGTACACAGAGAGCTTTTAACAATGGCCCAGGCCCAAAGGGGTGCTCATCTTCTGCGACATAGCTGCTGGGTGGCTGGGGTAGTGTGTGATAAGGTAACACCAGCATTGGATGTGAGGGACACCTTAAAGTAAAAGGTCGATAGTTAATAAGACACATTTGGCAAGATAGAAGGGAAATCTCACTGGGCTCTCTCCAATAAACTCACCATAGCAAACAAAATGGAGGTTGCAGCCTATCTCGGTTCTCCGAGCACTTTAACGAAGTGAAAAGTTGCTATGTTTTACATTGAGTAGGAATTGTAATAATGTAAGGGGCAGTGAGTGACAGGCAATTATTGATTGCTTGCAGGAGATGATCCTACAGCAGTATGTATCCAACTTCCTGTGGGAGAGAATTCCACAGGTTCACAACTCTCTGATGGAAGAAATTCTTCCTCATAGAGTCATAGAGTAATACAGCTAGAAACAGACCCTTCAGCCCAAACTGGTCCATGCTGACCACTCAGCTAGTTCCAGTTGTCTGCCTGGTGCTTGGGTTCGGGATATCTCATCTGGGCTGCAGAGAAACTTGGAATGGGAGGGTAAACATCCAGTGGTTGTGGTCCACTTTGAAGATTTACAAGGATGTTGCAAGGAGCTCATAGGCCTGAGTTATCGGGAGAGGGTGGCCAGGAGAGATGTTTATTCCTTGGACTGTAGGAGAATGAAGGATGACCTGATTGAAGTGTATAACATCAGGAGGGGCACAGGTAGGATCGATGTATATAGTCATTTTTTCCAGAGATAGGGAATTGAAAACTAGAGTGCACAGATTTAAAGTGAGGCAGAAAGATTTAAGAAGGAGCTGAGGGGCATTGTCTTCACACAGTGAGTTGTGTGTATGGACTGGGCTGCCAGAGAAAGTGGTTGAGGCAGGTACAGTAACAACATTTAACAAACATTTGGATAGATACATGGATAGGAAGGGTTTAGAGGGATATGACCAAATGTGAGCAATTAAGACAATAAGACTATAAGACATAGGAGCAGAAATTAGGCCATTCAGCCCATCAAGTCTGCTCCGCCATTCAATCATGGCTGATACATTTCTCAATTCCATTCTCCCACTTTCTCCCTGTAACCTTTGATCCCCTTGATACTCAAGAAACTATCTATCTCTGTCTTAAATATACTCAATGACCTGGCCTCCACAGCCTTCTGGGGCAGTTAATTCCATAGATTCACCACTCTCTGGGTGAAGTTTCTCCTTATCTTCATTCTAAAAGGTTTTTCCTTTACTCTCAGGATATGCCCCTGAGTCTTAATCTTTTCTACCAAAGGAAACATCTTCCCAACATCTATTCTGTCCAGGCCATTCAGTATTCTCTAAGTTTCAATTAGATCCTCCCTCATCCTTCTAACCTCCATCTAGTATAAACCCAGGGTCCTCAAACTTTTCATTCCTGGGACCATTCTTGTGAACTTTCTCTGAACACACTCCAGGGCCAGTATATCCTTCCTGAGATATAAAACTGCACACAATGCTCCAAACGTGGTCTGACCAGAGCTTTACAGAGCCCCAGAAGTAGATCCATGCTTTTGTATTCTGGTCCTCTCAACATAAATGCCAACATTGCATTTGCCTTCCTAACTACTAACTCAACTTGCAAGTTTACCTCAAGAGAAGCCTGGACGTGAACTTCCAAGTCTCTTTGCACTTCAGATTTCTGAATTTTCTCCCCATTTAGAAAATAGTCCATGCCTCTATTATTCCTACCAAAATGCATAATCCCACATTTTCCCATGTTGTACTCTGCCACTTCTTTGCCCACTCTCCGAACCTGCCCATATCCTTCTGCAGCCTCCTTGCCTCCTCAATGCTCCCTGTCCCTCTACCTATCTTTGAGTCATCTGCAAACCTAACGAGAATGCCCTCAGTTCCTTCACCTAGATCTTTAATGTATAAAATGTAAAGTTGTGGTCTCAACATTGAGTCTTGCAGAATACCTCTTGTCACCGGCTGCCATCCTGAGAAGGACCCTTTTATGCCCACTGTCGGCTTTCTGCCAGACAGCCAAGCTTCTATCCATGTTAGCACCTTATCTCCAACACCATGGGCCCTTAGTTTACTCAGTAGCGTCCTGTGCGGCACCTTGTCAAAGGCCTTCTAGAAGTCCAGGTAGATAACATCCATTGGCTCTCATTGATCTAACCAGCTCGTTACTTCCTCAAAAGAGGCTGGCGTACCCTCAGATTTAATCTCCTTTTATATTACTGGTCAGTTTACCCTCAGATGTAGTCTCTCTTTATATTACTGGCTAGTTTACCCACAGATTTTATCTCTCTTTATATGACTGGTTAGCTGACCCTCAGATTTAATTTTCCTTTATATTACTGGTTACTTTAGTCACAGATGTAATCTCCTTTTATATGTAATCTGAGCTTCCCCTCAGATTTAATCTCCATTTATATTACAGACTAGTTTACCCACAGATTTATCCTCCCATTATAACACTGGCTAGTTTCCTTTCAGATTTAAATGTCCTTTTATATTACTGTCTACTTTACCCTCCGATTTAATTTCCGTTTATATTACTAGCTAGATTACCCTAAAATGTAATCTTCCATTATATTGCTGGTTATCCTACCCTCAGATTTAATCTCCCTTTATATTACTGGCAAGTTTACCCACAGATTTAATCTTCCTTTATAATACTCAATATATTTCCCTCAGATTTAATATCATAGAGTCATAGAAATGTACAGCATGGAAACAGACCCTTCAGTCCAACCGTCCATGCCAACCAGATATCCCAATCTAAACTAATCCCACCTGCCAGCACCTGGCCAATATCCCTCCAAACCCTTCCTATTCATATACCCATCCAAATGCCTCTTAAATGTTGCAATTGTACCAGCCTCCACTACTTCCTCTGGCAGCTCATTCCATACACGTACCACCCTCTGTGTGAACAAGTTGCCCCTTAGGTCTCTTTTATATCTTTCCCCTCTCACCCTAAACCTATGCCCTCTAGTTCTGAACTCCCTGACCCCAGGGAAAAGACTTTGCCTATTTACCCTATCCATGCCCCTCATAATTTTGTAAACCTCTATAAGGTCACCCCTCAGCCTCCGACGCTCCAGGGAAAACAGACCCAGTCTGTTCAGCCTCTCCCTATAGCTTAAATCCTCCAACCCTGGCAACATCCTTGTAAATCTTTTCTGAACCCTTTCAAGTTTCACAACATCTTTCCGATAGGAAGGAGACCAGAATTGCACGCACTATTCCAACAGTGGACTAACCAATGTCCTGTACAGCCACAACATAACCTCCCAACTCCTGTACTCAATACTCTGACCAATAAAGGAAAGCATACCAAACGCCTTCTTCACTATCCTATCTACCTGCAACTCCACTTTCAAGGAGCTATGAACCTGCACTCCAATGTCTCTTAGTTCAGCAAAACTCTCTAGGACCTTACCATTAAGTGTATATATCCTGCTAAGATTTGCTTTCCCAAAATGCAGCACCTCGCATTTATCTGAATTAAACTCCATCTGCCATTTCTCAGCCCATTGGCCCATCTGGTCCAGATCCTGTTGGAATCTGAGGTATCCCTCTTCGCTGTCCACTACACCTCCAATTTTGGTGTCATCTGCAAACTTACTAACTGTACCTCTTGTGCTCGCATCCAAATCATTTATGTAAATGACAAAAAGCAGAGGACCCAGCACCAATCTTTGTGGCACTCCACTGGTCACAGGCCTCCAGTCTGAAAAACAACCTTCCACCACCACCCTTTGTCTCCTACCTTTGAGCCAGTTCTGTATCCAAATGGCTAGTTCTCAATGTATTCCATGAGATCTAACCTTGCTAACCAGTCTCCCATGGGAAACCTTGTCGAACGCCTTACTATGCCTGCCTCTTCGTTGGATATGTGGTACAGTCCATCTTCCGCAGCTACACTGGCACCACCCCTTACCTTTTCCTCCGCTACATCGATGACTGTATCGGCGCTACCTCGTGCTCCCAAGAGGAGGTTGAACAGTTCATCCACTTTACTAATACCTTCCACTCCGACCTCAAATTTACCTGGACCGTCTCAGACTCCTCCCTCCGCTTCCTAGACTTCTCCATTTCTATCTCGGGTGACCAACTCAACACGGACATTTACTATAAACCGACCGACTCCCACAGCTACCTAGATTACACCTCCTCCCACCCTGCCCCCTGTAAAAACGCAGTCCCAATTCCTTCGCCTCCGCTGCATCTGCTCCCAGGAGGACCAATTCCAATACCGAACAACCCAGATGGCATCCTTCTTCAAAAACCGCAATTTCCCCTCAGACGTGGTTGACGATGCTCTCCACCCGCATCTCCTCCACTTCCCGCTCCTCTGCCCTTGAACCCCGCCCTTCCAATTGCCACTGGTATACTTAAGTGGGAAATTAGGAGGGCAAAAAGGAGACGTGAGATTGCTTTGGCAAACAGAACTAAGGAGAACTAAGGAGAACTAAGGAGAACTAATAAGAACTAAGGGTTTTTACAAATACATTAAGGACAAAAGGGTAAGTAGAGAGAAGAGAGGGCCCCTCAAAGGTTAGCAAGGCGCAGAAAATGGGGAAGATACTAAACGAATATTTTGCATCAGTATTTACTGTGGAAAAGGATGTGGAAGATATAGACTGTAGGGAAATAGATAGGAGAAGTGAGGATTGCAGATGCTGGAGATCAGAGCTGAAAAATGTGTTGCTGGAAAAGCACAGCAGGTCAGACAGCATCCAAGGAGCAGGAGAATCGACGTTTCTGGCATAAGGCCTTCTTCAGGAATGAGGAAGGTGTGCCAAGCAGGCTAAGATAAAAGGTAGGGAGGAGGGACTTGGGGGAGGGGTGTTGGAAATGCGATAGGTGGAAGGAGGTTAAGGTGAGGGTGATTGGCCGGAGAAGGGGTGGGAGCAGAGAGGTCGGGAAGAAGATTGCAGGTCAAGAAGGTGGTGCTGAGTCCGAGGGTTGGGACTGAGATAAGGTGGGGGGAGGGGAAATGAGGAAGCTGGAGAAATCTGCATTCATCCCTTGTGGTTGGAGGGTTCCTAGGCGGAAGATGAGGCGCTCTTCCTCCAGCCGTCATGTTGCTATGGTCTGGCGATGGAAGAGGCCAAGGACCTGCATGTCCTTGGCAGAGTGGGAGGGGGAGTTAAAGTGTTCAGCCACGGGGCAGTTGGGTTGGTTGGTGCGGGTGTCCCAGAGGTGTTCTCTGAAACATTCCGCAAGTAGGCGGCCTGTCTCCCCAATGTAGAGGAGGTCACATTGGGTGCAGTGGATGCAGTAAATGATGTGTGTGGAGGTGCAGGTGAATTTGTGGTGGATATGGAAGGATCCCTTCGGGCCTTGGAGGGAAGTGAGGGGGGAGGTGTGGGCACAAGTTTGGCATTTCTTACGGTTGCAGAGGAAGGTGCCGGAGTGGAGGTTGGGTTTGTGGGGGGTGTGAACCTGACGAGGGAGTCACGGAGGGAGTGGTCTTTGCGGAACGCTGATAGGGGAGGGGAGGGAAATATATCCTTGGTGGTGGGGCTGTTTGGAGGTGGCGGAAATGACGAAGGATGATACGATGTATCTGGAGGTTGGTGGAGTTGTAGGTGAGGACCAGTGGGGGACCAGTGCTGCCTGACCTGCTGTGCTTTTCCAGCAACACATTTTTCAGCTCTGATCTCCAGCATCTGCAGTCCTCACTTTCTCCTATCTATTTCCCTACAGTCTATATCTTCCATATCCTTTTCCACAGTAAATACTGATGCAAAATATTTGTTTAGTATCTTCCCCATTTTCTGCGCCTTGCTAATCTTTGAGGGGCCCTATTCTCTCCCTAGTTACCCTTTTGTCCTTCATGTATTTGTAAAAACCCTTTGGATTTCCCTCTTAAGTATACTCCTACTTCCTTTATACTCTTCTAAGGATTCACTCGATCTATCCTGTCTATATCTTACATATGCTTCCTTCTTTTTCTTAACCAAACCCTCAATTTCTTTAGTCATCCAGCATTCCCTATACCTACAGCCTTCCCTTTCACCCTGACAGGAATATACTTTCTCTGGATTCTCGTTATCTCATTTTTGAAGGTTTCTCATTTTCCAGCCGTCCCTTTACCTGCAAACATCTGCCCCCAATCAGCTTTCAAAAGGTCTTGCCTAATACCATTAAAATTGGCTTTTCTCCAATTTAGAATTTCAACTTTTAGATCTGGTCTATCCTTTTCCATCACTATTTTAAATCAAATAGAATTATGGTCGCTGGCCCCAAAGTGCTCCCCCACTGACACCTCAGTCACCTGCCCTGCCTTGTTTCCCAAGAGTAGGTCAAGTTTTGCACTTTGTCTAGTAGGTACATCCACATACTGCATCAGAAAATTGTCTTGTACGCACTTAACAAATTCCTCTCCATCTAAACCCTTAACACTATGACAGTCTGAGTCCCTGTTTGGAAAGTTAAAATCCCCTACAATAACCACCCTATTATTCTTACAGATAGCTGAGATCTCCTTACAAGTTTGTTTCTCAATTTCCCTCTGACTATTAGGGTGTCTATAATACAATCCAAATAAGGTGATCATCCCTTTCTTATTTCTCAGTTCCACCCAAATAACATCCCTGGATGTATTTCCAGGAACATTGTCTCTCAGCACAGCTGTAATGCTATCGCTTATCAAAAATGCCACTCTCCCTCCTCTCTTGCCTCCCTTTCTAACCTTCCTGTAGCATTTATATCCTGGAACATAAAGCTGTCAGTCCTGCTCATCCCTGAGCCATGTTTCTGTAATTGCTATGATATCCCAGTCCCATGTTCCTAACCATGCCCTGAGTTCATCTGCCTTCCCTGTTCGGCACCTTGCATTGAAATAAATGCAGTTTCATTTATTAGTCCTACCTTGTCCCTGCCTGTCCTGACTGTTGGACTCGCTTCTGTTCTCAACTGTACCAGTCTCAGATTGATCTCTTTCCTCACTATCTCCTTGGGTCCCACCCCCACCTTACTAGTTTAAATCCTCCTGAGCAGGTCTAGCAAATTTCCCTGCCAGTCCCCTTCCAATTTAGATGCAATCCGTCCTTCTTATACAGGTCACTTCTACCCCAAAAGAGATTCCGATGGATCCAAAAATGTGAATCCTTCTCGCATATACCAGCTCCTCAGCCATGCATTTATCTGCTCTATCCTCCTATTCCTGTGCTCACTAGCTCGTAGCACTGGGAGTAATCCAGATATTACTACTCTCGAGGACCTCATTTTTACATTTCTGCCTCTCTGTAATCACCCTTCAGAACCTCAACTTTTTCCCTTCCTCTGTCGTTGGTTCCAATGTGGACAATGACCTCCTGCTGGCCCCTCTCCCGCGTGAGAACATTCTGCACCCTCTCTGAGACATCCTTGATCCTGGAACCAGGGAAGCAACACACCATTCTGCTTTTTCACTGCTGGCCACAGAAAAGTCTGTCTGTACCTTGGACTACAGAATCTCTAACACAATTAATCTCTTGGAAGCCGACGTACCCCTCGTTGCATTAGAGCCAGTCTCAATACCAGAAACCTGGCTGTTCGTGCTACATTCCCCTGAGAATCCATCACCCCCTACATTTTCCAAATCAGCATACCTGTTTGAAATGGGTATATCCACAAAAGACTCCTGCATTGGTGCCTACCTCTCTTACCCGTCCTGGAGTGACTGTATCTGAGACCTTCCCCCCTTCCTATAACTGCCATCCATCACATACTGTTGCTGTTGCAAATTCCTCATTACTTCTAACTGTCTCTCCAACCGATCCATTCGATCTAATAAGATTCGCATCCAACAGCGTTTATAGCAGATCACTGTACTAAAAGCCATTTTTGCTCCTTCACAATCTACAGACTCAGAAAATACCACTGTCTTATTCCTCTACAATACACTACCCCAGGTTAAATTAATAGCTATGGCTTAGATTTTAAGTTTAATCAAGAGACATATTTCCAAAAACATATAATCAAGAAAGAACCCACTCTACTCACTACTGCAGCCTTACTATTGGTCACACTTAAAACAACGATTAACTTATCTGATTCTGTGCTGTGAACTTCACCCAACAGTTCCTCCAAGATTAGTTGTGAATTTCGCTGTTTGTTAATTTTCCCAAACACACTCTGAAGTCCAGCGATACATGAATTCCAAACAGCAAAGGCAGTAACTGTGCAGGTTCTCTCTCTCTCCTGCACTGTCCTCACCACGTGTTTCCTTTGTCTGTTCTTCTCCCTTTTAAAATTGTTGTTGTTTTGACTTTTATTTTTCCAAAGTTCCAAAACAATGCAACAGCATATAAAACAGTAATTGCTGCTCCTGGAATTCGAGGAAATCACCTCCAGCACCTAAAATACCTCAAAAAAGGAGCAGCTGTTACAGCCATCATGGATTACCCTGAATCCTCCATTAATTCCTTTATTTCATTGCCTATTTTACCCTTAGATTTAATCTCCCTTAACATACCTGGATAGCGTAACCTCAGATTTAATATCCCTTTGTAGTACTGGCTAGTTTACCCTCAGATTTAATATCCCTTTATAGTACTGGCTAGTTTACCCTCAGATTTAATATCTGTTTATATTACTGGCTGTCTTACCCTCAGATTTAATTTTCCTTTGTAATACTGGCTACTGTACCCTCAGATGTACTACCCTTTATATTACTGGTTGGCTTACCCTCGTATTTAATCTTCCTTTGTAATACTCGCTAGCATACACTCAGACATAAAATCCCCTCATATTACTGGCTGTCTTAGCATCAGATTTAAACTCCATCCATATTACTGGCTACTTTACCCTCAGATTTAATCTCCCTTTATAATACTCGCTAGTTTACCCTCAGATTTAAAATCCCTTTATATTACTAGCTAGCTTACCTTCAGATTTAATCTTCTTCATAATACTGGCAAGTTTACCCTCATATTTATTCTTCCTTTATATTACTGACTAGTTTAACCAAAGATTTAATCTCCCATTATATTACCTGTTGGTTTACCCTCAGATTTAACTTTCCTTTGTATTACTGGTTACTTTAACCTCAGATGTAATCTCTCTTTATATTACTGGCTAGCTCCTCCTCATATTTAATCTCCCTTTATATTACTGGCTAGCTTCTCCTCAGATTTAATCTCCCTTTATATTACTGACTAGTTTATCCTCAGATTTAATCTCCCTTTATATTACTGGCTAGTTTACTCTCAAATTTAGCCTCCCTTTATATTACTGGCTAATTTACCCTCAGATTTAATCTTCCTTTATATTACAGGGTGGTTTACCCTCAGATTTAATCTCCCATTAAATTACTAGCTATCTTATACTCAGATTTAGTCACCCTGTATATTACTGGCCAGCTTATTTTCTGTTACTTTACTGGGTAGCCGCCCCTCAGATTTAATCTGCTTGTACATTACTGGCTAGCTTCCCTGCAGAATTAATCTCCCTTTATATTACAGGGAAGTTTACCCTCAGATTTAATCTCCCTTTATATTCCTGGATGTTTTGCCCTCAGATTTAATCTCCCGTTGTATACTGGCTATTTTACCCTCAGATTTAGTCTCCCGTTGTATTACTTGGTATTTTAACCACAGATTTAATCTCCCTTTATATTACTGAGTAGCATACTCAGATTTAATCTTCCTTTATATCACTGGGTAGCCTCCCCACACTAGTGACTTATTTACCCTCAGATTTAATCTCTGTTTATATTACTGTCTATTTTACCCTCGGAGCTGATCTGGCATTATATTACTGGCAATTTTAACCCTCAGATTTAATCTCCTTTTATAGGAGATTAGATTAGATTAGACTGGATTGGATTAGATTATATTAGATTAGAGTAGATTCCCTACAGTGTGGAAACAGGCTCTTACTGGCTAGTTTACCCTCAGATTTAAACTCCTTTTATATTACTGGCTACTTTACCCTCAGATTTAATCTCCCTTTATATTACTGGCTATTTTACCCTCAGATTTAATCTTCCTTTATAATATTCGCTACCTTACCCTCAGATTTAAAATCCCTGTATATTACTGGCTAGCTCCCGTCAGATTTAATCTCGCTTTATATTACTGGCTAATTTACCCTCAGATTTAGTCTCCCGTTGTATTGCTACCTATCTTAATCACAGATTTAATCTCCCATTATATTACTAGTTAGCGTACCTTCAGATTTAATCTTCTTTCATGTTACTGGCTAGTTTAACCTCAGATTTCATCTCCCTTTATATTACTGGCTAGGCCCCGCAGATTTAATCTCCCTTTATATTACTGGGAAACATAGCCACAGACTTAATCTCCCTTTATATTACTGGCTATTTACCCTCAGATTTAATCTCCCGTTGTATTCCTATGTATTTTAACCACAGATTTAATCTTCCTTTATATTAATGGCTAGCTCCCCGCAGATTTAATCTCCCTTTATATTACTGGGTAGCCTCTCCCCAGATTTAATCTCCCGTTATATTACTGGCTAGATTACCCTCTGATTTAGTCTCCCTTTATGTTACTGGCTAGCTTACCCTCAGATTTAATCTTCCTTTATATTACTGTCTATTTTACCCGCGGAGCTAATCTGGCATTATATTACTGGCTACTTTACCCTCAGATGTAATCTTCCTTTATAATACTCGCTATTTTACCCTCAGATTTAAAATCCTTTTATATTACTGGGAACGTTACCCTCAGATTTCATCTCCCTTTATGTTACTGGCTATCTTACCCTCAGATTTAGTCTCCCGTTGTATTATTACCTATCTTAACAACAGATTTAATCTCCCATTATATTACTGGTTAGCGTACCCTCAGATTTAATCTTCCTTCATGATACTGGCCAGTTGCCCCTCAGATTTAATCTCCATATATATTCCTGGCTAGCTAACCCTCAGGTTGAATCTTCAGTTATATTACTGGCTGCTTACCATCAGATTTAATGCCTTTATATTACTGGCTAGCTTACCCTCAGATTTAATTTTCCTTTATATTACTGGTTACTTTAACCTCAGATGTAATCTCTCTTTATATTAACTGGCTAGTTTCCTCTCAGATTTAATCTTCCTTGATATTACTGGCTACTTTACCCTCAGATTTAATCTTTCTTTATAATACTCGCTATTTTACCCTCAGATTTAAAATCCCTTTAAATTACTTGCTTCTTTAACCACAGATTTAATTTCTCTTTATATTACTGGCTATCTTACCCTCAGATTTAATCTCCCCTATATATTACTGGCTATCTTAATGTCAGATTTAATCTCCCTTCATATTACTGGCTAGATTACCCTCAGATTTAATCTCCTTTTTATATTACTGGCAATCTTACCCTCAGATTTAATCTTCTTTTATATGAGATTAGATTAGATTAGATGTGGAAACAGACCCTTACTGGCTAGTTTACCCTCAGATTTAAACTCCTTTTATATTACTGGCTACTTTACCCTCAGATTTAATCTCCCTTTATATTACTGGCTACTTTACCCTCAGATGTAATCTCCCTTTGTATTACTGGCTAGTTTACCCTCAGATTTAAACTCCCTTTATTCCCTTTATATTACTGGCTACTTTACCCTCAGATGTAATCTTCCTTTATAATACTCGCTAACTTTCCCTCAGATTTAAAATCCCTTTATATTAATGGCTATTATACCCTCAGAGTTAATCTTTCGTTGTATTACTGGCTAGTTTATCCTTTGATTTATTCTCCGTTTATATCACAGGCTACCTTGCCCTCAGATTTAATCTCCATTTATATTACCGGCTAGTTTACCTTTCGATTTAATATTCCGCTATATTACTGGCAAGCTTACCCTCAGAATAAAACTCACTTTATATTACTGGCCTCTTACCCTCAGACGTAATCTCCCTTTATATTACTGGCTATTTTACCCTCAGATTTGATCTCCTTTAATATTACTGGCTAGCGTACCCTCAGATTTAGTCTCCCATTTTATTACTACCTAGCTTAATCACAAATTTAATCTCCCATTATATTACTGGTCAGCGTACCCTCAGATTTAATCTTCCTTTATATTACTGTCTAGGGCCCACATAATTTAATCTCCCTTTATATTACTGTCTAGCTTACCCTGAGATGCATTCTCATTTTAAACTACTGGCTCATTTACCCTCAGATTTCATCTCCCTTTATATTACTGGCTAGTTTACCCTCAGATGTATTCTCCCTTTCCATTATTGGCTAGTTTACCTTCAGAGTTAGAGCTGAAAATGTGTTGCTGGAAAAGCGCAGCAGGTCAGGCAGCATCCAAGGAACAGGAGAATCGACGTTTCGGGCACAAGCCCTTCTTCAGGAATGAGGAAAGTGTGCCCAGCAGGCTAAGATAAAAGGTAGGGAGGAGGGACTTGGGGGAGGGGCGTTGGAAATGCGATAGGTGGAAGGAGGTCAAGGTAAGGGTGATAGGCCAGAGTGGGGTGGGGGCGGAGAGGTCAGGAAGAAGATTGCAATCTTCTTCCTGACCTCTCCGCCCCCACCCCACTCTGGCCTATCACCCTTACCTTGACCTCCTTCCACCTATCGCATTTCCAACGCCCCTCCCCCAAGTCCCTCCTCCCTACCTTTTATCTTAGCCTGCTGGGCACACTTTCCTCATTCCTGAAGAAGGGCTTGTGCCCGAAACGTCGATTCTCCTGTTCCTTGGATGCTGCCTGACCTGCTGTGCTTTTCCAGCAACACATTTTCAGCTCTGATCTCCAGCATCTGCAGTCCTCACTTTCTCCTCGAAGATTTTACCTTCAGAGTTAATCTTGCTTTATATTACTGGCTAGTTTACCCTCAGACTTTATCTCCTTTTTTATTACTGGCCAGCTTACCCTCAGAATTAAACTCACTTTATATCACTGGCTACCTTACCCTCAGACGTAATCTCCCCTTTTATTACTGGCAAGCTTACCCTCAGACTTTATCTCAGACTTTACCCTCAGACTTTATAATTACTGGCCAGTTTACCCTCAGAATAAAACTCACTTTATATTACTGGCTACCTTACCCTCAGATTTAATCTTCCTTTATAATACTCGCTATCTTACCCTCAGATTTAAAATACCTTTATATTATTGGCTAGTTTACCCTCAGATTTAATCTTCCTTTCTACTAATCGTTATTTTACCCTCAGATTTAATCTCCAATATATTACTGGCCACTTTACCCTCAGATTTAATCTCTCTTTATATTACTGGCTACTTTACCCTCAGACGTAATATCCCTTTATGTTACTGGCTCGTTTACACACAGATTTAATCTCCCTTTATGTTACTGGCGATTTTATCCTCAGACTTAGTCTCCCGTTGTATTACTACATACTTTCACTACAGATTTAATCTCCCATTATATTACTGGTTAGCATACTCGATTTAATCTTCCTTTATATTACTGGGGAGCCTCCCCTCAGATTTAATATCCCTTTATATTACTGGCTATTTTACCCTCAGATTTAATCTCTCGTTGTATTACTAAATATTTTAACCACAGATTTAATCTCCTATTATATTACTGGTTAGCATACTCAGATTTAATCTTCCTTTACATTACTGGCTAGCTCACTGCAGATTTAATCTCCCTTTATATTACTGGCTATCTTGCCCTCAGTTTTAATCTTCTTTTATATTACTGGCTAGGTTACCCTCAAATTTAATCACCGTTTATATTACTGGCTCGCTTACCCTCAGATTTAATCTCCCTTTATATTACTGGCTAGTTTACCCTTTGATTTATTTTCCGTTTATATCACAGGCTATCTTGCCCTCAGATGTAATCTTCCTTTATAATACTGGCTAGCTTACCCTCAGATTTTATCGCCCTTTTCACTACTGGCTGTCTTATCCTCAGAGTTAATCTTCCTTTATAATACTGGCTAGCTTACCCTCAGGTTTAATCGCCCTTTTCATTACTGGCTGTTTTACCCTCAGATTTAATCTTCCTTTATAACACTCGATATCTCACCCTCAGATTTAATATCCCTTTGTATTACTGGCTACTTTAACCTCAGATTTTATCTCCCTTTATATTACTGGCTATCTTACCCTCTGATTTAGTCTCCCTTTATATGTCTGGCTAGTTTACCCTCAGATTTAGTCTCCCGTTGTATTATTACCTATCTTAACCACAGATTTAATCTCCCATTATATTACTGGCTAGCTCCCCGCAAATTTAATCTCCCTTTACATTACTGGGTAGCCTCCCATCAGATTTAATATCCCTTTATATTACTGGCTAGTTTACCCTCAGGTTTCATCTGCCTTCATGTTACAGGATATCTTACCCTCAGACTTAACCTTCCTTTACATTACTGGCTAGTTTACGCTCAGATTTAATCGTCCTGCATATTACTAACTACTTTATCCTCATATTTAATCTCCCTTTATATTTCTGGCTAATTTACTGTCAGGTTTAATCTTCCTCTGTATTACTGCACAGTTTACTCTCAGATTTAATCTCCCTTTACATTACTGGCTATTTTACCCAAAGATTTAATCTTCCTTTATACTCCTTGCTATTTTACCCTCAGAATTATTATCCCTTTACATTACTGGTGAGATTACCCTCAGATTTATTCTCACTTTATATTACTGGGTAGTTTACCCTCAGATTTACTCTCCCTTTATATTACTGGATAGTTTACCCTCAGATTTAATCTTCCTACATATTACTGGCTAGTTTACCATCTGAGTTAATCTGCCTTTATATTACTGGCTAACTCACCCACAGATTTTTTGTCCCTTTATATTCCTGGCTATCTTGCCCTCAAATTTAATCTGCCTTTTTATTACTGGCTAGCTTCCCCTCAGATTTAATTTCCTTTATATAACTGGCTAGGTTATCCTAAGATTTATTCTCCCTTTATAATACTAGTATCTTACTCTCAGATCTAATCTCCTTTTATATTTCTGGCTAATTTACCCTTAGATTGAATCTTCCTCAATATTACTGGCTATCTGATCCTCAGGTTTAATCTTCCTTTATATTATTGGCTACCTTACCCTAAGATTTAATTGCCCTTTATATTACTGGGTATTTTACCCTCAGATTTAATCTCCCTTTCTAGTACTGGATACTTTACTCTCAGATGTAGTCTCCTTTTATATTACTGCCTAGCTTCCCCTCAGATGTAATCTCCCTAATAGTACTGTCCAGTTTCCCCGCAGATTTAATCTCCCTTTATAATACTGGCCAATTTACCCTCAGATTTAATCTCCCATTATATTACTGGGAAGCTCACTGTCAGATTTATTGTCCATTCATATTACTGGCAATTTTACCCTCAGATTAAATCTTTCTTTATATCACAGGTTAGCTTACCCACAGATTTAATCTCCCTTTATATTACTGGATAGCTTACCCTCAGATTTAATTTCCCTTTATATTACTGGATAGCTTCACCTCAGGTTTAATTGCCCTTTATATTCCTGGTTATCTGACCCTAAGATTTAAACTTCCTTTATAATACTCGCAGTTTTATCCTCATATTTAATATCCCTTTATATTACTGGCTATTTTACCCTCAGATTTAACCTCCGTTTATATTACTGGCTGGTTTACCCTCAGATTTAATCTCCCTTTATATTACTGGGTAGTTTACCATCATATTTAATCTCCCTTTATATTACTGGCTAGGTTACCATCAGGTTAAATCATTTTGTATATTACTGCATTACTTATTCTCGGATATAATCGCTCTTTATTTTGCTGGTTATCTTTCCCTAAGATTTAATCATCCTTTGTGTTACTAGCTTTCTTACCCTCAGATTTAATCTCCCTTTATATTACTGGCTGGTTTCCCCTCAGATTTAATCTCCCTTTATATTACTGATTGGTTTACCCTCAGATTTAATCTCCCTTTGTATTACTGGCTAGCTTACCCTTCGATTTAACCTCCCTGTATATTACTGGCTACTTTACACTCATATTTAATCACCTTTTATATTACTGGTTACTTTACCCTCAGATTTAATGTCCGTTTTCTTACTGGCTAGCTTATCCTCAGATGAAAACTTCCTTTATATTACTGGCTAGCTTAGATTCTGGCGTGTGACCAGTGGAGTGCCAGAAGGATCGATGCTGTGTCCTCTATATTTGTCATTTACATAAATGATTTGGGTGCGAGCTTAAGAGGTACAGTTAGTAAGTTTGTAGATGACACCAAAATTGGAGGTGGAGTGAACAGCAAAGAGGGTTACCTCACATTACAACAGGACCTGGACCAGATGGGCCAATGGGCTGAGAAGTGGCAGATGGAGTTTAATTCAGATAAATGCGAGGAGCTGCATTTTGGGAAAGCAAATCTTAGCAGGACTTATACACCTAATGGTAAGGTCCTAGGGAGTGTTGCTGAACAAAGAGACCTTGGAGTGCAGGTTCACAGCTCCTTGAAAGTGGAGTCACAGGTAGATAGGATAGTGAAGAAGGCGTTTGGTATGCTTTCTTTCATTGGTCAGAGTATTGAGTACAGGTGTTGGGAGGTCATGTTACAGTTGTACAGGACATTGGTTAGACCACTGTTGTAATATTGTATGCAATTCTGGCCTCCTGCCCATCAGAAGGATAGAACATAGAACATAGAAAAATACAGTGCAGTACAGGCCCTTTGGACGTCGATGTTGCACTGATCCAAGCCCACCTAACCTACACTAGCCCACTATCCTCCATATGCCTATCCAATGCCCGTTTAAATGCCCATAAAGAGGGAGAGTCCACCACTGCTACTGGCAGAGCATTCCATGAACTCACAACTCGCTGAGTAAAGAATCTACCCCTAACATCTATCCTATACCTACCACCCCTTAATTTAAAGCTATGCCCTCTCGTAATAGCTGACTCCATACGTGGAAAAAGGTTCTCATGGTCAACCCTATCTAAACCCCTAATCATCTTGTACAGCTCTATCAAGTCACCCCTAAACCTTCTTTTCTCCAATGGAAACAGCCCCAAGTGCCTCAGCCTTTCCTCATATGATCTTCCTACCATACCAGGCAACATCCTGATAAACCTCCTCTGCACCCGTTCCAGTGCCTCCACATCCTTCCTATAGTATGGCGACCAAAACTGCACACAATACTCCAGATGCGGCCGCACCAGAGTCTTTTACAACTGCAACATGACCTCTGGACTCCGGAACTCAATTCCTCTACCAATAAAAGCCAGTACGCCATATGCCTTCTTCACCGCACTATTTACCTGGGTGGCAACTTTCAGAGATCTGTGTACATGGACACCAAGATCCCTCTGCTCATCAACTACCAAGTATCCGTCCATTAGCCCAGTACCCCATCTTTTTGTTACTCTTACCAAAGTGAATCACTTCACACTTACCTACATTGAACTCCATTTGCCACTTTTCTGCCCAGCTCTGCAGCTTATCTATATCCCGCTGTAACCTGACACATCTTTCCTCACTGTCAACAACTCCTCCGACTTTCGTATCATCCGCAAACTTGCTCACCCAACCTTCTAGCCTCCTCCAGGTCATTTATAAAAATGACAAACAGCAATGGTCCCAAAACAGATCCTTGCGGAACACCGCTAGTAACTGCACTCCAAGATGAACCTTTACCATCAACTACTACCCTCTGTCTTCTTCCAGCCAGCCAATTCCTAATCCAAACCTCCAACTCACCCTCAATGCCATACCTCCGTATTTTTTGCAGTAGCCTACCATGGGGAACCTTATCAAATGCCTTACTAAAATCCATATATACCACATCTACCGCTTTACCCTCGTCTACTTCCTTAGTCACCTTCTCAAAGAATTCAATAAGGTTTGTGAGGCACGACCTGCCCTTCACAAAACCATGCTGACTATCCTTGATCACATTATTCCTATCCAGATGTTCATAAATCCTATCCCTTACAATTCTCTCTAAGACTTTGCCCACAACAGAAGTGAGACTCACCGGCCTATAGTTACTAGGGTTATCCCTACTCCCCTTCTTGCACAAGGGAACCACATTTGCTATCCTCCAGTCTTCTGGCACTATTACTGTAGACAATGAGGACATAAAAATCAAGGCCAATGGCTCTGCAATCTCCTCCCTTGCTTCTCAGAGAATCCTAGGATAAATGCCATCACGCCCAGGGGACTTATCTATTTTCACCCTTTCCAGAATTTCCAACACCTCTTCTCTACATACCTCAAAGACATCCATTCTAATTAATTGTGACTCAGTATTCACATCGGCAACAATGTCCTGTTCCTGAGTGAATACTGACGAAAAGTATTCATTCGGTGTCTCCCCAATCTCCTCAGCCTCCACACGCAACTTCTCACTACTATCCTTGACTGGACCTATTCCTACTCTAGTCATTCTTTTATTCCTGACATACCTATAGAATGCCTTTGGGTTTTCCCTAATCCTACCAACTAAGGACTTTTCATGTCCCCTCCTTGCTGCTCTTAGCTCTCTCTTCAGATCCTTCCTGGCTACCTTATAACTCTCAATCGCCCCAATTGAACCTTCACGCCTCATCTTTACACAGGCCGCCCTCTTCCCTTTAACAAGGGATTCCAATTCCTTATTAAACCACGGCTCCCTCACATGACCCTTTCCTCCCTGCCTGACAGGTACATACTTATCAAGGACACTCAATAGTTGTTCCTTGAACAAGCTCCACATATCAATTGCGCCCTTCCCTTGAAGCCTACTTTTCCAAGCTACGCATCCTAAGTCGTGCCTCACCGCATCATAATTTCCCTGCCCCCAGCTATAACTCTTGCCCTGCAGTGCACACTTATCCCTCTCCATCACTAGAGTAAAAATCACCGAATTGTGGTCACTGTCCCCAAAGTGCTCACCTCTGTCCCCAAAGTGTTGAACTTGAAAGAGTTCAGAAAAGATTTACAAGGATGTTGCCAGGGTTGGAGGATTTGAGCTATAGGGAGAGACTGAATAGGCTGGGGCTGTTTTTCTTGGAGCATCGGAGGCTGAGGGGTGACCTTATAGAGGTTTACAAAATCATGAGGGGCATGAATAGGATAAATAGACAAAGTCTTTTCCCTGGGGTCAGGGAGTACATAACTAGTGAGCATAGGTTTAGGGTGAGAGGGGCAAGATATAAAAGAGACCTAAGGGGCAACTTTTTCACACAGAGGGTGGTACGTGTGTGGAATGAGCTGCCAGAAGAAGTGGTGGAGGCTGGTACAATTTCAACATTTAAGAAGCATTTGGATGGGTATATGAACAGGAAGGGTTTGGAGGGATATGAGTGCTGGCAGGTGGGACTAGATTGGGTTGGGATATTTGGTCAGCATGACGGGTTCGACCGAAAGGTCTTTTTCCATGCTGTACGTCTCTCTGACTCCATGACTCTATTTAACCTCATTTTATATTACTGGTGAGCTTACCCTCAGATTTGATCTCCCTTTATTTTACTGGCTACCCTACCTTAGGTTTAATCTTCATTTATATTTCTGGCTGGTTTACCATCAGGTTTAATCTTCCTCGATATTACTGCATTGCTTACTCTCAAATTTAATCTCCCTTTATATTACTGGCTAGCTTACCCTCAGATTTAATCTCCCTTTATATTTCTGGCTAGTTTACCCTCAGATTTATTCTCCATTTATATTTCTGGCTAATTTACCCTCAAATTTAATCTCCTTTTATATTACTGACCAGTTTACCGTCAGATTTAATCTCCCTTTATATTACTGAGTAGTTTATCCTCAGATGTAATCTCTCTTTATATTACTGCCTACCTTCCCCTCAGATGTAATCTCCCTCATAGTACTGTTTAGTTTCCCTGCAGATTTTATCTCTCTTTATATTACTGGGCATCTTACTCTTAGATTTTTTTTTAATTAGATTCCTTACAGTGTGGAAACAGGCCTTTCAGGCCAACAAGTCCACACTGAAGAGTAACCCACCCAGCCCCATTTCCTTCTGACTAATGCACCTAATACTATGGGTGATTTTGCATGACCAATTCACCCCACTCTGCACATCTTTGGACTGTGGGAGGAAACCGGAGCAAACGGAGGAAACCCATGCAGACACGGGGAGAATTAAATTACTGGCTAGTTTACTCTCGGATTTAATCTCCCTTTATATTACTGGCCAGCTTCCCCTCAGATTTAATCTCCCTTTATATTACTGGCTAGTTTACCCGAAGATTTAATCTCCCTTTATACTACTGGCCAGCTTCCCCTCAGATTTAATCTCTCTTTATATTACTGGCTAGTTTACCCGAAGATTTAATCTCCCTTTATACTACTGGCCAGCTTCCCGTCAGATTTAATCTCCCTTTATATTACTGGCTAGTTTACCCGAAGATTTAATCTCCCTTTATTATACTGGTTAGCTTACCCTCAGGTATAATCTCCAATGATATTACTGGCTAGTTTACTCTCAGATTTAATCTTCCTTTATATTATTGGCTCAATTACCCTCACATTTAACCTCCCTTTATATTACTGGCTAGTTTACCCTCAGATTTAATCGTCCTGTATATTACTGGCTAGTTTACGCTCAGATTTAATCGCCCTGTATATTACTGGCTACTTTATCCTAAGATTTAATCTCCTTTTATATTTCTGTCTAGTTTACCCTCAGGTTTAATCTTCCTCCATATCAGTGCATAGCTTATTCTCAGATTTAATCTCCCTTTATATTACCGGTAAGATTTCCCTCAGATTTAATCTCCATTTCTATTACTGTCCAGTTTACCCTCAGATTTATTCTCCTTTTATTTTACTGGCTAGCTTCCCTGCCGATTTAATCTTCCTTTATATATTGGCTCATTTGCCCTCAGATTTAATCACTCCTAATATTAGTGGTTATCTTACCTTCAGATTTAGTCTCCCTTTATATTACTGCTTAGTTTACCCTCAGATTTACTCTCCCTTTATATTACTGGCTAATTTACCCTCAATTTATTCTCCCTTTATATTATTAGTATCTTACTCTCAGATCTAATCTCCTTTTATATTTCTGGCTAGTTTACCCTCAGGTTTAATCTCCCTTTATATTACTGGCTAGTGTACCCTTAGATTTAATCTTACTTTATACTACTGGCTAGTTTACCCTCAGAATTAATTTCCCTTGATATTACTGCCTAGTTACCCTTAAGTTAAGTCTTCCTTTATATTACTGGCTGGTTTACCCTCAGGTTTAATCTCCGATTATATTACTGGCTAGTTTACTCTCAGATTTATTCTCCCTTTATATTACTGGCTCTCTTACTCTCTGCTTTAATCTTCCTCTTTATTACTGGCTGGTTTATTCTCAGATTTAATCTTCCTTTATATTACTGTCAATTTGCCCTCAGATTTAATTTCCCATTATATCAGTGACTATCTTACCTTCAGATTTAATCTCCCTTTATATTACTGGCTTTCTTACCCTCTGCTTTAAACTTCCTTTATATTAGTGGCTATCTTCCCCTCAGATTTAATCTCCCTTTATATTATGGGCTAAGTTACCCTCAGATTTAATCTTCTCTCTCCTTATTTCCTTTTTTGGTTGCTTCTATTGTTTTTTGTAAGCTTCCCAATCCTCTGGTTTCCCACCGCCCTTCGTCACATTATATGCTTTCTCTTTTGCTTTTATGCTTTTCCTGACCTCCTCGTCAGCCATGGTTGCCTCATCCTCCCTGCACTATGCTTTTTTTCCCTCGGGATGAATCACTGCTGTGTCTCCTGAATTACTCACAGAAACTCTTGCTCTTGGTGTTCCACTGTGTTTCCTGCTGGGCCCCTCTCCCAGTCAATTCTCCCCAGCTCCTCCCTCATGCCTCTGTAGTTGCCTTTATTCAGCTGTAATGCTGTTACCTCCGATTCTACCTTCTCTCTCTCAAATTGCAGAGTAAATTCAGTCATATAATGCTCACTGCTTTAGAAGGATTCCTTCACCTTAAGCTCCCTTACCAAGTCTGCTTCATTGCACAACTCTAAATCCAGTATTGCCTGTTCCCTAGTGGGCTCCACCACAAGCTGTTCCAAAAAGCCATCACACAGACATTCCACAAACTCATTTTCAAATCCACTACCAACCTGATTTTCAAAGTCCACCCGCATATTGAAATCCCCCATGATCACTGTAACTTTGACTTTCCTCCACATCTTTTCTATCTCCTGGTGTATCTTGTGCCCCCGCTCCTGATTACTGTTTGGAGGTCTGTACAGAACTCCAAATATAGTTTTGTTTTTAAATTTGCTGTTCCTGAGTTGTACGCACACAGATTGTATATCACCTGACCCTATTTTGTTTCATACTATTGATTTAATTTCATTTCTTACTAATGATGCAACCCCATCCCCTCTGCCCACCTGCCCATCTTTTCGATAGGATGGGTATCCTTGAATATTCAGCTCCCAATCCTGAGCCCTTGCAGCCATGTCTCTGTGATGCCCACCATGTCGTACCCGCCAATTTCGATCTTCGCCACAAGCTCATTTACTTTATTCCTTAAGCTGAGTGCATTCAGACATAACACTTTCATTCCTGTATTAACCATCACTCTTCTCATTGTCATTTGTTTGTCCAGCGTGCTGAAGTTTGATAGCTAACCCTTTCCAAACACTCGGTTCTATTTGTGTCTGTGCTGGAGCTTATAATAACCTCTCCTGAGTTCTGCACTCTTACCTCCTCCTTTAATTTGCGTTTTCTAATTTCCTCTATAACTGAACTCTCCCCGCCCCTATTTAGTTTAAAGCCCTAGTTATTCGACTCGCTTGGACGGCCCAGCATGGTTCAGATGAAGACCATTCCCTTGCAACAGGTCCCTTCTTCCCCAATATCCCATGAATTCAAACCCATTTCTCCCACACCAATCTTTCAGCCACGCATTCACCTAGTTAATCTTATTGACCCTGCCAATTAACTCATGGCTCAGTTACTCACCCAGGGATTATTATCTTTTTGGTTCTGCTTTTTAATTTATCTCCTAGCTTCTCACACTCCCTTAGCAGAACCTCTGCCCTGGTTTTATCTATGTCATTGGTAAATACATGGACCATGACCACTGGATGTTTACCCTCCCACTCCAGGTTCCTCTGCAGCCCAGATGAGATATCCCGAATCTGAGCACCAGGCAGGCATGTGTGGTCAGCATGGACCAGTTTGGGCCAAAGCCCATTTTAGTGCAGTATTAATCTATGACCCTAGGAGGAAGGATTTCTTCCCTCAGGTAGTTCTGAACCTGTGGAATTCTCTCCCACAGGAAGTTGATGGAGCGAGTCCATTAGATACATTCCAGAGGGAGCTGGACATGGCCCATGTGGTTAAAGGGATCAGGGGTATGGAGAGAAGTGGGAATGGGATACTGAGATTGGATGATCAGCCATGACCATATTGAATGGTAGAGCAGGTGCAAAGGACCACTTACTTTCTATGTTGGTCTGTTTCTATTCCCAAGATCCAAGTATGACAATGCCTCTTTCTGCATTGTACTGAATACATACTGCTGTAGGATCATCTCCTGTCTCTCACTGCCCCTTACACTATTACAATTCCTACCAGCATGATGTCCCCAAAACCATGTGCATTAATCTTACCCACTAGCCTCTTACATGGGAAGTTATCAAAAATGTGACTCAATGGTTAGCACTGCTGCTTCACATCGCCAGGACCCAGATTCAATTCCAGCCTCGGGCGACTGTCTGTGTGGAGTTTGTACATTTTCCCTGTGTTTCCTCTGGGTGTTCCAGTTTCCTCCCATAGTCCAAAGATGTGCTGGGTTAATTGGCCAAGCTAAATTGTCCATAGTGTTCAGGGATGTGAAGGTTTGGTGCATTAGTCAGGGTAAATGTAGAATAATAGGGTAGGGGAATGGGGTCTGGTTGGGTTACTCTTCGGAGGGTGGACTAAAGGGCCTGTTTCTACACTGTAGGGAAAGCCTTCATGAAATCTAAAAACACATCCACCAGCACTCCCTTATCTATTGATTATATCCTCAAAAAAAGTCAGGGGATGCCTTAAATATGACTTCTTTTTTCATAAACCCATGTTGACTTTATTTAATCCCATTAATGTTTTCCCCAATAACTGAATCCTCTCCCCGCCCCTATTTAGTTTAAAGCCCTCATTATGTGATTCACTAGGAGTCTGGTCCCAGCATGGCTCAGATGAAGACCATCCCCTCGGAACAGTTCCCTTCTTCCCCAATATCCCATGAATTCAAACCCATTTCTCCCACACCAATCTTTGAGCCACCCACTTCCTGCTTAATCTTATTGACATTGTGCCAATTAACTCATGGCTCAGTTAGTCATCCTGAGATTTTATCTCTTTTCTTCTTTTTTTAAAATTTAGCTCCTAGCTGATCATACTCCCTCAGCAGAACGTCTGCCCTGGTTTTATCTGTGTTATTGGTCCCTACAGCCCGACATTTTCAATTGTTCTGCCATCATGACTTTTATATTAGACTCAAGCATTCTCCCCACTACTGATACTAATATTACCCGGAACTTATTTTTCTGTCATGGTTGAGCCATTTTCCCTGTTGAATTTTTGTGACAGGAATGAATAATTGTTGTAATTCACATACGCACTTTTAAAAATATTAATCTCAGCCTATCCACTGTCGACCCTTTTAATAACATTCCCCAATCGTCTATGGCCAACTTGTGCCTGACGCCCTCCTGGCTCCTTTGATTCAGATTCAGAACCCAACTTCATCCCTCACCAGCTTAAAGAAAATTTTTAAACATTATTGGTACTCTTCCCCAAAACACCCTGCTCAACAAAACTGTTATAAATCCTTTCCCTTTGCACAATACCCAGTCTACCATAACTTGCTGTCTCGTCAGTTCCTTGATTTAAAAAAAAATGTAAATATTCCAGAAAGTCCTCCTCTACAGCATTATCCTTAGGCTGGCACATTCCTGACGAAGGGCTTATGCCCGAAACATCGACTCTCCTGCTCCTCGGATATTCCTGACTTTTCGACTCTGACTCTCCAGCATCTGCAGTCCTCACTTCCTCCCTTGTCGAATCGAAATGTAAATTAAAGTCACATATCCTGGTACCCTTTTTGTATGTGTCTCTGGTTTCCTGGTTACTGCCTTCCGTTTTATCTCTGCTACTGTTTGGGGGGGCTATAGAGAGCTCCTATTAACATTTCCTGCCCTCAGTGTTCCTTACTCCATCTATGCAGTTCCACAACTTAATATTTTCAGCCAATAACCATGGTCACTATTGCATTGATAATGCTATCCCAAGATCTCTTCCTACTTGTTTATCCTCCCGAAATATTAAATAACCCCAGAGATTCAGTTTCAATCCTCGATCACCCTGCAGCCATGTCTTTATATTTGCAACTACATTACAACTGCTGCGACCCTGCTGCTCCTTTAATAAGATGATGTTGTCCTTGATCTTTTCTTCGGAGGGGTCAGAAAGGCAGAGGTTCCAATATGCTGAAAATGTGTTGCTGGAAAAGCGCAGCAGGTCAGGCAGCATCCAAGGAGCAGGAGAATCGATGTTTCGGGCATGAGCCCTTCTTCCTGAAGAAGGGCTCATGCCCGAAACGTCGATTCTCCTGCTCCTTGGATGCTGCCTGACCTGCTGCGCTTTTCCAGCAACACATTTTCAGCTCTGATCTCCAGCATCTGCAGTCCTCACTTTCTCCTCAGAGGTTCCAATATGTCTGGAAGGATCCACTTGAGAAAGTTTTTAAGTGTTTTTTTAAACCATTTCTCCAATGAAAGGGGAGTGGCCAGTTCTCCCATTCAGGGTTTGGTTTGCATTTAGCAGTCTGGCTGCTTTTGTTTGCAGCAGCTGCTGGTCAGGTTTTAGCTGGGAACCCTGAGAGGCTGCTGGGGACCCAAGGAAACAGCTCCATGCTGATCCTCTCTCTCTCTCTCTGGAAGAACCTGGGTTTGATTTTCCCCATTTTTGCCAAGAGGCTGTTAATGGGGATGTTGCAAGTATTTGGAACAGCAGCATTAAGTTGCGATAGAGTCAATTGGGTTTTCAGCCAGGTTAGGTTATTCTAAATTCAGTTCTCTTTTGTTCATGTTTCATTCAGTAATCTGTGAAGGAATTCTGCTTTGTTTAAAACTGAGTGCTTGGGCCAGCTGCATCCCACCTGGAAAATCTGCCTGAAACCTGTTTAAAATAACTAGAAATGTTAGGGTCAGGGCTACTTACTTGAAATGTTTTGAGGGGGTAAGGCCTGACCCATTACACTGTGTACAGGTATATCTATTTACACTGTTAATTCATCCAGACTCTTCAGAATGCTACTCCCAATGCTGTGAGTAGGTCCACCTCGGAACCCTCCAACCACAAGGGATGAACTCGGATTTCACCAGTTTCCTCATTTCCCCTCCCCCCACCTTGTCTCAGTCAAATCCCTCGTACTCAGCACCACCTTCCTAACCTGCAATCTTCTTCCTGACCTCTCTGCCCCCACTCCCACTCCAGCCTATCACCCTCACCTTGACCTCCTTCCACCTATCGCATTTCCAACAACCCTTCCAAGTCCCTCCTCCCTACCTTTTATCTTAGCCTGCTGGACACACTTTCCTCATTCCTGAAGAAGGGCTCATGCCCGAAATGTCGATTCTCCTGCTCCTTGGATGCTGCCTGACCTGCTGCGCCTTTCCAAATACATGTACATCCTGTCCCTCAGGATTCCCTCCAACAACTTGCCTATCACCGACGTCAGGCTCACTGGTCTATAGTTCACTGGCTTGTCCTTACTGCCCTTCTTAAACAGTGGCACAACGTTAGTCAACCTCCAGTCTTCCAGCATCTCACCTGTGACTATTGATGATGCAAATATCTCAGTAAGGGGCCCAGCAATCACTTCTCTAGCTTCTCACAGAGTTTGAGGGTACACCTGATCAGGTCCTGGGGATTTATCCACTTTATGCATTTCAAGACATCCAGCATTTCCTCCTTTCGAATCTGGACATTTTGCAAGATGTCACCATCTATTTCCTTACATTCTATATCTTCCATGTCCTTCTCCACAGTAAACACTGATGCAAAATACTCGTTTAGTATCTCCCTCATCTCCTGCGGCTCCAAACAAAGGCCGCCTTGCTGATCTTTAAGGGGCCTATTCTCTCCATAGTTACCCTTTTGTCCTTAATATATTTGTTAAAACGCTTTGGATTCTCCTTAACCCTATTTGCAAAAGCTATCTCATGTTCTGTTTTTGCCCTCCTGATTTCCCCTTAAGTATACTCCTACTTTCTTTATACTCTTCTGAGGATTCACGCGATCTATCCTATCTATATCTTACATATGCTTCCTTCTTTTCCTTAACCAAATGCTCAATTTCTCTATTGAGGTTTCCCTACACCCACCAGACTTCCCTTTCACCCTGACAGGAATATACTGTCTCTGGACTTTCATTATCTCATTTCTTAAGGCTTCCCATTTTCCAGCCGTCCCTTTACCTACAAACATCTGCCCCCAATCAGCTTTTCAAAGTTTTTGCCTAATACCGTCAAAATTAGCCTTCCTCCAATTTAGAACTTCAACTTTTAGATCTGGTCTATCCTTTTCCATCACTATTTTAAAACTAATGAAATTATGGTCACTGGCCCCAAAGTACTCCCCCACTGATGCCTCAGTCACCTGCCCTGCCTTATTTCCCAAGAGTAGGTCAAGTTTTGCACCTTGGCTGAAAATGTGTTGCTGGAAAAGTGCAGCAGGTCAGGCAGCATCCAAGGAGCACCTTCTCTAGTAAGTACATCCACATATTGAACCAGAAAATGTTGTTGTGCACACTTAACAAATTCCTCTTCATTTGAACCCTTAACACTGTGGTAGTCCCAGTCTATGTTTGGAAAGGTAAAATCCTCTACCAGAACCACCCTGTATTATTCTTACAGATAACTGATATCTCCTTACAAATTTGTTTATCCATTACCCACTGACTATTGCTACATTCTCAATAAGGTGATCATCCCTTTCTTATTTCTCAGTTCCATCCAAATAAGTTCCTTGGATGTATTTCCAGGAATATCCACCCTAACTACAACAGTAGTACTATCCCTTATGAAAAATGCCATTCCCCCTCCTATCTTGCCTCCCTTTCTGTAGCATTTGTATTCTGGAACATTAAGATTGGATTAGATTACCTACAGTGTGGAAACAGGCCCTTCGGCCCAACAAGTCCACACTGACCCACCAAAGAGCAACCCATTCCCCCTACATTCATCCCTGACTAATGCAACTAACACTATGGGCAATTTAGCATGGCTAATTCACCTAACCTGCACATCTTTGGACTGTGGGACAAAGCCAGAGCAAACCCACACAGACACTGGGAGAATGTGCAAACTCCACATAGACAGTTGCCCGAGGTGGGAATTGAACCTGGGCCCCTGGTGCTGTGAGGCAGCAGTGCTAACCATTGAGCCACCGTGTCGCCCCAGTTAAGCTACCAGTCCTGCCCATCCCTGAGCCATGTTTCTGTAGATGTTATGATATCCCAGTCCCATGTTCCTAACCATGCCCTGAGTTCATCTGCCTTCCCTCTTAGGCCCCTTGCATTGAAATAAATGCAGTTTAATTTATTAGTCCTACCTTGTCCCTGCCTGCCCTGACTGTTTGACTCACTTCTGTTCTCAACTGTACCCGTCTCAGATCGATCTCTTTCCTCACTATGTCCCTGGGTCCCACCCCCACCTTACTAGTTTTAATCCTCCCGAGCAGCTCTCGCAAATTTCCCTACCAGTATATTAGTCCCCTTCCAATTTAGATGCAATCTGTGCTTCTTGTACGGGTCACTTCTATCCTAAAAGAGATTCCAATGATCCAAAAATGTGAATCCTTCTCCTATGCACCAGCTCCTCAGCCACGCATTCATCTGCTCTATCCTCCTATTCCGACCTTCACTCGCTCGTAGCACCAGGAGTAATCCAGATATTATTACCCTCCAGGAGCATCTTTTTAAATTCCTGCCGAACTATCTACATTCTCCCTTCAGAATCTTATCCTTTTCCCTACCTATGATACTGGTTCCAAGGTGGACAATGACCTCTTGCAGGCCCCTCTCCCCCATGAGAACATTCTGCACCCTCTCTGAGACATCCTTGATCCTGACACCAGGGAAGCAACACACCATTCTGCTTTTTCACTGCTGGCCACAGAAACGTCTGTCTGTACCTCGGACTACAGAATCCTCTAACACAATTGATCTCTTGGAAGCTGACGTACCCCTCGTTGCATTAGAGCCAGTCTCAATACCAGAAACTTCGCTAAAAATCACACAACACCAGGTTCTAGTCCAACAGGTTTAATTGGAAGCACACTAGCTTTCAGAGCGATGCTTCTTCATCAGGTGATAGTCACCTGATGGAGCGTCGCTCCAAAAGCTAGTGTGCTTCCAATAAACCTGTTGGACTACAACCTGGTGTTGTGTGATTTTTAACTTTGTACACCCCAGTCCAACACCGGCATCTCCAAATCAGGAACTTGGCTGTTCGTGCTACATTCCCCTGAAAATCCATCACCCCCTACATTTTCCAAAACTGAATACTTGTTTGAAATGGGGATAGCCACAGAGGACCTCTGCCGACCTCTCTTACCTTTCCTTGTGTTAACCCATCTATGTGACTGTATCTGCAACTTTTCTCCATTCCTATAACTGCCATCCATCACATCCCCTTGCTTTTGTAAATTCCTCATTGCCTCTAACTGTCGCTCCAACCAATCCATTCAATCTGATAGGATTTGCAACCAATGGCATTTATTGCAGATATAATCCTCAGTAACACGCAAATTCTCCCTAAACTCCCACATCCGACAAGAACAGCATATCACTCTAATAAGGGCCATTTTTGCTTGTTCTAATCTATAGATGCAGAAAATAAAACTGCCTTATTCCTCTACAAAACAGGCTAACTTAATACTTATGGCTTATTTTTAAGTTTAATCAAGAGATATATCTCAAATAAAACAAATAATCAAGAAAGACCCCACTCTACTGACTATTGTGGATTTACAGCAAGGCTATACTTAAAACTATTCATTTATCTGTTTCTGTGCTGTGACCTCTCCCAAACAGGTTTATCCAAGATCAGTTGTGAATTTCACTGTTTGTTAATTTTCCTACACGCACTCTGATACATGAATTCAACAGCAAAGGCAGCAACTTTGCAGGTTCATGGCTGTGTCAGTTAGTAGTGTGGGTTTCTTTCTCTCTCTTGCACAGACCATGTGCTGCCTTTGTCTGTTCCTGTCTCTTTTAAAAATGCCGTTGTTTTGCCTTTTATTTTCTCCAAAGTTGCAAAACAATGCAACAGCATATAAATCAGTAATTGCTGCTCCTGGAATTTGAGGAAATCACTTCCCACATCTAAAATACTTCAAACAAGGAGTAGCCTGTTACAGCCAAAAATTTTCCTGCCTGCCATCTTGGATTACCCAGAATCTCTGTTGGTTAATTTATTTAAAGCTGTAAAGCACGTTATAAGTTATAAAGCAAACACCACAACAGAGTTTAACATCACACAACACCAGATTATAGTCTAACAAATTCATTTAGAAGGACCAACTTTCGGAGCGCAGCTTCTTCATCAGGTGGTTGTGGAGTATATAATCATAAGACACAGAATTTATCGTAAAAATTTACAGTGTGATGTAACTGAAATGATATATTGAAAAAGACCTGGATTGTTTGTTAAGTCTCTCATCTGTTAGAATGACCATGTTGGTTTCAGTTCTTTCACATGCAAATTGTAGAATATTTAATAGTTACATTCTCAGGTGAACTTTAACAATTGGTGTCATGTCAGCCCAGATAATGCATTGAAAGTGTAAGCTGCCCTATGTGAGACTGTCTGTGCCACAATGGTCAGACTGATTCGAAACAAAACACTGGATTTACAGAATCTTACATGGATTCATGCAGTTTTTGAGCAAACTGAAATGTAATTCTGCAAGTCCAAATTCACCCCACAAACGTATATGTGTGTGTGCGTGTGGATATGGGTGTGTGTGGTGGTGGGGGGGTGAGGGGAGGGTTTATGAGTGTGTGAGAGAGTCTGTGAATGTGTGTGAGTGTAAAGGGGTATATGTCTGTGAGCGGGTGAATGTGTGAGTATAGGAGTGTATTTGTGAGCATATAAGAGAGGGTCTGTAGGAGAGTGTGTGGGTCTGTACGAGAGTGTGTGTGCCTATAGGAGAGTGTGTGTGTCTGTAGGAGAGTGTGTGTGTCTGTAGGAGAGTGTGTGTGTCTGTAGGGGGTCACCTGTAGTGTGACATGAATCCCAGGTCCCAGCTGAGGCCATCCCTATGGGTACCAAATTTGGCTATTAGCCTCTGCTCGGCCACTTTTCGTTGTTGCCTACCCCGAAGTGCGCCTTGGAGGACAGTCATGTGAAGGTACGAGGTCGAATACCCTGAATCGCTGAAGTGTTCTCCGACTGGGAGGGAACACTGTCTGGTGATTGTTGTGCGGTGTCTGTTCATCCTTTGCTGTAGTCTCTGCTTGGTCTCACCAATGTATAATGCCTCAGGGCATCCTTGCCTGCAGCGTATGAGTTAGACAACACTGGCTGAGTCCCATGAGTACCTGCCTGTACTTGGTGGGAGGTGTCCCCATGCGTAATGGTGGTATCTGTGTTGACACTCTGACACATCTTACAGCACCTACCGTGACAGGGTTGTGTGGTTTTGTCCTGTAAGCCGGGCAGTTTGCTACAAACAATGATCTGTTTGAGGTTTGGTGATTGTTTTAAGTGGAGGTGTGGGGAAGGTCTTGGTGAGGTGCTCATCCTCATTGATAATGTGTTGCAGGCTGTGAAGAACACAGCTTGGTGTTTTGGCTCCTGGGAAATACTGGACAATGAAGAGTACCCTGTCGATTGTAGCACGTGTCTGTCTCCTGAGGAGGTCATTACGGTTCCTTGCTGTGGCACGTCGGAACTGGTGGTCAATGAGTTGAGCACCGTACCCAGTTCTTATGAGGGCATCCCTGAGTACTTCCAAGTGCCCGTCACGTTCCTCCTCATCTGAACAGATCCAGTGTATGAGGAGGTTTGTCCGTAGGGAATGGCTGTTTTAATATGTTTCAGGTGGAATCTGAAGAAGTGTGGGTTTGTGGTAGAGTGAGGTGTTGAGGTGTCCATCCTTGATGGAGATGCATTTGTCCAAGAATGATACAGATAGACAGATGGTAGAGAATAGTCTTTTAGCATTTAGAATCCTGTGTACAGTTCTGGACGCCACATTACCAAAAAGATGTGGACGCTTTGGAGAGGGTGCAGAGAAGGTTTACGAGGATGTGCCTGGTATGGAAAGTGCTAGCTATAAAGAGAGGTTGAGTAGGTTAGGTTTATTTTCACTAGAAAAAGGAGATTGAGGGGGGATCTGATTGAGGTTTACAAAACCATGAAGGGTATAGACAGGATGGATAGAGACAAGCTTTTTCCCAGTGTGAAGGATTCAATAACAAGAGGTCAGGCTTTCAAAGTGAGAGGTGGAAAGTTTACGCGGCAAGTACTTCACACAGAGGGTGGTGAACATTCGGAATGTGTTGCCAGCAGAGGTGGTAGAGGCAGGCATGGTAGATTCATTTAAGATGCTTGGAGGGCCGAAGGGCTGTAAATTTTTTTTGTTCTAGTCCATGGTGAGTTTGATGGTGGGATGATATGCATTGATATTCCTGTGTAGTTGTTTCAGTGACTCCTTGCCATTTGTCCAGAGGAAGAAAATGTCATCAGTGTAACTGGTGTATAATGCTGGTTGGAGGTCCTGTGTACAAAAGAAATCTTGTTTGAAGCTGTGCATGAAAAGGTTGGCATATTGGGGTGCAAATTTGGTCCCCATGGCTGTTCCGTGTGTCTGGATGAAGAACTGGTTGTCAAAGGTGAAGACATTGTGATCGAGGATAAAGCGGATGAGTTGTAGGATGGTGTTTGGAGATTGGCAGTTGTTGGTGTTGAGTACTGAGGCTGTGCTGCGATGCCATCATTGTGGGGGATGCTGGTGTAGAGTGCTGAAACGTCCATTGTGACGAAGAATGTTCCCGGTTCGACTGGTCCAGGGGTGCTGAGTTTCTATAAGAAATCTGTAGTGTCGCGACAGAAGCTGGGGGTCCCCTGTACAATGGGTTTCAAGATGCCTTTGACATAGCCAGAGAGGTTCTCACATAGGGTCCCATTGCCTGAATCGATGGGACATCCTGGTGTATTGACTTTGTGTATCTTCGGAAAGCAGTAGAAGTCGCCTATGCAAGAAGTACATGGGATGAGGGCGTGTAGGGAACTCTGAAGGACTGGATCCAAAGTCCTGGTCAATGTGTTTAGTTCACAGGTGTGCTGTTTGGGTGGAACAGCCGTTAATTGCCTGTAGTGTTCCTGGTTGTTCTGTTGTCAGTACACTTCCTTGCAGTAATCTGTTCTAATCTGAATGACAATGGCTCCTCCTTTATCTGCTGGTTTGATGACAATGTTGTGATTGGTTTTGACAGCATGGATGGCATTGCGTTGTGAATGGGTGATGTTTTGCTCTACCTTGTGGGTGTGACTGATGAATCAGGCATTTATGTATTTCCTGACAGTTTGAGCATACATGTCAAGCCCAGGGCAGTGGCCCTCCAGTGGACTCCAAGTTGACTCCTTTGGTTGCTCCTCTACGGATCCCTGTGCTGACTGTTCCGGTTCCTCGGTGGGCTCATTGGGATCACTGCTGGCATCTTGAAAGAATTCTCTGAGTCTCATTTGTCTGATGAATTCCTCCGTGTCTGCTGGAAGACCCATGGGGTCCATTTTGGTGGTGGGGCAGAAATTGAGACCCCTGCTCTTCTGGTTGAAGGGTGTGGTCCGGTAAGTTGACAATCAACTTCCCTGGGGTGATAACATTATCTACTGTGGTGTCAGGGCGAGCTTGGGTATGCTGATGGTGATGCCACGTTGCTACAGCTTCTTGTTCTTGGTGTGCATGTACGTGGTGTAGTTTTGTCGCTTTGCCTGTTTGGCAATGTCCCGTAACTGTACTGCTGTATCCTGAATGTAGGCTGAGCGTGTGGACTCCATCTTAATTTCAAGTTTGTGGTGTTCATAGCAAACTGCCCGGCTTTCAGGCCAGCATCATACAACCTTGTCACAGTGGACATTACAAAATGTGTCCGAGTGTCGACACGGATATTACCATTACACATGGGGACACCTCCCACCATGTACGTAGCAGATATTCATGCAACTCATCCAACATTGTCTACCTCATACGCTGCAGGCAATGATGCCCTGAGGCATGGTATGGCAGCGAGACCAAGCAGAGACTACGGCAACGGATGAATGGACACGGCACAACAATGAACAGACAGGAGTGTTCCCTCCCAGTTGGAGAACACTTCAGCGGTCCAGGATATTCGGCCTCGGGCCGTCCTCCAAGGCGGACTTCAGGACATGCAACAACGAAAAGGTGGCCGAGCAGAGGCTGAGAGCTAAGTTCAGTATCCATGGGGATGGCCTCAATTGGGACCTGTGATTCATGTCACACTACAGGTGACTCCACACACACACACACACACACACACAATCTCCTACAGACCCATGCACTCATACTCATGCAGACCCCACTCTCATACACTCAGGCGTCCACTCCCACACTCACACATGTACCCTCTCACAGACTTATAACCCTTTACACTCACACACATACACAGACTCTCTGAGAGACACTCATCACCCCCACCCAACACCCCCCACACACAAACCCACATCCACACATACACATATAAGTTTGTGGGGTGAAATTGTACTTGCAGAATTGAAATCCAGTGTTTAGATTAGAATGAGTCTGACCATTATTGGCACAGAAAGTTCCACACAGGGCAGCTTACACCTTCAATGCATTATCTGGGCTGACATGACACCAATTATTAAAGTTCACCTGAGAATGTAACTTTTAAATATTCTGCGACTTACATGTAAAACAACTGAAACCAACATGGTCATTCTAAAAGATGAGAGGCTCAACAAACAATCCAGGTCTTTTTCAATATATCATTTCAGTTACATCACACTTTAAACTCTTGCTATAAATTCTGTATCTTAAGATCACGCACTCCACAACCACTTGATGAAGGAGCTGCGCTCCGAAAGCTAGTGCTTCCAAATAAAGTTGTTGAACAATAACCTGGTGTCGTGTGATTTTTAACATTGTACACCCCAGTCCAACACCGATACCACCACATCGTGATCACAACAGAGCAACTACATTGTGTGTGTGTGTGTGCAGCTTGGAAACCCAGAGCAGAATCATTAGCAGCAGACTCACAACATTGTGTACACATGGAGTCCTTAAAGGCAAGATACACAGACAGGTTTACCATGTCCCTGTGGTACATGAGAGACATATTAAACGTTATGCTGATGTGTAAATTATCATGTTTCCTTTTCAGTCACACAGCGGCCCACTGACATGAAAAGTTTCGAAACTGACTTCAAGATGGATCTAGCCCAATTGCAACACAACGGTGAGTGGGTGTGACTGATCATCATGTCTCCACAATGTAGAGTTCCCAATTTGTCAGAAGTTCCAGTCATTCTCTCGACACTCACTTTGAGACTGGGCTGAAATCCTTTTGATTCAGGAGGTTTGCAGTTCCACCTGTTGATAGTGTAAAGGAGGATGGTCCTGTTTGTGTGACAGTCACTGGAGTAAGCATTCAGTGTTATAACCCAGGTTTAGTTTGTGTCAGGAATTTAAATCTAATAGTTAATCAGCACAGATATAGTGCTGTCTGATTAGTCATTCCAGTCTGACCCTGGACGGTGAAAATTGGTACAAGTGAAGCAGTTATATCCAACCCACAATATTCTGTTTAAAAACAAAATAAGAAATTGCTGGGAAAATTCAATATGTCTGGTAGCATATGCGGAGAGAAAGCAGAGTTCCAGTGACCCTGCTTCAGAACAGTGCTTCTGTGTTTTTAGGTCTTGGTTACTGTTTGTTGAGTTGCTGGGAGTGAATTAGAAACCTCCCAGACTCTGCCTCAGCTGGACAGGAGGGCAGGGCCTTAGAAATTTCCATGCACCGCCTTGTGGTGTGATGTCAGTCCTTAATCCCTCCACTGTAGACCCACCATGTCCCATCCCCTCCCCTCAGTTCTGTCTCACTATCTCTCTGAGTGACATTACTGCCTCTCTCCTGCACCCTCAGCGCTTATAGAATACAGGCAGGGGATCCTAATGTTGTAGCTTCCCTGGGACAGTTGGATTGAATTGAAGAAAACAAATTGTAGAGGACAGGTCTTCAGTGCTGCAGTTGTTATATTGTCAGTCCTTGCAGTCTTTGCTGCACTGAGTGCTTTCAGCTGTCTCTCAAAATCACATGGAATGAATCGGATTAGGTGAAGATGGACCTGTGTGAGACTGGGCCAGTTGGGATGTCACCCTCTCGGTACATCAGGGTGAAGATTGTCGGGAAATCTTCCATCCTGTATTTTAAATTCACATTCCATGTATTTTGGCTGCTCCAATATTTTGGATGGGCGTGTTCATGAGAATGGCTAATAATCGATCGTTCCTCGTCAATTCATTTATTTAAAACTGTAAAACAGGTTATAATTTATAAAAGAGACATCACAACAGAGTAACTACGTTTTATGTGTGCGTGCAGCTTGTAAACCCATAGCAGAACCATTAGCAGCACACTCACAACACTGTGGACACAAAGGGTCCTTAAAGGCAATTACACAGACAGGTTTACCATGTAATTGTCTCCCTGTGGAATATGACAGCTATTAAACTTTCTGCTGATGTGTAACTTATCATCTGTTTCCTTTTTAGTCACACAGCTGTCCACTGACATGAAAATTTTAGAAACTGACCTCAAGATGGATCTTGTCCAATTGCAACGTAATGGTAAGTGTGCCTGACCAATCATCGTGTCTCCACAATTAGAACATAGAACAATTCAGCGCAGAACAGGCCCTTCGGCCCTCGATGTTGCGTCGACCTGTGAACTATTCTCAACTCGTCCCCCTACACTATCCTAAAATCATCCATGTGCTTATCCAAGGATTGTTTAAATCTCCCTAATGTGGCTGAGTTGACTACATTAGCAGATCGGGCATCCCACGCCCTTACCACTCTCTGTGTAAAGAATCTGCCTCTGACATCTGTCTTAAATCTATTACCCCTCAATTTGTAGTTATGCCCTCTCGTACAAGCTGACATCATCATCCTAGGAAAAAATATTTCACTGTCTACCCTATCTAATCCTCTGATCATCTTGTATGTCTCTATGAAATCCCCTCTTAGCCTTCTTCTTGCCAATGAGAACAGGTTCAAGTCTCTCAGCCTTTCCTCCTAAGACCTTCCCTCCAGACCAGGCAACATCCTGGTAAATCTCCTCTGCACCTTTTCCAATGCTTCCACAGCCTTTCCGAAATATGACGACCAAAACTGTACACAATATTCCAAGTGTGGTCGCACGAGTGTTTTGTATAGTTGCAGCATGATATTGCGGCTCTGGAACTCAATCCCTCTACCAATGAAACCTAACACATCGTATGCCTCCTTAACAGCACTATCCAACTGGGTGGCAACTTTCAGGGATCTTTGTACATGGACTCCAAGATCCCTCTGCACATCCACACGACCAAGAATCTTTCCATTGACCCAGTACTCTGCCTTCCTGTTATTCTTCCCAAAGTGCATTACTTCACATTTAGTGCATTGAACTCCATTTGCCACCTCTCAGCCCAAATCTGCAGTTTATCCAAGTCCCCCTGCAACCAGTAACATTCTGCCACACTGTCCACTACTCCACCAACTTTAGTATTGTCTGCAAATTTACTAATCCATCCACCTATGCCTGCGTCTAAGTCATTTATAAAAATGACAAACAGGAGTGGGCCGAAAACAGATCCTTGTGGCACACCACTAGTAACCGGACTCCAGGCTGAATATTTTCCATTAACCACCACTCGCTGCCTTCTTTCAGAAAGCCAGTTTCTAATCCAAACTGCTAAATCACCCTCAATTCCATGCCTCTGCATTTTCTCCAACAGCCTACCATGTGGAACCTTATCAAAGGCTTTACTGAAGTCCATGTATACCACATCAACTGCCCTACCCTCATGCTTGGTCACCTTCTCAAAAAACTCAATGAGGTTTGTGAGACATGACCTGCCCTTGGTGAAAACATGTTGACTATCTGATGTCAAATTGTTGCTTGCTAGATGATTATAAATCTTATCTCTCATAATCCTTTCCAAAACCTTTCCTACAACAGAAGTAAGGCTCACTGGTCCATAATTACCTGGATCATCTCTACTGCCCTTCTTGGACAAGGGCACAACATTTGCAATCCTCCCGTCCTCTAGTACCAAACCTGTAGACAATGACGACTCAAATATCAAAGCTAAAGGCTCTGTATCTCCTCGCTAGCTTCCCAGAGAATCCTCGGATAAATCCCATCTGGCCCAGGGAACTTGTCTACTTTCACTCCTTCTAGAATTGATAACACCTGTTTGTAACTAACCTCGATCCTTTCTAGTCTAATATCTCGTACCTCATTTTCCTGAGTGAAAACCGATGAGAAATGTTTGTTTAGCACCTCTCTGATCTCCACAGGGTCCACACTCAACTTCCCACTTGTCTTTGACTGGCCCTATTCCTACCCGAATCAGCCTTTCATTCTTCACATACCTATAGAAAGCTTTAGGGTTCTCCTTTATTCTAGTTGTTAAAGACTGTTCGTGTCCTCTCTTTGCTCTTAACTCTCTCTTTAATCCTTCCTAGCTGATCTGTAACTCTCCATCGCCTCATCTGAACCATCTTGCCTCATCAACACATAATCATCCTTCTTCTTTGTAACAAGAGATGCAATTTCTGTAGTAAACCATGGTTCCCTTACCTTATCACTTCCTCCCTGCCTAACAGGGACATGCCTATCAAGGACACGCAATATCTGTTCCTTAAACCAGCTCCACATTTCCATTGTCTGCATCCCCTGCATTTTGCTACCCCATTCTCTGCACCCTAATTTTTGCCTAATTTTACATTATAATTGCCTTGCCCCATCGATAACTCTTGACCTGTGGCATGTACCTATCCCTTTCCATCGCTAAACTTAACATAACTGAATTATGGTCACTCTCTCCAAAGTACTCACCAACAACTAAATCAAACACCTGGCCTGGTTCATTACCAAGCACCAGATCCAATGTGGCCTCCCCTCTTGTCGGCCCTTCGACATACTGTATCAGGAAACCCTCCTGTACACATTGGACAAAGTCTGATCCATCCAATGTATTAGAATTATAGCATTTCCAGTCAATGTTGGGAAGTTAACGTCCCCCATTATGACCACCCTGTTCCTTTCACTCCTACCCAGAATAATTTTGCTAATCCTCTCCTCCACCTCCCTGGAACTCTGCGGAGGCCTATAAAAAAACTCCAAGCAGTGTGACCTCGCCTCCCCTGTTTCTAACCTCAGCCCACACGACCTCAGTAAATGAGTCCTCATCAAAAGTTCTCTCAGCCACCGTTATACTATCTTTTACTGCCTTGCCTGTCCTTAATGAAAGATCTAAACTCTGGAACCTGCAACACCCATTCCTGCAACACACTTCAAACCACTTCGCTGTCTGCCAGCACATTCCTATGACCCTGAAATCCTGTCCATGCCCTCCCTACTCTCATCCTCCTGTGCAATGCAACTGCACTTCCGGTTCCCATCCCCTTGCTGAGCTAGTTTAAACCCACCCGAATCGCACCAGCAAATTTCCCACCCAGGATATTAGTACCCCTCTGGTAATGTGAAGACCGTCCTGTTTGTACAAGTCCCACCTTCCCCAGAATGACCCCCAATTATCCAAAAACCTGAAACCCTCCCTCCTGCACTATCCTTGCAGCCACATGTTTAGCTGATATCTCTCCCTATTCCTTGCCTTGCTATCACGTGGCACGGGTAACAAACCAGAGATAACTACTCTGTTTGTTCTAGCTCTCAGCTTTCACCCTAGCTCCCTGAAATCCTGCCTTACATCCCTATCCCTCTTTCTACCTATGTTGTTGGTACCTACATGGAGAACGACATGAGGCTGGTCACCCTCTCCCTTCCGGACCCCAAAGATACGATCAGAGACATCACAGACCCTGGCACCTGGGAGGCAACACACCAACTGCGAGTCTCGTTCATTCTCTACAAACCTTCTATCTGAGCCTCTAACTATTAAATCCCCAATAACTAACACTCTCATCCTTTCCCTCCTTCCCTACTGTGCAACAGGGACAGGCTCTGTGCCAGAGATCTGGGTCCCACTGAATACCCAATTCAGAGAGTTTCCCAACATGTCAAAGGCTTTGCTCATTCTGTCGACACTCATCTGAGACCAGACTGAAATCCGTTTGATTCAGGAGCGTTGGAGCTCCACCTGTGGATTATATAAAGCAGGATGGTCCTGTTTGTGAGAGCCACTGGAGTAAACATTCAGTGTTATAACCCAGGTTTGTTTGTGTCAGGAATTTAAATCCAACAGTTTATCAAGCCCGATATAGTGTTGTATAATTAGTCCTTCCAGTCTGACCCTGGACGGTGAAATTTGTGATAAGTGAAGCAATTATATCCAACCCACAATATCCTGATTAAAAACAAACAGAAGTTGCTGAGAAAGCTCAACAGGTCTGGCAGCATGTGTGGACAGAAAGCAGGGTTAAAATGTTTGTTCTAGGATCTTCTTCAGAACAGTGCTTCAGTGTTATGTTCTGGTTTGAGTTTGCTGAGTTGCTTGGAGTGAAATAGAAACCTCCCGGACTCTCCCTCAGCTGGACAGAAGGGAAGGGCCTTAGAAATTGCCATGCTCTGCCTTGTGGTGTGGTGTCAGGCTTAATCCCTCTACTGTAGACCTACCATGTCCCATCACCTCCCCTCCGTTCTGTCTCACTACCTCACTGAGTGACATTACTGCCTCTCTCCTGCAGCCTCAGCGCTTATAGAATACAGGCAGGGGATCCTAATGTTGTAGCTTCCCTGGGACAGTTAGATTGAATTGAAGAAAACAAATTGTACAGCACATGTCTTCAGTGCTGCAGTTGTTATATTGTCAGTTCCTGCAGCCTTTGCTGCACTGAGTGCTCTCAGCTGTCTCTCAAAATCACATGAAATGAATCGGATTAGGTGAAGATGGACCTGTGTGAGGCTGGGCCTGTTGGGATAGCAGGGTATCCTCTTGGTACATCAGGGTGAAGATTGTTGGGAAATCCTCAGTCCTGCATTTTGAATTCACATTCTATGTATTTGGTCTGCTCTCATATTTCGGATGGACATGTCGATGAAAATGGGCTATTAATCCATTGTTCCTCATCAATTGATTAACTTTGCTGGTTAGTTTATTTAAAACTGTAAAGCAGGTTATAAGTCATAAAGCAGGCATCACAACAGAGTAACTGCATTGTGTATGTGTGGAATGGAAAATTAACATTTACTGTGAAATCTGAAAGAGAATACTTTGCTAAATCTAATACTTTGCTAAATCTTTAGGTAGACAGTCTCACTTTGCTGAATTTTGCAGGCAGGCAGCCTGGCCTTGCAATTCTTGCAAGCAGTCAAATTCAGCAGAGTCAGGGAAAACATAAGGGCAGTAAGCACTTATATCAACAGCAACGGAATGAGAAAAACAACTCCATATGTGGAAAGGAGTTCGAATGTTCCCAGCTCTTGTCCTTGAGTGGTGTGATAAGGCGAAGCCAAGTATCGTATAAAGAGAATATGTGAAAGCTATTTGGGGCCCTTAATGAGGCATTTTGCCAAGTGTATTGGGTCCTGCTGTAGAGGTTACAATAAAGCTTTTTCTTTGCTCTTGCTAGCATTTTGTTGAGTTGATTTAATTTCCACGACAGAAGGGTTAAGAGATGAGGACAAGGGGAAACTAAACTTGGTTCACCAGCGTGCTGCTCAAGGCAGCAAGAACCTGCTAGCACCTACCCAGTTTGGCTCCGTCCCAGACACTGTATTAATGATCTCTGATGTGGATCAGTGAGGTCTTCAGTGATAAAACCAGGTGAAATTACAGAATCCCTACAGTGTGGAAACAGGTGATTTGCCACAACAACCCTACAAAGGGTAACCCTATGCAGATGCATTCCCTTATATTTACGTCTGATTATTGCACCTAACCTACAAATCCGTGAACACTATGGGGCAATTTAGCATGGCCAATCCATGCTAACCTGCACATCTTTGGACTGTGGGTGGTAACTGGAGCACCCGGAGGAAATGCCACACAGTCACCTGAGGCTGGAATCGAACCTGAGTCCCTGGTGCTGTGAGACAGCAGTGCTAACCACTGTGCCACCCCCTGCTGTGAACTTTGGCATCAGGATAAGATTCAGCCGAATGAGAGCTGCAGAATCCTATTCAGCTCCATGGTGCATCGACATTCCTGATCAACTGTTGTTAAAGTGTTCTGATCACTCAATAGGAAGAGTGTTGGCAACAGGAGTTGTCCAGGATCATGTGGAATTCTTGGCACAACTGCTTCCTCAGGAATTGTACAGGAAGCTTCACTTTCCCAGGTCTGAGTTTGAATCAGAGAATTTGGAGAGTTTCGAATCATTTCCCCGGATGGTCAGCCAGGAAATGCAGGAGGGATCAAAACCTGTTCTAATTCCTGGGTGATGTTAAAAAGAACAACCCACCCAAACTTCCCACAAGAACTCCCACGGAAAGCCAACCCTACTCTGGGTGCCTGACATCCCTCCACTGCACTGACACCAACCGAACCCCAAAGGTCTCCCGGATTTCCGTATACACTAGCATGGATACAGAGTGGGGAGAAAAAGGTCATTCTCAGGAGGGCAGCCGGTGACTAGTGGTGTTTTGCAAGCCTCAGTGTTGGGACCATAACATTTCCCTTTATACATTAACCATCTAAATGAAGGAACTGAGGGCATTCCGGCTGGGCTTGCAGATGATACAAAGATAAGTACAGGGACAATTAGCATTGAGGAAGGCTGCAGGAAGATTTGGACAGGTTCGGAGAGTGGGCAAAGAATTCGCAGATAGAGTATAATGTGGGAAAGTGTGAGGTCATGCACTTTGATAGGAAGAATAAAGACCTAGTATTTCTAAATGGAGGAAAAAATTCAGAATTCTAAAGTACAAGAGGTCTTGGAAGTTCTGATCCAGAATTTCCTTAAGGCAAACTTGCAATTTTAGTTGATAATTAGGAAGACAAATATAATATTGTCATTTGATCTCGAGAAGACTTGAATATAAAAGCAAGGCATACTCCTGGAGATCTATAAGGCTCTGGTCAGTCCACATAGAGTATTGTGAGCAATTTTGGACCCTGTATCTCAGGAAGGATGTACTAGCCCTGGAGCAGCTCCAGAGGAGGTTTACGAGAAAGATCCCAGGAATGAAAATTTAACATACGAGGAACATTTGAGGACTCAGGGATTAAACTTGATGGAATTTTGAAGAATGAGGAGGGATCTGATTGAAACTTACAGAATACTAAATGGCGTGGATAGAGTGGACATTGGGAAGATGCTTCCATTGGTGGGAGAGACTAGGGCCTGAGGGCACAGGCTTAGAGCAAAGTATTATGGACCAGGCGAGACACCCTGGATTCAAACCCTTTGTCCAGGCAGTGTTCTGACCTGACTCCAAATGGGATTGACTGTCTACCCTAAACAACTCCCAAATGAACCCATCGGATAGGAGTTCCTTAATTGGGGCTGTTAACTTGGTCCAATCAGGGACCTCTGGCTGACAGATATAAACAGGAGGTCACACACACCATGTGTGCTGGGGAAAAAATAAGCACTACCGCAGTTAGGCGGTAGTGTGGGGGTTAAATTATAGAAAATATAATCAAAAAAACAAAGAAAAAAATAACAAAAAAAAAGAAAACATAAAAAAAACAAAAAAAGAGATTTAAGCACTACCGCACTTATGTGGTAGTGTGGGGGTTAATATATAAAAAAAAATTTTTAAATAAACAGGGACTTCATTATTTCTCCCTCCAGCTCTATTTTGATTTAGTCCCTAAAAAAAAAGATAAACAGGAGGTCACACACACCATGTGTGCTGGGGAAAAAATAAGCACTACCGCACTTAGGTGGTAGTGTGAAAAAAAAAATAAACAGGAGGTTCAGGGTGACCTGGTGAGGGAATACAGGCCTTGGTGGAGTTATTTTACCAACTACCAGACTCACACTACTCTCAACCAGACCTGACTCTATCTCCAGGAGAAAGTGAGGACTACAGATGATGGAGATCAGAGGTAAGAGTGTGGTGCTGGAAAAGTACAGCAGGTCAGACAGCATCCGAAGAGCAGGAGAATCGATATTTCAGGCATAATCCCTTCATCAGGAATACTCTATCTCCATCTGACTCTACCTCCATCTGAACAGGGCCCTACCTATGCTGAGCCCTTTCTCACTTTCCTACCCACCCTACTCTCCAACACACACACTGTCACTGTATCTGTGGTTTAAAGGCCTTAAAAGCATATAATAAAAGGCGCAGTCACTATAGTACTTATCTCTCATTAGCGACAGAAAGAACTGGTGGTGAGTTCCTTGTGTCTGAGGTGAGGGGAGAGAACGAGAAGGCAGGACCTTCATACTAATCTCAGCCTGTGCAGGAATTAAAGCCGCGTTGCTGAGAATCCCTGCATCACAAACCAGCTGCCCAGCTGACTGAGTGAACCAACCCCCACAGAATGTTACACGAATTGCAGAAAAACAGCCAGTCCACTTCTCTGCTACCTTCCTAGATGTTCTTTTCTCTTGTGGTTTATTAGATTCCCTACAGTATGGAAACAGGCACTTCAGCCCAACAAGTCCACACCGACCTTCCAAAGAGTAACCCACCCAGACCCATTTCTCTCTGACTAACGCACCTAACCTATGGGCAATTTAGCATGGCCAATTCACCTAACCTGCACATCTTTGGACTGTGGGAGGAAACCAGAGCACCTGGAGGAAACCCACGCAGACACGGGGAGCATGTGCAAACTCCACACAGACAGTTGCTTGAGGCTGGAATCGAACCCGGACTCTGGTGCTGTGAGGCAGCAGTGCTAACCACTGAGCCACCGTGCCAATTTATGTTGCTTTGATTTGAAAAGACTGAAAGACCACCCAGTAACCTCCACCAGAGGCAAGTTCTTTAGTCTGATCTGGCTTGGAAATAAGGATTCTGACCACAGATGGGAGGATTCAGCACAATATGTCTTTTTTATCATCAGAACTGACAAACCACAAGTGGAACTGGGTGTGCAAAATCGGGTAAGAATGACCCTGGGAGACCCCAGTATTGTCCACAGATCTCAAACTCTTATGACATTTGGTCCAAGAGTATCTCCCACTGTCTTACACACACCATTCAACCTTCAATGAAGCAGTTTCCCTCAACATTGTATGTATTGGGAGGAAGGGCTGAAGGTACTTGTGTACAGAGTGTAACCTGCTATGGTTTCAGAGCCCACTGTCTATTGTTACTCAGCGGTACAGTCAGTGGATGAGCGTGAAAACCTCCAGAATTGCCCAGTAACAGTGAGGAAATCATCATAATGACAGATCCTGTTTGCACTCCTCTTCAACCAACCACGCATTACAGGCTTATGTCGCTATCGTGACATTGTTCATTCGCACCACTGTACAGTCCTGAAGAAATCAAACTCCAATTAACACATTGAGAACACCCTCCATTGTGTAGTCTGGCACTGTCACTGCACAGAATGGGACAGGCCGTGAGCAACCCAGGTAGCAAAAACTGGGCATCCACAAGATACAGATGCTGTAGGCCACCAACAGGGGCAGCAGTGAGTATACATGAGAATCAGGTAATACAGTGCGAGAGATATTAACCTGGGCCACCACTGTGCTTAACACCATGGGCAACATCTACAAAATCTGAAAAGGGACAGTCCCTTTGAGAAGTATACTCATTTGATGGAGTGCTTTCAATGATTGAAGCTAAAACAATAAAGCAATCATGGTCAATCCATCTTTCTATTACATATACCTCCCAATATGCTCCAGCTGTAATATAATTCACTTCAACCACCTTGCGTCAGAAATTAGCCTGGTAATTTAATGCACGTTAGTAGTGACTGGACATCACCCTTCCCATTTCCCAACTGTCTAACATCCTGCGCCCACTGCTTCTCGTTCACTTCACAATCCCCCCCCATCTTCACACAATGCCTCCGCATTTCCCACAGACTCTCCCCTCTGCTAAATGTCTCCTCTTCCCATCCCTCTCCATCCCTTGTCTGACTCCTGTTCTCTCTCTGGTTGAAAACCAAAGGAACTGTGGATAGTATTCTTAGGAAGGGTCACTGGAACGTGAACTCTGATTTCTCTCCACAGATACTGCCAGACCTGCTGCTGAGCTTTTCCAATAATCTCTGTTTTTAGTCTCTGGTTAACCTCTGCAACATCAACCAATCTTAGTGATTCATGGGATTAGTGAGTTGCCTCTAGGATTGGGGACTGCTGGTCTTCAGTAACAAGCCATTGCATTGAGTGGACTGATTTCTCAGCCTTAGTGTGTGTTGCAAAGGGACTGGGTTTAGTTCAGTTCAGATTCAATAATCTCAGAGTGAGACTCTGTGTTGGACATACTTTTGGGCAAGGCACTGGATTGTCTGTAACAACACTGGGTAAAGTCTCAGCGAAGGAAGAGAATAATGAGGTTCTAAATGTCCTGTTGGCTGAAACATTTATTTCCATGTCCTCACAGAACTGCTTTGGAAGTGTCCCGAACACTGGAGGCGATTCCAGCAAAACTGTTATTACTTTTTATCAGAAAGCAAGAACTGGACAGAGGCCCAGAGGTCCTGTGCATTGCTGGATGCCAATCTTGTTGTCATTAACAAGCCTGAGGAACAGGTAAGAGATTGTGGAAACAATTGCTACCAGTGAATGGTCAGCCGAGAGTACTGCCTCCGATCCTTCTTTCTATACTGGATCGAACAGCATATCTGCTTAACAGTGAAAATAATAAATCAATAGTGAGTCTCAATGAGAAGAGGCAGTTGTCTTAAAAAGATGTAGATAACTGCATGATAGCAATAGCTCTTAAGTTAGACAGAATAACTAAGACTAACAGACACACAGAGGACACATTGTGATCTCAAGCTAGAATTCCTTTTACCCCAGTCGGTACCGTATGGCATCATCTGATTAATGCAGTCTTCAATATTAACTCTTTCTGACCTTATCCCCTCCCCAAACTTTATTTCTTTGGGTTAACGTTTGGATATCTGGATAGCTAAAAATGATTACATTTACCACTATCCCTTTTTCCCCTCAGCCTTGGACTTCATAAGTTCAAGCAGCCTGAAGATTTCACAATTCTAACATATCAAATCCCTACTGCGTGCAAACAGGCCATTCGGCCCAACAAGTTCACACTGACGCTCTGAAGAGCATTCCACCCACCCACACCCCACACATAGCTGGGGCTCATATGGGTTCCTATGGCTACCCCTTTGGTTATAGCCTGTCTCTTTGTTGGCTACGTAGAACTGTCCATCTTCCGTTACACCGGCACCACTCCCCACCTCTTCCTCCGGATGCTGCCTGACCTGCTGTGCTTTTCCAGCACCACTCTAATCTATACTCTGGTTTTCAGCATCTGCAGTCCTTGTTTTTACCCTTTTACATATTTAGCCCATTACTATATCTAGAGGATTCGTTAAATCCTAAATCTCCTCCAGTGAAACTCTTCCTTGTTCACTCATTGTACCATCTGGGGGACCTTTAATTTCATGAATGTCGATCATGGAAGGCAAGGCAAGCACGATGGCCTCATGGCTTCGCTCAGACCACAGCACTTCTGTGATTCTTTGACATTCCATGGAAACAGTCATTAGACTTTGTCTGGTTACCACCCATATCATCAAATGGTGAATCCCATGCCTTCATCATCTAAGGGTCAGTAATTACATAACTGGCTCCTAACATACATGATGCGGCAATCTTTGGCAAATAACTCCCCAGCATCTGCAAGGCACAAATCAGGAGTGCTATTCAATGCTGTCACTTTGCTTGATGCGTGTGTATCCAGCCACACTCAAGTAGGAACAACTGCATCCAGGACAAAACAGCCCACTTGATCGGCACCTTATCTACCGTGTTTAAATATTCACACCCTCTATTACCAACGCAAACCATCTGCAGTGCATACCACCAGAGTCGAAAAGTGCAGTGCTGGAAAAGCAGAGAAGGTCAAGCAGCATCCAAGGAGCAGGAGAGATGCCGTTTTGGAATGATAAGCCTGATGAACAGCTTATGCCCGAAACACTGACTCTCCTGCTCCTCGGATGCTGCCCTATCTGCTGTGCTTTTCCAGCACCGCATTTTTTGACTCTGATTCTCTGGCATCTGCAGTCCTCATTTTCTCCTAGTGATACCACCAACAAGGTACATGCCATAACCCAGTGAAGACTCCTTATATCCCATCTTCCAAACCCACGGGTTTCATTGCCTGGACGGTAAAGGACAGCAGATGCATTAGAACACTACCAGCCACAGGTTCTCCATGTAAAACACGAAAAAGACTCACTGTATTTAGGCCTCAACTGTTCCAGTTCTCCCAAACAAATTAAAGACTCCTGTTTAACATTTATAAAATGTTTCACTGAGCTCCTTACTTAGGCTTCCTATGAAATTTGAGTAAACCATTGATAGGTTCTTAACAATCATTCTATAGCTTCGAGGTCACTTTTATTTCCAGATATTTTAAAATAGATTCAAGTTCTCAAACTACCAAAGAGGAATTTAATCTTAAATTCTCTAGATTATGAATCAATGTCTTTAGGGAAGGAAACTGCCATCCTTACCTAGTCTGGTCTACATGTGACTCCACACCCCAGCAATGTGGTTGACTCTTAGCTGTCCTCTGGGCAATTAAGGATGGGCAATAAATGCTGCCTGGTCAGCGACACCCTCATCCCAGGAATGAATAAAGAAAGATAATTAAAGTAACCACTGTGATAACATTTCATTTAAAACACAGCACTCTGCAGTGCCTATTTGAAATGCCTCCTTTAATTATGTGCTGAGCCCTGGATCATGAACTCTAACCTTCAGAAATCAGTCTAAAATATTACAAAATTAGCCAAGCTAAAACTGCATTCTCTGCCCCTTTGATGACAGAGAGCAGCTGGTTTAAAATCATAGGTGTTTTGGCATCTGTCAAGGATGATGAAAATAGAAAGTGTGCTAATAGTATTGCTGAAATCCTTGTTGTTCCGTATGCTAATAAAACTCTTATTTATATGATAGGCATTTGTAGAAAAATGGCTTGCAAACAATGGCTACTGGATTGGACTCAGACAGACAGTCTCGGAAGGTGACTGGCGCTGGGTAGATGGAACGGATTATACTTCCTCTGTAAAGTGAGCTCACCTTTCAATTGCACATTTTGGAAAATATGTGAGACATTGAAGATTTAGCAAAAGGGTGGATATGTTTTGAAGCTTTGACTTCAGTTACTTAGCTGAACACGAGAAACAAACTTAGACTTGCAGCAGCACTCCATCAGGCACTATGAGGTCCTTTAAGTCCAAAAGAGGAATTGCTACCTATTTGCAGATTATGGTTAGAAACCTTATTCTGGATGCTGCTGCAATTCAATGAATTTTGGGTGTTTTCCTATATCTGTTCAAAGTTCCAATTCTGTACAGAGTGTGATCTGGTTGGTACTGAATTATAGGTTGAAGGCTTATTTGCAAACCAGTTAAGTCTAGGTAAGAGTAGCATTGAGCATGAGTGGGGGGTGGGAGCAAAGACCAAACTGACTGCAGGAGGAGGAGTGAGAAGGAGTTGGGAGGGAAGGTCTTAGCAGGAGAATAAAATATCAGAGGATTTTTGGGGAAATATCTGTTGGAAAGCATAGTTAAAAATTACACAACACCAGGTTCTCGTCCTGTGAGGTTTGAGTCTGTCTGCATCCCAATCTCGAGTCAAACTATTTCCAAAGTAGGAATTTATAAAATGTCAATGGGTCGACTGCCAACAGACTGTGTGCATGTATCTGCTTTTACAATTCTGCAAATGCAAATTCACCCCATAGACTTATCTATGTGTGTACATGTGCATGTGAGGGGGAGAGACAGAGTGTGTGTGTGGGAAAGTGGGAGAGAAAAAGAGAGAGAGAGAGAGAGAGAGACCGTTTGTGTGTGTGTGTGTACGTGCTTGATACACAGTGTGTATATGAGTGTGATGGAGAAAATGCCAGTGACTCTCTTCTAAAGCCTTAAGTTATCTCAGGGCTGTGACTTTAAAGAAATTCTGGGATTTACATATTAATGAATTGAAACCTGCATTGCCATTTTAAGTGATTAAAGACTTAACAGCAATTGAGGTTAATTCAATACATCGATAGAGGTTTATAAGATGATCAGAGGAATAGATAGAGTAGACAGTCAGAAACGTTTTCCCCGGGTATAACAGAGTGTTACAAGGGGACATAAATTTAAGGTGAAGGGTGGAAGGTATAGGGGGGATGTTAGGGGTAGGTTCTTTACCAGAGAGTGGTGGGGGCATGGAATGCGCTGCCTGTGGGAGTGGCAGAGTCAGAATCATTGGCGACCTTTAAGCGGCAATTGGATAGGTACATGGATGGGTGCTTAAGCTAGGACAAATGTTCGGCACAACATCGTGGGCCAAAGGGCCTGTTCTGTGCTGTATTGTTCTATGTTCTATCGCATCAGTTGTATGACAGTGTGTCCTATGACCCTGCCCCACTAGCTACCTGACGAAGGGGCAGCACTCCAAAAGCTAGTGCTTCCAAATAAACCTGTTGGACTATAACCTGGTGTTGTGGGATTTTTAACTTTGTCAATCCCAATCCAACACCGGCACCTCCACATTTTGGAAAGCATGCAGCATAATCAGGGAAAAAATATATTGTCTTGGGACCAAAATGAGAAAGAGCTGTTTTAAAATCAGTGTTTGAAATGACGGTATATGTATGAAAGGATACAACATGGTGTCAGAGAGTCATAGAGACGTACAGCATGAAAACAGACCCTTCGGTCCAACTTGTCCATGCCGACTAAATATCCCAACCTAATCTAATGCCAGCACCTGACCCATATTCCTACAAACCCTTCCTATTTATATACCCATTCAGATGCCTTTTAACTGTTGCAACTGTCCTAGCCTCCACCACTTCCTCTGGCAGCTCATTCCATATATGTACCATCCTCTGTGTGAAAAGGTTACCCCTTAAGTCCCTTTTATATCTTTTCCCTCTCACCCTAAACCTATGCCCTCTGGACTCCCCCACCCCAGGGAAAAGACTTTCTTTATTTATCCTATCCATGTTTATATAAACCTCTGTAAGGACACCCCTCAGCCTCAGATTCTCCAGGGAAAACAACCCTAGCTTATTCAGCCTCTCCCTATCACTCAAATCCTCCAACTCTGGCAATATCCTTGTAAATCTTTTCTGAACCCTTTCATGTTTCACAACATCTTTCTGATAGGAAGGAGATCAGAATTGCACGGAATATTCCAACAGTGGCCTAATCAATGTCGTGCATTTCTTTCATAATTTTATATGTTTCTACAAGATCCTCTCTCATTCTTTTGAATTCCAATGATTATAATCCCGTTGTACCCAGTCTCTCCAAATAAACCTCAACTCTGGAACCAAGATAGTGAACCTCCTCTCCACCCCCTCCAGGGCTAGTAAATCCTTTCTCAAGTAAGGCGACCAAAGCTGCACACAGTACTCCTGGTGTGGCCTCACCAGCACATTATACAGCTGCAACATAGCCTATATGTTTTTAAGCTCAACCCGTTTAGCAATGAAGGACAATATTACATTTACCTTCCTTCTGTTGCACCTGCAGACCAACCTTCTGTGATTCATGTACAAGGACACCCAGGTCCCTCTGCACAGCAGCATTCTGCAACTTTTTACCATTCAAGTATTAGCCCTTTTTATTGTTATTCCTACCAAAATGGATGACTTCACAGTTATTCACGTTGTATGCCATCTGCCAGACATTTGCTCTCTCACTTAAAGTATCTGTGTTCCTCTGCAAAGTTTCACAATCCTCTGCACACTTTGCTCTTCCACTCATCTTCGTGTCATCTGCAAACTTTGACATACTATGTGTCGTCCCCAGTGCCAAATTATCTATATAAATTGTGAATAATTGTAGTCCCAACACTGACCCCTGAGGCACACCACGACTCGCTGATTGCCAGCCAGAAAAGCACTCTTTTATCTCTACTCTTTTCTTCCTGTTAGTTAACTAATCCTCTATCCATGCCGATACTTTACCTGTAACACCATGCATCTCTATCTTATGCAGCTGCCTTTTGTGTGGCATCTTGTCAAACCTCTTTTGGAAATCTAGGTACACCACATCTACATCCCTATTGTCTACAGTAATATCCTCATAGAATTCCAGTAGGTTAGTTAAGGATGACCTGCCTTTCATGGACCCATGCTGCATCTGTCCAATGGAACAGTCTATATCTCGATGTATTGCTATTTCTTCCTTGGTAATAGATTCAACCATTTTCCCCACTGCCGAAGTTAAGCCAACTGGTCCATAACTCCCCAATTTCTGTCTATCTCCTTTATTAAACAGTGGTGCCACATTTGCTGCTTTCCAATCTGCTGGAACTGCCCCAAAATCCAGCAAATTTTGGAAACTTACCACTAGTCCATTTACTATTTCTCCTGCCATCTCTTTTAGTACCCTGGGATGTATTCCATCAGGGCCCAGGAGACCTGTCTACCCTTAGTTCCATTAGCTCGCCAAACGCTATCTCTTTCATGATGATGATCGTTTCCAGGACCTCAACTACCTTCGCCTCTTTGTTAATTGCTCTCACAGGAGAACATTCTCTTAAAAAAAGCATTGTCTATCTATAACATGTACCACTGCACTTTTTAGGTAATATTCCAGACAAAAGAAATTACAGAGAAAATGATTAAGAAGTCATTTTCGACAGAGGAAGATGACAGAAGAAGATAGAGAAAATTTTGGAAGACACATTCTGTGTGAACTTTGAGAGACTAAGTTTTAATTTATTGTTTTCTTCTTAGATAAATCTAAGTGGGACCTGTATTATTGGAACAATATATTATTGGAATCTTGTTTTATTCAGGAACAAGTAATTAGAGAGGGATTGTTTGGGGTGTTAGTAATTCTGCCAACTTGTTCACCATTGGAGTTAGATAAATAAATTGTTACTTGTTAATTATAGAGTGGGTAAAAGGATTCTATTTCATTTAATCACTCCTTTATAACAAATTGGGATAAGAGGTAGGTTATACCACTTCTTCATCATATCGCGAGGCAGGGCAAGCTTCTCTAGTTGTTTTGGTCTTAATTATCAGAGGGGTGACAATCTGCTCTGGAATAATTGGCCTATGGTCTACTGGGAGATAGTGAGGACTGCAAATGCTGGAGATCAGAGTCGAGAGTGTGGTACTGGGAAAGCACAGCAGGTCAGGCAGCTTCCTCATTTCCCCTCCCCCCACATTATTCCAGTCCCAACCCTCCAACTCAGCACTGCCCTCTGGACCTGTTCATCACTCCCCCCTCTGACCTATCAGCTTCTCCCTCACATTCATCCACCTATCACTTTCTCAGCTACCCACCCCACCCTGTCGCATTTATCTTTCAGTCCCAGCCCACAAGCCTCATTCCTGATGAAGGACTTATGCCTAAAACCTCGACTCTCCTGCTTCTTGGATGGTGCCTGATCGGCTGTGCTTTCCCAGCAACACACTCTCGACTGTGGTCTACTAACCAATTATCAATGACAGAGACTTTTTGCCTGTTAGCAACTGTTTGATGAGTTCTCAGGCAACTGAAAAGTTTTGGACCTGGGAATAAGTTACAGAGAAAGAGAGAAGTGTTTAATTCTTCCCAGCTCAAGCGCGGTCTTTCTGTTCTCTGCTAAAGCTAACTTTAAAACCAAAGAAAACCAGCTTAACTTTCCTCCAACAGTTGATGTAAGCAGTGACTTTTAATTGGTAAGTCATAGACTTTTTATGAGTGGACCAGTTTCTGTGTCTTACGAACCAGTGAAAACTGGAAGCAATGTAAAACAACAACTGAAGCAACATGCTGGTTCACAGACAAATCAGAGGGGATCATCTCAAGCTCAGAATGTGAGAAAAGCTCCTGAACTGTCTTTTGAATTTACCTCTCCACCCGTAACCTATTTCGCTTTGATTGTTTGTTTGTTTGCCTGTCTATTTGTGTGTACAATAATGTGATGGTTCCAGTGTTGGAATGGAGTCCACAAAGTCAGATATCACACGACACCAGGTTGTAGTCCAACAGGTTTATTTGAAATCGCAAACTTCGTCAGATGGAGCGACAAAAGAGCAGCACTTTGGAACCATCAGATGATTTCAAATAAACCTGTTGGACTATAACCTGGTGTTGTCTGACTTCTGACTGTGTCTGCAAGGGAGTGTTTATAAAGGGAGTAGAATTATAATTATTACTGTTAGATGCCAACAGTTGATACCTGCTTACCTGTAGCTACACTCTAAGTAATTCCTTGAACTACACAGCACAGGAATAGGTCCTTTGGCCCATGATGTTGTGCCAAACATGACACCAAATGAAATGAATCCTTTCTTCCTGACGTTGGTCCATATCCTGTCATTCCTTGCAAATTCATGTACTTATCTAAAATCCCTTAAATGCACCTATCGTATCTAACTCCACCACCACCTCTGGCAATGCATTCCAGACTCCAACCATTCTCTGTGTAAAAACCTTGCACCTCACATCTCCTTTGAGCTTCCCCTCTCACTTTAAATGCATGCCCTCTACTACAGTCGGTTCTAATATAATGCCATAGTTCCTTCTCTTGCAATCTCGTGTTATAAGAACATCACACAATATCCACACCATTTAAACTATTGGAGCTAGAATTGTATTATAGCGTATATGGCTCAGGAAAGGTCATGTTCTACAAATAACCATCTAAATTTTTCAATGGCTAATTTGTGTTGAAGAAACATGCTTTGTAGCAGAACCGGCTGTATTAGACGTTTCAATGCTGGAGATAAAGATGCTGACCGTCAAACTTATCTCTGCATCTCATAATTTTCTAAACTTCTTTCAGGTCTCCTCTCAGCCTCCGCCACTCAAGAGAAAACACCCTGAGCTTTTCTACTCACTCCTTGTGGCTCATGCCCAAGCAGCATCCTGGTAAACCTCCTCTGCACCCTCTCCAAATCCTCCACATCCTTCCTTTAATGTGGCGACCAGGAATGAACACAATACACTAAGTGTAGCCCAACCAAAGCTACAACACGACATCCTGACTCTTGTATACAGTTCTTCGATTAATAAAGGCAAGCTTGCCATACACCTTCTTTACCACCCTATCTACTTGTGTGGCCACTTCCATGGAGCTATGGAATTGAACTCCAAGATCCATGTTCAGTACAGTTACCTGGTCTATGCTTTCTATAGACCTGTGTCCAAAAGCCATGTAAACTGGGAATTTGGCAGACTTCATAAAATTTTTAACTCTTCTGATGACCCTGGGAGTAGCGGGACTTGATTCCTAGCACACTGCCCCAGTGACGCATAACAATGTTCTTGATATAGCTCTGGTATCAACGAACACATTCTATCAAGACTCTGAGAAGAGACGAATGGAAGAACTTTAGATGGAAGAAGTTGAATCAGTATGAGTCATCTCGGCTCATCCCAGCTCTTTTCATTTCTATGCTGACATCTTCTATGACCCTCTGACTTGACCAGCCAAAGATAGATCGTCTCAACATCAAAATTGGGAAGCAAAGACCGCTGAGCTGATTCTCTAGACTTATTCTATCTCTGCCAATAATCTACTTTCCTGATTTGTTTATCTGTTTGTGTGTGCGGAGAATGTTATATGGATTTTTTTTTATTTAGTGCTGTTATATGACAATGGTCTATGTCTGTTTACTTGTTGCTATGATCTAATGACTTAATTATAAAAATAATTCTTGTCAGCACAGAAACCATGCTTTCTATCAGCTTCAGTCTGAAAGTCAGGAAAATTGGACTATCTTTAAAAACTTGGCAAGAAGGTTGGCTCAATTTATGGCACACCACTTCAGGGGTCATAACAAAGTCTGGAGGCTTGTCCAGGTATAAGTTAGATTTGATTTGAATTCGATTGCATTGGTTTGGAAACATGCATAATGAACATTTGAATGTGGTTTGCTCAATAATACAAGTGAAGGAAAACACCAGGTTCTGGACTTTATTTAATGCATGGCACTGGAAACAGCCAATCAGTTCCTGTAGGTGGCAGAGTCATCACTGGCAGCCTTAAATGCAAGTTCAAAACTAAAGCTGATTGATTTGGCTGATAAACTGAAGATAGTGAGAATGTCTGCACGTTCTCGTCAAACCTCCATTGCTGGGCTCCCTCTCACCTTCGGTTTCTCCACTGTCATTATGGAGAAGGTGTCTATGTGAAGTTTCTATCTGCACCGTTTCCATTGTGTCATGCTTAAACTTGTATCATTTCTGTGGTATGAAGACAGACAAAATCTGTGGTTCTGCATGGATCTAACGAATTGGTGATGAAACATTTTGACTCTGCATTTAATATGACCTGGAGATGCTGGTGTTGGACTGCAATGGACAAACTTAAAAATCATACAACACCAGGTTATGGTCCAACAGGTTTATTGGGAAGCACCAGCTTACAGAGCGCTGCTCCTTCAGCAGCTGTCCAACCACCCGATGAAGGAGCAGCATTTCGAAAGGTAGTGCTTCCAAATAAACCTGTTGGACCATAACCTGGTGTTGTGTTATGTTTAACTTTAATGTGATCGACGATTAGGATCTTATGCCTGTGAGAAAAACAGAAGGCATTTTTGTTTGTGCCAGTGCCTGAAATGGGAAGGACTTACAAATTAATGCCCATACCAGCTCAGCACTCAGCAAGTTTCTTATCCACATGTTAAATCACTATCTGTTATCGAAGTGACAGTGACTCTATTAAACATTTAACAATCAGTTTACAGAACAAATGCTTGGACACTTGTGTACCTTAAAGAAGGTCCTTGTGTTAAATTTCATGTCGAACAGTCCAATCATCTTGTTCTGTTCTCTTTCCTTGTTCAGGTTTTGGGGGAGCGACCAGCCCAATGATAAAGACCATCAAGGAGTAGATGAAGACTGTGTCGTGACTCATGAAAATGCAGGGTGGCATGATTGGCCCTGCTATTCACTTCACTACTCAATCTGTGAAAAATCAGCATAATATTGTTTTCTTTAATGCTGCATTTAATAAACGTTGAACCTGTTTCAATCTATTCAGTCCATGTATATTATCCAGATGCCCAGGAGCTAGAATTGATGGAATGGGTGTGTGTAACTGGGAATCTTCCCCCACCCACCTTTCTCTTCTGTCTCAAACTGTCCTAATGCCCACTGAACATGCTCAGCCTTTGGTTTGACTTTTGCTCCCAAGTCAGGAGTACAGAATTGGGAAATTTCATGACTCCACAAACTTGACTATTGACCACAACTGAACTGGACTAGTCATATAAACATCGTAGCCACAAGAATAGGTCAGACACTAGGAATGTTGCAGTGAACAGCTCACCTCTAGACACCTCAGGCCTGTCTACAAGGCAGAAGTCAGGGCGTGATGCAATAATCCCCACTTGCCTTGATGGAAGCAGCTCCAACAACACTCAAGAACATCTGATTCAAGGCAAAGCTTGATTGACACCACACCCGCCAGCTTCAATATTCACACCCTTTATCACTGATGCATATTGGCAACTATACCTCCCATCTACACAACGCACTGCAGAAATTCACCAAAGCTCCTCTTATTGTATCTTCCAAACCTACACTATTGTGAAGGATAAATGCATCAGATGCATGGAAACACTACCACCTGCAAGTTCCCCTCCAAACCGCTCACTCTCTGGACTTGTAAATATATCCCTGTTTGTTCACCGTCATAGAATCATAGAGATCTTCTGCACAGGGAAAAGGCTGGAGATTCAGTAACAGGAAAATATGTTGGGCCCTCAGGATAAATATAAAAACAAAGTTGTTCATGTAGTGCTTTGTGAATTATGTGCGGCAGAGTGGAGTGAGTTTATTTCCTGAAAATGTTCAAGGCAAATATTTGATTTTTAGGGATTCAGGAGATGAAGTGACATGGGAATTGAGTGAGGAAATGGATTTAGTGTAGAAGTTCAGCCATTGATTTATTTAAAATCTGAGAGGCTTAAGTGGCTTAATAATGTATTCTTGCTCCAACTGCTGATGTTGTTATGACTTTAAACTGTTCATTGATAGGGTGGGTGGTAACCAAAGGATACAGTTAGAAAGTCATTGGCAAAATATCCATTGACAAGAGGAGGGAAGCCTCTTTTGCTCATTGGTTTATTTTAATGTGGGTGCGTGCAAATGTAATGGGAGCCAATAGGAACTTTAAAAGGTGCACTTTCTCACCAAACAGTGAAAGGAATGGGGAGAACAGTGGGAAGAATTGGAAAGCTCTTTCAGGGTTTCATAGTAATGGAGTCATGAAGGTTGATACCGCAGAAAAAGGCCCGACAGCCCAATGAGTCTGTTTTAGAAAAAGCACTTCATTATTCTGATGCCATTTCCAGCACTTGTCCTGTAGCCACGGAGTGATTGATAGGGTTATTTATTTTATATGATTTATTTTATCATTCCCAGAAGAGCCCAAATCCTGGAATTCCCTCTCTAACTGCACTGTGCGGATCCCAATGCCACATACATTTGAGAGGGTGGCTCACAAGCACTCTCCCGGGGAATTAAGGATGGGAATTCAACACTGGTCCAGCCATTTCTGCTCGCATCCTGTCAGAGAATTGAAAATTAAACAGGAGAGTACCCCTCAAGTAGTATGGTCTGTTCCAAGAGTGTGGGTGTGTGTACATGCTGAGGGTGGGTTACACGCTGGTGCTGCTGGTGACAATAGGGGACCTGGCAGGTGGCCAGGAAAAGTTTAAAAGTTGCTGGCTGGGCGGGGGTTTGGGTGAAATGCTGGCCTTGGTGCTCCAGCACTCAGTTGAAGATTTACAAAAAGTACAAAACAAAAGGAACAGACTCTGGTCTTCATGCTCACATCCTCTCAACACCAACTTCATCTCCTCAACTGACTCTAACATAATCTCCCATATACTCCATGTCACCCTGGTACCAGGCAAACACCTCCACAGCCCTCAATAGCGACTAGAATATAGAACAGTACAGCACAGAACAGGCCCTTCTGCCCGCAGCGTTGTGCTGACCTGTTATCCTACTCTAAGATCAGACTAACCTACATATCTACTAGCCTATATTGTACTATTTTCCATGTGCCTATCCAAGAGTCGCTTAAATGTCCCTAATATATCTTACTGTACTACCACTGCTGACAGTGCATTCTATTCACCCACCATTCACAGTGTAAAGAGCTGACCTCTGACATCTCCCCTAAACCTTTGTGGGCGGCACGGTGGCACAGTGGGTAGCACTGCTGCCTCACAGCGCCTGAGACCCGGGTTCATTTCCTGCCTCAGGCGACTGACTGTGTGGAGTTTGCACGTTCTCCCCGTGTCTGCGTGGGTTTCCTCCGGGTGCTCCGGTTTCCTCCCACAGTCCAAAGATGTGCAGGGTCAGGTGAATTGGCCATGCTAAATTGCCCGTAGTGTTAGGTAAGGGGTAAATGTAGGGGTATGGGTGGGTTTCGCTTCGGCGGGTCGGTGTGGACTTGTTGGGCCGAAGGGCCTGTTTCCACACTGTAATGTAATCTAATGTAATCTAATCTAATCTAATCTTTCTCCAATTACCTTAAACTTATGTCCCCTCATGGTAGCCATTTCCGCAATGGGACAAAGTCTCTGATTATTCACTCTATCTATGCCTCTCCTTATCGTGTACACCTCTCACCCTTCTTTACTCCAGTGAGAAAAGCTCTATCTCTCAACCTTTCTTCATAAGACATGCCCTCCAGTCCAGGCAGCTTCCTGGTAAATCACCTGTGTACCCTCTCTAACCCTTCCTACAATAAGGCGACCAGAACTGCACCTAATATTCCAAGTGTGGTCTAACCAGGGCTTTACAGGCGGCACGGTGGCACAGTGGTTAGCACTGCTGCCTCACAGCGCCAGAGACCCGGGTTCAATTCCTGCCTCAGGCGACTGACTGTGTGGAGTTTGCACATTCTCCCCGTGTCTGCGTGGGTTTCCTCTGGGTGCTCCGGTTTCCTCCCACAACCCAAAAATGTGCAGGTAAGGTGAATTGGCCAAGCTAAATTGCCCGTAGTGTTAGGTAAGGGGTAAATGTAGGGGTCTGGGTGGGTTGCGCTTCGGCGGGTTGGTGTGGACTTGTTGGGCCGAAGGGCCTGTTTCCACACTGTAATGTAATCTGTAAATCTTATAGAGCTACAGCATAGCTTTGTGGCTCTTAAACTCAATCTCCCTGCTAATGAAAGCCAACACACTATATGCCTTCTTAATAACCTTATCAACTTGGGTGATAACTTTGAGGGATCTATGGACATGAACCCCAAGCTCCATCTGTTCCTCCACACTGCCAAGCATCGTGTCCCATTGCAACCTACAACATTCCACCACTCCGCCAACCTTTGTGTCATAGGTAAACTGACTAGCCCACCCTTCCACTTCCTCATTCAAGTCATTGATAAACATCACAAAGACCAGAGGTCCCAGAACAAATCCCTGTGAAACACCACTGGCCACCGAGCTCTAGGCTGAATACTTTTCCATCTACTACCACTCTCTGCCTTGTATGGGCCAGCCAATTCTGTATCCAGATGGCCAAATTTCTCTGTATCCCTTGCTTCCTTACTTTCTGAATGAACCTACCATGGAGAACCCTTATCAAATGCCTTGCTAAAATCCATATACATCACATCCACTGCGCTACCTTCATCAATGTGTTTTGTCACATCCTCAAAGAATTCAATAAGGCTTGTGAGGCATAACCTGCCCCTCACAAAACCATGCTGACTATCTCTAATCAAACTATGCTTTTTCCAAATAATCATAAGTCCTGTCTCTCAGAATCTTCTCCAATATTTTGCTCACCACCGCCAGCAGACTGACTGGTCCCTCCCAGTAGTGAATACTGAAGCAAAGTATTCATTAAGGATCTCCTCTATCACCTTGGATTCCAGGCACAAGATCCCTCCATTATTCCTGATCGGCCTACCTTCACTCTGGCCATCCTCTTGCTCTCACAGGACAAATTTCAGAGTAATTACAGTTTATCCCAGGTGGTGTTTATTCCCATTTCTTCAGCTGTGCGGGTCATGCAGTGTCAGTACACCTATGGTGCTATTAAGGAGCGTTAAAGTCTACATACACCAGACAAGATAGGAGCAGCATGGTGGCACAGTGGTTAGCACTGCTGCCTCACAGCGCCAGAGACCTGGGTTCAATTCCCACCTCTGGCGACTCTCTGTGTGGAGTTTGCACATTCTCCCCGTCTCTGCGTGGGTTTCCTCTGGGTGCTCCGGTTTCCTCCCACAATCCAAAAATGTGCAGGTTAGGTGAATTGGCCATGCTAAATTGCCTGTAGTGTTGGGTGAAGAAATAAACATAGGGGAGTGGGTCTGGGTGGGTTGCGCTTCGGCGGGTCGGTGTGGACTTGTTGGGCCGATGGGCCTGTTTCCACACTGTAAGTAATCTAATCTAATGAACATACTAAGGCAGAAATTGCTGGAGAAACTCAATAGGTCTGGCACCAACTGTGGAGAGAAAAAAAAGTTAACAGTTCAAATCTTGTGACCCTTCTTCAAATTCTGAAGCCAACACAAATTCAAATTGATCTGTACCCCATAAAGAGGAAGTATATTTTGACTGAACATGCTATGGAAGTCATTGTAAAAGTGAGCTTGCCAGCACAATGTATCAGAAAGCAGGCTCCAGGTTTTATCATTGCTGTGACAAAGTTCTGAGTTGAAGAAGTGCAGGGGAGAGAAGACCAGGAAGTGAAAGAAATTAGCAAGGAGACCATGCAATTAGATAGATGTGGCCAATGAAGACTCAAGAATCTGGATCCAGTGTAACAAGAAGTTGAATAACCTTTTTTGAACGGTGAAAGTCAGTAAATGTATTTCCAAATGCTATATCCCACGAACTAACCCCCATGGAAATGGTGATAGTTGCCATCTTTGGAGTGGATCATAACTGAAGTCGTGACCAGCAGTGGAGCTGAAATGAAAGATACTGGTGATATGTTGTTACCAAATCTAACTCCTCACATCTCAGCTACAATTCATACCATCATCTGTTCTGACTTACAAGTTGCAGATGGTAAAAGCTGGCATCTTTTATTCTTTCTCCTTCCCTCACCATAGCCCTAGTCTTATATCCTTTTCCTTCTTTTCATAAAGCGAAGAACTGCAACCGGATAGGCACTTGAAGAAAAAATGCACAGAGAGCAGTAAGAAGACTCTCACTTGTTGTCATACTTTCAGCCACCAGTTTAGATACATTGAGCACACTTTAGAGAATAACTTAGAGGCAAGATTAATGTGTATCAAGATACAGGGCACATTGTGCAGCAACAAAGGCAGTTCTGTTGTTGAGGCATCAGATGAAGCAGTGAGAGAAGGAGTCTGGTGAGTGTACACCATGAAATGTAGTGAAAGCTCAGACTGAAGGTTGCTCTCATGCAAACTCAACTTACTACCATGAAGATTCACACTTCTGTCATCACAGGTGCAGAAACCATTGTTCAAAGGGAGTGACAGAGTATCACAACAGTTTAGTAATTTGCCGCTAGCTCTTTGCTCGGATTATACGGGGGTTTCCTGGGAGTATGGAAGTGGCACAGTGGAGCACGTGCCTGCTTTCCTTTCGCAGGATGGCTCTCCACTAGAACCCTTGCAGTTATCATTCACCAACCAGCCCTGACTGCTACTGTTAATGTGGCACAATCCAAAGCCAAACCTTCTGAGGTCACAGTACTCGAGGTTGTCCTACAAATCCAATTGTAGTCTACACCACTGAAAGTCATTAGTCTTTCACCAGACATGCTACAACTACTGAAGAAGGGCTTATGCCCAAAACGTCGATTCTCCTGTTCCTTGGATGCTGCCTGACCTGCTGCGCTTTTCCAGCAACACATTTTCAGCTCATGCTACAACTACTGCATAACATGCATGGGAGCATTAGGGCAGACAATGACATAGAAGAGAATGAATGAGGGCAAGCAACTGACTTTTGTATGCAATAATTTAGAAATTTTGTGTGGAATGATTTTTTCAAATGTTTACATTTTCTCCAAGAGCATGGCACATGAGCATTATTAGATGGAGGTTTCAGGTATGGGATTGTCAGTGAATGGAAAATTGCTACAGTTTTTAAAATATTTTTTCATGGGATATGGGCATTGCTAGCTCAGCCAGCATTTATTCACCCTATTTGTCCATAGGACTGTTAAGAGTCAACCACGTTGCTTTGGGTCTGGAGTCACAGATAGGGATCAGGTAAGGATGTCAGATTTTGTTCCCAAAAGGACATTAGTGAACCAGATAGATTTTTACAAAAGTTGACAAAGGTTACATGGTTGAAATTAGGTTAGTTTTAATTCAAGATGTTTTAAAATAGATCAACAGATCATAGATCTGCCATGATGGGATTTGAACCTATGTCCCCAAAATGTTAGCCTGGAAGTTTGAATTACCAGTGCAGTGACATTACCAGTACACTGCTGCTGGAGAGTTAATACAGAGACAAGGGTTAAGACATAATAAATGGACCTTGGACCTTTGAATTGAATTGGATTTATTGGCACGTGCACCGAGGCACAGTGAGCAATACAGGCAGAAGCATGGTAACATGAAATGGAAATTGAACTCACGGAGGATGAAAAGTCGCTCAATACAGAACATGAGAATGTAAAATATTGAAGCTGTCTTGGTGAGAAAACTTTTATAGTAATTGATAGGCCGATGCAAACAAACATTTTAAATGAGAAGCAAGACTCATCAAATAAAGAGAGATGCTGAAAAGAGAAGAAAGCAACAAAGCAGCCAGGAGCAAATTCAGATTTAGTGAGGTGAGGCATCACAATGGCACTTTGGATTAATGATGGAAGACTTGGTCAGGCTGTAGCCAGGGCTTCATCAAGGTGGATGGTGACATCCTCCCTTGATTAGATTTCCGTCAATGCCATTATGTTGATTAAAACTTCCATAATATTTTACTGGATGGTACAGCAAGTGCTAGAAGGTATAGAGAAAATTCTGGTGCGGGAAACAGAGGGATGGTAATAACTGACCCACTGGCAAAGACCAGAGAGTCATCATTTGGAAGGAATGTATGAAACAGGAGTTGGCTACAGGAGGTGTAGTGGACAGCGAAGAAGGTTACCTCAGATTACAACGGGATCTTGATCAAATGGGCCAATGGGCTGAGAATGCAGATGGGGTTTAATTTAGATAAATGTGAGGTGCTGCATTTGGGAAAAGGAAATCTTAGCAGGACTTATACACTTAATGGTAAGGTCCTAGGGAGTGTTGCTGATAAAAAGAGACCTTGGAAGTGGAGTCGCAGGAAGATAGGATAGTGAAGAAGGTGTTTGGTATGCTTTCCTTTATTGGTCAGAGTATTGGGTACAGGAGTTGGGAGGTCATGTTGCGGCTGTACAGGACATTGGTTAGGCCAATGTTGGAATATTACATGCAATTCTGGTCTCCTTCCCATTGGAAAGATGTTGTGAAACTCGAAAGGTTCAGAAAAGATTTACAAGGAGGTTGCCAAGGTTGGAGGATTTGACCTAAAGGGAAAAGTTGAATAGACTGGGGCTTTTTCCCTGGAGTGTTGAAGGCTGAGGGGTGACCTTATAGAGGTTTATAAAATCCTGAGGGACATGGATAGGATAAATAGACCAAGTCTTTTCCCTGGGGTGGGGGAATCCAGAACTAGAGGGCATAGATTCAGGGTGAGAGGGGAAAGACATTAAAGAGACCTAAGGGGCAACATTTTCACGCAGAGGATGGTACGTGAATGGAATAAGCTGCTAAAGGAAGTGGTGGAGGCTGTACAATTTCAACGGTTAAGAGACATTTGGATGGATATATGAATAGGAAGGGTTTGGATGGATATGGGCCGGGTGCTGGCAGGTGGGACTAGATTAGGTTGGGATATCTGGTCGGCATGGACGAGTTGAACTGAAGGGGCTGTTTCCATGCTGCACGTCTCTATGACTCTATGATCAGCAAATGCTTCCTAACTAACCTCCACATTTCTGTCGTGCATTTCCCTGAGAAATCTGTTCCCAATTTATGCTCCACAGTTCCTCCCTAATAGCATTGTAATTCTCCCTTTCCCAATTAAATGCTCCCTCAAACCATCTGCTCCTATCTCTCTCCATTACTATAGTAAAGGTCAGGCAGTTGTGATCACTACCACCAAACTGCTCTCCCACTGGGAGATCTGACACCTGACCTGGTTCATTGCCAAACACCAAATCCAATATGGCCTCCCCTCCAGTTGGCCTGTTGAGTCAGGGACCCTTCCAGGACACACCTGACAAAAACTGCTCCATCCAAACTACTTGCTCGAAGGAGGTTCCAATCAATATTAATGAAGTTGAAGTCACTCATGGCAATAACCCTGTTACTTCTGCACCTTTCCAAAGTTTGCCTCCCAATCTGCTCTTCCGTGTCTCTGTTGCTACTGGGCGGCCTGAAGAAAACTCCCAATAAAGTGACTGCCCCTTTCCTGTATCTGACGTCCATCCATACTGACTCAGTAGACAAACCCTCCTCGACAACCTCCCTTTCTGTAGCTATGATACTATCCCTGATTAGCAATGCCAGTCCTTCACCCCTTTTACCTCCTTCCCTATTCTTTTTGAAACATCTAAACCTTGGAATATCCACCAACCATTCCTGCCCCGGTAACAATAATCTCCGTAATGGCCACATCCTCCTAGTTCCAAGTACTGATCCATGCTCTAAGTTCATCACACTTATTCCTGAAACACTTCGCGTTAAAATAAACACACATAAACCCATCACACTGACTGTACCTTTGCCCTATCAAGTGCCTATCTCTCCTCACAAACTCTCTGCATGTTATATCTGGCTGTTCACTACCTACTCCATCCTCTGATCCATAGCTCCAGTTTCCATCCCCCTCCCTAAATAGTTTAAACCATCCAGCAAACCTCCACACCCCCCCCCCCGCAGAATATTTGTGCCCCTCCAGTTCAGGTCCCACCTTCCCCAGAAGGTATCCCAATCATCCACATTATCTGAAACCCTCCCTCCTACAGCAGCCCTGCAGCAATGTGTTCTGCTGCACTTGCTCTCTGTTCCTAGACTCACTAGTCCGTGGCACCAGTAGCAATCCTGAGATTACTCTGCTCATCCTGCCTTTTAGCTTCCAACCTAACTCCCTACATTCTCTCTTCATGTCCTCCTCTCTTTCTCTAGCTACGTCATTGGTACCGACATGTAACACAACTTCTGGCTGCTCACCCTTCCTCTTAAGAATCCTGGAGGCTCGATCCGACACATCCCTGACCCTAGCACCCAGGATGCAACATACCATCCGGGAGTCTCGTTCCCGACCACAGAATCTCTTGTCTGTTCTTCTCACCATTGAATCTCCTATCACTGTCACTCCCCTCTTCTACCCTCTTCCATTCAAAGTTGCAGAGCCTGGCTCAGTGGCAGGGACCTGGCCGCTGTGGCTTTCCCCTGGTAGGCCTTTCCCCTCAACAGTTTCTGAAACGGTATACTTATTATTGAGGGGAATGGCCACAGGGGATCCCTGCACTGTCTGCCTATTCCCTTTCCCTTTCCGAATGGTCACCCAGCTACATTTATTCTGTAACTGAGGTGTGACTACCTCGCTGTAACTCCTCTCTATCACCCCTCAGCCTCCTGAATGATCCGAAGTTCATCCAGCTCCAGCTCTAGTTCCCTTACACAGTTTGTGAGGAGCTGGAGTTGGGTGCACTTCTTGCAGGTGAAGTCAGCAGGGACACTAGTGGTGACCCTTCCCTCCCACATCCTGCAGAAGGAGCATGCAATAGCCCTAGCCTCCATCCCCTCTGCTCTAAATTGCCAAGAGATATTAAAGAAAAAGCCACCATGCCAACCGAGTGTCAACTCCTCAAACCCATATGACTGCAGCCAAAACCCTCTTCCATTCCATGCTGCCACATCCAGTTATGATGATACAATGGCTTTAAGAGGTGTATTTTGTTCTGGGATTTTTTATGAAAAGTGGTTAAGACAGAGGTATTGAGTGGTCTGTTCCAAGCCAATAAAGTAAACAGCTTGCAAGCCTTTTTTGTAAAGTTAGAATTATAGATTCAGCATGAATGGGTGGAGTCAGGCTCTCACAGAACCCAGGCTTTCATAATTGTTGGGGTTTTGAAGCTGGTTGTGGAAGCAGCTACATCTCTATCTGCTGGAGCTAAAGGCTTGGGTTCTCTATCTGCCGGAGTAAAAGACTTGGGTTTTCTATTCGCTGGAGCTAAAGGCTTGGGTTCTCTATCAGCTGTAGCTAAAGGCTTGGGTTCTCTATCTGCTGGAGCTAAAGTCTTGGGTTCTCTATCTGCTGGAACTAAAGGCTTGGGTTCTCTATCTGCTAGCAGAGTCACACGTGAGACAATCTGTTTTACTGAACCTGTCTTTGCCAAAGATATGTTTATGGGATGTTCCTCTATTAGAACAGATACTGTTTAGAAGCTAAATAATCTACTATTCTGTTAAGTTTTCCAACTGAGTAAAAGCTATCCTAATTCTTCTTTCTTTTGTTTGTATTTTAACTGGAAGAATAAAGTATGTTTTTTCTCAAAGCCGAGTACGATAACTGTGGAGTTCGATCTGGAAGATAGTAACTTTAAACAAGATAAAAGTTCAGGTCTAGGCTATCTTCTAGATGTATTTGAAGGGAGTTTGGTCTGGTCCATAACACCTTACACTGAAAGAATGGAATCCTTCCTCTTCCGGGATAGAGCAGCGTTGAAATGAACTGTGTAAAAAAAACCAAAGCCAGGGCACCCAGCACCCAACTTGATCACCTTGTGATTACCTCTCCTGGCTTCACTCCATCAAGAGGAAATGAAACAGAGAGTCTTCTCATTGATAGGACTCTCAGTGACCTTGGTGCTTGGAAACAGCGTGATGTTGTTTGAGTCACGGGCAGCAGCCGAGAAAGAATGAGTTACACTCGAGCTAATCACCACAGTCACCCTCATAGCCACTGACAATGGCATCATTCCTCTGCCCTGCAGTTGGGTTAGCAGCAGCTGGCAGATTTCAGTCAAACACAGAGGTCACAGGTGTTGCTTTTTGCTCAGATAGGGTGTGAGAATGGCTCTGAACACCCTGGGTTAAAATCAGAGCCAGAGCTTCATGGTTCATCAGTGCTCCAGAACATGAACACAAAACCAGGCTGACCCAGGCTCTGCAGCACTGCGGGAGGGCTGCTCTGACAGAGTTACTATCATTTGGATGAGCCATTAACCAGAAGCCTCTTCTGGTCTCTGAAAGGGACATGAAAGATGCCACAGCACCATTGGCTGCAGAGTGGGAACCTCTCACCAATGTTCGAGCCATTAATTAAATTCTTGAGCAACATCGTTAAAGGCAAGTCATCTGGTCACTTTTACATCTTTTTACAGAACATTGAAATACACAAATTGGCTGCCCCTTATCAATATCGCTACTTGACTGGATTTCAAGAAACTTCTTGGAATCACTGAATTGTCACAGCACAGGAGGAGGCTATTCAGTCCATTGTGCCTGCACCAATTCTATCCCCTAGTGTCAACCTCCTGTCTTTTTCCCATTTCCCTGCACACCATTTCTGTCCAGACAACTGTTGTTTGCACCGTTCTTTGGGACATCTGCAGCAATAAAATAACATACTGATATGTGCATTAGGACTAGGAGTAGGCAGTCAGCTCTTGAATCCAAGAAGATTAATGATCTGATCATTGCAAACTCTCACCCACACCCCATGTACTTATCAGTAGTCTCTGATTTAAACTTTTTCAAAGACTCTGCTTTCTCCACCTTTCATGGGAAGAGAGTTTCAATAAAGAAAAATATTTGCTGCATCTTTGTTTTTAAACAATGACCCCTAGTTCGACATTATACAATTGAGGAAGGATCCTTTCACATGCACCTGCCAAGATCCCTCCAGATCATGGGTGGCAAGGTGGCACAGCGGTTAGCACTGCTGCCTCACCGCGCCAGAGACCCGGGTTCAATTCCCGTCTCAGGCGACTGACTGTGTGGAATTTGCACGTTCTCCCCGTGTCTGTGTGGGTTTTCTCCGGGTGCTCCGGTTTCCTCCCACAGTCCAAACATGTGCAGGTCAGGTGAATTGGCCATGCTAAATTGCCCGTAGTGTTAGGTAAGGGGTAAATGTAGGGGTATGGGTGGGTTGCGCTTCGGCGGGGCGGTGTGGACTTGTTGGGCCGAAGGGCCTGTTTCCACACTGTAATGTAATGTAATGTAATCTTATACATTTCAACCAAATCACGTCTTATCCTTCTAAACTCCAGCAGATGCATCCTTTCCTCATAACATCATCCACCAATCCAGGTATTCATCGAGTAAACTTTCTCTAATCTACTTCCAATTCATTTACACCTCTCCTTCAATAAGGACTCCAATGTGGAAAAGAGTCATCCAGACATGGTCTCCTCAGTATACTGTATGGCTGAAATAAAACAAAGATCCAGATGCTGAAAATCTGAAACAAAAACAGAAATTGTTGGATGTCCAGCAGCTCCTCTGTAGAAAAGCAGATTTAACATTTTGTGTCCAGTGACCAACTGCTCTGAAGAAGGGGCACCAGGAAAAACATTAACTTGGTTTTCTCTCCACGGATGCTATCAGACTTACTAGGTTTCTCCAGCAATTTCTGTTTTTGTTCCTGTGTAGCTGAAAATTTGTTTTTATTCCTCTCATTCAAATAGACAATTTCACATTTTCCCACATTATATTCCATTTTCCAGACCTTTGTCCACTGACTTAACGTAATACCTTTTTCACAACTTATGTTTCTCCCTAAAGTTGTGCCATCAGTAAATTGGCAACCATACCTTCCACCCCCTTGTCCCAGCCATTTTTATAAATTGTAAAAAGTTAAGATCCCAGCATTGACCCTGTGGCGTATCACTTGGTCAATCCTGCCAAAATACTAAAAGGCCCATTTACACCTTTGCTCCCTGTTAGCCAACCAATCTTCAATCAATGTCAAAATGTTACCCTGACATCAAGATCTCTTATTTCTTCAATATGGTTTGTTGCAGTGTTTTATAAAACACCTTCTGGAATTATAAGCACAGTAATCAGTTCCTAACTGACAATAAATATGGCCCGAAATGGCCAGGATTCTTTAAAATTCAAGTCCCAACATAGGACATCCTGCAGGGAGAAAGTGAGGACTGAAGATGCTGGAGTACCAGAGTTGAAAAAGGTGGTGCTGGAAAAACACAGCAGGCCAGGATTCCTGAAGATTCCTGAAGGGCTTATACCCGAAACGTCGATTCTCCTGCTCCTCGGATGCTGCCTGGCCTGCTGTGTTTTCCAGCACCACATAGGACATTCTGCAATAGCTATCAGATTCTGGCTGTGTTTTTACTGTCTCCATTCCTTGCACACAAAGATAATTTACTCCTGTAAATGGGTTGTGTTCTGTTGAAATCAGTTCCTTACAAACAAGTGAGGAACACGGAAGAGTTATTTTAAGTATCACTGAATCACAGAAATGTTATGTTGCAGAAGGAGACCATTGCGCCTGTACTAGCCTTATTATTTAGTCTGCTTCTTTAATACCAATCTTCTCCCTTTTCCCCTGCTCAAAATATTTTCAAAAGGGTCCCATAATTTGTGAAGCCAAAGCTATGACTCCCCCAGCGGTACAAATTCTTCCAAGCCACTCGCAAGCCTGAAGAGTAAAAAAATAATTTCTCATTATAAAACTGAACGTAACCACTCTAACCCTACTTCCTCTGCCACTCGTTATCATGGTTTCCAGGAGTTAGTGGCTATTGTTCCTGCAGTGGTGGTTTCCTCTTTGTATGGATTGGCACCTACTTCTGCTTTTCTTTCATATTATATTTAGAAATATACACACACATACATATACATATTATATATATATATATATATATATATATACGATCTGTACTAATATTATCCACTCTGATTAAACCACTGCTTCAGCACAATTTTGACTAATTTCTTTTGTGTATTCTCCAGTAAGGCAGACACAAATGTTTCCTTTAATATCCCATAATATTTATTTTTGCCAATCTCTACAATTTTGCTCACTGAGATAAACCTTTACAATCTATTGCATCATTCATTTGAACGTTTTACATTTTTGCCTAATGTGTCTTTTGTCATCTATCAATACAGTTTCTAAAATAATGGGACTGCCCACCAGGGATCAAAATGGGAGGGAATGGACCAGAAAAGAGCCAAAACTGGAAGTTGTGCCAGTTTTGGGAGACCATTCCTGGTATTGGTTATGTTCATGTGGGTGGGGGAAGGGGTACTATCATCTCACCGAATCCCTGGTTAAGACCAATTAAAGTAGTTAATTCACTCATTCAGAGTCTCGTTTGATATTGATAGATCAGTATCTGGGTCAACTGCTGGTGGGGTTTCATTCTGCGAACAATCCTCACATCTACACTGAGCCTGTTCAATTATTAGCAGAAAATAACAGACCCCTGGTGAGTCTGAATGAGTCGAGGGTGTTGGCCTTACAGAACAAGAGACAGGTTATGTTCACCAGTGTGATGTGGATCACTGCCTCAGCCTGCATTTATTGCCCATCCCTAATTGGCTGAGGGGAGTTAAGAGTAAACCATTTTGCTATGGATCTGGAATCTCATGTAGGCCAGACTGAATAATTTCCATTCTGAAAGGACATTAGTGAACCAGATGGGTTTTTAACAACAATTGGCACAAGGTCTCCATAAGACCAGCTTTAATTTTCATTCCAGGTTTTATATTGAGTTGAAATTTCACCATTTGCCATGTCCTCAAGTAGGATTGGCCTGGAGTTCTGAATTATTTCTGATGTACCACCACCTCCCCGAGTGAGTACAAGATTGTAATAAGTACACATTACATTAATGAGCTAAATACAATTAGCACAACAACTCAGATCCAGAGGTGGCACATCGGGGTCCATCAGGGGCTTGTGATAGACAGCCCAGTTCTCCACCTGAAGACAACGTGACATCATCAGACAGGTCAACGTCATATTCACTGTTTCAGAATCATTACCTTCTGCAACAGTCATGTTTCATACTGCCATGAGGCTTCTTAGATAGGCCTGTGAAACAAAATCACCAGGAATAGACCAAAAACAAGACAAATTTTACCAGCTTTTTCCTTTGCGGTTTTTGAGATCACTGACATTCATTTCCCAATCCCTAATTGTCCGGATGGCAGTTAAGAGCCAATCACATTGCTATTGGTCTGGAGTCACAAGTAGATGAGACCAAACAAGGGATGGCTAATTCCCTTACAAAGGACTTTAGTAAAACTAGATGGGCTTTGATGACAATCAACATGATCACAATTGGGCTAGTTTTGTTTTAATCGAGAGTGTGGTGCTGGAAAAACACAGCAGTTCAGACAGCATCCAAGGAGCAGGAGAATCAACGTTTTGGGAAAGGCCCTTCATCAAGAACGTTTTGTTTTATGTGAGGTTTAGATTCTATCTCTGGAGCATTAGCCTCTGGCTCTGGATTACTCTCCAGTGGCATTACCATGATACCGGTGCCTTCACTTGAAGTTCCTGGCTTTGGTCATCATTGTAGGATTCTGTTTAACATTCTAACTGACAAATCATCTTGCAAGGATCTCAGACTTATTCATCAGCAGCAGCTCACTGACTCTTGTATTAATGTGGAATCTTGGTATCTCACATTCAAACTGCCTATTACATGAGGTGGGCTTTCAAAGGATAGAGGGCCAGGAACTAGCACGGACAGGATTTGCAAATCTTGGTCACATTGGCAACGATAAGATCTCAAGACCTCCTGAATATTAGCAATTTTCAAAAGCCAGTCTCGGACTTGGGGGAGAAAACGGAAAAATCAGAGAACTAGCTATCAACAGCGTGAAAGAGATTGTTAAAGTTCTGGATGACCCAGAACAGAATTCATAGAATCCTTATAGTGTGGAAATAGGCCATTTGGCCCAAAACGTTCACACTGACCCTCCAAAGAGTATCCCACTCAAACCCATTCCCCTATCCTATTACTCTACATTTACCCCAGACTATTACACCTAACCCACACATGCCAATGGGTAATTTAGCATGGTCAATTCATCTAACCTGCACATCTTTGAATTGTGGAAGGAAAACAGAACACCCAGAGGAAACCCATGCAGACACGGAGAGAACAGGCAAACTACAAACAGGCAATCGCCCAAGGTTGGATTCAAACACGGGTCTCTGATGTTGAGGGGCAGCAATGCTAACTGTGCCGTCACGGAATTCTCCCTGGTGCATGTTGATTCACAGGTGGCAATGTCAATGGGATTATTAAAAGTTATCAGTCTTTGACCTAGTCATGCTTCTGTGAGCACTGAATGTTGATTATCTCTTCATGCTCCCCCATCATGGAGAAAATGAGGACTGCAGATGCTTGGGATCAGAGCTGAAAAATGTGTCAATTCTCCTGCTCCTTGGATGCTGTCTGACCTGCTGCGCTTTTCCAGCAACACACTTTTCTGCTCCCCAATCATCCCCAGCTCCTTCAATGCTGCTAATGCCCTAAGAAACTGTCTGCTGTTGTTGACCACTCAGTGCTGAGGCAGCTCCCAAATTGGCTGCTCACAGAGTCAGAGAGATGTACAGCATGGAAACAGGCCCTTCGGTCAAACCCGTCCATGCCGACCAGATATCCCAACCCAATCTAGTCCCACCTGCCAGCACCCGGCCCATATCCCTCCAAATCCTTCCTATTAATAAACTCATCCAAAGCCTCTTAAATGTTCCATTTGTACCAGCCTCCACCACTTCCTCTGGCAGCTCATTCCATACACGTACCACGCTCTGAGTGAAAATGTTGCCCCTTAGGTCTCTTTTATATCTTTCCCCTCTCACCCGAAACCTATACGCTCTAGTTCTGGACTCCCCGATCACAGGGAAAAGACTTTTCCTATTTACCGTATCATGCCCCTCATAATTTTGTAAACCTCTATAAGGTAACCCCTCAGCCTCCGACGCTCCAGGGAAAACAGACCCAGCCTGTTCAGCCTGTCCCTATAGCTCAAAATCTCCAACCCTGGCAACCTCCTTGTAAATCTTTTCTGAACCCTTTCAAGTTTCACAACAGTTTCCCGATAGGAAGGAGACTAATATTCCAACAGTGGCCTAACCAATGCCGTGTACAGCCGCAACATGACCTCCCAACTCTTGTACTCAATACACTGACCAATAAAGGAAAGCATATCAAAAGCCTTCTTCACTATCCTATCTACCTGCGACTCCACTTTCAAGGAGCTATGAAACTGCACTCCAAGGCCTCTTTGTTCAGCAACACTCACTAGCACCTTACCATTAAGTGTATAAGTCCTGCTAAGATTTGCTTTCCCAAAAATGCAGCACCTCACATTTATCTGAATTAAACTCCATCTGCCACTTCTCAGCCCATTGGCCCATCTGGTCCAGATCCTGTTGTAATCTGATGTAACACTCTTTGCTGTCCACTACACCTCCAATTTTGGTGTCATCTGCAAACTTATTAACTGTACCTCTTATGCTCGCATCCAAATCATTTATGTAAATGACATAAAGTAGAGGACCCAGCACCGATCCTTGTGACACTCCTCTGGTCACAGGCCTCCAGTCTGAAAAACAACCCTTCACCACCATCCACTGTCTTCTACCCTTGTGCCAGTTCTGTACCCAAATGCTAGTTCTCCCTTTATTCCGTGAGATCTTAACTTGCTAATCAGTCTCCCATAGGGATACTTGTCGAACACCTTACTGAAGGCCATATAGATCACATCTCTGCCCTCATCAGTCCTGCCCCTCCTAACCAGTTAGACTACACTTAAATAGAATGCAAATTAGTGTCACAAAGCCAGTGCTGTCAAGATATTCAGCTTGTAACTGAGTTTCTTCAGTTGTCAGGTTCCTGAAGCCTCTTTGAAAATGTTGACTTGGGAATATCAATATTTTGGCCTTTCCCAAACAATCCACATCAGCTAACAAAACTCTGGCCTCATGTGTGGTCGTAGCACAAACATACACTGCAACTGTTCCCTTTTCTTAACTGTACTTCAAAAGGTCATGTTCCATCGTCCCAGGAAGATTTCATCACTTTCCTCAATATTCTTTCAAAATGAACTGTCTGACTGTTCGTTAAGTTTCACAAATATATTTGAAACCATGCTCCATTATTAAACTAATTAGCTTTGTCACACCACTTGAACAATGTTTTGTGCTTCCGAACAGACAAGGTCCTGTGATTCCTTTGACCCATTAATTTATTCCTGAATGCTTAGCACAATGCATGTTCAAAGAAGCTCATGTCTGTGTGTTTCTGACTTATTTCGCTTTTCCGCAGTCCAGCTAAAATCAACCACTTTTTGTCAATGTAGTCAGCTAATTTATGATGATGTGTGCCCACATCTTCCAGCGTCCACATGCTCAATGCAGTAGAAGCACATACACTGAAATAAAACATACACTCAGTCAGCTGAAATGGTCTAGTGCAGTCAATGAAATGGGAGTATAGATCATTGCAATGTCCTCAATATGAGCTCACAGTATCTTCAAAGGGAGCAGACACTCAAAATGCTGAGAAAGTGTTGATGTAAAGGAAGACCTGGAGATTCAGATAAAGAATTTTGTGAAAATGGGTAACTGAACTACACACAAAAGGCCAATTGCATTTTTAATTACTGGATATAGAAAGGGCATTGAAGTCACCAAGAACATAAAGCAAACTCAGTTGTGTTGCCAATGGTGGAAGAAGTACTTAGAAGTTGAGATAATCATCAAAAAAGCCAGAAGTGTGAAAGGGCTGAAACTGTTCTCTAAAAATAACCAAATGGCAGCTTCTCTGAGAAAAAACAGAAACTCTCAGGAAGTGAAACTGTGAGAGACAAAAGTGTTGCTTTTCTCTAATTGCCTCTAAAAACAAGAGGATCTCCTGGTTGAGAACATGGAGCTGCATGATTACATCAATCTCAAGCACTTTCATTGTAATCAACTGAGAAGAGATAGAATGAAACAGCAAAACTTAAAATCAGCGAAATGTCAATGATCCGATAATTGCTGTAAAGGTTATTCAGTACTTTGTGAATTAACTTTAATTAATTAATCTTCACATCAATGAGCAACAATGGAACCATCATTTCCCATTGTTTGAGAGAAAGTGCTGTCAGGAAATCCCACTTCTTCAGAATAGCTGGATTTCAGAGGTGAACAGTGAAATAACAGAATAGGGTCAGTCACTGCTCAGTGACCATCCCTTTAACTGTGTTGTTAATAAAGTGAAATAAATCAGAGGAAGTGGGTATGAAAGGATGTCAAAAATCATGGATGATTTAATCATGAAGATTGGATTGGCAATAGTAGTCTGGATGACATATTATTGAGAAAATTTCTTAGAGCATGTTCATCTTGAGTAATCAATAAACTCAGCGTAAAAGTGACCACCATATGATTTAATTTTACATTCAGTTTGAAAAGGTGAAGGTTTGTCCTTCACTTCCTCCTTGAACAACAATACCACATTGGCTGTTGTCTTGTCCTCTGGCACCTCTCTTATTGTCATAGAGAAATTCAACATTTTTGACAGCACCCCTGTTATTTTCTCCTGTCTTACTCAACAGCCTGGGACACATTTTTATCCAGCCTTGGGGATTTATCTGCATTTAAACCTGCTAAACCATTCAGAGCCTCCTCTCTGTCTGAGCTCATTTCTTCAGTTGGATCACAGACCTTCTCTCTGATTTCTACATCCATATCGTTCCTCTCACTTGTGAATACTGATATATTGATATTTGAATAATGAAAAATGAGATATTTATTTAGATCCTTCCCTACAACCTCCAGCTCAACACACAAATCCCCGTCATGAGCCCTAGGGGTCATACTCTTCCTCTCATTATCCTTTTCCCTTTATTGTACTTGAAAAATAACTTAGGTTTTTTTCATTACTTTACCTCACAAGGTCCTTTCATGCCCTCTTTTTGGTCTCCTAATCTCCCTTTTAAGATTTTCTTGCACATCTGCACTGCTCTAGGACTTCTGCTCTCTTGGTATTTGCCATAAACCTTGCACAGCCTCTGGGGAAATTGCAAGTTTTTTACTTTGGTGATCAGGGTCAATCTGTCCAGAGAGCTAAGCATCGCTGTTGCACCTCAGCCATTATTGGCACTGATTCATTATGCTGCAGGATATGGTCAAGAGTGCTTGCGGCAAGGAATTGGATCCAGATAGTTGTTAATGCCTGAGGTTCACATAACATGTCCAATTACAGGCAGGTTTCATCTGCACTGATCTGTTGTTAATTACAACATGATGGAAGACAAAAGCGGTCACTCCTCAAGCAGATGGTCTCAAATTCTTTCCACTGGTGAACCTCCCAAATATATCCATTCCATCCTTGGTAGGCCTCTCCGTCAACTCCAAAGCACTCTCACTCAACCTATTCTCATCCTTCCATTGGACTGCCTCAGCACTGAGCAGATTAAGTCACCATGTTGAATATGGTAGGGTATTGACCCCCCCCCCCCACCTCCATGGAAGTCAGGACACTGCTGACTGTCACTGCTCCATCTCACATCATCCCTTCCCGCCCCATCCCCTATCATCTATTCCAAATTATGCATTGGGTTGCCCCTCTTCACTATTGTAATCCCTGCATATCCCAGCAGACTGGTTTCATTCCCCACAACTGAATTTGCCAACCTCCCTCTTATGTTGTAGTTGTACAGGATGTAATGAGGCTGCATTTGGAGTATTGTGTTCAGCTTTGGCCACCTTGCTAAAGGAAGGATGTTTTTAAACTGGAAAGTGTGCAGAAAAAAATTACAAGAATGTTGCCAGGACTCAACATTTTTGCCAGGACTCAAGGATCTGAGTGAGAGAGAGAGGCTGGACAAGCTACGTCTTATTTCTTTAGACAGTAGGAGTTTGAGAGGAAATCTTATAGAGGTGTATAAGATCATGAGAGGCATAGATAGGCTAAAAGCACTCAGTCTTTTTCCCAGAGTTGAGGAAATCGAGGACTAGAGGGCATCAGTTTAAGGTTAGAGGGGAAAGAATAAAAGGGAGTCTGAGGGGCAATATTTTTACACAGAGGGTGGTATGCATATGGAATGAGCTGCTGGTGGAAGTCGGTGAGGTGAGTACACTGTACTTCAAAAGGTCATGTTCCATCGTCCCAGGAAGATTTCATCACTTTCCTCAATATTCTTTCAAAATGAACTGTCTGACCGTTCGTTAAGTTTCACAAATATATTTGAAACCATGCTCCATTATTAAACTAATTAGCTTTGTCACACCACTTGAACCATGTTTTGTGCTTCCGAACAGACAAGGTCCTGTGATTCCTTTGACCCATTAATTTATTCCTGAATGCTTAGCACAATGAATGTTCAAAGAAGCTCATGTCTGTGTGTTTCTGACTTATTTCGCTTTTCCGCAGTCCAGCTAAAATCAACCACTTTTTGTCAATGTAGTCAGCTAATTTATGATGATGTGTGCCCACATCTTCCAGCGTCCACATGCTCAATGCAGCAGAAGCACATACACTGAAATAAAACATACACTCAGTCAGCTGAAATGGTCCAGTGCAGTCAATGGAATGGGAGTATAGATCATTGCAATGTCCTCAATATGAGCTCACAGTATCTTCAAAGGGAGCAGACACTCAAAATGCTGAGAAAGTGTTGATGTAAAGGAAGACCTGGAGATTCAGATAAAGAATTTTGTGAAAATGGGTAACTGAACTACACACAAAAGGCCAATTGCATTTTTAATTACTGGATATAGAAAGGGCATTGAAGTCACCAAGAACATAAAGCAAACTCAGTTGTGTTGCCAATGGTGGAAGAAGTACTTAGAAGTTGAGATAATCATCAAAAAAGCCAGAAGTGTGAAAGGGCTGAAACTGTTCTCTAAAAATAACCAAATGGCAGCTTCTCTGAGAAAAAACAGAAACTCTCAGGAAGTGAAACTGTGAGAGACAAAAGTGTTGCTTTTCTCTAATTGCCTCTAAAGACAAGAGGATCTCCTGGTTGAGAACATGGAGCTGCATGACTACATCAATCTCAAGCACTTTCATTGTAATCAACTGAGAAGAGATAGAATGAAACAGCAAAACTTAAAATCAGCTAAATGTCAATGATCCAATAATTGCTGTAAAGGTTATTCAGTACTTTGTGAATTAACTTTAATTAATTAATCTTCACATCAATGAGCAACAATGGAACCATCATTTCCCATTGTTTGAGAGAAAGTGCTGTCAGGAAATCCCACTTCTTCAGAATAGCTGGATTTCAGAGGTGAACAGTGAAATAACAGAATAGGGTCAGTCACTGCTCAGTGACCATCCCTTTAACTGTGTTGTTAATAAAGTGAAATAAATCAGAGGAAGTGGGTATGAAAGGATGTCAAAAATCATGGATGATTTAATCATGAAGATTGGATTGACAATAGTAGCCTGGATGACATATTGTTGAGAAAATTTCTTAGAGCATGTTCATCTTGAGTAATCAATAAACTCAGCGTAAAAGTGACCACCATATGATTTAATTTTACATTCAGTTTGAAAAGGTGAAGGTTTGTCCTTCACTTCCTCCTTGAACAACAATACCACATTGGCTGTTGTCTTGTCCTCTGGCACCTCTCTTGTTGTCATAGAGAAATTCAACATTTTTGACAGCACCCCTGTTATTTTCTCCTGTCTTACTCAACAGCCTGGGACACATTTTTATCCAGCCTTGGGGATTTATCTGCATTTAAACCTGCTAAACCATTCAGAGCCTCCTCTCTGTCTGAGCTCATTTCTTCAGTTGGATCACAGACCTTCTCTCTGATTTCTACATCCATATCGTTCCTCTCACTTGTGAATACTGATATATTGATATTTGAATAATGAAAAATGAGATATTTATTTAGATCCTTCCCTACAACCTCCAGCTCAACACACAAATCCCCGTCATGAGCCCTAGGGGTCATACTCTTCCTCTCATTATCCTTTTCCCTTTATTGTACTTGAAAAATAACTTAGGTTTTTTTCATTACTTTACCTCACAAGGTCCTTTCATGCCCTCTTTTTGGTCTCCTAATCTCCCTTTTAAGATTTTCTTGCACATCTGCACTGCTCTAGGACTTCTGCTCTCTTGGTATTTGCCATAAACCTTGCACAGCCTCTGGGGAAATTGCAAGTTTTTTACTTTGGTGATCAGGGTCAATCTGTCCAGAGAGCTAAGCATCGCTGTTGCACCTCAGCCATTATTGGCACTGATTCATTATGCTGCAGGATATGGTCAAGAGTGCTTGCGGCAAGGAATTGGATCCAGATAGTTGTTAATGCCTGAGGTTCACATAACATGTCCAATTACAAGCAGGTTTCATCTGCACTGATCTGTTGTTAATTACAACATGATGGAAGACAAAAGCGGTCACTCCTCAAGCAGATGGTCTCAAATTCTTTCCACTGGTGAACCTCCCAAATATATCCATTCCATCCTTGGTAGGCCTCTCCGTCAACTCCAAAGCACTCTCACTCAACCTATTCTCATCCTTCCATTGGACTGCCTCAGCACTGAGCAGATTAAGTCACCATGTTGAATATGGTAGGGCATTGACCCCCCCCCCCCCCCACCTCCATGGAAGTCAGGACACTGCTGACTGTCACTGCTCCATCTCACATCATCCCTTCCCGCCCCATCCCCTATCATCTATTCCAAATTATGCATTGGGTTGCCCCTCTTCACTATTGTAATCCCTGCACATCCCAGCAGACTGGTTTCATTCCGCACAACTGAATTTGCCAACCTCCCTCTTATGTTGTAGTTGTACAGGATGTAATGAGGCTGCATTTGGAGTATTGTGTTCAGCTTTGGCCACCTTGCTAAAGGAAGGATGTTTTTAAACTGGAAAGTGTGCAGAAAAAAATTACAAGAATGTTGCCAGGACTCAACATTTTTGCCAGGACTCAAGGATCTGAGTGAGAGAGAGAGGCTGGACAAGCTACGTCTTATTTCTTTAGACAGTAGGAGTTTGAGAGGAAATCTTATAGAGGTGTATAAGATCATGAGAGGCATAGATAGGCTAAAAGCACTCAGTCATTTTCCCAGAGTTGAGGAAATCGAGGACTAGAGGGCATCAGTTTAAGGTTAGAGGGGAAAGAATAAAAGGGAGTCTGAGGGGCAATATTTTTACACAGAGGGTGGTATGCATATGGAATGAGCTGCTGGTGGAAGTCGGTGAGGTGAGTACACTGACATTTAAAAGGCATTTGGACAAATACATGGATAGGAAAGCTTAAGAAGGATATGGGCCAAGTGCAGGGAAATGGGGTTAGTGTGGAGGTTCGTTTTGGTCGGCATGGACCGGTTTGAGCTGAAAGGCCTGTCTCTGTGAGTCTCACAGTCGTGAGCTCTAATAATCCCAGATTATTGACTTCATGCCAAAAGGCCTGTCTCCGTGCTGTAGCTTCTATGTAATGGTAAGGTCCTAGGGAGTGTTGCTGAACAAAGAGATCTTGGAGTGCAGGTTCATAGCTCCTTGAAAGTGGAGTCGCAGATAGATAGGATAGTGAAGGTGGTGTTTGGTATGCTTTCCTTTATTGGTCAGAGTATTGTTTACAGGAGTTGGGAGGTCATGTTGTGGCTATATAGGACATTGGTAAGGCAATTTTAGGAATGTCATGTGCAATTCCAGTCTCTTATTGGAAGGATGTTCTGGACTTGAAAGGGTTCAGAAAAGATTTACAAGGGTTGCCAAGGTTTGAGGATTTGAGCTAGAGGGAGAGGTTGAATAGGCTGGTGCTGCTTTCCCTGGAACATCGGAGGCTGAGGGGTGCCCTTATAGAGGTTTATAAAGTCATGAATGACATGGATAGGGTAAGTAGACAAAGTCTTTGGTCTGGGGTGGTGGAATCCCGAACTTGATGACGTAGGTTTAGGGTGAGGCAGCAGTGCTAACCATTGAGCCACCATGCTGCCCATAAAACTATCATCATTACCCGGTCTGCCCTACCCGCAACTCCAAACCAATAGCAATGCAGTTGATTATTAACTGTCCTCAGAAATGGCTTAATTAGTCATTTGTTTCTAGGACAGTTAGGGCTGGGTAATCAATGCTAGTTGAAATAACTCCACAGAGGCTGGTATCCAGTCAACAAATCGCACTGTATTGACAGATGAAGAGCTCTTAATGCTGATCCAGCTCCCTCAGAGCCAGCTCTCAGAGTGAACAGAACCCCTGACACTCCTATTTATATCAGTCAGCCAGGGCTTCCTGATTCGATCAGATTAGCAGCCCCAGTCAGGGAACTCGTATTCTATGAGATCCACCTGGCAGACCTCGCTACAATCAGTACATGAGTATTCCTAGCCACACCCTTATCCCATCATAGAAAATAGGAAAAAAAAGTATCGAAATTGGCATGGAACAATAATCTTGATCTTTGGATGAAATTTACTGAAGGAATGATTGAATGATGGCAACCACTGTAAAATGTAGCAACTATTAAGGTCACAATCAGTGAACATTGTTTCTGGTTGGTCCGATTCCACAACTGACATCAATTCAGAATAACTTAAAGCAAGGAATCTCTGTTCTCTCAGAGCTTGACATTTATCTTAAATTTGTTTTCATATTCTTTTGACTAGACTTCCTTGACCTTTGTTTCAGTGTCACCTTCTCAAACATCTCCACACAATGTCCATCACCACCCAAACAGATACCTCTATCCAACACAAGCCCACACAAACCTCCCCCTTCACCCAATCATATCTCGAACATACACACCCACCCATGAATGTTGTGGATACAAGAATAGTCAAGTACAGGGAACAGACAGAAATGGTTAGCAAATTTTCTTTGGACTGGAGGAAGGATTACAGTGGAGATCCTTAAGGGTCCGTGCACTTGCTCTTCCTGCTATCTATTAATGACCTGCACCTTGGTGTTGATTTCAAACTTTTCAGACAATATGAAACTTGAAAGCATTGTGAACTGTAATGAAAATAATTTAGTACTTCAAAATGACATAAGGACAGTGTACAGGCAGCATGAGTGAAAAGGCAAACTGCAAATGTGGGAAAAGGTTTGCTAACCCATGATAGGCCCACAAAAGCAAATTGGCCAAATTGTACCAGGACACCCAGAATTCCAGAGAGGCTCACGAACTTGGTCAGAGGATACGCAATGAAATATGCTTTCAAACTCCCATGAACATGACAGAGGCTCAAAGCCCTCAGGGCAGTTTCACAACCCAGCAGCAGCAAAGTCACACAAAGAGTGGGATAGAGAGATAGGCACCATAGGACAATGGAAGCACCTCACCACTCCAGAAAAGACTTTAACACCTACCTGGGAAGATGAATGGAACCATGATACTGTCAGGATGTTGCACTGCCTGAAGGAACAGGACATTCACCCGATAAACTGTTTTCCAATTAGCACCCTTGCAACTAAATTACTTCATTTTCAGAAACATTGTATTTTCCCATTTCTTAATCAGTGTCATTGTGCAGCATTACTATAAAACTGGTCTCATCCTCAGCTCTGGGAGGAGAAATCAAGACTGTCAGTTCTGTGTCAGCTAGTCTGTTTTCTCCTCCAGTGATATCACTTGCAATAAACTGTTCGTCAATTTCACTTTGAGTTGTGTTTTGTGATCTCTAACCTATTGGGCAAATTTCTCCGACAGCAAAAATAGAAAGCTAGAAAATAATTAATTAGGAAGACTAATGGATTGTTGGCCCTTATTTCAAGGGAGGGGTTGGAGTATAGGAGTTTGGAAGTTTTATTGCGACTGTACAATGTGCTGGGGGGATACATTAAGACCACTTCCCAAACTAAAGTAGTCCCACTTCTCTGCATTGGCCCATATCCCTTTAAACCGTCCCTATTCATGAATCTGTCTAAATGTCACATGGTAACTCTCCTGCCATCCCACTTCCTCTGGCAGTTCATTCCATATACAAACCACCCTCTGTGAAAAAGTTACCCTTTGTCCTTTGTAAATCTTTCCCTCTCACCTTAAAAAATATATCCCCTAGTTTTAAACTCCCCCACCCGAGGGAAGAGACCTTTGCTATTCATCTTATCTATGCCCCTCATGATTTTATAAACTTCAATAAGGTCAGTCCTCAACCTCTTACACTCCAAGGGATAAATGTCCCAGGCCATCCAGCCTCTCCTGATAACTCAAATTCTCCAGTCCCAGAAACATCCTGGTAAAGTTTCTCAGAATCCTTTCCAGTTTAATAATATCCTTCTCATAGTAGGGTGTTCTCATAGTAGACACAGCGCTCCAAATGTGGCCTAACCAATGCCTTGGACAACCTCAACATAATGCCCCAACTCCCTTACTCAACTGTCTGAGCAATAAAGGCAAGCATGCTAAATGCCTTCTTATACACCCTGTATACCTGTGACAAAACTTTCAAAGAACTATCTACCTGAACTCCAAGGTCTCTCTGTTTGACAACATCACTCAAGGCCCTAACATTAACTGTATAAGTCTTGTCCTTGTTTGTTTTACCAAAATGCAATACATTCCATTTATCCAAATTAACCTCCATCTGTCACTCCTCAGCCTACTGGCCTAATTGATCAGGATCACTTTGTAATCTTAGATAACATTCTCCACTGTCGATTCCATCAATTTTGGTGTCATCCACAAACTTATTAACCATGCCTCTTAAATTCTCGTCCAAATCATTTATACAAATGGCAAACAGGAATGGACCCAGCACTGATCCCTGCAGAACACAAGCCTCTCGTCCTTCCACACCAACCTCTGTCTCTTACCATTAACCCAATTTTTTAGCCAATTGGCAAGCTCTCCCTGAATGCCATGTGATCTAACTTTATTAATTTGTCTACCATTCTGAATCTTGTCAAAAACTTTACTGAAGTCCATGTCGACGAACTCTACTGCTCTGCCTTCATCAATCGTTTTGGTTACGTCCTTGAAAGGTTCAATCAAGTTTGAGAGACCTGCTTTCCCATACACAACACCATGCTGATAATCCCTAATCAGCCCTTGCCTTTCCAAATGCATACAAATCCTATCTGAAGAAGGCTCACTGGACCCGAAACATTAACTCTGATTTATTTCCACAGATGCTACTATACCTGCTGAACTTTGCCAGAATTTTCTGTTTTTGCCTTTGATTTACAGCATCCACAGTCCTTTCAGTTTTTATTTTGTAAACCCTGTCTCACAGAATCCCCTCCAACAATTTACACACCACTGATGTCAGTGATCTCAGTTCCTAGGCTTCTTACAACCTTTCTTAAATAAAGGCACAATGTTAGCCACCCTCCAATCTTCCGGCATCTCACCTGTGGCCCTCTAATTTCTTTCCTAACTTCCCACAACGTTCTGGGATACACTTTGATCATGTCCTGGAAATGTATCCTTCTTCATGTTTTTAATACCTCCAGCACCACCTCTTCTGTAACGTGGGCTCTTTTCAAGACATCAATACTTATTTCCCCACATTTCCCAGCCCCCTTTTCTTTCCCCATATTAAAAGCTGATGCAAAATATTTCTTTTGTATCTCTCCCATCTTCTGTGGTTACATACATAATTGGTCTTTATGTACTTGTACATCTGGAGTACTGTGAGCAGTTTCAGTCTGAATGTGAAGGGATGGTATTCCATTGGAGGTAGCTGATAGCAGGTTCACTGGGATGATTGTTTTATGAGCAAAGATTAAACAGGTTGGGATTCTACTCATTGGAATTTAGAAGAATGAGAGGTGGTCGCATTTTATCTCAGAAGAAAGGAATGCCATCTTAAGACTGAGATGAGGAGGAATTTCTTCTCTGAGAGAGTTGAGAGTCTTTGGAACTCCTTGCATAGAGAACTGTGGAGGGCACAGTTCTTGTGAATGTTTAATGTTGAGATAGATTCTTGACCAGTAGAGGAATGGAGGATTATGGTGTAGAGTCATACAGTCATAGAGTCACAGAGATGTACAGCATGGAAACAGACCCTTCAGTCAAACCCATCCATGCCGACCAGATATCCCAACCCAATCTAGTACCACCTGCCAGCACCCGGCCCATTTCCCTCCAAACCCTTCCTATTCATATACCCATCCAAATGCCGTAAGGGTAGAAAAGACTTTGTAAGGAAAATCGGATCAGCTAGGATCCTCTTGAATGGTGGTGCAGGCTTGAGGGGCTGAATGGCCTACTCTTTCTTCTATTTCTGACAGTCTTAAAGATGAAGTTCAATGGAGAGAAATGAAGGAAGAACAGGAAGAGACAATGAAAAATAAAAAGTAGATCAAAAGAAAGTACAGAAGCACAGGGATTGAGGTGTAAATGCGCTTAAGTCATTAAAGGTGGCAGGACAGGTTGAGAGGCTATTAATAAAGCATACAGTATCCTGGGCTTGTAGAACTGGGCAGAAAGTAAATTAACTAGGGAGGTTATGCAAACTTTTATGAGACACCAGTTCACCCTCATCTGGCATGCTGAGCGGTCAATAAAACTGGCATCAATTGCAAGTAAATTCCAGCAGCAAATTTCTAGTGTTCAGCAAGAAGACGAGTCTTTCAATCACAATACAAAAATTTCCATCAGTTTTTAATCTCATATTCTGACCTCACTTTAATTCTTCCACCCGAACACCCCTATTCAACACTCCCTCCCCAAACAGTAGCAACAGCCAATCCCCCACCCAGGACCTCCCATACAAACACAGCCCAATTGTAACACAACCACACCAGTGTCACCAGGAACTTTTAATTCCTCACTCATTACCACACTTGATTGGTTCATTAACATCCATTACTCTTGAACAGATATTGAAATCCTGAACAATGTATTGTCACTGCAGAAAGGCATTGTGCTTCTTCAGAAGAAGTGCTGCTTAATCCCTCAACCAGGTAAGAAGCTGAGAAGAGGAAACATGGAGCTGAATTTTAACTTTGACAGTTGGAAGGTTGGTAATGTGTTGGAGATCCAGAGGTTCCAACAGTCAGTTTGCCAGTAGCTTTTTCACTCATCCACTGTATGTACACTTAAGTGCACAGTTTCCCAACCAAGTTGATTGAGTGGACAATGTGATAATTGAAATATAAATAAACAAATGAATAAATGAATTATTTCATCAGTAGAGCATGGCATAAGTGGCTTGCATTGCTGATGTATCCTGTTTGAGAAAGAGGCAGAGCTATTGCCCAGACAACCAAGATAAGCAGCATTTGGCCTGCCGTAACACAGCTGGGGAGGAAACAGACAGAGACAAAGGCCAAGTATTCCCTGTCCCTTTCTTTTCCCTTTGGTTGGGGAATTCAAAACTAGGGGGCAACATTTTAAGGTGAGAGGAGAAAGATTTAAAAGGGACCTGAAGAGCAACTTTTTCACGCAGAGGGTGGTTTGTGTATCGAATGAACTGCCAGAGGAAGTGCTGGATGGAGACAGAATTACAACATTTAAACAACATTTGGACAGGTACACGAATAGGAAAAGCTTAGAGGGAAATGGGCCAAATGTCTGTAAGTGGAACGAGTTTAGTTTGGAAACGTGATTGGCATGGACAAGTTGGACTGAAGGGTCTGTTCCCGTGCTGTCTGGCTCTATGACTCTAACATGCTCACTAGTCAAGTGACAATCTGTCCTCTTGTTAGGCTTCACTAACCCCTTATTAAAGAAAAACAATGAAACTGTTCATATCAGAGAACCAGAGGACACAGCTTAAAAATATGGGGTAGACCATTTAGGACAGAGATGAGGAGAAACTTCTTCACCCAGAGAATGGTGGCTGTGTGGAATACTCTGCCCCAGAGGACAGTGGAGGCCCAGTCTCTGGATTCATTTAAGAAAGAGTTGGATAGAGCTCTCAAGGATAGTGGAATCAAGGGTTATGGAGATAAGGCAGGAACAGGATACTGATTAAGGATGATCAGCCATGATCATATTGAATGGTGGTGCAGGCTCGAAGGGCAGAATAGCCTACTCCTGCACCTATTGTCTATCTCAGTGACATTTTGAACAGCTGCATTTCAAAATTATTCAAACATATAGAAAGTGATTAATTTATTAACAAACAGATTTGAATTAAACTCTTCAGATACTTCTCCAAACAGAAGCTTGCCTCATTTTACAATCTGTACCAAGAGCTCCCAAGTGACTTCAACAAGCAGTGAGGCTTATGGGCATGGAATTCCTGACTCCCAGCATCTTCTGTGTGGAAGTGATTTTCCTCACATTTCTTCTAAAACTCCTGCTCCTCGCCATAAATCTACCCCCAGTCATTGATCACACTACCAAAGCGAAACGTTTCTTTCTGTTTACCCTGTCAGTGCCCGTCATAATTTTGTACATCTCTATCATGTCCCCTCTCAATCAGCTCTACTCAAAGGAAATGAATCCCAATCTGTTCAAAATCTCTTCATAACCGAAGCTCTCCATCACGGGCAACATCCTGGTTAATTTCCTTTGCAACCTCTCTAATACAATTACATCTCTCCTAGAATGTGGTTAAAGAACTGTGACCTAACCAACATTTAATATAGTTCCAGAATTACCTCCCTTCTCTGAAACTATGCTTTGGCTAATAAAGGCAAAATCCCAAATGCCTTCTGAACCAACTCATCAACTTTTCCCACTACATTAAGGAACCGCTCCCATGTACAGTAGGATCCTTATGATCCTCAGTGATTCCCAGGGCCCTATTTTTCATCATATATTTCCTTGTGTTGTTTGTCCTGTCAATTGCATCACTACACATATAGCTGGATTGAATTCCATTTGCCTCTAATTATTCCATCTAACCAGTGCGTATTTATCCTCCTGTCATCTAAGGCGATCCTGCACAATATTTACCATCCTACCAATTCAATAGCATCTGCAAACCTACTGAACAACTCACATACATTCAAGTCGAAGTTATTTGTGTAAATCACAAACAGAAAGAGGCCCAATACTAAGCCCTGAGGGAGTCCACTGAAGTCAGACTGGTAGTCAGATAAACACTCTTCAACCATCACCCTCTGCTTCCCACCAGCCAACCAATTCGATATCCAAATTGCTAAGTTTCCTTGGGTCCCCTGTACTCATACCTACAGCGCGTTGGACTACAGTAATTCAAGAAGGCAGCTCATCAGCACCTTCTCAAGGCCAGCTCGGGATGGGAGATAAATGCTGGCCCAGCCAGCGATGTTTAACAGAAAGCTCACAAGTGAATAAAAAAATGCAAGTACCCAAAATTAAGTCCTATTTGGATTTGTTTCCATCAGAATGTAATGAGAAATTGTTTGAGGGACATTTTATTTTGCATCACAAATATTTGTATTATTATATTATTATTGTGAAAGAAACCCATGCCCCTGGCTGGAAGTACTTCAACAGGAAGTGTTATTACTTTCCTCTATCTTCGTTGACTTGGCATGAAGCTAACTCGAGTTGCATTTCTAAGCAATCCCACCTGGTAGTCACTGACATGGCAGATGAGCAGGTAAGGATGTGTAATCACAGGCAGGAGAACAAACAGCACCAAGCACACTCATTTAACCTCTGCCCACAACCCTACTGGTCATCACCCAACTGATCCCTGATGGAGGGAAACTTTGATAATTCTCTGCAGCCAGCTTCAATTTAAATTTACTTCCCCTTTTCCAACTGCAACTTGCCTTTAGGATAAACTCGCTTCAGGTTTCCTGTTGTTTTGTATTTGGTTCTCTATTTACTGCAATATTTCCACAGCCACTGATCTGCACAAATACACCATCACCTCTGCTGCGAGCATCCTAATTGGATGAAGCCTCATCTAGGCTCATAATGCTAGCTTGCTTTCTCTCCATGGATGTTGCCTGACCCACTGTGACCTCCAGCACTTTACGTTTTCAGTATTCATTAAATCGATGGCTCTCTCTGGACCCTGGACATCTCCCTGATAGGAGCAGCCTCTTCCATTCACTTACATAGGTTTTAATAGTTATGCTGCACAATTGGTTTAGTCACATAGTACTGTATCATGTCCTGTTCGCCTTCATCAAAACTGCTCATTTGTCCTGGAATGCAAAGTTAAACTAGGCCTCCTTTCTCTATTCTGGATTAGTGGTGCTGGAAGAGCACAGCAGTTCAGGCTGCATCCAAGGAGCCTCGATATCAGCATGCTGCCTGAACTGCTGAGCTCTTCCAGCACCACTAATCCAGAATCTGGTTTCCAGCATCTGCAGTCATTGTTTTTACCTCCTTTCTCTATTACCAATTTCCTTCCCCTACCTTCTCCATCCTCACCTCCAGTAACATATGTAAGGAGCTTATGGCTGAAGACAATTTGTCCATCTGTTCCTTCCTCCTTTCTCCACTGAGCTACATTTCTTCTAAGATTTCCTCTGCCTTATCCTTGAACTAACCAGCCTTTCTCTGATTTCTTATTTGACATCACATTTTCACAGAGTTCATCTTATCCACAAGACCCATTTCCTGCTCCCTCAACTCCATCTCAATAAACTGCTGACTATCCAGTCTCACCTCCTGGTCCCCATGTTCACTAATTTAAAATGTTTTTCTCTCTCAGGTCCTGTTTCCTCTCTCCTTCAAATCTAGAGTCCTCCCCCCACCTTTCTCCACAAAATACTGCCTCATCCTCAAGCTTATTTGCTCAGGAAAGTCTTTAAACATGTTGCCATCTTCAAATTCCATGTCCATCTTTCCCATAATTCACAGAATCACAGATTTGTTACTGAGCAAAGGATGCCATTCAGCCCATCAAGTCAGCATTGGGCTCTCAAACAAGGATCATAATTTAGTTCCACTCTCCCAGTCTTTCTCCACAATCCTGCACATTCTTTCAGTTCAAATGATTTTTGAATGCTCTCATGAATGCCTTGATTGAACCTCCCTCCACCACACTTCCACACCCTTCACAACTTGCTGTATCAAAAAAGTTTTATTCCTAACATCACATTTACTTCTTTTGCAAAAATAAGTCCTCATGTTCCTGAGGCTTCAAAAATAGCAAGTTTCTCCCTGTCTATCCTGTCAGATGTCTCATGGTTTTGAAAACTTCTATCAAAACTCTCTGTGCTTTCTCATTTCCAAGGAAAACTGTCCCAACTTCTCCATTCTATACTTTTAACTAAGATTTCTCACCCTGGATCAATTTGCATAATTCTTTAAGAACATACAAGACAGGAGCAGGAGTAGGCCGTCTGGCCCCTTCAAGCCTGCTCCGTCATTCAATAAGATCATGGCTGACCTGCACTGACCCCACTTACCCACACACTCACCGTATTCGTTAATTCCATTATTGTTTTAAAAAAATCCATCTTAGCTTTAAAAATGTTTACTGAAGTAGCATCATCTACTTCACTGGCAAGGATTAACTCTGGGTGAAGAAGTTCCTTCTGAATTCAGTCTGAAATCTGCTCCCTCTAATCTTGAGGCTGTGCCCTCTTGTCCAAGTTTCACCTGCCAGTGGAACATCCTCTCTACTTCTATCTTATCTATTCCTTTCATAACTTTATATGTTTCTATAAGATCCCCCTCATTCCTCTGAATTCCAACGAATTTAATCCCAGGCTACTCAGTCTCTCCTCAAAAGACAATCCCCTCAACTCCATAATCAACCTAGTGAATCTCCTCTGTGTCCCTTTTAGGGCCAGTACATCCTTTCTCAAGTAAGGAGACCAAAACTGCACACAGTACTCCAGATGTGGCCTCACCAGCACCTTGTACAGCTGCAACATAATGTCTCTGCTCTTAAACTCAATCCCTTTGACAATGAAAGACAAAATTCCATTTGCCTTCCTAATTACCTGTTGTATCTGCAGACCAACCTTCTGTGATTCATGCACAAAGATACCCAGGTCCCTCTGCACAGCAGCGTACAGCAACTTTTTACCATTCAAGTAGTAGACCTATTTACTGTTACTCCTACCAAAATAGATGACTTCACATTTGTTAACATTGTATTCCATCTGCCAGACCTTTGCCCACTCACTCAATGTATCTACGTTCCTCTGCAAAGTTTCACAGTCCTCTGCACATTTTGCTCTGCCATTCTTCTTAGTGTCATCTGCAATCTTTGACACCTGACATGTGGTCCCCATCTACAAATCATTTATATAAATTGTAAATAATTGCAGTCTCAACAATGATCTCTGAGGCGCACCACTAGTCAGTGATTGCCAACCAGAATTGCACTCATTTATCTTGACTCTTTGTTTCCTGTTAGTCAACCAATCCTCTATCCATACTAATACTTTACCTGCAACACAGCATCTTTATCTTATGCAGCAGCCTGTTTGCGGCACCTTGTTGAAGGCCTTTTGGAAGTCTAGGTACACCACATCCACTAGCTCCCCATTGTCCACCTTGCTCGTAATATCTTCATAGACTTCCAAAAGATTAGTTAAGCATGACCTGACCTTCATGAACCCAAACACCTGCCCAATGGGTCAATTTCTGTCAACATGCCCTGCTATTTCTTCCTTGATAACAAACCCAAGCATTTTCCCCTCTACAAAGCTTAAGGCAACTGGTCTATAATTCCTCATCTTTGTCTACCTCCTTTTTAAACAGTGGCATTGCATCTCCTGATTTTCAATTTGCTTGGACTGCCCCAGTGTACAGCGAAGTTTGGAAAATTACTGCCAGTGTACTTGCTATTTCTCCTGCCATCTCTTTTATTACCCTGGGATGCATTCCATCAGGGCCCAGGAGACTTGTCTATCCTTAGTTCCATTAGCTTGCCCAACACTAATTCTTCATAATAATGCTTGTTCCGAGATTCTCACCTGCCTTTGCCTCTTCGTCAATTATTGGCATGTTATTAGTGTCCTCCATTGTTAAGACTGACACAAAAACCCTGTTCAATGCCTCAACCATTTCATCATATCCCATAACTAAATGTCCCTTCCCAACCACTAAAGGACCAACACTTACTTTAGCCACTCCTTTTCATTTTATATATTTATAGAAACTTTTGCTATGTCTTTATATTCTGCGCTAGGTTTATTTTTCATACTCTATTTTACTTTTCTTTATAGCTCTTTTTGTGGTATTCTATTGACCTTTAAGGGTTTCTTCCGGATTCATGCTGTTTTTGGCCACATAATATGCATCTCTTTCATTTTGATAGCCTCCCTTATTTCCTTCGACACCCATGGCAGATTATCCCTTTTCCTACAGTTCTTCCTTTTCACTAGAATTTAGTTTTGCTGAGCACTTTGAAAAATTGCTTACTGCTTCATCAGCTGTCCCACCATAAAATCTTTATTTCCAGTCTACTTTAGCCAAGTTCTCCCACGTTCTATTGTAGTCTCCCTTGTTTAAGCACAGGACCCTGGTACTGGATTTTATCTTCACACTCTCCATCTATATTCTAAATTCAACTGTACTGTGATCACCCCTTCCAAAAGGATCCCTAACTGCAAGGTTATTAATTATTCCCGTCTCATTACACAGGACCAGATCTAGGATAGCTTGCTCCTTGTGAGTCCCATTACATACTGTTCAAAAAAGCTATCACAGATACAACTCAACGGACCCCTCCTCAAGGCTATCCTGACTGAGCTGGTTTGACAAAATCTACACGTAGATTAAAATCCTCCATGATAATTGCCAGACCACTTTTACAGGCATTAATTTTTTTTTTGTTTTTTGCCCGGCCCAATGTGATGATATTATTTGGACGCCGATAGACTACACCTATCAGTGACATTTTCTTCTGAGAATTTATAATTTCCACCCAAATGGATTGAACATTATTCTCCATTGAACCAATATCATCTTTCAGCACTGCCTTGATGTCGTCCTTGAATATCAGAGCGACACCACGTCCTTTACCTTCCTGTCTGCCCTTCCATCTGTTCCCCCCACCCAATGGCCTTCTCAAGGCATAGGGAATTGGCTAATAGGCAGGAAACAGTTGAGTGAGGATAAGGGGATTTTTCAGGTTGGTGATCTGTGACCAGTGGGGTTCCACAGGGATCAGTGTTGGGACCGCAACTGTTTACAATATATATTAATCACTCAGAGGTAGTCACATTTGCAAATAACACAAATATAGGTCGAAAAGCAAGTTGTAAGAGGAATACAAATGGTTCACAGAAAGATATTGATAGCTTATGAAAATGGGCAAAATCTCACATGGAGGATAATGTGGAAAATTGTTCATTTTGGAAGGAAGAACAAAAGAGTATTTAAATTAAATAAAATTACAGAAAGCTGCAATACAAAGGAACTTAGGGGGACTTGTGCATGAAACACAGAAACACCCAGATGCAGCAGATAATCAGGAAGGCGAATGGAATGTTGCCCCTGATTTCAAGGGGGTTGGAGTATGAGAGTAGGGAAGTCTTACAACAACTGGTCTAGGTGCTAGTTGGATAGGTAAAAACAATGACTGCAGATGCTGGAAACCAGATTCTGGATTAGTGGTGCTGGAAGAGCACAGCAGTTCAGGCAGCATCCTAGGACCAGTAAAATCGACGTTTCGGGCAAAAGCCCTAGGTGCTAGTTGGACCACATCTGGAATACTGAACAGTTTTGGTCCCCTTATTTAAGAAAGGATATTATTTCACTGGAGGCACATCAGAGAAGGATCACTCAGATAAACCCTGATTGGGAGGAATTGTCTTATGAGCAAAGGCTGAACAGGTTGAGATTCAACTCATTGGGAGTACAGAAGAATGAGCGGTGACCTCAATGAGATGTATAGGATTTTTAAAGGGACAACAGGGCAAATGCAGAAGATAGTTTCTCTCATGGGAGAATCTAAGACCAGGAGGCATGGACAGGGTGCCAGTTTAAGTATGAGATGAGGAGGAATTTCTTCTCTCAAGGGGCTGAGAGTCTTTGGAACTTCTTGATATTGTGAGCTGTGAGGGCAGAGTCTTCGTGAAAGTTTACTGCTGAGATCGATTTTTGATTAGTTGGGGAATCAAGAGTTATGAGGAACGGGCAGCAACTTTGATATAAGGAACATCAGATCAGCCGTAATTATATTAAATGACAGAGCAGACTTGAGAGGCTGAATGGCCTACTCCTGCTCCTATTTCTAATGATCTTATTAAACTCTTCTGCACTTTCTACAACACATTCACATCCACCCAGAACTGTAATGGTACACAAGTTGGAATCTAACAAGTGTCTTATACAAGTTCAACATCACCTCCCTGCCCATGTATCATATGACCCATTGATGAAGCCTATGATACCGTATACTTTATTAACAGGCCCCTCAACTTCTCCTGGCACCTTTAGTGACCTCTGCACATATACACCCAGGTTTCTCTGCTCTTGCACACATGTTTGGATCTCTCCAATATGGGTTTCACCTTGTCTCTGCACTGCAATACAACACCCCGTGAGAAAGTGGGAAATAACAGCTGCAGTTACACATTGCATTGTAAACTCTCTCTTCTCATGACTGTCACCCGTGTACAAACTTTAACAAGGCTGATATACACTCTCCTGTCATCCAGCTACATGCAACATTCCTCACTCAGTTCCACCCTTAACTGTACAGAGAAACATCTGTAGTACCACTTCCACCTCATTCCCTTGCAACACCCCAAAGATCCTTCCTTCATTTCCAGGGCTCTCCTATTTGTCATTGGTGCTACATCTCATTGACATGGTTCACAATGCCGTGTCAGTTTACCATGTCTTGCTAAAAGAGTCATGGAGACTTCACAATGACATCATACAATTCCTCCAGTCACCATAAGACCATACAACATAGGAGCAGAAATTAGGTCATTCAGCCCATCCAACTCTGCTCTGCCATTCAATCATGGCTGATAAGTTTCTCAATCCCATTCTCCTGCTTTCTTTCCATAACCTTTGATCCTCTTGGCAATCAAGAACCTATCTATCTCAGTGTTAAATATACTTAATGACCTGGACTCCACAGCCTTCTGTGGCAATGAATTCCATAGATTCACCACTCTCTGGGTTAAGAGATTTCTGAGTTGAAAACTGTGGCAATGGAAAAGCACAGCTGGTCAGGCAGCATCCGAGGAGCAGAAGAGTCAATGTTTTGGGCAGAAGCCCTTCATCAGGAATGTGAAGGTGAAAGGGGCTGAGAGATAAGTAGGAGTTCAAAGTTTGTGAGAAGATTTGTAGCTCGGGTGCTCGTTGCTGTGGTTCTGTTCGCCGAGCTGGAAGTTTTTGTTGCAAACGTTTCGTCCCCTGTCTAGGTGACATCCTCAGTGCTTGGGAGCTTCCTGTGAAGCGCTTCTGTGGTGTTTCCTCCGGCATTTATAGTGGCCTGTCCCTGCCGCTTCCGGTTGTCAGTTTCAGCTGTCCGCTGTAGTGGCCGGTATATTGGGTCCAGGTCGATGTGTTTGTTGATGGAGTTTGTGGATGAGTGCCATGCTTCAAGGAATTCCCTGGCTGTTCTTTGTTTCGCTTGCCCTATAATGGTAGTGTTGTCCCAGTCAAATTCATGTTGCTTGTCGTCTACGTGTGTGGCTACTAGGGATAGCTGGTCGTGTCGTTTCGTGGCTAGTTGATGTTCGTGGATGCAGATCGTTAGCTGTCTTCCTGTTTGTCCTATATAGGAGGGTGGGAGATAAATAGGAGGGTGGGAGGTTTCTCCTTATCTTCGTTCTCATCGGTCTTCCCTTTACTCTAAGACTGAGCCCTCGGTTCCCAGTCTCTTCTCCCATTAGAACCATCTTCCCAACATCTATTCTGTCCAGGCCATTCAGCATTCTGTAAGTTTCAATTAGATCTTCCCCCCCCCCCCCCCCCCCCAGTTCTTCTAAACTCCATCGAATATAGACCCAGAGTCCTCAAACGTTCCTCATATGTTAAGCTTTTCATTCTTAGGCCCATTCTTATGAATCTCCTCTGAACACACTCCAGGGCCAGTACATCCTTCCTGAGATATGGGGCCCAAAACTGTACACAATACTCCCAAATGTGATCTGACCAGAGCTTTATAGAGGCCCGGAAGTACATCCCTACTTTTATATTCAAGTCATCTCAAAATAAATGCCAACGTTGCATTTGCTGTCCTAACAACAGACTCAACCTGCAAGTTTGCCTTGAGAGAATCATGGACTAGAACTCTCAAGTCTCTTTGCACTTCAGACTTCTGAATTTTCTCCCCAGTTAGAAAACAGTCCATGCCTCTGTTCTTCCTACCAAAGTGCATGACCTCACACTTTCCCACATTGCACTCTATCTGCCACTTCTTTGCCCATTCTCCAAACCTGTCCAAATCCTTCTGCAGCCTCCCCACCCACATACTCAAAGCTACCTGTCCCTCTACCTATCTTTGTATTATTTGCAAACTTAGCCAGAATGCCCTCAGTTCCTTCATCTAGATCATTAATGTATAATGTGAAAAGTTGTGATCTCAGCTTTGATCCATGCTAGCACCTTGTCTAACACCATGGGCCCTTATCTTGCTCAACAGCCTCCTGTGCAGCAACTTGTCAAAGGTCTTCTTGAAGGCCTTCATATAGATAACATCCATTGGCTCTCCTTGGTCAAAACTGCTTGTTATCCCCTCAAAGAATTCTAGCACATTTTTCAGGCATGACCTCCCCTTGATGAAACCACGCTGACTTTGCCTTATTTTACCACACACTTCCAAGTGTTCAGAAATCTCATTCTTCACAATGAATTCCAGAATCTTACACATGACCGAGGTTAGGCTAATCGGTCTGAAATTTGCCTTACTCCCTTTTTAAATAGGGGTTTCACATTAGCAATTTTCCAGTCCATTGGGACCCTCCCTGACTCTAGCAATTCCTGAAAGCTCACCACTAATGCCTCCACCACCTCTTCAGCTATCTCCCTTCGAACTCTGGGATGTAGTCCTTCTGGTTCAGGTTATTTTTCCACCTTCATGCCATTCAGTTTTTCTCACACCTTCTCCTTGTTGATGGCCACTATACTCACCTCCCCCCCCCCCCCCCCCCCACCTCACTCACTTGACATTTTGGGATATTATTTGTGTCTTCCAATGTGAAGACCGGCACAAAGTAATTATTCTGTTTCTCAGCCATTTCCTTGTTCTCCACCATTATCTCTCCAGCATCATTTTCCAGCAGTCCAATGTCCACATTTGCCTCTCTTTTGCCCTTTATATATCGAAAGAATCTCTTCCAGCCTTCCTTTATATTAATAGCTAGCTATCCTGCAGATTTAATCTCCTTCGTCATTTCTTTCTTTGTAAGCTTCCCAACCTCTGGTTTCCCACTGTCCTTCACCACATTATATGCTTTCTCTTTTGCTTTAATGGTATCCCTGATCTCTCTCATCAGCCATGGCCGCCTCATCCTCCCTGTACTATGCTACTTTTCCTTCAGGATGAATCTCTGCTGTATCTCCTTAATTGCTCCCAGAAGCTTCTGCTATTGCTGTTCCACTGTCTTTCCTGCTAGGCTCTTCTCCTGGTCAATTCTACCCAGCTCCTCCCTCATGCCTCTGTACTTGCCTTTATCCAGCTGTAATAATGTTACCTCTGATTCTGTCTTGTCTTTCTCAAACTGCAGAGTAAATTCAGTCATATAATGATCACTGCCTCCGAAGGAGTCCTTCACCTTCAACTCCCTTATCAAGTCTGACTCATTGCACAACACTAAATCCAGTATTGCCTGTTCCCCAGTGGGTGCTGAAAATGTGTTGCTGGAAAAGCGCAGCAGGTCAGGCAGCATCCAAGGAACAGGAGAATCGACGTTTCAGGCATAAGCCCTTCCCCAGTGGGCTCCACCACAAGCTGCTCCAAAACGCCATCTCATAGACATTCCATAAATTCCTTTTCTTGCAATCTACTAGCAACCTAATATTCCCAGTCCTGATGCCCTTGCAGCCACATCTCCATGATGTCCACTACGTCATACCTGCCAATTGTGATCTGTGCCACAGGCTCCTTTACCTTATTCCTTAGACAATGGGTATTCAGATAGAACACCTTCAGTCCTGTATTAACCATCCCTCTTCTCATTGTCATTCGTTTGGCCAGTGTACTTAAAGTTTGACTGCTAACTCTTTCCAACATAGTTAAAAATCACACAACACCAGGTTATAGTCCAACATGTTTAATTGGCTCCACTGACGCCTCAGCAGAAGAGCTGGATAATAAGTGTACAGACTTATATTTTTGAAATTAAGTATATTTTTGAAATTAAAAAAACATGTTTAATTGGAAGCACTAACTTTCGGAGCACTGCTCCTTCATCAGGTGATTGTGGAGTACAAAAATTTATAGCAAAAATTTCAGTGTGATGTAACGGAAATTATATGTTGAAAAAGCCCTGGATTGTTTGTTAAGTCTCTTATCTGTTAAAATAACCATATTGGTTTCAGTTCTTTCATATGTAAATCGCAGAACTTTTTTTAAAAGTTACATTCTCAAGTGAACTTTAACAATTGGTGTCACGTCAGCCCAGATAATGCATTCAAGTTGTGAGCTGCCCTGTGTGAGATTGCCTGTGCCACAATATATATGTATGTATGCATGTGTGTGTGTGTGGGGGGGGGGGGAGTTATGAGTGTCTGAGAGAGTGTGTGCGTGTATATGTGTGAGTGTAATGGGGTATAAGTCTGTCAGAGGGTATGTGTGGGAGTCTATGAGAAAGGGTCATGAGTGTATGGGTCTGTAGAAGTGTCTGTGTAAGAGCATGTGTAGGAGTGTCTCTGTGTGTGTGTGTGTGTGTGTGTGTGTGTAGTGCAATGGGGTCACCTGTAGTATGACAGGAACCCAAGGTCTCGGTTGAGGCCATCCCTATGGGTACCTCAGCCTGGCCACTTTTTGTTGTGGAGTTAGAGATCCTCTTCGAAGGAGTGATCACAGTATGGTTGAATTTAGAATACAGGTGGAGAGTGCGAAGATAAATTCCAATACCAGGGCCCTGTGCTTAAACAAGGAAGACTACAATAGAAAGAGGACAATGAAAAGTGGCCGAGCAGAGGCTAATAGCCAAGTTCGGTACCCATGGGGTTGGCCTCAACCGGGACCTTGGGTTCATGTCACTCTACAGGTGATCCCTATACACACACACACACACACACACACTCTTACAGACATTAAACTCACCCCTCAGAAACATCAAGATCCCTCTCAGTAGTGAATACAGAAGCAAAGTATTCATTAAGGACCTCCGCTACTTCCTCTGACTCCAGGTGCAAGTTCTCTCCACTATCCCTTATCAGCCCTACCCTCTATCTGACCATCCTTTTGTCCCTCACGTAAGGGTAGGACATCTTAGGGTTTTCCTTAATCCTACCTGCTAAAGCTTTCTCATGCCCCCTTCTAGCTCTCCTAAGTCCATTCTTCAGTTCCTTCCTGGCTACCTTGTAACCTTCTAAAGCCCAGTCTGATCCTTGCCTCCTCAACCTTCAGTAAGCTTCCTTCTTCCTCTTGACTAGATGTTCCACATCCCTTGTCACCTAAGGTTCCTTCACTCTACCATCCATTGCTTGCCTCAGTGGGACAAACCTATCCAGCACTATCAGCAAGTGCTCCCTAAACAATCTCCACATTTCTGTTGTGCATTTCCCTGAGAATATCTTTGCACATTTAGGCACCCCAGTTCCTGCCTAATAGCATTGTAATCCCCCTCTCCAATTAAATAATTTCGTATACAGCCTGCTCCTATCCCTCTCCATGAGTATAGTAAAGGTCATGGAGTTATGATTACTATCACCGAACTGCTCTCCTACCAAGAGATCTGACACCTGGCATGGTTCGAAACCAAGTATCAAATCCAATCTAGCCTCACCTCTCGTCGGCCTGTCTACATATTGCGTCAGGAACCCATCCTGGACACACCTGACAAAATCTCTTCCATCCAAACTATTTTAACTAAGTACCCTTTGCTATCCTTCGACACTATCCACAACGACATCTATTTTTGTGTTGTCTGCAAACTTATTAACCAGACCACCTACATTTTCATTCAAATATATATAAACATTATAAATAACAGAGGTCCTAGTACTGATGCTTGTGGAACACCACTGGTCACAGAGCTCCAGTCGTAAAAACACCCCTCCACAACTTCTCTGTCTCTGATGACCAAACCAATTTTGCATGCTATTTGCCAACTCATCAAGAATTATATGCGATTTGATCTTCTGGACCAGTCTACCATGCTTTAGTAAAGTCAATATAGACAAACATCCACAGTTTTATCTTCAATTATCTTTGTCACTTCTTCAAAACCCTCAATCAAGTTTGTGAGACAAGACATCCCTTACATAAAGCCATGCCAAATACCCCTAATATGTCTATTCATTTCCAAATGCGAGTAAATCCTGATCCTTGGATTTGCTGGATTATCCCTGTGGCCTTCGTGAGCAAAGGAACAATATTGGCTATTCTCCAGTCTTCTGGGACATCGTTTGTGATTAAAGAGGATACAAAAATCTCTGTCAAGGCCCTGGCAACCTCCTCCTTTGCTGTCTTGAGTATTCTGGGATAGATCCCATTAGGCCTTGGGAATTTATCTACCTTAAAGCTTTTCAAGATACCCAGCACCACCTCCTCCTTAATGTTGACATGCCTTAGTGCATCAATAAACTCCTCTCTAAATGTATCATACATGTCTTTACACTGGTATTCACCAAGGACAAAGTACTCATTAAAGACCTCATCCACTTTCTCCTGCTGCACACACAAATTCCATCCTTTGTCCTTGAGTGGACTTACCCTTTCCTCTAGTTACCCTCTGGCTCCTAACATAGCATCCCTACAGTGCAGAAATAGGCTATTTTGCCCATGGGGGCAACATCCCACCCAGACCCAACCCCCTTCCGTATACCCATAATTTTGCATTTCCCATGGCTAATCCACATAGCCTGCACATCCCTGGACACTGTGGGCAATTTTGCATGGCCAATCCACCAACACTGAACATCTTTGGACTGTGGGAGGAAACTGGAACACCTGGCAGAAACCCACACAGACACAGGGAGAATCTGCAAACTCCATACAGACGGTCACCGAAGGCTAGAATCAAACCCAGGTCCCTCATGCTGTGAGACAGTAGTGCTAACCACTGAGCCACCCTGCCACCCATATAAGTGTAAAGTGCTTTGGGGAATCTACCTTCATGACTTGTTCTAGCCCTCCTAATTTCTTTGTGCTTTACACTCCTCAAGTATCTTGTTGATTTCCTAAACCTCACTTATGTTTCTTTTTCCTTTTTAACTGAACTTACAAAATTTCTCAACATCCAAGCTTCCTGACTCTTGTCATCTTTATTTTTCATCCACAGAGGAATATTTTAAGTGTTTAATGAAGTATCATATAAAATGTTGGTTAACAAAGTGAAAACATATGCAGTCGAAGAATGATGATCCAGACTTCCAGTGCCTGCAGACTGTTCCTGTGCTGTCACTCAATAACCTCCCCACAATAATTGTACATTTAACGGATTCATATTTGCTGATTTCTCTCTTTCTCCCTTCTCACCTCACACATCTGCATATTAAATTGCCTCTGCCACCTGTCTGTATGTTTTATTATCTGCTTGATCGTGAAGCATGCTGTCGAGCTCCACCAGCCTGTGTGTTCCTGTACATTTTGAATGTGCCTTCTCACTCCCTTCTGTCCAACTCAATGTGTCTTTTAAGCAGATGCTGCAGTTACACAATGGATGAGTGGACAGACTTGCATTCTCCTACAAAATACAAGGTTACAGCTCCCTTGAAACTGCCACGCTTATCCAATGATTCTGGACTGTGTAACCTATTAACTGTTAAAACATTTGTTAGGCCACAGCTAGAGTATTGTGTATAGTTCTGGAATCCACATTACAGGGGGATGTGAATAGCATTGGAGAGGGTGCAGAGGAGCTGTATAAACTTCATGAAATATCTAATACTAACCCTACTCTAAGATTAAGGGGTAAACCGTTCAGGACTGAGATGAGCAAGAATTTCTTTATGCCGAGATATGTGAGCCTGTGGAATTCTCTCCCACAGGAAGCTATTGGGACTTGTCCATTAGATATATTCAAGAGGAAGCTGGATGTCAAAGCAGGCGAGGGAGAGTGAAATTGCATGATCAGCCATGATCATATTGAATAGTGGTGCAGACTTGAAGGGCCAAATGGCCTACTCCTGCATATACTTTATAAGTTTTTGTGTTTTCTATGTTTCTGTAAAATTATGAGGGGCATGGACAGGGTAGATAGGAAGAAAGATATCCCCTTGATGGAGGGAACAATGACCAGGGGTGTATATTTAAGGGCTGAAAATGTGTTGCTGGAAAAGCGCAGCAGGTCAGGCAGCATCCAGGGAACAGGAGAATCGACGTTTCGGGCATAAGCCCTTCTTCAGGAAAGCCCTTCCTGAAGAAGGGCTTATGCCCGAAACGTCGATTCTCCTGTTCCCTGGATGCTGCCTGACCTGCTGTGCTTTTCCAGCAACACATTTTCAGCTCTGATATCCAGCATCTGCAGACCTCACTTTCTCCCGTGTATATTTAAGGGATGAGGTGAAAGGTTTAGAGGAGATGTGAGGAAAAGTCTTTTGGCCCAGAAGGTCATGGGAATCTGGAACTCACTGCCTGTAAGGGTGGTAGAGGCAGGAACATTTGTAACACTGACGAAATATTTCAATGTGTAATTACAGTGCCAAGGTATTCATGACTTTGGGCCAAGTGTTGGAAAATGGTACTCAAATAGTTAGTTTTGGACTGGCACAACAGGCTGAATTGTGCAGATATTTCACTTTCTGACTCTATATTTCAATGTTAAATCATGAATTGAAGTGATAAGCCCTAATTTATTGTCTACTGATTGTGTCTAGTATAAGGTCACATCATGCTGGGTGATCTGCGATCGCTGGTCTAGCAGTGTCTCTGCTGTAGAATGTCAATGATATTCAGGAGGATAGATTAGACTGACAATCCAGTACTCATGATCCATCACAGGGAACTGCTTAACTGCAGTGTGTTTTAAGTTTTCATTTACTCGTGTAGGTTTTGTCATGCCTCCCATGTCTGTAGGAACACAGTTCATAGAGTCATAGAGATGGACAGCACGGAAACAGACCCTTTGGTCCAACTTGTCCATGCCAATCAGATATCCCAACCCAATCTAGTCCCACCTGCCAGCACCCGGTCCATATCCCTCCAAATCCTTCCTATTTATATTCCCATCCAAATGCCTTTTAAATGTTGCAATTGTACTAGCCTCCGCCACTTCCTCTGGCAGCTCATTCTATATACGTGCCACCCTCTGCGTGGAAAATGTTGCTCCGTAGGTCTCTTTTATATTTTTCTCCTCTTATCCTAAACCTATGCCCTCTCATTCTGGACTCCCCCATCCCAGGGAAAAGATTTTGTCTATTTATCCTATCCATGCCCCTCATAATTTTATAAATCTCTATAAGGTTACCCTTCAGCCTCCGATGCTCCAGGGAAAACATTCCCAGCCTATTCAACGTTTCCTTGTAGCTCAAATCCTCCAACTCTGGCAACATCATTGTAAATCTTTTGTTTGAATTCACAGGAGTATGATCTTGACATTTGTCCATATGGCAACCTTAGTCATAAGCAAACAATTATCAGTTTTCTGAGGGCCAATCATTTAGATTTTTACAAACAGCTTGGCCGTTGTGGTGACGTTGATGTTTTCCACAAGGTGACGGAGTGAAACGCCTGGTCACCACTTGCTGTCTCTACGGGTACATCCTCAGATTCTGGTCTATCAATCACTTCAGATGCACACCTCTGGTTGGAACCCAAGTGGTCTTTATTGTAGTTTGAAGATGCTCCTTGCACACAGTCTGCTTGGGTCCGTGCACAGCCCTTTGTAGCTGCAACAGCCTTTGTCGAGTGCACTGCCTCTGCCAATCGCCTTTTCTGCCACAGTCCTGGCAACATTGATTGATAGGTTGGCACTTCCAGGGTGCATGCAGGAAGGCACACCTTCTACATGTTCGGGTGTTCCACAATTCTGTCGACCACTGTGTTTGTACTTAGTCCCTGCACACTTCGTTGGCCCATATCCCTCTAAACCCTTACTATTCATTTAGCCATCCAAATGCCTTTTAAATGTTGCAATTGTACTAGCCTCCACCACTTCCTCTGGCAGCACATTCCATACATGCACCACCCTTCTGAGTAAAACAGTTGCCCATTAGGTCCCTTTTAAATTTTTCCCCTCTCACCTCAAACCTATGCTGTCGAGTTTTGGACCCCCCCCCCCCAACTCTGGGGAAACAAACTTTACTATTCACCATAATCTATGCCCGCACAAACTCCTATAAAGTCATCTCTCAGCCTTCAACACTCCAGGGAAAATAGTCCTAGCCTATTCAGCCTCTCCCTGTAGCTCAAACCCTTCACCCCGGCAACATCCTTATAAATGTTTTCTGAACCTTTTCAAGTTGCAGGACATCGTTCCTATTCAACAAGAACGAATACTCAAAAAACACAGTGCGCAGATTTCTCAAGAACAAACCACGACAAGCAGACCAAACACAGCCAGAAACCCTAACCACCTTACCATACATCAAAGAAGTTCCATAAATGACAGCCAGACTACTAAGATCCCTCGGAATCCTAGTAGCACGCAAACCCACCAACACTCTCAAACAAAAACTAACAAACTTAAAAGACCCAGTACACCAATGGACAAAACCAACGTCATCTACAAAATTCCATGCAAGGACTGCCACAAACACTACGTAGGACAAACAGGAAGAAAGTTAGCCACCAGGATACACGAACACCAGCTAGCCACAAAAAGACACTACCCTCTCTCCCTCGCAGCCCTACACACAGATGAAAAAAACCCACCATTTCAACTGGGACAACACATCTATCCTGGGACAGGCTAAGCAAAGCTGAAAATGTGTTGCTGGAAAAGCGCAGCAGGTCAGGCAGCATCCAAGGAACAGGAGAATTGACGTTTCGGGCATAAGCCCTTCTTCAGGAATGAGAAAAGTGTGTCCAGCAGGCTAAGTTAAAAGGTAGGGAGGAGGGACTTGGGGGAGGGGCGTTGGAAATGCAATAGGTGGAAGGAGGTCAAGGTGAGGGTGATAGGCCGGAGTGGGGTGGGGGGCGGAGAGGTCAGGAAGAAGATTGCAGGTTAGGAAGGCGGTGCTGAGTTCGAGGGATTTGACTGACACAAGGTGGGGGGAGGGGAAATGAGGAAACTGGAGAAATCTGAGTTCATCTCTTGTAGTTGGAGGGTTCCTAGGCGGAAGATGAGGCGCTCTTCCTCCAACCGTCGTGTTGCTATGGTCTGGCGATGGACGAGTCCAAGGACGTGCATGTCCTTGGTGGAGTGGGAGGGGGAGTTGAAGTGTTGAGCCACGGGGTGGTTGGGTTGGTTGGTCCGGGTGTCCCAGAGGTGTTCTCTGAAACGCTCCGCAAGTAGGCGGCCTGTCTCCCCAATATAGAGGAGGCCACATCGGGTGCAGCGGATGCAATAAATGATGTGTGTGGAGATGCAGGTGAATTTGTGGTGGATATGGAAGTATCCCTTGGGGCCTTGGAGGGAAGTAAGGGGGGAGGTGTGGGCGCAAGTTTTGCATTTCTTGCGGTTGCAGGGGAAGGTGCCGGGAGTGGAGGTTGGGTTGGTGGGGGGTGTGGACCTGACGAGGGAGTCACGGAGGGAGTGGTCTTTTTGGTACGCTGATAGGGGAGGGGAGGGAAATATATCCCTGGTGATGGGGTCCGTTTGGAGATGGCGGAAATGACGGCGGATGATACGCTGTACATGGAGGTTGGTGGGGTGGTAAGTGAGGACCAGTGGGGTTCTGTCCTGGTGGCGGTTGGAGGGGCGGGGCTCAAGGGCAGAGGAGCGGGAAGTGGAAGAGATCGGTGGAGAGCATCGTCGACCACGTTTGGGGGGAAATTGCGGTCCTTGAAGAAGGAGGCCATCTGGGTTGTACGGTTTTGGAACTGGTCCTCCTGGGAGCAGATGCGACGGAGACGAAGGAATTGGGAATATGGGATGGCGTTTTTACAGGGGGCAGGATGGGAGGAGGTGTAGTCTAGGTAGCTGTGGGAGTCGGTCGGTTTATAGTAAATGTCCGTGTTGATTCTGTCGCCCGAGATAGAAATGGAAAGGTATAGGAAGGGGAGGGAGGAGTCTAAGACGGTCCAGGTGAATTTGAGATCGGGGTGGAAGGTGTTGGTAAAGTGGATGAACTGTTCAACCTCCTCGTGGGAGCACGAGGCGGCGCCGATACAGTCATCGATGTAGCGGAGGAAAAGGTGGGGGGTGGTGCTAGTGTAGCTGTGGAAGATGGGCTGTTCCACATATCCTACGAAGAGGCAGGCATAGCTGGGGCCCATGCGGGTGCCCATGGCTACTCCTTTGGTTTGGAGGAAGTGGGAGGATTGGAAAGAGAAGTTGTTCAGGGTGAGGACCAGTTCAGTCAGTCGAAGGAGGGTGTCAGTGGAAGGGTACTGGTTGGTACGGCGGGAAAGAAAGAAGCGGAGGGCTTTGAGTCCTTTGTGATGGGGGATGGAGGTGTACAGGGACTGGATGTCCATGGTGAAGATAAGGCGTTGGGGACCGGGGAAGCGAAAATCATGGAGGAGGTGGAGGGCGTGGGTGGTGTCCCGAATGTAGGTGGTGAGTTCTTGGACTAAGGAGGACAGGACCAAGTCGAGGTATGCAGAGATGAGTTCAGTGTGGCAGGAGCAGGCTGAGACAATGGGTCGGCCGGGGCAGTCAGGTTTGTGGATTTTGGGCAGGAGATAGAAACGGGCGGTGCGGGGTTGTGGGACTATGAGGTTGCAGGCGGTGGATGGGACATCCCCTGAGGTGATGAGGTTATGGATGGTCTGGGAGATGATGGTTTGGTGGTGGGAGGTGGGGTCATGGTCAAGGGGGCAGTAGGAGGAGGTGTCCGCGAGCTGGCATTTAGCCTCAGTGGTGTAAAGGTCAGTTTGCCGAACTACTACCGCGCCTCCCTGGTCTGCTGGTTTGATAGTGAGGTTGGGGTTGGAACGGAAGGAGTGGAGGGCTGCACGTTCCGAGGGAGTGAGGTTGGAGTGGGTGAGAGGGGTGGAGAAGTTGAGGCGGTTAATGTCACGGCGGCAGTTGGCTATGAAGAAATTGAGGGCGGGTAAGAGGCCAGCACTGGGTGTCCAGGTGGATGGGGTGTGTTGGAGGCGGGAAAAGGGGTTGTCAGAGGGTGGGCGAGAGTCTTGGCTGAAGAAGTAGGCACGGAGGCAAAGGCGGCGGAAGAATTGTTCGATGTCACGCCGCGTGTTGAACTCGTTAATCCAAGAGCGTAGGGGAATGAAGGTGAGGCCTCTGCTGAGGACTGATCTTTCATCCTCAGAGAGGGGTAGTTCTGGAGGGATGGTGAAAACACGGCAGGGCTGGGAGCTAGGACCTGGTGTGGGGCTGGAGCTGGGAGTCGGGGCGGGGACGGATATCGGCGTGGGGGCGGGGTTAGGCATGGTGACAGAGATGGGTGTGGGGGTGGGGTTAGGCATGGTGACAGAGATCGGTGTGGGGGTGGAGTTAAGCGTGGTGACGGAGATCGGCATGGGGGCCGAGACACATGCGGGGTTGTGGTCGTGCAGGTTAGTGATGTCACTGGGGGCGGAAGTGGCTGTGGCGACGGCAACCCAGGGGGCGGAAGTGGCTGTGGCGACGACAGAGACAGTGTTATTCCCGATAGCCGCGGAGGCCGCGAATCTGTCGGCGATGGTCTTCCTGGCGATCATGGAGGCGGTTGTCTGGGCGGCGATCGCGGAGGCTGCGAGGTCGTTGGGGGCGGAAGTGACGTTATAGTCCACGGCGGCGGTTGTTGCCGTGGGCGCTGTAGTGGTCGCGTGGTTAATGGCGCCGGACTGATTTCGGAGGCCTATGGAAGATTCTGGAACGGTTGAGGAACCCAGAGTGTGGGGGTAAGTACATGAAAGTTTTTGGTACTTACTGTCTTTAATTTCCGATATGGCTAGGAAGAAATGTTTGTTTAGTGTATGGATCCTTCTGTGGATGAAGAACAGTAGCGGTCCTTTGCAGGTCTGTGAGAGTGTTGTCCTGAGCTGGGGTAGGTCTAATTGCAGGGAATGTAGGTAGCGGCGCGTGGCTGCAAGTGTGGAGCGAAGGATCCGGAGGGAGGTCTGTTGCTGGAGGCTTCGGATTTGTTGTAGGTACTGGTTGTTCTGGTTGGGTCCAAATTTTGTTGGTAGAACGTAGTCCGGAGTCAGTGCGGGATCAGTCGGTTCCGTAGGCAGGTGCTGAGGAAGGAGATGTGGCTGTGGTAGCGAGTCTGTTTGAGAACGTGGCTGAAGAGCTTCTGTGCAGAGGAGATGACCTGGGGTATGCAATGAGAGAGGGACTCACTGAAATCCTTGTAGAGGGAGGAAGAGAGCTTCTTCAAGGAAGAAGCAAAGGCATGCCAGAGAATTCCTAGAGGCCTGGCACTCCAACCACAACGCCATAAACAAACACATAGATCTAGATGCCATCTATCAACCCCTCAGAAAACGAACAGGAAATGACATCGCCACAAACCCCAGGAACCCCATCCAGGAGAAAGATATAAATAGAAAGCAGGAGACAACAGCTTTGCTTCACTTGGAGGTCGCCACTGATGATGTTACCTAGCCAGGTAATGAAACATCTGGATATCAAACCTACAGCTCAGCGAGCAAACCTACACCCTAAATCTCAACCTGAGCTACGAACCTTCACAAACCTTGCAATCGTTCCTATAGCATGGAGATCAGAATTGAATGCAGTATTCCAAAAGTGGCCTGAACAGCGTACTGTACGGATGCAATATGACCTCCCAACTCTCAATGACCTATAAAGGAAAGCATACCAAATGCCTTCTTCACAATACTGTCTACCCACAACTCCATTTTCAAGGAATTGTGAACCTGCACTCCAAGATCTCTTTGTTCAGCAACACTCCCAAGGACCTTACCATTAAGTATATTCCTGCCCTGGTGTGCCTTTGCCTCCAAATTTGGTGTCATCTGCAAACTTACTAATCATACCTCCAAAGTTCACATCAAAATCATTCACATAAATCTCAAAAAAAGTGGACCCAGCACTGGTACTTGTGGCACACCACTGGTCACTGGCCTCCAGTCTGCAAAGCAACTCTCCACCACCACCCACTGTCTCCTACCTTCAAGCCAGTTCTGTATCCAAATGGCTTGCTCTCCGTGTATTCCACGTGATGTAACTTTGTTAACCAGTCTACCATGTAGAACCTTGTCGAATGTCTTACTTATATCATGTCCATCACTCTGGCCTCACCAATCATCTTTGTTACTTCTTCAAAAAACTCAAGCCAAGTTCGTGAGATTCGATTTCCCATGCAAAAAGTCATGTTTACTATCCCTAATCAGTCCTTGACTTTTCAAATACGTGGAAATCCTATCCCCTCCAACAGCTAGCCCACCACCGATGTCAGGCTCACCGGCCTATAGTTCCCTGACTTCTCCTTACCACCTTCTTAAATAATGTCGGGCCCTTAGCCAACTTCCAGTCTTTCAGCACTTCACCTGTGACTATCGATGATCCGAATATCTCAGCAAGCGGCCCAGCAATCACTTCCCTAGTTTTCCACAGAGTTCTTGGGTATACGGTGAGGTGCCAGAAGACTGGAGGTTGGCAAACATAGTGCCACTGTTTAAGAAGGGCAGTAAAGGCAAGCAAGGGAACTACAGACTGGTGAGCCTGACCTCAGTGTTGGGCAAGTTGTTGGAGGGAATCCTGAGGGACAGGATGTACATGCATTTGGAAAGGCAAGGACTGATTCGGGATAGTCAACATGGCTTTGTGCATGGGAAATCATGTCTCACAAACTTGATTGAGTTTTCTGAAGAAGTAACAAAGAAGATTGATGAGGGCAGAGCAGTAGATGTGATCTATATGGACATCAATAAGGCATTCAACAAGGTTCCCCATGGGAGACTGATTAGCAAGGTTAGATCTCATGGAATACAGCGAGAACTAGCCATTTGGATACAGAACTGGCTCAAAGGTAGAAGACAGAGGGTGGTGGAGGGTTGTTTTTCAGACTGGAGGCCTGTGACCAGTGAAGTTCCATAAGGATCAGTGCTGGGTCCTCTACTTTATGTCATTTACATAAATGATTTGGATGTAAGCATAAGAGGTACAGTTAGTAAGTTTGCAGATGACACCAAAATTGGAGGTGTAGTGGACAGCGAAGAGGGTTACCTCAGATTACAACAGGATCTGGACCAGATGGGCCATTGGGCTGAGAAGTGGCAGATGGAGTTTAATTGAGATAAATGGGAGGTGCTGCATTTTGGGAAAGCAAATCTTAGCAGGATGAATACACTTCATGGTAAGGTCCTAGAGAGTTTTGCTGAACTAAGAGACATTGGAGTGCAGGTTCATAGCTCCTTGAAAGTGAAGTCGCAGGTAGATAGGATAGTGAAGAAGGCATTTGGTATGCTTTCCTTTATTGGTCAGATTACTGAATACAGGAGAGGTCATGTTGCAGCTGTACAGGACATTGGTTAGGCCACTGTAGGAATATTGCGTGCAATTCTGGTATCCTTCCTATCGGAAAGATGTTGTGAAACTTGAAAGGGTTCAGAAAAGATTTACAAGGATGCTGCCAGGGTTGGAGGATTTGAGTTGTAGGGAGAGGCTGAACAGGCTGGGACTGTTTTCCCTGGAGTGTCGGAGGCTGAGGGGTGACCTTATAGAGGTTCGCAAAATTATGAGGGGCATGGATAGGATAAATAGACAAAGTCTTTTCCCTGGAGTCAGGGAGTCCAGAACGAGAGGGCTTAGGTTTAGGGTGAGAGGGGAAAGATATAAAAGAGACCAATAGGGCAACTTTTTCACACAGAGGGTGGTACGTGTATGGAATGAGCTGCCACAGGAAGTGGTGGAGGCTGGTACATTTGCAACATTTAAGAAGCATTTGGATGGGTATATGAACAGGAAGGGTTTGGAGGGATATGGGTGCAGGCAGGTGGGACTAGATTGGGTTGGGATATCTGGTCGGTATGGACAGGTTGGACCGAAGGGTCTGGTTCCATGCTGTACATCTCTAGACTCTATGACACATGAATTCAAAAACAGCAAAGGCAGTAACCGTGCAGGTTCGTTCTCTTTCTGTCTCCTGCACTGTCCTCACCATGTGCTTCCTTTGTCTGTCCTTCTCCCTTTTAAAACTGCTGTTGTTTTGACTTTTTTTTTCCAAAGTTCCAAAACAATGCAACAGCATATAAATCAGTAATTGCTGCTCCTAGAATTCGAGGAAATCATCTCCAGCACCTAAAATACCTCAAAAAAAAAGAAGCAGCTCTTCCAGCCAGAAATTTTTCCCAACTTCCATCTTGGATTACGCAGAATCCTGTAGCTCCCTCAGCCTTTCCTCATAAGGCCTTCCCTTCATACCAGGCAACATTCTCATAAATTTCCTCTAAACCCTTTCCAAAGCTTCCACATCCTTCCGATAATACAGTGACCAGAACAGTACGTAATACTCCGAGTGAGCCGCACCAGAGTTTTGTACAGCTGCAGCATGTCCTCATGGCTCCGAAACTCAATCCCTCAACCAATAAAGGCTAACACACTGCATGCCTTCTTATTAACCCTATCAACCTGGGTGGCAACTTTCAGGGATCTATGTACATGGACACAGAACTCTCTGCACATCTACACTACCAAGAGTCTTACCATTAGCCCAGTACTCTGCATTCCTGTTGCTTGTTCCAAAGTGAATCACCTCACACTTTTCCACATTAAACTCCATTTACCACCTCTCAGCCCAGCTCTACAGCTTATCTATGTCCTTCTGTCACCTACAGCATCCTTCAGTGCTATCCACAACTCCACTGACCTTAGTGTCATCTGCAAATTTACTAACCCATCCTTCTATGTCCTCATCTCAGTCATTTATAAAAATGACAAACAGCAGTGGCCCCAAAACAGATCCTTGCAGTCAACCACTCATAAGTGAATTTCAGGATGAATATTTCCCATCAACCACCACCCTTTGTCTTCTTTCAGCGAGCCAACGTCTGATCCAATTCGTTTTACCATCCTCAGTCCTGTGCCTCCATATTTTGTGTCAAGAGTGTGGTGCTGGCAAAGTACAGCAGGTTAGGCAGCAATCAAGGAGCAGGAGAATCCACATTTTGGGTATAAGTCCTTCGTCACAAATGACTGGAAGAGGCTTCGCTCTAAGGTTAAAATCAACGAGGAGGAAGTGAGGACCACAGATGGTGGCGATCAGAGTCGAAAGTGTGGTGCTGGAAAAGTAGCAAGTCAGGAATCATTCAAAGTTTGTGAGAAAATTTGTAGCTCAGCTGCTCGTTGTTGTGGTTGTGTTCGCCGAGCTGTGAATTTGTGTTGCAGACGTTTCGTCCCCTGTCTAGGTGACATCCTCCGTGCTTGGGAGCCTCCTGTGAAGTGCTTCTGTGATATTTCCTCCTGCATTTATCGTGGTTTGTCTCTGCCGCTTCCGGTTGTCAGTTCCAGCTGTCCGCTGCAGTGGCCGGTATATTGGGTCCAGGTCGATGTGCTTATTGATTGAATCTGTGGATGAGTGCCATGCCTCTAGGAATTCCCTGGCTGTTCTCTGTTTGGCTTGTCCTATAATAGTAGTGTTGTCCCAGTCGAACACATGTTGCTTGTCATCCGCGTGTGTGGCTACTAAGGATAGCTGGTCGTGTCGTTTCGTGGCTAGTTGGTGTTCATGGATGCGGATCGTTAGCTGCCTTCCTGTTTGTCCTATGTAGTGTTTTGTGCAGTCCTTGTGTGGGATTTTGTATGCTACGTTGGTTTGACTGGGACAACACTACTATTATAGGGCAAGCCAAACAGAGAACAGCCAGGGAATTCCTAGAGGCATGGCACTCATCCACAGATTCAATCAACAAGCACATCGACCTGGACCCAATATACCGGCCACTGCAGCGAACAGCTGGAACTGACAACTGGAAGCGGCAGAGACAAACCACTATAAATTCCGGAGAAAAGATCACAGAAACGCTTCACAGGAGGCTCCCAAGCACTGAGGATGTCACTTAGACAGGGGACGAAACGTCTGCAACACAAATTCCCAGCTCGGCCAACACAACCACAACAACGAGCACCCGAGCTACAAATCTTCGCACAAACTTTGTTCTTTATAAATGCCTCCAGCATTTTTCCCACGACTGAGGTCAGAGTAACTGGTCTATAATTCTCTGTTTTCTCTCTCCCTCCTTTCTTAAAAAGTGGGACAACATTAGCCACCCTCCAATCTGCAGGAACTGATCTTGAATCTATAGAACATTGGAAAATGATCACCAATTCATCAACGATTTCTAGAGCCACCTCCTTCAGTACCCCTGGGATGCAGACCATCAGGTCCTGGGGACTTATCAGCCTTCAGACCTAACAGTCTCTCCAACACCATTTCCTGCCTAAAATAAATTCCCTTCAGTTCAGGTCCTTCAGCCACTATTACATCTGGGAGATTGCTCATGTCTTCTACAGTGAAGACAGATCTAAAGTACCAATTCAACTCTTCTGCCATTTCTTTGTTCCCCGTAATAAATTCACCCGTTTCTGTCTTCAAGGGCCCAATTTTAGTCTTAACCATTGTTTTTCTTTTCACATACCTAAAAAAGCCTTTACTATCCTCCTTTATACTTTTGGCCAGTTTACCTTCGTACCTTAGTTTTTCTTTGCGTATTACCTTTTTAGTTATCCTCTATTGTTCTTTAAAAGCTTCCCAGTCCTCCGATTTCCTAATGGAGGCTTTGGAGAGGGTACAGAAGAGATTTACCAAGATGCTGCCTGGATTCGAAGGTATGAAATAAGGCTAGAAAAATTCAGGTTGTTTTATTTTGAGCAGCGGAAGCTAAGGGAAGACTTGACAGAAATCTATAAAAAATTGTGAGATGCATACAGTTGATGGTCAGAGTATTTTTTTCCCCAGTGTTGAAATATCCAATACCAAAGGTGAGAGGCATAATATAGACCAGGCCAGACCCATCAAAGCATTTTAAGAAGGGAGTCCACACACTAACTTTGCTGGTTGTTTGAAACAGGTGTAATGTGGATATTCCAGGAGAGAGGCTGCTGGTAAAACCATTCAGTTTTAAACAAACCAGAAATTATTTACAAGATCACTGAATGAAAAGTGAAGAAAATAGAATACGGAATGCAATCTATGCAAAAACCTAACAGATTATCCCAACTTAATGATGCTGTTCCCAATATTCACAACAATCCTCATAAAGACCTTTGGCACAAAAGGAAAAATCAAACACAGGGTCTTACAGCTTACAGAAGAGAAGTCAGAGAGAGACCAGCATGGACCTGTTTCTTTGGTTCCAGCAGCTTTTACAGCACTACTGCTAAAATCCAAACCAGAGTAAAGCTGAGCTGGGAGAACTGGCCACTCCCTTTTCATTTTGCAGGTCTTTTTTTTTAAAAACTTGAAAGCTTGTTTCCGAGGCCATATCTGTTACCTATAACCAAACTGGCCCTATGACCCTTCAACTTAGACTTTTCAGAGTCTGTGCCTTTTGGGACCTGTCTGGGAAAAAAAAACAAGGACAACATAACCTTGTTAAAGGAGTAACTTCATCACAGGGGGAAAGTTCAAAGGAGATGTGAGGGGTAAGTTTTTTTTACGCTGAGTTGTAAGAGTCTGGAATGCACTGCCTGGCGTGGTGTTCCAGGAGACGTCGAAAGGGCTTTGAGATAAGTACACGAATATACGAGGAATGAAGGTATATGGACCAAGGGCAAGTAAAAGGGATGATTAACTTGGCTTCATGCTCGGCACATCATGTACTGAACAGCTTGTTTCTGTATTATACAGCTCGATGTTTGCAGCGACTCACTGAACATTTTAATTTTCCTTATAACGCTGCACAGTTAAATAATGATCAAATGCTTGTGTGTGCTTCAAAAGAAACTTCCACCTCTTCCAAGCTGTGCATTCTGTAACTACTTGCTGCATAAAATTTATTTTCTCATCTTGCATTTGATTCTCTTACAAATCACTTTAAATCTGTGTCCTCTGGTTCTCAATGCAATCACAAACAGGAAGTTTTTCTCTATTCGCTCTGTCCCCTTATGATTCTGAAAACTTCCTTTGAATCTTTTCCTCTGAAATGAAAACAGTTCTATTTTCTCTCATCTATCCTCATAGCTCATTTTTTACATTCAGGAACTACTCTTGGTATGTGCACCTACATCCTCTCCAATACATCTGTATTTGTGTAGTGCAGCATCCGACATAGTACACAATAATCCAAAATGCATTTCAGGTTGAGCACAACCTCCCTGCTCTTGTATGCTATGCCCCCATTAATGAAGCCTAGAATATTGTATGCTTTATAATGCTCTACCTGTCCTGCCATCTTTAATAGCTTCTGCATTAACTGGCATGGATGTGATAAGCCAAAGGGTGTTTTTTGTGCCGTAGTTCTCTGTGACTTTATGCACATGCACCCAGATTGCTTTGCTTTTGCACACCCGTGAGAATAGTTCCCTTTATTTTGTACTCCTTTTTACTGAAATTATTCTGCCATGTATTCAACCCACACCAGCAATTGTTCAATATCCTTTTGAAGTTTCTGTTTTCAAAGCTCTCAAATTTTGCATAATCCACAAATTTTGAAGTTAACTCTTCTGCACTGAGATCAAGTCATTTGTGTATTAGAAAATGCAAAGATCCCAAGATTGTTCACTGGGGAAACTTCATAAACTTTCCTCTAGCCCAATAAATGCACATTAACCATTATTTACCACTTCCTACCATTGGCAAATTTTGTACCCAGATTGTTACAAGGAGTAAGTGAGGACTGCAGATGCCAGAGATCTGAGTTGAAAGTGTGGTGACTGTGCTTTTCCAGCAACACACTCTTGACCCCGATATTGTTACTGCCTTTCTTATGGATAGTTTTGAATGTTCATCTTTAATATTTAGAACATTTAAATGTCTCTTCCCAGAAACCTAGCTCCATTATTGATTTACATTGATTGGAAAAAGCAGTGGCGACCTGTTTAGATAACATTTCAATATTCCTGAAATCATCTATTTCCCAGTTCAGCTTTGGTTAATTTTGGTCATAATACAGTAAGTTAGTACTAGGTCATGATACCCATTGGACTGATAGACAGCAATAGATCCAGTCAAGGCTAAACAGAAATAGATAACAGGTTAGTATAATCAACAGTAACCAGTCATTGTTGAGAAGTAAACACTCCAAAACATCAAACAGAAGCTCCTAATCATCAAATATGCAGTTTAATATTGTTTGCCAGGATTTATTCCTGTATTGTTAAACGCTGCCTCACCTTCTTCTCCAGCTCCATGTTAAGAAAATTGCATTGACTTTGATTAAAATCTCTTTGCGATCTGAAGACTCCACTCTCCAGAAGAAACTGTCTTAGACGCCTCGACGGAAAAGAAAAACATTAGTTTGGGAGAGCCCAGCCATAGGGTTTTAAGATCCTCAAAGTCACTGATGGGGCGGGGGGGGGGGGGGGAAAGAGCTGCTGATTCCTCAGGCTCTCCACCACAGCCACTTACTGAAAGGCAGCCCCTTGGAGCGGGGAAGACAGGCCGCTCCTCACTCTCCCCGACCTCCGAGGATCACCCAGTGGCCCCTTCCTGACCCTGTTCCCTGCCTGGAGTCACATCCTTCCCACACCAGGCCCATTGCTCTCCGTTAAGGCAGGTGGCCCGCCGCCAGGTGTACTCGCCCCTGGAATGTTCCAGAAGCACTCGGCCTCCCGGCGGGGGGAAGGGGAGGGGGCGGGAGGCCGCCTCGAGCCCCCTCACAGTTCGCCCCGATGACCGCCACGTGCTCCAGATTCACCAATCACAGCCTCTCCCCTTTCCCGCTCTCCGGTCCCTCGTGCGGCGACCGTTGGGCTGACACGGCCCCGCCCCACCACGTGCTCTGGATTGTCCAATCAGAGCTTCCCCTGTTGGCTTTAGGGCTCAAGCCCGGTCGGTGCTCGGATCGCCCTGAGGGTGGTTGGCGGCCGGTGTGAGGGTGGTTCTAACTCTTCCAATTTAGAGAATGGGCAAATAGTAGTGTAGGTCAAAGGCAAATCACAAGAGACATGGTGACCCGATGGTCCGCCTGGCCCAAGCGGAGAAAGCGAATTGAACACGGTGCAAGGTTCCAGAATACTGTACCGTGGCACCACGGAGCAAAATGACTAACACAGAGCAATATAACGAATTATTAGGGTGGATCAGGTAGGTTTTAACAAGTATCTGAAAAGGAGGAAGGTGAAGGGGAGAGGTTAACGGAGGATCTCCACTCCCAGAGCTGAACTTCTGTCAGGATTAGATCGAGGAGATGTAGGAAGGATGTTACTGATGATGGGGGAGCTCAGCTCCAAGGGGCACAGTCTCAGAATAGAGAGTTGGCCTTTTAGGACTGAGATGAGGGGAAATGTTTTCACTCATAGGGTGGTGATTGTGTGGAATTTGCTGCCACAGGAAGCTATTGAGCCCAAAACATAGGAGACTTTAAAGGAAGATTCAGATAAAATCCTTAGTGTTAGAAACGAAAATCGCTTCTCAATAATCGCTCTAGACATTCAGGAAAACAAAGTTTTATTAACAAGTCAAGTCTGCAGAGTCGGGCACCCTTGAAGAAAAGGCGCGCTGAGGCTTACAAAATCTCCCATTATATACAGTACAAGTCCCTCCTCTCCTTGGCTCTAACAAGCCATGAGGTTCACATTCTTAAAAACATCATTATTCTTATCACAAAGTCTGCAACAAATGGCTCCAGAGTCTCTAAAGTTGTTGTTTTTCTCACCCTGTAGTCTTATCAGTCAAAGACTTTAATCTGTAACAGATGTCTCTCGAGTCGTTCCCCTATCCTGGAGTCTTATCAGTCAAGGACTCATCCTTCCCGCCTGTGTTAATGGTTTCATCAATCAAGGGCCTGTTTGTTTTTACTGTGCTCACAAATTGTCAGCATTCTGCACAATTTAAACTATTCTACTTTTGAGTATATAAAATGTTCTAGAAAAGAAACAAAAGTTTTGTCTTTTATTATAGACCAGTCTGTGGTCCAGGCACATCTTAAAGTTTAAACCGAAATTACCTCTCACAATTCCACCCTTTTCTTTCTTTAAGATGTGCCTGACCAAGATAAGCCCCCCCTCCCTCAAGGGCCCGGGAAATCCTTGGTCTTTCGCAGCAACATCACTTTAAGTTCCCGCGTCCCATGTTGTGGAACCACCACTGCCTGGAGTCGGGAAATATTTTTCTGAATTAAAAACTGAATACAGGGAGTTAGGCAGGGTAACACGAGAAGAAGAATCATGCCTCCCCCAACCACCAGCAACGCCGTGCGCCACCAGCTACCACCTAGGAGACCATCCCACCATCCGATGCCACTAAGAGGACGCCAAGATTGTACTGGCACATGGGCCAATCTCCGAATTTCATCGGAAATTTTCAAAACCGCTTTACCATTATCGTCAATTTCTAGACAGCAGTTTGTCAGGTTAAATTTCCCGCACACACCCCCCTCCGAGGCCAACAGATAATCCAAGGCAAGTCGGTTTTGATATATAGCAGCCCTCATCTGATCCTGCTGCTTAGCCAACATCTCCAGGGCCAGGGCAGTCCGGTTAGTAATGACCTCTACGACTGCTTGGAGCCTGATAATTCGATTTAACATATAGATAGGAATGGGACACAAATGATCCCGAATAGATTCGAATCCCAAGTCTTACTGTAGTTCGACATTTGTCACATCTCCCCTCACCCTCCCCCTCATACAGGAGTAAACTGATCAATATCCCCACCAATACAGTCCAAGTAGAGTTCATTATTGCTGTCTTTTCAGTTTTACCGACAACGGCTTGTCCCCTTGCTCGCATGTCCAGGTGCTTTCTTCTTCAGGCGGAACAGGCCCCTTTATCCTTGATGCGTGGACCCACCCTTTTTCTTTCGTCCGAACAGCTGCTTCAGTTGTTAACAGAACCAGGAACGGTCCTTCCCACCGCGGCTGGAGCTTTTCGGCCTTCCAGGTCTTAACAAGTATCCAATCTCCGGGCTCCACCTTATGCAGGAGGAAGTCGAGCGGCAGAGTCTGAGCCAGGAGACCTTTCCTTCGGAGTTCTGCAAAAGAACGGGATAAGGCCAGTAAATAGGTTCGGATAAATACATCCCCCCCTTGTAGAGTGGGACATCCATCAACCTTACTCCAATACGGTAATCCGAACAGCATTTCATAGGGGGAAACCCCGACATCTCGGCGAGGTGCCGTACGTATCCTCAATAGGGCAATGGGCAGGCACTTTGGCCAGGGTAACTTAGTTTCTAACATCAGCTTCGTCAATTGGGTCTTGAGCGTGCCATTCATTCTCTCAACTCGACCCGAACTCTGAGGATGCCAGGGTGCGTGGAATTTCCATTGGATACCCAGGGCAGTACAGATCAAATGGTGTAGCTTAGAAATAAAATGCGTCCCGCAGTCGGAGTCGATAGATTCCATTATGCCATATCTCGGGATTATGTTCTCTAACAACAGTCGGGCCACGGTTGGTGCATCGTCTTTGGCAGTTGGGAAAGCCTCTACCCAGTGAGTGAAATGGTCTACTATTTCTAGCAGATATTTCCATCTCTGTACTGGGGGTAATTCTGTAAAGTCGACTTGGATCCTCTGAAATGGCCTAATCGCTAGGGGCTGACCACCGGCTGGCATAGAACGCATGGCCTTCTGATTAATACGCCGGCAAGTGGGGCATCCGACTACCTCTTGTTGGGCTAATGTGTATATCCCCCTGCATACATAGTCTCTCAGGATTGTGTCACACATGGCTTGCACCCCCCAGTGGGTCTGATGGTGTAATCGGTGCAGAATACCCCAGGTGATCTGTTTGTTCAGTACTTGTCTCCCATCAGGAACCGTCCACTTCCCGTTAGTATCTAGCCGGGCACCCAATTGATCCATTTTATCAATCTCCCCCTGGGTGAAGACGGGTTGTTTAGCGAGCCCTTCCCTCAACGGTATTAACGTTAACATTTGGACGGATTTTTTGACCGCTGCCCGCTTGGCTTCCTCGTCTGCCAGCCGGTTTCCCACCGCTTCCGGTGTCGACCCCTTCTGGTGACCGGGTACATGGACTACTGCAAGTTCCGTAGGTAACGCCAGGGCTTCCAACGTTAGGCTGATCATTTATTCGTGAGCTAATTCTTTTCCCCGTGAAGTTATCAATCCTCGCTCTTTCCAGATTTTCCCGAAAGTATGAACGACTCTGTATGCATACTTTGAGTCAGTATATATGGTTCCCACTTTCTCTTCCAACAACTTCAGGGCCCTCTGGAGGGCGTACAACTCACAGGATTGGGCTGACCACTTCCCGGGCAGTCGTCCGGACTCAATCGTCCGTTTCGTTGCACCATCTATAACAGCATAGCCACTGTATCGTACTCCACTGATGCACCGGGAGGACCCGTCGATATACAGTTCCTGTCCCTCACCCAGCGGGGCTTCCTGCAGGTCCTCTCGGCTTTTGGTCTGCAAGTCCACAAATTCCACACAATCATGCTCCTGTTCCCCATCTGCAGGACGTCCGTACAGAAACTGGGCTGGGTTGCAACTGAGATCTTTTGCAAAATTGAGATCGTTCCCGGTCATCAAAATCGTCTCATACTTCAGGATGCGAGAGTCTGTTAACCAGCGGTGAGCCTTTTGAGCCAGTATGGCACTAACCGAATGTGGGGAGTATACTGTGATCCTTCCTCCAAAGGTAAGTTTTCGGGCCTCTTCTACTAACATTGCCGTAGCTGCCACTGCCTGTATACAGGTCGGCCATCCACATGACACAGGGTCTAACATTTTTGACAAAAATGCAACCGGCTGACGTTTCCCTGCCCGCAGCTGAGTAAGCACACCCTGGGCAATTCCGCCGGCGCTATTGACATATAACTGGAACGGTTCCTTCAGGGTGGGTAAAGCCAATACCGGAGCTCGAATCAGTTTATTTTTAATAATATTAAATCGCTGCTCCTCCTCATCTGACCAGTCCACCTTTTGTCCTTCTTGTCCCAGTTTGTCGTACAAAAATTTTACTAAAGTGGTGTAACTTTCAATCCATATCCGGCAATACCCTACTAGTCCCAGGAATTGTCTGAATTCCTTCTTCGTCCTGGGTATTGGCATACCCGTAATTCCTGATATTCGTTCTGGCGTGATACGGCGGTGCCCCTTACTGACTTGATGGCCCAGATATCTTACTTCTCGCTCCACAAACTGGAGTTTTGTCCTGGAGACGCGTAGGCCCTGTTTCCCCAGGAAGTTCAGCAGGGCAACGGTGTCTGCTCGTACCTCCTCTTCTCTTGGTCCTGAGAGTAAAAGATCATCGACATATTGGAGCAATTGATTCTCCGCGTTACACTGAAATCCTCCTAAGATCTGCTCCAGTATTTGTCCAAACAAATTGGGTGACTCCGTGAATCCCTGCGGCAAGACCGTCCATCTTAACTGTCGCTTTCGTCCTGTGAAGGGATTCTCCCATTCAAAGGCAAAAAGGTTCCGACTTTCTTCGTCAAGGGGGCAACTCCAGAAAGCATCCTTCAGATCTATTACGCTGAACCATTCATGTTCGGGGGGAATTTTACTCATTAACGTGTAGGGATTAGGTACCACCGGGTATCTAGCCTGGACTACTTCATTCAATCCCCGCAAGTCTTGCACCAGCCTATATGTCCCGTCCGGCTTCCTCACAGGGAGTATTGGAGTATTGAAAGGGGACATGCATTCCTCCATTAGTCCATCTGTGATTAATCTTTCTATCACAGGTTGTAACCCCTCCCGTCCTTCCATAGCAATCAGGTATTGTTTCCTTCTTACCGGGCCTCTTCCTGGTAACATGGTGATTTGGAGAGGTTTGATGTTTAGACCCCCTCTGTTCCCCTCTCGGTACCATACTTCCGGGTCTATTTGTTGATCATCTTCTTCGGTGAGGGCGAACAACCTTACCACCATTTCCCCGTTATTTGGTACCGTTCCGATCCCTAGTTTGACCTGCAAGTCTCTTCCTAACAAATTAAACCCCGCCGATGGCAGTAGAAGGAGGTCTCGTTTAGTAGTTCTGTTTTCATACCCAATTTCCACGTCCTCCACCACTGGGACTTGTAATTTCTGTCCTCCAATTCAAGATACCCCCATAACTTTTCCTCCTGCTCGGGTGCCGGGGGGTATTTGGATTATACTTGATCTTTCGGCTCCCGAGTCCACCATAAATGTGATCTCCGATCCTTGGGGCCCTACTTTCAAGTTTACCAGGGGTTCCTGTCGATAGTCCTTTTGCCCAAAGGGTAGGAACCCCCGACCTCCCTAATCTTCCTCCATCAGGGCGTACGACCTCACCTCCCGCTTGTAGCGGGAGCACTCCCGTTTAAAATGTCCCTCTTCATTACAATAGTAACATCTGAGTGTCCTCTTCGTTTCCCTGTCGCGGTCTCGCGTTCCTCCACTCTTCCTTTGTTCCGGCCATGGTTCTCTTTTCCTCTGCTCTTGCCACGACTCTCCCCTTTCCTGTTCCTGCCACGGCTCTCCCTTTTCCTTCCAGCTGTCATTTGTTGCACCGTTTGCATCATTATCTTTGTCGCCTTCCTTTGCTTCTCATCGTCCCTTCTCACAAACACCTTTTGCGCCTCCCGTAGTAGTTCACTTAAAGATTTACTATCCCAATCATCCATTTTCTCTAACTTCTTTCGTATGTCCAGCCAGGCTTTTGATACAAACTCTACCCGTATGAGTTGTTGCCCCACGTCCGTCTCAGGGTCCACCCCAGCAAACTGCTGCAAATTCTTCCTAATCCTGTCTAGGAAGTCCGTAGGGGTTTCCTCTGGGTTTTGATGATTACCAAAGGCCTTGGTAAAATTGTGCCCCTTCGGGGCTGCGTGTCTTATTCCTTTTATCCAATATTCCCGCATGTCTCTCATGTTGCGCCGTCCTCCCTCCGTGTTCTTATCCCACTCGGGCTCGGTGAGGGGAAACTTCTGTTCCCCTCCTTCTCCCCCCTCTCTCTCCCAGACCAAGAGCGCAGCTTGTCGTATCATCTGACGCTCCTGGCTAGAGAACAATGTTTTCATGATGGAACACATCTCTTCCCACGTGTAAGTATTCGGACCCAGGAACTGATCCAATTGTTCAGCAAGTCCCATGGGGTCCTCTAGTAGACCCTTCATCTCCCTCCTGAAATTCCGTACTTCAGTACTCGTCAAGGGAACGTTCACATATCCCGTCCTTCCCGCCTCGCCCCCCATGGGCACTTCCCGGAGTGGATTCATTCTTGCAGTCGAGACAGGGTTTTGTCTGTTACCCTTTCCAGCTTGAGATCTGGTCTGTACCCCTGAGGTAGTTTGTGATTCCTCCCCATTTTCTTCCCCTTCCCCTGAATCGTCGTCACCAGAAGGAACATTTTGTGGGGCAGACGGGGTCACATAGGGCGGCGGTAAGTGATCTAAAGGGTCCCATTCTTTCTGCCCTTTCGAGTCTTTATTAGTTACCTGCATTTGGCAAGATATCGTAACCGGTAGCCAACAAAGGGCATAATCACTTTCTTCCAGATTAACATCAGGTTTTGAATTGACATATAAAATGAGGGCTTGCCGGACCCAGTCTTCGTCAGTACCGAATCTAGGCCACCACAATGAGTCGCCCTGAATAGGTTTCTGGGACCACTTTTGACAGTATTTTACCATCTTCCTTTTAGATTTTCCCTTTCTTCCACCCTGATCCCAATTATTTAGCATTCTCCCTAACGGACTATCGTCAGGTACCCCGGGGTATGTGTCATTGTCCCTGTTTAAGCCTACCTTTCCCTTAATCGCCTTAGATCCCTTATTTCCCATTTCCGAGGACTTCGTATTTTTCCCGTGATAATCTATCACAATGTAGCCAATTCCCGGACCTTCAGTCCCGTGATCGCCCAGGTTCCTTTGCAGGCACCCCCGGTCTTTGGATTCCTGTGTCCTACGTCTCTGTGACACAAATCACAGGCACCCCGTAGGTACACGTTCCTCCTCAAACACGGTCTCTGCAAAATCCCTCACAGGCGAGCCCCGGTCTCTAGATTCCTGAGTCCCATGTCTCTGTAGAAAAAAAAGGTCCACAGGCACCCCGTAGGTACCCAGTCCTCCGGAAACACGGTCCCCGCAAGTTTTTTCTTACCTGGGTTCGGTGCACCGAAATTACTCGATCGTTAACCGTCCCCACTGCCTCGGGTACACCCCTCCTTTGTTTTCCTGAGTCTCCCGGATATCACTCGCTCAAGCCGCGCGGGGCAACAAGCAAGGAATCAGGGACTGCCGAACTCGGCAGGGTGCACCTTCTCCGATATCCTTCCTCAACTCCCCTTGCGGCCGGAGTGTTGATCCCGGATGACGAGCCCCCAAGTTGTTAGAAACGAAAATCGCTTCTCAATAATCGCTCTAGACATTCAGGAAAACAAAGTTTTATTAACAAGTCAAGTCTGCAGAGTCGGGCACCCTTGAAGAAAAGGCGCGCTGAGGCTTACAAAGTCTCCCATTATATACAGTACAAGTCCCTCCTCTCCTTGGCTCTAACAAGCCATGAGGTTCACATTCTTAAAAACATCATTATTCTTATCACAAAGTCTGCAACAAATGGCTCCAGAGTCTCTAAAGTTGTTGTTTTTCTCACCCTGTAGTCTTATCAGTCAAAGACTTTAATCTGTAACAGATGTCTCTCGAGTCGTTCCCCTATCCTGGAGTCTTATCAGTCAAGGACTCATCCTTCCCGCCTGTGTTAATGGTTTCATCAATCAAGGGCCTGTTTGTTTTTACTCTGCTCACAAATTGTCAGCATTCTGCACAATTTAAACTATTCTACTTTTGAGTATATAAAATGTTCTAGAAAAGAAACAAAAGTTTTGTCTTTTATTATAGACCAGTCTGTGGTCCAGGCACATCTTAAAGTTTAAACCGAAATTACCTCTCACACTTAGGGTTCGAGGGATGGAAGGATATGAGAAGAGAGTGGCAACAGGCGAATGAGCCAAAAACAACTGCAAATGCTGGAAGTCAGAGGCAAGAACAGAATTTGCTGGAAGAGCTCAGCAGATCTGGAGAGAAAGCAGAGGTAATATTTTGGGTCCAATAACCCACACTGGATTTGGTACTATGTAATGAATCCCGGCCAGTGTTACATTTGGAGGTAGGTGAATACTTTGGTGGTAGTGACCACAATTCAGTTATGTTTATGATAGCAATGGAAAGGGATATGTAAAAACACAAGGCAAGAGTTATTGCTGGGCGAAAGGCAATTATGAGTTTAGGCAAGATTTAGGATGCATAGGATGGGGAAGGAAACTTCAGGGGATGGGCACAATTGAAACGTGGAGCTTATTCAAGGAAGAGATACTGCGTGTCCTTGATAAGTATGTACCTGTCAGGCAGGGAGGAAGTGGTTGAGCGAGGGAGCCATGGTTTACTGAAGAAGTTGAATCTCTTGTCAAGAGGAAGAAGCAGGCTTATGTTAGGATGAGGTGTGAAAGGGCGCTTGAGAGTTACAAGTTAGCCAGGAAACACGTAAAGTGAGGGCTAAGAAGTGCCAGGAGGGGACATGAGATGTCATTGGCAGATAGGATAAAAAAAAACTAAAGCTTTTCATCGGTATATCAGGAGTGAAAGAATCAGGAGTACGATTATGGGCATTCAAAGATACTAGTACAAAGCTGTGTGTGGAGTCCAGGGAGAAAGGAGAAGTGCTAAATGAATATTTTTTGTCAGTATTCGCACTGGAAAAAGACAGTGTTGTCAAGGAGAATATTGAGATGCAAGCTACTAGACTAGACAGATTGACGTTCACAAGGAGGAGGTGTTAGCAATTCTGGAAAAATTGAAAAGTCCGCTGGGCTGGATGTGATTTACCCTAGGGTTCTCTGGGAAGCCAGGGAGGAGATTGCAGAGCCTTTGACTTTGATCTTTATGTCATCATTGTCTGCAAGGATAGTGCCAGAAGACTGGAGGATAGCAAATGTTGTCCCCTTGTTCAAGAAGGGGAGTAGAGACAACCATGATAATTATAGACTAAGAGCCTTACTTCAGTTGTGGGTAAAGTGTTGGAAAATGCTGTGAGAGATAGGATTTATAATCATCTAGAGAGGAATAATTTGATTAGGAATAGTCAATACGGGTTTGTGAAGGGTAGGTTGTACCTCACAAACCTTATTGAGTTCTTTGAGAAGGTGACCAAACAGGTGGGTGAAGGTAAAGTGGTTGATGTGGTGTATATGGGTTTCAGTAAGGTGTTTGATAAGGTTCCCCAATTAGTAGGCTATTGCACAAAATATGGAGGTGTGGAATTGAGGGTGATTTAGTGGTTTAGATCAGAAACGTGGCTAGCTGAAAGACAGAGGGTGGTGGTTGATGGGAAATGCTCAACCTGGAGTTCAGGTACTAACGAGGTACCACAAGGTTCTGTTTTGGGGCCACTGCTGTTTGTCATTTTTATCAATGACCTAGATGAGGGTATAGAAGGATGGGATAGGAAATTTGCGGATGACACTAAGGTCATTGGAGTTATGGACAGTGCTGAAAGATGTTGCAGTTTACAGAGTGACATAAGTAATCTGCAGAGCTGGGCTGAGAAGTGCCAAATGGAGTTTAATGTGGAAAAGTGGGAGATAATTCACTTTGGAAGGGAGCAACAGGAATAAAGAGTCCTGGGCTATTGGTAAGATTCTTGATTGTGTAGGTGAGCCGAGAGATCTTGGTGTCCGTGTACATAGAACCCTGAAAGTTGCCACCCAGGTTGATAGGGTTGTTCAGAAGGCATACTAGCTTTTATTGCTAGCGGGATTGTGTTTTGGAAGCCACGAGGTCATACTGCAGCTGTACAAATCTCTGTTGCAGCTGCACTTGGGAGTATTGTGTACAGTTCTGATCACCACATTATATGAAGGATGTGGAAACTTTGGAAAGGGTTCACTGAGATCTACCAAGATGTTGCCTGGTCTGGAGAAACAGTCTTATGAGGAAAGGCTGAGGGACTTGAGGCTGTTTTTGTTAGAGGGAAGATGGTTGAGAGGCGACTTAATTGAGACATATGAGATAATCAGAGGGTTAGATAAGATGGAATGTGAGAGCCTTTTTCCTCAGATGGTAATGGCTAGCACGTGGAGACATAGCTTTAAATTGAGGGATGGTAGATATAGGACAGGTGTCAGATGTAGTTCCTTTGCTCAGAGTAATAGAGTTATAGAAAGCACTGCCTGCAATAGTAGTAGACTTGCCAACTTAAAGGGCATTTAAATGGTTGTTGCATAAACATATGGATGAAAATGGAATAGTGTAGGATAGGTTGGCTTCAGATTGGTTCCACAGTACAGCTTTACATCGAAGGCCAAAGGGCCTATACTGCGCTGTAATATTCTATGTTCTATCCACAATTCCACCAACCTTAGACAAACTTACTAACCCACCCTTTCTTTTCCTCATCCAAGTCATTGATGAAAATCATAAAAAGCAGAGGTTCCAGAACAGATCTCTGAGGAACTTGACTGGCCTCCAAGCTCGAGGCTAAATACTTTCCATCTACTATCACCCTCTGTCTTCTGTGGACCAGCCAATTCTATATCAAGACAGCTAAATTCTCCTGTATCCCATGTCTCCTTACTTACTGAATGAGCCTCCCATGGAGAATTTTACCAAACGCGTTGCTAAAATCCATGTACACCATATCCATTGTTCTATCTTCATCAGTGTGTTTTATCACATTGTCAAATAATTTGATAAGGGTTGTGAGACATGACCTGACAAAGCCATGCTGACTGTCTCCAATCAAAGTATGGTTTTTGATGTAATCATAAATCCTGTCTCTCAGAATCTTCTCCGGTAATTTGCTCCCCACAGACATAAGACTGACTGCTCTGTAATTCCAAGGGTTATTCCTAAACCGTTTCCTCAACAAGGGAATAACATTTGCCACCCTCCAATCATCTGGACAGTGAGAATGCCAAAGGTGCAGCAATCTCTTCTCTCGCTTTCTATAAAACCATGGGTATATCACATCTGATCTAGAGGACTTACCTATTCTTATGTCTTTCAAAAAATTCCAGCACACCCTCCTCTGTAATGTCAATCTGTTTGAGCATATCGCCCTGTTTCATGTGGTCCTCACAAACGACAAGGTCCCTCTCAGTAGTGAATACTGAAGCAAAGCATTTATTAAGGACCTCCTTACATCCTCTGACTCCAAGGATACGTTTCCTCCACTATTCCTGATTGGCCCTAACCTCACTCTGGCCATCCTCTTGTTCCTCACATAAGTATAGAACAGCTTGGAGTTTTCCTTAACCCTACCCGCCAAGGCTTTTTCATGCCCCCTTCTAGCTCTCCTAAGTCAGTTCCTTGCTGGCTGCCTTTTAACTTTCTGGAACCCTGACTGATCCTTGCCTCCTCAACCTTAAGTCAGCTTCCTTCTTCCTCTTGACTAGATATTCCACATCTCTTGTTCCTTCACCCTACCATCCCTTCATTGCTTCTTTGGGACAAACTTATCCAGAACTCGCAGCAAGTGCTCCCTAAACAACCTCCACATTTTGTCATGCATTTCCATGAGAATATCTGTTCTCAGATATGTATTAACTATGGTCTCTTGCGAATGTACTTTTTGTTCATTGGTGGTTACACGTGGTCTTAGGTAATATTTCTTTCGTTCCTGAAACTCTAGATCCGGGAATGTTTTGAATTAAGTCTACGTTTTAGAAATCCATGGTGATTTGAACATAGAACATAGAAAAATACAGCGCAGTACAGGCCCTTTGGTCCTCGATGTTGCGCCGATCCAAGCCCACCTAACCTACACTAGCCCACTATCCTCCATATGCCTATCCAATGCCCGTTTAAATGCCCATAAAGAGGGAGAGTCCACCACTGCTACTGGCAGGGCATTCCATGAACTCACAACTCGCTGAGTAAAGAATCTACCCTTAACATCTGTCCTATACCTACCACCCCTTAATTTAAAGCTATGCCCCTCGTAATAGCTGACTCCATACCTGGAAAAAGGTTCTCATGGTCAACCCTATCTAAACCCCTAATCATCTTGTACCTCTCTATCAAGTCACCCCTAAACCTTCTTTTCTCCAATGAAAACAGCTCCAAGTGCCTCAGCCTTTCCTCATACGATCTTCCTACCATACCAGGCAACATCCTGGTAAACCTCCTCTGCACCCGTTCCAGTGCCTCCACATCCTTCCTATAGTATGACGACCAAAACTGCACACAATACTCCAGATGCGGCCGCACCAGAGTCTTATACAACTGCAACATGACCTCAGTACTCCGGAACTCAATTCCTCTACCAATAAAAGCCAGTACGCCATATGTCTTCTTCACAGCACTATTTACCTGGGTGGCAACTTTCAGAGATCTGTGTACATGGACACCAAGATCCCTCTGCTCATCCACACTACCAAGTATCCGACCATTAGCCCAGTACCCCATCTTCTTGTTACTCTTACCAAAGTGAATCACCTCACACTTACCTACATTGAACTCCATTTGCCACCTTTCTGCCCAGCTCTGCAGCTTATCTATATCCCGCTGTAACCTGCCACATCCTTCCTCACTGTCAACAACTCCACCGACTTTCATATCATTCGCAAACTTGCTCATCCAACCTTCTAGCCCCTCCTCCAGGTCTATAACTATAACTACAACAGGTCTATACTATATTTGAAAGTATAGTCTGTGCCTGTATCAGTCTGGATCATGCATGGTTAATGTAATGTCCTTTTGAGGAATTATCACTCCTAGTGTAAAGCAGAATCTGCCAGGAATTGTTGATTTAGAAATTTGGGTTGTAAAGATCGGTAAAATTTATCTCTTGGAATTGGAATTCATCACGTTTGGAATTTCATTTTCTGGCGGAATGAATTTCCAAATACTGTTTTAACAGGTAAGCTAATCTTTAATTCTGGATGATGCAATTTTCTCATTGTAAATATAGTTTGTGAAAATTGGAATTTTGGAAATGCAATCCTGTTTGGACTAAATTTTGGTAAGATGTTCTAAAATCTGTGGAAACTGATGAAGACTTGGGGTGACGTTGAACAATATTTGAGTATTGAAGGAGATGCTGGGATACCTGTCCTTGTAGGTGCTATTGTAGATCTATAATCAGTGATAATAGAAATCTCTTTAGGTTATTCTTTAAAAAAAATTCCCCCTCCTCTGGAAAGAAAAAATAGTCTACTGCTATGGAATTAAGATGTAGGTGTTTCAGGCAGTATACATAGATATGGAGGGCGATGACTTCTTGACCCTTTCAGGTAAGGTCACGTGCAAATATAACATTTACTTAGAGTATTTAATGAAGACGATTATGGTAGCCAAAGAAGCAGTCATTTACATTTTTTTGGTATATCTGTACAATAGAATTACTGGACAGATTGACATGATAATTCTAATCATAATATGTTCAGTTACTTTGTTAATTTGAGATAAAATTTATGCTGTAAATGACATTTTATTCAGTTTTGAGTTTGTCATATTTTTGTGAATGTAAAAATAGGCATGATAAATCAATTATCTTGAAGGATATAAATTAATATTTCTGTGCTCACAGACATGAAAATATTAATTTCCTATGTGGCTTGGCCATATTAATTCATATTTCTAGGTTTGGTGCCTTTTTAAAATCTGTGGAATTAATAAAGGTTAACTTGGAATGCCAGTAGTGTAAATCAGACCTCCAGCAGTTAAGAATGCTTTAAATTGCTTTTAGTTTCTCTTGGAAGGCCGTGGAAATGGAAATTTTGGGTATGTTGCATTCTCAGGTTAGCTGTTAACAATGATGATAGCTAGACAATATGTTAGCCCCCTGTGTTCTCTGTCTATGACCTGATGTTTAGATTGATTCTCATCTAAAAAGTGAGATAACAGAATTTTACATAAATTCATGCAGTTTTTGAGCTCAGAGTTCTACATGAATGTATGCAGTTTTTGAGCAAAGTGCAATGTAACTCTTACTGTAAAACCTCTTCCACAAAATCTCTTCCACACTTTCTTGTAGTCACTGTAAACGTACTGCGAAGCCTCTTCCAAGAATGCCCACCCTCTTCCAAGAACTCTCCCATTTTCTCCACTTCCTATTCATATATCCAGCCTTTTAAGTGTTGTAATTCTATGAGACTCCACCACTTTCTGTGGGAGGTCTTTCCATACACGCACCACCCTTTGCATGTAAAAGTTGCCCCTGAGGTCCCTTTTAAATTTTTCCTCTCACCTAAAACTGATGTCCTTGGGTTCTGGACTCCCTCACACCAGTTAAAAGACCTTGCCTATTTACGCTATCCATGCCCCTCAAGATTTTATATACCTCCATAAGGTGACACCTCAAAAACATGGAAATTCAGAAAATTAGCAAGATAAACTATGCTGCGTATTATTTGCAAATTTCAAACAGAGTGAGATGTTAAAACTCATTTACCAGAAAGGGAACATATGCAAGTTGATAGCTTCTAAATAAAAGAGGAAAGCACAGCATTCAGTGATCACAAGGTACAGCTACATTGTTTATTCAGTTAGTTGTTATATAATTACGTTCATCATAAAAAAATTCAGAATACTTGTCCAATGCAAAAACAGAAACACAATCTCACAAACCAAGGAACAAACTTAAACAATGCAATTTCAGCATATTTAAAATCAAAGGCATAGTTATTTTAAAGTACGTGACAGAAATTGACTCAGAAAACATTTGTTTAGATTAATTAAGGCTGTTTTGCTGACACCGTTAATTGATACCCATAGTGCATGAGCCCTGTGTGACATATTTTGCCATGGCATCTGACAGTACGTTTATTTTCAAGGGTTTTTTGGTATATATTTGTTCCTGAAATGATGACTTTGCTGCTAAAAGCCAGTCTTTGACATGTTGAGGGAGTGGGCAGTGGCATTGCTGATGCAGTATAATGTGGATAAATGTGAGGGTATCCAATTTGGCCACAAAAACAGGAAGGCAGGTTCTTACCTGAATGGCGAGAGATTGAGAAATGGAGAGGTGTAACAAGATCTGGGTGTCCTTGGAGACCAGTCGCTGAATGTAAGCATGAAGAAGATAAATGGTATGTTGTCTTTCGTGATGAGAAGCTTCAAGTACAGAAGCAGGGATGTCTTGCTGCATTTATACACAGTATTAATGAGACCACACCTGGAATATTGTGTGCAGTTTGGGGAAAGATGTTGTCGTGATGGTGTTGTGGAAATTAAATCGACTTGACTCAACTGTTAGTGAGAGCACAGAAAGGAGCTTTAATTAAATTCTGCAATATTTAGCCAGATGCCTCAATATTCGGGGTACCTGAGCATTGTTCAGATACTCGCCTTATACTATTTCTTATCATGCTCTCAAGGGCAAAGACTGGGAAAATTCAAGTTGTTATTCTCTCATCTCCTGGTCTTGGACATAACAGTTTTTCAGCTTTCGCTGAGTTCAACTGTCACAAAGTCAAGTTGAATGTTTACAAAATTCATACAGAGACAAGCTGGCTGCAAACCTCATCAAAGTATTGTTTACAAAGCTCAGCACAGCATTAAATTTTAGAAAAGCATTCTCTTTCAAATTTCACAGTAAATGTAAAATTTCTTAATTTGTCATTCCATATGGGAATGCCACAAAGATTTACCAGACTGATTTCTGGGGTGGCCAGACTAAAATAAGATGAGACTGGATCGGTTATGACTATATTAACTTCAATTTAGAAAAATAAAGGATGATCTCACAAAAACCGATTAAAATTCTAACAAAGCTACACAGGGCAAATGTAGGAAGGATGTTCCCAATGACTGGGGGAGTCCAGTACCAGAGATCAGTGTTTAACAACATAGGGCTAGACATTCAGGACTGAGATGAGACAAAATCTTTTCACCCAGAGAGTGGTGATTCTGTGGAATTCTCTATCACAAGAAGCAGTTCCAGTCAAGCATTGAATGTTTTCAAGGAGGAGTTACATACAGTTTTCAGGGTGAAAGGAATCAAAGAGTATGGAGGAAAGTGGGACAGGGTACTGAGTTACACACTGAGCCATAATCACATTAAATGGCAGAGCAGGTATGAAAGGGGACTATATGTCCAACTCCTGCTATTTTCTGCATTTCTGTTTCTTTTTGACAGTCTAGAATTGATCTTTGAGAAAATGCTGGTGAGTTACAATGAGGTCATATTGGAAACTAGTTGATGAATCTGCATCACAGCTCATTGCTTGCTTTGAATATAAATTACTCAGGAAGGGCAGGGTTCATTTTCAATATTTCATCCTGAATCATGTACACTCACTGCATTGTGTACTGAATGCTGTGCTGGTTTAGTAATGGTCCACTGTTTTGTTGGGATATGCTGCAAGGAAAGGGGATGCAATTGATTCAACTCAAAAATTTCATCCATTTTCAACAGCTTTGAAGCATTTGTATTCGCTGCAGATCGTAAAATGTGCTGGAATTACGATGTCTTGTCACAAACATGCTCAGATCATTCTGTTTTCAGTTGCTAATTTTCCAATATTTGGTCTTTGACAAGCCTCAGCCCTGAGTTACAAACCCATTGATCTAATTTGGTATCAATGCTAACTGGGGGTCTCCCAGGAAAGGGGAGGTGCTGGAGTACATGCAGGTGGCAGGGACACAGAGAACGGGATTGGGAGGGCTGTCAGGCATTTGGGTAAGGAGGAAAAATTGAGAGGCAGAGGTGGAGGGCAAAGGGGAGGAGAATGATCCCTTGCTGCAGCCCATCTCTCTGAAGTTAGAGTGAAGTGGGCTTTTCTGTCCACACACACACAGCTAAATGAGCAAGAATGGTTCAAAACCCATTCCATTCCTTGAAGGATGAGGAGAGGTGTAATGAATTTTAAATGATGTGGAGGTGCTGGTGTTAGACGTGGGTGGACAAAGTTAAAAATGACACAACAGCAGGTTATAGTTCAGCAGGATTATTTGGAAGCGCGAGCTTTCGGAGCACTGCTCCTTCATCAGGTAGCTATGGAGCAGGATCGTAAGACACAGAATTTATAGCAAAAGATCACAGTGTCATGAAATTGATACAATATACTGAACAAACCTGAATTTTAAACAGCACAACATGTTTAAGATCCCTTTAGTTCTTTTGCTGCAATGGGATTGGGATGGTGAGTGAAAGGAACAGGACATTTCAATGCACAAAACATTCCCTTAACATTCCAGAAAACTGGAATAAAAATAGAAAGTGCTGGAGAAACTCAGCAGCATTTATGGAGAGCCACACAGATTTAATGTTTTGAGTCCAGAATGACTGCTTCTGAACTGAAACATTAATTCTTTGACTCTTCACAGATGCTGCCTGTCCATCTGATTTTCTCTGTTCTTATTTCACATCTCTAGCATCCACAGTACACCGTAATTATTGATCTGATTCAACATAGTACAGGAATATAGGAGTATATATCATGTGAATTTTTACATGACTTATTGAGATAAACGGGAATAGCCTGATTGCTTTCAGTGGGACTTTGGAACGTTATGGTCAGGAGAGTGAGGGAGACCCCTTGCTACTCCCTTCTCCTGTCAATCCCAATTTAGAGTTGCTTGTTTAATGTACACAGACTGAACACTTCAAAAGTGATTTGCTTCCCTCCTATGCACTGGTGGAACATTAAGGACAATTAAACTGTGCTGGCTTTTCACAGATCCAATGTTGAGAGAAACCACATGGTAGATCATTCCATTCTCCATCTCTGTGTATTTCTACACAGTCTTCATCAGACTTATTATTTGGTTCACCTTTTGCCCAAAATCTAAAGGAAAGATGAGAATACAATTCATGATAAGAATTCATACTACAAATTAATGCAAAATCCCCATGAGACTCCAACAGTTGAACTTTTAAGAATGGCTGAGTATGCCTTTCATTTGTACTAAACCACAGTAGGGAAACTGAATGGATTCACTGGCATTGACCTGGCACCAGAAAAGACAATAGTTTACCTAGCCTTACCAACCTTGAAAATTCCTCCTTCCTAACATTTGGGCTGAGGGTGTGGTGTGGAGGTGCAGACCCAAAATTGTCTCACAGACTAGTCAAGCAATAGCGTGTGATTATCTTACTCACAGAACCCCAACATCCTAACACCATCATCAACAAAATATGGTATTTGCCTGTTCCACATTTAGGTCAGACACTTTCTTGACAGCACACTGGTTTCTGGTTGCGAAATAATCTTGGAAAGTCCTCACCAATTTGTCCAGTCAAACATGGTGTGTGTGTGTGTGTGTGGCGGGTGAGTAGGTGAGGATCTATGCCCAGAGCTGAGAGTGAATCAGAAAGACCTCTGCTGACTGCGCTTGCCATTTACATAGTGGCTAGAATGAGCCTGTTGCAAGTGATGTGTGTTCCATCAAGAGGCAAAATCTACTTAACTTTGACCTCCCCAAACTACGGATGCATTTATCCATGTCAGTTAGTTAAGAGCAAAAGGATTCAATACTTAAAACTGGGCATCAGTGAGGTGCTATGGGCTATCAACAGCAGCTAAACTGTAGTCCATTATAACCTCATGGCTGGCAGAGTGAAGAATGCGGAAGGCATGCTGTGAGTAGCACCTGGCATATCAGAAATTTGACAAATTTGTGAAGCTACAATGCAGGATACAAAACATGTGCAGATCAGAGAATTAAGGACATGATAGACAGCAGTAAATGATCTCAACAACCAATAAATCAAATCTAATGAAAGAAAAATGCTACAGATCTGGAAATCTGAAACAAACATACAGAATGATGGAGAAGTAGCAAAATATGATCGCTTCAGTTAAGAATGAAGGGGTACAGAAAACAGGGATCAATAGGCCATGTAGTTTGACATCTAGCATGGACAAGGTGTCAGTCAGAATTCATCATGAAGCAGGTTATTACTGGGCACTTCCAAGAAATAAAACTAGAAAATATTGGAGAAATTCAACAAGTCTGACAGAATCTCTGGAGAAAGAAATCCACAATGCTACCAGACCTGCTGAATTTCTCCAGCATTCTTTGTTTAGGCCAGCTTGAAGCTCTGTAGTCCCACCACATATAGCCATGAATGGTGGTGGACATCAAACAACTTGCTGAAGGAGGTGGCGAGAAATACAGAGTGAGTAATCCATCTCATCCACCTCCAGTGGCCACCAGCATTGCAGCTGCTGGTCTTCAGCCAATTTGATTCACTCCACATGATATCAAGGAATGGTCAGAGGCTATAGATATGCAAAGACTATGGGCCCTCACTTTCTGGCAACAGTATTGAAAACATGTGCCGCAGAACTACAATTGCGCAACTACAGAACTACAAGCTCTTCCAATAAAGAAGAAATTATCTGCCAGAAAAATTAATGCTTAATCAATAGCATTTTGTTTTAGTTATTTAATGCAGTCAAAGATTATTTTAAAATGTAACATCTCAAAGTATTACCGGTGCAGCTAATCACTGGGTATTCAAAGTTTTCAAGTCATTATTGGTGTCTACAAAGATTGTAACAGTATCTAACTTTCTGTCAGTCATCCACAGTCTCTTTCAAGAAAGCCAATGGTTTAAATATCCATTTCTTACTTTCAAATTTCCTTCGCCCAAAACAAACATTTGCTCAGTTTCATTTCAAACACCTGAACACTGCTTCCTGCTCTAACAGTGGTAGAAGAGCAGGAAGACAGTGAAGATACACTGTCACTCAATCTTACAAATACAGCCATCAGCTCAAAGATAGACACAATGAGCAACTTAAAAGGTACAAGAGAATTAGGATCTGCAAATGGTGAAACATTGCTGTTGGGTCTGAGAGAATGGAAATCTCAGTTCCCAGCTCACTAGAAGGTGAGTTTAGCCTTTGCTATGGCTGTATAACACCCAGAAGAGGACCTCAGTGCCCAGACTATAGAGGAAGAGTGATGGTTATACATTCTAAAGTGCTCAGGGAATGGAGAATCCTGCCAGAAAGCGTACATCCAAATTTCAAGGTGCATTGAAGAATCTGGTACTAACTTGGCACAGGGCTTTGTGCAGAGATTGGTCCTCATTCCTGTCAGCAAAGATTAATTAATCACCTTCATTAACAAAACCTGTGGAGTCAAACAGGGTCTGGAATCCTTGCAACACATGTACCATTATTCCAATAGCTTTGTGTGGCAGTAGGATCTCAGAGAGATGCTGTCATGGCTCTAAATACCAGCACATAATGCAACTCCAGCAAAGCTCGGGAAAAAGCTGTTCTCTATCAAGTGTGTTCCCTAATAGGCTCTGCCATTATGGTGCCTGTTGAAAATAGCTACTTTTACTCTTCCCTTCCTCTTCTAGCAGCTTGTCATGCTCTACATGGCCTCTCCTCACTGTCCCGATCGTGTGAGGAATAGACACTGCAAGGGCAGCACTAGTTTATGAACAATCCTTCAGTCACCAAAGTAAAATCAGCCAGATCATTTTATACTCTAGTAAAACATTTTAAAAGCCCTAAAATGCACTGGAAAATGCATAGATTTGTAGCAATGTGCTGAATAAATATTCCAGCAACTGACCTGTAACTAGTTGTTGATCTTAATGAATACTGCAGGGAGGTGCTGCATGCCACTGAGGGTGTGCTCAGATGTGGGAGTTTCAGAGGATGGAGGCTAGAGCTCTGGATGAGCTACATCATGGTCTGTCTGCTCGAAACAAAACTGGAGTACACCGATGTGCGTGTACACAAACTCTCTTATCTACACAGCAGTCAGCAATCTCGACAAGTGAGTGTGCATACACCAGAGATGTTATTTTGCAACTTAAAGGGATCTCATAGTGCCCCTTAGACAGCTTCTGTCCTGCCTGGCTTCACTCCATTTATCTCTAATTTTCCAGCCTAACGAAATAGCTGAAGCTAAACTTCAAAACACATTCAGCTTTTTGTTTTGTGTCTAGTGTCCCAAATATTGCCGAAAATGTACAATCAGAAAGTGAGCTCACTTTACAGAGGAAGTATAATCCATTCCGTCCACCCAGCGCCAATCACCTTCAGAGATAGAATCAGTGAGTCCAATCCAGCGATTTTTCTTTTGAAGCCACGTTTTTATAAATGCCTGTCAAGTAAATAAAAGAGTTTTTGCTGTAAATGGAATAAAGCAGGTTGTTAGTAATGTTAATGGCAAACTCTCTATTTGACAATCTTCTATCTGAAAACTCAACACATTTAGTTTAAACTAGCCTCACTCCCTATGAAACAGCAGTGATGAGTACAAGTCTGTTTCTATGAACGATTAAATGCTTCTTCTTATTCTATTTTCAATTCATTCAAGGGATCTGGGTAGTAATTGTTGATCATCCCTAATTGCTGATCATGAGCCACCTTCGACAATGGCAGCAGTTGAAGGGGAGGAGTTGAAGGATTTTAACCAAACATGAGTGAAGGAACATCAATATAGCTCCAAGTCAGGACGGTGTGTTTCTTGGTGAGAAATTTGCCAGTGATAACCCTGAAAATTTACAGGTTTGGAAGATGCTGTTGATAGAGTGTGATGAGTTTCTGCAGAAAATCTTGTCAATGTTGACAGTTGACTGCTGAAAGTGATGACGTGATGTCAATCAGCAACAACAAAGGCTACTTTATCTTGGATAGTGTCAAGCTTCTTGAGCACTGTTGGAACTGCATTCATCCAGACAAGTGGGGAATATTCCATCACACTCCTGACTTGAAGTAGACAGTCTTTGGAGAGTTTGGAGGAGCTTGCTGAAGGATTCATAGGGTCATAAAAGATGTTTGGCCTACCATTTCTTTGCTGACCAAGAAGCTTAAAACTACACTTGTTCCATTTTACCTGCACATGGTCCATAGCCTACTATGCTCTGGTCCTTTGAAATGCTCATCCAGATATTTCTTAGATGTTGCAAGCATACCTGCCTTCATCACTCCCTCAGGCAGCATGTTCCAAATTTCTACCATCCTCTGGGTAAAAAAAATCAATTCTCAAAATCCCTCTAAATGACTTAGTTCTCACTTTAAACTTATACCCTCTGATCTTAGTCAAGTCTGCATAGGGCAAAGATTCCTAGGTCCTTGCTCCTCACAATTTTGTAACTAGCCTCATAACTGGTATTTTCCACCTCCAGGCAACATCCTGATAATTCTCTTCTGCACCGAGTCCAATGCAGTGACGTCATTCCAATAGTGTGATGACCAGAACTGCACACAGTATTCCATCTATGGCCGAAACAATGTTTTATAAAGCTGTAAGAAGACTTCCCTGCTCCTACATTCTATACCCCAGATAATGAAGGCAAGCATCCCGTATGTCATCTTCACTACCTGTCTACCTGTGCTGACACCTTCAGGGATCTCTGGACTTGTACACCAAGGTCTCGTTGTCTCTTAGTACTCCCTGGGGACTTACCATTCATAACTTTCCTTGATTAGACTTCCCAAAATGCAATAGCTCACACCTGACAAGATCAAATTCCATTTGCCATTGTTCTCCCCAATTTACCAGTTGATCAATATCAATATGAGATCATCATCCTCACTATCCACAATTTTCATGTCATCAGCAAACTCACTAATTATACCTTCTATTATTACATCTAAGTCATTAATGAACATGACAAATAGCAAGGATCTCAGCATCAATGTCTGTGGTACTCCACTGGTCACAGGTTTGCAATCACAAATTATCCCTCCATCATGACTCTTTGCCGCCACAATGCAAACCAATTTTGGCTCAAGTTTGCCAATTTGCCTTGTACCTCTTGGGCTCTTCCTTCTTGGACCACCCTTCTATATGGGACATTGGAAAAGGCCTCACTGAAGTCCATGACATCGTCTGCACGATTTTCAGCAATATAATTAGCCACCTTTTCAAAAACTTCAACTAAACCAGTCAGACAAGATCTCTCTCCAACAAATCCACACTAACTATCCCTGATCAACCCCTGCCTTTCCAATTATTCCTGTTGTTCAGAATTGTTTCCAATAATTTCCCTACAATTCTCAAGCGACTAACTAGCCTGTAATTACCTGGGCTACCTCTGCGGAACTTTTTGAACAAAGGAATTACATTAGTTCTTTTCCTGTCATCTGGCACTTCACCTGTGGCCAGTGAAGTGACGCGTGTATGGAATGAGCTGCCAGAGGAAGTGGTGGAGGCTGGTACAATTACAACATTTAAAAGGCATCTGGATGGGTATATGAATAGGAAGGGTTTGGATGGCAAGTGCTGGGAAACTTGATTGGGTTAGGATATCTAGTCGGCAAGGACAAATTGAACTGAAGAGTCTGTTTCCCTCCTGTACATCTCTAGGACTCTAAATTTCTGGTAGTGGTCAGAGATGTGTAGGTTAGGTACATCAATCGGGGAAATATAGAGTAGGGGAATGAATCTGGGTGGGTTACTCTTCGGAAGGTCGGTGTGGACTTGGTGGGCCAAAGGGCCAGTTTCTATACTGTAGGGAGTCTAATTCTAATGCACCCACCTCAACAATGTCCGCTGGCAGTTCATGCCAGATGCATACCACCCTCTGTGTAAAAACGCTGCCCGTCAGGTTCCCTTTTATTATTTCCCCTATAAACTTAAACTGATGCCCTCTCGTTCTCGATTCCACAACCCTGGGGAAAGGACTAAGTGTATTCACTCTACCATGCCTCTCATGATCTTATACACTTCTGTAAGATCCTCCTCAGTCTCCCGTGTTCTAAAGGAAAAGGTCTTAGCTTGTCCAACCTCTTCCTATAACTCAGATCAACACCCTTGTAAATTTCTTCTGCACTGTTTCTAGTTTCCATCCTTCCTGTAGCAAGGTGACCAAAACTGAACACAATACTCCAAGTATGGCCTCATCAGCTTCCTGTAAAGCTGCAACTTGACATTTACAGGACTTAAATATTTCAGTATGAATAGAGAAGGGGGGTGGCATTGTTAGTCAAGGACAGTATTACGTTGGCAGAAAGGATGTTTGAGGACTCGTCTACTGAAGTAATATGGGCTGATGTTAGAAACAGGAAAAGAGAGGTCACTCAGTTGGAAAGCCCCTGAATAGTTCCAGAGATGTAGGGGAAAGGATAGCAAAGATGATTCTGGATAGGAGCGAGAGTAACAGGGTAGTTATTATGGGTTCTTTAACTTTCCAAATATTGACTGGAAATGCTACAGCTAGAGTAATTTAGATGGGTCTGTTTTTGTCCAAAGTGTGCAGGAGGGTTTCCTGACACAGTATGTGGGATAGGGGAACGTTAGGTCTGCAGATGATGGAGATCAGAGTCGGGAATGTGTTGCTGGAAAAGCACAGCAGGTCAGGCAGCATCCGAGGAGCAGGAGAATCGACATTTTGTGCGGGTGCCCTTCATCAGGAATCATCAGCAATCAACCCTTCCTGATGAAGGGCACCAGCCCGAAACGTCGATTCTCCTGCTCCTCAGATGCTGCCTGACCTGCTGTGCTTTTCCAGCAACACACTCTCGACAGTATGTAGACAGGCCAACAAGGGACGAGGCTACATTGGATTTGGTACTGGGTAATGAACCCGGCCAGGTGTTAGATTTAGAGGTAGGAGAGCACATTGGTAATAGTGACCACAATTTGATTATGTTCACCTTAGTGATGGAAAAGGATATTTATATACCACAGAGCAAGCGTTATAGATGGGGGAAAGGCAATTATGTTGCAATTAGGCAAGATTTAGGATGCAAAGGATGGGAAAGAAAACTGCAGGGGATAGGCACAATTGAAATGTGGAGCTTATTCAAGGAACAGCTAATGCATGTCCTTGATAAGTATGTACCTTGCAGGCAGAGAGGAAGTGGTCGAGCGAGGGAGCTGTGGTTTACTAAAGGAGTTGAATCTCTTGTCAAGAGGAGGACGATGAAGGCTTATGTTAGGATGAGACATGAAGGCTCAGTTCAGGCACTTGAGAGTTACAAGTTAGCCAGGAAAGACCTAAAGAGAGATAGGATCAAGGGAAACCCTAAACTTTCTATAGGTATATCAGGAACAAAATAATAACTAGAATAAGGCTACGGACAATCCAGGATGATAGTGGGAAATTGTGCGTGGAGTTAAAGGAGATAGGGGAAGTGCTAAATGAATATTTTTCATCAGTCTTCACACTGGAAGAAGACAATGTTGTCGAGGAGACTACTGAGATACAGGCTACGAGACTAATGGGATTGGGGTTCACAAGGAGGTATTAGTAATTCTGGAAAGTGTAAAAATAGATAAGTCCTCTGGGATGGATGGGATTTATTTGATTATATATAGGATTTTTTAGGAAAGCAGGCATGTGATTGCAAGCCTTTGGCTTTGATCTTTATCAGAGCTGAAAATGTGTTGCTGGAAAAGCGCAGCAGGTCAGGCAGCATCCAAGGCCCTTCTTCAGGGCTTATGCCCGAAACGTCGATTCTCCTGTTCCTTGGATGTTGCCTGACCTGCTGCGCTTTTCCAGCAACACATTTTCAGCTCTGATCTCCAGCATCTGCAGTCCTCACTTTCTCCTTGCTTTGATCTTTATGTCATCATTGTCTACAGCTATAGTGCTAGAAGACTGGAGGATAGCAAATGTTGTTCCCTTGTTCAAGAAGGGGAGTGGAGGCAACCCTGGTAATGTAAATGCTCAAAACTGCACTCAAGATCAAAGGCAAACCAGGCAGAAGTGATCGTGTATGGTCACAGGAGGAGGTGGCACTCCTGAGGGAATTAGATATGAGATTTGCAGGATGCAAATTGATTAATAAATCGATCACCAACGTCCTTAAAACAGAAACACCCAATCAAATCTCAGACAAATGCAGAACCTTGCAAACACCTTGACGGAGGTCTAAACCCCAAACGAGTCGAGCATAACTAATGACTCGCACGAATAGGAGCAGAGAGTGTCCAGAATAATTCTAATGATGCAAACCCGTACCAAAGACCCAGCTGCAGAACACCGGCCTCAATCCCTAAGCATGAGACATAGATGACCAGCTAACACAAGCTGAGGAGCTCTTGAGTGTGAGGAATGACCCGGACACTCTTGCCCCAGCGGTTGGACTGATAGATATGTATTACTGATCTACTAATGAATAGAGCGAGACAGAAATAAATGTAATAAGCCTCAAAAAGGCCAGGCTGAAAAATACACAAAAATCGGTAACAGTACCAGGGCAAAGAAAAGATGGGCAGCATGTAGAGTGCTGTTTAGAGTGACACAGCAGTTCTACAAAATCAACTGGTGCCAGCTAGCTCATGAGATCATGGGGGCTCTAAAGACGAACTGGAAGCATGTTTCCGTGTGAAACTGTCAATACCAAACAATAAATCAAATATCAGAAAGTACGCCCCATTTACCGGGAACGTAGATGACAGATCCTTGATGAAACCCATAGAGATAGAAGAGGTTGAGGCAGCCATCAAGGGGTTAGACGAGCACAGTGCCACTGGACCAAACGGCCTGAAACTGAGTGATATACAATCAATCCACAAGGAGGAGGATACTCGTCTACCCCGACTCTTCTCCCTATGGCTCAAATCCAGCATGATACCTGAATCACTGAAAGAGAGTTGAACAGTCTTGATTCCTAAGTGCAAGGTTAAGGACCGCCTAAAAACATCGACAATTGGCGGCTGATAACTGTTGGTCCGATGCTGCAATGATTGTTCATGAAAATAATGGCAAAATTCCTCAGTGAAACAGTCAAATTTAACACTAGGCAAAAGGGGTTTTTAGCAGCCATTCCCAGATGCAATGAAAACACTGTCATCCTCAAGAACATCATTAAGGGAGCAAAGCATAACCGCAAGGACTTCGCAGTTGTCTTTGTTGATCTGGCGAAAGTATTCAATTCGGTTGAGCACAAGCTACTACAGAAATCTTTACAAAGAGCACAACTTCCCAAAGTCTTTGTAGGTCTGATCAAGGATCTCCACACTGGCAACACAACCATGGTGGAAGGGAACGGTAACTGTACCACCCCAATAAACAGTGTGAGGGGCATAAAAAAGGGTGACCTACTCTCACCAATGTTATTTAACATCGCTCTGGTATCTTGTCTGGAGTGGGCCAACTCAGGGGTCGCCATGCCCCTGGGCGACAGAAGAGTCAACTGTTCAGCTTTGGCCTTCACGGATGACATAGTCCTTCTGAGTGACTCTCACACCGGTATGACAAGGAATCTGAAGCTGCTCCAGTCATATTGTGACCAGATGGGTCTCAACATTAACATTGTGAAGACGAAGGGCTTCCACTTTACGTTTAAGAGGAAGACCTTCCTATACAACTACTTTGATAACTGGAAGCTATACAACAAACCTATAGCTTATATACCCCCAGGCGATACAGAGAAATACCTGGGTGCCCATATCGATCTGTGGCCAAGTGTGTCAGAAGGAGAATGGGAGGAGAGGCTTAAGACCTGGGTTAAAGGAATACAGGCAGCATCTCTCCAACCAAGGCGATGGTTGGAGATCCTAAAAACTCATGTCATCTCCAGATTGTATTACCATTTGATCCTATCCGAAGCATCTCAATGCACACTTATAAAACTGGACTAGATCATCTGCAACGCCACAAAAGAATTCCTCCACCTTCCACCTCATAGCGCTGATGGAGTCCTGTATGCCAGCAACAGGAACAGCAGTTGAGGCATCGCAAAACTGGAGGTGCAAATTTCATCCGCAATTGTCCACAAACGCGAGGCACTGGAGATATCCAGAGATTTGATCATTCAGGCCTCCTTTCAGTATAGAGGAGAATGCAACAAAGGCACTGTTGTGGGACAGCGCAAGCTCAAAGTCCTGAAAGAAATTGAAGATTTCCTACCTAGCAGCCAAAACGGCAGCGAAGGGGAAATGGATCCGATGACTCACATCCAGACCATTACGCCAGCATTCCAAGAGATGAACGCTGGGCGACAAAAACCGCCCAACAGATAGGCAGTGTGGAGAGAGTGGGAATTTGAAAAGTGGCAAAAGCTGGAATGTCAAGGGGCAGACATTCAGTATTTCAGAGATGACAGGATCACTGACTCTTAGCTGAAATCAACAACCCAACAGAAATCCTCACGGTTTATAAAACAGCCTGCTCTTGCAGAGAAATCTATATCTGACAAGAGCCACTCTATCAAGGGGAAGACCAAATAGAAACAAAACTTGCTGAAGGTGTGAGATGGCAATCGAGATCATCTCACACATCTCAGGATGCTGCCTATTTGTCAAAAATACTCAGATAACACGCCGTAATAAGATCACAGACCAGCTGCAGAAGCATGTCAGTAAGTACAGCTGGACATCATATGTTGAACCCAGGTTATTTGCAAAAGACTGGTCACTATGGAAACCCAATCACATGTTTAAGAAAGATCAAATGATCGCGGTATTCGATGTCATAGTGCGGTACGAAAATGTCAGCAAAGCGTTAGAAATGGCATGGCATGAGAAAAGTGAGAAATATAAACACCTTCACGCCAAGATAATGGAATTGATGGGAGGCTCTGAACCCAATACTTTGGCTTTGTGATGGGCACATTAGGCAAGCGGCTGGACCTGAATAACAGCTTCATGAAATTCTTTGGCATTGAAAGATTCAAAACATTTGCCCAAAGACATCCAGACTCTCATTATCACTGACATTCGAAGTATTACAACTCTTCAGTGATAAGTGAGCAAGCTACCATTAACTGGCTCTGGCTGGAGACTAGGATCAGCCAACCCCCACCAAAAAAGTAAAATAGAAAATTTGCGCGCCGGTCCACCAACACCACGATCAGTCTGATACCAGACTGATGGAAGACCACCTAATCCAAGCCTCACATAACACCAGTACCACCCCAGCCCTTGGCCTGTGGTGATGCCAGAGAGTCCAAAACATCGACAGGTGACATGAAGTCTCGAAAAAGGCACTCTTGTGAGTGTTTCAAAATAGGCCAGTGAGCCTTACTTCAGTCGAGGGTAAAGTGTTGGAAAGGGTTATAACAGATAGGATTTATAATCATGGCGAAAGGAATAAGTTGATTAGGGATAGTCAACACGGTTTTGTGAAGAGTAGATTGTGCCTCACAAACCCTATTGAGTTCTTTGAGAAGGTGACCAAACAAATGGATGAAGGTAAAGCAGTGGATTTGGTGTATATGGATCTCAGAATGGCATTTGATAAGATTCCTAATGGTAGGCTATTGCAGAAAATATGGAGGCATGGGATTGAGTGTGATTTCGCAGTTTGGATCAGAAGTTGGCTAGCAGAAAGAAGACAGAGGGTGGTGGGAAATGGTCATCCTGGAGTTCAGTTACTAGTGGTCTACCACAAAGATCACCAACGTACAAAACTCAGGTGAAGCCGCAGTAGGGGTATTATGCACATTTCTGGTCACCGCATTATAGGAATATTGTGGAAGTTTTGGAAAGGGTTCAGAGGAGATTTACTAGGATGTTGCCTGGTATGGAAGGAAGGTCTTATGAGGGAAAGCTGAGGCAATTTAGGCTGTTTTCATTAGATAGAAGAAGGTTGAGAGGTGACTTAATTGAGACATATAAGATAATCAGAGGGTTAGATATGGTGGACAGTGAGAGCCCTTTTCCTCAGATAATGATGGCAAGCATGAGGTAACATACCTTTAAATTGAGGGGTGATAGATGTCAGAGATAGTTTCTTTAATCAGAGTAGTATCAGTGTGGGACTCCCTGCCTGCAGCAGCAGTAGACTTGCCAACTTTAAGGGCATTTAAATGGTCGTTGGATAAACATATAGATGAAAATAGAATAGTGAAGGTTTGATGGGCTACAGATTGGTTCCACATGTTGGCTCAACAATTTGGGCCAAACGGCCTGGTCTGCGATGTACTATTCTATATTCTATATTCTACATTCTAACTTCCCAACTGCTATACTCACTGCCTTGACTGATGAAGGCCAGTGGACCGAAAGCCTTGTTCATTATCCTGCCTACCTGTGACTCCACTTTCAGAGAACCATGCACTGGAACTCCAAGGTTCCTCTGTTCCACTGCACTCCTTAAGGCCCTACCACTACCATGAAACTTTGACTTTGCAAAATGCAAGACCTTACACTTATCTATATTAAACTTCATTTGCCATCTCACCCACTTCTCCAGTTGATCAAGTCCTGCTGCAATTTCTGATAAACTTCCTCACTGTCCACTGGTTACCTGCCACAGTCCAAAGATGTGTGGTTTGGGTAGATTGTGCCTGCTAAATTGTCCATAGTGTCAAGCACTGTATAAGCTAAATGGATTAGCTATGTGAGTCTGAGTCTGGGAGAGTGTGGGCTGTTGTATCTGGGATTGGGTGGGGATCTGGGTCTGAGATAGGGTGGGGGAATGGGTCTGTGTTTGGGTTGGGGTCTGAGTTTGGGATAGGGTTGGGGGCAATGCATCTGGGATTGGGTGGGGGAGCTGGGTCAGGGATTTTGTGGGGGCTGAGTCTTGGATAGGGTGGAGGGCTGTGTCTGAGATAGGGTGTGGTGGCTGGGTCTGGGATAGGGTGTGGTGGCTGGGTCTGGGATAGGGTGTGGTGGCTGGGTCTGGGATAGGGTGAGGGGGGCTGGGTCTGGGATAGAGTGAGGGGGGCTGGGTCTGGGATAGGGTGTGGTGGCTGGGTCTGGGATAGGGTGGGGGTCTGAGTCTGGGATTGGGTCGGGAGTTAGGTCTGGGATATGGTGGTGGGCTGGGTCTGGGATTGGGTGGGGGTGCTGGGTCTGGGTTTGGTTGGGGGGCTGGGTGTGGGATTGGGTGGGCGGACTGGGTCTGGGGTTAGGTGGGGGGGCTGCGTCCGGGATTGGGTGGGGTGTTGTTCAGCGAAATCAGTGCAGACCCTTTGTGCCAAAACGCCTCTTTCCGGGCTTTGGAGATTCTGTGATTCTAATAGGTTTCCTTGGGAATCCTCTTGCTCTTAATATACTTAGAATATGCATTGGGGTTTTCTTTAGTTCTACCTGCGAAAGATATTTTGTGGCTCCACTGTTACAACACAGGGTAAACCCTCCTGCTTAATTTTAACCAACAACACAGAAAAGATTTATCCCATGCAGTAACCTATGAAAATTCGAGAGGCCAAGACCTATTTAAAATAAAAATTAACAACTTTATTTCTTAAAGTATAATAGAGAATAATTAACTCACAACTATTTACAATTCCCCTCCTCTAACCTATCTTTTACTTTCCCTTCTATAATACTAGTCCAATAAACCCCTTAGTAAGATTTACCAAAAATTCAAATTTCAAAACCAGCCAGCTGTCAAATCTTCCCTTTGTAACTTCCTCTGTAGATTTTCTTCTTCTTATGATTTCTGTTCCACAGGTCATTGATAGATAACGGTACCTTTGAGAGAGCTGTGTTTCGGGCAGACTGTACATGCTGGTGGCTTGGCAGTTCTCCCCTCAACTGTTCATTTGTTCCCAGTCTTATACCCCAAAGCATCGGATTGTGTCATTGGTTTTTAAAATTGTCAATATACTCAATTTAAACTTGATTGGAAGTTGGTACTTTGGGGTATAATTTAAACTGATTAGCTGAATTCAAATTTGTTTGTGTCACGTAGTAACTCAGCCAGTGTTAGCTTCTGGACCAAATGTTATATTGTAAATTCTCCAGCACTCTGTGTGCTTGTGAAGTCCTTCACTCTCTTAAAGGTAAGGTACATTTCTACGCCTTCATATCCCCCCCATTTGCCATCTTGACTCTTTTTTTAACAACCTCCTACAGTCTCCATACATTTGAAATGCCTCCACTGTTTTCCGTGTGCTGTACCTGACATATGCATCCTTCTTTTTCTTTGCCAAATACTCAATAGCTAGGCTTCTCTTGGCTTGCTGCCCTTGCCTTTCATTCTTAGAGGAACACGGTTGTCCTGTATTCTCACTGCACTCCTTTTAAATGGCTCCCACTTTCCAAATGTAGACTGACTTGCAAGTAGGTCATCCCAGTTTATGTTTGCCTGATCCTATTGAGAGACACTGAAGTTGGCCTTCCTAACTAATTTAGACACTTAACTGGTGCATTATCCTTATCCTTTTCCATAACACCTTTTAACCTTATTGAGTTATGGTCCCGATCCCCAAAATGTTTGTCCATTGAAACTTTAACCACTTGACTGGCTTCATTCTCTATGATTATTTGGGCACTTTCCCTTCTCTAGCATAACCATCTATGTTCTGGCACAAAAAGGTTTCTTGGATGGACTTTAAAAATTCCACCCTGTGTAATCCTTTCACTCTAAGGCGATTCCAGCTAATGTTAGCACATCTGAAATTAAGAATCTACCGTTTACCATGAAATTATTGCTGATTCTCAGAAAAGTCTATTTGGTCCAATAATGTCCTTCACAGAAGGAAATCTGCCTTCCTCACCTGGTCAGGCCTTCATGTAACTCGTGATCCACATCAGTTGGGTTGTTTGTTAACTGCACTCTGAAATGACTGAGCAAGCTAATCAGTTGAATCAATCGCTATAATGTCTCAATACAGAAATGAAACTGGTCAGACCACAGCACATAGTCTGCAGTGGTTCAAGAAGGTACCTTCCCAAGGACAACTAGGGTAGAGCAATAAATGCTGGCCCAGCCAGCAATGCCAAAATTGCTGAATAAGAAAAAGTTTAAAGTTCATACTACTAAAATCCTGTTTCTCTCACATGTCTCTGTGATTTGCCTTTTTATCTGCTCCTCTATCTCTTTTTGAATGTTGGGAGGCCTGTAGTATAATCCCAGCAAGGTAGTCACCTGTTTTCTTTCTGATTTCTACCCAGTAGCCTTATTTGAAGATCTTTCTAAGACGAACTTTCTCATTACTGCAGTGATGGCTTTCTTTGTCCATAATGCAATGTCCCCACCTCTCGTACATCCCTCCCTGCTGCCATTTCCCCCCGCCGCCGCCGCCGTAGATGTTGAGCTGTCAGGCCTGCCCTTCCTTCAAGCACTTCCTAGTGATTGCAACAATATCATATGTTTCCTGTCTGCTGGACTTTCCTTCTGTATCTGATTCCTAGACGCTAACCTTCTATTGTAGCTACTGTATTTATATGGCTAGTTCAGTTGAGCATCTGTCAATGGTAACCCACATGATGTTCATAGTGGGGGATTAATTAATGATGGTGTCATTGAATGACAAGGGCTGACATTTAGATTCTTTCTTGTAGGAAATGGTCATTGCATTGAACTTGTGTAAGATGAATATCACTGCCACATTTCAGCCCAAACCTGGATATTGTCCAGGTCTTGTTGAATTGATGACTGTTTTAGTATCTGAGGAATCAGTACCTTGTGCAATCATCGGTGAACATCCACATTTCTGATCTTATAATGGAGAGAAGGCCATTGATGAAACAGCTGAAGGTGCTTTGGCCTAAGACACTACCCTGAGCAACTCCTGCAGACATGTCCTGGAGCTGAGATGACTGACCTTCAATAACCACAATCATCTTCCTATGTGCCAGATATGACTCCAACCAGCTGTGAGCTTTCTCCCTGATTCCCAATTGCTCCTGTTATGCTCGGGCTCCTTGATGCCACACTTGGTCAAATATGACCTTGATGTTAGGGACTGTAACTCTCACCTCACCTCTGGAATTCAGTTCTTTTGTCCATGTTTAAGCTAAGGCTGTGATTGGCTTGGGATTTGAGTGACCTGTGGAACGCAGACTGGACATCAGTGAGCAGGTTATTGCTGAGGAGTTTATGCTTGACATGTTCCCTCACTTTACTGATGATCAAGAGGAGATTGCTGATACAGTAATTGGCAAGTGGATTTTCCTCCTTCTTGTCTATAGAATATATCTGGGCAGTTTCCACATTATAGGGTAGATGCCAGTGTTGTAGCTCGACTGGGACAGCTTATCTAGGGGAGTGGTCTCTCGACCCGAGACCTTTAGTACTTTTGCCAAAATGCTGTCAAGAACCATAGCCTCTGCAATATCCAATGGCTCCAATTGTTTCTGGATATCATGGGGAGTGAATCAGATTAGCTGAAGATATATCTGTGATGCTGGGGACCATTGGAGGACACCAAGGTGGATCATCTACTCTGCACAGCTGGCTGAAGATTGCTCCAAATGCTTCAGCTTTATCCTTTGTACTGATGTGTAGGGCTCTTCCATCAAAAGGATAGGGGTAATTGTGGAGCCTCCTTTAATTGTCCACTACTATTGATGATTGGATGTGGCAGGACCACAGAGCTTAATTCTGATCTGTTGGTTGTGAGCTCACTTAGCTCTGTCTGTCACTTGCTGTTTGGCACGCATGTGGTCTTGTTTAGTAGCTTCACCAGATTGACATCACATTTATTTCGGTATGCCTATGGCTACTTAAGTATGCCCTCCATTGAGCCAGGGTTGGTCTCCTGGCTTGATGGTAATGTTATGTGGGGTGAAAATGTGTTGCTGGAAAAGCGCAGCAGGTCAGGCAGCATCCAAGGAACAGGAGAATCGACGTTTCGGGCATAAGCCCTTCTTCAGGAAATGTGGGGGCTCTGCCGAGCCATGATTTTGCAGATTGTGCTAGGGTATGATTCTGCTGCTGTTCCAGATGGTACACAGTGCCTCATGGATGCCCAGTTATATGTTTCCAGATTTATTCACAATCTATTCCATTCAGCATGGTCATCATGCCACACAACATGATACACATTATCTTAATGTGTACACATCCTTGGCATTATCATAACGCTAAAATCGAAATTTGTCTCCACAAAGACTCGCTCTGATTGATATTGACATGAATGCATGCATCTGTGGCAAGCAGATGAGGATGATGGCAAGTTAATTCTTGCTGGTTGTGTTATTGCCTCATACAGACATAGTAGCAGCCTGAGCAATGGGAATTCCCTCGGGGATGAGGTATAATGTTTTAACTTAAAGCCACAGGAAAAGGATTTTGGTTTAAACCTCAAGACTTGTGACAGTTCTGGGATTACATCATAAATTGATAAGTAATTAGAAAAGCACTTTAACTGGAATATAGTATTTAAAGATCGAGGGAAAGAATGGGATGTTTGTTTTTAACAGCATTTTGAGTTGAAGAACAGGTGTCAGCACCAGAACAAGGACATAACAGCCTTTGGTTTTGATTGGGGGACTGTGTGCTTCACAGGCCACTATGTTGGGAATTTAATGCTGTGGGTTGGTTCACTTCAAAAATCTGGTGAGAGTTTTCTTCAATCTCTAAGCTAAGTAACTTGCTATTTCTTTACTAAAGTATTATCTCACTAATGTTACAAACAAATAAATGTGATCATATGGGTATGGGAGTAATTTAAAAACTGTAACTGCAGTATGTTGGAGTTTCTGGACAGCATCATGATCCCAGACAAGACAACCGTTTCATTGATGGGTAATTGCCACTTTATTCAAGTTGGAGACTGAGCTGAAGATATTGAAGGTGAAACGTTACCTGTACACTTTGTTCCCTGGACACCTTGCTTAGGTTAAGTAGGACTTCAAGAGTTGGTCAGTGGTGAGCAACAGGAGGATGTGACTGTGAGCCAAACTGGTGTTGAGATCCAGTATGTATCACTGGAGCCCTCGCATCTCTTGATTTTTACCAGCAAGTTTGAGGTATTTGCTAGCTGTCTGGATAAAAATAAACACTGCAGGTGCAACTGCACCTAAAATTACCAAAGCTCCACGATGTAGGAACCATTCACATGGGAGCTGTGAAGTGAAAATGACAGTGTCAATACTAATGTTGTTTTCCCATGGCTGAGCAGTAGAGAACATTAGGGTACAGTCTGTAGGTTAGGGATCAATCATTTAGGACTGAGATGAGAAATTTCTTCAGTCAGAGGATTGTAGTCCACACCAGAGGGTGTGGATTGCAGACTGAGATTGACAGATTTATGATCTCTCAGGGAATCAAGGCATACTGGGTAGTGAGTGAGACCTGAAAGGAATGCAGATGACTGTCCATGATCATATTGAATAGCAAGGCAGGCTTCGGCTGATCTTGTCGAATCTTGCTGCTTATATTCTGCCTCCGTGAATTTCTAGTCAATATTGTTCCTGAGGTCACTGAGAAATGACCAGAGGTTGATGGGTTTGAAATTGTTTGAATCTCTTACCTGTTCCTCCGGCTTGTTAATGACAACAAGATTGGCATCCAGTGATGCACAGGCTCTCTGGGCCTCTGTCCAAGTCTTGCTTTCTGATGAGAAGTAATAACAGTTTTGTTGAAATCGCCTCCAGTCTTCAGGACACTCCCCAGATAGTTCTGCGAGGACATGGAAATAAATGTTTGAGCTAACAGGGACACTGCAGTACCTCATCAATCTCCTTGCTCACTGAGATTTTATCAGTATTGTAATATTACTGGTTACACACCAAACAGTGCCTTGCCCAAAGGAACGTTCGACACTGAGACTCACTATCTAAGGGTATGATGTTTGAATCTCAGCTGAACCAGACCCAGTCACTTTGCAGCACACACTGAGGCTGGGAAATGAGTCCAGCCAACCCAATGATTTGTAACTAAAGACCTGTAGGTCCCAATCCCAGAGGCAACTTGCCAGTCCCAGGAATCACCAGGATTGGCCAACTTTGTAGAGGTTAATCAGAAACAGCCAGAGGGAGAGGCAGTCAGGGAGGGATTTACAGAAGAGAGGAAATGGTTAGCAGGATAAAAAATGTGAGAGAAAGGGGCTTTGGGTAAGGTTGGTGTCATGAAGCATGGTGAGGGGAGGCTGCAGAGGAATGATAAAGGAGATTTGAGAGATCGAAAAGCAATGATCTAATAATCACCGATGACCCATGTAAAATTGTGAGCTCCCCTTTGGTAAGTATCAATTATGTGTTTTATTCTGGATGTTTTTGGGGAATCAACTAAATAACAAGCTCAGTCATTCGATTGATGTTTCTAGTTTTGCTTTACCCAGTTTAATTTCATGAAGATGGATGAGAAGGGTTGTTTGTGGGCCATGTATTGTCAGACTGTGGAAGTCTATAATTCTGCTCCTGTTGGTGGCCCACAGCACGTTGCAGATGCCCAGTTTTTGCCACCTAGGCTGCTCCTGGCCATTCAGTCCGGTGACAGTGCCAGACTCCACAATAGAGGGTATTCTCAATGTGTTAATGAGAGTTTGATTTCTTCAGAACTGAACAATGTTCACTCTCACCCATGTCACAGTGAGAGATAAGTCTGTAATGCTGGGGGAAGATGAATTTGAACAGAATCTGTCACCTGTTTGGTTTCCTCACCTGTCAATAGTTTCCTCACCTGTTACAGCACAATTTTGGCAACTTTCAAATTCATTCACCAACTGGACTGCTGATTGGTTCTCCACAGCAGGTTACACTCTGTGTACTGGTACCTTCAGCCTTTCCTCCCAGTACTATTCAATGTCGAGGGAACGTGTTTCATTGAAAGTTGAATGGTGTGTGTGACACTGGAAGATACTCTTGCCCCCTTGACCAAAAACCATAGAACATAGCCCATAGAACATAGAACATTACAGAGCAGTACAGGCCCTTCAGCCATCGATGTTGTGCCGACCTGTGATACCAATCTAACCTACACTATTTCATTGTCACCCGTATGTTTATCCAATGACCATTTAAATGCCCTTAAAGGTAGCAAGTCTACTACTGTTTCAGGCAGAACATTCAATGCCCTTACTACCCTCTGAGTAAAGAATCTACCTCTGACATCTGTCCTATATCTATCACCCTTTAATTTAAAGCTATATCCCCGCATGCTAGCCATCACCATCTGAGGAAAAAGGCTCCCACTGTCCACCCTGTCTAATTCTCTGATCATCTTGTATGTCTCTATTAAGTCACCTCTTAACTTTCCTCTCTTGAATGAAATCAGCCTCAAATCCATCGGCATTTCCTCATTAGACCTTCCTTCCATACCAGGCAACATCCTGATAAATCTCCTCTGCACTTTTTCCAATGCTTCCACATCCTTTCTATAATGCGGCGACCAGAACTGTATGCAATACTCCAAGTGCGGCTGCATCAGAGTTTTGTACAGCTGCAACATGACCTCATGGCTCCAAAACTCAATCTGTCTACCAATAAAACCTAACACACTGTATGCCTTCTTAACAACCCTATCAACCTGTGTGGCAACTTTCAGGGATCTGTGCACATGGACACTGAGATCTCTCTGCTCATCCACACTACCAACAATCTTACCATTAGCCCAGTACTCTGTATTCTTGTTACTCCTTCCAAAGTGAATCACCTCACACTTTTCCACATTAAACTCGATTTGCCACCTTTCAGCCCAGCTCTGCAGTTTTTATATGTCCCTGTGTAACCTGCAACATCCTTCCACACTATCCACAACTCCACTGACTTCAGTGTAATCCGCAAATTTACTAACCCATGCTTTTTCGCCCACACCCAGGTCATTTATAAAAATGACAAACAGCAGTGGCCCCAAAACAGATCCTTGTGGTACACCACTGGTAACTGGAGTTCAGGATGAAGTCCAGGATGAATATTCCCATCAACCACCACCCTCTGTCTTTTTTCAGGTCGCCAATCTTTGATCCAACCCGTAAATCACCCTCAATCCCATGCCTCCGTATTTTGTGCAATATTGCGGGGAACTTTATCAAATGCTTTCCGGAATCCATATATACCACATCAAAAGCTTTACCTTTATCCACCTGTTTTGTCACCTTCTCAAAGAACTCAATAAGGTTTGTGAGGTACGACCTACCCTTCACAAAACCATGTTGACTATTCCTAATCAGTTTATTCATTTCTAGGTGATTATAAATCCTATCTCTTATGATCATTTCCAACACTTCACCACAACCAAAATAAGGATCACTGGTCTATAATTACCAGGGTTGTCTCTACTCCCCTTCTTGAACAAGGAGACAACATTTGCTATCCTCCAGTCTTCTGGCACTATTCCTGTAGACAATGACGACATAAAGATCAAAGCCAAAGGCTCTGCAATCTTGTCCCTAGCTTCCCAGAGAATGCTAGGATCAATCTCATCCGGCCTCAGGGACTTATCTATTTTCACACATTCCAACATTACTAACACCTTCTCCTTGTGAACCTCAATCCCATCTAATCGAATAGCCTGTATCTCAGTCTTCTACTCGACAACATTGTCTTCTTCCTGAGTGAATACTGATGAAAAACATTCTTTCAGTGCTTCCCCTATCTCTTCGGACTCCACTTCTGTCCTTGACTGACCCTAATCTTACTCTCCATTAGGCCAGTGGGGCCATGAGCTTTTGTGAAGACCGAGGTTAATGTTGAGGACTGCAGTAGAAATTCTCACATGACTAATTGACCTGAATTATCCGACTGGTTGGTCAGTTCTGTTGATGAGTGAACACTTTAAATCCAGTTGATCAGAAATTAAATGTAAAATAGAGCTGAGTAGGATCCTGCAGCTTTCTTTCAGCTAAATCTTATCCTAATACCAAAGTCCAAAGCAGCATTTCACCTGGTTTTATAACTGAAGACCTCATTGATCCACATCAGAGATCATTGACACAGTGTGTGGGAGTGAGCCAGCCTGGGGAGGTGCTAAAGGGTTCCTGCTGCCTCGAGCAGCACACTGATGAACCAAGTTTAGTTTCCTCTGGTAACAGCTTGTCCTCATCATTTAACCCTTCAAACATGGCTAACCCTCTAATTAGTCAGATCTAACCTTAAATAAATAACTGAAGCTGTGTTTGGATCTGTCAGGGCACAAGTTCTGAGAAAATCTCCAAATGGAAGCTCAGAATGAGGCCAGGACACCTCATTTAAATTCTCCAAGGCAATTTCCCGTCCAAAACCGATGAACAGCTCTGACCCCATTTTATATAAACGATGCAGAGGCACTGGAGAATATGTGTCAAACATTCATGGGGACAATACAGAAGGTGAGAGAGTCTTTCTATCGGGGCCGCTTCTTTCAGAGAACAGAAATCTGAGCAGTGGCCCTGTAGAGATCCTGAAAATAATACACAGGCTTGATAGCGTAGCCTCCCAGAAGATGGTTCCCCTCATCAGGCATATAAAACTGGAGGAGCTGGAATCTTGACCTGGACAGTATTTCCAATCCACCTGGGCAACCGTCCCAATAGTTTTGACTTTTAAACAGACATTTCTCCAGTTGATAAACGTTACCTCGGAGTTTATCAAGTGATCTGTTTTTCTTCTCAGACAATCCTGTAACTGAAAGAGCAACAACAACAGTTTAGAGCACACAATGATCTTGCTCCAAAAGGACATCATCAGCGTCCTGCAGATTTACTTTCAAAACAGAATGGTAATTCTGATAACATTTTCAGATTTTAATAGAAAAATGTAAATATGTCTGTGTTCTGATCATGTACATCACACTACAAGGAGTTGGAATAGGAACAGAGAGAAAGACAGTCGCTTTATGCAGATTTTTCTTTTCTGACTTAGATCATAAGTATTCCTGTCCTGTCTGCATCCTTTACCAGTGTGATTGCTTTCTGCAGCTCAGAATGTTCCTGTTGACAGTAAAAGCACTGTAGCTTTAATCTAATTTACCATGAGCAATGTTACAGAAAGACAAGTCGGGATAAATTAATTGTTCCACCAGAACCACATCACACCCACTATCCTCCAAACACAAGCATTCGATTGGCTCACATTTCCCAACAGTCAATCACAAATGCTTTCCCTCCATCCACTAACTTTGACATTTAATGATGTCTCCACCCCAGCACATTGCTGCAGCAGTTTCTCATTGGAGCAGCCAAACTCCATTCACCATCAATCCCCTGATCAAATCAACCAGGTAAGGATGTATCCCATTGTTCCTTTATCTGGGGATCAATGTCTGAGAATTCCCAATGGAACCACACAAGAACACCAGAATCAAAAGGAATTGAGGGTTTGGTTAAGAAAAAGAAGGAAGCATATGTCAGGTATAGACAGGATAGAACGAGTGAATCCTTAGAAGAGTATAAAGAAAGTAGGAGTATACTTAAGAGGGAAATCAGGAGGGCAAACCGGGGACATGAGATAGCTTTGGCAAATTGAATTAAGGAGAATCCAAAGGGTTTTTACAAATATATTAAAGACTAAATGGGTAACTAGGGAGAGGATAGGGCCCCTCAAAGATCAGCAAGGCGGCCTTTGTGTGGAGCCACATAAAATGGGGGAGATCCTAAATGAATATTTTGCATCAGTATTTACTGTGGAAAAGGATATGGAAGATACAGACTGTAGGGAAATAGATGGTGACATCTTGCAAAATGTCCAGATTACATAGGAGGAAGTGCTGGATGTCTTGAAACGGTTAAAGGTGGATAAATCCCCAGGACCTGATCAGGTGTACCCGAGAACTCTGTGGGAAGCTAGAGAAGTGATTGCTGAGCCTCTTGCTGAGATATTTTTATCATTGATAGTCACAGGTGAGGTGCCAGAAGACTGCAGGTTGGCAAACGTGGTGCCACTGTTTAAGAAGGGCGGTAAAGACAAGCCAGGGAACTATAGACCGGTGAGCCTGACCTCGGTGGTGGGCAAGTTGTTGGAGGGAATCCTGAGGGACAGGATGTACATGTATTTGGAAAGGCAAGGACTGATTCGGGATAGTCAACATGGCTTTGTGTGTGGGAAATCATGTCTCACAAACTTGATTGAGTTTTTTGAAGAAGTAACAAAGAAGATTGATGAGGGCAGAGCAGTAGATGTGATCTATATGGACTTCAGTAAGGCGTTCAACAAGGTTCCCCATGGGAGACTGATTAGCAAGGTTAGGTTTCATGGAATACAGGGAGCACTAGCCATTTGGATACAGAAGTGGCTCAAAGGTAGAAGACAGAGGGTGGTTGTGGATAGTTGTTTTTCAGACTGGAGGACTGTGACCAGTGGAGTGCCACAAGGATCGGTGCTGGGTCCTCTACTTTTTGTCATTTACATAAATGATTTGGATAAGAGCATAAGAGGTACAGTTATTAAGTTTGAATATGACACCAAAATTGGAGGTGTAGTGGACAGTGAAGAAGGTTACCTCAGATTACAACAGGATCTTGATCAGCTGGGCCAATGGGCTGAGAAGTGGCAGATGGAGTTTAATTCAGATAAATGCGAGATGCTGCATTTTGGGAAAGCAAATCTTAGCAGGACGTATACACTTAATGGTAAGGTCCTAGGGAGTGTTGCTGAACAAAGAGACGTTGGAGTGCAGGTTCATAGCTCCTTGAAAGTGGAGTCGCAGGTAGGTAGGAGATTGAAGAAGGCGTTTGGTATGCTTTCCTTTATTGGTCAGAGTATTGAGTACAGGAGTTGGGAGGTCATGTTGCGGCTGTACAGGACATTGATTAGGTCACTGTTGGAATATTGCGTGAAACTCTGGTCTCCTTCCTATCGGAAAGATGTTGTGAAACTTGAAAGGGTTCAGAAAAGATTTACAAGGATGCTGCCAGGGTTGGAGGATTTGAGCTATAGGGTGAGGCTGAACAAGCGTCGGACACGTAACAAGGGCCGACCCTGGAGCGTCGGAGGCTGAGGGGTGACCTTATAGAGGTTTACAAAATTATGAGGGGCATGGATAGGATAAACAAACAAAGTCGGGAGTCCAGAAATAGAGGGCATAGGTTTAGCGTGAGAGGGGAAAGGTATAAAAGAGACCTAAGGGGCAACGTTTTCACGCAGAGAGTAGTACGTGTATGGACTGAGCTGCCAGAGGATGTGATGAAGGCTGGTAAAATTGCAACATTTAAGAGGCATTTGGATGGATATATGAATAGGAAGGGTTTGGAGGGATATGGGCCGTGTGCTGGCAGGTGGGACTAGATTGGGTTGGGATATCTGGTCGGCATGGACAAGTTGGACCGAAGCGTCTGTTTCCATGGTGTACGTCTCTATGACTCTATGATTCAGCCCAGCCTCAGAGTGAGTGTCGAGAGAATAATCAGACCCTCTGAGAATTTGGTGAACTCTTTGAATTGGAGACATGGGGTGATCAGTCAAGACCACTCACCGCTATTTTGCATTTGGGCTAGATCCATCTTGAAGTCAGTTTCTAACATTTTCATGTCACTGGACAGCTGTGTAACTGAAAAGGAAACATGATAATTCACATATCAGCATAATGTTTAATAGTGTATGTTTCTCAAATCCCAAAGGGAGAAAATTACATAGTAAACATGCCTGTGTATCTTGCCTTTAATGACCCCATGTGTACACAATGTTGTTAGTCTGCTGCTAGTGATTCTGCTCTGGGTTTACAAGCTGCACACACACACACACAATATAGTTGCTCTGTTGTGATGTCTGCGTTATAACTTATAACCTGCTTTACTGTTTTAAATAAACTAACCAACAGAGTTAATCAATTGACACGTAACAATTCATTATTAGCCCATTCTGATGAACATGCCAATCCGAAATATTGGAGCAGTCCAAATACATAAAATGTGAATTCAAAATGCAGGACTGAGGATTTCACAACAATCTTCACCCTGATAAACCGAATGGGTGATATCCCAACAGGCCCAGCCTCACACAGGTCCATCTTCACCTAATCCGATTCACTCCATGTGATTTTGAGAGACAGCTGAGAGCACTCAGTGCAGCAAAGGCTGCAGGAACTGACAATATAACAACTGCAAGCACTGAAGACATGTGCTGTACAATTTGTTTTCTTCAATTCAATCCATCTGTCCCAGGGAAGCTACAACATTAGGATCCTCTGCCTGTATTCTATAAGCGCTGAGGGTGCAGGAGAGAGGCAGTAATGTCACTCAGTGAGGTAGTGAGACAGAACAGAGGTGAGGTGATGGGACACGGTGGGTCTACATTGGAGGGATTAAGGACTGACATCACACCACAAGGCAGAGCATGGAAATTTCAAAGGCCCTGCTCTCCTGTCCAGCTGAGGCAGAGTCTGGGAGGTTTCTAATTCACTCCAAGCAACTCAACAAACTGTAACCAGGACCTAAAAACGCAGAAACATTGTTCTGAAGAAGGGTCACTGGAATGAAAATATTAACCCTGCTTTCTCTCCACACATGCTGCCAGACGTGTTGAGTTTTCCCATCAAGTTTTGATTTTGTTTTTCAAGAGGACAAAGTGGTTTGGATATAACAGCTTCATTTGTCACAAATTTTACTGTCCAGAGTCAGACTGGAATGATTAATTACACAGCACTATAACTGTACTGATTAACTGTTAGACTTTAGTTCCTGACACAAACTAAACCCAGGTCATAACACATATGCTTACTCCAATAACTGTCACACAAACAGGGCCATCCTCCTCTACACTATCAACAGGTGGAACTGCAACCCTCCTGACTCGAAAGGTTTCAGCCCAGTCTCAAAGTGAGTGTCGAGAGAATGACTGGATCCTCTGACAAATTGGGAACTCTCTACATTGTGGAGACATGATGATCAGTCACACCCACTCACCGTTGTGTTGCAATTGGGCTAGATCCATCTTGAAGTCAGTTTCTAACATTTTCATGGCGGTGAACAGCTGTGTAACTGAAAAGGAAACAGATGATAATTTACACATCAGCATAAAGTTTAATATGTCTCTCATATCCCACAGGGAGAAAATTACATGGTAAACTTGTCAATGTATCTTGCCTTTAAGGACCCCATCTGTACACAATGTTGTCAGTCTGCTGCTAATGATTCTGGTCTCGGATTACAAGCTGCACACACACGCACAATAGTTGCTCTGTTGTGATATCTGCTTTATAACCTATAACCTGCTTCACAGTTTTAAATCAACTAACTGTTAAGGACAAGGCCAGACCACTCATAACTAAAGTAGGAAGCCCAGACCATAACTTTACAATTTGTTTCATTAAGTATACAATGAAAATTCCCCAGAGTAAGTTAGCTCAGTTGACTACCAGGTTTTAAAACAGACAAAAATGTATTCACAAAATTACAATGAAACACAAAGAACAGAATAAACAACCCTTGCAGATCTCAATGTATCCAAACTAGACTTAATTATGCTGTTCCACAGATACACAATAATTCCAATTAGCAAACCACTTCCACACAGCAAAAAAATGAAACAAAAGCTGACGGGAGAAGGAGAGAGAGACTAGCAGTCTGTTCCTACACAGAGCACAGCTGAACTCCCCCTAGTTCTGAACTGAACTATTCACCTAGAGAGCTGGCCATACCCGCTTGACTTATACAGATCTCTTCTAAAACATGACCACTTTGGCCTGAAGTCTCATCTGTTTACATATAATCAAAAGGCCTCTGAAAATGCTTTTTCATCTCTGTACCAAAGTAACCACCTAGGAGCCGGGAGCTGAGTTACAGCCCCTCTGAGGAAAACCAAGGGCATGGCATCCTTAAAAAAAAACAGCTTTGTGACATAACCAACAGAGTTAATCAATTGACAAGGAACAATTGATTATTAGCCCATTCTCATGAACGTGACATAGTAAAAAGTGGTGGTAACCAAATTGCTGATGAGACTTATTATCCTTAAAGTCAAAAATTGGTTAATCCATGCAGTGGGAGAGTTTCAAAATCACAATTTGCTATCAAGCAGAAACGTTCCTTTCAAGAGATTTGCTTGAGAGAGACAAGTGATCAGGTGTGTGAAAGCTTGATGGCAAGTAAAGTAAGGACAATGATATTCCACCTGAATGTGCAGAAAACTCCCTCATTTAGAGTCAGAGAGATGTGCAGCATGGAAACAGACTCTTCGGTCAACTTGTCCATGCCGACCAGATATCCCAACCCAATCTAGTCCCAGCTGCCAGCACTCGGCCCATATCCCTCCAAACCCTTCCTTTTCATATACCCATCCAGATGCTGTGTGAAAAGGTCTCTTTTATATCTTTCCCCTCTCACCCTAAACCTATGCCCTTGAGTTCTGGACTCCCCCAACCTCTGGAAAAGACTTTGTCTATTTATCCTATCCATGCCCCTCATGATTTTATAAACCTCTATAAGGTCACCTCTCAGCCTCCTATGCTCCAGGGAAAACAGCCCCAGCCTGTTCAGCCTCTCCCTGTAAATCAAATCCTACAACCCTGGCAACATCTTTGTAAATCGTTTCTGAACCCTTTCAAGTTTCACAACATCTTTCCAATAAGAAGACCAGAATTGCACGTAATATTACTACAGTGGCCTAACCAATGTCCTGTACAGCCACAACATGACCTCCCAACTCCTCTACTCAATACTCTGACCAATAAAGGAAAGCATATCAAACACCTTCTTAGCTATCATATCTACTTGCAACTCTACTTTCAAGGAGTTATGAACCTACACTCCAAGGTCTCTTTGTTCAGCAACACTCCCTAGGACCTTACCATTAAGTGTATAAGTCCTGCTAAGATTTGCTTTTCCAGATTTGCAGCACCTCGCATTTATTTCAATTAAACTCCATCTGCCACTTCTCAGCCCATTGGCACATCTGATCAAGATCCCATTGTAATCTGAGGTAACCATCTTCACTGTCCATTACACCTCCAATTTTGGTATCATCTGCAAACTTACTAACTGTACTTCTTATGCTAACAGCCAAATCATTTATGTAAATGGTGAAATGTAGTGGACCCAGCACCAAATCTTGCGGCACTCGACTGGTCGCAGGACTCCAATCTGAAAAACAACCCTCTACCAGTGCCCTCTGTCTTCTACCATTGAGCCAGTTTTGTATCCAAATGGCTCGTTCTCCCTATATTCCATGAGATCTAACCTTGCTAACCAGTCTCCCATGGGGAATATTGTCGAATGCCTTACTGAAGTCCATATAAGGTCACATCTACTGCTCTGTCCTCATCAATCTGCTTTGTTACTTCTTCAAAAAACTGAAATCAATTTTGTGAGACATGATTTCCCACGCTCAAAGCCATGTTGGATATCCCTAATCAGTCCTTGCCTTTCCAAATACATGTACATCCCGTCCCTCAGGATTCCCTCCAACAACTTTGGGTGGCACAGTGGTTAGCACTGCTGCCTCACAGCGCCAGAGACCCGGGTTCAATTCCCACCTCAGGCGATTGATTGTGTGGAGTTTGCACATTCTCCCCGTGTCTGCGTGGGCTTCCTCCGGGTGCTCCGGTTTCCTCCCACAGTCCAAAAAAATGTGCAGGTTAGGTGAATTGGCTATGCTAAATTGCCCGTAGTGTTAGGTGTAGGGGAATGGGTCTGGGTGGGTGCGTGTCGGTGTGGACCTGTTGGGCCGAAGGGCCTGTTTCCTCACTGTAAGTAATGTAATCTAACCTAAACTTGCCCACCACCGACGTCATGCTCACTGGTCAAATTAGGAGATAGATGACCTGTGACACAATTCAAAATGTTTCAGCAGGGATAAAGCTATGTGGAGAGATTTGACAATTTAGCCTATGTTCTTTAGCATTTTTTAATTTAAAGACATGATCTAATTGAGGTTTTCAGGATATTATCAGGCAACATCAGGGTAGATAAAGATAAACTATTTCCACTGGTTGAAGATTCTAGACCTCTCTCATACACACACACTCTCTCTCTCACACACACGCACCCTCTCTCTCTCTCACACACACACACACACACACACCCTCTCTCACACACCCACACAATCTCAGAAATAGGGCCGAGCCATTCAGGAGCGATGCTAGAAAACACTTCAACATGCAACAAGTCAGTGATATTTGGAACTCTGTTCCTCAAATAGTGGCCAATACTAATTCAATTATGCAATTTAAATCTGTGATAAAAATGTTTGCATTTTGTCTAACATGGGATAAAGCCCAAGGCAGATAAATGGAGTTTGGCCACAGATCAGCCATGATCTTATTGAATGGTAGAGTAGGCTCAAGGGGCTGAATGGCCTCCTGCTGTACCTATATAAAATCCAGTGATTATGGGACATATATACCAGCAACATAACTCAAAAAGGCTTGAATTACTTCCAGCTGATTAAAGGAGTTACAAAATAAATTTAAAAGTTAGGATGTCAAAGATAGTAAACTCAAGATGAATAATAATGCCCCATGGTGGCAAGTGTATAAATGAAAGGACATCTCAGATGAATATATGTGACTGAAAAGGTTGTGTAGGTTGGAGGGATTCAGATTTCTGGGATGCTGGGACCATTTCTGGGGAAGATGCAATAAGTATAAGCAGGATCGGTTATATCAGGGCAGTGGGTGTGGGGTCCTGTCTGATAATGTTGTCATGACGATTTAAAACAAGAATAGCAGGGGGATGGAAACCCAAGCAGGGAGACAGAGTCATAGAGATGCACAGCATGGAAACAGACCCTTCGGTCCAACCCGTTCATACCAACAGATATCGGATGGAGGAAATAAACAAAAGGCAGGATAGTAAGAAGCAGAAGTGGAGATATAGTATATACTAAAATCAAGTTGACTAACAAGGTTAACAAGACAAACCTCATGTCATTATGTCTCAGTCAAAAAGTATTCTAAAGAGTCTGGATGCATTAACAGTGTAAATAGATTTACCTGTACATGGTATAATGGACCAGGCCTTACCCCTTCAAACATTTCAAGAAAGTAACCCAAACCCTAACATTTCTAGTTATTTTAAACAGGTTTGTGGCAGATATGCCAGAATGGGCGCAGCTGGCCCAAGCACTCAGTTTTAAACAAAACAGAAATCCTTCACATACTACTGAATGAAACACAAACAAAAGAGAACTGAATTTAGAATAACTTAATCTATTTGGAAAGGCAGTCAACTCCATTGCAACTTAATGCTGCTGTTCCAAATACTTGCAACATCCCCATTAACAGCCTCTTGGCAAAAATGGGGAAAATCAAACCCAGGTTCTTCCAGAGAGAGAGAGAGAGGATCAGCATGGAGCTGTTTCCTTGGGTCCCCAGCAGCCTCTCAGGGTTCCCAGCTAAAACCTGACCAGCAGCTGCTGCAAACAAAAGCAGCCAGACTGCTAAATGCAAACCAAACCCTGAATGGGAGAACTGGCCACTCCCCTTTCATTGGAGAAATGGTTTAAAAAACACTCTAAAACTTTTTCAAGTCGATTTTTCCAGACATATTGGAACCTCTGCCTTTCTGACCCCTCCGAAGAAAAGACCAAGGACAACATCACCTTATTAAAGGAGCAGCAGTGTCGCAGCAGTTGTAATGTAGTTGTAAATACAAGGTCATGGCTGCAGGGTGACTGAATCTCTGTGGTTATTTAATATCTAGGGATGACAGACAAGTAGGAAAAGAGTTGGGGTCGCATTGTCAGTAAGAAAGTAAATCAATGCAGTCGTGACCATGGATAATGGCTGAAAATATTCTGTTGTATAACTACATAGATGGAGCTAAGGAACACTGAGGGCAGGAAATGTTAATCGGAGCTCTCTTTTGCCTCCCAAACAGTAGCAGAGATAAAACAGAAGGTAGTAAACAGGAAACCTGAGGGCACTAGTGCATGTGACTTTAATTTACATTTCGAATGGACAAGGGAGAAAGTGAGGACTGCAGATGCTGGAGAGTCAGAGTCTAAAAGTGTGGACATGGAAAAGATCAGGAATATCCGAGGAGCAAGAGAGTCGACGTTTCAGGTATAAGCCCTTCATCAGGAATGTGGCAGCCAAAGGTTAATACTGTAGAGGAGGACTTTCTGGAATGTTTACATGTTTTTTAAAATGTCAGTACATTTAAGGAGCCGACTAGACAGCAAGTTATGGTAGACTGGGTATAGTGCAATGAGAAAGGATTTATAACAATTTTGTTAAGTCAGGTGTATTGGGGAAGAGTATCAATAAATTGTAAAATGGTTCCTTAAGGGGGAGAGTGAGGAAGTTGATTCTCAAACTCAGGTTCTGAATCTGAATCAAAGGAGTCAGGAGGGTGTCAGGCACAAGTTGGCCATAGTGGATTGGGAAGTGTTATTAAAAGGGTTGCTGTGGATCGGCAGAGCTTAATATTTTTTTAAATGTTTATGTAAATTACAATTATTCATTTCTATCACAAAAATACAACAGGAGCAGTGACTTAACCATGATAGAAAAATAAGTTGGGTAGTATTAGCATCAGTAGTGCGGAGAATGCTTGAGTCTAATATAAAAGTCATAATGGCAATACAATTGCAAAGCATTAATGGGATTAAACACAATCAGCATGGGTTTATAAAAAGAAATCACGTTTAAGGCATCTACTGAAGTTTTTTTGAGGATATAATCAATAGATAAGGGAGTGCTAATGGATGTGATTTTTGAGATTTCATGAAGGCTTTCCTTACAGTGTGGAAACAGGCCCTTCAATCCAACAAGTCCACCCTCTGAAGAGTAACCCACCCAGACCCTTTCACTCTATATTTACCCCTGACTAATGCACCTAACCTACCCATCCCTGAAAACTATGGTCAATTTAGTATGGCCAATTAACCTAACCTGCGCATCTTTGGATTGTGGGAGGAAACAGGAGCACCCAGAGGGAACACACACAGACATGGGAAGAATGTACAAACTCCACACAGATAGTCGCGCGAGTCTGGAATCGAACCCGAGTCCCTGGCATTATGAGGTAGCAGTGCTAACCACTGAGCCACCATGCCACCCCCTTTTGATAATGTCCCACATAAGAGGCTAGTGGGTAAAATTAACGCACATGGTTTTGGGAACATCATGCTGGTAGGAATTGTAATAGTGTAAGGGGCAGTGAGAGACAGGAGATGATCCTACAGCAGTATGTATCCAATACAATGTAGAAGGAGGCATTGCCATACTTGGATCTTGGAATAGAAACAGAGCAACATAGAAAGTAAGTAGCATTCGGCCCTTTGCACCTGCCCTACCATTCAATTTGATCATGGCTGATCATATTTAATTTTTTGAGGAAGTAACTCTGAAGATGGACAATGGAGATCCAGTGGATGTAGTGTACCTGGACTTTCAGAAAGCCTTTGACAAAGTCCCACATAGGAGGTTAGTGAGCAAAATTAGGGCGCATGGTATTGGGGGCAAAGTACTGACTTGGATTGACAATTGGTTGGCTGACAGGAAGCAAAGAGTAGTGATAAACGGCTCCCTTTTGGAATGGCAGGCGGTAACCAGTGGGGTACCGCAGGGATCAGTGCTGGGACCGCAGCTTTTTACAATATATATTAATGATATAGAAGATGATATTAATAGTAACATTAGCAAATTTGCTGATGATACAAAGCTGGGTGGCAGGGTGAAATGTGAGGAGGATGTTAGGAGATTACAGGGTGACCTGGACAGGTTAGGTGAGTGGACAGATGCATGGCAGATGCAGTTTAATGTGGATAAATGTGTGGTTATCCACTTTGGTGGCAAGAACAGGAAGGCAGATTACTACTTAAATGGAGTCAAATTAGGTAAAGGGGCAGTACAAAGAGATCTGGGTGTTCTTGTACACCAGTCAATGAAGGTAAGCATGCAGGTACAGCGGGTAGTGAAGAAAGCTAATAGCATGCTGGCCTTCATAACAAGAGGAATTGAGTATAGAAGCAAAGAGGTTCTTCTGCAGCTGTACAGGGCCCTGGTGAGACACACCTGGAATATTGTGTGCAGTTCTGGTCTCCAAATTTGAGGAAAGACATTCTGGTTATTGAGGCAGTGCAGCGTAGGTTCACGAGATCAATTCCTGGAATGGCGGGACTATCTTATGTTGAAAGATTGGAGTGACTGGGCTTGTACACCCTTAAGTTTAGAAGATTGAGAGGGGATCAGATTGAGACGTATAAGATTATTAAAGGATTGGACACTCTGGAGGCAGGAAACATGTTTCCACTGATGGGTGAGTCCCGAACCAGAGGACACAGCTTAAAAATAAAGGGTAGGCCATTTAGGACAGAGATGAGGAGAAACTTCTTCACCCAGAGAGTAGTGGGTGTGTGAAATGCTCTGCCCCAGAAGGAAGTGGAGGCCCAGTTTCTGGATTTGTTTAAGAAAGAGTTGGATAGAGCTCTCAAGGACAGTGGAATCAAGGGTTATGGAGCTAAGGCAGGATCAGGATACTGATTGAGGATGATCAGCCATGATCATATTGAATAGTGGTGCAGGCTTGAAGGGCAGAATGGCCTATTCCTGCACCTATTGTCTCAGTATCCCATTGCCACTTCTCTCCATACCCCCGATCCCTTTCACCTCAAGGGACATGTCCAACTCCCTGAGGGAATAAAATTCTTCCTCATAGAGCCACAGAGTAATACAGCATAGAAACAGGTCCTTCGGCCCTAACTGGTCCAAGCTGACCATTCAGCTAATTCCACATGCGTGCCTGGTACTCGGGTTTGGGATATCTCATCTGGGCTGTAGAGGAACGGGAGTAGGAGGAGAAAGATCAAGTGGTCGTGGTCCACGCAGTTAGCAATGATTCGGAGATGCCGGTGTTGGACTGGGGTGTACAAAGTTAAAAATCACACAACACCAGGTTATAGTCCAACAGGTTTAATTGGAAGCACTCTAGCTTTCGGAGCGACGCTCCTTCATCAGGTGATTTTTAATGCAGTAACTAATGACATGGATAAAACTAGGGCAGAAGTTCTGCTTAGGGACTATGAAAAGCGAGGAACTAAATTAAAAAGCAGAACCAAAAGGTAATAATCTCTGGATGACTAACTGAGCCACGAGTTAGTTGGCACAGGGTCAATAAGACGAAGTAGATAAATGTGAGGCTCAGAGATTGGTGTTGGAGAAATGGATTTGAATTCATGGGATATTGGGGAAGAAGGGACCTGCTCTGAGGGGATGGTCTTCATCAGAACTGTGCTGAGACCAGAGTTCTGGCAAATCGCTTAACTAAGGCTTTAAACTGAATAGGGGCAGGGGGAGAGTTCAGTTATAGGTGAGATTAGAAAACACAAATTAAAGGAGGAGGTAAGAGTGCAGAACTCAGGAGAAGATATTAAAATCTCAAGCACAGACACAAATAGAGTGTTTGGAAAGGGTTAGCTGTCAAACTTCAAGCACGCTGGACAAATGAATTACAATGAGAAAAGGGATGGTTAATCCAGGACTGAAGGTGTTATATCTGAATGCACGCAGTGTAAGGAACAAGGTAAATGAGCTTGTGACACAAATCGAAATTGGCAGGTATGACATGGTGGGCATCATGGAGACATAGCTGCAAGGGATTGGGATTGGGAGTTGAATATTCAAGGATACCCATCCTATCGAAAAGGTGGGCAGAGGGGATAGGGTTACATTATTAGTAAGAAATGAAATTAAACCCTATCCCCTCTGCCCACCTGTCCCTACAGGCCTCCAAACAGTAAGATTGGGGGCACAAGATACATCAGGAGATAAAAAAGATATGCAGGAAAGGCCAAGTTACAGTGATCATGGGGGATTTCAATTTGCAGGTGGACTTTGAAAATCAGGTTTGTAGTGGATTTGGAAATGGATTTGTGGAATGTCTGTGTGATGGCTTTTTGGAACAGCTTGTGGTGGAGCCCACTAGGGGACAGGCAATACTGGATTTAGTGTTGTGCAACGAGGCAGACTTGGTAAGGGAGCTTAAGGTCCCTTTCGCAGGCAGTGATCATAATATGATTGAATTTATTCTGCAGTTTGAGAGGGACAGCTGAATAAAGGCAACTACAGAGGCATGAGGGAGGAGCTGGGTAGAATTGACGGGGAGAGGGCCTAGCAGAAAAGACAGTGGAACAACAATAGCAGGGGTTTCTGGGAGCAATTCAGGAGAGACATCAGCGATTCATTCCCAGGGAAGAAAAAGCATAGTGCAGGGAGAATGAGGCAACCATGGCTGACGAGGGAGGTCAGGAAAAACATAAAAGCAAAAGAGAAAACAAATAATGTGGCAAAGGGCAGTGGGAAACCAGAGGATTGGAAAGCTTACACAAACCAACAGAAAAGGAAATAAGAAGAGAGAAGAATAAGTCTGAGGGTAGCTTAGTCAGTAATATAAAGGATGACTAAATCTGAGGGTAAAGTCGCCAGTAATATAAAGGAAGATTAAATCTGAGAATAAGATAGTCAATAATATAAAGAAAAATTAAATCTGAGGGTAAACGAGCAAGTAATGTAAGGGAAGATTAAATCTGAGGGGAAGCTAGACAGTAATATAAAGGAAGGCAATGTCATGGAAAATTATCCATCTACTGTGAAATTAATTATCCATTTAGTGTGAAATTTCAAGAGAATGCTTTTCTTCAAATCAATGCTGTACTGAGCTTTGTAAATGATGCTTTGATGAAGGTTTGCAGTTAGCTTATCTCTGTTTGAATTCTGTAAACGTTCAACTCGACCTTGCGATAGTCGAACTCAGCGAAAGCTGAATAACTGTTATGTCTAGGACCAGGGGATAAGAGGATAACAACTTGGGTTTCCCCAGTCTCTGCCCTTGAGAGTGTGATAAGGAATGCTATAAGGCAGGCGTCTGTGTAATGTTTCGGTACTCTTTGCATTGAGGCATCTGAATTAGTGTAATGAGTCAAAATCCGGCAGGATTTTTAATAAAGACTCTTTCTTTGCTCTTGTAATAATTGAGTCAAGTCAATTTAATTTCCACAACAGTAAACCTGGGGGCTCGTCCGGGATCCCAATACTGGGTGAGATTCTGAAGATACCCAGGAGGTGCAGGCGCCAGTGCCTTGAAGGTCTTTCACTTCATCTCAAGCGCTGATTTGGCCCCTTTGCATGAGAGGACTGGGAATTTGTGGATCGCCCCAGTGGTGGGGGTTCAAATCGAATAGGCTCGGGTAAGAGTCGTGGCTTAAGTAATCCTACATAGTGACTCATTCTAAGGGAATAAATGCAACAGGAAAAGGGTTCAGTAAACTCTCGCGTGGTATTAGAGTAAAACCCCAAAGGAAGAGTGTTTAGGAGACAGCAAGGTTGAGTTGAACTCGCCTAAGGCGTACCGGGTACGTGGTTTCTTGTTTTATGAAAACCAAGGCATTGAGGCAGACGTGCCCAATGCAAGAGGGGACCTCCGGAGGTAAAAAGCAAGTCAAATGGAAGAAAGATAATGATACCACGAGAGAGAGAGAGAGAGAGAGAGAGCTGAACACTTTTCCAGTTACACTAAAAATGGGCTCCGGCAAGAGCAAACAAAGGGAGAACCCACACAGGACTTGGAATGGCCAACCAAAAATACAATACCTGCTAAATAATTACATCCCAGAGTCTGTAAAGCAGTTAGAATTGTGGATCAAGGAATGTGGTTTTCCGGACGGAGGAAGTTTTAGTAAAAGACAGCTAGAAATGTTGAGGTCGAAGTAGGAAGAGAGAGAAAAGGAGAAAAAGAAGAGAAAAATAGAATCTGTGAATTGGAGTGCTTATAATATGTGCAAGGCTGAGGCTGATATCAGGGAAAGGAAATTTTAAGTAAAAGATAGATCAAATGCACGTACAAACACCAGTGCACATGCAGACACGTGCGGGAAAACAACCTAACGAAGCTGTACAGTGTCTTAAATCTGTTTCAAACCCTGTCCTTGATGACTGCCCTCCGAGACCTACAGCCTCCCCCACGAGATCCGCCTGGTGAAGGTTCCAAGTCAGCGGCCCCCAACTCAGGGTCTGCTGAATCACCGGTAGCATCTCATACCCCCAACAGATCGAAGCAAGAAAGCCAGCCATAAATGTCCATGCCGGAGTAGCCAACCCACAAGCAGAAGAGAACGGAGACGTTAATGCTTTTGTTGCAGCGCTGGCAACCGCCTGTAGGGAGGCATTCCCAGTGCGAATGGATATGACCAAAATAGCAATGTGTAAACAACGAGAAGGTGAGACAGTGTCCCAGTACCTTACTCGCCTCACTGAAGTCCATAATGTCCATAGTGGACTGAGACCACCTGAAGATATAACGGCAGCAGAAATCACACCGTATGAAGGACACCTGAGGAGCAGCTTCATCAATGGAATGAAGAATGAAATTGTGTAAAAGATGGTCACCCAGCCATTGGAGGAAGGTGCTGCAGAAAAAGAGGTTCGTGGAAGAGGGGCTGACAGAGGTAGATCTGGCGGGTGCTTTGTTTGCGGAGCAATGGACCACTGGGCGAGACAGTGCCCACACAGACAGCCCCAATCGATCCTGGAGGCTGGTCAGCAGGGTGATTGACAGGGGAAGGCTGAGGTGGAGGTGTGCAGCCCACAAGGTACAGGTAAGCCTCTTTCCTTTATGCTTGGCAACGAAGACTCGTTTATGCTAATCTCTTATACTAACTTTACGGGCACTGAGACATGTCACACCTCTATGTTGAGTGCTGAGATTGTGAAGTGTGGACAGTATGTCCAATATCACAATGATGTGTATAAGTCAATGCCCACCTCTATGTTATATGTGGAAGATACATCAGTTGCCTTTTTGGTAGATACAGGGGCAACATACTCAGTCCTTAAATTAAGCCAGTTTAGACAATCGACACAAATAAAGATGAGTGAAAGGTTCCTGAACACAATGGGTGCATCAGGAGTCATGGTGTGGGAGAGATTTTCCGCGCCCCTATTGTGCGATACTAGTAAAGGGGAAACATTCTAGTTCTCCTTCTTGTTATCGGAATTTTAACCTTTAAATCTGATGGGTCGGGATCTCAGAGGGAGACTGGGGTTGGACTTGCTTAGTACTCTGACGGGCTTGCAGGTAATTCAAAGGGAAGATTTACCAGTGCAGGCTGTAAAATATGACCCACGACCCCTGATGTATGTCTATGAGTGGCGATTAAGCCAGAGAGCGATAATTTCAGTGAGCGATTCACTCACCCTGGAAGCAAGCAACCATGTTAATCCTATTAACACCGATTTTCTTGTTGGCAATATGTTGCACTGCACAGCACACATACACCACAATGGCCCTGACAAACCATATGAGAAGGATTGGTTCAAGAGACTGGTTAAACCAGGTCAGTTGTTATTGTGCACATTTTTTGGAGTGATCACAGATGTGCAGTCAGTGTGAACTTATCTAAAGTATCTGTAACAGCAAGCAGATCCTATCTTTTTGATGTGGAAGGCTCCTCTCCTCACGTGTCACTGGCGAAGGCGTCTGGTGACAGGTGGCAGGATTTGGGACCATGGGTGCTAATGGCACAAAGAACGAAAGGTTGAGTCTTCAGGGACAATGTGGGTATCTGGTTCAATGCAGATATGCGAACATATAAAAATAAACTAAATTGGCTAACACAGGCAAATAGGACAGTTCAGGTAACCCCCGCTAGCCCTGAGAAGTCTAGGGGGATAGCCTGGCATTTCCCTAAGATAGAACTCTCGGACCCAAGATTAAAAATGGTCCCTACTGAGTTGTGGGCAAAGGACAAACATGATGTGGGGCTCATACAGGGCTGTGAGCCCATAAGGATAACCCCGAAGTCTGAGTATCGTCCTTGCAGCGCACAATACCCATTAAAACCCAAAGCTATCGAAGGAATTACTCCAGTCTTTGAATGCCTCCTAAAGGCTGGAGTGATAATCCCCTGTGAAAACCCACCGGCGAGAACCCCCATTTTTCCGATCAAAAAGGCAAACATTCCCAGTGAACTGGAGGAATGGAGGTTTGTTCAAGACTTGCAGGCAGTCAATAATGCTGTTGTTCCACGCGCCCCAAATGTTCCCAACACCCATACTATATTGGCTCAAATTCCACCGGACAGGAAATGGTTCTCTGATGTGGATTTAGCAAATCCCTTCTTTAGTGTACCAGTACACCCAGATAGTCAATTCTGATTCACTTTTTCATTCAAATGAAAATCATATACCTTCATGCAACTTTGTCAAGGTTACTGTGAGTCCCCCACCATATATAATGGGGCTCTGCGCAGGAGTCTGGAGACTCTTGTTCTAACCCAGGGGTCAGCGCTTTTGCAGTAAGTAGATGATCGCTTGATAGCGGCACCAATATAGGAACAATGTGAGAAGGATACCCTTGCGTTGCTCTGCCATCTAGCAAAAGTAGGGCACAAAGCCAGTCTCACAAAGCTACAATTTGTACAACAACAGGTGAAGTTCTTAGGTCACTTAATATCTGAACAAGGGAAGGCTATTGGTCAAGACAGAGTTCAAGCAATCCAGCAAATTCCAAAGCCTCACATGAAGAAACAATTACTATCCTTTTTGGGCATGTGCTCGTACTGTAGAACGTTTATCGCACATTATGCAACCCTTGAGGCTCCCCTAAGTGACATAGCCAATGGCAAAGGTTTGCAGAACCAGATCCCGTTGCAGTGGACCCCAGAGGCCGAGAGTGCCTTTGTTGAATTAAAAAAGTCGCTCCAAACTACACCTACACTGGGGATTCCGAATCCAAGCAAGCCTTTTGTACAAACGGTAGATGAGAAGCATGGCTGCATGACATCTGTGCTGTTGCAGGATCATGGGGGAAGATTGAGGCCGGTGGCATATTTTTCAGCTGAACTAGACCCTGTAGTGGCAGGATTGCCTAAATGCCTGTGAGCCATGGCCGCAGCTGAAAAGGCTGTTGTAGCGTCCAGGGATATAGTCAGCTATGGTGAATTAACCCTTCTGGTCCCACATGAGTATCCTTACTGCTTTCCGAGCAAAGGACCGCACATATGTCAGCAGTACGTTGGCTCAGATATAATACTGTGTTTTTGGAAATGCCTAACATTACAATAAAGAGATGTAACGTCCTTAACCCAGCTAGCCTTCTCCCCACAGAAGGAGACGGAGACCCACATAATTGTGTCGCTATAACTAATGAAACTTGCAGCCCTTGACCAGATTTGCAGGATTCGGAGTTTTTTGTGGATGAGTCAGCATTCAGGAGTAAGGAGACAGGCCAGAATTGTGTTGGGTATGCTGTAGTGATGACCTACGAGGTAGTAAAAGTGGGATCACTCCCTTCTCAGCTATCATCGCAAGCAGCGGAGCTGATTGCCTTGACTGAGGCCTGTAAATTGGCTGAGGGAAAGGCAGTGAACATTTACACCGATAGCAGATACGCATTTGGGGTTGTACATGATTTTGGAACCCTGTGGAAACACAGGGGCTTCTTGATCTCCACTAGAAAGCCCATCACACACCATGGCCTGATTTCTGACCTCCTGGAAGCGGTCCTATTGCCTAAATCAATCACTGTGTAAGTGTGAAGCGCACACAAAAAAAATGATTTTATTTCCCAAGGCAGTGCAAGAGCAGACACACCAGCAAAACAAGCAGCCCAGCAGCCGCCAAGTGAGCAGATTAACATGTGTATGACAAAAATTTGTACCCCAACAGCAGGCTTACGGGGGTTACAGTCACAGGCCACATCGGAAGAAAAGCGTGAGTAGATGAAAGCAGGATGCAGTGTGAGGGAAGGAGTATGGTATGGTCCCAATGGTAAACCCTGTCTACCACGATCATTATTTCCATTCTATGCCAAACTGACACACGGTAAGGACCGTGTCAAAAGGGAGGATGTACGACAATATTTCAGCATACTGAAGGGATTTACTCATTAATCCCAGAATTATTGTGAGCGTTGTTTTATCTGTGGGGAGGGGAATACAGATGAGTCAGACAGCACACCCCCAACGCCAAAAACCTTTTGAACATTTACAGGTGGATTTCATTGAAATAATGGCCAGCGAAGGGAAAAGGTACCGTCTGGTAATAGTTGATATGTTTTCCAAATGGATGGAAGCGTTCCTCACGTCTAAACAGGATGCCAGTGCAGTCGTCAAAGCTTTGCTAACTGAGATAATTCTGAGAAGGGGCATCCCTGAAAGGCTTAGTAGTGACAATGGGACACCATTTGTCAATAATGCCTTACAGCAGATCAGTGATTATTTGGGAATAAACATGAGACAACACTGTGCCTATAAACCAGCGAGCGGTGGGGTAATGGAAAGAAAAAAATGATACCTTAAAAAATAAATTGACAAGATGTTATGTTACTGTATAAAATTCTTTACACTTTTATCTGAAATACAGAATCAAGTGAAAGCAGCACTACCCCAACCAGCAGGAGGGAAGCTGCATGATCTAGAACCTGGAGACTGGATAGTGGTGAAAGACTTCAGGAGGAAAAACTGGAAGGCGACGAGGTGGCTGGAACCATTTCAAGTGCTCCTCACAACACAGACAGCAGTTAGGATCGCAGAAAGAGCCACGTAGATACACGCCAGCCATTGCAAGCACTTAGCTGGGCCTGAGAAGACGTCGGACGGCACCGGAAGCAATTAAGTGCAAGTAGTGATTAAAGTCTCATACGAATATGGGGCTGCCCCAGCTCACATTTTTAGCAAGCGCCCTGGTAGGACTATTCGTAAGGGCAGGTGCATTGCGTGGACCCCACCCTACCATGGCTTTGACGAGTGTGACGTGTGAACATGGGATGTGTACAGGGCACACCAGAGCAGATGACAATACCACCACAAAGCTGTGTTTCGGGCAGGGGAGTCTGAGGAAAGGCCTGGTGTTTCCTAAACATTTTATGATGTATAGCTATTCTGGCTCTGTATTTCTTTGTTGTTGTTGCTGAAGTTGTCCTTGTTGTCATAAAATGACAAAAAGGGCGGAAATGTAATAGAAAATTATCCATTTAGTGTGAAATTAATTATCCATTTAGTGTGAAATTTCAAGAGAATGCTTTTCTTCAAATCAATGCTGTACTGAGCTTTGTAAATGATGCTTTGATGAAGGTTTGCAATTAGCTTATCTCTGTTTGAATTCTGTAAGCATTCAACTTGACCTTGCGATAGTCGAACTCAGCGAAAGCTGAATAACTGTTATGTCTAGGACCAGGGGATGAGAGGATAACAATTTGAGTTTCCCCAGACTCTGCCCTTGAGAGTGTGATAAGGAATGCTATAAGGCCGGCGTCTATGTAATGTTTCGGTACTCTTTGCATTGAGGCATCTGACTTAGTGTAATGAGTCAAAATCCGGCAGGATTTTTAATAAAGACCCTTTCCTTGCTCTTGCTAATAATTGAGTCAAGTCGATTTAATTTCTACGACAGCAATATACTCGTAAATCTTCAAAGTGGACCACAACCAATGGATGTTTATCCTCCCACTCCCAAGTTCCTCTGCAGTCCAGATGAGATATGCTGAACCAAGCACGAGGCAGACAACTGAAATTAGCTGAGTGGTCAGCATGGAGCAGTTTGGGACAAAAGGCCTATTTCTAAGCTGTATTACTCTATGACTATATGAGGAAGAATTTCTTCCCTCAGGGAGTTGTGAACCTGTGGAATTGTCTCCCACAGGAAGTTGGATACACACTGCTATAGGATCATCTCTTGAATGCAATCGATGATTGCCTGTCACTCTCTGCCCCTTAGGGTATCACATTTGCTACTCAATGTTTCACTTCATTAAAGTGTTCGGAGATCAGAGATAGGCTTAAACCTCCATTTTGTCTGCTATGGTGAGTGTATTGCAGCGAGCCCACTGAGATTTCCCTTCTATCTTCCCAAATGTTCTTTATTAACTAATGACCTTTTACTTTGGTGTGTCCCTCACATCCAATGCTAGTGTTACCTTATCACACGCCACCCCAGCCACTCAACAGCAATGTCCCAGAAGATGAGCACCCCTTTGTGCCAGGTCCATTGTTAAAAGCTCTCTCTGTGTACCTTGATAAGTAGTGTCAGTCTGGAACTGCCCTGCACAATTCCTGGCATTTGCCGTGGACAGGTGGAAATAGGTGCCCCACTTTGTGGGCAGGGACCTGAAGGCCCTAACAGACAGAGGACTTCCCCCTCCCCTCGGATCTGCAGTGGAGGCCATGAACCCAGAACATCCCATTCTGGTCTGAGGCTGTCATCCAGGTTTAGTGCAGAAATAGTGAGAAAGATCCAGTTCGAGAGGAGGAAGGTTAATGTCCTTTTCCATTCTGCCAGCATAAATGCCAACATCTTCTCTCCAACGCCTTCCGCTGCACCCACCTCCCACCAGGGCTCATGTTCTCCCACTTTCACTGTTTCCTGTAACAGCTTCCCTCACTCGCTGTTATCCAACCCAACCCCTGACACCACTAACACTACATGCCTTCCGCACTGCCCATATACCTCCCACCTACAACAGCAGCAGCTGTGCTGCCCACTTTCATCCTCCTTAATCCCCTCCTCCCTCTCTCATCCCAAGAGGGGTCCAGCCTACACTCGGGGCAGAAAGCCTCAGGACCAAGATTTGCCTTCTGCCCCTTTTGTGAAGGTTCCTGACTCTAACCACTCTGAGTGACTGACTGAGTGTATCCAAGCCTCTGGAATGGCATTGAAGTGACTTCTCATAACTGAAACCAGTTGACAATTAATACAAACGCCCTGCCTTTGTCTCTGTACGAAATGACATGACAAGATAGCAGTAATATGAGGGTGTTGACTTGCTTGCTGAGTTGGTAAGTTTGGACTTGACAGGATAGATTTGGAAGGGTTGGTGATTTCCCCTTGTGGGAGAATCTAGGACCAGAGGTACATTATGTTAGAGTAAAGGAATGCCCATTTAAGAACAAGTTGGGGAGTAATTTTTCTCCTGGAGGGTTATGCCTCACAGATGGCTGTTGAAGCTGGGTTGTTAACTACATTCAAGGCTGAGAACTGCAGCTTTTTAATCAGGGAAATCAAGCGTTATGGGGGAAACGCAGGAAAGTGGAGTTGAGGGTTATCAGATTTGTGATGATTGAATGACAGAGCAGACTCAGTGAACTGAATGATCTCCTTCTGTTCCTCCATCTTGTGGTCCTACGACATCTCTGGAGTAGGACCTGATGAGGAAGGAAATGTAATCCCCACATGGGCACATGCTGCTCTCAGTGATTCCTTCCACCTTCTCAATATCAGGTGAGAGCAACTAGAGTTCAGTCAGACAAGCTGCAGAATCAGGAAATACTGCAATAGAATGAGCATGTCACTGTGGTGCTCCCATTACTGATACAGACATCACCTCCTCCAAATGTCAGCCCAATTCCCTCCCTGACTGGTAAGTGATCCTCATGACATGGCATTAAGATTCATAGCAGAAGCGGTAATGCAAAGACTAGAACAAACAGCCCTACCAACCATCAAACCAAAAATCTGGGTCCGCTATGTAGATGACACCTTTGTCATCACAAAATGAAACAAGATAGAAGAGACATTTAACATCATCAACAACACCCTCACAGGCATAAAGTTCACCACGGATGAAGAAACCGACAACAAACTCGCATTCCTGGACGTCACAGTCGAAAGAACGGACAACGGAGAACTACAAATCTGTGTATACAGAAAACCGACAAACACTGACCAAATACTTAACTACACCAGCAACCATCCCAACACACACAAACAAAGCTGTACCAGAACACTATTCCAATGAGCCACCACACACTGCAACACAGACAAACTTCGGAAAACAGAGGAGAACCACCTATGCAACGTATTCAAAAAGGACAGATACTCAAAAAATACAGTCCACAGATTCCTCAAGAACAAACCACGACAAGCAGCCAGAAACCCTAACCACCTTACCATACATCAAAGAAGTTTCAGAAATGACAGCCAGACTACTAAAACCCCTCGGAATCCTAGTAGCACACAAACCCACCAACACTCTCAAACAAAAACTAACAAACTTAAAAGACCCAGTAGAACCCATGGACAAAACCAATGTCGTCTACAAAATTCCATGCAAGGACTGCCACAAACACTACGTAGGACACACAGGAAGAAAGTTAGTCCCAGGATACACGAACACCAGCTATCCACAAAAAGACACGACCATCTCTCCCTCGTAGCCCTACACACAGAGGAAAAAAAACACATTTCGACTGGGACAACACATCTACCCTGGGACAGGCTAAGCAAAGACATGCCAGAGAATTCCTAGAGGCCTGGCACTCCAACCACAACACCATAAACAAACACATAGTTCTAGATACCATCTATCAGCCCCTCAGAAAACAAACAGGAAATGACATCACCAGGAACCCCATCCAGGACAAACATATAAATAGAAAGCAGGAGACAACAGTTTCGCTTCACTTGGAAGTCGCCACTGATGATGTTACCTAGCCAGGTAATGAAACGTCTGATATCAAACCTACACCTCAGCGAGCAAACCTATAGCCTAAATTAAGAACTGTCCTGTCCTGATCTTGACAATGTTGAGTTCTCTGGGATTTTTCATCAAGAGGATTTGGTGTGTGAAATGGTGGTGAAATTGGGAAGATAGCGCCATACCAATAATTTCCATGGGGAATGTTAGGCTGTGGGTGCACTACTATCTCCTGCTATTAAAGCAATGTTTAGGAAGACTTCACAATTTGAGACCAGGTCATAAGGCTTTGTGATGCTGAGCAGTGGAAGCAGCAATTGAGGGGCTCAGTCCATCTCACCAAGATCTCTCAATAAATACTCAGTATTCTGTAACTGGGCAGATGGCAGTGATGTCCTTGTTAGTATAAAAGTCACTTGGTATTAATGGTCAGCTCAGGTCACAAACACTTACAAATGTAATGGTATCCAACCCCACCACTGACCCCAGTCCAATAATTCAAAGCCAACAATGTCACTGGCCTGAAATGCCCTGCCAACAACTCATCATACCCTTGAACATCTCCCTGCTACACAGCCTTGCTGGGCCCCATTTGACTGTGCCATCCCTTTCACCATCAAACAGGTGAAACAGACATTTTCCCTCAGCAGACAGAATGGACAAAATTCAAAATCTATCAGGATAATATTTATATGGTTGACATTAGAACAGAAACTTTTTGACACAACATTTTCACATAAACCCGAGTACATCCTGGTGGAATGACAAAGTCTTACTCTTCCTTTACCGAAGATGCATCATTAGTACAGTTCATGTTGCTTCAGAAAATTAACAGTTGAGCTGCTCCCATTGTTGATATCCTCTGAGATGATGTGCTCTGGTTTTGGATTCTGTGACTGCTTTTCCCTGCAGGGGATATACTCACCCATGAGGAGACAAGGCAGCAAGTGGGCTAGTGACTGAGGTGAGGCAATGGGCGAGGTGCAATGCTTTGAGTGGAGTCTAAATCCAAAGTCTCCTTTCGCCATTATCACCCAGGCTCATTTCACTGCTACATTACATTTGTCAATTGACATTGGAGTATTCATACAGCACTAACCCTTACCCTACCATGACACAGGTTAAAATGTCACAACACTTACAGAGTATCACTGCAGCGATAAGCATCCCCAAAGACAGCAGGATGGAGACACCCAGGAGAATATAGATAACGAGAGGTGACCATTTTCCTTGGACAGACTCTGTTGATTGAACACCTCCATGACCTGTAAAGTGTAAGAGAAGGTCATCACTGAAAGGATCAGAGGAGCCCACTTTGTGAACATGAGTGCTAACCCTTTCTCGTTTGGTGCTGGAGTAGAGATATTAAATCAAATGTCTCACTCTGATGAGACAACGTAAAATGATTCATGGAGAATGTACTGTAATTCACTAAACTGCCAGATAAATTCACACTTTGGGATAAGTGCACAATTCCAACAATCCTGTGGAGTAACATACATTTCTCCCAATTACTTACTGTAATAAATTATATGCAACTTCATGTCTTACTGAGCCTTTTCAGAGGTAAGGATCAGTCACATTGTTCCAGTTTGAATTCTCATGCAGACCGGAGGAGACATGGCTCATTAATGTGCCATTCCTTTCTCCATGCAAACCCTTCTTGCATTTTTCTCTGGAGAACATCATTAAAGTGTTTCCCTGTTTGCTGTGCTCATCCAACTTCCTGCTTGTCTCCCCTGAATTTCTTGGCAGAAGAATTTGTTTTCCACTTCTCCAAGATAGTGCTAGCACGATGTCCCTCCCTTTCCTTGGCTTCAGCTCATTTGGACCCTGGGTATCGATAGGAGCTAGTCCTCCCTCTCTGATACTCTCAGAGGTGATGACAATGTCAGTATCTGGGTCCATAACAATGAGTGCCACATTGTTTGATCCTGTTCGTGTATCAGCAGGTTTATTTTCCAATGGGTTTCCCCATTGGTACCCAAGTATGCAACAATTCTTCAGAATCTGAAAACTGTAAACCATCATGTTTGTGTAAATGCTATACTCAAGGGAGTCGGGGAAATGGAATCGACGAATTTCGAAAAATGCAATTTAAGCTGACCATGGAAAGTTTGTGTGATGTGTTGTGAAAGAGAATGTGAGGAATTTGAATTAAGCAGGAACATCGGGATTACCTTCCGATCTTGGTAATGATCATTATCTCAGTGACAGCTGGTCAAATGGTTTCTGTGTGCACATGCAGAATATTTGTTCTCAATTGTTAGTTACCCATTCCACACAAAACACTAAAGCATGGCTTTTGTACTCCTCAAGTATGATGGATTCTTTCCTTTAATGCGTTGAACATAACTGATTGTTAACTTTATTTTCTGTTGTGCTTATTATTTGTACAGATCTTCTTAATGATGACAGCGTTTCTGCTCCAGAACCTGGGCACCAGGTTAATATCCTTCTGAGTTAACTCATTGACTTGTTATGATACCATCAGCGATCTGTGAACGTAAGATTAAAGAGCACAGAGTATCCTGACACTTTTCAAGATTTAGATTTAGATTTAATAGTTCTTCATTCAAAAATACAGTTTCCCACACTTCGACTAAACATCGCTTGAACATTTTCTGTGAAATAATAAGTTTTTGAATTGGTCTTGCAGCATATCATATTCCACCTCCCCATTTTTGTGTTGTCTGCCAGTCCCTTAATCGTGCTATTACATTCGAGCCTAATATGTTGAGATGTCAATGTAAGGGATGCAGTGTTTAGCCTGGAAGGGTCCCCAATGCAGACAGTCTTCCACGAACAAAACGATTGCTCCTATAACCTTGGCTCCTGCTGTTGAGCCAACTTTGACCCAACAAATCTCTCAGAATTTCTGAGCATTGCGAGTATCATGCAGCATCTATATTTCTCCGCTCCTCCCCATAAAAACGAAAGGATGTTTTTTTTTGCTGAGCAGTGAAAGCTGACCTTGGTTTTACTTCCTGGTGGTAGCCTACTCACCACAATATCTTTGTTATTGTACTGTTACCATGGCCTGATATTACAGTGTCAGTCCTGACTCTAATTCCATATTTCAGCCATGGATTCGGCAAACCCAGTACCATCTGACTTATTCAGGGATGTGTGATGAATCCACGATCTATAATCTACTTCTGATTTCCATGTGACCAAGATATGAATTATTAACACACACAGAATTTGAATGAAGTCTGCATTTCCTTAGAACATAGAAGAATACAGCGCAGTACAGGCCCTTCGGCCCTCGATGTTGCGCCGATCCAAGCCCACCCAACCTACACTAGCCCACTATCCTCCATATGCCTATCCAATGCCCGCTTAAATGCCCATAATGAGGGAGAGTCCACCACTGCTACTGGCAGGGCATTCCATGAACTCACGACTCACTGAGTAAAGAACTTACCCCTAACATCTGTCCTATACCTACCCCCCCTTAATTTAAAGCTATGCCCCCTTGTAATAGCTGACTCCATACGTGGAAACAGATTCTCACTGTCGACCCTATATAAACCTCTAATCATCTTGTACACCTCTATCAAGTCACCCCTAAACCTTCTTTTCTCCAATGAAAACAACCCCAAGTGCCTCAGCCTTTCCTCATACGATCTTTCTACCATACCAGGCAACATCCTGGTAAACCTCCTCTGCACCCGTTCCAGTGCCTCCACATCCTTCCTATAGTATGGCGACCAAAACTGCACACAATACTCCAGATGCGGCCGCACCAGAGTCTTATACAACTGCAACATGACCTCAGTACTCCGGAACTCAATTCCTCTACCAATAAAAGCCAGTACGCCATATGCCTTCTTCACAGCACTATTTACCTGGGTGGCAACTTTCAAAGATCTGTGTACATGGACACCAAGATCCCTCTGCTCATCCACACTACCAAGTATCCGTCCATTAGCCCAGTACCCCATCTTTTTATTACTCTTACCAAAGTGAATCACCTCACACTTAGCTACATTGAACTCCATTTGCCACCTTTCTGCCCAGTTCTGCAGCTTATCTATATCCCGCTGTAACCTGCCACATCCTTCCTCACTGTCTACAACTCCTCCAACTTTCGTATCATCCGCAAACTTGCTCACCCAACCTTCTAATCCCTCCTCCAGGTCATTTATAAAAATGACAAACAGCATTGGTCCCAAAACAGATCCTTGCAGAACACCGCTAGTGACGGCACTCCAAGATGAACCTTGCCATCAACTACTACCCTCTGTCTTCTTCCAGCCAGCCAACTCCTAATCCAAACCTCCAACTCACCCTCAATGCCATACCTCCGTATTTTTTGCAGTAGTCTACCATGGGGTACCTTATCAAACGCCTTACTAAAATCCATATACACCACATCTACCGCTTTCCCCTCGTCCACCTCCTTAGTCACCTTCTCAAAGAATTCAATAAGGTTTGTGAGGCACGACCTGCCCTTCTCAAAACCATGCTGACTATCCTTGACCACATTATTCCTATCCAGATGTTCATAAATCCTAGCCCTTACAATTCTCTCTAAGATTTTGCCCACAACTGAAGTGAGACTCACCGGCCTATAGTTACTAGGGTTATCCCTACTCCCCTTCTTGAACAAGGGGACCACATTTGCGAGCCTCCAATCTTCTGGCACTACTCCTGTAGACAACGAGGACATAAAAATCAAGGCCAATAGCTCTGCAATCTCCTCCCTTGCTTCCCAGAGAATCCTAGGATAAATGCCATCAGGCCCAGGGGACTTATCTATTTTCACCCTTTCCAGAATTTCCAACACCTCTTCTCTACATACCTCAAAGCCATCCATTCTACTTAATTGTACTCACATTGACAACAATGTCCTGTTCCTGATTGAATACTGACGAAAAGTATTCATTCAATGTCTCCCCAATCTCTTCAGCCTCCACACGCAACTTCCCACTACTATCCTTGACTGGACCTATTCCTACCCTAGTCATTCTTTTATTCCTGACATACCTATAGAAAGCCTTAGGGTTTTCCCTAATCCTACCAACTAAGGACCTTTCATGTCCCCTCCTTGCTGCTCTTAGCTCTCTCTTCAGGTCCTTCCTGGCTACCTTATAACTCTCAATCGCCCCAATTGAACCTTCACGCCTCATCTTTACATAGGCCGCCCTCTTCCATTTAACAAGGGATTCCAATTCCTTATTAAACCATGGCTCCCTCACACGACCCTTTCCTCCCTGCCTGACGGGTACATACTTATCAAGGACACTCAATAGTTGCTCCTTGAACAAGCTCCACATATCAATTACGCCCTTGCCTTGAAGCTTACTTTTCCAAGCCACACATCCTAAGTCATGCCTCACCGCATCATAATTTCCCTGCCCCCAGCTATAACTCTTGCCCTGTAGTGCACACTTATCCCTCTCCATCACTAGAGTAAAAGTCACCGAATTGTGGTCACTGTCCCCAAAGTGCTCACCTACCTCTAATTCTAACACCTGGCCTGGTTCATTACCCAGAACCAAATCCAGTATGGCCTCACCTCTTGTTGGCCTATCTACATATTGTGTCAGGAAACCCTCCTGCACACCTTGGACAAACACTGACCCATCTAACGAACTTGAGCTATAGCTTTCCCAATCAATATCAGGAAAGTTAAAGTCCCCCATAACAATCACCCTATTACTTTCACTCTTCTCTTGAATCATCCTCGCAATCCTTTCTTCTACGTTTCTAGGACTATTAGGAGGCCTGTAAAAAACTCCTAACAGGGTGAGCTCACCTTTCCTATTCCTAACCTCAGCCCAAACTACCTCAGATGGCGAGTCTTCATCCATCATCCTTTCCACAGCTGTAATACTATCTTTGACAAGCAATGCCACACCTCCCCCTCTTTTACCCCCACCTCTGACCCTACTAAAACATTTAAACCCTGGAACCTGCAACAGCCAATCCTGTCCCTGTTCTACCCATATCTCCGTAATAGCCACAACATCGAAGTCCCAGGTACCAACCCACGCTGCAAGTTCACCTACCTTATTTCGTATACTTCTTGCATTGAAGTATAGACACTTCAAGCCACTTTCCTGTTTACAGGCACCCTCCTTTGAAATTGATGCCATGTTCCTAACCTCCCTACACTCCAGGTCCTGCACCCTAAAGCTACAGTCTGGGTTCCCATGCCCCTGCAGAGTTAGTTTAAACCCCCCCAAGAGCACTAGCAAACCTCCCACCAAGGATACTGGTGCCCCTCAGGTTCAGGTGCAGACCATCCTGTTTATAGAGATCCCACCTTCCCCAGAAAGAACCCCAGTTATCCAAATACCGGAATCCTTCCCTCCTGCACCATCCCTGTAGCCACGCATTTAACTGTTCTCTCTCCCTATTCCTCGACTCTCTCTCACGTGGCACGGGTAACAAACCAGAGACAACAACTCTGTTCGTTCTAACTTTGAGCTTCCAACCTAGCTCCCGAAAGCCTGCCTAACATCCTCAGTGCTCCTCCTACCTATGTCATTGGGGCCAATGTGGACCACGACTTCGGGCTGCTCCCCCTCCCCCTTAAGGACCCGGGAAAACACGATCAGAGACATCACGTACCCTTGCACCTGGGAGGCAACATACCAAACGTGAGTCTCTCTCGTTCCCACAAAACCGCCTATCTGTGCCCCGAACTATCGAGTCCCCAATTACTATTGCTCTGCTCTTCTCCACCCTTCCCTTCTGAGTAACGGGGACAGGCTCTGTGCCAGAGGCCTGAACCTCATTGCTTACCCCTGGTAAGTCGTCCCCCCCACAAGTATCCAAAAACGGTATACTTGTTCTTGAGGGGAATGGCCGCAGGGGGTCCCTGCACTGGCTGCTTCCTCCCAGTCCCCCTCATTGTCACCCATCTATCTGCCATCTTTGGAGTTACTACTTCCCTAAAGCTCCGATCTATGACCCCCTCTGCCTCCCGAATGAGCCTAAGTTCATCCAACTCCGGCTCCAGTTCCCTAACACGGTCTTGGAGGAGCTGGAGATGGGTGCACTTCCTGCAAGTGTAATCAGCAGGGACGTCCATGGCATCCCTCACCTCAAACATCCCTCACCTCATCCCTCACCTCTGTCGAGTCCTCTTCTAAAACTGTCGAACATTATGTCCTGACATCTTCATGTGAATTTATGGTCTATTTTCTTGTTCCTGTAATGCATGTGAAATAATTGTGCAGTTGCACTTATCACATAAGTTACCTGAGCATAATGCCAGATGATGTTAAAAAGACAGGAACACATTTAAGTACATTTATCTTATATTAGTGAAGGCAGGAAAAAAATCTTTGCTCTGTTCCCTGTTTCAACATTCATCTCTCTCTCTACATATTTTACCCTGATGAGTCGTAATGCCGAAGTGGTAAAGAGCATAATTCTTTTCAACACAAATTATATTAAACATCAGTAGCTCAAGATGTTAGATTGTGTCAATTTGTATTCAATTACTCTGTCGCAGAACAAAGCTCCATTTGTTTGGAAACTGCCTTAGCCTGCACAGAGCGCGTTTAATAAACTACACCATAATTGACAGTGGTTAGCATTGCTGCCTCACAATGCCAGGTACCCGGGTTCGATTCCCGCCTCAGCTGATTGTCTGTGTGGAGTTTGCACATTCTCGCCATGTCTGCGTGGGTTTCCTCTGGGTGCTCCAGTTTCCTCCCACAATCCAAAGATGTACTTGTTAGATGAATTGGCCATGCTAAATTGTCATAGTGTTCAGGGATATGTAGGCTAGGTGCATTAGTTGGGAGCAAATATAGAATAATAGGGTGGGAGAATAGGTTTGAGTGGGATACACTTCTGAGGGTCGGTGTGGATTTGTTGAGTCAAAGGGCCTGTTTCCTCACTGTAGGGATTCTACAATTCTCTGAATATGTTCCTTCGTGATTCTGTCTGAATAAGTCACTTCGATGTATTTTTTAAAAATCTAACTGTTAGTTTAGAGCATGATTTCAAATTCTGGTGTCATTCCAAGTGTGGTCAGCATTTCAGATAGAAAATAAATAACACAGTCAATGACAGGAGTGTTGTCCATTTTAAGGATGTTAAGAAACACTGTTCAGGATGTTTAAGAAACACTGGGATAACCTTGTATCCAGTGAAATCAGTCAGAAACAAACAACGGAAATGATGCCATTGGTGTAACATCAAGTGAAACCTCACTTTGTATTGGAAAGAAATCATGAATCAGATTTCTCAATCAGTATACAGAGCGTGAACACAAACTGTAATAGTGGGATTAATCATTCAGACATTCATGATATGTGTTACAGTCGGAATCAGCTGGAAAACAATGTGTCTCATTCAGGCACCTACAGTCGTGGGTTAAAAAAAAGTAATGGGAATGCCTGACTGGCCAATGCACAGAGATTGTCAGACTATATCAGTCTTCGCTTCCCATCAATTATGTATAAATATCATTGTAAACAAGCATATTGAGTGTGAATGTTACAGCAGCTGACACACCATCAAGGCAACATCACATTTCCGTCACTAGAAACAGGTTTTTCAACAGTGTACCGTATATACTCGTGGGAAAGTCAAACGTTTTGGACTTTTTAAAACTTTAATCATTTTAATGGTGCCATTATATCTGAATAAAAGTGTGATATATTAGTTACATATATCTTTAATTTGTGGGGTTGACTAATACCCGGTACTAGTTTTGAGAGGCTGAAATTCATGCTGCAGATCGAGATACCATATTATTAGCAGAAGTTGATTTGATCACACAACTAATCCCAGATAAAGAAGAAAAACACAATGAATTATGGTAAAGGGAATTACCGGGTTAAAAACAGGAGAAACAAGAATAAATTAATAGGAGAAAAGTTTATTTATACATTCCAGGATGAAAATTTAACATGTCAAAGATTCAGTGAAACCTTGCAAAATCCCACTGTTCAACAACGTCATGGTCTGGTATAGTGGCGCACTTAAAGTGAAATCTTTATTGAATTCTGGATGCATAAATGTCTTGAACTTTCCCGCCAAATTCTCCCATTTACTCCCTATGTTATGAATCTCAGCAACATTAATAAACTTGTCAAAGACTTAAAGATGTCTTCACTCAGCAAGTCGTGAGTTCATGGAATGCCCTGCCAGTAGCAGTGGTGGACTCTCCCTCTTTATGGGCATTTAAGCGGGCATTGGATAGGTATATGGAGGATAGTGGGTTAGTATAGGTTAGGTGGGCTTGGATCGGCGCAACATCGAGGGCCAAAGGGCCTGTACTGCGCTGTATTCTTCTATGTTCTATGTTCTATGTATGTAACTAATATATCTCACTTTTATTCAGATGTAATGGCACCATTAAAATGATGAATTTTTTAACAATATTACTTTTGGATGGACAGTGAACAAAGTGCGTTAAGTACTGACAGACTCAGTACGGTCTGAATGAATGAATGAATCAAAATGTGCTCTAGTAAACCAAAGGAGAGTTATGAATGAATGAATACATTAATTAATTAATAGAGACGCAATATAGTAACAAAGACTGATGAGTGCAATTACTGGTATGAATGGATGAATGCTATTTCCTTTAAGTGAATTAATTAGAACATGCAGTTTCCTTTGTAAGAGATTTATGATGTGATATAGTGGGGTCAACTTTTACACAAGATATATGGAAAATACAAGATTTTTTGGCCAAAACTAAGGGGTACTCTTTTACGTGAGATCAACTTCCACACGTAATTAAATTGGCCACGACAGTGTTCCAGAAACGGGACCAGCAACATAGCTACAAAATCAGACATTGTCATATTCTGATTGTTTGTTCATCATCAGAGAAACATAACAGGAACAGCGAATCAGCCAGAAGGGAAAAAGCAGCATTCAGTTTAATGAAGAGAAGGGTAATATCCCAGAGAAGTAGTGAACATGTACAATCTACCTCCCATGTGAGGTCAGAAGTGGGAATGTTCACTGATAATAGCACAATGTTCAGCATCATTCATGATTCCAGACACTGAAGCAGTCCTTGTTAAAATTCAACAAGTTCTGGACAATATCCAGGCTTGGGCTGACAAGTGATAAGTGACATTCACGCCACATAAAGACCAGGCAATGACCATCTCCAGGCAGAGACAATCTAACCATTATTCTCTGCCACTCAATGATGCTCCCATCAAAGAATCCCCCTCGATCAGCATCCTGGATTTTACCATTTACCATAAACTGAGCTGGACTCACCATATCAATGCAATGATTACAAGAACAGGTCTGGGCCAGAAATACTGTGGTGAGTAGTCTGCCTCCTGACTCTCCAAAGCCTGTCCACCATCTACAATGCAGCAGTGTGATGGAACACTCCCCACTTGCCTGGATGGGTGCAGTCCCAACAACACTCAAGAAGCTTGACCCCCTCCAGGACAAAACAGCTTGCCGGATTGGCACCACATCCACAAACTTTCAGCCACTCCACCCACCAAAGCTCAACAGCAAGACTGTGCACTATTTGACAGAATTGTACTCCAGCATAATCTGTAACCTCATGGTCTGCATATCCCCCATTCAATCATTAACACGAAGTCAGGGGTTCAATGGAAAGTGCAGGAGGGTATGCCAGGAGTATCACCAGGTATATCTGAAGTTGAGGGGAAGCCACCAAACAGGATTACTAGCACACCAAACAGCATAGGCAGCAAGTGATAGACAGAGCGAAGTGATCCCATGACCAACGGATCAGATTGAAGCTCTGTAGTCCTGCTACATCCAGTCAGGAAGAGTGGTGGATGATTAAATAATTCATGGAGGAGGAGGCTCCATGCATATCCCCATCCTCAATGATGGAAGAGTCCAGCACATCAGTGTAAAAGATAAGGCTGTAGTTCTCATAGCAATCATCAGCCAGACATGCGATTGGATGATCCATGGTCTCTAACATCACAGATACCAGGCTTCAGCCAATTCAATTCACTCCACGTGATATCAAGAAACAGTTCAGACACTGGATAGTGCAATGGCAAGGGTTCTGATAACATCCTGGCAATAGTACTGAAGACTTGTGCTCCAGGACTTGCCGCTCCCCTCGCCAAGATGTTCCAGTAGAGTTACAACACTGGCATCTACCCGACAATGCGGAAAATTGCCCAAGCAGCATCTGCTCAGCAATAACTTGCTCAGTGATGCCCAGTTTGGGTTCTCCCAAAGTCACTCAGCTCCTGACCCCATTATAGCCTGGGTTCAAAAATGAACAAAAGAGCTGAATTCCAGAGGGGAGGGCAGAGGGACAGCCCTTGATATTAAGTCTGAATTAAACCAAGTGTGGCATCAAGGAGCCCTAGCAAAACTAGAATCAATGGGTATCAGGGGGCAATACCCATGTCCCACCAGTGAAAAAGAAAATACAGTGAGTGTGCCAATGCCCCGAGTAATATCCTTGTCCATGCCAGTAGGTACCGTTGGTACAAAGTGAATGTGCTGTTGGAAGAGTATCATTGCAAAATGGTTACAATTGGCCAATGTATGGTATATAACTGATATCAAAAGAAGGCATGTGGAGCAAGTGGAGGATGCTATTCCTATGAAATAAATAAGATCGTTGATGGTGATGGATGGATCTTCACTGCTACCACAGGCTACTGTCACTTCCAGCCTTAATTTAGGTTACTTGTTGCATCTGGTAATGGTTACTGTGAAGGAAGGACTCGTGCCAGCGCAGAAATCTCAAGTCTATTGTCTGTAAAGTGACACACCGCTGATGTGTCACACAAACACGTATTGTTCATTTGTGGATGTACAACTCAGATTTGAGGATAGATTTATCCAGTGTAAATGCAGAGTACAATTACTGTTGGAGGAACAGGAACCGGCAGTGTGGGAGGCCAACTGGTGATGGAGAAACACATTCAGGTTTTTTTGAAATATGAGGAAGCAATAATTCCAGGGAAGCACCATTACCTCAGATGGTGATGGCCATGTTAGGTTATTATCACAGGATTATTAATCCAGGGAGCGAGGTAATGTTCTGGGGATCCATGTTCAAATCCAAGTCTTGGCAGATGATAAAAATCTGGGATTAAGAGTCGAATGCCGGTTAACAGGTAAACAAAAACCCATCTGGTTAATTAATGTCATTGTCCTTCCCTGGTCTGGTCTGTATGTGACTCTAGATGTGGTTGACTCTCAACTGCTCTCTGGGATGAGCAATAAATACTGGTCTGACCAATACACACCGGTCTGGTCAATAAATACTGGTCTGACCAATTAATACTGATCTGGCCAGCCAAATCCATGTCCTGTGAGTGAATACTTTAAAAAACTCTCTATCTTCAACATGAGTGGTCACTCAGAGCAGAGGAACACTGTCTGAGCTTTTCTGTGTGTCGTGATAAACCCAGTGATACAGAAATACAGTCACCTCTAGTGGGCATGAGGGAATTACTAAACACAGTGAAGAATTAGTGAGTTTTGAGAAGATTTGTAGCTCAGGTTGAGGTTCTGTGTGTAAGTTTGCTCACTGAGCTGGTAGCATCATCAGTGAGCCTCCAGTGAAGTGCTAGTGTTACATCCCGCTTTCTATTTATGTGTTTAGGTTTCCTTGGGTCGGTGATATCAATTCCTGTGTTGGTGATGTTATTTCCTGTGTTGATGATGTCATTTCCGGTCTTTTTCTCAGCGGGTGGTAGATAGGGTCTAAATCGATGTGTTTGTTGATTGAATTCTGGTTGGAAAGCCATGCTTCTGGGAATTCTGGTTCATGTCTCTGTTTGGTTTGTCCGAGGATGGATGTGTTGCCCTAGTCAAAGTGGTGTCCTTCCTCATCTGTATGTCACAATATAGTGAGAGTGAGTCATGCCTTTTTGTGGCTAGTTGATGTTCATGTATCCTACTGGCTAGATTTCTGTTTGTTTGTCCAATGTAGTGTTTGTTACAGCTCTTGCAAGGTACGATGTGTGTTTTCCTTGTTGTCTGTATTGGGTCTTTTAAGTTCATGAGCTACTGTTTTAGTGTGTTGGTGGGTTTGTGGGCCACTATGATGCCAAAAGGTTTGGGTGGTCTGGCAGTCATTTCTGAGATGTCTTTGATGTTGGGGAGAGTGGCAAGGGTTTCTGAGTACACTTTGTCTGCTTGTTTGAGTTTATTGCTGAGAAATCGACAGACTGTGTTCATTGGGCACCCATTCCTTTTAACAGGAAAACAACTTATACAGACCAACTACTGAACTACAGACGCAATCATCCCAACACCCACAAACAAAGCTGCATTAGAACATTATTTCAATGAGCCACCACACACTGCAGGACAGGGGAACTACGAAGAGCAGAGGAAAATCACCTCTACAGCGTATTTAAACAGAGGCATCACCAACCCAAGGAAACCTAAATACATAAAGAGAAAGCGGGATATAACACCAGTGCTTCACCAGAGGCTCACTGATGATGATGTTACCGCGTATGGTGAGGAAACATCTGAAAGCGAGCAAACATACATCCAGAACAGTGGAAAATTGCTGTCGCCAATATCATGCATAAAACTGGGTAAAAACAAGGACTGCAGATGCTAGAAATCAGAGTCTAAATTAGAGTGGTGCTGGAAAAGCACAGCAGGTCAGGCAGCATCGGAGGAGCAGGAAAATTGACGTTTTGGGCAAAGGCCCTCCATCAGGAATAGGGACAGGAAGCCTTAAGGGTGGAGAGACAAATGAGAGGGGGGTGGGGGTGGGGAGAAAATAGCATAGAGTACAATAGGTGAAGGGGGTGGGGATGGAGGTGATGGGTCAGAGAGGAGGGTGGGGGAAGGTAGCAAAGCCGTCAGTACTGTGGCTGAAATGTTATTTTTATGTTAATTGGAAGTGTCAATTACAACAGACACCTTTGTGCAAATATAGAGACTACTGGAACTGCCCAGGATTCAGTCCCCTCTAGAGTGGGGGGCCATGTAGCAGCATTACCAAAAGATAAAGCCCCACTCTCCTTAATCACAAGCACAGATTGGAATAAGTGCAACAGAAGATGGCCATCTCTTGTTGTGAATGTGGAGCAGGAACAATAAGGAGAGCTTTGCCCTTCGGTTGTGTATCTGCAATGGTGACACTAGATCTGGATAATGCATGTGGGCAGGATATAATCTGCAGGATTTGGATTATTCCGCACAGTCAGGGCAAGAGGCAGGAACATTCATGGAAACAGGTCTGCTTTGGCCAGTCCTTTGGATTCGAAATCTACAAAACTTGCTGATTGTACATGCTTTATTTATAAAGGACATTAAAAAAGTTATAATTCTCTTGAGTGACTTCTTAGTCAGAAAGCAAACCAGTTAAAAAACACAAAAACTAAAGATTTGCGAAAAGAGCGGAACTAACAGGAATTCAAACTAAACTAATTAATTTCTGGGGGGATTGTTTGGATTAGAAATGAGGTCCCCTTCCCATAGCTCCAACATGCACCAGTCAGTGCCTTCAGAATTCTACGGAATTCCGACAGAATTCTCTTCCAAAATGGGACAGCTAGCAATCCTGACAATAAAAGCTGCTTCCTCCTCGATTCTCACAGCTCTTAGTATCCCCGGTGAGGTACTGTCATCTGTTTGTTAGTCATTTGTGTTCCCAATATCCTTCCTCCTCCCATCTAACTGACAGTTATAACAATGTCCTCAGGATCAGTATGATGAAGCTGCTCATCAGTGGAATCAACTCATGACATTTATATTCATAAATTCCCCAACTCCCTTCAATCAGACAGCAATGCTGCTATTGTGATAACCTTTGAAGGGTGTACATGAGTGTTTCCATGGATTTCTGGATCACTCTGAGAGTGTCTGTATTAGACTGATAGGAACGGTACCTTATATTGATCATTCTCCATGCGATAGCCCAATATCAGTTGCAGTTGCTCATTTAGATTTAGATTAGATTTAGATTAGATTAGATTACAGTGTGGAAACAGGCCCTTCGGCCCAACAAGTCCACACCGCCCCGCCGAAGCGAAACCCACCCATACCCCTACATTTACCCCATACCTAACACTACAGGCAATTTAGTATGGCCAATTCACCTGACCCTGCACATCTTTGGATGGTGGGAGGAAACCGGAGCATCCGGAGGAAACCCACGCAGACACGGGGAGAACATGCAAATTCCACACAGTCAGTCGCCTGAGGCGGGAATTGAACCCGGGTCTCTGACGCTGTGAGGCAGCAGTGCTAACCACTGTGCCACCGTGCTGCCCACATGTGCCACCGTGCTGCCCACGTTGTGCCACCGTGCCACCCACATGTAACTGGAGAAATACTGCTCAACATTCCTGAAGAAGGGCTTATGCCCGAAACGTCGATTCTCCTGTTCCCTGGATGCTGCCTGACCTGCTGCGCTTTTCCAGCAACACATTTCCAGCTCTGATCTCCAGCATCTGCAGACCTCACTTTCTCCTGTGACTATCAATATCAGGCAAGGCTCTGGACAGCAAGAAATGCAGGAGTGCTCACAACAACACTGTCCTTGGTCAGTTTTTGTTGGTACTTCAACCCCAGAAAATCATCCACAGGGTGCCCTGGGGATGTCTGTCAAATGCAGGCTTTTTCTCCTCAGCTCCAGGGACAGTGTTCATCTGGTTTCCCAGCACCTGGCTCCTTTGGCTTCCTTTCCCATTGACCCTCATGTTGAATTCTTGAACTGTCCGGTCTATTCCCCTGGCAAACAGAACCCGCAGAGCACACCCAGGCTAGAGAGACTGTCTCAGTCATCCACAGATTGAGAACCGGAGGAAATCAATCATGTTGTTGTTGCAGTGGATCAGGTATGTTCATACTGTTATGGTTGACAGGGCAGTGAGCTTTGTATTTAACAGAGGATCAAACCCCGCTTCTCCAGAGCCGATGGACACATTGCTTTTGGAGTAGAGGCTTTGCTAAAGTTTCTGAGTCGTGTACAGAACCCATGCATTTATATAGCCACCCCCCCCCCCCCTCCACCCCGTGTAAATTTAGAAAGGAGCTGAAAAATATGAAATCCCTCTGGACACCAGCGCTGAGACTGTTTGGGAAATTCAACTAAAATGAGATTTTTCACAACTGAAGCTTGGTTCCAATTCAACAGAAGAGCTGAGATGTCTGGAAATCAGGATCAAAGCCTGAGATTTTTGGAAAGGTTCAGGGGGTCTGGCAGCATCAGTGGGAGAGGAGTCCGAGTTTGCCAACTCTGGTTTGGTTTCCAATTTCCATTTGCTTTCAATCACTGGATTCCTTTCTTTGTGGTGGTCTCGGGAATCTCAAATCATTACTTTGGGCAGAGTTAGTTTATTTTGTGAATAATGTTTCTTGTCTGCTCTGGTTTCATAGCACCTCATGCTGCGTTCATTTTTCCACGACCTGGAGATGCCGGTGTTGGACTGGGGTGGACAAAGTTAAAAATCCCACACGCCAGGTTAGAGTCCAACAGGTTTATTTGGAAGCACTAGCTTTCATATCACTGCTCCGTCATCAGGTGGTTGTAGAGGTTAAGATGATGATCACAGAATTTATAGCCAAAGGGATCCAGTGTCATGGAGGTGTGATACTGTAAACAATCCCGGATTAAAACTTTCACCTTTTATAATGGGATATGCTGGTTTCTGTTCTTTGATTTGTAAATCCCAGAACTTCCCTCAAATTACATACTCACGTTAGCCCAGCTTTTGAAACAATAGGAGTGAAGTGCACACATGTCAGCTTATGGGGTGTATTTGTTTTTGCAGAATTACATTTTATTTTGCTCAAAACTGCATGAATCCATGTAAAACTCTGTAAAACTATACAGAGGGTTTGTCAGTCTGACATAGCATTGGGACACAGACTGATTTCACACCTATTGGTTGAAAAACTCAGCTAACTTGAGAATGTAATTTGGGGGAAGTTCTGGGATTTACATCTCGAACAGAAACCAGCATATCCCATGATAAAATGTGAAAGTTTTAATCTGGGATTGTTTACAGTATCACACCTCCATGACACTGGACTCCTTTGGCTATAAATTCTGTGAGCATGATCTTCACCTCCACAACCACCTGATGACGGAGCAGTGCTCCGAAAGCTAGTGCTTCCAAATGAACCTGTTGGACTCTAACCTGGTGTTGTGGGATTTTTAGTTTCATTTTTACAGTGAGACCATACGATATCGGAGCAGGTCGAGGCCATTTGGCTCATCAGTTCTGCTCAGCTTTTCACTGAGACAATCTGGTCATCTTCTCTATTTTCCTGATAAATACTGCAGCCTGAGAGAGAGAATACAAACAGACTGACTTTAGCCGTGCTATTGAACACTTGGGGTGATGGAAGATTGCAGATTCAGGAGATCTTCCAAATCACATTCATTCATCAATGAATTCAATCCATTCTCACTCTGAGCCTTATGACCATTGATTATTTTGAAGGTGCCCAGGATATTTGAAGGAGTGGGTCTCAGTAAGAGCCTCATTTCCAAACAGAACGGCCCTCCTGCACCACGGTGAGTGTCTCAGAAATTCGAGAGTAATTGATCTGAGGTTCTTTTCCTTCAATATGATTTAATGTGTTGGAATCCCTTATTGCCCTTAGAGCTGATGGAGTTGCTTCTTGAGCTGATCTTGCTGGGTTTTATTCCCCTGCATTTGGCTGTCCCGCACTCTAAAAGTAACCCAGGGGCTGGAAATAATTTGCAGCGTTGATTATGCATAGCAAATATTTAGAAATTAAAATTGCTACGTGACTTATTGTTCCGCAATCAGAATGGTGATGAACTGTGGAATAAGGTACAGTTATTCCCAGAGAAAGACGATGCATCCTGACTGCCGCCAATCCAATCGGAAAGAAATCCTGGAACTGTTCTGGTATTACAATAAACCAAAGTGTAATGACCATACACAACACATTCTGCTTGCATCTTATTGGCTGATCCAAATGGTCAGTGTGGTTGGAGGAAAGGAGAGCGTAGCTGATGTGACAGTGATTTAAAGAAAGATTGATCCACACTGTGACCGGTTCAGGGCGTGTGTTAACACTGATGGTGTTTGTACGTGATGTGCGATACTGTCTCAGTGTGAAATGCTGGAACACATTCTGCACTAACCATCTCTGACACTCAGTACCCTTTTGTTTACCAGATGGAAGCAAAGAATGGGTTTGTTTCTCATGTGGGACATGGCAAAGGTATCAGGGAGATATCATCAGGTGGTCTTGGATTGTGGTGGTTCTGATCTCTGAAGTTTGCATCACATTTAGCTCACTTGCACTCATTGCTTAGACTTTTGAGTACAGGAGTTGAGAGGTCATGTTGAGGTTAATCCAAGTTGTACAGGGAATAAAGAGCATTTCTCAATCAGACACTTCCCTCCTCATCAATTCTTCAATGTTGCACTATCTCCTCCTAAACGTCTTCACTTCAAGATCTTCCTCAAGGGTTTCAGAGTGAGTCAATAACTCCGTCAGTTAAAGGGATGGTCACACTATTTTTCTGACCATTTGGTTTATTTCATTGTTCACAACATTGGTGAGGCCATGTCTGGAGCACTGAGTCCTGTTCCGGTTGCTCAGTTATGGAAAAGTTGTTATTAAACTGGAGAGGGTTCAGAAAAGATTTCCCAGGCTGTTGCCAGGGATGGAGGGTTTGAGATATAAAAATAGACTGGAAAGGATGGAACTCTTTTCACTGGAGCAGAGGAGGTTAAGGGGTGACCTTATAGAAGTTTATAAAATCATGATGGGTATGGAATGGCAGGTGTCTTTTCCTGAGGCTGGGACATTTCAAGATTAAAGGGGATTATTTTTTAAGGTGCGAGGAAAAAGATTTTAAAAAACGTAAGGGGCAAATTCCTTACACAGAGAGTGGTTTGAATGTGACATTAACTTCCAGAGAAAGTGATGGATATGGGTACAGTTATAATGTTTAAAAGACATTTGGATAAGTGCATGAACAAGGAATGTTTGGAGGGATATGGGCCAGTTGCGGCCAAGTGGGACTAGTTTGGTTTGGGATTATGTTTGACATGGACAGGTTGGACTGAGGGGTCTGCAGTTTCCATGCTGTCTGACTCCATGTGAAATCAGAACTGTCAATGTGACCAATTAGTATATTGAAGTGCTGTGGATGTTACACTTTATAGTAAAAGAGATTGAACTATTTGGCTCTTTGTTCTCATGGTATGTTCCCATGAAGTACTCGGGGAACAGAGATTCCTCTGAAACAAACTTATACTTGGGAAACCTTCACTGAGATCATGAGATATCTGTCCCCCCAAAAAATCAATTCCAACAGTTCATCCATCCTGTTTTCCACATCATCATAGACACCCCTTTGTGTCATTCCTCCCCCCCCCCCCCTCCCCTTTACATTAGACTGTCAATGCTGGAATGTTTTAACATTAGACCTAACGGTCATGCATTTGCTGAGGTCACAGACATTCATTAAAGATCAAACACTGCACAAGAATTAACATGACAAAATGTATGGGTCATACAAAACAGACACAAATCATCAGTTATTGTGTCATCTGCATCATTAAAAAAACAAAGACCACATTCTCAATCAGACACCTCCCTCCTTGTCAATTCTTCAATGTTTCACTATCCCCCCCCCCCCCCCCCCCCACCCCCTCCCCACATCTTTACTTCAAAATCTTCCTCATGGATTTCAGTGTGAGTCAATAACACCATCAGTTAAAGGGATGGTCACACTGCTTTTCTAACCAATTGATTTATTTCATTGTTTGTTCACAACACAAACGGTTAAAAGGGATGGTCACGGAAGAGTGTCTGACCATATTATGTTATCTCACTGATCAGCTCTAAAATCCAGCAATTCTGAAGAAGTGGAATTTCCTGACAACTCTTTGTCTCAAACAATGAGAAATATTTACATTGTTGTTCATTGATCTGAAGGTGAGTTACTGAAGGTAAATTAACAAAGATTGAGTAACCTGTACAATAATGACCAGATTATGGATGTTTACCTGATTTTAGGTTTTGCTGTTTCCTGTCTTGTTTCAGTTGATCATAATTCAGATTGGAGTAAATGTTGTCCAGCTCCATGTTCTCACTCAGAGGATCTTCATGCCTTTAGCAACAATTAGAGAAAAGCAACGTTTTTCTCAGTTTTAGTTCCTACTTTTCTCGTGAAAACCACATTCATAGATTGTGTCTGGGTTAACTTGCAACAGTTTCCTCTACCATCACTGATGCAATTGAATTTGCTTAATGCGCTTCAAAGTAAAATACCACTTCTGTAATCAGATGCTAAGAATGCAATTGGACTTTTTTAATAACTTAATTTTCCTGTGTCCAACAGGGCAAGGGCAGCAGAATCTTGGGAACACTACAACTTCAAAGTTCCTCTCCAAGCCTGTTACTCACCATCCTGTAACATCACGGGGTAAACCCTCCTGCTTCGTTTAAACCAGCAACACAGAAATGATTTATCCCATGCAGTATTCTGTGAAAATTTAAGAGGACAAGAACTATTTAAAGTACAAATTAACAACTTTACTTCTTAAAGTATAACAGAGAATAATTAACGAGCAACTATTCACAACTCTTTCCTCTAACCTAGCTTTTATACAATACTCGGACGATAAACACCTGACTAAGATTTTCCAAAAATTCAAGTTTTTAAAACCTGTCAGCTGTCGAATCTTCTTTGTAAATCTTCCTCGATCCTCTTTTCCTCTTCTTAGGGATTATGCTTCATAGGTTACTGACAGATAAAGGTACCTCTAAGAGAGCTATTCTCCAGGCAGTATGCAGATGCTGGTGGTTTGGCAGTTCTCCTCCTAACTGTTCAATTTTCCTTGGTCTCATACAATGGCATCAGATTGTGCCATTGGCTTTCAAGATTATAAATATACTCAATTCAAATTTGATTGGAGCTTAGTACTTTTTGGGGAATAATTTAAACTGATTGGCCTAATTCAAATTTGTTTTGTCATCTCCAAGCAACCAGCTTTTCGAGTTGTTGGACCAAGTATTGCATTACCTCTTGCTCAGAACAGTTGCTGCAGTGTCAGATAGTTCTGCTAGCTTTTAACTTTCTTAAAGGTACAGTACCCACATCTTCATAACACCTCTCCTCTTATGAAAAAATGAACCATCATAATGAAAAGATGACTTCATTTTTTTCTACTCTTTAAACACATTAACCTAACATACAGATATCTTTAATCTAAGTTCACCTTAACTTCTTCCCATATAACAGTACATATGTATATAACATTAAATAAAGACAAATCACATCTAAACTTTATCAGTTAAATACGTGATAACGCATCTGCGATTATATTCTTACAACCCTCGACACGTACAACTTTTAAATTAAAGACTGCAATGAAATGGTCTCATATTCTTGTCTTTGAAATGTTCTAAGAATGGAAGAGGTTTGTGGTCTGTGTACACAACCATCTCTGACATGTTCTCCGTGCCAAAAACATTAAAATAGTGTAAGGCCAGTACCAAACTCAATAGTTGTTTTTCAGTCACAGAGTATTTCCTCTGGTGGATGTTGACCCTCTTCGAAAAGTAACCAACCGGCAGTTCAATCCCCTCCTCATCTTCCTGTAGGAGTACATCTCCAACTCCTATGTCACTAGCATCCATGGCAACTTTAAAAGGTTTTGAAAAGTTTGGTGTAGCTAAAACTGGTTTGGTGGTTAATATTGATTTCAAATGGTTGAGTGCCTCCTGACATTGTTCTGTCCACCAAAACTTTGTGTTCTTCCTCAGCAAATCGGTTAACAGTGTCACTACACTGCTTAAATTTGGAACAAACTTCTGAGAGAATCCGCTGAGTCCTAAGAATCGAAACACCTCTTTCTTCGAGGTTGGTCATGGAAAATCCTCGATGGCCTTCGTCTTTGCTTTCCGTGGAGTCAACATTCCATGACCGATGTCATGTCCAAAGAATGTCACCTGTGCTTCCGAGAATTCAGTTTTATTTAAATTTATCACCAGTTTTGCCTCTTGTAGTCATTCAAAGAGCTCTGCCAACTTTACCATGCGATATTTCCAGGACTTACTGAAGATCACTACATCGTCCAAATAGACTGCCCAGTTTGTTAAACCAGCTACAACTCTGTTCATGAGTCTTTGGAACGTGACAGGTGCATTCTTCATTCCAAGAATTTTTTTTCACTGTCTCTGATAAAGGTACTTGCCAGTAATCACGCAGTAAGTTCAATTTGGTGATGTAAATGGCTTGTCCAACTTCCTCAATACAGTCCTCCAATCTAGGTATTGGATATGAGTCTGACTTTATAACGGCATTGACCTTCCCATAATCCACACAGAATTAGAGTCATAGAGATGGACAGCACGGAAACAGATCCTTCAGTCTAAGCCATCCATTCTGACCAGATATCTCAACCCAATCCAGTCCCACCTGCCACATCCAGCCCATATTCCTCCAAACCCTTCCTATTCATATACCCATCCAAATGCCTCTTAAATGTTGCAATGGTACCAGCCGCCAGCACTTCCTCTGGCAGCTCATTCCATACATGTACCACCCTCTGCGTGAAAACGTTGCCCTTAGGTCTCTTTTATATCTTTCCCCTCTCACCCTAAACCTATGCCCCCGAGTTCTGGACTCCCCGACCCCAGGGAAAAGACTTTGTCTATTTATCCTATCCATGCCCATCATAATTTTGTAAACCTCTATAAGGTCACCCCTCAGCCTCTGATGCACCAGGGAAAATAGCCCCAGCCTGTTCAGCATCTCCCGACAGCTCAAATCCTCCAACCCTGTCAACATCCTTGTTAATCTTGTCTGAACCCTTTCAAGTTTTACAACATCTTCCCGATAGGAAGGAGACCAGAATTGCACACAATATTCCAACAGCGGCCTAACCAATGTCCTGTACAGCTGCAACATGACCCTCCTACTCCTGTATTCAGTACTCTGACTCATAAAGGAAAGCATACCAAACGCCTTCTTCACTATCCTATTTACCTGCGACTCCACTTTCAAGGAGCTATGAACCTGCACTCCAAGGTCTCTTTGTTCAGCAACACTCCCTAGGACCTTACCATTAAGTGAAGAAGTCCTGCTAAGATTTGCTTTCCCAAAATGCAGCACCTCGCATTTATCTGAATTAAACTCCATCTGCCACTTCTCAGCCCATTGGCCCATCTGGTCCAGATCCTGTTGTAATCTGGGGTAACCTCCAATTTTGATGTCATCTGCAATCTTACTAACTGTACCTCTTATACTCACATCCAAATCATTTATATAACTGATGAAAAGTAGTGGATGCAGGATCCTTGTGGCGCTCCACTGGTCACAGGCCTCCATTCTGAAAAACAACCCTCTACCACTTCCCTCTATCTTCTACCTTTGAGCTAGTTCTGTATCCAAATGGCTAGTTCTCCCTGTATTTCATGAGATCTAAACTTGTGAAATGTCTCACTGAAGTCCATATAGACCACATCTACTGCTCTGCCCTCATCAATCCTCTTTGTTGCTTCTTCAAAAATCTCAATCAAGTTTGTGAGACATGATTTCCCCCGCATAAAGACATGTTGACTATCTCTAATCAGTCCTTGCCTTTCTAACTACATGTACATCCTGTCCCTCAGGATTCCCTCCAACAACTTGCCCACCACCGACATCAGGCTCACTGGTCTGTAGTGCCCTGGCTTGTCCTTACCACCCTTCTTAAACAGTGGCAGCACGTTAGCCAACTTCCACTCTTCCGGCACCTCACCTGTGACTATCGATGATACAAATATCACAGCAAGAGGCCCAGCAATCACTTCTCTAGCTTCCCACAGAGATCTAGGGTACACCTGATCAGGTCCTGGGGATTTATCCATCTTTAACCATTTCAAGACATCCAGCACTTCCTCCTCTGTAATATGGACATTTTTCAAGATGTCACCATCTATTTCCCTACAATCTATATCTTCCATATCCTTTTCCACAGTAAATACTGATGCAAAATACTCGTTTAGTATCTTCCCCATTTTCTGTGGCTCCACACAAAGGCCGCCTTGCTGATCTTTGATGGGTCCTATTCTCTCCCTCGTTACCCATTTTGTCCTTAAAGTATTTGTAAAAACCCTTTGGATTCTCCTAAATTCTATTTGCCAAAACTGTCTCATGTTCCATTGTTACCCTCCTGATTTACCTCTTAAGTATACTCCTACTGCCTTTATACTCTTCCAAGTATTCACTCAATCTATACCTGACATGTGTTTCCTTCTTTTTCTTCACCAAACCCTCAATTTCTTTAGCCATCCAGCATTCCCTATACGTTTCTAGCCTTTCCTTTCACCCTAACCAAGTTGTTGAGTCCTGTCCGGTTGGGGAGCTACAATGATTAGCGAACCCCACTCTCTCTGGCTTGGTTCGATGATGTCCTCGTCGAGCATTGCCTCCACTCCATCTGGACCTGTCTGGCTTTGAAAGAATTAAGCCAATAGGGATGTTGTTTTATCAGAGCAATATTCCCTACGTCTACTTCATGTACAATAGCATTAGTCCTCCCCAACTGATTCTTACATATGTCCTCATACTGCAGTAACAACTATCTTGAGACAGATAGCTCACTAATCTATCCCACTCCGCAAGGACTTCTTCATTTTTTAATCTATTTTGAGGGACATCAAAATCCACATCATCGGGATTTGATTCCTCACTCTGCGGGGAAGTAACTAACACCTATTTCTCCAGTTCTTTCTCTTCAGTATAATACGGCTTCAACATGTTCACATGACATACCCAAAACTTTTCTTTCTATCAGGCATCTTTACTAGATAGTTCATCTGACTCAACATTTTCTCAATTTGATGGAGACCACTAAACCTTGCTTTGAAGGGATCACCTATCATTGATAACAGGACTAACAGATTATCCCCTCAGGAAAATGTCCGAGTCATCTCCCACCTGCTTCATTCTATACTGTGCCTTGTTTTGCTGCTGTTTAGCTAACTCACCTACTCGATTTAGTCTCGCCCTCACCTCAGATATGTAATTTAAGTTGGAGATATCTGACTTTGGTCCTGTCAATTTTTCTTTAATTAATTTCAAAAGACCTCTCACTTCATGCCCGAATATAAGAGATAAGATTTATAATCATCTAGCAAGTTGATTTCAGATAGTCAACATGGTTTTGTCAAGGGCAGGTCATGTCTCACAAACCTCATTGAGTTTTTTGAGAATGTGACCAAGCATGTAAATGAGGGTAGGGCAGTTGACGTGGTATATATGGACTTCAGTAAAGCCTTTGATAAGGTTCCACATGGTAGGCTGTTGGAGAAAATGCAGAAGCATGGAATTGAGGGTGATTTAACAGTTTGGATTAGAAACTGGCTTTCTGAAAGAAGGCAGCAAGTGGTGGTTGATGGAAAATATTCAGCCTGGAGTCTAGTTACTAGTGGTGTGCCACAAGGATCTGTTTTCGGCCCACTGCTGTTTGTCATTTTTATAAATGACTTAGACGCAGACATAGGTGGATGGATTAGTAAATCTGCAGATGACACTAAAGTTGGTGGAGTAGTGGACAGTTTGGAAGAATGTTACAGGTTGTAGGGGGATTTGGATAAATTGCAGAATTGGTCTGAGAGGGGGCAAATGGAGTTCAATGCACTAAATGTGAGGTGATGCACTTTGGGAAGAATAACAGAAAGGCAGAGTACTGGGTCAATGGAAAGATTCTTGGTCGTGTGGATGTGCAGAGGGATCTTGGAGTCCACGTGCATAGATCCCTGAAAGTTGCCACCCAGGCGGATAGTGCTGTTAAGGAGGCATACGATGTGTTAGGTTTCATTGGTAGAGGGATTGAGTTCCAGAGCCGCAATATCATGCTGCAACTATACAAAACGCTGGTGCGGCCACACTTGGAATATTGTGTACAGTTCTAGTCCCCATATTTCGGAAATGATGTGGAAGCATTGGGAAAGGTGCAGAGGAGATTTACCAGGATGTTGCCTGGTCTGGAGGGAAGGTCTTATGAGGAAAGGCTGAGAGATTTGGGTCTGTTCTCATTGGTAAGAAGAAGGCTAAGAGGGGATTTGAGAGAGACATACAAGATGATCAGAAGATTAGATGGGGAGACAGTGAAAGTCATTTTCCTAGGATGATGACGTCAGCTTGTACGGGGGGCATAACTCCAACTTGAGGGGTGATAGATTTAAGACAGATGTCAAAGGCAGGTTCTTTATGCAGAGCGTGGTAAGGGCGTGGAACGTCCTACATGCTAATGTAGTCAACTCAGCCACGTTAGGGAGATTTAAACAATCCTTAGATAAGCATACGGATGATTTTGGGATATTGTAGGGGGACGAGCTGAGAATAGTTCACAGATCAGCGCAACACTGAGGGCCAAAGGGCCTGTTCTGCGCTGTATTATTCTATGTTCTCTGTTCTAACTGAGTCGATTCATTTGGGGCATCTCAAATGGCAAACAAAATGAATGGGATACCTTTATCCGAATCATTTGGGTGATCCTGACAGTCTGCTCTCAACATGGTCTTCAAATTCTGATGCCACCTTTCAAAAGCTCCCTGGGATTCAGGATGATATGCATTTGATTTAAAGTGCTGTATACCATAACCTCCTTAAACAGCCGAGCAGTTAAATTAGATCCTTGGTCCGACTGCATCTCTCTGGGTAGCCCATACCGTGTGAAGAAAGCTACTAACTCCTCTTTCATCCTGTTTGCCTTAATGCTCCGTAATAGAATTGCCTCCGGAAATCTGGTAGATACATTCATTATGGTTAGCAAGTATTGGTTCCCACTTTTAGTTCTCAGGAGGGTACCTACACAATCAATTACAACCCACAAAAAAGTTGTCCAAATGTGGGAATTGGCAACAAAAGTGCTGCTTTTATTACCGCCTGTGGCTTACCTACCATTTGGCACTTATGGCAAAAGTTCAAAACACCCTTGTGCATTCCAGGCCAATAAAAATGTTTTTATACCTTAGCCCGAGTCGTTTGTACCCCTAAGTGACCTCCGCCAGGTAGATTAGATTAGATTACTTTACAGTGTGGAAACAGGCCCTTCAGCCCAACAAGTCCACACCGACCCGCCGAAGCGCAACCCACCCATACGTTTACCCCTTACCTAACACTACGGACAATTTAACATGGCCAATTCACCTGACCTGCACATCTTTGGACTGTGGGAGGAAACCGGAGCACCCGGAGGAAACCCACGCAGACACGGGGAGAATGTGCAAACTCCACACAGTCAGTCGCCTGAGGCGGGAATTGAACCCGGGTCTCTGGCGCTGCGAGGCAGCAGTGCTAACCACTGTGCCACCGTGCCGCCCACCGTGCTTCCTGTATCACTTCCTGTCTGTATGCTACAGAATCTGGTGCACTTTGGCCCATTTCTCCTCTGCACTAACTTGCCGTGGCCTCCATTTCTGCTGTAGGATTCTATCTTTCAGATAATGGCCCTCAGGAATATTCTCAATATCCTTTTCTGAGTATGTATCCACATATATACCATTTATCATCTTGTCTTGCTGTTGCAAGTCCATTAGCCTTTCAGGATGAAACACCTCTGTCTGACCCTCTGCCTCTTCAGGTCTTTCCTGCACCATTACATCAAACACAGTGTCTGCTAACTGAACCGCAACTCCTTCACCTTTCTCTTTACTTCTCATTTTATGCTGTGGCTTATGATCGTGGGATCTGTTTACTACATAGTCTTGGAAAATGCCAGGATATTTCTGTTTTAACTCCTCAGCTCCTTGCTCTTCCTTGGTCTTCTCCACAACAAGGGATGCCATTCCCACCTCGATTCCTGATAAATTGTTCCCAAGAGCAAGCTGAATTCCTGAAACTGACACTCTGTCAATCACTCTCACTGTAATTTCCCCAGTCTTGAGTTGGCACTCCAACATGATCATACATAGGAGAACACTAAATTTCTGTCCATCTCTCCCACAAATTACCACACCTGCAGGTAACAGATCAAAAAAATGTATATTCGCTCATCCCTTATCTGGTTAGTTCTTGTACCTCTCAAAATTATAAATTCTTGTCCATCTGCCCTTGCTCCTTCTGAGTAAACTTTACTCACAGATGCAAATTCTTTGTAGAGATCAGGCACTAACACCATACCTAGCCCCTTCCTTGGCTGTGCACTCTCCTGCAGTTCCTTGGTTCTTCTTGGGGTCTCCTTTATTACCTTCACTACTGCCACTGGCTTAGCTTCTTTTACAACATCTTTTCCCACACTGCCTTTCTTTAACAACCAGCACTGTGACTTTACGTGTCCCACCTCTGGCAGTGTAACACCTTTTCCCAGTGTCCTTCTGAAACCACCGGCACTGGAATCTTCTGTGCCCACTCCATTACAGTGAAAACACCTGAGGCCTTTCACCTCCTTTCCACCCTCTTGCGCTTCTTTAACCTGTGGTAAATTCTTACCAGTGTTCTCTACTCTTGGTTTTGTAGTGTAGGATCTCCCTTTCTCCCAACTTTTTTTCCCCACAGGATGAAGTTCTGGCCAGAAGCTTGTCTCATGCACAAACGTATTCATTTGCTAATTCTGCTGCCCTTCTCACCTCCTGAACTTGCTGTTCCTCCATGTGAATTCTTACCATCTCTGAAAATGAGTTTTTAAATTCCTCCAGCAGAATAATCTCTCGTAGATCCTCAAAGGTCTTATCTATTTTTAAAACACTCACCCATCTATCAAAATGATTGTGTTTAATGCTTTCAAATTCAACATAAGTCTGACCTGGTTCCTTCTTTGTGTTTCTGAACTGCTGTCTTAATACTTCTGGTACTAATTCACAAGCACTTAAAATAGCCTGTTTAACTTCTTTATAATCTGTTGACCACTCATCTGACAGTGCAGCAAATACCTCGCTAGATCTGCTTCGCAGTTTAGTCTGACTAGCATTACCCAAAACCCCTTTGACCACCCTATTTGCCTCACCAATATTTCAAATAAAATAAAGAAGGCTTCATCATCTTTTACATCAAAATGTGGCAGTGTTTTGAAATATTTATATACATCACTACCTTCTCTTTTAATCCCCATCCTGTTAACATGACTTTGCTGACTAAGCCTCAACTTCTTAAGTTCAAATTCTCTCTCTATTTGCTCAGCTAAGAACTTTCTCTCTCTTCTTCCTCTCTCCCTCTCTTCTCTCTCTCTCTTTTCCATTCTCTCTCCCAGTTTCTTTCCTCTCTCTCTCACTCATTGTTTATCTTTTAACTCCATTTTCCTCAAGTATAATTTAAGTTTTTCTACCTCTACTGCACTTGTCTGGTTCTCTGATGCACCAATGTGTTTGAGTAATTCCCTTACAATTTCAGCTTTACTTTTGTCCTTGGTCAAACCCAAATCTAATCTCTTTGCTAATTCTAAAAGTATGGTAGTTTTCTTTCCTTCTAAACTTGCTTGATAAAATTGGGAATCATCTTCAAATCCCAGAAACTCTTTAGTAATTTTAAGAGCCATTTCTCTCACTTTTAAATTAATCAACTACAAGCCACTGAAATTAAGCAAATTGCCTCACCTACATTTTATTTAAACATCCAGGACACTAACCTGCAAGTGTTTAAATCTGCTGGGAGTTTTCATACCCTGACTCTATTCAAATCTGTCTAAACCTGTTCAAATCCCATACCCAAGCCTCCAAAATGTGATGACATGGGGTAAACCCTCCTGCTTAATTTAAACCAGCAACACAGAAAAGATCTACCCCGTGCAGTAATCTGTGAAAATTCAAGAGGCCAAGAACTATTTAAAGTACAAATTAACAACTTTATTTCTTAAAGTATAACAGAGAATAATTGACTAACAATTATTTACAACTCCTTCCTGTAACCTATCCTTTACCTTCCCTTACATAATACTAATCCGATAAAACCCCCCCAATTAAGATTTACCAAAAAGTTAAAATTTGAAAACCAGCCAGCTGTTGAATCTTCTATTTGGATGGTCCTCTGTCTTCTTTTCTTCTTCTTGGGGATTCTGCCTCATAGTTTACAGATTGATAAAAGTACCTTTAAGAGAGCTATTCTCTGAGCAGTTTGCAGATGTCATTAGCTTGGCAGTTCTCCTCCCAACTGTTCAATTTTCCTTGGTCTTATATCCCCCAAAGCATTGGCTTTTAAGATTGTCAACATACAAAGTTCAAACTTGGTTAGAGTTTTGTATTTTTCAAGATGTAAGTTAAACTGATTGGCCTAATTTGAATTTGTTTTAGCATCTCTAGGCAACGAGCTAATCAAGTTGTTCAACCAAATGTTTCGTTATATCGTGTACAGGACGCTTGGTGCTGTGTCAGGTAATTCTGCTAGCTTTTAACTTCCTTAAAGGTACAGTACACCACCTCTTTACAACAATTCTGACTTAAAAATATATCAGCAGTTCCTTCATCATCAGTGGGTCAAAATCCTCAAATTCTCTCTGAAAGGGTTTTGTGGGTCAACCTCCAACAGATCAAACTGCAGAAATTCAAGAAGGCAGCTAAACCCCATTTCCCAAGGACCGCTGGAAATGGGTGAAAAATGCTGGCCCAGCCAGCGATACCCACGTCCCATAAATGAATAATGCAAATGCATGCATTGCAAGATTTTTCTCTTCATCAATGACATTTCAGCATCCTTCCTTTATGTGTGGATTTCCCGCCCTTTGTGTGTGCACTCCCATTCTCATTCCAAAAAGAGCGGACTTTCATTTGTTCCAGATCTCACTGATTTATCGTTCTTTTACACATCCCCAGTTTTGATTTGGAGTTGTGTACTGAGCAAGAAATGAACTTCAGCCTGTGTTAATAAAGAAGGAAGGGAGAAGAAGCGAGCCAGTCTTGGAGGTGAATTGCAGGCTGGTTCCTGATCAAAAGGTTCTGTGATGCCTCATTACCGGGGAAGGGTATTGTGTTTAAACAGAAGGCAGATGCTCCCCATTAACGAGTTCCATAACGAGAATGGGTTCCAGCAAGTTTGGGAGATGTTATACTCCAGCAGATGGAAGTTACTGAAAGGTAATTGGGATGATGGTTAGTCTGACAGGGAAAGGCCAGAGTTTGGTTGGATTGGATTCTATTTGATTTATTATTATCACATGTATCGAGACACAGTGAAAGATATTGTTTTGCATGTTATATAGGTACGTCATAATATATAAGTTCATTGGGGTGATCAAACAGGAGGCAGAATACACTGTTACAGCTACAGAGAAGGTGCAGAGAGAGATATTTGAGAAGTTCATTCAAAAGTCTGATAACATCAGGGAAGAAGCTGTTCTTGAGTCTGTTGGTACATACTTTCAAATTTCTCTATCTTCCGCCTGATAGAAGAGGGTGCAAGAGAGTATAATGGGTGGGAGGGGACTTTGATTATGCTGGCTGTTTTCCCAAGGCAGCAGGATGTGTAGACAGAGTCAATGGGTGGAAGGCTGGTTTGCGTAATGGACTGGGCCATGTTCACGGCTCTTTGTAATTTCTTGCGTTCTTGGACACAGCAGTTACCGTCCCAAGCTGTGATGGATCCAGATAGAATGCTTTCTATGGTATATGTATAAAACTTGGTAACAGCCATTGTGGATGTGTCGCATTCCCTTAGCCTTCTGCGGAAGTAGAGGCGTGTTGTGATTTCTTGACCGTAGCGACGTGAATGAACCAGGACAGGTTATTGATGATCTTTACTCCTGGGAAAATGAAGCTCTTAACCAGCTCCACCTCAACTCCATTAATACAGACAGGGGCATGTTCCTCCACTCTGCTTCCTGAAGTCAATGACCAGCTGACTTTGATGGAGACATTGGGTGTCACAGTGGCATAGTGGTTAGCACTGCTGCCTCAAAGCGCCAGGAACCTGGGTTCGATTGTAGCCTCGGGTGACTGTGTGCACATTCTCCCCATGTCTGTGTGGGTTTCCTCTGGGTGCTCCAGTTTCCTTCCACAATCCAAAGATGTGCAGGATAGGTGAATTGGTCATGCTCAATTCCCCCATTGTTTTTAGGGTTAGTAAGGGGAAAATCTGGAGCAGTAGAGGAATTGGTCTGGGAGGGTTACCTTTGGAAGTTCGGTGTGGATTTGTTGGGCCAAATGGCCTGTTTCCACACTGCAGAGATACTCTGGTTCTATGGTTGGTGTCTTTACACTACACCACAAAGCTGTCCATCTCTTTCCTGTACTCTGTTCCGTCGTTGAGATGCGATCCACTATGTGGTGTCATCAGCAAACTTGTAAATGGAGGTGGAGCTGAATTTGCTCACACAGTGGTGATTGTATAAGGTGTATTAGTAAGGAGCTGAGTACGCTGTCTTGTGGGGCACCAGTGTTGAGGATTATCATGGAGGTGTTATTACCTACCCTTCCTGGTTGTGGTCTGTGGGTCAAGAATTCAAAGATCCACTGACAGAGGGGGGAGCAGACTCTGAGGTCGTGGATTTTGGAGATGAGTTAAATTGGAATTTGGTTGAAGGTGGAGCTGTAGTCAATAAGCAGGAGCCTGACGGAGGTATCCTTATTATCCAGATATTCCAGGGATGAGTGTAGGGCCAGGGAGATGGCCTCTGTTGTGGACCTGTTACAAAGGGATGCCAATTGCAAATGATCAAGATGATCTGGGAGGCACCGCGCCCCCACCCACCCACCCCCGACCCCCGACCTGAATGCCTCAGACCTGGAGTTTGGTCGGGAATGGATTTTTCAATTCATCCATGGTTTCTGGTTGGGGAACAGTCAGGTTTTGGCACAGTGCTCTGATGAAGTTACTGATGAAGTCTGTGATGGGAGCTGCATGCTCATTTAGATTGGCAGCTGAGTTCTTTAATATGGACCAGTCCACTGATTGCACGCAGTTATGTAGGAGCTGGTCCATTATCTCAGACCAGCACTGTTCACCTTTCTGTACCGGATCCTCATGTTTCAGTTTCTGCTCACAAGCTGGGCGAAGGAGCACTGCCTTATGGTCTGATTTTCCCGAATGCAGGCAGGGAATGGAAAGCTTTGATGGTCTTTGATGGTTGTATAGCAATGGGGCAGGGTGGCTGGCCCTAATGTGGGTCAGGAGACGTGTTGGTGGTATTTTGGGAGCACATTCCTGGTTGTAGTCACCGGACACGATGAACAAGGCCTCGGGGGATTCCGTCTCCAGGCCATTGGGAGTGATGTGTGAACTGAGACTTGGGTGGTGTTTTCTGGGAGAATGAGTTGGGGTGTTGATGCTACACAGGGTGATTTGTAAACTCCTTGCCAAACCTTCCATTATTAGCTTTTGGAAGCCAGAGTGTAGATATCAAGTTATGTGCATCACTGACATCCTCTGAATGAAGTGAAAAGATAAACAAAACCAACATCTTCAACAACTCAGTGAAGAAACAACACTCTGTGCCTGTAGTACAATTTTTGTGAAAATCACTGAAGTGATCTTGTGATTTGTTAATTGGATTTTATTTATCCCTTAACTGCGTTTGGCTGGCTGTCTGCCTGTCTGTGAATGGGGCTAATACAATAAACACATTCAATGCATGTACCACCCTCTGTGAGGAAAAGTTGTCCCTCGTGTCCCTTTCAAATCTTCCCTGTCTGACCTTAAACCCATGCGCCCGCTAGTTTCCAACTTCGTGACCGAGGGCTGAAGGGCCTGTACTGCGGTGTAATGTTTTGTGTTCGATGTTCTATTTTGAGATGGTCTGTGGAAAGGTGGGTCACGGATATAGTGTACTCTTTCTCGTTAAATCAGAATTTGGAGATGCCGGTGTTGGACTGGGGTGTACAAAGTTAGGCGCTGCAAGACGTGTCAGAGTGTGGACATAGATGCCACTATTACGCGTGGGGACACCTCCCACCTTGTACATGGCAGGTACTCATGTGCCTCAGCCAACATTGTCTATCTTATGCGTTGCAGGCAAGGATGCCCGGAGGCATGGTACATTGGGGAAACCGAGCAAAGGCTACGACAACGGATGAATGGGCACCGCACAACAATCAACAGGCAGGAGGGTTCCCTCCCAGTTGGGGAACACTTCAGTGGTCCAGGACATTCAGCCTCGGACCTTCGGGTGACCATCCTTCAAGGTGGATTTTGGGACAGGCAGCAGAGAAAAGTCGCCGAGCAGAGGCTGATAGCTAAGTTCGGTACCCATAGGGAAGGGCTTAACCGGGACCTTGGGTTCATGTCACATTACAGGTGACCACCATTGCACTATACACACACACACACTCTCACACACACACAGGTACTCCTATACACACATACACACGGACACACATAAACACAGACGCGCACACAGACACCCACACAGACCCTTACAGACACACACACTCCCACACTCACACATGCACCCCCTCACAGACGTAAGATACTCTGCACTCACTACACACACAGGTACGCTTTCTCACACTCACAACCCCCAACCCAGACACACACACAGACAGACAAAGACCCACATGCACACATATATTTTGTGGGGTGAATTTGTACTTGCAGGGTTACATTGTACTTTGCTCAAAACTGCATGCATTGATGTAGAACTCTGAGCTCAAAAACTGCATGAATTTATGTAAAACTCCGTTTTCTCACTTTTTAGATTAGAATCAATCTAAACATCAGGTCATAGACAGAGAACACAGGGGACCAACACCTTCAACATATTGTCTAGCTATCACCATTGTTAACAGCTAACCCGAGAATGCAACTTTTTGAAAAAAAGGTTTTGTGATTTACACATGAAAGAAGTGAAACTATCACTGTATTCTAACAGATGAAAGGCTTAACAGACAATCAATTTTTCAATGTATAATTTCAGTTACATCACACTGTAAATTTTTGCTATAAATTCTGTGTTAGGATTGACCCCTCCACTATCACCTGATGAAGGAGCGTCGCTCCGAAAGCTAGTGTGCTTCCAATTAAACCTGTTGGACCATAACCTGGTGTTGTGTGATTTTTAGCCTTGTTAAATCAGGACTGGTTGTGAGATCGCACATTTCCCAGTGAGAATCCGAGTCGCGTGGTCGTTTCAGGTGACCTTTATTTTCAGTACAGCCCATTTCTCACAGCTATAAGGCACCCAAAAAACTTCAGAATGCCTTAACATATATCATTTAAAGTTAGGCCACAGTCTTGCTCCCCCTTGCTCCCATTTTGATTACTATTGGTCAGTGGCACCAAAATGTCCCTCTGTAATTATCTCTCTGACACAGAATGTGACACAGTTCAAGCTGACCGGAGCAATTCCAATGTATTTCCACTTCTGATAATCACATCACTGAACGACAGAGTGATGGGCAGGCTGTTTACTCATTTCCTAGCTCACCCCTGAAATGTTAATTCCAGGCCTACCTCTGTTTCTACCTTCAATGTTAGTATTAATGGAATGTTCACAGTATCTTCCCTGTGCAGACAAATGCAAAATATCTGCTTGATGAATGATGGGGAGTTATACACACTCGTCTACAAAGCCCTGTGTGTTCTTAGAGATAAGAACCTAATTCACCCAGTTTGGGTTCCCCCAGGGTCACTCAGCTCCTGATCCCATTACAGCCTTGAGTCAAACATGGACAAAAGAGCTGAATTCCAGAGGGGAAGGGAGGGGAGGGGAGAGGGACAGGCCTTGGCACCAATGCTGCATTCGACCGGGTGTGGCATCAAGAAGCCCTGGCAAATATGTGTATCGGGGGGCAAACTCTCCGCTGGTTACTGTCATATCTGACACAAAGGAAGATGGTCATTGGAGGTCAGTCATCTCCGATCCAGGACATCTCTGCAGGAGTTCCTCAGGGCAATGTCCTAGGCCCAACCATCTTCAGCTGCTTCATCAATGACCTTCCTCCCATCAGAAGGTTCAAAGTGGGGATGTTCACCGATGATTGTTCAGCTCCATTCCCAAATCCTCAGGCACTGAAGCAGTCTGTGTCCAAATGCAATAAGATCTGGACAATATCCAGGCTTGGGTTGACAAGGCGCAAGTAACATTCATGCCACACAAATGCCAGGGTATGACCATCACCAATAAGAGACAATTTAACCACTATCCTTTGGCATTAAATGGTGTTACCATCACCAAATGCCCCACTATCAACATCCTGGGAGTTATCATTGACCAGAAACTCAACTGAACTCATCACATAAACACAGTGGCTACAAGAGCAGGTCAGAGGCCAGAAATACTGCGGAGTGTAATTGACCTCCTGTCTCCCCAAAGCCTGTCCACCATCTACAAGACGCAAGCCAGGAGAGGGGTGGAATACTCCCCACTTGCCTGGATGAGTGTAGCCCCAACAGAAGCAGCCCCACCTTTTCTCCCTTCAATAGACTGGTCAGAGGCTTATGATCTGTTACTATGACAAATTCCTGACTGGAAAGGGATTGGTGGAACTTCCTCATACCCCAGAGATGACCACCAAACCTCCCTTCTCTCTCTGGACATACTTGTGTTCAGCATCAGGCAGAATCCGGAAAATATAAGCTGTTGGGTGTTCCCCTCTGCTGGTCCACTGGTGAGCCATCATTACCCCAATAATGCACCGGGAGGCACCACATGTCAGCACCACATCTCTCATTGGGATCATTGTGGGCCAACACCTTAGACAGTGTTACCTGCTGCTTCACTTCCCTGAAGGCTATTTCTTGTGTGTGAGACCATTTCCAAGGCTGACCCCTTGGAAGCAGATGTAAGGGTTCCAGGATGGAGGCCGGTTATGTATGAATTTGCTGTAATTGTTCACCAAGCCAAGGAAAGACCTGAGCTTCGGTATGGATTTGGGAGCCAGGGCATGTTCGATCACCCCCACTTTATCTTCCAATGGATGGAAGCCGGTCTTGTCAACTCAGTAACCCAAGTAGGCCTTTTGGGGCCCCAGGAACACACATGTTTCCATTCTAAGGTATACACACACCTGGGAGAAATGTTTAAACACTATATTGTCATTCTCCCAGTGCTCTTTATTGGCCTTCCCTGTTATGAGTCCATCATCCAGAAAAATGGCAATGTTGGGTAGAGTTTGTAAAATGTTCTCCATGGTCGGCTAGGAAAGGCCACAGGCTGCCAATACCACTAATGGCAGTCTGGTATAAACCCTTCTGGCTATTCATTCCAGCATACTCCTGGGACCCCTCATCCTGTCCCAATTGCAGGTTGGTGTGGCTCATGTCTAGCTTCACCTGAAACCCCACAATCTGTGTCTTCATGAGGTTTACTTCATCCCAGCGTGGTGAGCAGAGTTAACAATGGCCAGTGCTTGGTCCTTGTCCCCGTCTCCATGGGAAGATTTATTCAACGTAGTGTCCCCCGTAGCTTTCACCAGCTGCTGATGAAATATTGGGGGGTGGGACAGTGAAAACTCTGGGACACGCAGGCCCATGTGATTCACTGACACTGACATGTGAAGGGGAATTGATATTGGCCGTGTTGGTGGAATGAGGATGAACCAACATCCATTACTAATGTACAATCTGGTGAAATATTGCGCTCCTGTGGCCCTGTCTCCCAATGGTTTCAGGGTTAGTCACCATGATTGGTGTCATGATGGGGGTGGTCCTATTCAGTTCCCTGTAATCGATGATGAGCTGCAAAGAGCTATCTGGTTTCTTAACCAGCTGTCTACATGACCGCAGTCATGGAACTGGTGAACACACCCATGTGCTCCATGAGGATTGCCTGTGCTGCTGGGTCCTCAGTCATTCTGGTGAGGTTAATCTACTATTCCCTACGGTACACATTCTGTTTGTGCGTCTGTGTGTGTATATGTGTGTGTGTGTCTGTGTCTGTGTGTGTGTGTGTGTGCCTGTGTGTGTGTGCCTATCACTGTGTCATCTCCCTCAGACATTTCCCAAATCCAACAGTCAACCATCTTGAAAGGTAAATGCCGCTTTATGGTGAGGTCTGAGTCTGAAATGTATTTGCTGCCGGTACAGAGATTACCCAACACTGCTGGGTGCTCACAGACTGTGTCTCCCAGATTCAATTCTTCAGGTTCTCTCTCCGTGTCCCATCCAGAGAATCAGCTCAGAAGCAGTTTTGAACATGGGGTGTGTCAAGCATTATGAATATCTCAGGAGGTGTTCAGTTCTGTGTTCCTCACCGGGAATGCCCACCACCTCTTATTGACCAGGGCCCACCCCACACTGTCCCATAAGGTACTGCACACTCACGGAGGAGAGCTGCAACTCCATTACCCTTCCAGATGTGGATCCAACCGCAGGGTACAATGATAACATTTCCCCCAATAGGCTCAGCTGCATCATCTCCTGCACCAAATGAGCTGCTGCATGTCTCTCCAGCCCTTTCAGTGCTGTAGACCGGAGTCCTGAGGCAGTGCTCACTGACTGGGAACCATGTCGTACCTTTGTAAGATGGCCCTGTGCTCCCACAATTGTCACATTTCCTTTGCAGCGATGGCTGCTACCTCGCCCCTCCCTGCTGCTCATCCCTGTCTTTCCTGACCAGATGGGCATATGGAGGTGGATAATAATACCCCTCCTTTAGGGTTTTTAACTGGATGCAGTAATCCTTCTGCCTGATTGGGAAGCGCTGATTCATGGAACATAGAACATTACAGCACAGTACAGGCCATTCGGCCCTCAATGTTGCGCCGATCTGTGAAACCAACCTGAAGCCCATTGAACGGACAGTATTCCATTCTCGTCCATATGCCTATCCAATGACCACTTAAATGCCCTTAAAGTTGGTGTATCTACTACTGATCCGGGCAGTGCATTCCATACCCCAACTGCTCAATGAGTGAAGAAACTACCTCTGATATCACCACTCAATTTAAAGCTCTGTCCCCTCAAGTGAGCCATCACCATCCGAGGAAAAAGCTCTCATTATCTAACCATCTGATTATCTTATATGTTTCTGTTAAGTTACCTCTCAAGCTTCTTCTCACTAATGAAAACAGTCTCAGTTCCCTCAGCCTTTCCCCGTAAGATCTTCCCTCCATACTGGGCAACATCCTAGTAAATCTCCTTTGAACCCTTTCCAAAGCTTCCACATCCTTCCGATAATACAGTGGCCAGAATTGTACGCAACACTTGAAGAGTTTTGTATAGCTGCAGCATGGCCTTATGGTTCCGAAACTCAATCCCTCTACCAATAAAATCTAACACACCATATGCTTTCTGAACAACCCTATCAACCTGGGCGGCAACTTTCAGGGATCTATGTACATGGACACTGAGATCTCTCTGCTCATCTACACTACCAAGAATCTTACCACTAGCCCAGTATTCTGCATTCCTGCTGCTCCGTCCAAAGTGAACCACCTCGCACTTTTCTACATTTAAACTCCATTTCCACCTCAGCTCAGCTCTGCAGATTACCTATGTCCCTCTGTAACCTGTAACATTTTTCGGCACTATCCACAACTCTACCGATCTTTGTGTTATCTGCAAATTTACTAACCAATTCTTCTCTGCCCTCATCCAAGTCATTCAGAAAGCAGTGGACCCAAAACAGATCCTTGCGGTACACCACTCATAACTGAACTCCAGGATGAACATTTCCCATCAACCACCACCCTCTGTCTTCTTTCAGCTAGCCAACTTCTGATCCAAACCGCTAAACCACCCTCAATCCCATGCTTCTATATTTTCTACAATAGCCTACCGTGGGGAACCTTGTCAAACACCTTATTGAAATCCACATACACCACATCAACCACATTACCTCATCCACAAGGTGTTTGAGTTCTCAAAGAACTCAATAAGGTTTGTGAGGCACAAGCTCCCCTTCACAAAACCGTGTTGACTGTCCCCAGTTAACTTAATCCTTTCCCTTTCCAACACTTTACCCACAACTGAGGTAAGGCTCACTTGTCTATAATTATCATGGTGGTCTCTACTCCCCTTCTTGAACAAGGGAACAACATTTGCTATCCTCCAGTCTTGTGGCACTATCCCTGTAGACAATGACGACATAAAGATCAAAGCCAAAGGCTCGGCAATCTTCTCCCTGGCTTCCCTCCCAGCCCAGGGGACCGATCTATGATTACACTTTCCAGAATTGCTAACACCCCCTCCCTGTGAACCTCAGTCCCATCTAGTCTAGTGGCCTGTATCTCAGTATTCTCCTCATCAACATTGTCGTTTTCTTGTGTGAATACTGATGAAGAACATTCATTTAGTGCTTCCCCTATCTCCTCTGACTCCATGCACAACTTCCCACTGCTATCCTTGATTGGCCATAATCTTACTCTAGTCATTCTTTTATTCCTGATATACCTATGGAAAGCTTTAGGGTTTTTTTTTTATCCTATCTGCCAACAACATCTCATGTCCCCTGCTGGCTCTTCTTAGCTCTCTGTTTAGATCTGCCCTGGCTAACATGTGACTCTCACGCACCCAAACTGAGCCTTCACATCTCATCCTAACATGAACCTTCTTTATCTTCACAAGAGACTCAACTTCCTTCGTAAACCACAGCTCCCACACTCGACCACTTCCTCCCTGCCGGACCAGTACGTACTTATCAAGGATACCCAGTAGCTGTTCCTTGAATAAGCTCCACATTTCTATGTGCCCCCCCCCCCCCCGCCCCCGCAGTTTCCTCCCTCACCCTATGCATCCTAAACCTTGCCTAATCACATTGTAATTGCCTTTAGCCCAGCTATAACCCTTGCCCTGCAGTACATACATATCCCTTTCCAACGCGAAATTAAATTTAAGTGAAGAAAGTGATTTGTGAATCCTTTTCTCTCAAGCCCAGGCCATGTTCCTTGTCACTTCTGTTCTGTGTGGTTGGAGTTATCTTGGGATCACAATTTCCACCGACTTCCCCCCGCTGCCTCAGTGACAATCTGCCTGTTTTGTGGTGTTAGTGCAGTACTGGCTGTAGGTTACCAAAGCTGCTTGTGCACTCTGTCCATAGCCACATGACAAATGCAGCTGGTGCTCTCTCTATTCCTGCCTGCGCTGAGTTAACACTCCACGGGCTCCCCCAGGCTGTATCCTGCGGTGGCGAGCATCGCTGGTCCCATGGCCTTCAGCTCCCCTCCTGCCACACTCCGTGGATTGCACTGTGGACCTCAGGCACATTCACATTAATGTGTCAAGCCCTTTGCTGGTGGTTGCTGGGAAAAACCATGTGGGGATCAGTCGTGGGACTGGAACAGGGGGATGTTGTATCTGTCATTAGATTATTGTTATGAGTTCATTGGGGCAGGGTAGGATCCCAGGGGTCAGGCACCCACACAAAACAAAGGCAAGGAAGCCGAATCCAGGATCGGAGCAACGAGACAGTGGGGTCAGGGACCCGTGGGAAAAGGGTTGAGTAAGGTTGGGAGCACAGGAGGTGAGAGATATAAAAAGGGTTGGGGAGTAATAGACAAGTAAAAAAAAACAGCTAATGTTAAATTAGATTAGATTCCCTATAGTGTGGAAACAGGCCCTTCGGCCCAACAAGTCCACACCAACCCTCCGAAGAGTAACCCACTCAGACTCATTTCCCTACATTTACCCCTGACTAATGAACCTAACACTGTGGGCAATTTAGCACGGCCAGTTCACCCTAACCTGCACATCTTTGGACCGTGGGAGGAACTCAGAGCAGCACTGAGAGCTGGAGGAAAGCTTTAAAACCCAGCAAAGCGGTAGCAATACCCAGCTGCATGGAGTGGCTACGAGATACAGAATGGGAGAAGGTGAAGCAGTTAGGGAGCTGGGAGAAAGTGAAACAGGAACTGGAGAAAGAATGGTCCAACCAGCAGAGCAGGAGCAGAGGAGCCAGACGAATGGAGTACACTTTGGGACAGTTTGAGACTCAGTGGGATAGACCATAGCAGGGGCTGCAGTGGGTGCTCAGTGATCGGGACAACCCACAGGCTGCACACCAGGCTGGCAAAGAAAACAGAGCCAGCACTTCACACTATTTGATATGTCAATGCAGGACTGAACAATTAAAGACACAATATCCCGGGACCGTGGAATCATGGACCATGGGGCCAATGTTTTCGGGATAGACTGGGAGGAAATGGAAGAACAAGAGTGAAGATTGGAGACACCTACCCACCCCACCTTTCCAGAGGGAGTCGATCCTTTGGCAGCCCTAGGCCCTGTACTGGCCTGGTTTAGATTTCCTTTCATACAACATTACATAATGGACACAGTACAGAAGGAGATCATTCAGCCCATTGTGTCTGTTCTGGCTCATTATGTCTCCAACTCACACCCCCCCCCCGCATCCTCTTCCTTTTCAGATAAAATCCGACGCGTTTTTGAAGGCCTCAATTGATCCTGTCTCTGCAGTCTTCTCAGACAGTACATTCCAAGTCCTCATCACCTGTTGCATTCTGTGATTCCCCAACTCTGAACCAACTCTGACTGTTTGTACCCCTCACCCATTCCCTCTTTCACCCATTTGAAGTTAGTCATTACATCGGGCAGTTAGCCCCTTCAGTCAGGCTCAGGTCTGAAAATCCAAGAGTTCAAGGTTAGTGGGGTTCAAAAAATCAAAGACCACCCAGGGGCACCAGTGTTGTCTGTGCTTTGCACCAGTTAATCTGTTATTAAAATCACTTTACCCCAGTGTTCTTGTCAGTGAGGTAGACACAGGGACAGAGAACTCAGTTTGTGGTTCAATTATGTCCTTATCCCCCTCACCCCAGACCTTCCGGAATACTCTGTGGCCTTTAGCCAATGGGGTAATGGGCAGCATTCAAAGCGTCCAATGGGTTGGCACCAACCCCCTTCACTGTTGCCATGTCAGGGGCACATCCCCCAGCACTGGGCTAGGAGTCACCGTTTCAGGAAGTTCGGGTTGACACTTCTCCTCACACAGACCTCAGGCTGGCTGTAACTGGTTCCCCCTGAACTTTTGTAATCGCTTTGACCTCGGATTGCACTGTTCTCTGCAGCCGATAGCTGCTGGCTGCTGTTTAATTTAGTTTGGCCAATTTTCTGTCAGGCCGGATTTCTCCGGCTGTGAGCCAGTTTAGAATGTCCAACTTTGGGTGCACAATCTCTTGATTGTATATGCCTTCATGTGTCTGGCATATGGTAAATAATTTGTAGGAAACATATGTCGAACACCATAAAGGACATGTGGAAAAAGGAGACCGAGGTGATTCAAGTGAGGACTGTCATATGAAGCCAGCAAGAAGAGATCCTGAGGACAGCTGTTCCCTGTGTTGGTGACTATCTCAATATGTGCTCACAGGATCACCAAACCTCAGTGAATTGAGGACTTACCAGGAATAAATCAATCTGTCCTGATGCAGATTATTCCTCAAATTCAGGCTGTATTCATCACAAAATGTGATCTCAGCTGTCGAGGTCATGATAAGTAAGTGTATACATCCAACCTCTTCCAATTCCAGCAACAAGGAATCTCTATATCAGACCCGGGAATGACATGATACTACAAGAGAAGTCTGCAAACATAGCAGCATCACAGAGGCAAGTGTGACTTCCGATCCCAAGAGACCAGTTGGTCCCACCCCAAACGCAACATTCAAAGTCTCCGTTCGCTGGGGATAAGGTTTTTAATGTCAGTCAGAAAGAGCTCGAGATTTAGGGATTAGCTGTGGTGATAGACCACATTTATCACAGTAGTAGGAAACAACAAAAGCACATAATGGATGTGAAGACGTGAACTTTGGTTTAAACTTGCAAGTTTCCAAAGAGATGAAATGTATAAGAAGTAACATTTTGGAAGAGGTTATGTCCATTGAACCACAAAGTGAATAGATACAGAGCAGAGTAAACAATCTGTCCTGTTGCTGGATTTCCCATGTCACGGGAGGGTGTTGTATAAATGGAGGAAATGCAACAATTGCTGGAAATAACCAGTAAGGATTGTTATGAACTAGTGCAACTCAACATTAAAGAGTCACTGGGCTCTACTGAAAGTACTGAAGGAAACGAGAGAGGAAATTGGAGGCTGTAGTCATGATTTCTCAGTCCTTCTTCACATGTAATTCTGTTTTTAGTGCAGAGAGTGACTGATGCCACTGTTTCACAACAGGAAGGTCATCCAATGTTTGTTTGGACCTCAAGTGGAATCTTCTGTTTCTTTGGTGAAGTGTGAGTTTTGGTGGGTTTCATGGAGGGTACCTCTCTGTGTGAGGCCTGGCCAGGAGCTTTGTAAGGAATTGAAGTAAGGAATTTACAAACAAATAAGGATAGTTTCAGCAAATAGACCCCAATTTTGCAGATGGAGTTTAATGTGGAGAAGTGTGAGGTTATCTATTCTGGCTGGAAGATAGAAAGGCAACTCATTACAATCACACAGAGGGTAGTGTGCGTATGGAATGAGCTGCCAGAGGATATGGTGGAGGCTGATACAATTACAGCATTTAAAAGGCATCTGGATGAGTGCATGAATAGGAAGGGCTAAGAGAGATATAGACCAAATGCTGCAAATGGGACTAGATTAATTTAGAATACCTGGTCAGCATGGACGTGTTGGACCGAAGGGTCTCTTTCCACGCTGTACATCTTTATGACTCTACAGCTCCATCAGCCAGATTCATTGACAGTGTCAACGCCAACTCAAGCATCGTGCTCCTAGTTGTGTGGGGAAACCCTTGGAGCTGATTCCCATTAAAGAAAAGAGCAACCAAGATCAACTGAAATTGGGAGAAGCTTCAGATTGCTTTAATGCCGAGGGGTATGTGTTTGTTGATAGAGTTCCAGTTGGAATGCCACGCTTCTAGGAATTCTCATGCGTGTCTCTGTTTGGTTTGTCCTAGGGTGGATGTTTGTCCCAGTCGAATGGTGTCTTTCCTCATCCGTATGTGAGGAAAGTAGTGACAGAGGGTCATGCCTTTTTGTGGCTTGATGGTGTTCATGTATTCTGGTGGCTAGTTTTCTGCCTGTTTGTCTAATGTAGTGTTTGTTACAGTCCTTGCACAGTATTTTGTAAATGACATTAGTTTTGCTTGTTGTCTGTATCGGGTCTTTCAGGCTCATTAGCTGCTGTTTTAGTGTATTGGTGGGTTTGTGGGCTACCATGATGCCAAGGGGTCTGAGTAGTCTGGCAGTCATTTCTGAGGTGTCTTTGATGTAGGGGAGAGTGGCCAGGGTTTCTGGATGTGTTTTGTCTGCTTGTTTGGGTTTGTTGCTGAGAAATCGGCGGACTGTGTTCAGTGGGTACCCATTCTTTTTGAACACATAGTAGAGGTGATTTTCCTCTGCTCTGCGAGGTTCCTCTGTGCTGCAGTGTGTGTTGGCTCGTTGGAATAATGTTCTGGTGCAGCTTCATTTGTGAATGTTGGGATGATTGCTTCTGTCGTTCAACATTTGGTCCGTGTGTGTTGTTTTCCTGTAGACGCTGGTTTGAAGGTCCCCATTGGCTGGTCGCTCCACTGTGACATCTAGGAATGGCAGTTTGTTGTTGTTTTCCTCCTCTTTAGTGAATTCGATTTGGGTGCCTGAACTGAGTTGTCTGACCTGAGATGTCAACTCTTTCATACTGATAACACCTAAAGATATCTCAGGGCAATGACTTGAAGGAAATTTTGGGACATATTCAATCAAAACCCTGTATCTCCATTCTAACTGATTAAAGGTTTATCAGCCATCTCAGTGTGTTCAATACAGTGACATGAGTTGTATCACCCTTTGATCTTTTCCTTATAAATTCTGTATCGAATGTATTCTTTCTCACTAGCTGCCTGAAGGAGGAGCAGCACTGTGAAAGCTTATGGTTTCAAATTAACCAGTTAGACGATAACCCGGTGTCGTATGATTTTTTGACTTTGTCCACCCCAGTCCAACACCAGCACCTCAACATCAGGCTACTAAAGAACACAACCCAAGCCGTCTCTCCGTGTAGTTCAATTTCCACATCCCAGGCATCCCTGGACAATTTCCTCTGTACCCCTTTCAGTGCTATCACATCCTTCCTGTAGTGAGGTGACCAGAACCGTACACAGTACTCCAGCTGTGGCCTAACCAATTCTCTTTACAACCCCAATATTACCTCCTTGCTCTATACTCTATGTCACAAATGGCTTGCTCTATCCTCAGCAGGTCTGCCAGCACCTGTGCGCCCATACACATCACACACCAGACTCAAAACGTTAACTCTGTTTCTCTCTCGACAGATGCTGTAAGACCTGCTGAGTTCCCCTAGTAATTTCTTTGTCTTTTTCAGATTTCCAGCATCTGCAATGTTTTACATTTATGAAGCCATGGGCTGTCTTTACATTCCAGGATGATCTTGGAATTGTGAGCAATGTTGATGGATGAGAGAAAGAGCTGACATTCGTTTAGTCTGAGCCTTCGGTGAATGACTGATCCAGTAATCTGCTCAATCCTTTCCAAACAACACCATTTGGGATTGACAGAATGGAAATGGGGACTGTAGGGGGAAGGGAATGGACAGGATAGAGCAAGAATAATGGATTTATTTGGGACGATATTGCATCAAAAGGGGAAATGACCAATTAAATAGATCTGGAGTCAACACTGATTATTTGAGAATTCATTCATTGGATTTGGGAATAGCTGGTTATAGCTGGTCTTTATTCCCCATCCTATTGAGAAGGGGATGATGATCCTTCATCTTGCACTCACTGCAGTCCATGTTCCTGCATAGCACAGTAACCAAGGACATCGGTGTGAAAGGGACAAGCTACCAATTTTAAAGCTCCACAAATTGCTGGGCCTATCAAGGATGGACTTCAATTTCTGACAAACTATACATCTATAATATCTTAAACAACCTTTCCCAGCCATAGAGAGGAAGGTGTAGGAACTCCATGAGGGTCAGTTGCACAGATTCGGCCTGATGCCTGGCTAGAGTCCATCCCAAGTAACCCTGAAGTACGTTAAACAGCACCATCACATCAGTAGTATCTCTGAGCCTCAGTCTTTGATGAGAGGTTGGTTGTCCCATACGCTCTCTGTCAGGACATGTTCCAGAAAGGTTACCAGGGAGATATTGGTTTGACCAAGTGTTGGGTCAGTGTGCAGCAATCTGTATGGTGTTCCGGTATCTCCTGGTCCCTGAAGGATGTGCTCTCCAAGCCCACTGTGGTACACATGGATGGCAGGAGAAAGAACCCCTTCTGCTCCCTTCTGTACCCACAAGGCTGTGGGGCTGGCTTGCCTCAGACTTCTGATTTCGAAGGGTCTCATCTTGGCCGATAATTATTCCGGATGGACCGGGATCAAGAAGCTTCATCAAACCCAATCAGAAACCATTATACCCTGTCGGAAAATAATATTTTACACCCTTGGATTCCAGGGTAAGGCCATCTCTGGTCATGGGCCATAGTGCCACCAAGGTGTGCTTCCAATCCTTTGTGGTTTCACATGGATTTGTCCACATTGTAAAATTGTTGAGGTCAAAGGTGAAACTGAGTGAGGAGTATGCTCCATAACATATCTCCTGAGAAACTATTCAGATCTTCATTGCGCCCTACTCAGCCACTACTCTACACCATCAGTTTGCTGTACATTGTCCATTCACATCGATTGGAGGGAGTTGGAAGAGATGGGTCAATAGTGTACGCTTTGTAGCTGCCAATGGGTTGGGGATTGGGAGAGACTGAGGATTTCTGACTCATGCAACTAAAACTAAATCCCAAGAAGACTTCAAACACCTAACCAATCCCTCACAATCTATACAGACAGTAGATAACTAGTGTAACATATAGAACTTGGGGGGGGGGAAATAATGTATTGAGCTATGAAACTGCTGGTAAGACAGATCCAAACCACAAGGTGGGAAGGTCGATTCCTCACAGTCCTTTTGATCTTTACCCTGATGATATGCTCCTGTTCACGGGGCAGCACTCATTCTTCAATTCCGTGATTGATCAGTGAATTTAACATTCAGACAAGGAAAGTCTTTTCTCTCAGGTTGCCACAAATTTTGTGTTTTGTTCCCCTACAGGGAAAAGGGGAGCACCAAGGAGAGAGAGAAAGAGAGCAAGAGAGAGAGAGAGAGGGGGCTTTCTGTCTGCATCATTCAGATATTTTTCACCCTCTGGTGGTCTTGGCCTTAAATTTTTAATGCTCTGCAGCTAAACCAATCAAAGCATTGTTTCCAGGCAGAATGTCCTTCATGCCAAAGATGCTGTAGAGGTGAGTGTTTCAAAGAACAACGAACAAGGAAATTTACAGCCCAGAAACAGGCCCCTCGGCCCACCAAGACTGAGCCGATCCAAAATCCATAGTCTAAACCTGTCGCCCAATTTCTAGGCATCTGTACCCCCTCTGCTCCCCACCTACTCATGCATCTGTCCAGACGCATCTTAAATGAATCTACCATGCCTGCCTCTACCACCTCTGCTGGCAACGCGTTCCAGACGCCCATGACCCTTTGTGTGAAGTATTTGCCGCGTGTATCCCCCTTAAACCTTCCACCTCTCACCTTGAAAGCATGACCTCTCGTTATTGAATCCTTCACCCTGGGAAAAAGCTTGTCTCTATCCACCCTGTCTATACCCTTCATGGTTTTGTAAACCTCAATCAGGTCCCCCCTCAATCTCCTTTTTTCTAATTAAAATAAACCTAACCTACTCAACCTCTCTTCATAGCTAGCATCTTCCATACCAAACATTCCTTGTAAACCTTCTCTGCACCCTCTCTAAAGCATCCACATCCTTTTGGTAATGTGGCGACCAGAACTGTACACAGTATTCAAATGTGGCCGAACCAATGTCTTGTATAATTTTAACATGACCTGCCAGCTCTTATATGCAATACCCTGTCCGATGAAGGCAAGCATACCATGTGCCTCCTTGACCTCTCTATCCACCTGTGCAGCAACCTTCAGGGTACAATGGACCTGCATTCCCAGATCTCTCTGCTCATCAACTTTTCCCAAGGTTCTTCAGTTTACTGTATAATTCGCTCGAGAATTAGACTTCCCAAAATGCATCATTTCACATTTGCCTGGATTGAACTCCATCTGCCACTTCTCCGCCCAACTCTCCAGTCTATCTATATTGTCCTGTATTCTTTGATAGTCCCCTATGTTTTCTGCTACTCCACCAATCTTCGTGTCATCTGCAAATTTGCTGATCATACCAACAGTGCCCACTTCCAGATCATTTATGTATATCACAAACAACAGTGGCCCCAACACTGACCCCTGTGGAACACCACTGGTCACCTTTCTCCACTTGGAGAAACTCCCTTCAGCTACTACTCTCTGTCTCCTGTTGCTCAACCAGTTTTTTATCCACCCAGCTAGAACTTTCTGTTAGAATGAGGTGCTGGCTTAGGAGGGAGGAAGGCAGGTGAATGGCACGAATCCGAAATGCAAAAGTGGCTGCAGCCAGGATGGGCGGAATGACCTCATTCTGCCCTGGAACTATTCTGTGATTCTGTGAATGCCAATTGCAGCAAACTGAGTCAGCATAAAAACCACTCTTTCAGCCATCTGTCACACGCCTCAACGGCACACCGTATATATAAAGGACCCAAAGGGAGGGCAGAAAATTGTGAATAGGTCATCAGGGGGTCACAGAGAGAGACAGAGACATTCAGTGAGAGGGTGACAATCTGGCAAATACACTACAATGTGGGAATGTGGGATACTGTCCACATTGGCAAGCAGAATATAAATAGGCTTTATATAGGGTCATACAGTAATAGAGATGGACAGCACAGAAGCAGACCCTTCGATCCAATTCATCCATTCCAATCAGATATCCCAACCTAATCTAGTCCAATTTGCCAACACTTGGCCCATATCCCTGTAAACCCTTCCTATTCATATACCCTTCCAGATGCCTTTTAAATGCTGTAATTGTACCAGCCTCCACCACTTCCTCTGGCAGCCCATTCCATACACGCACCACCCTCTGTGTGAAAAGGTTGCCCCTTAGGTCCCTTTTATATTTTTCCCCTCTCATCCTAAAACTATATGATCTAGTTCTGGATTCCCCCTCCCTAAGGAAAAGACTTTGTCTATTTATCCTATCCATGCCCCTCCGACACTCCAGGGAAAACAGCCTCAGCCTATTCAGCCTCTCCCTGTAGCTCAAAGCCTCCAACCCTGGCAACATCTTTCCGATAGAAAGGAGACCAGAATTGCATGCAATATTCCAACAGTGGCCTAACCAACGTCTTGTACAGCTGCAACATGACCTCCCAACTCCTGTACTCAACACTCTGACTGATAAAGGAAAGTATACCAAACGCCTTCTTCACTATCCTATCTACCTGTGACTCCACTGTCAAGGAGCTATGAACCTGCACTCCAAGGTCTCTTTGTTCAGCAACACTCCCAAGGACCTTACCATTAAGTGTATAACCTTGTTAGCATTTGCTTTCCCAAAATGCAGCACCTCGCATTTATCTAAATTAAACTCCATCTGCCACTCCTCAGCCCATTGGCCCATCTGGTCAAGATCCCACTGTAATCTGAGGTAACCTTCTTCGCTGTCCACTATCCTTCCAATTTTGATTTAATTAGCAAACTTACTAACTTTACCTCCTATGTTCACATCCAAATCATTTATATAAATGACAAAAAGTAGTGGACCCAGCACTAATCCTTGTGGCACCCCACTGGTCACAGGCCTCCAGTCTGAAAAACAACCCACCACCACCACCCTCTGTCTTCTACCTTTGAGCCAGTTCTGTATCCAAATGGCTAGTTCTCGCTGTATTCCATGAGATCTAACCTTGCTAACTAGTCTCCCATGGGTGAGAGATTTCTATTCACCAGTGAGCATAAACTGAACTGCACCAGCCACAGAAATACTCTGAATCCAAGAGCGGGTCAGAGGCTGGGAATACTATGAGGAATAACTCACCTCCTGAATTCTCAAACCCTGCCCACCATCAAGAAGACACAAGGCAGCAATGGGATAGAATTCTCCCCATTTGTCTGGATGGGTGCAGCCTCATGAAGCTCAACAACATCCAAGACAAAGCAGCCTAGTTGGGACATTGGTGAGCTTTTACGATATGATCAAACACAGTCAGCATGGCTCCATGAAGGGGAGATAATGCCTGCCACATTGATCATATTGTTTGAGGAGGAGACAAGCAGGTTGGATAAAGCGGGAACAGTAGGTATATTATATTGGACTTTTACAAGTTGTTTGATGAGGTGCTGCATTGTGGACTAGTATTTGGGTGGTACAGTGGTTAGCACTGCTACCTCATAGCGCCAGAGATCCGGGTTCGATTCCTGCCTCAGACGACTCTGTGTGGAGTTTGCACATTCTCCCCGTGTCTGTGTGGGCTTGCTCCGCTTTCCTCCTGCAATCCACAAAACGTGTAGATTAGGTGAATTGGCCATGGGAAATTGCCCATAGTGTTAGGTGATGTGGTAAATGTCGGGGTCTGGGTCAGTGTGGACTTGTTGGGCCGAAGGGCCTGTTTCCACACTGTAAGCAATCTAAATTATGTTACCTAAGGTGTTGGGGGTATTTTCTCAGCATGGAGAAAGGATTGGCTAGCTGATGGAAGACAAAGGGCTGGGGTAGGAGGGAAACTTTCAGGACGGCTATCTGTCTCTCGTGGAATGTTGCATGGGTCAGTGATGGGTCCACAATTAATTAAAATAAATATTATTGACCCGGATTAGGGAAGGGAAAGGCCTAGAGCCAAGTTTGCAGATGACACAAAAATAATTGGGAGGATAATCCGTGTGCATGAGACAGGGAGTATGCAGAGAAATATAGACATGTTAGGGGAGAGGATTCGAACTTGGACAATACCATATCATGTCGGAAAATGTGGTCCTACACTTCAGAAGGGGGAATAGACAATGTCATAAAGAAGGTTTGCTGACAGGATATAAGGCCACGCCTAGAATACTGCAAACCGTTTTAGTCTCTATCTCTAAGGAAGATGTATTGGCATTGGAGGCAGCCCAGAGAAGGTTCACTAGGCTGGTACAACTATGGAAGTATTTTCTCATTCGGGAGTTGAGTCGGATGGTCTTGCACTCATTAGAATTTAAAGAATGAATGGAGACCTTATTAAAATAGGAAAGATCATTGGGGGCTTTACGTGACAGACAGGTTAGGGAAGTGGATAAAAACTTGGACAATATCATATCATGTGGGAAAATATGATCCTATACTTTTGGAGAGGGAATAGACAATCGGAATATTGTTTAAATGGAGAAAGACTGCAGAAAGCTACAGCACAGAGGGGTTTGGGAATCCTCCGACATGAATCACAAAAAGAGAGATTGTTCACCCGTGTGGTATAGTCTCTTACCAGAGGACAGGATCTCAGAGAAGCCAAGAAATATCGAAACGTAGCCAATAGGGGAAGGAGTAGGCCGTTTGGCCCTTTGACCCTGATGTATCATTCAATAGGATTGTGGCTGATCATCCAATTCAGTTGGTTGTTTCTGCTTTCTCCCCGTACTCGTTAACTTCAATAACGGGAATGACAATGAAATGAGGACAGAGTGAGCAAATCTGAGCTGGATGGCCGAATGGCAGGAAGGACAGGGAGAAAGCAGTGGCAGGCATTTCTGGGGGTAATTCATGATTCCCAGCATTAATACATCCCAGTAAAGAGGGAAGGTTCTGACAGTGGGATAAACCAACCCTGACTAAGCAAGGTAGATCAGGACAATATTAAGTTGAAGGAAAAAAAACATTCGTGGAGGGAAAGGTCGGTGACAGACACCAAAGACTGGGATAAATTTAGAAACCAAAGGAGGACTGAACGGATAAAAAGGACAGAAAGTAAAATACAGGGTAAATTAGAGAGAAATAGAAAAACTGACGATAACATTTTCTTTAAAAATATCAAAAGGAGAGACAAAGATTATCCCCTGGCCCTGATGACCAGCTCCTGTGGATCCTAACATAGTTAGCTGCAGAGATAATGAATGTGCTGGGTGAAAGTTTCAAAAAATCTTTATATTCCGTAGGAGTAGCAAAATTGGAAAAATGTGCCACCGGTATTTAGAAAGGGAGGGAGGGAAAAAGCAGGAAACCACAGGCATAACGTCTATTGCTGGAAAATATTAGAATCAATTATTAAGGAAATAACAGCAGAACATTCACAAAACCATAACCTAATCAAGCAGAGGCTCCATTTTCTGAGGAAGTTTCAGCCAGAGAGGAAAGAGGGGAACCTGTAGGTGTGTTGTGTTTGAATTTCCAAAAGGCACTGACAAGGTCACTCTTAAAAGACAAAGCCATTAGGCCAAGTTGAAGAAGAATTTCTTCCCTAAGAGGGGTCAGTGCCTTTGTATCTCCCTGCTACAGAGAACTGTTGGGGGCAGACTGCTTCTGTACATTTAAGGTTGAAAGAGAGATAGATTCTGGATCAGTTGGGAATCAAGGGTTATGGGGAAATGCAGGAAAGTGGATATGAGGAACGTCAGATCACACATGATCCTATTGGATGGAACAGCAAGACTAAGGGGCCAAACAGCTACTCCTGTTCCTATTTCTGATGGTCCTATGACACATTATTCCAACTCCTTCTTGAAATTATTCAATGTTTTGGCCTCAACCGTTTTCCAGGCTTTCCACTACCTGGGTGAAGACACTTATCCTCATCTCAGTCCTAAAGGGCCGACCCTGTTTCCCTTCAACTGTGAGCCCAGTTTCTGGACTCCATGGTCATTGGGAATATCCTGTCTGTGTTTACCCTGCCCCATCCTGTGAGAATGTTCTTGGTTTAAGGAGATATCCCCCCAACTCATGTAAACCCCAGTAAATATCATTTGGTCTCTCTTCATTCCTCAGGAATCAGTTTGGTAAATCTTTGTTATATTCCCTCCATTGCTAGACCCTCCTTCCTCAGATAAGGAGACCAAAACTGTACACAATACATCAGGAGTGGTCACTCTAAGGCCCTGTACAATTGCAGCAAGATATTCCTGCTTCTGTCCTTAAATCCTCTCCCTATGAAGAACAACACACCATTTATGTTCATCACTGCCTCCTGCACCTGCACGGTTAGTGTCAGCAACTGGTGTACAAGTGCCCCCAGGATTCATTACATCTCCCCCTTCCTGTTATCGTTACCAAAGTAGATAACCTCACATTGATCCACATTATCCTGCCTCTGCCATGTATTTACCCACTCATCCAACATTTTAATTTTACATGCTCATCTTTTATGTGGGAACCTTATCAGAAACTTTCTGAAAGTCTAAATAAACCACACCCACTTGACCCCCTTATCAATACTACTGGATACAACTACAAAAATGTCAGTTAATTTGTCAAACATGATTACACTTTCATAAATCCATGCTGACTGTGTCTGAACTATCACTGGTTTCCGTTACTGTGCTATTAAACCTTTTAGAATGGGTTCTGGCATTTTCCCTCCTATCGATTTCAGACTAATTGAGCTATAAATTTCCTCCTTTCTCTTTACTTCCTCTTTTTAAAATAGCGAAAATACATGAGCTGCCCTTTAAATCGTACACACTGTTCCAGAGGCTATAGAATTTCTCCTCTCTAGAAACTCTGTGTTCCCCAACATTTTGGAGATGATCGGTGGTCCTACTTTGTGAGGGTAGAGCCAAAGTGTATATTTCATTGGTCTGCCATCTTTAATGATAGAATCCCTACATGAGTCATTCAGTCCGTCAAGTGTGCACTGACCTCACTGAAGAGCATTCACTCAAGACCAGCCCTCCACCCTCCTGTCCCTCCCTCCCTAACAGCACTCAGTGGTGCTACACCAGATGGCCTGCACTGGGTTAAGAAGGCGACTCTGCACCACCTTCTCAACACCAGCTCGGGGGTTGGTCAGGAAATGTTGGCCACGCCAGCACTGCCCACATCCACCCAGTAACCAATAAAGGTAAACGGGCAAGTAACAAACCAAGAGAGGAGCCCCCGAGGCGGTGCGAATGGAAGGACAATGAGCACTTGCTGTCCAAAAATAACATCCAGAGGAAAATGACTTTGAACCAAAACTTATGGAAAGAAATTAAGCAAAACGGGGCTGAGGGGATGGTCCTGGATTTGTTGAACACCGTGTTGTGTGAAAAGCTGCAAAGTGACTCAGTGAAAGAGGAGGTGCTTTTCCTCGAGTTTACACTGAGCTTTATCCCAGCACAGCTGGAGGCCATAGACCTCAATCCTGTCCCCATCAACACTCCCACAGGAAGGTACAGATCAGGCTCAGATACAGACTGAGGCTCCTTTATACTGAAAGGAATGGTCCCTTTACACTTTTACACTGAACCTAAAGGTCTCTCTCTGTCCCCATCAAACACTCCCAGGACACGATAGCACACCGTTCGAAACTGTGTAAAGCTCCTTGTCAACTTTTAAACTGAAGCTCCTCCTCAATATTGTCCCCATCAAACACTCCCAGGGCAGGGACAGCACAGGGTTAGATACAGAGAAAATCTCTCTTCACACTGTCCCCGTCAAACACTGCCAGGGCAGGGACAGCACAGGGTTAGATACAGAGAAAATCTCTCTTCACACTGTCCCCGTCAAACACTGCCAGGACAGGGACAGCACAGGGTTAGATACAGAGAAAATCTCTCTTCACACTGTCCCCGTCAAACACTCCCAGGGCAGGGACAGCACAGGGTTAGATACAGAGAATATCTCTCTTCACACTGTCCCCGTCAAACACTGCCAGGACAGGGACAGCACAGGGTTAGATACAGAGAATATCTCTCTTCACACTGTCCCCGTCAAACACTGCCAGGACAGGGACAGCACAGGGTTAGATACAGAGAAAATCTCTCTTCACACTGTCCCCGTCAAACACTCCCAGGGCAGGGACAGCACAGGGTTAGATACAGAGAAAATCTCTCTTCACACTGTCCCCGTCAAACACTGCCAGGACAGGGACAGCACAGGGTTAGATACAGAGAATATCTCTCTTCACACTGTCCCCGTCAAACACTGCCAGGACAGGGACAGCACAGGGTTAGATACAGAGAAAATCTCTCTTCACACTGTCCCCGTCAAACACTGCCAGGACAGGGACAGCACAGGGTTAGATACAGAGAATATCTCTCTTCACACTGTCCCCGTCAAACACTCCCAGGGCAGGGACAGCACAGGGTTAGATACAGAGAATATCTCTCTTCACACTGTCCCCGTCAAACACTGCCAGGACAGGGACAGCACAGGGTTAGATACAGAGAATATCTCTCTTCACACTGTCCCTGTCAAACACTGCCAGGACAAGTCAAGCATGGGTGGGGGCAGAATAAAGATTCCTTTTTCATTGAAAATAAACCTCGTTGAAACTATAAGTACAGCTCCCTCTACACTGTTGCTGTCAAACACTCCCCAGGACAGGTACAACCAAGACTCAGAGACAGAGAAAGGCTCCCTCTACTGTTTTAAACTGAAAATGATACTTCGTCAACACATTCTCCCTCAGAGATTCTCAGTGACAGGAGTGCAAAGTGACAATCCAGAGTTAGATGAGGGGTAAATCTCTCTCTATGCTGTCCCCCATCAACACTCCACAGAAAGGGACACAATGGGGTTAGATCCACAGTAAATCTCCCTCTAGACTGGGAGCTTCAAACATGACCACGACAGGGACAGCATGGGGCAAGATACTGAGAAAACTCTCTCTACTCCTTTAAACTGAAAGTAAAGCTCCCTTTCCAGTGACCTGATCAAACACTCCTGGGGGGGGGGGGGGGGGGGGTTGCAGCATGAGGTAAATATGAGACACACTCTCTATGTTCTGGACAAACTCTGTTTCCAAATCCCATCCTCAGGCAATCTCTCTGTGGTTCTCACTGTCAGACTCCCCAGGTCAGGGTGGGCAGGACCCAGCAGACACCCTCCTGGATCAATGAGCTGCATTTGATGATTGTATTCATGGGGCCTTCACCGTGAGATCTTCTGGAGCTGAAGTCAGTCAGGTGACAGCACAGCAACTCACAGCCACTCCTATTGGTCCAAATGAAATAGACCCTCCTGGGAATAAACCCATGAGTTCCGTCATTGGTGGAGATTGTAGGGGTTGGAGCTGGTTGATTGGGTCACTGTTGCTGCTTATGGCCACATTGGTGTCAAGGGAGTGCAGGTTGGGTGTATAAAAGGAACTGGTTAGGGTCTCTGGGGATGGTTGAGTTGTTTGGGATCATGGGGGATTTTGTAGTGAGGGGATTGTTCCCTGTGCTGGTGTTAGTTGGAGGTGGTAAGTTGCTCTGAAACATGACAACAGTTTCTGAGCCAGAGGCTCCCGGGGGAATAATGAGAGCCAGCCCTGTTCCTGAGAGAGTCCCTCCTCATGGGGGTACCATTGTTTCTAGTTTCCCAGTGTCTGAGGTTGTGAGTATGTCCCCACTACAGCCTGTGATGGTGCAGTGTGGAGAGTACAACCTGCTGGTCAGGGCCCAGCTGGAGTGATGTGGAACCAGGCACCTGATTAAAGCTGCTGACCTGACCCTGGGGACAGCAGGTTGTCAGCCAGCCAGGGTCTACCCTGAGAACCACACTGTCCTCTGTGACTATGGGCTGCGTGAGTGTGGCAGCAGATTGCAGCTAATGGGAGTTCTCCACGCTTGCAGGAGGCTTGGGCTGTAGATTGTTCCTGAGTGTAACCCTGGGCTGGGTGTTTGTTGTGAATTGGATTTGCTTTAACTGCTCTCTGTCCCCAATCTTGTTCTGTAATCCTGATTATTCTAGAACCTTCCCTCTGGTTGCTTTTGAACTTGTTTTGCTTGTTGGGTTGGGTTCCATTCCCCTTGGTCTGACCCTCTCAATGGGGGGAGTGCACCTAGTCCAGGTCTCTCCAATGGGGAGGGGGGTAACTGGCAGATTCACAAAAACAAACTTGAACGTGTAGGTATTGAATTCTTGACCTTTCTCATTTCCCTTCCATTTAAATAACTGTGCCCCTGTGTTCAAACTGTTCTGGTAGGAATACAGAGAATGGTCTTTGGTTTATAATCACTGAACATGAAGCTGTCCTTCAATTCAGTTCCTTCCCCAATGACCAATCATTTGCTAATCTCTTCCCCACTCAAGTATATACCCAGCCCAGAAATATGACACTGTCCTGTGAGCCAGTTCACCCTTTGGGAATAATGTTCCTAAACTTCTCAACAACATCCATGTCCCTGTCCCCTCAATATTTAACTCGGTAACTTGCCTGAGTTAGCTCCAATGTGTTTGACTGAACGTTCCCAGCTTTCTGGGATAGAGGATTCCAATGAACTGTGACCTCTGAAGTGATGCAATTCCTTGTCACATTGATCCTGTCTGACTAACCCCTGACCCTATGACCTATTGCCCCCTAATTGTGGTCTCTCAGCCTCTGGGGGGAAACAGCCTCCTGGCCCTGAGCCTGTCACACTCCCTAATGAATTGTTCCAATGGGATGATGTCATTGTGAATCCTGTGTGGATTTTCTCATTTCAGATCAGTTCCTCATTCCTTAACCTGGTGTCTTTCAGATCACTGGGGATTTCCTGATCTACATCACCCACCTGACCCACACCCCAAACTATCCTGGATCTGTCATTGTGAGAACCAATGGGGCTGTTGTTCCCATTGAGTGCCGTTATTTGAGGTGAGAATCTTTACTTGATTGTCAATATGATCCCCAGCTGCTGCTGTTGTCTGGCCCTGGCCTAAAATGGCTGCCCTGTCTCTCCCCAGGGAGGGCAATGTGAGCAGTAATGCCATCATTGACTACAATGAGAATGTACCCACCTCAACTACTTCCACTGGCAGGTCATTCTACCTATCACCTACCCAACCCCCTTCACCCCTCCTACTCCACATTCCTGGTGAAGGGAAAATTCCCGAAACATCGAATCTCCTGCTCCTCCTTTTCCAGCACCACATCGACTGACTCTCCAGCATCTGCAGTCCTCACTTTCTCATAGCACATTCCATATGTGTACCACCCTGTGGAAAAACATTGCCTCTCAGCTTCCCTTTTATTCTGTCCCCTCTAACCTTAAACTGATGCTCTCTAGTCCTTGATTTGCCAATCCAGACAAAAAGACTGAGTGCATTCACCCTATCTATGCCTCATGATCTCACACACTACTATAATATACCCCCTCCGTCTCCTATGCTCAAGATAAAAATCTTAGCTTGTCCAACCTCTCCCTATAACTCAGATTTTTAAGTCCTGGCAACATCCTTGTAAATTTCTTCTGCACGCTTTCCAGTTTAGTAAGATCTTCATAGTGACCAAAACTGAACACAATACTCCAAATGCAGTCTCACTTACAACTGCAACACAACTTCCCACTTTCTATACTCACTGCCCTGACTGATGGAGGCCAGTGTGCCAAAAGCCTTCTTCGCTGCCCTGTCTACCTGGGACTCCACTTTCAAAGAGCCGTGCACCTGAACTCCAAGGTCCCTCTGTTCCACTACACTCCTTAAGCCCTAAAATTCACCATGAAACTCCTACCTTGATTTTACTTTCCAAAATGCAAGACCTCACTATCTATATTAAACTCAATTTGCCATTTCTCAGTCAAATTCCCCATCTGATCAATTGCAATTTCTAAAAACCTTCCTCACTGTCCATGATATCGCTTATTTTATATCATCAGCAAACTTACTAACCCTGCCTTGTACATTCTCATCCGAATCATTGGTGTCGATAACAAACTGCAATGGGCCCAGCACTGCCCCCTGAGGCACTCCACTGGTCAGAGGCCTCCAGTCCACCAAGCATCCTTCCACTCTTACCCTCTGCTTCCTACCATCAAGCCAATTTTGTTTCTAATTTACCAGCTCCCCCATGAAATCTAACCTTCCAGAGCAGCCTACCATATGGAGCCATATCAAAGCCCTTACTGAAATCCAGAAAGACAATGTCTACTGCCCTGCCCTACTCAACCTTCCTGGTCACTACAAAGCAGTCTAACAAATTTGATCCTTCCATATCCGCCACAAATTCACCTGCACCTCCACACACATCATTTACTGCATCCGCTGCACCCGATGTGGTCTTCTATACATTGGGGAGACAAGCTGCCTACTTGCGGAACGTTTCAGAGAACACCTCTGGGACACCCGCACCAACTAACCCAACCACCCTGTGGCTGAACACTTTAACTCCCCCTCCCAGTCCACCAAGGACATGCAGGTCCTTGGCCTCCTCTATCGCCAGACCATAGCAACACGACGGCTGGTGGAAGGGCACCTCATCTTCCGCCTAGGAACCCTCCAACCACAAGGGATGAACTCAGATTTCTCCAGCTTCCTCATTTCCCCTCCTTCCACCTTATCTCAGTCCCAGCCCTCAGACTCAGCACCACCTTCCTAACCTGCAATCTTCTTCCCGACCTCTCCGCCCCCACCCCCATTCCGGCCTATCACCCTCACCTTATCGTATCCACCTATCGTATTCCCAGCGCCCCTCCCCCAAGTCCCTCCTCCCTACCTTTTATCTTAGCCTGCTTGGCACACCCTCCTCATTCCTGAAGAAGGGCTCATGCCCGAAATGTCGATTCTCCTGATCTTTGGATGCTGCCTGACCTGCTGCGCTTTTCCAGCAACACATTTTTAAGCTCTGATCTCCAGCATCTGCAGTGCTGACTTTCTCCTAACAAATTTGAGGCATGATCTCCCACCACACAGTCATGCTGACTACTCCTAATCAAACCCTGTCTTTCCAAATGCATGAATATCTCATTCCTCAGAATCTTCTCAAGTAACTTACCTACCACTGATGTTAAGCCTACTGGTCTCTCATTCCAGGTTTTTCTTTGCCCTCCTCCTTGAATAAGGGCACCACATTTACTACCCACCAGTCTTCTGGGATCTCACCCATGGCTAATGATGCAAAAATCGCCAGGGCCCCCACAATTTCTTCTCTCGCCTTAGTGTTCTTGGATATATCTGGATAAGAGATTTATCCAACTTCACACATTAATACATCCAACACCTTTGATACGGACTGTCCAAGATATCCCCATTAATGTCCTCAAGCCTTCATGTCTTTCTCCACAGTAAAGACAGGAGAAATATTCATTGAGGACCTGCAGTTCCACACATACATGTCCACACTGGTCCTTGAGGAATCCTATTCTAAGGAATTTAGAAGGAAAAAGAATAACTAAACCTCTTTGGATTGACCCTAATTTTCTCAGCTAAGATTGACCCTAACCTTCCTCAGTAAACGTCTGTATCCCGTGTATGCCTCCAGGGATTCACTTGATCCTAGCTGCCTGGACCTGAACCATACTTAGTTTCAGGTCAAAGCCTCAATATCGCTTGTCTTCCAGGGTTCCCTATTCTTGCCAACCTTACTCATTACCCTCACAGGAACATATTGACCTTGAACTCTAGCTATCTCACTTTTAAAGGCCTCCCACTTGCCAGCGGTCCCTCTGCCTGCAAATAAACTAGTCCAATCAACCCCTGCAAGCTCCTGTCTAACTCCATCAACATTCACCTTGCGCTAGTTTAGGACTTGAAACGGTGGACCAGTTTTTTCCCTCTCCATGACTTATGATTGATAGAACTATGGTCACTGGTCCCAAAACACTCCCCACTGTCACCTGTCCCACCCTATTTCCCAAGAGTAGGGCCCTTCTAAGTAACTTTCCATACTGCTTGAGGGAGCTTGCCTGAATGCATTTAAATTCCATCCCATCCAAACCCTTAAGCTTTTGCTGTCCAATCTCCCTGCGTATTTGTTACAGTAATTCCTATAGACTATCTGGGGACTTGTCCACGAACACAATTATTTGATGAATTCACTCCTGACTGGAAAGATGAGCATCTGTTGACTCGCTGACCACAGCATAGCTGGGAGAGGCGAAGGAGACGTGAGCAGACCGAAATCAGTATTTTGTTCTGACAGGGTGCAAGCTCTCTCTCGAAATGCTGGCTTCCCCTGTCCTAGCAGAGGGGGGGAGTGTCAAATTGTTACTACTTGTAGGAATGACCATTGATGCACACAATGGTCAAGGGGTCAGTCAGAACAGTTAGGACAAGCTTTTCCAAACTAATTTGTCAACTGCTTCAACTAACAGGTGGGGGTTGCTCATTGGTTTGTGTCTGCAGTGGGATATAAACCCTCCTGCCTCTGAGGAAGGAAACCACAGACATCACTGTGAGCTCTCTCTGCAGGGAGGGAAGCAGGAGCTGGAACAGAAGGGGCCAGCCCGAGTTAAGCCACACCGCACTGTTAAAGCACAACCTGCTGACCAGTCCCAGTTACATTCCATCAGGAATTAGTAGCTGCAGGACAAGATACAAGGAATTTATTCAGGATTTGTTCACGAGTTGGATGGAGCGTGCTTGTGTTTCCTGTGCAGGACCAAGGCCAGCAATGAAGCAGAGATCAGACAGACAGCCGTTACAGTCAGGGTCACCATCCCAACCAGCTCCACACCTGCAGAACAAGGAGAAACCAATGGTTACTGAGAGAAACAGGGACAGAAAGGGAAACTAGCAGGCAGGCAGCTCCCCACCTGGAGACCTCTCCTGTATCCTTCCTTCAACCTCAGACAGGGGCTCAGTTGCCAGGTTGGTCAGCCCAGTATCCAGGATGATCAGGGGGCCAAGTGAGGCCTCCTCTTCCACTTCAATCCAGCTTCACTCTCTGCAAGATCAAACATTTCAGTCAGGGAAAGATGGAGATGGGAGGATCCACAACATCAAGATGGTCAATGTCCTAACAGCTTCAGGACCAAGGTCTCTCCTTCCTCTGGAGGGGAACAGGATCTCCCTTGTGCTCCCACAGTTCCCCACATGGCGACAGGCACAAATGTCACTGTCAGATTCCTCCAATGGGGTCCAGCTAAACAAGAGAACCAGCCCATCAACCACATGGTGCATCACCTCTCCCAACAACAACATCCCTGAAGGACAGAGAGGGAACTTACATATTCTGCAGCTTCTGGAAAGTACAAGCTTTGTTCCTGGAATCTCCCTGATCCACTGCAACAACTTTCAGGTGACAGGTGATGAAAATCTGAGGGACACATTCAGAACAAGGGAGTATATACTGACTCTCTCCCACCATGGAGAAGCCAATCAGCAGCTTCCTCTTACCAAGGAATGCTCATCTCCATAGAAACGAAACGCATCCAGGTCAAACCTGAGCTTGTCTGGCTCCCGCCCGTCTCCCAGCAACACAAAGGATGAAAAGGAGTCCTCAGCTTTGCTGTCCAGGAGGCAACTGCAGATGGACAAAGGGCCGTGAAGTGAATGGAGGGAAGCCATTGAGATGGGTACAGCTGGAGAAAGCAGAGAGAGCCTTACCCATTGTAGTCAATGATCCTGTATCACGGGATGGAGTCCCTGTCTGGGCTCAGTGTAGCTACACAGCGATCAATGTACAGCTTCAGGGGCACGTGACTGGCCATTGAAACAGACGCCTCAATGTGAATGAGGTCTCCCAGAGAGTAGACAGTGGAAGGGCGCTGTGTGAGCCAGTCACCTGAAGTACAGGAGGACAAGGGTTGGAGACAGTGGGTGTAACTCGCAGTGAGTGACACCAGGAGACCCCTCCCCAGTCACCCATCACGTACCATTCATTAGGCGCAGGGAGAATGACAGATGGCCTTCTCCAGACCTGGTGGAGCTGAATGGGATCCAGGTGGGATTGATGGGGTTACTGCTCACATTGCCCTTCCTGGGGAGAGACAGGGCAGACATTTTAGGCCAGGGTCAGACAACAGCAGCAGCTGGGGATCATATTGACAATCAAGTAAAGATTCTCACCTCAAATAATGACACTCAATGGGAACAACAGCCCCATTGGTTCTCACAATGACAGATCCAGGATAGTCACAATGACACCATCCCATTGGAACAATTCTTTAGGGAGTGTGGCAGTCTCAGGGCCGGGAGGCTGTTTCCCCCCAGAGCTGGAGGGATCACTATTACGAGGCAATAGGTCACAGGTCAGGGGTTAGTCATTATTATAAGGTATTGCATAATTCCACAGGTCTGGAATGGTTACAGTTCTCTATCCCATAAAGCTGGGAATGTCAGTATAACAGGCTGGAGCTGTTTCAGGCAATTGATCTAATTCATAAAGAGGGAGAGGGACATGGGGGATGCCTTTGAGTTGGAACACTGGTCCAGTCTAGCAGGGCTGAATGGACCAGTGATGTTCTTGGTGTGGGTCTCCCACCCAGCCATTGGTGAGGGGAGATGAGCACATGGTCAGGATTGGTTATTTGGGGAAGGAAATGAAAGAAGGACACCTTCAGGTCATTGGGAAAGGGACAGGAACAGTCTTAACCCATGGCCCAGTTATTCCAAAGGCAAGGAAAGTGGGAATTACTTCAGGAATCCAATCTCTACAATATTCTCATCTCAGTTCGATAATACATCTGTACCCTCAACTTTCAGTTCAGTTCACTCTCCAATCCAGGATCAGACTCAGGGGAATGGAGCTGAAAACACAACCCAAGCTGAGAATCAGACCAATGGGGATGACAGCACAAGGATCGGGACAGAGAGCAGTTAAAGCAAAGTCCAACCCAGAACCAAAGCCCAAGCCAGTCAGTGGGTTTCTGAAGCAGGAGACCACCCTCCCTCAATATCAATGCCATCCCAGCCAGGGATACAGTCAGGAACAATCTACAGCCCACGCTTCCAGCAAGTGTGGAGAACTCCCATTGGCTGCAATCTGCTGCCACACTCATGCAACGCATCGTCAAAGAGGACAGTGTGGTTCTCAGGGTAGACCCTGGCTGGCTGACAACCTGCTGTCCCCAGGGTCAGGTCAGCAGCTTTAATCAGGTGCCTGGTTACAAATCAATCCAGCTGGGCCCTGACCAGCAGGTTGTGCTCTCCACACTGCACCATCACAGGCTGCAGTGGGGACACACTCCCAACCTCAGACACTGGGAACCTGCAACCAATGGGACCCCCATGAGGAGGGACTCTCTCAGGAACAGGGCTGGCTCTCAATGACAGAACATGGTACATTACAGCTCAGGACAGGCCCTTCAGCCCTCAATGTCGTGTTGACATGTGAAACCAATCTGAAGCTCATCCATCCCACACTGTTCCATTTTCATCCATATATTTATCCAATGAACATTTAAATGCGCAAAGCATTAGTGAGTCTAGTACTGTTGGAAGCAGTGCGTTCCATGCCCCTACTACTCTCTGAGTAAAGAAACTACCTCTGACATATGCCCCATATCTATCACTCCTCAATTTAATGCTAAGTCCCCTCATGCTGGCCATCACCAAATGAGAAAAAAGACTCACTGTCCACCCGATCTAACCGTCTGACCATCTTGTACGTCTCTATTGAGTCACCTCTCGACCTTCTTCTCTCAAGAAAACAGCCTCACGTCCCTCAGCCTTTCCTCATAAGACCGTCCCTCCAAACCAGGCAACATCCTGATAAATTTCCTCTGCACCTTTTCCAAAGCTTCCACATCCTTCCTGTAATGCCATTTCCAGAACTGTACACAATACTCCAAGTGCAGCCACACCAGAGTTTTGTACAGCTGCAGCATGACCTCGTGGCTCCAAACCTCAATCCCTCTTCCAGTAAGGCGTACAGTGTATTAGCTTTTAACAACCCTATCAACCTGGGTGGCAACTTTCAGGGATCTATGTACATGGACACTGGGATCTCTCTGCTCATCTACACTACCAAGAATCTTACCATGAGCCCAGTACTCTGCATTCCTGTTACTTTTCCAAAGCGAATCACCTCACACCTTTCCACATTAAACTCCTTTTGCCACCTCTCAGCCCAGCTCTGCAGCTTATCGATGTCCCTCTGTAACCTGCAACATCCTTCGGCACTATCCATAACTCCACGGACTTTAGTGTCATCCACAAATTTACTAACCCGTCCTTCTACGCCCTCATCCAGGTTGTTCAGGATGACAAAGAACAGTGGACCCAACAGATACTTGCAGTCCACCACGAGTAACTGAACTCCAGGATGAACATTTCCCATCAACCACTACACTCTGTCTTCTTTCAGCTAGCCAATTTCTAATCCAAACCACTAAATCACCCTCAATCCCATGCCTCTGTAGTTTGTGCAATAGCCTACCATGCGGAATCTTATTGAATGCCTTTCTGAGATCCATATACACTGCATCAACCACTTTATCCTAATCCACCTGTTGGTCACCTTCTTAAAGAATTCAATAAGGTTTGTGAGGCATGATCTACCCTTCACAAAACCATGTTGACTATCCCTAATCAACTTATTCCTTTCTAGATGATTATAAATCCTATCTCTGATACCCTTTTCCAAGTCTTAACCACAGCCGAAGTAAGACTCACTGGTCTATCATTATCAGTGTTCTCTCTATTCTCCTTCTTGAACAAGGGGACAACATTTGCTATCCTCCAGTCTTCTGGCAGTATTCCTGGAGACAATGGCAACATAAAGATCAAAGCCAAAGGCTCGGCAACCTCCTCCCTGGCTTCCAAGAGAACCCTAGGATAAATCACATCCGACCCAGGGGATTTACCTATTTTCACACTTTCCAGAATTGCTAACACCCCCTCCTTGTGATCCTTGTGATCTATCCTTGTAGGCTGTATCTCAGCATTCTCCTCGACCACATTGTCTTTTTATAGTGTGAATCCTGATGAAAAATATTCATTTAGCGCTATCCCTATCTCCTCTGACTCCACACCAACCTTCCCACCACTATCCTTGATTGGCCCTAATCTTACTCGAGCCATAAAAACTGATTGTAAAACATTCTAATTTTTTTTTTAAATGCTAAAAATGAATTTATGTCTCTTACAGTCAAAAACAAGGGAAATCGTAACAGCAAATGACAAAATGGCTGATAATACAAGTCCATACTTACCTTTGTCTACACTACCAAGAATCTTACCATGAGCCCATTCCTGTTACTCCTTCCAAAGTGAATCACCTCACACTTTTCTACATTAATTCCATTTGCCACCTCTCCGCCCAGCTCTGCAGCTTGTCTGTGTCCCTCTGTAACCTGAAACATCCTTCCCCACTGTCCACAACTTCACCGACCTTAGTGTCATCCGCAAATTTACTAACCCATCCGTCGACGCCCTCATCTGGGTCATTGACAAAAATGACAAAGAACAGCGGCCCCAAAACAGATCCTTGCAGTACACCACTAGTATCTGAACTCTAGGATGAACATTTCCCATCAACCACCACCCTGTGCCTTCTTTCAGAGAGAAAACGATTGATCCAAAACGCTAAATCACCCTCAATCCCATGCCTACGTATTTTGTAAATAGCCTACCATGGGTAACCTTCTCAAATGCCTCTCTGAAATCCATATACACGACATCAACCACTTTACCCTCATCCACCAGTTTGATCACCATCTCAAAGAACTCAAAGACGCTTTATTCACAGTAAATGATAATGCCAAATCCCCAAATTCGTTGATGTGCCGTTGATTTTCCTGACAAAGCATTGCTAAACATGATGCGCATGTTGCCTTCAGCAAGGTACTTGCACCTGATGCAGCAATGGTTATGTGATCCCATGGAACATAAGAACTATACACGGGAATTGTGGTCCTGAAGAATCCACCAGAATCGAAAACATCAATGTGTTACACACAAACATTACATTCAGAGGCACAAGAAATATATTGGTCTGTGTTTGGCTAAGCAGTGACAAATAGATTTTATCAGTGTGCCATGCATCAAATGCCTGGAGTAAGATGGAATCTGAGACCTGTGTACCCTCAGGCCCAATTCTCGGATATTTGGGTGATATCATCAGCATGTCTCTTCAAGGCACTCTATTCTGCTCCGCTGTTCTTCCCGCTAAATTGCATAACGTTACATTTTCCCAAATTATATTATATTTGCCAAGTTTTGGCCCACTCGTTTAACCTGTTTATATACCCCGCACCACTGGTCTTTCAACGTATTTTTGTGCCATCCACAAACTTAGCTGGAGGTGCCATAGGATGTGGTGATCTGGATGGGAACATGAATAGGAAGTGTTCAGAGGGATATGGGCTAAATGCTGGCAAATGGGAATAGATCAATTTAGGATACATGTTTGGTGCCCACGAGTTGGTTTGTTTGGGTCTGTTTCCATTCTGTATAATTCTATGACTCTATAAATCATAATTATATACCCCACACTAAAAAGGCAGAGAGAACACAACTACTCATCCACAGGCACACACACTAAATGCTATAAAAACATACAGTTTCTTGTTAATTTTTAAAAGGACATTAAATTCAATTCAAAGTTAACAATATATCCATGTAAATATTATCAATTAGGCGTACACCTTCAGCTACCTTGATAGAATTACAACTTACAGAGTCTTAGCGATACAGGGTGGGGTGAGGGTCAGTGTGGGGGTTGGGGTGGTATTGGGGGTGTGCGTGGTGTAGTGATGTCATCACTAGACTATTAATCTAGAAACCCAGGTCATTTCCTGGGGACCTGGGTTTGAATCCCACTAACTGGAATTCAAACGCAACTCAACAAAGTATCTGGAATTAAGAGTTTAACAAGGATGGCTGTGGGACACATCAAATTGATTCATTCATGCTATTTTGTGACATAAACCATTGTCCTTACCTGGTCTGGCCTATGTGTGACTCCAAACATCTCTGGGCAATTAGGGATGGGCAATAAATCTCATCTAAGCCAGTGTCGGCCGCATCCCAATGAGGAATAAAAACGGAGTCGGTTATGCATCCCCTCGAGCCTGTTCCCCATCCATCGTGGTTGGTCTGTGGCCTAACTCCACACACCAGCCTTTGGCCTATATCCATTTAACACCCTTGCAGAGCAAAAAGGTCTCTATCTCAAACTTCATATGAACAACTAATCCAGCATTGATTGTCATTGTGGAAGGGGGTGCCACTCATCATCCACTGTTTGAGTGTAGAAATGTTTCCTAATATCTCTCCAGTCTTTAGCTGGTCTGGACCCAATTCTCAGTCAATGCTCCCTACTTCTAGACTCCCCAACCAGTGGAAATGGTTTACCTTTATCAACCCTGTCTTTTCATTTGGGAATTGTGGATTCAAGGAAAGTTGGTAGATAGAGCTGGTGAGGCATTTGCATCACGATCAAAGCAGGTATCTGGGGAGTATGAGGAGGTGCAAAAAACCATCTTCAGTGCACATGAGCGAGTACCAGAAGTCTACAGACAGTATTTTAGGAATCTAAGGAGGGAACCTGGTCAAACATGCATTGAGTTTGAAAGGATCAAACAAAGTAATTTTGATAGATGGATAACGGCATCCAACATAGATCAAATATATGGTGCTCCCTGAGAGACGAATTATTTTGGGGAGTTCAACAATTCACTTCCTGAGCAGCTGAGAATGCATGCGGAAGAGCAGGAAGTTGAAGATAGCGAGATTAGCAGCTGAAATGGCTGATGGTTATGAGTTGGTTCGTGAATCAAAGATTGGCTACCAACATCAATTTCGATCCGTGAGGGATAGAAATTTGGGAAAGGAGAAATCCTCAGATGGTAAGGGAACAGGAGACCTCATTGAAGATCATAAAGATAGTTTATCACAGGTTAAAATGGAAAGCTCTGAGGGAGAAAGAGAATTAAAAAGCTCACTGTAATAAAGTAAATCACATGAAGTCACAAGATTGGTGGGTTAGGAAATAAACTGTGGGAAAACAAGATAATCTGAGTTTTGTTGAAGTGATAAAGGAAAGTACAGTAGAAGCTAAAAAGCACCAACAGAACGCACAACCTGGTCAGGGGCTATTTGAGATGGAACTGCCAGATCTCTTTCAAGAATTTACTGTCGTGGGTAAGGTTTAATCATGTAGGTCAGAAGGAGCAGTTAAAGAAATTAAAATTTAAAGGGATACGGAAGCAAGTTAGTCTTTGATGGTGAGAGATGAGAAAATAATTCAGAAGGAGTATTGCAATAAAAGATGGTAATATGTGGGATTCATTGTGAGAGAGCAACGTTCCATTATATAAAGTGAGGTTGGAGAGTCCGGGGGAAAGTGGTGAAGTAGTGTTTGTAGTAATAGAGCAAAACACTAAATCCTTGTTAATGTTAGAGCTGGATCACAGGTGAGTCTGATGCCTCCTGACACTTTGATGAAGAAATGGAGAACATCGCATATTCAGGCAGATGCAAAATGGGCAGACGGTCATTAATTATCCTATTGGTGGGTTATAGAAAGGAAGGATTTCAGGTAGCAGATGAAATACCAGTAGGAGGTCGTCTGGGAGTAAGGAAACCTCGATCCAAAATACAAAAACATCTTTATTAGCCTGAAAGTTGAATTTTGTCAGCATGTCATAGGTAACTGGAAAATCTCAGGCAGTGATAATACCAGGACCCTTAATACTGATTCCCATATTAGAGGAACATTTGACAAGGGTTGTAATTGATTTTGTTGGGCCCCTACCCAAATGAAAAAGTGGGAGTCAGAATTTGATGATGAAAATGGATAAGTCCATGAGATTTCCAGACAACAAACCAAAAATTTACAATTCCGTTTGTGGAGATGAAGTGTTACTGTTACTTCCGGTGGGAGGGGAAGCTTTAAAAGCAAGCTTTAGTGGGCATTATCAACTCGAAAGGAAACTGCGTGACACAAGCTATTTAATAAGAATGCCAGATAGAAAGAAATCTAAAGTGTGTCATGTGAATCTGCTCAAAAGGTATTTTCGTCAGGTCTGAGATTCACAAATAATTTCAGCCAAATGTAGCAATACCTCATCCATCAGAATCCTCAATAATACCGACTCATAACATGTTTTCCAATTTAATAATGTGGAAATTCCATCCGTTTCCCCAACTACTGTTTGAATGTGGATGATACAATGCAAATGAAACTAATTGTCCAATGAGATCATGGCTGACCTGTGGCCTAACTCCATACATTTGTCTTTGACCCATATCCATGAATAACTTTGCTAACTAAAACAATTATCTACAGTTATATTATGGCAGAAATAACTTGGTATTTCAGCTTACCACGATAAATTCTGAGAATCTGAATGTCAGATTCTCCAGTTAGTCTCATCCAAACATCGGCTCAAGGATATAAAGAGTCTCCTTAAAACTTTTCTAAGCAATTGCTCATGACAGTTTATTGGAAGACTACTTCGAAAATATGCCTCCTGCCCCATGTGCCTTTGCAGCGTAAGTTTAGAGAAAGATGCAGTGGTTTTGCTGAGGCTAGCCCCGAGTTCTGAACTCTACGGACTGTTTCCCAGGAGACCAAGACAAACACAATCTGGACCAAGAAGGCCATCAATTCATTGAAAGATGCTCTTTAGTCTGCCCGAAACTTCCAGAACAAGGATTTGGAGGTGATTGAGTGTTGCAGGTTGGCATATTCCAAGATCCTGGACTACATGCAGCGGGACGCTCTAAAGCTTGGAGCAGCTGCAGTGGGGAAAGACCCACTGTCTGAGCTCATCCTGCCGAGGGAAATGGGCGTCCATTCTGTCATTGGAGCCTCCCACATGTAAATATTGGTATTGTCTGTATAAGAGAGATCTTTGGGTTTTTGGATAGAGTCAAAGTCCAATGTTTTTTTTTACTTGATCTGGAAATGTGAAGAACTGAACTGTCTTTGTGACTATGTTTCTGTACAAAGAGATTTTTTAAATAATAAAGTATATCTTTGATTTTAAAAAGTGACACCTGCCTCATCAGCCTGTACCAGGAGAAGGATATCGCACGTGGGATGTGCTCTCCATAATGGGCTTTGGGGGGAGGGATTCCACACTTGGCTCTGACTGCTCTATACCAGCACTGTTTGTGCAGTCTCACACAATGGAGAGGAATCAGAAAGGCAGGCCTGCCCCCTCTCTCCTGCCTTATTTTCCTGAATCCATCAGGAAAGATGCTGGACTGAAAAGGGTGAGTTTTCCAGTGAGGGGAGAGCTGCATCTCCAAACCATCCTGTACATGGACAACGTCGACGTTTTCTGTTCAGATCTGCCTTCACTGCACAAACTCATGAGCATCTGTGACTAGTGCGACTGGTCTCGGGAGCCAAGGTAAGAGCCATGCTCTCATGGTCAACATTAGAGATATACTTCCAGATATTTATTACATTGAACTTCTGTCATGGTAGGATTTGATCCGGCTCCACGTTTAACTTCTGAAATGCCTTAATATGGAGCCGATTCAGTGCCTGGCTTCCTGGCTGATTCATAGCAGCTTGATATTTCTGTTCCACTGACCCAATAAATCTTGTTATTTATCATTGAGTATGAATTTGTCTCTATCGTTCCAGAGAAAATGGGAATACAGACAGACTAAGTGGGAGCTGTCAATGACATTAATTTGAATTGACTGGGAACAATAGTGAGGCTCTGTAGTTTGCTTGTTATCGAGCTGGGTTTGTGTAATTGTCCAGTGGGAGATTTGCAGGAACTATGGATGAGCAGAGTGAGTTGTTTTCCATGTTTTGGAAAGTAAGAAGTTGATAGGCAGAAGAATAATTTACACATGGATGACGTATACACGCGTGTGCGTAAAATGTCCCCGAACATGCTTCCGTTTTATGAGTGTTTTATCAAGTCTCTATTGAAACAACATGTAGTGCGTTGATCTGAAAAACTGGCATTCAGAACCATGGTTCAGGGAACACACTTTTCCCGTCTCAGGAAGGATGGGAACAGCATTAAGGGAATCTGCAAAAATAACCAACCTTGTTTTTCAGTCTCTCCTGAGCAGATTTATATATGACGGGAGCAGGTATTATAGGTTTAAAAATGGACAATGTGCAAACTCCACACAGACAGACACACGAGGCTGCAATCAAACCTATTACCCTGGTGCTGTGAGGCAGCAATGCTAACCACTGAGCCACCATGCCACCCTAAATAAGGTAACAAGAATCCAGAGAAAGTGTATTCCTGTTAGGGTGCAAGAAAGGGGCTGGTAGGTACAGAGAATGCTGGATGACTAAAGAAATTGAGGGTCTGTTGAAAAAAAAGAAGGAAGCTTATGTAAGGTATAGACAGGTTAAATCGAGTGAATCCTTAGAAGAGTATAAAGGAAGTAGGAATATACTTAAGAGGGAAATCAGGAGGGCAAAAAGGAGACATGAGATCGCTTTGGCAAATAGAATTAAGGAGAATCCAAAGGTTTTTACAAATACATTAAGGACTAGGGAGAGAATAGGGCCCCTCAAAGATCAGCAAGGCGGCCTTTGTGGGGAGCCGCAGAAAATGGGGGAGATACTAAATGAATATTTTGCACCAGTATTTACAATGGAAAAGGATATGGAAGATATAGACTGTAGGGAAATAGATGGTGACATCTTGAAAAATGCCCATGTTACAGAGGAGGAAGTGCTGGATGTCTTGAAATGCATAAAGGTGGATAAATCCCCAGGACCTGATCAGGTGTACCCGAGAACTCTGTGGGAAGTTAGGGAAGTGATTGCTGGGCCTCTTGCTGAGATATTTGTGTCATCGATAGTCACAGGTGAGATGCCGGAAGACTGGAGGTTGGCAACTGTGGTGCCACTGTTTAAGAAGGGTGGTCAGGACAAGCCAGGGAACTATAGACTGGTGAGCCTGACCTCGTTGATGGGCATGTTGGAGGGAATCCTGAGGGACAGGATGCACATGTATTTGGAAAGGCAAAGACTGATTCGGGATAGTCAACATGGCTTTGCGCGTAGGAAATCGTGTCTCACAAACTTGATTGAGTGTTTGGAAGAAGTAACAAAGAGGATTGATGAGGGCAGACCGGTAGATGTGATCTATGTGGACTTCAGTAAGACATTCGACAAGGTCCCCTTGGGAGATTGATTAGCAAGGTTAGATCTCACGGAATGAAGGGAGAATTTGCCATTTGATGCAGAATTGGCTCAAAGGTAGAAGACAGAGAGTGGTGGTGGAGGGTTGTTTTTCAGACTGGAGGCCTGTGGCCAGTGGAGTGCCACAAGGATCGGTGCTGGGTCCACTACTATTTGTCATTTACATAAATGATTTGGATGTGAACATAAAAGGTACAGTTAGTAAGTTTGCAGATGACACCAAAATTGGAGGTGTAGTGGACAGCGAAGACGGTTACCTCAGATTACAACAGGATCTGGACCAGATGGGCCAATGGGCTGAGAAGTGGCAGATGGAGTTTAATTCAGATAAATGGGAGGTGCTGCATTTTGGGAAAGCAAATCTTAGCAGGACTTATACACTTAATGGTAAGGTCCTAGGGAGTTTTGCTGAACAAAGAGACCTTGGAGTGCAGGTTCATAGCTCCTTGAAAATGGAGTCGCAGGTAGATAGGATAGTGGTATGCTTTCCTTTATTGGTCAGAGTATTGAGTGTGCGAGATATGCGGATGTCTGGCCCCATCTCCGGCACTTTTATTTCCCTTCCCAGGAACAAAGACACGGAGGAGTCTGTCCAAAACTTTTTCATTCAACTTTGCAAAGTCGGGTGTTGTTCCCGTAGGTACACACACAAGCATAGTCATCTCCACGCATTATTTCCACGTATATGTGGGCTGGGTCTCCTTGACCAATGAGTGCTAGGGTTCCCCACCGTTTTCCTTATTTGGGTTCTGGTGCCTGCGATTATTTTGTTACTCACTTGGCCAATCAGTGTTCGAGCTCCCCGTTCTTTCCTTATATGGATGATGTTGTACAACTGTGGTTAAGGGCGGTCTCTCAACTATCGAGGAAAGCTGTTACAATTGTTTCATTCATTAAAAACATGGGGGAGGTCCGGCAACAGTTTCGAGTGTCTGCTTGTGTTTACTATAAGGTAGAAAAGACTAAAATGCAGCTAACCGTTTAAAAATTACACTACCCCCTACAAATCCCCCGTGTCTTTTCTTACGGCCTGTAATTTTTAAACCATAAGTTTCTTCTCCAGGGCGTTTAATAACTCCCGAGCTTGTTTATCAAACTGCCCGTCTCTAATACTACCCCCGCCCAAGAGGGATTCACGTTGTTCCATCTCGAGATTCATTTGTTCAACCTGCCCATAGGGAACATCCCTCTTTGTAAGGGCGGTTTCGATCAGTCGTTGAGTTAATCCCCGGACGCAGGGAATAACGCAACACCCAAGGGCAGTGAGTACCCCTGCCACCTCTATACATGAGACAAGAAAGGAAACAACCACCCCCGTCCATTTACCGAACCAAGCTTCCAACCAGTCCGTGAGGCCAGAGTCGATGCCCGAGTTTTCGGCCAGTTCATCCGCCAATGTGGTGAGTCCATCCAGGGCGCGGGTGATGGACCCATCAGGGGCTGTGTTGTTGGGGATGAAACTGCAGCACTGAGTGCCTATCATGACACAAACACCCCCCTTCTCTGCCAACATCATGTCTAAGGCCAACCTATTTTCCCACGCCATCCGACTAGTGGCGTCTAGTTGTTCTGCTATTCCTTTCACTGCATCCTGGGTATAATTAATGAACCTCTGCTAATTGTAGTAAATATAATTAATCCAATCCACGTTCTTATTGATGGTCACCCACCAGAACAGTGACGACTCAAAACCCGCCGCTATCTGGTTCCTAGCCTTGTATTCGTCAGGAACACCCCTGGGGACCCCTATGGCATCTAAATATATGTTATCATCGAAAGAGGTCTCCAAAGCTCTCTCAGTTCTTCCACTGGAACGGGGTTGCTCTTGTTTTTCGAATGCCAGGGTGAATGGGATGGCCAATTGAACGATTGCACAAGTGCCCGTCCATTTTCGGGGCAGGGTCTGTCGCAGAACCCTCCCATCACAGTACCACCAGAGGTCTGCCCTAGGCACATGAATGTGGGAGTAATTCCCGCCCCCAGTAGTTTCATTGACCAGCCGAACTGATCCGCTGCACTTGTCAAATGTCCCCACATCGTTGTCCCACTGTAGTCCCGTCCGAGAGACGCAGGCCTGGTGCGTACCCGTTACCCCTGAGAATGATGGCGGGCGGGGCGCCCCCTCAGACCTGACGGGGGGAAACTTCAAACTCAAGGGTCGACAAGTGGAGTCGTTCCAGGCCTCTCGGTCCTGGTACAGCCTTATCATGCAGTCCAAGGCTCGTGGGTGTTTCTCCCATCCCAGCGGGAATGGGACCACCTGAGGGTTAGGGCGGGCACTCGTGCATGCGTAGCAATCACTCTTTTTCATGCTCCTCACAGTATATTTGACCCATTCCATCCAGGCATTCGCCTCCCCGTATCCCGTTTCTATTTCAAAGGTCTTTTCCAAATCCGTCACCTCAATTATTCTAATCTTTTCCTGCTCATCGGTGGCGGATGAGCCCCCAGACTCAGCTTCAATGATCGTGATAAGCGTGCAGCACAGCTGCAACCCCTCCTGTCCTGCCTGGCCCCCAACCCTAATACCCAGGATTGTTCCATTAAGGCTCGCCCCGTTGTTTCCCAAGTTCTTTATGGTCAGATAGAGCGGATTGCACTGATTCTGCCCACAATCCCATCCAGGGGTGATGGGATCACGGACAACTGACACCATAGCCTGGACCCCGGGGGCTGGAGGCCTATTTATGCCTTCCCTACCATGCAATTGTAATACTAACGCCTGACCCTGGAATCCCCTTTCTCTCTCTAGGTTCCGTTTAGTTTGATTCAGTTCTCTTTTAGTCCCACAGGGCACCAACCCACATAGGTCTAAGCTAAATGTCTGTGTTGGCTTGTTGGCAGGCACGGAGATGGAGAACCACTGACGGTCCTCTGCTTGTTTTTCCCGGAGGCCAAATTGGGTAACACGCACACTATGACCCAGCCCAAGGATAATGGCATAGCAAGTTAACAATACGATTGACCGCATTTTGTCGCGACACCTGTAGCCACAGGGCACAGTTCCTTTAGACTCGCCAAAGTCCGATTAGTTTGTTCTCAGGGTCTCTGTTCCTTAGATGCCTTTGTCAGAGAGGTTCGTTCGTCCTCCGTCGGTTGTGGCACTGGTCCCTTGACTCGAGCGTAATGTGTCCAGCCCTTTTCGGCCGTACGGACAGCCGTTTCGGTAGTCAAAAGTACCAGGAAGGGACCGTCCCAAGTTGGTTCGAGGGTATGTTGCTTCCAGCTTTTAATCAGGACCCACTGACCCGGCTTGATGGTGTGCACCGCAAACTCGAGGGGCGGCGTCTGTGCCAAAAGTCCCTGTTGGCGTAAACGAGATAGAGCAGACCCCAGAGCCACCACATATTTTTGCACAAACATATCCCGAGACACGAATACAGGAGGTTCCCCCTTTGGCCCATGGAACGGGAGGCCAAACAGCATTTCGAAAGGGGAGATGCCTAAATCCCGCCTTGGCTGGGTGCGAATTTGCAATAGGGCAAGGGGTAGGCATTTGGTCCAAGGCAGGCCGATTTCACTAGTGAGTTTGGTTAGCTACTTTTTGATGGTCTGGTTCATTCTTTCGACCATGCCCGAGGAGGGGGGATGCCAGGGGGTGTGCAAATCCCAGTCAATCCCCATTGCTTGCACTACATTCTGGAGGACGGTCGAGGTGAAGTGACTCCCCTGGTCAGAGTCAATAGCGCGGGGTAGCCCAAACCGTGGGATGATTTGTTCGAGTAGAATTTTGCTAACCTGAGTTGCCGTTGCCGTGGCAGTGGGGAAAGCTTCCACCCATCCTGTCAGGTGATCTACTATTACTAATAGATACTTCAGGCGACCTGTGGGGGGGAGCTCAGTGTAATCTACCTGGACATACTCAAACGGCCTATAGGCCGGACTCCTACCCCCTTGTCTTGCATGCTGCCGCAGCCCCCTTTTGTTAATCTTTTGACATGTTATGCAATCTCCTGTGACCTGCTTGGCTACCGTGTACAGACCAGGGTGAGCATATCGGCGCAGGAAGGCATCACACAGTGCCTGGGCGCCCCAGTGACCCCCTTGGTGTAGACGGGCAATAATATCCCGCGTCAACGGTCGATTTAGTAGCTGGCGGCCATCGGTAAGGTCCACTTCCCTTCCTTATCCTTTGTACCCCCCAGAGACGCAAGAAGAGTTTCTTCTTTGTCAGTAAACGTGGGCACTTCGGTAATTTCGGATATCTGGGGAATCCTTACCAGGCAGTTTATTACTTCCTTCCCCATCCCGGCCAATTTTGCCTGTTCATCTGCCAATTGATTCCCCAGGGTCTCTATTTTATCGTCTTTCTGGTGCCCTTTCACATGTACTACAGCAATCTCTTGTGGCAGCAACAAATCCTCCAAGATCATGGCTACTAGTTCCTCGTGGACCAACTCGTTTCGTCTACTATTTATCATTCCCCTTTCCTTCCAGATCTTCCCAAAGGTGTGTACTACCCCAAAGGCATACTTAGAGTCAGTGTAGATTGTCCCTGCTATTCCCTTTAAATTCGTCAGAGCCCGGTGCAAGGCGTACAATTCGCACGTTTGTGCGGACCAGGCATTCGGTAGCCGTCCACTTTCCACTAATTCCCAACCAGTCTCACTAATGACTGCATAACCGTTGTGTCTCTTTCCATCTATCACTCGAGAGGACCCGTCAATGTACCACCGCCTTCCTGCATGTAAGGGGGTATCCCTCAAATCTTCCCTCACTTTACTCTGGTACTCTATTATGTCTGAACAGCAGTGTTCCAGTTCCTCCTCCCCTTCCCCTTTCCAAAGAAAGTCCGCCGGGTTCTGGCAGCCCCCGACGTCTATTCGGAGGTCTTCTCGGTCTAACAATATGGCTTCATATTTCAGAATTCTCGAGTCAGTCAGCCACCTCCCGGCCTTCTGATTCAGGATGGCTCTAACCTGGTGGGGAGTAGTGACTGTCAAGGGGGCCCCGAAAGTCAACTTCCTGCTTTCCTCTACCAGCTTTGCCGTGGCTGCCACCGCTTGGACACACTCCGGCCACCCTCGGGAGACTGGATCCAGAATTTTTGACAGGAAAGCCACGGGCTTCCTTTCTCCCCCCCAATCCTGGGTCAATACTCCAAGAGCGGTTCGCTTTCTGGAGTTCACAAAGAGACGAAATGTCTTACTAAAATCGGGGAAGCTTAAAACAGGTGCGGTCATCAATTTTTCTTTTAGAATTCCAATTAACTTTTTCTCCTCCTCCTCCCATTTTATTCTATTGGGTGCCTCCTCAATGAGTTTTAGGTACAAGTCTTTAGTAAGGGGGGCATAGTCATCTATCCATAACCGACAATAGCCTAAGAGTCCCAAGAACTTCCGCAACTCCCTCTTGGTCGTTGGGAGGCCTAGTTCGATTATTGCCCGCACTCTTTCTGGACTTATTCGTTTCTGTCCCTGGCTTATCAAGTGTCCCAGGTACTTAACCTCTTTCTCGACATATTGGAGCTTCTTCTGACTCACTCTTAACCCCTTCTCAGCTAGGTAATTTAACAGGGCATTAGTCCCAAGTAGGACGTCCTCCTCCGCGGGTCCGGATAAAAGGAGATTGTCCACGTATTGTATAAGCTTAAGGGCCGGGGACAAGGTTAGTCCCTCCAATAATTGTTCCAGAATCTGCCCGAACAGAGTCGGGGACTCAGTGAATCCTTGGGGGAGCACGGTCCACCTGTACTGCTGTTTTCTGCCAGTATCAGGATCCTCCCATTCAAAAGCAAAAAAATCCCTACTGTCCTTGTCCAGGGGACACGCCCAGAAGGCATCCTTTAAGTCTATAACACTAAACCAGCCGTGGTCCGGGGGTATTCGCCCCAGAATAGTGTATGGGTTCGGTACCACAGGGTGCCGTACTTGGACAATTTTATTTATTTCCCTTAGGTCTTGGACCATTCGGTAGCTCCCGTCCGACTTCCGGACCGGCAGGATGGGGGAATTGTATCGTGACATACAGGGCTCTACCAATCCATCTTTTATTAGGTCTTCCATAACTGTCTTCAGGCCCTGCCTCCCTTCCCAAGAGATGGGGTATTGGCGCACTCTGACGTCGGGGCTCTGGGGCTTTAATTTTACCTCCACAGGTCGAATTGCGAGCCCCCCCCGGTTCCCTTTGGCGACCCAAACCCTAGGGTCTATCTCTGTCAATCGGGACTCACTAAGGTATGACATGGTAACGGCTAATTCATCCTCTTCTCCCACTTCTATTCGTAATCCGAAACGGACTATCAAATCCCGTCCCAACAACCCATAGGGAAGATGGGGGAGGTGAAGGAGTTCCACCTGGAGCTCCTCCTCCTCCAGCCGCAAGGGTTGTGGTTCGAATATTCTTGCACTGAAAACCCCACCCTTAACTCCTGAAATGTTTAATGTTTTAGCCTGGAAGCCAACCCCCCTAGGATGGAGGGGGATTGAGGACCTGCCGGCGCCTGTGTCAACTAAGAAGGTAACATCTTGTCTAAATGGGCCCACCCGTAAATTTACCAGGGGTTCTTGGTAGGCCCGTGTTCCGATCCTCCCCTGACTTCCCTAATCCATTTGTTCACGCTCCATTTCATACATCCCTTCTCGCTCCCTTTTAAACTCGGGACAATCCCTTTTGAAGTGTCCCAGTTTCCCGCAATGGTAACATCCGGCCATTGGAGGCCGCTCAAATCCATAAAATCCTCCTCTCTCACTTCTGCCCCGTCTCGCTTCTCTCCCTCTCCAACTTTTCTTCGACATTCCTCTTTCCACCCCATAACCTCCCTCCCCCATTCCGGTGGATTTACAAGCTTCCCGTACAGCTGCCACCATCATTTTTGTCTTCTGTTTCTCCCTTATTACATCCCTCTGAACATACACCTTCTGTGCTTCCCGTAATAATTCTGCAACATCTTTTTCAGCCCAATCCTCCACTTTCTGTAATTTCTTCTGAATGTCAGGCCATGACTTAGTCACAAAGTGCACCTTAAGCATGCCCTTGCCTATTTCCCCATCGGGGTCTAAACCTGAATACTTTCGCATGGACTCCCGCAAACGATCTAAAAACTCACTCGGGGATTCATCCTTTTTCTGTCCAACTTCGAATGCTTTCGCTAAATTCCGCTGTTTGGGCACGCAGGTTTGGATCCCCCTGATTATAAGGCTTCTGAGATCTGTCATATTGGCCCGTCCCCCCGCGTCGTTATGATCCCACCGGGGGTCCTCTAAGGGGTACTTCTGCTCTCCACGCTGAGGGCCGTCCTGATGCTCCCTATCCCAAATGGCCATTGCACTATTCCGGATCATAACAATTTCATCGTAATTAAATAGTATTCTCATCATGGCCTGCAGTTCAGCCCATGTGTATATACTGGGCCCCAGAAATTGATCTAATTGTGTTCCCACACTGATGGGGTCGTCCAGTAGACGGGGTAGTTCGTTACGGAGTTGCCGGATATCCCCAGAATTTAAAGGTTGTACTACGAACCCGGTCCGTTCGTTCCCAAACGGCACCTCTCGTAAGGGGTTCAGCTGTTCAATATTGTCACTCCTCCCAGCTCTCAATCCCTCTTCTCGGCCCCTCCGCATCTCGAGTCGGACCGATTTCCTAGTGCCTGGGGTGGGTTCTGCGCCCCCTCCTGTGCTCCCCCCAGCAGTCCCTGCCTCACTGGTCATAGCCTGCTGGGAATCGGACTTATCCGTCGCAGGAGAGAGGTCGGCGCTGGACGCCTGGTCGTGCGCCTGGTCGTGCGCCTGGTCGTGCGCCTGGTCGTGCGCCTGGTCGTGCGCGGGTGGTATATACGGGGGCGGGGCAGACGGTGGCAAACCGTCGGTGAGGACGTCCCAAGACTTCTGGGGCTTCCTCGGGTCTGTTTGGGGAATCAGAGGATAGAGACGCGTGGGACCCTCGCTATCGCCTGCCAGCCAGGCGGCGGCGTATTTGCTCTCTTCGGGGTCAAACGGTTGTTTTCTGTTAACATATACATTTAGGATTTGACACTCCCAGTCTTCATCAGACCCATATTCGGGCCAAACTACCGAGGGGGCGCGGATAGGTTCCTTGGTCCATATAAAACAACAATATTTTATCATGGTCTCTTTCTTTAAGTCCTTTGTTCTACTAATGTCCGTCCATAGACTTAACTTCCGACCTAATGGACTATCGGGGGGTATTTCTTTCCCATTTGCAGTCTTCCCTGACTTCTCCTTAGTAAATTTAGAAGTCTGATTTCCCATGGTCTATCTTCAGTCCTGGTCTTAAACGCCTAAAACGTTTTCACAGATGACCGTCAAAACCACAATTTCCCGTGGCTTATCTTCGGTCCTGGTCTTAAACGCCTAAAGCGTTTTCACAGATGACCGTCAAAACCACGTGGCCAACAAGGAAGAACAAAAAAATCTCTTACCTTGATCCGTGCACGGAGTTGTCTGGGCTTTTTAAATGTGTGTACCCCCGTGTATAGTCACTAACCGGTCGTCCCAACACTCGTCCGTGTGTTCCTTTTCCAGGATTCAAAATTATTTTTAAATGAGCCGGGTCACAGCCTCTCTTGGCCAACGGCCAACAGACCAAGCTGATCTATAAATATATACTAGACGCGTCTTTGTTATGATCAGGCTTGATTCGTGAGCCGAAGAGACTTCCCCCCCCGGCAATAATTATTTCATCCCGGACGAGCCCCCAATTGTGCGAGATATGTGGCTGTCCAGCCCCATCTCCGGCACTTTTATTTCCCTTCCCAGGAACAAAGACACGGAGGAGTCTGTCCAAAACTTTTCATTCAACTTTGCAAAGTCGGGTGTGAGGAAACAAATGGCACACACACCCCTTAATCATAATCTCCACACATTATATACACGTATATGTGGGCTGGGTCTCCTACTGCTGTCTTGACCAATGAGTGCTAGGGTTCCCCACTGTTTTCCTTATTTGGGTTCTGGTGCCTGCGATTATTTTGTTACTCACTTGGCCAATCAGTGTTCGAGCTCCCCGTTCTTTCCTTATATGGATGATGTTGTACAACTGTGGTTAAGGGCGGTCTCTCAGCTATCGAGGAAAGCTGTTACAATTGTTTCATTCATAAAACATGGGGGAGGTCCGGCACCGGTTTCGAGTGTCTGCTTGTGTTTACTATAAGGCACTTGTGTTTACTATAAGGTAGAATAGACTAAAATGCAGCTAACCGTTTAAAAATTACACTACCCCCTACATCTCTGTCTCTCTCCATCTCTCTCTCTCCCTCTTCATCCCTCGCTCTCTGTCTCTCTCCATCTCTCTCTCCCTCCATCCCTCTCTCTGTCTCTCTCCATCTCTCTCCCTCCATCCCTCTCTGTCTCTCTCCATCTCTCTCTCCCTCTCCATCCCTCTTTCTCTCCCTCCATCCCTCTCTCTCTGTCTCTCTCCATCTCTCTCTCTCCCTCTCCATCCCTCACTTTCCCTCTCCAACCCTCTCTCTCTGTCTCTCTCCATCTCTCTCTCTCCATCCCTCTCTCTGTCTCTCTCCATCTCTCTCTCTCCCTCTTCATCCCTCGCTCTCTGTCTCTCTCCATCTCTCTCTCCCTCCATCCCTCTCTCTGTCTCTCTCCATCTCTCTCTCCCTCCATCCCTCTCTGTCTCTCTCCCTCTCTCTCTCCCTCTCCATCCCTCTTTCTCTCCCTCCATCCCTCTCTCTCTGTCTCCCTCCATCTCTCTCTCTCCCTGTCCATCCCTCTCTCTCTGTCTCTCTCCATCTCTCTCTCTCCCTCCATCCCTCTCTCTCTGTCTCTCTCCCTACATCCCTCTCACTGTCTTTCTCCATCTCTCTCGCTCCATCTCTCCCTCTCCATCCCTGTCTCTCTCCCTCTCCATCACTCTCTCTCTCCCTAGAACCCTCTCTCTCTGTCTCTCTCCATCTCTCTCTCTCCCTCTCAATCCCTCTCTCTCCCTCTCCATCACTCACTCTCTCCCTACATCCATCTCTCTCTGTCTCTCTCCATCTCTCTCTCTCTCCTTCCATCCCTATATCTCTCCTTTCCTCTCCATCTCTCTCTCTCCCTCCATCCCTCTCTCTCTGTCTCTCTCCATCTCTCTCTCTCTCCCTCCATCCCTCTCTCACTGTCTCTCTCCATCTCTTTCTCTCTCCCTTCATCCCTCTCTCTGTCTCTCTCCATCTCTCTCGCTCCATCTCTCCCTCTCCCTCTCCATCCCTCTCTCTCTCTGACCCTCTCCATCACTTTCTCTCTCTCCCTCCATCCCTCTCTCTGTGTCTCTCTCCATCTCTCTCCCTCTCCATCCCTCTCTCTCTGTCTCTCTCCATCTCTCTCTCTCTCCCTCTCCATCCCTCTCTCTCTCCCTCTCCATCACTCTCTCCCTCCTTACATCCTCTCTCTGTGTCTCTCGCCATCTCTCTCTCCCTACATCCCTCTCTCTCTCTGTCTCTTTCCATCACTCTCTCTCCCTACATACCTCTCTCTCTGTCTCTCTCCATCTCTCTCTCCCTCCATCCCTCTCTCTCTGTCTCTCTCCATCTCTCTCTCCCTCTCCATCCCTCTCTCTGTCTCTCTCCATCTCTCTCTCTCTCCCTCTCCATCCCTCTCTCTCCCTCTCCATCACTCTCTCCCTCCTTACATCCCTCTCTCTCTGTCTCTCTCCATCTCTCTCTCCCTCTCCATCCCTCACTTTCCCTCTCCACCCGTCTCTCTCTGTCTCTCTACATCTCTCTCTCTCTCCATCCCTCTCTCTGTCTCCCTACATCTCTCTCTCTCCCTCTTCATCCCTCACTCTCTGTCTCTCTCCATCCCTCTCGCCCTCCATCCCTCTCTCTGTCTCTCCCCATCTCTCTCTCCCTCCATCCCTCTCTCTCTGTCTCTCTCCATCTCTCTCTCTCCCTCTCCATCCCTCTCTCTCTGTCTCTCTCCATCTCTCTCTCTCCCTCCATCCCTCTCTCTCTGTCTCTCTCCATCTCTCTCTCTCTGTCTCTCTCCATCTCTCTCTCCCTCTCCATCCCTCTTTCTCTCCCTCCATCCCTCTCTCTCTGTCTCTCTCCATCTCTCTCTCCGACTCCATCCCTCTCTCTCTGTCTCTCTCCATCTCTCTCTCTCTCCCTCTCCATCCCTCACTTTCCCTCTCCATTCCTCTCTCTCTGTCTCTCTCCATCTCTCTCTCCATCCCTCACTCTGTCTCTCTCCATCTCTCTCTTGATCTCTTCATCCCTCGCTCTCTGTCTCTCTTCATCTCTCTCTCCCTCCATCCCTCTCTCTGTCTCTCTCCATCTCTCTCTCCTTCCATCCCTCTCTATCTGTCTCTCTCCATCTCTCTCTCCCTCTCCATCCCTCTTTCTCTCCCTCCATCCCTCTCTCTCTGTCTCTCTCCATCTCTCTCTCTCCCTCTCCATCCCTCTCGCTCTGTCTCTCTAGAACTCTCTCTCTCTCCCTCCATCCCTCTCTCTCTGTCTCTCTCCATCTCTCTCTCTCCCTACATCCCTCTCTCTCTGTCTCTCTCCATCTCTCTCTCTCCCTCCATCCCTCTCTCTCTGTCTCTCTCCATCTCTCTCTCTCTCCCTTCATCCCTCTCCCTGTCTCTCTCCATCTCTCTCGCTCCATCTCTCCCTCTCCATCCCTCTATCTCTCCCTCTCCATCACTCTCTCCCTCCTTACATCCCTCTCTCTCTGTCTCTCTCCATCTCTCTCTCTCCCTCTCCATCCCTCACTTTCCCTCTCCAACCCTCTCTCTCTGTCTCTCTCCATCTCTCTCTCTCCATCCCTCTCTCTGTCTCTCTCCATCTTTCTCTCTCCCTCTTCATCCCTCGCTCTCTGTCTCTCTCCATCTCTCTCCCTCCATCCCTCTCTCTGTCTCTCTCCATCTCTCTCTCCCTCCATCCCTCTCTCTCTGTCTCTCTCCATCTCTCTCTCTCTCCCTTCATCCCTCTCCCTGTCTCTTTCCATATCTCTCGCTCCATCTCTCCCTCTCCATCCCTCTATCTCTCCCTCTCCATCACTCTCTCTCTGTCTTTCTCCATTCCTCTCTCTCTGTTTCTCTCCATCCCTCTCTCTATCTCTCTCCATCTCTCTCTCTCTCCCTCTCCATCCCTCTCTCTCCCTCTCCATCACTCTCTCCCTCCTTACATCCATCTCTCTCTGTCTCTCTCCATCTCTCTCTCTCTCCCTCTCCATCCCTCACTTTCCCTCTCCAACGCTCTCTCTCTGTCTCTCTCCATCTCTCTCTCTCCATCCCTCTCTCTGTCTCTCTCCATCTCTCTCTCTCCCTCTTCATCCCTCGCTCTCTGTCTCTCTCCATCTCTCTCTCCCTCCATCCCTCTCTCTGTCTCTCTCCATCTCTCTCTCCCTCCATCCCTCTCTGTCTCTCTCCCTCTCTCTCTCCCTCTCCATCCCTCTTTCTCTCCCTCCACCCCTCTCTCTCTGTCTCCCTCCATCTCTCTCTCTCCCTCTCCATCCCTCTCTCTCTGTCTCTCTCCATCTCTCTCTCTCCCTCCATCCCTCTCTCTCTGTCTCTCTCCCTACATCCCTCTCACTGTCTTTCTCCATCTCTCTCGCTCCATCTCTCCCTCTCCCTCTCCATCCCTGTCTCTCTCCCTCTCCATCACTCTCTCTCTCCCTAGAACCATCTCTCTCTGTCTCTCTCCATCTCTCTCTCTCCCTCTCAATCCCTCTCTCTCCCTCTCCATCACTCACTCTCACCCTACATCCATCTCTCTCTGTCTCTCTCCATCTCTCTCTCTCTCCTTCCATCCCTCTATCTCTCCTTTCCTCTCCATCTCTCTCTCTCCCTCCATCCCTCTCTCTCTGTCTCTCTCCATCTCTCTCTCTCCCTACATCCCTCACTCTGTCTCTCTCCATCTCTCTCTCTCTCTCCCTTCATCCCTCTCTCACTGTCTCTCTCCATCTCTTTCTCTCTCCCTGTCTCTCTCCATTTCTCTCGCTCCATCTCTCCCTCTCCCTCTCCCTCTCCAACCCTCTCTCTCTCTGACCCTCTCCATCACTTTCTCTCTCTCCCTCCATCCCTCTCTCTCTCTGTCTCTCTCCATCTCTCTCCCTCCCCATCTCTCTCTCCCTCTCCATCCCTCTCTCTCTCCCTCTCCATCACTCTCTCCCTCCTTACATCCTCTCTCTCTGTATCTCGCCATCTCTCTCTCCCTACATCCCTCTCTCTCTCTGTCTCTCTCCATCACTCTCTCTCCCGACATACGTCTCTCTCTGTCTCTCTCCATCTCTCTCTCCCTCCATCCCTCTCTCTGTCTCTCACCATCTCTCTCTCCCTCCATCCCTCTCTCTCTGTCTCTCTCCATCTCTCTCTCCCTCTCCATCCCTCTTTCTCTCCCTCCATCCCTCTCTCTCTGTCTCTCTCCATCTCTCTCTCCCACTCCATCCCTCTCTCTCTGTCTCTCTCCATCTCTCTCTCTCTCCCTCTCCATCCCTCACTTTCCCTCTCCATCTCTCTCTCTCTGTCTCTCTCCATCTCTCTCTCCATCCCTCTCTGTCTCTCTCCATCTCTCTCTCTCCCTCTTCATCCCTCGCTCTCTGTCTCTCTTCATCTCTCTCTCCCTCCAACCCTCGCTCTCTGTCTCTCTTCATCTCTCTCTCCCTCCATCCCTCTCTCTGTCTCTCTCCATCTCTCTCTCCTTCTATCCCTCTCTCTCTGTCTCTCTCCATCTCTCTCTCCCACTCCATCCCTCTCTCTCTGTCTCTCTCCATCTCTCTCTCTCTCTCCCTCTCCATCCCTCACTTTCCCTCTCCATCCCTCTCTCTCTGTCTCTCTCCATCTCTCTCTCCATCCCTCTCTGTCTCTCTCCATCTCTCTCTCTCCCTCTTCATCCCTCGCTCTCTGTCTCTCTTCATCTCTCTCTCCCTCCATCCCTCGCTCTCTGTCTCTCTTCATCTCTCTCTCCCTCCATCCCTCTCTCTGTCTCTCTCCATCTCTCTCTCCTTCTATCCCTCTCTCTCTGTCTCTCTCCATCTCTCTCTCCTTCCATCCCACTCTCTGTCTCTCTCCATCTCTCTCCATCTCTCTCTCCTTCCATCCCTCTCTCTCTGTCTCTCTCCATCTCTCTCTCTCCCTCCATCCCTCTCTCTCCGTCTCTCTCCATCTCTCTCTCTCCCTACATCCCTCTCTCTCTGTCTCTCTCCATCTCTCTCTCCTTCTATCCCTCTCTCTCTGTCTCTCTCCATCTCTCTCTCCCTCTCCATCCCTCTTTCTCTCCCTCCATCCCTCTCTCTCTGTCTCTCTCCATCTCTCTCTCCTTCCATCCCACTCTCTGTCTCTCTCCATCTCTCTCTCCTTCCATCCCTCTCTCTCTGTCTCTCTCCATCTCTCTCTCTCCCTCCATCCCTCTCTCTCCGTCTCTCTCCATCTCTCTCTCTCCCTACATCCCTCTCTCTCTGTCTCTCTCCATCTCTCTCTCTCTCCCTCCATCCCTCTCTCTCTGTCTCTCTCCATCTCTCTCTCTCTCTCCCTTCTACCCTCTCCCTGTCTCTCTCCATCTCTCTCGCTCCATCTCTCCCTCTCCCTCTCCATCCCTCTATCTCTCCCTCTCCATCACTCTCTCTCTGTCTCTCTCCATCTCTCTCTCCCTCTCCATCCCTCTCTCTGTCTCTCTCCATCTCTCTCTCTCTCCCTCTCCATCCCTCTCTCTCTCCCTCTCCATCACTCTCTCCCTCCTTACATCCCTCTCTCTCTGTCTCTCGCCATCTCTCTCTCTCCCTACATCCCTCTCTCTCTCTCTGGCTCTCTCCATCACTCTCTCTCTCCCTACATACCTCTCTCTCTGTCTCTCTCCATCTCTCTCTCTCCATCCCTCTCTGTGTCTCTCTCCATCTCTCTCTCCCTATTCATCCCTCTTTCTCTGTCTCTCTCCATCTCTCTCCCTCCATCCCTCTCTCTCCCCCCTCCATCCCTCTTTCTCTCCCCCATCCCTCTCTCTCTGTCTCTCTCCATCTCTCTCTCTCCCTCTCCATGCCTCTCTCTACCTCTCCATCCCTCTCTCTGTCTCTCTCCCTACATCCCTCTCTCTATCTCTCTCCATCTCTCTCTCTCTCCCTCTCCATCCCTCTCTCTCCCTCTCCATCACTCTCTCCCTCCTTACATCCATCTCTCTCTGTCTCTCTCCATCTCTCTCTCTCTCCCTCTCCATCCCTCACTTTCCCTCTCCAACCCTCTCTCTCTGTCTCTCTCCATCTCTCTCTCTCCATCCCTCGCTCTGTCTCTCTCCATCTCTCTCTCTCCCTCTTCATCCCTCGCTCTCTGTCTCTCTCCATCTCTCTCTCCCTCCATCCCTCTCTCTGTCTCTCTCCATCTCTCTCTCCCTCCATCCCTCTCTGTCTCTCTCCCTCTCTCTCTCCCTCTCCATCCCTCTTTCTCTCCCTCCACCCCTCTCTCTCTGTCTCCCTCCATCTCTCTCTCTCCCTCTCCATCCCTCTCTCTCTGTCTCTCTCCATCTCTCTCTCTCCCTCCATCCCTCTCTCTCTGTCTCTCTCCCTACATCCCTCTCACTGTCTTTCTCCATCTCTCTCGCTCCATCTCTCCCTCTCCCTCTCCATCCCTGTCTCTCTCCCTCTCCATCACTCTCTCTCTCCCTAGAACCATCTCTCTCTGTCTCTCTCCATCTCTCTCTCTCCCTCTCAATCCCTCTCTCTCCCTCTCCATCACTCACTCTCACCCTACATCCATCTCTCTCTGTCTCTCTCCATCTCTCTCTCTCTCCTTCCATCCCTCTATCTCTCCTTTCCTCTCCATCTCTCTCTCTCCCTCCATCCCTCTCTCTCTGTCTCTCTCCATCTCTCTCTCTCCCTACATCCCTCACTCTGTCTCTCTCCATCTCTCTCTCTCTCCCTTCATCCCTCTCTCACTGTCTCTCTCCATCTCTTTCTCTCTCCCTGTCTCTCTCCATTTCTCTCGCTCCATCTCTCCCTCTCCCTCTCCCTCTCCAACCCTCTCTCTCTCTGACCCTCTCCATCACTTTCTCTCTCTCCCTCCATCCCTCTCTCTCTCTGTCTCTCTCCATCTCTCTCCCTCCCCATCCCTCTCTCTCTGTCTCTCTCCATCTCTCTCTCTCTCCCTCTCCATCCCTCTCTCTCTCCCTCTCCATCACTCTCTCCCTCCTTACATCCTCTCTCTCTGTATCTCGCCATCTCTCTCTCCCTACATCCCTCTCTCTCTCTGTCTCTCTCCATCACTCTCTCTCCCTACATACGTCTCTCTCTGTCTCTCTCCATCTCTCTCTCCCTCCATCCCTCTCTCTGTCTCTCACCATCTCTCTCTCCCTCCATCCCTCTCTCTGTCTCTCACCATCTCTCTCTCCCTCCATCCCTCTCTCTCTGTCTCTCTCCATCTCTCTCTCCCTCTCCATCCCTCTTTCTCTCCCTCCATCCCTCTCTCTCTGTCTCTCTCCATCTCTCTCTCCCACTCCATCCCTCTCTCTCTGTCTCTCTCCATCTCTCTCTCTCTCCCTCTCCATCCCTCACTTTCCCTCTCCATCTCTCTCTCTCTCTGTCTCTCTCCATCTCTCTCTCCATCCCTCTCTGTCTCTCTCCATCTCTCTCTCTCCCTCTTCATCCCTCGCTCTCTGTCTCTCTTCATCTCTCTCTCCCTCCATCCCTCGCTCTCTGTCTCTCTTCATCTCTCTCTCCCTCCATCCCTCTCTCTGTCTCTCTCCATCTCTCTCTCCTTCTATCCCTCTCTCTCTGTCTCTCTCCATCTCTCTCTCCCACTCCATCCCTCTCTCTCTGTCTCTCTCCATCTCTCTCTCTCTCCCTCTCCATCCCTCACTTTCCCTCTCCATCCCTCTCTCTCTGTCTCTCTCCATCTCTCTCTCCATCCCTCTCTGTCTCTCTCCATCTCTCTCTCTCCCTCTTCATCCCTCGCTCTCTGTCTCTCTTCATCTCTCTCTCCCTCCATCCCTCGCTCTCTGTCTCTCTTCATCTCTCTCTCCCTCCATTCCTCTCTCTGTCTCTCTCCATCTCTCTCTCCTTCTATCCCTCTCTCTCTGTCTCTCTCCATCTCTCTCTCCTTCCATCCCACTCTCTGTCTCTCTCCATCTCTCTCTCCTTCCATCCCTCTCTCTCTGTCTCTCTCCATCTCTCTCTCTCCCTCCATCCCTCTCTCTCCGTCTCTCTCCATCTCTCTCTCTCCCTACATCCCTCTCTCTCTGTCTCTCTCCATCTCTCTCTCCTTCTATCCCTCTCTCTCTGTCTCTCTCCATCTCTCTCTCCCTCTCCATCCCTCTTTCTCTCCCTCCATCCCTCTCTCTCTGTCTCTCTCCATCTCTCTCTCCTTCCATCCCACTCTCTGTCTCTCTCCATCTCTCTCTCCTTCCATCCCTCTCTCTCTGTCTCTCTCCATCTCTCTCTCTCCCTCCATCCCTCTCTCTCCGTCTCTCTCCATCTCTCTCTCTCCCTACATCCCTCTCTCTCTGTCTCTCTCCATCTCTCTCTCTCTCCCTCCATCCCTCTCTCTCTGTCTCTCTCCATCTCTCTCTCTCTCTCCCTTCTACCCTCTCCCTGTCTCTCTCCATCTCTCTCGCTCCATCTCTCCCTCTCCCTCTCCATCCCTCTATCTCTCCCTCTCCATCACTCTCTCTCTGTCTCTCTCCATCTCTCTCTCCCTCTCCATCCCTCTCTCTGTCTCTCTCCATCTCTCTCTCTCTCCCTCTCCATCCCTCTCTCTCTCCCTCTCCATCACTCTCTCCCTCCTTACATCCCTCTCTCTCTGTCTCTCGCCATCTCTCTCTCTCCCTACATCCCTCTCTCTCTCTCTGGCTCTCTCCATCACTCTCTCTCTCCCTACATACCTCTCTCTCTGTCTCTCTCCATCTCTCTCTCTCCATCCCTCTCTGTGTCTCTCTCCATCTCTCTCTCCCTATTCATCCCTTGTTCTCTGTCTCTCTCCATCTCTCTCCCTCAATCCCTCTCTCTCCCCCTCTCCATCCCTCTTTCTCTCCCCCATCCCTCTCTCTCTGTCTCTCTCCATCTCTCTCTCTCCTTCTCCATCCCTCTCTCTCCCTCTCCATCCCTCTCTCTGTCTCTCTCCCTACATCCCTCTCTCTGTCTCTCTCCATGTCTCAAGCTCCATCTCTCCCACTCCCTCTCCATTCCTCTCTCTCTCCCACTCCATCACACTCTCTCTCCCTAGATCCCTCTCTCTCTGTCTCTCTCCATCTCTCTCACTCCCTCTCCATCCCTCTCTCTCCCTCTCCATCACTCACTCTCTCCCTACATCCCTCTCTCTCTGTCTCTCTCCATCTATCTCTCTCCCTCCATCCCTCTCTCTCTCCATTCCTCTCCATCTCTCTCTCTCTCCCTCCATCCCTCTCTCTCTGTCTCTCTCCATCTCTCTCTCTCCCTCTCCATCCCTCACTTTCCCTCTCCAACCCTCTCTCTCTGTCTCTCTCCATCTCTCTCTCTCCCTCTCAATCCCTCTCTCTCCCTCTCCATCACTCACTCTCTCCCTACATCCATCTCTCTCTGTCTCTCTCCATCTCTCTCTCTTTCCTTCCATCCCTCTATCTCTCCATTCCTCTCCATCTCTCTATCTCCCTCCATCCCTCTCTCTCTGTCTCTCTCCATCTCTCTCTTTCCCTCCATCCCTCTCTCTCTGTCTCTCTCCATCTCTCTCTCTCTCCCTCCATCCCTCTCTCTCTGTCTCTCTCCATCTCTTTCTTTCTCCCTTCATCCCTCTCTCTGTCTCTCTCCATCTCTCTCGCTCCATCTCTCCCTCTCCCTCTCCCTCTCCATCCCTCTCTCTCTCTGATCCTCTCCATCACTTTCTCTCTCTCCCTCGATCCCTCTCTCTCTGTCTCTCTCCATCTCTCTCCCTCTCCATCCCTCTCTCTCTGTCTCTCTCCATCTCTCTCTCTCTCCCTCTCCATCCCTCTCTCTCCCTCTCCATCACTCTCTCCCTCCTTACATCCTCTCTCTCTGTCTCTTGCCATCTCTCTCTCCCTACATCCCTCTCTCTCTCTGTCTCTCTCCATCACTCTCTCTCCCTACATACCTCTCTCTCTGTCTCTCTCCATCTCTCTCTCCCTCCATCCCTCTCTGTCTCTCACCATCTCTCTCTCCCTCCATCCCTCTCTCTCTGTCTCTCTCCATCTCTCTCTCCCACTCCATCCCTCTCTCTCTGTCTCACTCCATCTCTCTCTCTCCCTCTCCATCCCTCACTTTCACTCTCCAACCCTCTCTCTCTGTCTCTCTCCATCTCTCTCTATCCATCCCTCTCTCTGTCTCTCTCCATCTCTCTCTCTCCCTCTTCATCCCTCGCTCTCTGTCTCTCTCCATCTCTCTCTCCCTCCATCCCTCTCTCTGTCTCTCTCCATCTCTCTCCCTCCATCCCTCTCTGTCTCTCTCCATCTCTCTCCCTCTCCATCCCTCTTTCTCTCCCTCCATCCCTCTCTCTCTGTCTCCCTCCATCTCTCTCTCTCTCCCTCTCCATCCCTCTATCTCTGTCTCTCTCCATCTCTCTCTCCCTCCATCCCTCTCTCTCTGTCTCTCTCCCTACATCCCTCTCACTGTCTTTCTCCATCTCTCTCGCTCCATCTCTCCCTCTCCCTCTCCATCCCTGTCTCTCTCCCTCTCCATCACTCTCTCTCTCCCTAGAACCCTCTCTCTCTGTCTCTCTCCATCTCTCGCTCTCCCTCTCAATCCCTCTCTCTCCCTCTCCATCACTCACTCTCTCCCTACATCGATCTCTCTCTGTCTCTCTCCATCTCTCTCTCTCCTTCAATCCCTCTATCTCTCCTTTCCTCTCCATCTCTCTCTCTCCCTCCATCCCTCTCTCTCTGTCTCTCTCCATCTCTCTCTCTCCCTCCATCCCTCTCTCTCTGTCTCTCTCCATCTCTCTCTCTCTCCCTCCATCCCTCTCTCACTGTCTCTCTCCATCTCTTTCTCTCTCCCTTCATCCCTCTCTCTGTCTCTCTCCATCTCTCTCGCTCCATCTCTCCCTCTCCCTCTCCCTCTCCATCCCTCTCTCTCTCTGACCCTCTCCATCACTTTCTCTCTCTCCCTCCATCCCTCTCTCTCTGTCTCTCTCCATCTCTCTCCCTCCCAATCCCTCTCTCTCTGTCTCTCTCCATCTCTCTCTCTCTCCCTCTCCATCCCTCTCTCTCTCCCTCTCCATCACTCTCTCCCTCCTTACATCCTCTCTCTCTGTATCTCGCCATCTCTCTCTCCCTACATCCCTCTCTCTCTCTGTCTCTCTCCATCACTCTCTCTCCCTACATACCTCTCTCTCTGTCTCTCTCCATTTCTCTCTCCCTCCATCCCTCTCTCTGTCTCTCACCATCTCTCTCTCCCTCCATCCCTCTCTCTCTGTCTCTCTCCATCTCTCTCTCCCTCTCCATTCCTCTTTCTCTCCCTCCATCCCTCTCTCTCTGTCTCTCTCCATCTCTCTCTCCTTCCATCCCACTCTCTGTCTCTCTCCATCTCTCTCTCCTTCCATCCCTCTCTCTCTGTCTCTCTCCATCTCTCTCTCTCCCTCCATCCCTCTCTCTCCGTCTCTCTCCATCTCTCTCTCTCCCTACATCCCTCTCTCTCTGTCTCTCTCCATCTCTCTCTCTCCCTCCATCCCTCTCTCTCTGTCTCTCTCCATTTCTCTCTCTCTCTCCCTTCTACCCTCTCCCTGTCTCTCTCCATCTCTCTCGCTCCATCTCTCCCTCTCCCTCTCCATCCCTCTATCTCTCCCTCTCCATCACTCTCTCTCTGTCTCTCTCCATCTCTCTCTCCCTCTCCATCCCTCTCTCTGTCTCTCTCCATTTCTCTCTCTCTCCCTCTCCAACCCTCTCTCTCTCCCTCTCCATCACTCTCTCCGTCCTTACATCCCTCTCTCTCTCTCTGGCTCTCTCCATCACTCTCTCTCTCCCTGCATACCTCTCTCTGTCTCTCTCCATCTCTCTCTCTCCATCCCTCTCTCTGTCTCTCTCCATCTCTCTCTCCCTATTCATCCCTTGTTCTCTGTCTCTCTCCATCTCTCTCCCTCCATCCCTCTCTCTCCCCCTCTCCATCCCTCTTTCTCTCCCCCATCACTCTCTCTCTGTCTCTCTCCTTCTCTCTCTCTCCCTCTCCGTCCCTCTCTCTCCCTCTCCATCCCACTCTCTGTCTCTCTCCCTACATCCCTCTCACTGTGTTTCTCCATCTCTCTCGCTCCATCTCTCCCTCTCCCTCTCCATCCCTGTCTCTCTCCCTCTCCATCACTCTCTCTCTCCCTAGAACCCTCTCTCTCTCTGTCTCTCTCCATCTCTCTCCCTCCCCATCTCTCTCTCCCTCTCCATCCCTCTCTCTCTCCCTCTCCATCACTCTCTCCCTCCTTACATCCTCTCTCTCTGTATCTCGCCATCTCTCTCTCCCTACATCCCTCTCTCTCTCTGTCTCTCTCCATCACTCTCTCTCCCTACATACGTCTCTCTCTGTCTCTCTCCATCTCTCTCTCCCTCCATCCCTCTCTCTGTCTCTCACCATCTCTCTCTCCCTCCATCCCTCTCTCTCTGTCTCTCTCCATCTCTCTCTCCCTCTCCATCCCTCTTTCTCTCCCTCCATCCCTCTCTCTCTGTCTCTCTCCATCTCTCTCTCCCACTCCATCCCTCTCTCTCTGTCTCTCTCCATCTCTCTCTCTCTCCCTCTCCATCCCTCACTTTCCCTCTCCATCTCTCTCTCTCTGTCTCTCTCCATCTCTCTCTCCATCCCTCTCTGTCTCTCTCCATCTCTCTCTCTCCCTCTTCATCCCTCGCTCTCTGTCTCTCTTCATCTCTCTCTCCCTCCATCCCTCGCTCTCTGTCTCTCTTCATCTCTCTCTCCCTCCATCCCTCTCTCTGTCTCTCTCCATCTCTCTCTCCTTCTATCCCTCTCTCTCTGTCTCTCTCCATCTCTCTCTCCCACTCCATCCCTCTCTCTCTGTCTCTCTCCATCTCTCTCTCTCTCCCTCTCCATCCCTCACTTTCCCTCTCCATCCCTCTCTCTCTGTCTCTCTCCATCTCTCTCTCCATCCCTCTCTGTCTCTCTCCATCTCTCTCTCTCCCTCTTCATCCCTCGCTCTCTGTCTCTCTTCATCTCTCTCTCCCTCCATCCCTCGCTCTCTGTCTCTCTTCATCTCTCTCTCCCTCCATCCCTCTCTCTGTCTCTCTCCATCTCTCTCTCCTTCTATCCCTCTCTCTCTGTCTCTCTCCATCTCTCTCTCCTTCCATCCCACTCTCTGTCTCTCTCCATCTCTCTCCATCTCTCTCTCCTTCCATCCCTCTCTCTCTGTCTCTCTCCATCTCTCTCTCTCCCTCCATCCCTCTCTCTCCGTCTCTCTCCATCTCTCTCTCTCCCTACATCCCTCTCTCTCTGTCTCTCTCCATCTCTCTCTCCTTCTATCCCTCTCTCTCTGTCTCTCTCCATCTCTCTCTCCCTCTCCATCCCTCTTTCTCTCCCTCCATCCCTCTCTCTCTGTCTCTCTCCATCTCTCTCTCCTTCCATCCCACTCTCTGTCTCTCTCCATCTCTCTCTCCTTCCATCCCTCTCTCTCTGTCTCTCTCCATCTCTCTCTCTCCCTCCATCCCTCTCTCTCCGTCTCTCTCCATCTCTCTCTCTCCCTACATCCCTCTCTCTCTGTCTCTCTCCATCTCTCTCTCTCTCCCTCCATCCCTCTCTCTCTGTCTCTCTCCATCTCTCTCTCTCTCTCCCTTCTACCCTCTCCCTGTCTCTCTCCATCTCTCTCGCTCCATCTCTCCCTCTCCCTCTCCATCCCTCTATCTCTCCCTCTCCATCACTCTCTCTCTGTCTCTCTCCATCTCTCTCTCCCTCTCCATCCCTCTCTCTGTCTCTCTCCATCTCTCTCTCTCTCCCTCTCCATCCCTCTCTCTCTCCCTCTCCATCACTCTCTCCCTCCTTACATCCCTCTCTCTCTGTCTCTCGCCATCTCTCTCTCTCCCTACATCCCTCTCTCTCTCTCTGGCTCTCTCCATCACTCTCTCTCTCCCTACATACCTCTCTCTCTGTCTCTCTCCATCTCTCTCTCTCCATCCCTCTCTGTGTCTCTCTCCATCTCTCTCTCCCTATTCATCCCTTGTTCTCTGTCTCTCTCCATCTCTCTCCCTCCATCCCTCTCTCTCCCCCCTCCATCCCTCTTTCTCTCCCCCATCCCTCTCTCTCTGTCTCTCTCCATCTCTCTCTCTCCCTCTCCATGCCTCTCTCTACCTCTCCATCCCTCTCTCTGTCTCTCTCCCTACATCCCTCTCTCTATCTCTCTCCATCTCTCTCTCTCTCCCTCTCCATCCCTCTCTCTCCCTCTCCATCACTCTCTCCCTCCTTACATCCATCTCTCTCTGTCTCTCTCCATCTCTCTCTCTCTCCCTCTCCATCCCTCACTTTCCCTCTCCAACCCTCTCTCTCTGTCTCTCTCCATCTCTCTCTCTCCATCCCTCTCTCTGTCTCTCTCCATCTCTCTCTCTCCCTCTTCATCCCTCGCTCTCTGTCTCTCTCCATCTCTCTCTCCCTCCATCCCTCTCTCTGTCTCTCTCCATCTCTCTCTCCCTCCATCCCTCTCTGTCTCTCTCCCTCTCTCTCTCCCTCTCCATCCCTCTTTCTCTCCCTCCACCCCTCTCTCTCTGTCTCCCTCCATCTCTCTCTCTCCCTCTCCATCCCTCTCTCTCTGTCTCTCTCCATCTCTCTCTCTCTCCCTCCATCCCTCTCTCTCTGTCTCTCTCCCTACATCCCTCTCACTGTCTTTCTCCATCTCTCTCGCTCCATCTCTCCCTCTCCCTCTCCATCCCTGTCTCTCTCCCTCTCCATCACTCTCTCTCTCCCTAGAACCATCTCTCTCTGTCTCTCTCCATCTCTCTCTCTCCCTCTCAATCCCTCTCTCTCCCTCTCCATCACTCACTCTCACCCTACATCCATCTCTCTCTGTCTCTCTCCATCTCTCTCTCTCTCCTTCCATCCCTCTATCTCTCCTTTCCTCTCCATCTCTCTCTCTCCCTCCATCCCTCTCTCTCTGTCTCTCTCCATCTCTCTCTCTCCCTACATCCCTCACTCTGTCTCTCTCCATCTCTCTCTCTCTCCCTTCATCCCTCTCTCACTGTCTCTCTCCATCTCTTTCTCTCTCCCTGTCTCTCTCCATTTCTCTCGCTCCATCTCTCCCTCTCCCTCTCCCTCTCCAACCCTCTCTCTCTCTGACCCTCTCCATCACTTTCTCTCTCTCCCTCCATCCCTCTCTCTCTCTGTCTCTCCATCTCTCTCCCTCCCCATCCCTCTCTCTCTGTCTCTCTCCATCTCTCTCTCTCTCCCTCTCCATCCCTCTCTCTCTCCCTCTCCATCACTCTCTCCCTCCTTACATCCTCTCTCTCTGTATCTCGCCATCTCTCTCTCCCTACATCCCTCTCTCTCTCTGTCTCTCTCCATCACTCTCTCTCCCTACATACGTCTCTCTCTGTCTCTCTCCATCTCTCTCTCCCTCCATCCCTCTCTCTGTCTCTCACCATCTCTCTCTCCCTCCATCCCTCTCTCTGTCTCTCACCATCTCTCTCTCCCTCCATCCCTCTCTCTCTGTCTCTCTCCATCTCTCTCTCCCTCTCCATCCCTCTTTCTCTCCCTCCATCCCTCTCTCTCTGTCTCTCTCCATCTCTCTCTCCCACTCCATCCCTCTCTCTCTGTCTCTCTCCATCTCTCTCTCTCTCCCTCTCCATCCCTCACTTTCCCTCTCCATCTCTCTCTCTCTCTGTCTCTCTCCATCTCTCTCTCCATCCCTCTCTGTCTCTCTCCATCTCTCTCTCTCCCTCTTCATCCCTCGCTCTCTGTCTCTCTTCATCTCTCTCTCCCTCCATCCCTCGCTCTCTGTCTCTCTTCATCTCTCTCTCCCTCCATCCCTCTCTCTGTCTCTCTCCATCTCTCTCTCCTTCTATCCCTCTCTCTCTGTCTCTCTCCATCTCTCTCTCCCACTCCATCCCTCTCTCTCTGTCTCTCTCCATCTCTCTCTCTCTCCCTCTCCATCCCTCACTTTCCCTCTCCATCCCTCTCTCTCTGTCTCTCTCCATCTCTCTCTCCATCCCTCTCTGTCTCTCTCCATCTCTCTCTCTCCCTCTTCATCCCTCGCTCTCTGTCTCTCTTCATCTCTCTCTCCCTCCATCCCTCGCTCTCTGTCTCTCTTCATCTCTCTCTCCCTCCATTCCTCTCTCTGTCTCTCTCCATCTCTCTCTCCTTCTATCCCTCTCTCTCTGTCTCTCTCCATCTCTCTCTCCTTCCATCCCACTCTCTGTCTCTCTCCATCTCTCTCTCCTTCCATCCCTCTCTCTCTGTCTCTCTCCATCTCTCTCTCTCCCTCCATCCCTCTCTCTCCGTCTCTCTCCATCTCTCTCTCTCCCTACATCCCTCTCTCTCTGTCTCTCTCCATCTCTCTCTCCTTCTATCCCTCTCTCTCTGTCTCTCTCCATCTCTCTCTCCCTCTCCATCCCTCTTTCTCTCCCTCCATCCCTCTCTCTCTGTCTCTCTCCATCTCTCTCTCCTTCCATCCCACTCTCTGTCTCTCTCCATCTCTCTCTCCTTCCATCCCTCTCTCTCTGTCTCTCTCCATCTCTCTCTCTCCCTCCATCCCTCTCTCTCCGTCTCTCTCCATCTCTCTCTCTCCCTACATCCCTCTCTCTCTGTCTCTCTCCATCTCTCTCTCTCTCCCTCCATCCCTCTCTCTCTGTCTCTCTCCATCTCTCTCTCTCTCTCCCTTCTACCCTCTCCCTGTCTCTCTCCATCTCTCTCGCTCCATCTCTCCCTCTCCCTCTCCATCCCTCTATCTCTCCCTCTCCATCACTCTCTCTCTGTCTCTCTCCATCTCTCTCTCCCTCTCCATCCCTCTCTCTGTCTCTCTCCATCTCTCTCTCTCTCCCTCTCCATCCCTCTCTCTCTCCCTCTCCATCACTCTCTCCCTCCTTACATCCCTCTCTCTCTGTCTCTCGCCATCTCTCTCTCTCCCTACATCCCTCTCTCTCTCTCTGGCTCTCTCCATCACTCTCTCTCTCCCTACATACCTCTCTCTCTGTCTCTCTCCATCTCTCTCTCTCCATCCCTCTCTGTGTCTCTCTCCATCTCTCTCTCCCTATTCATCCCTCGTTCTCTGTCTCTCTCCATCTCTCTCCCTCAATCCCTCTCTCTCCCCCTCTCCATCCCTCTTTCTCTCCCCCATCCCTCTCTCTCTGTCTCTCTCCATCTCTCTCTCTCCTTCTCCATCCCTCTCTCTCCCTCTCCATCCCTCTCTCTGTCTCTCTCCCTACATCCCTCTCTCTGTCTCTCTCCATGTCTCAAGCTCCATCTCTCCCACTCCCTCTCCATTCCTCTCTCTCTCCCACTCCATCACACTCTCTCTCCCTAGATCCCTCTCTCTCTGTCTCTCTCCATCTCTCTCACTCCCTCTCCATCCCTCTCTCTCCCTCTCCATCACTCACTCTCTCCCTACATCCCTCTCTCTCTGTCTCTCTCCATCTATCTCTCTCCCTCCATCCCTCTCTCTCTCCATTCCTCTCCATCTCTCTCTCTCTCCCTCCATCCCTCTCTCTCTGTCTCTCTCCATCTCTCTCTCTCCCTCTCCATCCCTCACTTTCCCTCTCCAACCCTCTCTCTCTGTCTCTCTCCATCTCTCTCTCTCCCTCTCAATCCCTCTCTCTCCCTCTCCATCACTCACTCTCTCCCTACATCCATCTCTCTCTGTCTCTCTCCATCTCTCTCTCTTTCCTTCCATCCCTCTATCTCTCCATTCCTCTCCATCTCTCTATCTCCCTCCATCCCTCTCTCTCTGTCTCTCTCCATCTCTCTCTTTCCCTCCATCCCTCTCTCTCTGTCTCTCTCCATCTCTCTCTCTCTCCCTCCATCCCTCTCTCTCTGTCTCTCTCCATCTCTTTCTTTCTCCCTTCATCCCTCTCTCTGTCTCTCTCCATCTCTCTCGCTCCATCTCTCCCTCTCCCTCTCCCTCTCCATCCCTCTCTCTCTCTGATCCTCTCCATCACTTTCTCTCTCTCCCTCGATCCCTCTCTCTCTGTCTCTCTCCATCTCTCTCCCTCTCCATCCCTCTCTCTCTGTCTCTCTCCATCTCTCTCTCTCTCCCTCTCCATCCCTCTCTCTCCCTCTCCATCACTCTCTCCCTCCTTACATCCTCTCTCTCTGTCTCTTGCCATCTCTCTCTCCCTACATCCCTCTCTCTCTCTGTCTCTCTCCATCACTCTCTCTCCCTACATACCTCTCTCTCTGTCTCTCTCCATCTCTCTCTCCCTCCATCCCTCTCTGTCTCTCACCATCTCTCTCTCCCTCCATCCCTCTCTCTCTGTCTCTCTCCATCTCTCTCTCCCACTCCATCCCTCTCTCTCTGTCTCACTCCATCTCTCTCTCTCCCTCTCCATCCCTCACTTTCACTCTCCAACCCTCTCTCTCTGTCTCTCTCCATCTCTCTCTATCCATCCCTCTCTCTGTCTCTCTCCATCTCTCTCTCTCCCTCTTCATCCCTCGCTCTCTGTCTCTCTCCATCTCTCTCTCCCTCCATCCCTCTCTCTGTCTCTCTCCATCTCTCTCCCTCCATCCCTCTCTGTCTCTCTCCATCTCTCTCCCTCTCCATCCCTCTTTCTCTCCCTCCATCCCTCTCTCTCTGTCTCCCTCCATCTCTCTCTCTCTCCCTCTCCATCCCTCTATCTCTGTCTCTCTCCATCTCTCTCTCCCTCCATCCCTCTCTCTCTGTCTCTCTCCCTACATCCCTCTCACTGTCTTTCTCCATCTCTCTCGCTCCATCTCTCCCTCTCCCTCTCCATCCCTGTCTCTCTCCCTCTCCATCACTCTCTCTCTCCCTAGAACCCTCTCTCTCTGTCTCTCTCCATCTCTCGCTCTCCCTCTCAATCCCTCTCTCTCCCTCTCCATCACTCACTCTCTCCCTACATCGATCTCTCTCTGTCTCTCTCCATCTCTCTCTCTCCTTCAATCCCTCTATCTCTCCTTTCCTCTCCATCTCTCTCTCTCCCTCCATCCCTCTCTCTCTGTCTCTCTCCATCTCTCTCTCTCCCTCCATCCCTCTCTCTCTGTCTCTCTCCATCTCTCTCTCTCTCCCTCCATCCCTCTCTCACTGTCTCTCTCCATCTCTTTCTCTCTCCCTTCATCCCTCTCTCTGTCTCTCTCCATCTCTCTCGCTCCATCTCTCCCTCTCCCTCTCCCTCTCCATCCCTCTCTCTCTCTGACCCTCTCCATCACTTTCTCTCTCTCCCTCCATCCCTCTCTCTCTGTCTCTCTCCATCTCTCTCCCTCCCAATCCCTCTCTCTCTGTCTCTCTCCATCTCTCTCTCTCTCCCTCTCCATCCCTCTCTCTCTCCCTCTCCATCACTCTCTCCCTCCTTACATCCTCTCTCTCTGTATCTCGCCATCTCTCTCTCCCTACATCCCTCTCTCTCTCTGTCTCTCTCCATCACTCTCTCTCCCTACATACCTCTCTCTCTGTCTCTCTCCATTTCTCTCTCCCTCCATCCCTCTCTCTGTCTCTCACCATCTCTCTCTCCCTCCATCCCTCTCTCTCTGTCTCTCTCCATCTCTCTCTCCCTCTCCATTCCTCTTTCTCTCCCTCCATCCCTCTCTCTCTGTCTCTCTCCATCTCTCTCTCCTTCCATCCCACTCTCTGTCTCTCTCCATCTCTCTCTCCTTCCATCCCTCTCTCTCTGTCTCTCTCCATCTCTCTCTCTCCCTCCATCCCTCTCTCTCCGTCTCTCTCCATCTCTCTCTCTCCCTACATCCCTCTCTCTCTGTCTCTCTCCATCTCTCTCTCTCCCTCCATCCCTCTCTCTCTGTCTCTCTCCATTTCTCTCTCTCTCTCCCTTCTACCCTCTCCCTGTCTCTCTCCATCTCTCTCGCTCCATCTCTCCCTCTCCCTCTCCATCCCTCTATCTCTCCCTCTCCATCACTCTCTCTCTGTCTCTCTCCATCTCTCTCTCCCTCTCCATCCCTCTCTCTGTCTCTCTCCATCTCTCTCTCTCTCCCTCTCCAACCCTCTCTCTCTCCCTCTCCATCACTCTCTCCGTCCTTACATCCCTCTCTCTCTCTCTGGCTCTCTCCATCACTCTCTCTCTCCCTGCATACCTCTCTCTGTCTCTCTCCATCTCTCTCTCTCCATCCCTCTCTCTGTCTCTCTCCATCTCTCTCTCCCTATTCATCCCTTGTTCTCTGTCTCTCTCCATCTCTCTCCCTCCATCCCTCTCTCTCCCCCTCTCCATCCCTCTTTCTCTCCCCCATCACTCTCTCTCTGTCTCTCTCCTTCTCTCTCTCTCCCTCTCCGTCCCTCTCTCTCCCTCTCCATCCCACTCTCTGTCTCTCTCCCTACATCCCTCTCACTGTCTTTCTCCATCTCTCTCGCTCCATCTCTCCCTCTCCCTCTCCATCCCTGTCTCTCTCCCTCTCCATCACTCTCTCTCTCCCTAGAACCCTCTCTCTCTGTCTCTCTCCATCTCTCTCTCTCCCTCTCAATCCCTCTCTCTCCCTCTCCATCACTCACTCTCTCCCTACATCCATCTCTCTCTGTCTCTCTCCATCTCTCTCTCTCTCCTTCCATCCCTCTATCTCTCCTTTCCTCTCCATCTCTCTCTCTCCCTCCATCCCTCTCTCTGTCTCTCTCCATCTCTCTCTCTCTTCCTCCATCCCTCTCTCACTGTCTCTCTCCATCTCTTTCTCTCTCCCTTCATCCCTCTCTCTGTCTCTCTCCATCTCTCTCGCTCCATCTCTCCCTCTCCCTCTCCCTCTCCATCCCTCTCTCTCTCTGACCCTCTCCATCACTTTCTCTCTCTCCCTCCATCCCTCTCTCTCTGTCTCTCTCCATCTCTCTCCCTCCCAATCCCTCTCTCTCTGTCTCTCTCCATCTCTCTCTCTCCCTCTCCATCCCTCACATTCCCTCTCCATCCCTCACTCTCTGTCTCTCTCCATTTCTCTCTCCCTCCATCCCTCTCTCTCTGTCTCCCTCCATCTCTCTCTCTCCCTCTCCATCCCTCACTCTCTGTCTCTCTCCATCTCTCTCACTCCCTCTCCATCCCTCTCTCTCTGTCTCTCTCCATCACTCACTCTCTCTTTACATCCATCTCTGTCTGTCTCTCTCTATCTCTATCTCTCTCCTTCCATCCCTCTCTCTCTCCATTCCTCTCCACCTCTCTCTCTCCCTCATCCCTCTCTCTCTGTCTCTCTCTCTCCCTACATCCCTCTCTCTCTGTCTCTCTCCATCTCTTTCTCTCCCTCTCCATCTTTCTCTCTCTGTCGCTCTCCATCGCACTCTCTCTCTCTGACTCTCTCCATCTCTCTCTCTCCCTCCATCCCTCTCTCTCTGTCTCTCCATCACTCTCTCTCTCCCCACATCCCTCTCTCTCTCTGACTCTCTCTCGGTCTCTCTCTCCATTTCTCTCTTTCCCTGCATCCCTCTCTCTCTCTGTCTCTCTCCATCACTCTCTCTCCCTACCTCTCAATCTATCTCTCTCAATCTCTCTCTCTCACTACATCCCTCTCTCTGTCTCTCTCCATCTCTCTCTCCCTCTTCATCCCTCTCTTTCTCTCCCTCCATCGCTCTCTCTCGCCCTCCATCCCTCTCTCTGTCTCTCTCCATCTCTCTCTCTCTCCCTCCTTCCCTCTCTCACTGTCTCTCTCCATCTCTTTCTCTCTCCCTTCATCGCTCTCTCTGTCTCTCTCCATCTCTCTCGCTCCATCTCTCCCTCTCCCTCTCCCTCTCCATCCCTCTCTCTCTCCCTCTCCATCACTCTCTCCCTCCTTACATCCTCTCTCTCTGTCTCTCGCCATCTCTCTCTCCCTACATCCCTCTCTCTCTCTGTCTCTCTCCATCACTCTCTCTCCCTACATACCTCTCTCTGTCTCTCTCCATCTCTCTCTCCCTCGATCCCTCTCTCTGTCTCTCACCATCTCTCTCTCCCTCCATCCCTCTCTCTCTGTCTCTCTCCATCTCTCTCTCCCTCTCCATCCCTCTTTCTCTCCCTCCATCCCTCTCTCTCTGTCTCTCTCCATCTCTCTCTCCCACTCCATCCCTCTCTCTCTGTCTCACTCCATCTCTCTCTCTCCCTCTCCATCCCTCACTTTCCCTCTCCAACCCTCTCTCTCTGTCTCTCTCCATCTCTCTCTCTCCATCCCTCTCTCTGTCTCTCTCCATCTCTCTCTCTCCCTCTTCATCCCTCGCTCTCTGTCTCTCTCCATCTCTCTCTCCCTCCATCCCTCTCTCTGTCTCTCTCCATCTCTCTCTCCCTCCATCCCTCTCTCTCTGTCTCTCTCCATCTCTCTCTCCCTCTCCATCCCTCTTTCTCTCCCTCCATCCCTCTCTCTCTGTCTCTCTCCATCTCTCTCTCCTTCCATCCCACTCTCTGTCTCTCTCCATCTCTCTCTCCTTCCATCCCTCTCTCTCTGTCTCTCTCCATCTCTCTCTCTCCCTCCATCCCTCTCTCTCCGTCTCTCTCCATCTCTCTCTCTCCCTACATCCCTCTCTCTCTGTCTCTCTCCATCTCTCTCTCTCCCTCCATCCCTCTCTCTCTGTCTCTCTCCATCTCTCTCTCTCTCTCCCTTCTACCCTCTCCCTGTCTCTCTCCATCTCTCTCGCTCCATCTCTCCCTCTCCCTCTCCATCCCTCTATCTCTCCCTCTCCATCACTCTCTCTCTGTCTCTCTCCATCTCTCTCTCCCTCTCCATCCCTCTCTCTGTCTCTCTCCATCTCTCTCTCTCCCTCTCCATCCCTCTCTCTCTCCCTCTCCATCACTCTCTCCCTCCTTACATCCCTCTCTCTCTGTCTCTCGCCATCTCTCTCTCTCCCTCCATCCCTCTCTCTCTCTCTCTGGCTCTCTCCATCACTCTCTCTCTCCCTACATACCTCTCTCTTCTCTCTCCATCTCTCTCTCTCCATCCCTCTCTCTGTCTCTCTCCATCTCTCTCTCCCTATTCATCCCTTGTTCTCTGTCTCTCTCCATCTCTCTCCCTCCATCCCTCTCTCTCCCCCTCTCCATCCCTCTTTCTCTCCCCCATCCCTCTCTCTCTGTCTCTCTCCATCTCTCTCTCTCCCTCCATCCATCTCTCTCTGTCTCTCTCCCTACATCCCTCTCACTGTCTTTCTCCATCTCTCTCGCTCCATCTCTCCCTCTCCCTCTCCATCCCTGTCTCTCTCCCTCTCCATCACTCTCTCTCTCCCTACATCCATCTCTCTCTGTCTCTCTCCATCTCTCTCTCTCCTTCCATCCCTCTATCTCTCCTTTCCTCTCCATCTCTCTCTCTCCCTCCATCCCTCTCTCTGTCTCTCTCCATCTCTCTCTCTCTTCCTCCATCCCTCTCTCACTGTCTCTCTCCATCCCTTTCTCTCTCCCTTCATCCCTCTCTCTGTCTCTCTCCATCTCTCTCGCTCCATCTCTCCCTCTCCCTCTCCCTCTCCATCCCTCTCTCTCTCTGACCCTCTCCATCACTTTCTCTCTCTCCCTCCATCCCTCTCTCTCTGTCTCTCTCCATCTCTCTCCCTCCCAATCCCTCTCTCTGTCTCTCTCCATCTCTCTCTCTCCCTCTCCATCCCTCTCTCTCTCCCTCTCCATCACTCGCTCCCTCCTTACATCCTCTCTCTCTGTCTCTCACCATCTCTCTCTCCTTCCATCCCTCTCTCTCTGTCTCTCTCCATCTCTCTCTCCCTCTCCATCCCTCTTTCTCTCCCTCCATCCCTCTCTCTCTGTCTCTCTCCATCTCTCTCTCCTTCCATCCCACTCTCTGTCTCTCTCCATCTCTCTCTCCTTCCATCCCTCTCTCTCTGTCTCTCTCCATCTCTCTCTCCATCCATCCCTCTCTCTCCGTCTCTCTCCATCTCTCTCTCTCCCTACATCCCTCTCTCTCTGTCTCTCTCCATCTCTCTCTCTCCCTCCATCCCTCTCTCTCTGTCTCTCTCCATCTCTCTCTCTCTCTCCCTTCTACCCTCTCCCTGTCTCTCTCCATCTCTCTCGCTCCATCTCTCCCTCTCCCTCTCCATCCCTCTATCTCTCCCTCTCCATCACTCTCTCTCTGTCTCTCTCCATCTCTCTCTCCCTCTCCATCCCTCGTTCTCTGTCTCTCTCCATCTCTCTCTCTCTCCCTCTCCATCCCTCTCTCTCTCCCTCTCCATCACTCTCTCCGTCCTTACATCCCTCTCTCTCTGTCTCTCGCCATCTCTCTCTCTCCCTACATCCCTCTCTCTCTGTCTCTCTCCATCTCTCTCTCTCCCTCTCCATCCCTCTCTCTCCCTCTCCATCCCTCTCTCTGTCTCTCTCCCTACATCCCTCTCTCTGTCTCTCTCCATCTCTCAAGCTCCATCTCTCCCACTCCCTCTCCATCCCTCTCTCTCTCCCACTCCATCACACTCTCTCTCCCTAGATCCCTCTCTCTCTGTCTCTCTCCATCTCTCTCACTCCCTCTCCATCCCTCACTCTGCCTCTCCATCACTCACTCTCTCCCTACATCCCTCTCTCTCTGTCTCTCTCCATCTCTCTCTCCCTCCATCCCTCTCTCTCTCCATTCCTCTCCATCTCGCTCTCTCTCCCTCCATCCCTCTCTCTCTGTCTCTCTCCATCTCTCTCTCTCCCTCTCCATCCCTCACTTTCCCTCTCCAACCCTCTCTCCATCTCTCTCTCTCCATCCCTCTCTCTGTCTCTCTCCATCTCTCTCTCTCCCTCTTCATCCCTCGCTCTGTCTCTCTCCATCTCTCTCTCCCTCCATCCCTCTCTCTGTCTCTCTCCATCTCTCTCTCCCTCCATCCCTCTCTGTCTCTCTCCATCTCTCTCTCCCTCTCCATCCCTCTTTCTCTCCCTCCATCCCTCTCTCTCTGTCTCCCTCCATCTCTCTCTCTCCCTCTCCATCCCTCTCTCTCTGTCTCTCTCCATCTCTCTCTCTCCCTCCATCCCTCTCTCTCTGTCTCTCTCCCTACATCCCTCTCACTGTCTTTCTCCATCTCACTCGCTCCATCTCTCCCTCTCTCTCTCCATCCCTGTCTCTCTCCCTCTCCATCACTCTCTCTCTCCCTAGAACCCTCTCTCTGTGTCTCTCTCCATCTCTCTCTCTCCCTCTCAATCCCTCTCTCTCCCTCTCCATCACTCACTCTCTCCCTACATCCATCTCTCTCTGTCTCTCTCCATCTCTCTCTCTCTCCTTCCATCCCTCTATTTCTCCTTTCCTCTCCATCTCTCTCTCTCCCTCCATCCCTCTCTCTCTGTCTCTCTCCATCTCTCTCTCCCTCCATCCCTCTCTCTCTGTCTCTCTCCATCTCTCTCTCTCTCCCTCCATCCCTCTCTCACTGTCTGTCTCCATCTCTTTCTGTCTCCCTTCATCCCTCTCTCTGTCTCTCTCCATCTCTCTCGCTCCATCTCTCCCTCTCCCTCTCCCTCTCCATCCCTCTCTCTCTCTGACCCTCTCCATCACTTTCTCTCTCTCCCTCCATCCCTCTCTCTCTGTCTCTCTCCATCTGTCTCCCTCTCCATCCCTCTCTCTCTGTCTCTCTCCATCTCTCTCTCTCTCTCCCTCTCCATCCCTCTCTCTCTCTCCCTCTCCATCACACTCTCCCTCCTTACATCCTGTCTCTCTATCTCTCGCCATCTCTCTCTCCCTACATACCTCTCTCTCTGTCTCTCTCCATCTCTCTCTCCCTCCATCCCTCTCTCTGTCTCTCACCATCTCTCTCTCCCTCCATCCGTCTCTCTCTGTCTCTCTCCATCTCTCTCTCCCACTCCATCCCTCTCTCTCTGTCTCTCTCCATCTCTCTCTCCATCCCTCACTCTGTCTCTCTCCATCAGTCTCTCCCTCTCCATCCCTCTCTCTCTCCCTCCATCCCTCTCTCTCTGTCTCTCTCCATCTCTCTCTCTCCCTCTCCATCCCTCTCTCTCTGTCTCTCTCCATCTCTCTCTCTCCCTCCATCCCTCTCTCTCTGTCTCTCTCCATCTCTCTCTCTCCCTACATCCCTCTCTCTCTGTCTCTCTCCATCTCTCTCTCTCTCCCTCCATCCCTCTCTCTCTGTCTCTCTCCATCTCTCTCTCTCCCTCCATCCCTCTCCCTGTCTCTCTCCATCTCTCTCGCTCCATCTCTCCCTCTCCCTCTCCATCCCACTATCTCTCCCTCTCCATCACTCTCTCTCTGTCTCTCTCCATCTCTCTCTCCCTCTCCATCCCTCTCTCTGTCTCTCTCCATCTCTCTCTCTCTCTCTCCATCCCTCTCTCTCTCCCTCTCCATCACTCTCTCCCTCCTTACATCCCTCTCTCTCTGTCTCTCTCCCTCTCCATCCCTCACTTTCCCTCTCCAACCCTCTCTCTCTGTCTCTCTCCATCTCTCTCTCTCCATCCCTCTCTCTGTCTCTCTCCATCTCTCTCTCTCCCTCTCCATCCCTCACTCTCTGTCTCTCTCCATCTCTCTCTCCCTCCATCCCTCTCTCTGTCTCTCTCCATCTCTCTCTCCCTCCATCCCTCTCTCTCTGTCTCTCTCCATCTCTCTCTCCCTCTCCATCCCTCTTTCTCTCCCTCCATCCCTCTCTCTCTGTCTCCCTCCATCTCTCTCTCTCCCTCTCCATCCCTCTCTCTCTGTCTCTCTCCATCTCTCTCTCTCCCTCCATCCCTCTCTCTCTGTCTCTCTCCATCTCTCTCTCCCTCTCCATCCCTCACTTTCCCTCTCCAACCCTCTCTCTCTGTCTCTCTCCATCTCTCTCTCTCCATCCCTCTCTCTGTCTCTCTCCATCTCTCTCTCTCCCTCTTCATCCCTCACTCTCTGTCTCTCTCCATCTCTCTCTCCCTCCATCCCTCTCTCTGTCTCCCTCCATCTCTCTCTCTCCCTCTCCATCCCTCTCTCTCTGTCTCTCTCCATCACTCACTCTCTCTTTACATCCATCTCTCTCTGTCTCTCTCTATCTCTATCTCTCTCCTTCCATCCCTCTCTCTCTCTCCATTCCTCTCCACCTCTCTCTCTCCCTCATCCCTCTCTCTCTGTCTCTCTCCATCTCTCTCTCTCCCTCCATCCCTCTCTCTCTGTCTCTCTCCATCTCTTTCTCTCCCTCTCCATCTTTCTCTCTCTGTCGCTCTCCATCGCCCTCTCTCTCTCTGACTCTCTCCATCTCTCTCTCTCCCTCCATCCCTCTCTCTCTGTCTCTCCATCACTCTCTTTCTCCCCACATCCCTCTCTCTCTCTGACTCTCTCTCTGTCTCTCTCTCCATCTCTCTCTTTCCCTGCATCCCTCTCTCTCTCTCTGTCTCTCTCCATCACTCTCTCTCCCTACCTCTCACTCTATCTCTCTCAATCTCTCTCTCTCACTACATCCCTCTCTCTGTCTCTCTCCATCTCTCTCTCCCTCTTCATCCCTCTCTTTCTCTCCCTCCATCTCTCTCTCTCGCCCTCCATCCCTCTCTCTGTCTCTCACCATCTCTCTCTCTCTCCCTCCTTCCCTCTCTCACTGTCTCTCTCCATCTCTTTCTCTCTCCCTTCATCGCTCTCTCTGTCTCTCTCCATCTCTCTCGCTCCATCTCTCCCTCTCCCTCTCCCTCTCCATCCTTCTCTCTCTCTGACCCTCTCCATCACTTTCTCTCTCTCCCTCCATCCCTCTCTCTCTGTCTCTCTCCATCTCTCTCTCTCTCCCTCTCCATCCCTCTCTCTCTCCCTCTCCATCACTTTCTCCCTCCTTACATCCTCTCTCTCTGTATCTCGCCATCTCTCTCTCCCTACATCCCTCTCTCTCTCTGTCTCTCTCCATCACTCTCTATCCCTACATACCTCTCTCTCTGTCTCTCTCCATCTGTCTCTCCCTCCATCCCTCTCTCTGTCTCTCACCATCTCTCTCTCCCTCCATCCCTCTCTCTCTGTCTCTCTCCATCTCTCTCTCCCACTCCATCCCTCTCTCTCTGTCTCTCTCCATCTCTCTCTCTCTCCCTCTCCATCCCTCACTTTCCCTCTCCATCCCTCTCTCTCTGTCTCTCTCCATCTCTCTCTCCATTCCTCTCTGTCTCTCTCCATCTCTCTCTCTCCCTCTTCATCCCTCGCTCTCTGTCTCTCTTCATCTCTCTCTCCCTCCATCCCTCTCTCTGTCTCTCTCCATCTCTCTCTCCTTCCATCCCTCTCTCTCTGTCTCTCTCCATCTCTCTCTCCCTCTCCATCCCTCTTTCTCTCCCTCCATCCCTCTCTCTCTGTCTCTCTCCACCTCTCTCTCCTTCCATCCCACTCTCTGTCTCTCTCCATCTCTCTCTCCTTCCATCCCTCTCTCTCCGTCTCTCTCCATCTCTCTCTCTCCCTCCATCCCTCTCTCTCCGTCTCTCTCCATCTCTCTCTCTCTCCCTCCATCCCTCTCTCTCTGTCTCTCCATCTCTCTCTCTCTACCTTCATCCCTCTCCCTGTCTCTCTCCATCTCTCTCGCTCCATCTCTCCCTCTCCCTTTCCATCCCTCTATCTCTCCCTCTCCATCACTCTCTCTCTGTCTCTCTCCATCTCTCTCTCCCTCTCCATCCCTCTCTCTGTCTCTCTCCATCTCGCTCTCCCTCTCCATCCCTCTCTCTCTCCCTCTCCATCACTCTCTCCCTCCTTACATCCCTCTCTCTCTGTCTCTCGCCATCTCTCTCTCTCCCTACATCCCTCTCTCTCTCTCTGGCTCTCTCCATCACTCTCTCTCTCCCTACATACCTCTCTCTCTGTCTCTCTCCATCTCTCTCTCTCCATCCCTCTCTCTGTCTCTCTCCATCTCTCTCCCTATTCATCCCTCGTTCTCTGTCTCTCTCCATCTCTCTCCCTCAATCCCTCTCTCTCCCCCTCTCCATCCCTCTTTCTCTCCCCCATCCCTCTCTCTCTGTCTCTCTCCATCTCTCTCTCTCCTTCTCCATCCCTCTCTCTCCCTCTCCATCCCTCTCTCTGTCTCTCTCCCTACATCCCTCTCTCTGTCTCTCTCCATGTCTCAAGCTCCATCTCTCCCACTCCCTCTCCATTCCTCTCTCTCTCCCACTCCATCACACTCTCTCTCCCTAGATCCCTCTCTCTCTGTCTCTCTCCATCTCTCTCACTCCCTCTCCATCCCTCTCTCTCCCTCTCCATCACTCACTCTCTCCCTACATCCCTCTCTCTCTGTCTCTCTCCATCTATCTCTCTCCCTCCATCCCTCTCTCTCTCCATTCCTCTCCATCTCTCTCTCTCTCCCTCCATCCCTCTCTCTCTGTCTCTCTCCATCTCTCTCTCTCCCTCTCCATCCCTCACTTTCCCTCTCCAACCCTCTCTCTCTGTCTCTCTCCATCTCTCTCTCTCCCTCTCAATCCCTCTCTCTCCCTCTCCATCACTCACTCTCTCCCTACATCCATCTCTCTCTGTCTCTCTCCATCTCTCTCTCTTTCCTTCCATCCCTCTATCTCTCCATTCCTCTCCATCTCTCTATCTCCCTCCATCCCTCTCTCTCTGTCTCTCTCCATCTCTCTCTTTCCCTCCATCCCTCTCTCTCTGTCTCTCTCCATCTCTCTCTCTCTCCCTCCATCCCTCTCTCTCTGTCTCTCTCCATCTCTTTCTTTCTCCCTTCATCCCTCTCTCTGTCTCTCTCCATCTCTCTCCCTCCCAATCCCTCTCTCTCTGTCTCTCTCCATCTCTCTCTCTCCCGACATCCCTCTCTCTCTGTCTCTTTCCATCTCTCTCTCTCTCCTTCCATCCCTCTATCTCTCCTTTCCTCTCCATCTCTCTCTCTCCCTCCATCCCTCTCTCTGTCTCTCTCCATCTCTCTCTCTTCCTCCATCCCTCTCTCACTGTCTCTCTCCATCTCTTTCTCTCTCCCTTCATCCCTCTCTCTGTCTCTCTCCATCTCTCTCGCTCCATCTCTCCCTCTCCCTCTCCCTCTCCATCCCTCTCTCTCTCTGACCCTCTCCATCACTTTCTCTCTCTCCCGCCATCCCTCTCTCTCTGTCTCTCTCCATCTCTCTCTCTCCCTGCATCCCTCTCTCTCTGTCTCTCTCCATCTCTCTCTCTATCGACATCCCTCTCTCTCTGTCTCTTTCCATCTCTCTCTCTCTCCTTCCATCCCTCTATCTCTCCATTCCTCTCCATCTCTCTCTCTCCCTCCATCCCTCTCTCTCTGTCTCTCTCCATCTCTCTCTCTCTCCCTCCATCCCTCTCTCTCTGTCTCTCTCCATCTCTTTCTTTCTCCCTTCATCCCTCTCTCTGTCTCTCTCCATCTCTCTTGCTCCATCTCTCCCTCTCCCTCTCCCTCTCCATCCCTCTCTCTCTCTGATCCTCTCCATCACTTTCTCTCTCTCCCTCCATCCCTCTCTCTCTGTCTCTCTCCATCTCTCTCTCTCTCCCTCTCCATCCCTCTCTCTCCCTCTCCATCACTCTCTCCCTCCTTACATCCTCTCTCTCTGTCTCTCGCCATCTCTCTCTCCCTACATCCCTCTCTCTCCATCTCTCTCTCCATCACTCTCTCTCCCTACATACCTCTCTCTCTGTCTCTCTCCATCTCTCTCTCCCTCCATCCCTCTCTCTGTCTCTCACCATCTCTCTCTCCCTCCATCCCTCTCTCTCTGTCTCTCTCCATCTCTCTCTCCCTCTCCATCCCTCTTTCTCTCCCTCCATCCCTCTCTCTCTGTCTCTCTCCATCTCTCTCTCCCACTCCATCCCTCTCTCTCTGTCTCACTCCATCTCTCTCTCTCCCTCTCCATCCCTCACTTTCCCTCTCCAACCCTCTCTGTCTGTCTCTCTCCATCTCTCTCTCTCCATCCCTCTCTCTCTCTCTCTCCATCTCTCTCTCTCCCTCTTCATCGCTCGCTCTCTGTCTCTCTCCATCTCTCTCTCCCTCCATCCCTCTCTCTGTCTCTCTCCATCTCTCTCCCTCCATCCCTCTCTGTCTCTCTCCATCTCTCTCTCCCTCTCCATCCCTCTTTCTCTCCCTCCATCCCTCTCTCTCTGTCTCCCTCCATCTCTCTCTCTCCCTCTCCATCCCTCTATCTCTGTCTATCTCCATCTCTCTCTCTCCCTCCATCCCTCTCTCTCTGTCTCTCTCCCTACATCCCTCTCACTGTCTTTCTCCATCTCTCTCGCTCCATCTCTCCCTCTCCCTCTCCATCCCTGTCTCTCTCCCTCTCCATCACTCTCTCTCCCTAGAACCCTCTCTCTCTGTCTCTCTCCATCTCTCTCTCTCCCTCTCAATCCCTCTCTCTCCCTCTCCATCACTCACTCTCTCCCTACATCGATCTCTCTCTGTCTCTCTCCATCTCTCTCTCTCCTTCAATCCCTCTATCTCTCCTTTCCTCTCCATCTCTCTCTCCCTCCATCCCTCTCTCTCTGTCTCTCTCCATCTCTCTCTCTCCCTCCATCCCTCTCTCTCTGTCTCTCTCCATCTCTCTCTCTCTCCCTCCATCCCTCTCTCACTGTCTCTCTCCATCTCTTTCTCTCTCCCTTCATCCCTCTCTCTGTCTCTCTCCATCTCTCTCGCTCCATCTCTCCCTCTCCCTCTCTCTCTGTCTCTCTCCATCTCTCTCCCTCTCCATCCCTCTCTCTCTGTCTCTCTCCATCTCTCTCTCTCTCCCTCTCCATCCCTCTTTCTCTCCCTCTCCATCACTCTCTCCCTCCTTACATCCTCTCTCTCTGTCTCTCTCCATCACTCTCTCTCCCTACATACCTCTCTCTCTGTCTCTCTCCATCTCTCTCTCCCTCTCCATCCCTCTCTCTGTCTCTCTCCATCTCTCTCTCTCTCCCTCTCCATCCCTCTCTCTCTCCCTCTCCATCACTCTCTCCCTCCTTACATCCCTCTCTCTCTGTCTCTCTCCCTCTCCATCCCTCACTTTCCCTCTCCAACCCTCTCTCTCTGTCTCTCACCATCTCTCTCTCCCTCCATCCCTCTCTCTCTGTCTCTCTCCATCTCTCTCTCCCTCTCCATCCCTCTTTCTCTCCCTCCATCCCTCTCTCTCTGTCTCTCTCCATCTCTCTCTCCCACTCCATCCCTCTCTCTGTCTCTCTCCATCTCTCTCTCTCCCTCTCCATCTCTCTCTCTCTGTCTCTCTCCATCTCTCTCTCCATCCCTCACTCTGTCTCTCTCCATCTCTCTCTCTCCCTCTTCATCCCTCGCTCTCTGTCTCTCTTCATCTCTCTCTCCCTCCATCCCTCTCTCTGTCTCTCTCCATCTCTCTCTCCTTCCATCCCTCTCTCTCTGTCTCTCTCCATCTCCCTCTCCCTCTCCATCCCTCTTTCTCTCCCTCCATCCCTCTCTCTCTGTCTCTCTCCATCTCTCTCTCTCCCTCTCCATCCCTCTCTCTCTGTCTCTCTCCATCTCTCTCTCTCCCTGCATCCCTCTCTCTCTGTCTCTCTCCATCTCTCTCTCTCCCGACATCCCTCTCTCTCTGTCTCTTTCCATCTCTCTCTCTCTCCTTCCATCCCTCTATCTCTCCATTCCTCTCCATCTCTCTCTCTCCCTCCATCCCTCTCTCTCTGTCTCTCTCCATCTCTCTCTCTCCCTCCATCCCTCTCTCTCTGTCTCTCTCCATCTCTCTCTCTCTCCCTCCATCCCTCTCTCTCTGTCTCTCTCCATCTCTTTCTTTCTCCCTTCATCCCTCTCTCTGTCTCTCTCCATCTCTCTTGCTCCATCTCTCCCTCTCCCTCTCCATCCCTCTCTCTCTCTGATCCTCTCCATCACTTTCTCTCTCTCCCTCCATCCCTCTCTCTCTGTCTCTCTCCATCTCTCTCTCTCTCCCTCTCCATCCCTCTCTCTCCCTCTCCATCACTCTCTCCCTCCTTACATCCTCTCTCTCTGTCTCTCGCCATCTCTCTCTCCCTACATCCCTCTCTCTCCATCTCTCTCTCCATCACTCTCTCTCCCTCTCCATCCCTCTCTCTCTGTCTCTCTCCATCTCTCTCTCTCTCCCTCTCCATCCCTCTCTCTCCCTCTCCATCACTCTCTCCCTCCTTACATCCTCTCTCTCTGTCTCTTGCCATCTCTCTCTCCCTACATCCCTCTCTCTCTCTGTCTCTCTCCATCACTCTCTCTCCCTACATACCTCTCTCTCTGTCTCTCTCCATCTCTCTCTCCCTCCATCCCTCTCTCTGTCTCTCACCATCTCTCTCTCCCTCCATCCCTCTCTCTCTGTCTCTCTCCATCTCTCTCTCCCTCTCCATCCCTCTTTCTCTCCCTCCATCCCTCTCTCTCTGTCTCTCTCCATCTCTCTCTCCCACTCCATCCCTCTCTCTCTGTCTCACTCCATCTCTCTCTCTCCCTCTCCATCCCTCACCTTTCCCTCTCCAACCCTCTCTGTCTGTCTCTCTCCATCTCTCTCTCTCCATCCCTCTCTCTCTCTCTCTCCATCTCTCTCTCTCCCTCTTCATCGCTCGCTCTCTGTCTCTCTCCATCTCTCTCTCCCTCCATCCCTCTCTCTGTCTCTCTCCATCTCTCTCCCTCCATCCCTCTCTGTCTCTCTCCATCTCTCTCTCCCTCTCCATCCCTCTTTCTCTCCCTCCATCCCTCTCTCTCTGTCTCCCTCCATCTCTCTCTCTCCCTCTCCATCCCTCTATCTCTGTCTATCTCCATCTCTCTCTCTCCCTCCATCCCTCTCTCTCTGTCTCTCTCCCTACATCCCTCTCACTGTCTTTCTCCATCTCTCTCGCTCCATCTCTCCCTCTCCCTCTCCATCCCTGTCTCTCTCCCTCTCCATCACTCTCTCTCTCCCTAGAACCCTCTCTCTCTGTCTCTCTCCATCTCTCTCTCTCCCTCTCAATCCCTCTCTCTCCCTCTCCATCACTCACTCTCTCCCTACATCGATCTCTCTCTGTCTCTCTCCATCTCTCTCTCTCCTTCAATCCCTCTATCTCTCCTTTCCTCTCCATCTCTCTCTCCCTCCATCCCTCTCTCTCTGTCTCTCTCCATCTCTGTCTCTCCCTCCATCCCTCTCTCTCTGTCTCTCTCCATCTCTCTCTCTCTCCCTCCATCCCTCTCTCACTGTCTCTCTCCATCTCTTTCTCTCTCCCTTCATCCCTCTCTCTGTCTCTCTCCATCTCTCTCGCTCCATCTCTCCCTCTCCCTCTCTCTCTGTCTTTCTCCATCTCTCTCCCTCTCCATCCCTCTCTCTCTGTCTCTCTCCATCTCTCTCTCTCTCTCCCTCTCCATCCCTCTCTCTCTCCCTCTCCATCACTCTCTCCCTCCTTACATCCTCTCTCTCTGTCTCTCGCCATCTCTCTCTCCCTACATCCCTCTCTCTCTCTGTCTCTCTCCATCACTCTCTCTCCCTGCATACCTCTCTCTCGGTCTCTCTCCATCTCTCTCTCCCTCCATCCCTCTCTCTGTCTCTCACCATCTCTCTCTCCCTCCATCCCTCTCTCTCTGTCTCTCTCCATCTCTCTCTCCCTCTCCATCCCTCTTTCCCTCCCTCCATCCCTCTCTCTCTGTCTCTCTCCATCTCTCTCTCCCACTCCATCCCTCTCTCTCTGTCTCTCTCCATCTCTCTCTCTCCCTCTCCATCCCTCTCTCTCTGTCTCTCTCCATCTCTCTCTCCATCCCTCACTCTGTCTCTCTCCATCTCTCTCTCTCCCTCTTCATCCCTCGCTCTCTGTCTCTCTTCTTCTCTCTCTCCCTCCATCCCTCTCTCTGTCTCTCTCCATCTCTCTCTCCTTCCATCCCTCTCTCTCTGTCTCTCTCCATCTCTCTCTCCCTCTCCATCTCTCTCTCTCCCTCTCCATCCCTCTCTCTCTGTCTCTCTCCATCTCTCTCTCTCCCTCCATCCCTCTCTCTCTGCCTCTCTCCATCTCTCTCTCTCCCTACATCCCTCTCTCTCTGTCTCTTTCCATCTCTCTCTCTCTCCCTCCATCCCTCTCTCTCTGTCTCTCTCCATCTCTCTCTCTCCCTCCATCCCTCTCCCTGTCTCTCTCCATCTCTCTCGCTCCGTCTCTCCCTCTCCCTCTCCATCCCTCTATCTCTCCCTCTCCATCACTCTCTCTCTGTCTCTCTCCATCTCTCTCTCCCACTCCATCCCTCTCTCTGTCTCTCTCCATCTCTCTCTCTCTCCCTCTCCATCCCTCTCTCTCTCCCTCTCCATCACTCGCTCCCTCCTTGCATCCCTCTCTCTGTCTCTCTCCCTCTCCATCCCTCACTTTCCCTCTCCAACCCTCTCTCTCTGTCTCTCACCATCTCTCTCTCCCTCCATCCCTCTCTCTCGGTCTCTCTCCATCTCTCTCTCCCTCTCCATCCCTCTTTCTCTCCCTCTATCCCTCTCTCTCTGTCTCTCTCCATCTCTCTCTCCCTCTCCATCCCTCTCTCTCTGTCTCTCTCCATCTCTCTCTCTCCCTCTCCATCCCTCACTTTCCCTCTCCATCCCTCTCTCTCTGTCTCTCTCCATCTCTCTCTCCATCCCTCACTCTGTCTCTCTCCATCTCTCTCTCTCCCTCTTCATCCCTCGCTCTCTGTTTCTCTTCATCTCTCTCTCCCTCCATCCCTCTCTCTGTCTCTCTCCATCTCTCTCTCCTTCCATCCCTCTCTCTCTGTCTCTCTCCATCTCCCTCTCCCTCTCCATCCCTCTTTCTCTCCCTCCATCCCTCTCTCTCTGTCTCTCTCCATCTCTCTCTCTCCCTCTCCATCCCTCTCTCTCTGTCTCTCTCCATCTCTCTCTCTCCCTGCATCCTTCTCTCTCTGTCTCTCTCCATCTCTCTCTCTCTCCTTCCATCCCTCTCTCTCTGTCTCTCTCCATCTCTCTCTCTCCCTCCATCCCTCTCTCTGTCTCTCTCCATTTCTCTCTCCTTCCATCCCTCTCTCTCTGTCTCTCTCCATCTCCCTCTCCCTCTCCATCCCTCTATCTCTCCCTCTCCATCACTCTCTCTCTGTCTCTCTCCATCTCTCTCTCCCTCTCCATCCCTCTCTCTGTCTCTCTCCATCTCTCTCTCTCTCCCTCTCCATCCCTCTCTCTCTCCCTCTCCATCACTCTCTCCCTCCTAACATCCCTCTCTCTGTCTCTCTCCCTCTCCATCCCTCACTTTCCCTCTTCATCCCTCACTCTCTGTCTCTCTCCATCTCTCTCTCCCTCCATCCCTCTCTCTGTCTCTCTCCATCTCTCTCTCCCTCCATCCCTCTCTCTCTGTCTCTCTCAATCTCTCTCTCCCTCTCCATCCCTCTTTCTCTCCCTCCAACCCTCTCTCTCTGTCTCCCTCCATCACACTCTCTCTCCCTCTCCATCCCTCTCTCTCTGTCTCTCTCCATCACTCTCTCTCCCTACTTACCTCTCTCTCTGTCTCTCTCCATCTCTCTCTCCCTCCATCCCTCTCTCTGTCTCTCACCATCTCTCTCTCCCTCCATCCCCCTCTCTCTGTCTCTCTCCATCTCTCTCTCCCACTCCATCCCTCTCTCTGTCTCTCTCCATCTCTCTCTCTCTCCCTCTCCATCCCTCACTTTCCCTCTCCATCCCTCTCTCTCTGTCTCTCGCCATCTCTCTCTCCATCCCTCTCTCTGTCTCTCTCCATCTCTCTCTCTCCCTCTTCATCCCTCGCTCTCTGTCTCTCTTCATCTCTCCCTCCCTCCATCCCTCTCTCTGTCTCTCTCCATCTCTCTCTACTTCCATCCCTCTCTCTCTGTCTCTCTCCATCTCTCTCTCCCTCTCCATCCCTCTTTCTCTCCCTCCATCCCTCTCTCTCTGTCTCTCTCCATCTCTCTCTCCCTCCATCCCTCTCTCTCTGTCTCTCTCCATCTCTCTCTCCTTCCATCCCACTCTCTGTCTCTCTCCATCTCTCTCTCCCTACATCCCTCTCTCTCTGTCTCTCTCCATCTCTCTCTCCCTCTCCATCCCTCTTTCTCTCCCTCCATCCCTCCCTCTCTGTCTCTCTCCATCTCTCTCTCCCACTCCATCCCTCTCTCTGTCTCTCTCCATCTCTCTCTCTCTCCCTCTCCATCCCTCACTTTCCCTCTCCATCCCTCTCTCTCTGTCTCTCTCCATCTCTCTCTCCATCCCTCTCTCTCTCTGTCTCTCTCCATCTCTCTCTCCCTCCATCCCTCTCTCTCTGTCTCTCTCCATCTCTCTCTCCTTCCATCCCACTCTCTGTCTCTCTCCATCTCTCTCTCCCTCCATCCCTCTCTCTCTGTCTCTCTCCATCTCTCTCTCCTTCCATCCCACTCTCTGTCTCTCTCCATCTCTCTCTCCCTACATCCCTCTCTCTCTGTCTCTCTCCATCTCTCTCTCTCCCTCCATCCCTCTCTCTCTGTCTCTCTACATCTCTCTCTGTCTCCCTTCTACCCTCTCCCTGTCTCTCTCCATCTCTCTCGCTCCATCTCTGCCTCTCCCTCTCCATCCCTCTACCTCTCCCTCTCCATCACTCTCTCTCTGTCTCTCTCCATCTCTCTCTCCCTCTCCATCCCTCTCTCTGTCTCTCTCCATCTCTCTCTCTCTCCCTCTCCATCCCTCTCTCTCTCCCTCTCCATCACTCTCTCCCTCCTTACATCCCTCTCTCTCTGTCTCTCGCCATCTCTCTCTCTCCCTACATCCCTCTCTCTCTCTGGCTCTCTCCATCACCCTCTCTCTCCCTACATACCTCTCTCTCTGTCTCTCTCCATCTCTCTCTCTCCATCCCTCTCTCTGTCTCTCTCCATCTCTCTCTCCCTATTCATCCCTCGTTCTCTGTCTCTCTCCATCTCTCTCCCTCCATCCCTCTCTCTCCCCCTCTCCATCCCTCTTTCTCTCCCCCATCCCTCTCTCTCTGTCTCTCTCCATCTCTCTCTCTCCCTCTCCATCCCTCTCTCTCCCTCTCCATCCCTCTCTCTGTCTCTCTCCCTACATCCCTCTCTCTGTCTCTCTCCATCTCTCAAGCTCCATCTCTCCCACTCCCTCTCCATCCCTCTGTCTCTCCCACTCCATCAAACTCTCTCTCCCTAGATCCCTCTCTCTCTGTCTCTCTCCATCTCTCTTACTCACTCTCCATCCCTCTCTCTCCCTCTCCATCACTCACTCTCTCCCTACATCCCTCTCTCTCTGTCTCTCTCCATCTATCTCTCTCCCTCCATCCCTCTCTCTCTCCATTCCTCTCCATCTCTCTCTCTCTCCCTCCATCCCTCTCTCTCTGTCTCTCTCCATCTCTCTCTCTCCCTCTCCATCCCTCACTTTCCCTCTCCAACCCTCTCTCTCTGAGTCTCTCCATCTCTCTCTCTCCATCCCTCTCTCTGTCTCTCTCCATCTCTCTCACTCCCTCTCCATCCCTCTCTCTCCCTCTCCATCACTCACTCTCTCCCTACATCCCTCTCTCTCTGTCTCTCTCCATCTATCTCTCTCCCTCCATCCCTCTCTCTCTCCATTCCTCTCCATCTCTCTCTCCCTCCCTCCATCCCTCTCTCTGTCTCTCTCCATCTCTCTCTCTCCCTCTCCATCCCTCACTTTCCCTCTCCAACCCTCTCTCTCTGTCTCTCTCCATCTCTCTCTCCCTCCATCCCTCTCTCTGTCTCTCTCCATCTCTCTCTCCCTCTATCCCTCTCTGTCTCTCTCCATCTCTCTCTCCCTCTCCATCCCTCTTTCTCTCCCTCCATCCCTCTCTCTCTGTCTCCCTCCATCTCTCTCTCTCCCTCTCCATCCCCCTCTCTCTGTCTCTCTCCATCTCTCCCTCTCCCTCCATCCCTCTCTCTCTGTCTCTCTCCCTACATCCCTCTCACTGTCTTTCTCCATCTCTCTCGCTCCATCTCTCCCTCTCCCTCTCCATCCCTGTCTCTCTCCCTCTCAATCCCTCTCTCTCCCTCTCCATTACTCACTCTCTCCCCACATCCATCTCTCTCTGTCTCTCTCCATCTCTCTCTCTCTCCTTCCATCCCTCTATCTCTCCTTTCCTCTCCATCTCTCTCTCTCCCTCCATCCCTCTCTCTCTGTCTCTCTCCATCTCTCTCTCTCCCTCCATCTCTCTCTCTCTGTCTCTCTCCATCTCTTTCTCTCTCCCTTCATCCCTCTCTCTGTCTCTCTCCATCTCTCTCGCTCCATCTCTCCCTCTCCCTCTCCCTCTCCATCCCTCTCTCTCTCTGACCCTCTCCATCACTTTCTCTCTCTCCCTCCATCCCTCTCTCTCTGTCTCTCTCCATCTCTCTCTCTCTCCCTCTCCATCCCTCTCTCTCTCCCTCTCCATCACTCTCTCTCCCTACATACCTCTCTCTCTGTCTCTCTCCATCTCTCTCTCCCTCCATCCCTCTCTCTGTCTCTCACCATCTCTCTCTCCCTCCATCCCTCTCTCTCTGTCTCTCTCCATCTCTCTCTCCCTCTCCATCCCTCTTTCTCTCCCTCCATCCCTCTCTCTCTGTCTCTCTCCATCTCTCTCTCCCACTCCATCCCTCTCTCTCTGTCTCTCTCCATCTCTCTCTCTCCCTCTCCATCCCTCACTTTCCCTCTCCAACCCTCTCTCTCTGTCTCTCTCCATCTCTCTCTCTATCCCTCTCTCTGTCTCTCTCCATCTCTCCCTCTCCCTCTCCATCCCTGTCTCTCTCCCTCTCCATCACTCTCTCTCCCTAGAACCCTCTCTCTCTGTCTCTCTCCATCTCTCTCTCCCTCTCAATTCCTCTCTCTCCCTCTCCATTACTCACTCTCTCCCTCCATCCCTCTCTCTCTGTCTCTCTCCATCTCTCTCTCTACCTCCATCCCTCTCTCTCTGTCTCTCTCCATCTCTTTCTCTCTCCCTTCATCCCTCTCTCTGTCTCTCTCCATCTCTCTCGCTCCATCTCTCCCTCTCCCTCTCCCTCTCCATCCCTCTCTCTCTCTGACCCTCTCCATCACTTTCTCTCTCTCCCTCGATCCCTCTCTCTCTGTCTCTCTCCATCTCTCTCTCTCTCCCTCTCCATCCATCTTTCTCTCCCTCTCCATCTCTCTCTCCCTCCTTACATCCTCTCTCTCTGTCTCTCGCCATCTCTCTCTCCCTACATCCCTCTCTCTCTCTCTGTCTCTCTCCATCACTCTCTCTCCCTACATACCTCTCTCTCTGTCTCTCTCCATCTCTCTCTCCCTCCATCCCTCTCTCTGTCTCTCACCATCTCTCTCTCCCTCCATCCCTCTCTCTCTGTCTCTCTCCATCTCTCTCTCCCTCTCCATCCCTCTTTCTCTCCCTCCATCCCTCTCTCTCTGTCTCTCTCCATCTCTCTCTCCCACTCCATCCCTCTCTCTCTGTCTCTCTCCATCTCTCTCTCTCCCTCTCCATCCCTCACTTTCCCTCTCCAACCCTCTCTCTCTGTCTCTCTCCATCTCTCTCTCTCTCCATCCCTCTCTCTGTCTCTCTCCATCTCTCTCTCTCCCTCTTCATCCCTCGCTCTCTGTCTCTCTCCATCTCTCTCTCCCTCCATCCCTCTCTCTGCCTCTCTCCATCTCTCTCCCTCCATCCCTCTCTGTCTCTCTCCATCTCTCTCTCCCTCTCCATCCCTCTTTCTCTCCCTCCATCCCTCTCTCTCTGTCTCCCTCCATCTCTCTCTCTCCCTCTCCATCCCTCTCTCTCTGTCTCTCTCCATCTCTCTCTCTCCCTCCATCCCTCTCTCTCTGTCTCTCTCCATCTCTCTCTCTCCCTCCATCCCTCTCCCTGTCTCTCTCCATCTCTCTCGCTCCATCTCTCCCTCTCCCTCTCCATCCCTCTATCTCTCACTCTCCATCACTCTCTCTCTGTCTCTCTCCATCTCTCTCTCCCTCTCCATCCCTCTCTCTGTCTCTCTCCATCTCTCTCTCTCTCCCTCTCCATCCCTCTCTCTCTGTCTCTCTCCATCTCTCTCTCTCCCTCCATCCCTCTCTCTCTGTCTCTCTCCCTACATCCCTCTCACTGTCTTTCTCCATCTCTCTCGCTCCATCTCTCCCTCTCCCTCTCCATCCCTGTCTCTCTCCCTCTCCATCACTCTCTCTCTCCCTAGAACCCTCTCTCTCTGTCTCTCTCCATCTCTCTCTCTCCCTCTCAATCCCTCTCTCTCCCTCTCCATCACTCACTCTCTCCCTACATCGATCTCTCTCTGTCTCTCTCCATCTCTCTCTCTCCTTGCATCCCTCTATCTCTCCTTTCCTCTCCATCTCTCTCTCTCCCTCCATCCTTCTCTCTCTGTCTCTCTCCATCTCTCTCTCTCCCTCCATCCCTCTCTCTCTGTCTCTCTCCATCTCTCTCTCTCTCCCTCCATCCCTCTCTCACTGTCTCTCTGCATTTCTTTCTCTCTCCCTTCATCCCTCTCTCTGTCTCTCTCCATCTCTCTCTCCCTCTAACCCTCTCTGTCTCTCTCCATCTCTCTCTCCCTCTCCATCCCTCTTTCTCTCCCTCCATCCCTCTCTCTCTGTCTCCCTCCATCTCTCTCTCTCCCTCTCCATCCCCCTCTCTCTGTCTCTCTCCATCTCTCCCTCTCCCTCCATCCCTCTCTCTCTGTCTCTCTCCCTACATCCCTCTCACTGTCTTTCTCCATCTCTCTCGCTCCATCTCTCCCTCTCCCTCTCCATCCCTGTCTCTCTCCCTCTCCATCACTCTCTCTCTCCCTAGAACCCTCTCTCTCTCTGTCTCTCTCCATCTCTCTCTCTCCCTCTCAATCCCTCTCTCTCCCTCTCCATTACTCACTCTCTCCCTACATCCATCTCTCTCTGTCTCTCTCCATCTCTCTCTCTCTCCTTCCATACCTCTATCTCTCCTTTCCTGTCCATCTCTCTCTCTCCCTCCATCCCTCTCTCTCTGTCTCTCTCCATCTCTCTCTCTCCCTCCATCTCTCTCTCTCTGTCTCTCTCCATCTCTTTCTCTCTCCCTTCATCCCTCTCTCTGTCTCTCTCCATCTCTCTCGCTCCATCTCTCCCTCTCCCTCCCCCTCTCCATCCCTCTCTCTCTCTGACCCTCTCCATCACTTTCTCTCTCTCCCTCCATCCCTCTCTCTCTGTCTCTCTCCATCTCTCTCTCTCTCCCTCTCCATCCCTCTCTCTCTCCCTCTCCATCACTCTCTCTCCCTACATACCTCTCTCTCTGTCTCTCTCCATCTCTCTCTCCCTCCATCCCTCTCTCTGTCTCTCACCATCTCTCTCTCCCTCCATCCCTCTCTCTGTCTCTCACCATCTCTCTCTCCCTCCATCCCTCTCTCTCTGTCTCTCTCCATCTCTCTCTCCCTCTCCATCCCTCTTTCTCTCCCTCCATCCCTCTCTCTCTGTCTCTCTCCATCTCTCTCTCCCACTCCATCCCTCTCTCTCTGTCTCTCTCCATCTCTCTCTCTCCCTCTCCATCCCTCACTTTCCCTCTCCAACCCTCTCTCTCTGTCTCTCTCCATCTCTCTCTCTATCCCTCTCTCTGTCTCTCTCCATCTCTCCCTCTCCCTCTCCATCCCTGTCTCTCTCCCTCTCCATCACTCTCTCTCCCTAGAACCCTCTCTCTCTGTCTCTCTCCATCTCTCTCTCCCTCTCAATCCCTCTCTCTCCCTCTCCATTACTCACTCTCTCCCTACATCCATCGCTCTCTGTCTCTCTCCATCTCTCTCTCTCTCCTTCCATCCCTCTATCTCTCCTTTCCTCTCCATCTCTCTCTCTCCCTCCATCCCTCTCTCTCTGTCTCTCTCCATCTCTCTCTCTACCTCCATCCCTCTCTCTCTGTCTCTCTCCATCTCTTTCTCTCTCCCTTCATCCCTCTCTCTGTCTCTCTCCATCTCTCTCGCTCCATCTCTCCCACTCCCTCTCCCTCTCCATCCCTCTCTCTCTCTGACCCTCTCCATCACTTTCTCTCTCTCCCTCCATCCCTCTCTCTCTGTCTCTCTCCATCTCTCTCTCTCTCCCTCTCCATCCCTCTCTCTCTCCCTCTCCATCACTCTCTCTCCCTACATACCTCTCTCTCTGTCTCTCTCCATCTCTCTCTCCCTCCATCCCTCTCTCTGTCTCTCACCATCTCTCTCTCCCTCCATCCCTCTCTCTCTGTCTCTCTCCATCTCTCTCTCCCTCTCCATCCCTCTTTCTCTCCCTCCATCCCTCTCTCTCTGTCTCTCTCCATCTCTCTCTCCCACTCCATCCCTCTCTCTCTGTCTCTCTCCATCTCTCTCTCTCCCTCTCCATCCCTCACTTTCCCTCTCCAACCCTCTCTCTCTGTCTCTCTCCATCTCTCTCTCTATCCCTCTCTCTGTCTCTCTCCATCTCTCCCTCTCCCTCTCCATCCCTGTCTCTCTCCCTCTCCATCACTCTCTCTCCCTAGAACCCTCTCTCTCTGTCTCTCTCCATCTCTCTCTCCCTCTCAATCCCTCTCTCTCCCTCTCCATTACTCACTCTCTCCCTACATCCATCGCTCTCTGTCTCTCTCCATCTCTCTCTCTCTCCTTCCATCCCTCTATCTCTCCTTTCCTCTCCATCTCTCTCTCTCCCTCCATCCCTCTCTCTCTGTCTCTCTCCATCTCTCTCTCTACCTCTATCCCTCTCTCTCTGTCTCTCTCCATCTCTTTCTCTCTCCCTTCATCCCTCTCTCTGTCTCTCTCCATCTCTCTCGCTCCATCTCTCCCACTCCCTCTCCCTCTCCATCCCTCTCTCTCTCTGACCCTCTCCATCACTTTCTCTCTCTCCCTCGATCCCTCTCTCTCTGTCTCTCTCCATCTCTCTCTCTCTCCCTCTCCATCCCTCTCTCTCTCCCTCTCCATCACTCTCTCCCTCCTTACATCCTCTCTCTCTGTCTCTCGCCATCTCTCTCCCTACATCCCTCTCTCTCTCTCTGTCTCTCTCCATCACTCTCTCTCCCTACATACCTCTCTCTCTGTCTCTCTCCATCTCTCTCTCCCTCCATCCCTCACTCTGTCTCTCACCATCTCTCTCTCCCTCCATCCCTCTCTCTCTGTCTCTCTCCATCTCTCTCTCCCTCTCCATCCCTCTTTCTCTCCCTCCATCCCTCTCTCTCTGTCTCTCTCCATCTCTCTCTCCCACTCCATCCCTCTCTCTATGTCTCTCTCCATCTCTCTCTCTCCCTCTCCATCCCTCACTTTCCCTCTCCAACCCTCTCTCTCTGTCTCTCTCCATCTCTCTCTCTCTCCATCCCTCTCTCTGTCTCTCTCCATCTCTCTCTCTCCCTCTTCATCCCTCGCTCTCTGTCTCTCTCCATCTCTCTCTCCCTCCATCCCTCTCTCTGCCTCTCTCCATCTCTCTCCCTCCATCCCTCTCTGTCTCTCTCCATCTCTCTCTCCCTCTCCATCCCTCTTTCTCTCCCTCCATCCCTCTCTCTCTGTCTCCCTCCATCTCTCTCTCTCCCTCTCCATCCCTCTCTCTCTGTCTCTCTCCATCTCTCTCTCTCCCTCCATCCCTCTCTCTCTGTCTCTCTCCATCTCTCTCTCTCCCTCCATCCCTCTCCCTGTCTCTCCATCTCTCTCGCTCCATCTCTCCCTCTCCCTCTCCATCCCTCTATCTCTCACTCTCCATCATTCTCTCTCTGTCTCTCTCCATCTCTCTCTCCCTCTCCATCCCTCTCTCTGTCTCTCTCCATCTCTCTCTCTCTCCCTCTCCATCCCTCTCTCTCTGTCTATCTCCATCTCTCTCTCTCCCTCCATCCCTCTCTCTCTGTCTCTCTCCCTACATCCCTCTCACTGTCTTTCTCCATCTCTCTCGCTCCATCTCTCCCTCTCCCTCTCCATCCCTGTCTCTCTCCCTCTCCATCACTCTCTCTCTCCCTAGAACCCTCTCTCTCTGTCTCTCTCCATCTCTCTCTCTCCCTCTCAATCCCTCTCTCTCCCTCTCCATCACTCACTCTCTCCCTACATCGATCTCTCTCTGTCTCTCTCCATCTCTCTCTCCTTGCATCCCTCTATCTCTCCTTTCCTCTCCATCTCTCTCTCTCCCTCCATCCCTCTCTCTCTGTCTCTCTCCATCTCTCTCTCTCCCTCCATCCCTCTCTCTCTGTCTCTCTCCATCTCTCTCTCTCTCCCTCCATCCCTCTCTCACTGTCTCTCTGCATTTCTTTCTCTCTCCCTTCATCCCTCTCTCTGTCTCTCTCCATCTCTCTCGCTCCATCTCTCCCTCTCCCTCTCTCTCTGTCTCTCTCCATCTCTCTCCCTCTCCATCCCTCTCTCTCTGTCTCTCTCCATCTCTCTCTCTCTCCCTCTCCATCCCTCTCTCTCTCCCTCTCCATCACTCTCTCCCTCCTTACATCCTCTCTCTCTGTCTCTCGCCATCTCTCTCTCCCTACATCCCTCTCTCTCTCTGTCTCTCTCCATCACTCTCTCTCCCTACATACCTCTCTCTGTCTCTCTCCATCTCTCTCTCCCTCCATCCCTCTCTCTCTGTCTCTCTCCATCACTCTCTCCCTCTCCATCCCTCTTTCTCTCCCTCCATCCCTCTCTCTGTCTCTCTCCATCTCTCTCTCCCACTCCATCCCTCTCTCTCTGTCTCTCTCCATCTCTCTCTCTCCCTCTCCATCCCTCACTTTCCCTCTCCATCCCTCTCTCTCTGTCTCTCTCCATCTCTCTCTCCATCCCTCACTCTGTCTCTCTCCATCTCTCTCTCTCCCTCTTCATCCCTCGCTCTCTGTCTCTCTTCATCTCTCTCTCCCTCCATCCCTCTCTCTGTCTCTCTCCATCTCTCTCTCCTTCCATCCCTCTCTCTCTGTCTCTCTCCATCTCTCTCTCCCTCTCCATTCCTCTTTCTCTCCCTCCATCCCTCTCTCTGTCTCTCTCCATCTCTCTCTCTCCCTCTCCATCCCTCTCTCTCTGTCTCTCTCCATCTCTCTCTCCATCCCTCACTCTGTCTCTCTCCATCTCTCTCTCTCCCTCTTCATCCCTCGCTCTCTGTCTCTCTTCATCTCTCTCTCCCTCTATCCCTCTCTCTGTCTCTCTCCATCTCTCTCTCTCCCTCCATCCCTCTCTCTCTGTCTCTCTCCATCTCTCTCTCTCCCTACATCCCTCTCTCTCTGTCTCTTTCCATCTCTCTCTCTCTCCCTCCATCCCTCTCTCTCTGTCTCTCTCTCCATCTCTCTCTCTCCCTCCATCCCTCTCCCTGTCTCTCTCCATCTCTCTCGCTCCATCTCTCCCTCTCCCTCTCCATCCCTCTATCTCTCCCTCTCCATCACTCTCTCTCTGTCTCTCTCCATCTCTCTCTCCCTCTCCATCCCTCTCTCTGTCTCTCTCCATCTCTCTCTCTCTCCCTCTCCATCCCTCTCTCTCTCCCTCTCCATCACTCTCTCCCTCCTTACATCCCTCTCTCTCTGTCTCTCTCCCTCTCCATCCCTCATTTTCCCTCTCCAACCCTCTCTCTCTGTCTCTCACCATCTCTCTCTCCCTCCATCCCTCTCTCTCTGTCTCTCTCCATCTCTCTCTCCCTCTCCATCCCTCTTTCTCTCCCTCCATCCCTCTCTCTCTGTCTCTCTCCATCTCTCTCTCCCACTCCATCCCTCTCTCTCTGTCTCTCTCCATCTCTCTCTCTCCCTCTCCATCCCTCACTTTCCCTCTCCATCCCTCTCTCTCTGTCTCTCTCCATCTCTCTCTCCATCCCTCACTCTGTCTCTCTCCATCTCTCTCTCTCCCTCTTCATCCCTCGCTCTCTGTCTCTCTTCATCTCTCTCTCTCCCTCCATCCCTCTCTCTGTCTCTCTCCATCTCTCTCTCCTTCCACCCCTCTCTCTCTGTCTCTCTCCATCTCCCTCTCCCTCTCCATCCCTCTTTCTCTCCCTCCATCCCTCTCTCTCTGTCTCTCTCCATCTCTCTCTCTCCCTCTCCATCCCTCTCTCTATGACTCTCTCCATCTCTCTCTCTCCCTGCATCCCTCTCTCTCTGTCTCTCTCCATCTCTCTCTCTCCCTACATCCCTCTCTCTCTGTCTCTTTCCATCTCTCTCTCTCTCTCTCCCTCCATCCCTCTCTCTCTTATCTCTCTCCATCTCTCTCTCTCCCTCCATCCCTCTCCCTGTCTCTCTCCATCTCTCTCGCTCCATCTCCCCCTCTCCCTCTCCATCCCTCTATCTCTCCCTCTCCATCACTCTCTCTCTGTCTCTCTCCATCTCTCTCTCCCTCTCCATCCCTCTCTCTGTCTCTCTCCATCTCTCTCTCTCTCCCTCTCCATCACTCTCTCCCTCCTTACATCCCTCTCTCTCTGTCTCTCTCCCTCTCCATCCCTCACTTTCCCTCTCCAACCCTCTCTCTCTGTCTCTCACCATCTCTCTCTCCCTCCATTCCTCTCTCTCTGTCTCTCTCCATCTCTCTCTCCCTCTCCATCCCTCTTTCTCTCCCTCCATCCCTCTCTCTCTGGCTCCCTCCATCTCTCTCTCTCCCTCTCCATCCCTCTCTCTCTGTCTCTCTCCATCTCTCTCTCTCTCCCTCCATCCCTCTCTCTCATTCTCTCTCCATCTCTCTCTCTCCCTCCATCCCTCTCCCTGTCTCTCTCCATCTCTCTCGCTCCATCTCTCCCTCTCCCTCTCCATCCCTCTATCTCTCACTCTCCATCACTCTCTCTCTGTCTCTCTCCATCTCTCTCTCCCTCTCCATCCCTCTCTCTGTCTCTCTCCATCTCTCTCTCTCTCCCTCTCCATCCCTCTCTCTCTGTCTCTCTCCATCTCTCTCTCTCCCTCCATCCCTCTCTCTCTGTCTCTCTCCCTACATCCCTCTCACTGTCTTTCTCCATCTCTCTCGCTCCATCTCTCCCTCTCCCTCTCCATCCCTGTCTCTCTCCCTCTCCATCACTCTCTCTCTCCCTAGAACCCTCTCTCTCTGTCTCTCTCCATCTCTCTCTCTCCCTCTCAATCCCTCTCTCTCCCTCTCCATCACTCACTCTCTCCCTACATCGATCTCTCTCTGTCTCTCTCCATCTCTCTCTCTCCTTGCATCCCTCTATCTCTCCTTTCCTCTCCATCTCTCTCTCTCCCTCCATCCCTCTCTCTCTGTCTCTCTCCATCTCTCACTCTCCCTCCATCCCTCTCTCTCTGTCTCTCTCCATCTCTCTCTCTCTCCCTCCATCCCTCTCTCACTGTCTCTCTGCATTTCTTTCTCTCTCCCTTCATCCCTCTCTCTGTCTCTCTCCATCTCTCTCGCTCCATCTCTCCCTCTCCCTCTCTCTCTGTCTCTCTCCATCTCTCTCCCTCTCCATCCCTCTCTCTCTGTCTCTCTCCATCTCTCTCTCTCCCTCTCCATCCCTCTCTCTCTCCCTCTCCATCACTCTCTCCCTCCTTACATCCTCTCTCTCTGTCTCTCGCCATCTCTCTCTCCCTACATCCCTCTCTCTCTCTGTCTCTCTCCATCACTCTCTCTCCCTACATACCTCTCTCTGTCTCTCTCCATCTCTCTCTCCCTCCATCCCTCTCTCTGTCTCTCACCATCTCTCTCCCTCCATCCCTCTCTGTCTGTCTCTCTCCATCACTCTCTCCCTCTCCATCCCTCTTTCTCTCCCTCCATCCCTCTCTCTGTCTCTCTCCATCTCTCTCTCCCACTCCATCCCTCTCTCTCTGTCTCTCTCCATCTCTCTCTCTCCCTCTCCATCCCTCACTTTCCCTCTCCATCCCTCTCTCTCTGTCTCTCTCCATCTCTCTCTCCATCCCTCACTCTGTCTCTCTCCATCTCTCTCTCTCCCTCTTCATCCCTCGCTCTCTGTCTCTCTTCATCTCTCTCTCCCTCCATCCCTCTCTCTGTCTCTCTCCATCTCTCTCTCCTTCCATCCCTCTCTCTCTGTCTCTCTCCATCTCTCTCTCCCTCTCCATTCCTCTTTCTCTCCCTCCATCCCTCTCTCTGTCTCTCTCCATCTCTCTCTCTCCCTCTCCATCCCTCTCTCTCTGTCTCTCTCCATCTCTCTCTCTCCCTCCATCCCTCTCTCTCTGTCTCTCTCCATCTCTCTCTCTCCCTACATCCCTCTCTCTCTGTCTCTTTCCATCTCTCTCTCTCTCCCTCCATCCCTCTCTCTCTGTCTCTCTCTCCATCTCTCTCTCTCCCTCCATCCCTCTCCCTGTCTCTCTCCATCTCTCTCGCTCCATCTCTCCCTCTCCCTCTCCATCCCTCTATCTCTCCCTCTCCATCACTCTCTCTCTGTCTCTCTCCATCTCTCTCTCCCTCTCCATCCCTCTCTCTGTCTCTCTCCATCTCTCTCTCTCTCCCTCTCCATCCCTCTCTCTCTCCCTCTCCATCACTCTCTCCCTCCTTACATCCCTCTCTCTCTGTCTCTCTCCCTCTCCATCCCTCATTTTCCCTCTCCAACCCTCTCTCTCTGTCTCTCACCATCTCTCTCTCCCTCCATCCCTCTCTCTCTGTCTCTCTCCATCTCTCTCTCCCTCTCCATCCCTCTTTCTCTCCCTCCATCCCTCTCTCTCTGTCTCTCTCCATCTCTCTCTCCCACTCCATCCCTCTCTCTCTGTCTCTCTCCATCTCTCTCTCTCCCTCTCCATCCCTCACTTTCCCTCTCCATCCCTCTCTCTCTGTCTCTCTCCATCTCTCTCTCCCTCCATCCCTCTCTCTGTCTCTCTCCATCTCTCTCTCCTTCCATCCCTCTCTCTCTGTCTCTCTCCATCTCCCTCTCCCTCTCCATCCCTCTTTCTCTCCCTCCATCCCTCTCTCTCTGTCTCTCTCCATCTCTCTCTCTCCCTCTCCATCCCTCTCTCTATGACTCTCTCCATCTCTCTCTCTCCCTGCATCCCTCTCTCTCTGTCTCTCTCCATCTCTCTCTCTCCCTACATCCCTCTCTCTCTGTCTCTTTCCATCTCTCTCTCTCTCCCTCCATCCCTCTCTCTCTTATCTCTCTCCATCTCTCTCTCTCCCTCCATCCCTCTCCCTGTCTCTCTCCATCTCTCTCGCTCCATCTCTCCCTCTCCCTCTCCATCCCTCTATCTCTCCCTCTCCATCACTCTCTCTCTGTCTCTCTCCATCTCTCTCTCCCTCTCCATCCCTCTCTCTGTCTCTCTCCATCTCTCTCTCTCTCCCTCTCCATCACTCTCTCCCTCCTTACATCCCTCTCTCTCTGTCTCTCTCCCTCTCCATCCCTCACTTTCCCTCTCCAACCCTCTCTCTCTGTCTCTCACCATCTCTCTCTCCCTCCATCCCTCTCTCTCTGTCTCTCTCCATCTCTCTCTCCCTCTCCATCCCTCTTTCTCTCCCTCCATCCCTCTCTCTCTACATTCCTCTCCATCTCTCTCTCCCACTCCATCCCTCTCTCTCTGTCTCTCTCCATCTCTCTCTCTCCCTCTCCATCCCTCACTTTCCCTCTCCATCCCTCTCTCTCTGTCTCTCTCCATCTCTCTCTCCATCCCTCACTCTGTCTCTCTCCATCTCTCTCTCTCCCTCTTCATCCCTCGCTCTCTGTCTCTCTTCATCTCTCTCTCCCTCCATCCCTCTCTCTGTCTCTCTCCATCTCTCTCTCCTTCCATCCCTCTCTCCCTGTCTCTCTCCATCTCCCTCTCCCTCTCCATCCCTCTTTCTCTCCCTCCATCCCTCTCTCTCTGTCTCTCTCCATCTCTCTCTCTCCCTCTCCATCCCTCTCTCTCTGTCTCTCTCCATCTCTCTCTCTCCCTGCATCCCTCTCTCTCTGTCTCTCTCCATCTCTCTCTCTCCCTACATCCCTCTCTCTCTGTCTCTTTCCATCTCTCTCTCTCCCTCCATCCCTCTCTCTCTGTCTCTATCCATATCTCTCTCTCCCTCCATCCCTCTCCCTGTCTCTCTCCATCTCTCTCGCTCCATCTCTCCCTCTCCCTCTCCATCCCTCTATCTCTCCCTCTCCATCACTCTCTCTCTGTCTCTCTCCATCTCTCTCTCCCTCTCCATCCCTCTCTCTGTCTCTCTCCATCTCTCTCTCTCTCCCTCTCCATCCCTCTCTCTCTCCCTCTCCATCACTCTCTCCCTCCTTACATCCCTCTCTCTCTGTCTCTCTCCCTCTCCATTCCTCACTTTCCCTCTTCATCCCTCACTCTCTGTCTCTCTCCATCTCTCTCTCCCTCCATCCCTCTCTCTGTCTCTCTCCATCTCTCTCTCCCTCCATCCCTCTCTCTCTGTCTCTCTCCATCTCTCTCTCCCTCTCCATCCCTCTTTCTCTCCCTCCATCCCTCTCTCTCTGTCTCCCTCCATCACACTCTCTCTCCCTCTCCATCCCTCTCTCTCTGTCTCTCTCCATCTCTCTCTCCCTCTCCATCCCTCACTTTCCCTCTCCAACCCTCTCTCTCTGTCTCTCTCCATCTCTCTCTCTCCATCCCTCTCTCTGTCTCCGTCCATCTCTCTCTCTCCCTCTCCATCCCTCTCTCTCTGTCTCTCCATCTCTCTCACTCCCTCTCCATCCCTCTCTCTCCCTCTCCATCACTCACTCTCTCCCTACATCCATCTCTCTCTGTCTCTCTCTATCTCTATCTCTCTCCTTCCATCCCTCTCTCTCTCTCTCCATTCCTCTCCACCTCTCTCTCTCCCTCATCCCTCTCTCTCTGTCTCTCTCCATCTCTCTCTCTCCCTACATCCCTCTCTCTCTGTCTCTCTCCATCTCTTTCTCTCCCTCTCCGTCTTTCTCTCTCTGTCGCTCTCCATCGCCCTCTCTCTCTCTGACTCTCTCCATCTCTCTCTCTCCCTCCATCCCTCTCTCTCTGTCTCTCCATCACTCTCTCTCTCCCCACATCCCTCTCTCTCTGACACTCTCTCTCTGTCTCTCTCTTTCCCTACATCCCTCTCTCTCTCCGTCTCTCTCCATCAAACTCTCTCCCTACCTCTCTCTCTATCTCTCTCAATCTCTCTCTCTCACTACATCCCTCTCTCTGTCTCTCTCCATCTCTCTCTCCCTCTTCATCCCACTCTTTCTCTCCCTCCATCTCTCTCTCTCGCCCTCCATCCCTCTCTCTGTCTCTCTCCATCTCTCTCTCTCTTCCTCCATCCCTCTCTCACTGTCTCTCTCCATCTCTTTCTCTCTCCCTTCATCCCTCTCTCTGTCTCTCTCCATCTCTCTCGCTCCATCTCTCCCTCTCCCTCTCCCTCTCCATCCCTCTCTCTCTCTGACCCTCTCCATCACTTTCTCTCTCTCCCTCCATCCCTCTCTCTCTGTCTCTCTCCATCTCTCTCCCTCCCAATCCCTCTCTCTCTGTCTCTCTCCATCTCTCTCTCTCTCCCTCTCCATCCCTCTCTCTCTCCCTCTCCATCACTCTCTCCCTCCTTACATCCTCTCTCTCTGTATCTGGCCATCTCTCTCTCCCTACATCCCTCTCTCTCTCTGTCTCTCTCCATCAATCTCTCTCCCTACATCCCTCTCTCTCTCTGTCTCTCTCCATCACTCTCTCTCCCTACATACCTCTCTCTCTGTCTCTCTCCATCTCTCTCTCCCTCCATCCCTCTCTCTGTCTCTCACCATCTCTCTCTCCCTCCATCCCCCTCTCTCTGTCTCTCTCCATCTCTCTCTCCCTCTCCATCCCTCTTTCTCTCCCTCCATCCCTCTCTCTCTGTCTCTCTCCATCTCTCTCTCTCTCCCTCTCCATCCCTCACTTTCCCTCTCCATCCCTCTCTCTCTGTCTCTCTCCATCTCTCTCTCCATCCCTCTCTCTGTCTCTCTCTCTATCTCTCTCACTCCCTGTTCATCCCTCGCTCTCTGTCTCTCTTCATCTCTCTCTCCCTCCATCCCTCTCTCTGTCTCTCTCCATCTCTCTCTCCTTCCATCCCTCTCTCTCTGTCTCTCTCCATCTCTCTCTCCCTCTCCATCCCTCTTTCTCTCCCTCCATCCCTCTCTCTCTGTCTCTCTCCATCTCTCTCTCCCTCCATCCCTCTCTCTCTGTCTCTCTCCATCTCTCTCTCCTTCCATCCCACACTCTGTCTCTCTCCATCTCTCTCTCCCTACATCCCTCTCTCTCTGTCTCTCTCCATCTCTCTCTCTCTCCCTCCATCCCTCTTTGTCTCTCTCCATCACTCTCTCTCTCCCTTCATCCCTCTCCCTGTCTCTCTCCATCTCTCTCGCTCCATCTCTCCCTCTCCCTCTCCATCCCACTATCTCTCCCTCTCCATCACTCTCTCTCTATCTCTCTCCATCTCCTTCTCCCTCTCCATCCCTCTCTCTGTCTCTCTCCATCTCTCTCTCTCTCCCTCTCCATCCCTCTCTCTCTCCCTCTCCATCACTCTCTCCCTCCTTACATCCCTCTCTCTCTGTCTCTCGCCATCTCTCTCTCTCCCTACATCCCTCTCTCTCTCTCTGGCTCTCTCCATCACCCTCTCTCTCCCTACATACCTCTCTCTCTGTCTCTCTCCATCTCTCTCTCTCCATCCCTCTCTCTGTCTCTCTCCATCTCTCTCCCCCTATTCATCCCTCGTTCTCTGTCTCTCTCCATCTCTCTCCCTCCATCCCTCTCTCTCCCCCTCTCCATCCCTTTTTATCTCCCCCATCCCTCTCTCTCTGTCTCTCTCCATCTCTCTCTCTCCCTCTCCATCCCTCTCTCTCCCTCTCCATCCCTCTCTCTGTCTCTCTCCCTACATCCCTCTCTCTGTCTCTCTCCATCTCTCAAGCTCCATCTCTCCCGCTCCCTCTCCATCCCTCTCTCTCTCCCACTCCATCAAACTCTCACTCCCTAGATCCCTCTCTCTCTGACTCTCTCCATCTCTCTCACTCCCTCTCCATCCCTCTCTCTCCCTCTCCATCACTCACTCTCTCCCTACATCCCTCCCTCTCTGTCTCTCTCCATCTATCTCTCTCCCTCCATTCCTCTCTCTCTCCATTCCTCTCCATCTCTCTCTCTCTCCCTCCATCCCTCTCTCTCTGTCTCTCTCCATCTCTCTCTCTACCTCTCCATCCCTCACTTTCCCTCTCCAACCCTCTCTCTCTGTCTCTCTCCATCTCTCTCTCTCCATCCCTCTCTCTGTCTCTCTCCATCTCTCTCACTCCCTCTCCATCCATCTCTCTCCCTCTCCATCACACACTCTCTCCCTACATCCCTCTCTCTCTGTCTCTCTCCATCTATCTCTCTCCCTCCATCCCTCTCTCTCTCCATTCTTCTCCATCTCTCTCTCTCTCCCTCCATCCCTCTCTCTCTGTCTCTCTCCATCTCTCTCTCTCCCTCTCCATCCCTCACTTTCCCTCTCCAACCCTCTCTCTCTGTCTCTCTCCATCTCTCTCTCCCTCCATCCCTCTCTCTGTCTCTCTCCATCTCTCTCTCCCTCTCCATCCCTCTTTCTCTCCCTCCATCCCTCTCTCTCTGTCTCCCTCCATCTCTCTCTCTCCCACTCCATCCCCCTCTCTCTGTCTCTCTCCATCTCTCCCTCTCCCTCCATCCCTCTCTCTCTGTCTCTCTCCCTACATCCCTCTCACTGTCTTTCTCCATCTCTCTCGCTCCATCTCTCCCTCTCCATCCCTCTCCATCCCTGTCTCTCTTCCTCTCCATCACTCTCTCTCTCCCTAGAACCCTCTCTCTCTGTCTCTCTCCATCTCTCTCTCTCCCTCTCAATCCCTCTCTCTCCCTCTCCATCACTCACTCTCTCCCAACATCCATCTTTCTCTGTCTCTCTCCATCTCTCTCTCTCTCCTTCCATCGCTCTATCTCTCCTTTCCTCTCCATCTCTCTCTCTCCCTCCATCCCTCTCTCTCTGTCTCTCTCCATCTCTCTCTCTCCCTCCATCCCTCTCTCTCTGTCTCTCTCCATCTCTTTCTCTCTCCCTTCATCCCTCTCTCTGTCTCTCTCGCTCCATCTCTCCCTCTCCCTCTCCCTCTCCATCCCTCTCTCTCTCTGACCCTCTCCATCACTTTCTCTCTCTCCCTCCATCCCTCTCTCTCTGTCTCTCTCCATCTCTCTCCCTCTCCATCCTTCTCTCTCTGTCTCTCTCCATCTCTCTCTCTCTCCCTCTCCATCCCTCTCTCTCTCCCTCTCCATCACTCTCTCCCTCCTTACATCCTCTCTCTCTGTCTCTCACCATCTCTCTCTCCCTACATCCCTCTATCTCTCTCTGTCTCTCTCCATCACTCTCTCTCCCTACATACCTCTCTCTCTGTCTCTCTCCATCTCTCTCTCCCTCCATCCCTCTCTCTGTCTCTCACCATCTCTCTCTCCCTTCATCCCTCTCTCTCTGTCTCTCTCCATCTCTCTCTCCCTCTCCATCCCTCTTTCTCTCCCTCCATCCCTCTCTCTCTGTCTCTCTCCATCTCTCTCTCCCACTCCATCCCTCTCTCTCTGTCTGTCTCCATCTCTCTCTCTCCCTCTCCATCCCTCACTTTCCCTCTCCAACCCTCTCTCTCTGTCTCTCTCCATCTCTCTCTCTCCATCCCTCTCTCTGTCTCTCTCCATCTCTCTCTCTCCCTCTTCATCCCTCGCTCTCTCCATCTCTCCAACTCTCTCTCCCTCCATCCCTCTCTCTGTCTCTCTCCATCTCTCTCTCCCTCCATCCCTCTCTGTCTCTCTCCATCTCTCTCTCCCTCTCCAACTCTCTTTCTCTCCCTCCATCCCTCTCTCTCTGTCTCCCTCCATCTCTCTCTCTCCCTCTCCACCCCTCTCTCTCTGTCTCTCTCCATCTCTCTCTCTCCCTCCATCCCTCTCTCTCTGTCTCTCTCCCTACATCCCTCTCACTGTCTTTCTCCATCTCTCTCGCTCCATCTCTCCCTCTCCCTCTCCATCCCTGTCTCTCTCCCTCTCCATCACTCTCTCTCTCCCTAGAACCCTCTCTCTCTGTCTCTCTCCATCTCTCTCTCTCCCTCTCAATCCCTCTCTCTCCCTCTCCATCACTCACTCTCTCCCTACATCCATCTCTCTCTGTCTCTCTCCATCTCTCTATCTCTCCTTCCATCCCTCTATCTCTCCTTTCCTCTCCATCTCTCTCTCTCCCTCCATCCCTCTCTCTCTGTCTCTCTCCATCTCTCTCTCTCCCTCCATCCCTCTCTCTCTGTCTCTCTCCATCTCTCTCTCTCTCCCTCCATCCCTCTCTCACTGTCTCTCTCCATCTCTTTCTCTCTCCCTTCATCCCTCTCTCTGTCTCTCTCCATCTCTCTCGCTCCATCTCTCCCTCTCCCTCTCCATCCCTCTCTCTCTCTGACCCTCTCCATCACTTTCTCTCTCTCCCTCCATCTCGCTCTCTGTCTCTCTCCATCTCTCTCCCTCTCCATCCCTCTCTCTCTGTCTCTCTCCATCTCTCTCTCTCCCTCTCCATCCCTCTCTCTCTCCCTCTCCATCACTCTCTCCCTCCTTACATCCTCTCATTCTGTCTCTCGCCATCTCTCTCTCCCTACATCCCTCTCTCTCTCTGTCTCTCTCCATCACTCTCTGTCCCTACATACCTCTCTCTGTCTCTCTCCATCTCTCTCTCCCTCCATCCCTCTCTCTGTCTCTCACCATCTCTCTCCCTCCATCCCTCTCTCTCTGTCTCTCTCCATCTCTCTCTCCCTCTCCATCCCTCTTTCTCTCCCTCCATCCCTCTCTCTCTGTCTCTCTCCATCTCTCTCTCCCACTCTATCCCTCTCTCTCTGTCTCTCTCCATCTCTCTCTCTCCCTCTCCATCCCTCACTTTCCCTCTCCATCCCTCTCTCTCTGTCTCTCTCCATCTCTCTCTCCATCCCTCACTCTGTCTCTCTCCATCTCTCTCTCTCCCTCTTCATCCCTCGCTCTCTGTCTCTCTTCATCTCTCTCTCCCTCCATCCCTCTCTCTGTCTCTCTCCATCTCTCTCTCCTTCCATCCCTCTCTCTCTGTCTCTCTCCCACTCTCTCTCCCTCTCCATCCCTCTTTCTCTCCCTCCATCCCTCTCACTCTGTCTCTCTCCATCTCTCTCGCTCCCTCTCCATCCCTCTCTCTATGTCTCTCTCCATCTCTCTCTCTCCCTACATGCCTCTCTCTCTGTCTCTCTCCATCTCTCTCTCTCTCCCTCCATCCCTCTCTCTCTGTCTCTCTCCATCTCTCTCTCTCCCTCCATCCCTCTCCCTGTCTCTCTCCATCTCTCTCGCTCCATCTCTCCCTCTCCCTCTCCATCCCTCTATCTCTCCCTCTCCATCACTCTCTCTCTGTCTCTGTCCATCTCTCTCTCCCTCTCCATCCCTCTCTCTGTCTCTCTCCATCTCTCTCTCTCTCCCTCTCCATCCCTCTCTCTCACCCACTCCATCACTCTCTCCCTCTTCATCCCTCACTCTCTGTCTCTCTCCATCTCTCTCTCACTCCATCCCTCTCTCTGTCTCTCCCCATCTCTCTCTCCCTCCATCCCTCTCTCTCTGTCTCTCTCCATCTCTCTCTCCCACTCCATCCCTCTCTCTGTCTCTCTCCATCTCTCTCTCTCCCTCTCCATCCCTCACTTTCCCTCTCCATCCCTCTCTCTCTGTCTCTCTCCATCTCTCTCTCCATCCCTCACTCTGTCTCTCTCCATCTCTCTCTCTCCCTCTTCATCCCTCGCTCTCTGTCTCTCTTCATCTCTCTCTCCCTCCATCCCTCTCTCTGTCTCTCTCCATCTCTCTCTCCTTCCATCCCTCTCTCTCTGTCTCTCTCCATCTCTCTCTCCCTGCATCCCTCTCTCTGTCTCTCACCATCTCTCTCTCCCTCCATCCCTCTCTCTCTGTCTCTCTCCATCTCTCTCTCCCTCTCCATCCCTCTTTCTCTCCCTCCCTCCCTCTCTCTCTGTCTCTCTCCATCTCTCTCTCCCACTCCATCCCTCTCTCTCTGTCTCTCTCCATCTCTCTCTCTGTCTCTCTCCATCTCTCTCTCTCCCTCTCCATTCCTCACTTTCCCTCTCCAACCCTCTCTCTCTGTCTCTCTCCATCTCTCTCTCTCCATCCCTCTCTCTGTCTCTCTCCATCTCTCTCTCTCCCTCTTCACCCCTCGCTCTCTGTCTCTCTCCATCTCTCTCTCCCTCCATCCCTCTCTCTGTCTCTCTCCATCTCTCTCTCCCTCCATCCCTCTCTGTCTCTCTCCATCTCTCTCTCCCTCTCCAACTCTCTTTCTCTCCCTACATCCCTCTCTCTCTGTCTCCCTCCATCTCTCTCTCTCCCTCTCCATCCCTCTCTCTCTGTCTCTCTCCATCTCTCTCTCTCACTCCATCCCTCTCTCTCTGTCTCTCTCCCTACATCCCTCTCACTGTCTTTCTCCATCTCTCTCGCTCCATCTCTCCCTCTCCCTCTCCATCCCTGTCTCTCTCCCTCTCCATCACTCTCTCTCTCCCTAGAACCCTCTCTCTCTGTCTCTCTCCATCTCTCTCTCTCCCTCTCAATCCCTCTCTCTCCCTCTCCATCACTCACTCTCTCCCTACATCCATCTCTCTCTGTCTCTCTCCATCTCTCTCTCTCTCCTTCCATCCCTCTATCTCTCCTTTCCTCTCCATCTCTCTCTCTCCCTCCATCCCTCTCTCTCTGTCTCTCTCCATCTCTCTCTCTCCCTCCATCCCTCTCTTTCTGTCTCTCTCCATCTCTCTCTCTCTCCCTCCATCCCTCTCTCACTGTCTCTCTCCATCTCTTTCTCTCTCCCTTCATCCCTCTCTCTGTCTCTCTCCATCTCTCTCGCTCCATCTCTCCCTCTCCCTCTCCATCTCTCTCTCTCTCTGACCCTCTCCATCACTTTCTCTCTCTCCCTCCATCTCTCTCTCTCTGTCTCTCTCCATCTCTCTCCCTCTCCATCCCTCTCTCTCTGTCTCTCTCCATCTCTCTCTCTCTCCCTCTCCATCCCTCTCTCTCTCCCTCTCCATCACTCTCTCCCTCCTTACATCCTCTCATTCTGTCTCTCGCCATCTCTCTCTCCCTACATCCCTCTCTCTCTCTGTCTCTCTCCCTCTGACTCTCCATCTCTCTCTCCCTCCATCCCTCTCTCTGTCTCTCACCATCTCTCTCCCTCCATCCCTCTCTCTCTGTCTCTCTCCATCTCTCTCTCCCTCTCCATCCCTCTTTCTCTCCCTCCATCCCTCTCTCTCTGTCTCTCTCCATCTCTCTCTCCCACTCCATCCCTCTCTCTCTGTCTCTCTCCATCTCTCTCTCTCCCTCTCCATCCCTCACTTTCCCTCTCCATCCCGCTCTCTCTGTCTCTCTCCATCTCTCTCCATCCCTCACTCTGTCTCTCTCCATCTCTCTCTCTCCCTCTTCATCCCTCGCTCTCTGTCTCTCTTCATCTCTCTCTCCCTCCATCCCTCTCTCTGTCTCTCTCCATCTCTCTCTCCTTCCAACCCTCTCTCTCAGTCTCTCTCCCTCTCTCTCTCCCTCTCCATCCCTCTTTCTCTCTCTCCATCCCTCTCTCTCTGTCTCTCTCCATCTCTCTCTCTCCCTCTCCATCCCTCTCTCTCTGTCTCTCTCCATCTCTTTCTCTCTCCCTTCATCCCTCTCTCTGTCTCTCTCCATCTCTCTCGCTCCATCTCTCCCTCTCCCTCTCCCTCTCCATCCCTCTCTCTCTCTGACCCTCTCCATCACTTTCTCTCTCTCCCTCCATCCCTCTCTCTCTGTCTCTCTCCATCTCTCTCCCTCCCAATCCCTCTTTCTCTGTCTCTCCATCTCTCTCTCTCTCCCTCTCCCTCACTCTCTCCCTCCTTACATCCTCTCTCTCTGTATCTCGCCATCTCTCTCTCCCTACATCCCTCTCTCTCTCTGTCTCTCTCCATCACTCTCTCTCCCTACATACCTCTCTCTCTGTCTCTCTCCATCTCTCTCTCCCTCCATCCCTCTCTCTGTCTCTCACCATCTCTCTCTCCCTCCATCCCCCTCTCTCTGTCTCTCTCCATCTCTCTCTCCCTCTCCATCTCTCTCTCTCTCCCTCCATCCCTCTCTCTCTGTCTCTCTCCATCTCTCTCTCTCTCCCTCTCCATCCCTCACTTTCCCTCTCCATCCCTCCCTCTCTGTCTCTCTCCATCTCTCTCTCCATCCCACTCTCTGTCTCTCTCCATCTCTCTCTCTCCCTCTTCATCCCTCGCTCTCTGTCTCTCTTCATCTCTCTCTCTCCCTCCATCCCTCTCTCTCTGTCTCTCTCCATCTCTCTCTCCTTCCATCCCTCTCTCTCTGTCTCTCTCCATCTCTCTCTCCCTCTCCATCCCTCTTTCTCTCCCTCCATCCCTCTCTCTCTGTCTCTCTCCATCTCTCTCTCCCTCCATCCCTCTCTCTCTGTCTCTCTCCAACTCTCTCTCCTTCCATCCCACTCTCTGTCTCTCTCCATCTCTCTCTCCCTACATCCCTCTCTCTCTGTCTCTCTCCATCTCTCTCTCTCTCCCTCCATCCCTCTCTGTCTCTCTCCATCTCTCTCTCTCTCTTCATCCCTCTCCCTGTCTCTCTCCATCTCTCTCGCTCCATCTCTCCCTCTCCCTCACCATCCCTCTATCTCTCCCTCTCCATCCCTCTCCATCTCTCTCTCCCTCTCCATCCCTCTCTCTCTGTCTCTCGCCATCTCTCTCTCTCCCTACATCCCTCTCTCTCTCTCTGGCTCTCTCCATCACCCTCTCTCTCCCTACATACCTCTCTCTCTGTCTCTCTCCATCTCTCTCTCTCCATCCCTCTCTCTGTCTCTCTCCATCTCTCTCTCCCTATTCATCCCTCGTTCTCTGTCTCTCTCCATCTCTCTCCCTCCATCCCTCTCTCTCCCCCTCTCCATCCCTCTTTCTCTCCCCCATCCCTCTCTCTCTGTCTCTCTCCATCTCTCTCTCCCTCTCCATCCCTCTCTCTCCCTCTCCATCCCTCTCTCTGTCTCTCTCCCTACATCCCTCTCTCTGTCTCTCTCCATCTCTCAAGCTCCATCTCTCCCGCTCCCTCTCCATCCCTCTCTCTCTCCCACTCCATCAAACTCTCTCTCCCTAGATCCCTCTCTCTCTGTCTCTCTCCATCTCTCTCACTCCCTCTCCATCCCTCTCTCTCCCTCTCCATCACTCACTCTCGCCCTACATCCCTCTCTCTCTGTCTCTCTCCATCTATCTCTCTCCCTCCATTCCTCTCTCTCTCCATTCCTCTCCATCTCTCTCTCTCTCCCTCCATCCCTCTCTCTCTGTCTCTTTCCATCTCTCTCTCTCCCTCCATCCCTCTCTCTCTGTCTCTATCCATATCTCTCTCTCCCTCCATCCCTCTCCCTGTCTCTCTCCATCTCTCTCGCTCCATCTCTCCCTCTCCCTCTCCATCCCTCTATCTCTCCCTCTCCATCACTCTCTCTCTGTCTCTCTCCATCTCTCTCTCCCTCTCCATCCCTCTCTCTGTCTCTCTCCATCTCTCTCTCTCTCCCTCTCCATCCCTCTCTCTCTCCCTCTCCATCACTCTCTCCCTCCTTACATCCCTCTCTCTCTGTCTCTCTCCCTCTCCATTCCTCACTTTCCCTCTTCATCCCTCACTCTCTGTCTCTCTCCATCTCTCTCTCCCTCCATCCCTCTCTCTGTCTCTCTCCATCTCTCTCTCCCTCCATCCCTCTCTCTCTGTCTCTCTCCATCTCTCTCTCCCTCTCCATCCCTCTTTCTCTCCCTCCATCCCTCTCTCTCTGTCTCCCTCCATCACACTCTCTCTCCCTCTCCATCCCTCTCTCTCTGTCTCTCTCCATCTCTCTCTCCCTCTCCATCCCTCACTTTCCCTCTCCAACCCTCTCTCTCTGTCTCTCTCCATCTCTCTCTCTCCATCACTCTCTCTGTCTCCGTCCATCTCTCTCTCTCCCTCTCCATCCCTCTCTCTCTGTCTCTCTCCATCTCTCTCACTCCCTCTCCATCCCTCTCTCTCCCTCTCCATCACTCACTCTCTCCCTACATCCATCTCTCTCTGTCTCTCTCTATCTCTATCTCTCTCCTTCCATCCCTCTCTCTCTCTCTCCATTCCTCTCCACCTCTCTCTCTCCCTCATCCCTCTCTCTCTGTCTCTCTCCATCTCTCTCTCTCCCTACATCCCTCTCTCTCTGTCTCTCTCCATCTCTTTCTCTCCCTCTCCGTCTTTCTCTCTCTGTCGCTCTCCATCGCCCTCTCTCTCTCTGACTCTCTCCATCTCTCTCTCTCCCTCCATCCCTCTCTCTCTGTCTCTCCATCACTCTCTCTCTCCCCACATCCCTCTCTCTCTGACACTCTCTCTCTGTCTCTCTCTTTCCCTACATCCCTCTCTCTCTCCGTCTCTCTCCATCAAACTCTCTCCCTACCTCTCTCTCTATCTCTCTCAATCTCTCTCTCTCACTACATCCCTCTCTCTGTCTCTCTCCATCTCTCTCTCCCTCTTCATCCCACTCTTTCTCTCCCTCCATCTCTCTCTCTCGCCCTCCATCCCTCTCTCTGTCTCTCTCCATCTCTCTCTCTCTTCCTCCATCCCTCTCTCACTGTCTCTCTCCATCTCTTTCTCTCTCCCTTCATCCCTCTCTCTGTCTCTCTCCATCTCTCTCGCTCCATCTCTCCCTCTCCCTCTCCCTCTCCATCCCTCTCTCTCTCTGACTCTCTCCATCACTTTCTCTCTCTCCCTCCATCCCTCTCTCTCTGTCTCTCTCCATCTCTCTCCCTCCCAATCCCTCTCTCTCTGTCTCTCTCCATCTCTCTCTCTCTCCCTCTCCATCCCTCTCTCTCTCCCTCTCCATCACTCTCTCCCTCCTTACATCCTCTCTCTCTGTATCTGGCCATCTCTCTCTCCCTACATCCCTCTCTCTCTCTGTCTCTCTCCATCACTCTCTCTCCCTACATACCTCTCTCTCTGTCTCTCTCCATCTCTCTCTCCCTCCATCCCTCTCTCTGTCTCTCACCATCTCTCTCTCCCTCCATCCCCCTCTCTCTGTCTCTCTCCATCTCTCTCTCCCTCTCCATCCCTCTTTCTCTCCCTCCATCCCTCTCTCTCTGTCTCTCTCCATCTCTCTCTCTCTCCCTCTCCATCCCTCACTTTCCCTCTCCATCCCTCTCTCTCTGTCTCTCTCCATCTCTCTCTCCATCCCTCTCTCTGTCTCTCTCTCTATCTCTCTCACTCCCTGTTCATCCCTCGCTCTCTGTCTCTCTTCATCTCTCTCTCCCTCCATCCCTCTCTCTGTCTCTCTCCATCTCTCTCTCCTTCCATCCCTCTCTCTCTGTCTCTCTCCATCTCTCTCTCCCTCTCCATCCCTCTTTCTCTCCCTCCATCCCTCTCTCTCTGTCTCTCTCCATCTCTCTCTCCCTCCATCCCTCTCTCTCTGTCTCTCTCCATCTCTCTCTCCTTCCATCCCACACTCTGTCTCTCTCCATCTCTCTCTCCCTACATCCCTCTCTCTCTGTCTCTCTCCATCTCTCTCTCTCTCCCTCCATCCCTCTCTGTCTCTCTCCATCACTCTCTCTCTCCCTTCATCCCTCTCCCTGTCTCTCTCCATCTCTCTCGCTCCATCTCTCCCTCTCCCTCTCCATCCCACTATCTCTCCCTCTCCATCACTCTCTCTCTATCTCTCTCCATCTCCTTCTCCCTCTCCATCCCTCTCTCTGTCTCTCTCCATCTCTCTCTCTCTCCCTCTCCATCCCTCTCTCTCTCCCTCTCCATCACTCTCTCCCTCCTTACATCCCTCTCTCTCTGTCTCTCGCCATCTCTCTCTCTCCCTACATCCCTCTCTCTCTCTCTGGCTCTCTCCATCACCCTCTCTCTCCCTACATACCTCTCTCTCTGTCTCTCTCCATCTCTCTCTCTCCATCCCTCTCTCTGTCTCTCTCCATCTCTCTCCCCCTATTCATCCCTCGTTCTCTGTCTCTCTCCATCTCTCTCCCTCCATCCCTCTCTCTCCCCCTCTCCATCCCTTTTTATCTCCCCCATCCCTCTCTCTCTGTCTCTCTCCATCTCTCTCTCTCCCTCTCCATCCCTCTCTCTCCCTCTCCATCCCTCTCTCTGTCTCTCTCCCTACATCCCTCTCTCTGTCTCTCTCCATCTCTCAAGCTCCATCTCTCCCGCTCCCTCTCCATCCCTCTCTCTCTCCCACTCCATCAAACTCTCACTCCCTAGATCCCTCTCTCTCTGACTCTCTCCATCTCTCTCACTCCCTCTCCATCCCTCTCTCTCCCTCTCCATCACTCACTCTCTCCCTACATCCCTCCCTCTCTGTCTCTCTCCATCTATCTCTCTCCCTCCATTCCTCTCTCTCTCCATTCCTCTCCATCTCTCTCTCTCTCCCTCCATCCCTCTCTCTCTGTCTCTCTCCATCTCTCTCTCTACCTCTCCATCCCTCACTTTCCCTCTCCAACCCTCTCTCTCTGTCTCTCTCCATCTCTCTCTCTCCATCCCTCTCTCTGTCTCTCTCCATCTCTCTCACTCCCTCTCCATCCATCTCTCTCCCTCTCCATCACACACTCTCTCCCTACATCCCTCTCTCTCTGTCTCTCTCCATCTATCTCTCTCCCTCCATCCCTCTCTCTCTCCATTCTTCTCCATCTCTCTCTCTCTCCCTCCATCCCTCTCTCTCTGTCTCTCTCCATCTCTCTCTCTCCCTCTCCATCCCTCACTTTCCCTCTCCAACCCTCTCTCTCTGTCTCTCTCCATCTCTCTCTCCCTCCATCCCTCTCTCTGTCTCTCTCCATCTCTCTCTCCCTCTCCATCCCTCTTTCTCTCCCTCCATCCCTCTCTCTCTGTCTCCCTCCATCTCTCTCTCTCCCACTCCATCCCCCTCTCTCTGTCTCTCTCCATCTCTCCCTCTCCCTCCATCCCTCTCTCTCTGTCTCTCTCCCTACATCCCTCTCACTGTCTTTCTCCATCTCTCTCGCTCCATCTCTCCCTCTCCATCCCTCTCCATCCCTGTCTCTCTTCCTCTCCATCACTCTCTCTCTCCCGAGAACCCTCTCTCTCTGTCTCTCTCCATCTCTCTCTCTCCCTCTCAATCCCTCTCTCTCCCTCTCCATCACTCACTCTCTCCCAACATCCATCTTTCTCTGTCTCTCTCCATCTCTCTCTCTCTCCTTCCATCGCTCTATCTCTCCTTTCCTCTCCATCTCTCTCTCTCCCTCCATCCCTCTCTCTCTGTCTCTCTCCATCTCTCTCTCTCCCTCCATCCCTCTCTCTCTGTCTCTCTCCATCTCTTTCTCTCTCCCTTCATCCCTCTCTCTGTCTCTCTCCATCTCTCTCGCTCCATCTCTCCCTCTCCCTCTCCCTCTCCATCCCTCTCTCTCTCTGACCCTCTCCATCACTTTCTCTCTCTCCCTCCATCCCTCTCTCTCTGTCTCTCTCCATCTCTCTCCCTCTCCATCCTTCTCTCTCTGTCTCTCTCCATCTCTCTCTCTCTCCCTCTCCATCCCTCTCTCTCTCCCTCTCCATCACTCTCTCCCTCCTTACATCCTCTCTCTCTGTCTCTCACCATCTCTCTCTCCCTACATCCCTCTATCTCTCTCTGTCTCTCTCCATCACTCTCTCTCCCTACATACCTCTCTCTCTGTCTCTCTCCATCTCTCTCTCCCTCCATCCCTCTCTCTGTCTCTCACCATCTCTCTCTCCCTTCATCCCTCTCTCTCTGTCTCTCTCCATCTCTCTCTCCCTCTCCATCCCTCTTTCTCTCCCTCCATCCCTCTCTCTCTGTCTCTCTCCATCTCTCTCTCCCACTCCATCCCTCTCTCTCTGTCTGTCTCCATCTCTCTCTCTCCCTCTCCATCCCTCACTTTCCCTCTCCAACCCTCTCTCTCTGTCTCTCTCCATCTCTCTCTCTCCATCCCTCTCTCTGTCTCTCTCCATCTCTCTCTCTCCCTCTTCATCCCTCGCTCTCTCCATCTCTCCAACTCTCTCTCCCTCCATCCCTCTCTCTGTCTCTCTCCATCTCTCTCTCCCTCCATCCCTCTCTGTCTCTCTCCATCTCTCTCTCCCTCTCCAACTCTCTTTCTCTCCCTCCATCCCTCTCTCTCTGTCTCCCTCCATCTCTCTCTCTCCCTCTCCACCCCTCTCTCTCTGTCTCTCTCCATCTCTCTCTCTCCCTCCATCCCTCTCTCTCTGTCTCTCTCCCTACATCCCTCTCACTGTCTTTCTCCATCTCTCTCGCTCCATCTCTCCCTCTCCCTCTCCATCCCTGTCTCTCTCCCTCTCCATCACTCTCTCTCTCCCTAGAACCCTCTCTCTCTGTCTCTCTCCATCTCTCTCTCTCCCTCTCAATCCCTCTCTCTCCCTCTCCATCACTCACTCTCTCCCTACATCCATCTCTCTCTGTCTCTCTCCATCTCTCTATCTCTCCTTCCATCCCTCTATCTCTCCTTTCCTCTCCATCTCTCTCTCTCCCTCCATCCCTCTCTCTCTGTCTCTCTCCATCTCTCTCTCTCCCTCCATCCCTCTCTCTCTGTCTCTCTCCATCTCTCTCTCTCTCCCTCCATCCCTCTCTCACTGTCTCTCTCCATCTCTTTCTCTCTCCCTTCATCCCTCTCTCTGTCTCTCTCCATCTCTCTCGCTCCATCTCTCCCTCTCCCTCTCCATCCCTCTCTCTCTCTGACCCTCTCCATCACTTTCTCTCTCTCCCTCCATCTCGCTCTCTGTCTCTCTCCATCTCTCTCCCTCTCCATCCCTCTCTCTCTGTCTCTCTCCATCTCTCTCTCTCCCTCTCCATCCCTCTCTCTCTCCCTCTCCATCACTCTCTCCCTCCTTACATCCTCTCATTCTGTCTCTCGCCATCTCTCTCTCCCTACATCCCTCTCTCTCTCTGTCTCTCTCCATCACTCTCTGTCCCTACATACCTCTCTCTGTCTCTCTCCATCTCTCTCTCCCTCCATCCCTCTCTCTGTCTCTCACCATCTCTCTCCCTCCATCCCTCTCTCTCTGTCTCTCTCCATCTCTCTCTCCCTCTCCATCCCTCTTTCTCTCCCTCCATCCCTCTCTCTCTGTCTCTCTCCATCTCTCTCTCCCACTCTATCCCTCTCTCTCTGTCTCTCTCCATCTCTCTCTCTCCCTCTCCATCCCTCACTTTCCCTCTCCATCCCTCTCTCTCTGTCTCTCTCCATCTCTCTCTCCATCCCTCACTCTGTCTCTCTCCATCTCTCTCTCTCCCTCTTCATCCCTCGCTCTCTGTCTCTCTTCATCTCTCTCTCCCTCCATCCCTCTCTCTGTCTCTCTCCATCTCTCTCTCCTTCCATCCCTCTCTCTCTGTCTCTCTCCCACTCTCTCTCCCTCTCCATCCCTCTTTCTCTCCCTCCATCCCTCTCACTCTGTCTCTCTCCATCTCTCTCTCTCCCTCTCCATCCCTCTCTCTCTGTCTCTCTCCATCTCTCTCTCTCCCTCCATCCCTCTCTCTATGTCTCTCTCCATCTCTCTCTCTCCCTACATGCCTCTCTCTCTGTCTCTCTCCATCTCTCTCTCTCTCCCTCCATCCCTCTCTCTCTGTCTCTCTCCATCTCTCTCTCTCCCTCCATCCCTCTCCCTGTCTCTCTCCATCTCTCTCGCTCCATCTCTCCCTCTCCCTCTCCATCCCTCTATCTCTCCCTCTCCATCACTCTCTCTCTGTCTCTGTCCATCTCTCTCTCCCTCTCCATCCCTCTCTCTGTCTCTCTCCATCTCTCTCTCTCTCCCTCTCCATCCCTCTCTCTCACCCACTCCATCACTCTCTCCCTCTTCATCCCTCACTCTCTGTCTCTCTCCATCTCTCTCTCACTCCATCCCTCTCTCTGTCTCTCCCCATCTCTCTCTCCCTCCATCCCTCTCTCTCTGTCTCTCTCCATCTCTCTCTCCCACTCCATCCCTCTCTCTGTCTCTCTCCATCTCTCTCTCTCCCTCTCCATCCCTCACTTTCCCTCTCCATCCCTCTCTCTCTGTCTCTCTCCATCTCTCTCTCCATCCCTCACTCTGTCTCTCTCCATCTCTCTCTCTCCCTCTTCATCCCTCGCTCTCTGTCTCTCTTCATCTCTCTCTCCCTCCATCCCTCTCTCTGTCTCTCTCCATCTCTCTCTCCTTCCATCCCTCTCTCTCTGTCTCTCTCCATCTCTCTCTCCCTGCATCCCTCTCTCTGTCTCTCACCATCTCTCTCTCCCTCCATCCCTCTCTCTCTGTCTCTCTCCATCTCTCTCTCCCTCTCCATCCCTCTTTCTCTCCCTCCCTCCCTCGCTCTCTGTCTCTCTCCATCTCTCTCTCCCACTCCATCCCTCTCTCTCTGTCTCTCTCCATCTCTCTCTCTGTCTCTCTCCATCTCTCTCTCTCCCTCTCCATTCCTCACTTTCCCTCTCCAACCCTCTCTCTCTGTCTCTCTCCATCTCTCTCTCTCCATCCCTCTCTCTGTCTCTCTCCATCTCTCTCTCTCCCTCTTCACCCCTCGCTCTCTGTCTCTCTCCATCTCTCTCTCCCTCCATCCCTCTCTCTGTCTCTCTCCATCTCTCTCTCCCTCCATCCCTCTCTGTCTCTCTCCATCTCTCTCTCCCTCTCCAACTCTCTTTCTCTCCCTACATCCCTCTCTCTCTGTCTCCCTCCATCTCTCTCTCTCCCTCTCCATCCCTCTCTCTCTGTCTCTCTCCATCTCTCTCTCTCACTCCATCCCTCTCTCTCTGTCTCTCTCCCTACATCCCTCTCACTGTCTTTCTCCATCTCTCTCGCTCCATCTCTCCCTCTCCCTCTCCATCCCTGTCTCTCTCCCTCTCCATCACTCTCTCTCTCCCTAGAACCCTCTCTCTCTGTCTCTCTCCATCTCTCTCTCTCCCTCTCAATCCCTCTCTCTCCCTCTCCATCACTCACTCTCTCCCTACATCCATCTCTCTCTGTCTCTCTCCATCTCTCTCTCTCTCCTTCCATCCCTCTATCTCTCCTTTCCTCTCCATCTCTCTCTCTCCCTCCATCCCTCTCTCTCTGTCTCTCTCCATCTCTCTCTCTCCCTCCATCCCTCTCTTTCTGTCTCTCTCCATCTCTCTCTCTCTCCCTCCATCCCTCTCTCACTGTCTCTCTCCATCTCTTTCTCTCTCCCTTCATCCCTCTCTCTGTCTCTCTCCATCTCTCTCGCTCCATCTCTCCCTCTCCCTCTCCATCTCTCTCTCTCTCTGACCCTCTCCATCACTTTCTCTCTCTCCCTCCATCTCTCTCTCTCTGTCTCTCTCCATCTCTCTCCCTCTCCATCCCTCTCTCTCTGTCTCTCTCCATCTCTCTCTCTCTCCCTCTCCATCCCTCTCTCTCTCCCTCTCCATCACTCTCTCCCTCCTTACATCCTCTCATTCTGTCTCTCGCCATCTCTCTCTCCCTACATCCCTCTCTCTCTCTGTCTCTCTCCCTCTGACTCTCCATCTCTCTCTCCCTCCATCCCTCTCTCTGTCTCTCACCATCTCTCTCCCTCCATCCCTCTCTCTCTGTCTCTCTCCATCTCTCTCTCCCTCTCCATCCCTCTTTCTCTCCCTCCATCCCTCTCTCTCTGTCTCTCTCCATCTCTCTCTCCCACTCCATCCCTCTCTCTCTGTCTCTCTCCATCTCTCTCTCTCCCTCTCCATCCCTCACTTTCCCTCTCCATCCCGCTCTCTCTGTCTCTCTCCATCTCTCTCCATCCCTCACTCTGTCTCTCTCCATCTCTCTCTCTCCCTCTTCATCCCTCGCTCTCTGTCTCTCTTCATCTCTCTCTCCCTCCATCCCTCTCTCTGTCTCTCTCCATCTCTCTCTCCTTCCAACCCTCTCTCTCAGTCTCTCTCCCTCTCTCTCTCCCTCTCCATCCCTCTTTCTCTCTCTCCATCCCTCTCTCTCTGTCTCTCTCCATCTCTCTCTCTCCCTCTCCATCCCTCTCTCTCTGTCTCTCTCCATCTCTTTCTCTCTCCCTTCATCCCTCTCTCTGTCTCTCTCCATCTCTCTCGCTCCATCTCTCCCTCTCCCTCTCCCTCTCCATCCCTCTCTCTCTCTGACCCTCTCCATCACTTTCTCTCTCTCCCTCCATCCCTCTCTCTCTGTCTCTCTCCATCTCTCTCCCTCCCAATCCCTCTTTCTCTGTCTCTCTCCATCTCTCTCTCTCTCCCTCTCCCTCACTCTCTCCCTCCTTACATCCTCTCTCTCTGTATCTCGCCATCTCTCTCTCCCTACATCCCTCTCTCTCTCTGTCTCTCTCCATCACTCTCTCTCCCTACATACCTCTCTCTCTGTCTCTCTCCATCTCTCTCTCCCTCCATCCCTCTCTCTCTGTCTCTCTCCATCTCTCTCTCCTTCCATCCCTCTCTCCTTCCATCCCACTCTCTGTCTCTCTCCATCTCTCTCTCCTTCCATCCCTCTCTCTCTGTCTCTCTCCATCTCTCTCTCTCCCTCCATCCCTCTCTCTCCGTCTCTCTCCATCTCTCTCTCTCCCTACATCCCTCTCTCTCTGTCTCTCTCCATCTCTCTCTCTCCCTCCATCCCTCTCTCTCTGTCTCTCCATCACTCTCTCTCTCCCCACATCCCTCTCTCTCTGACACTCTCTCTCTGTCTCTCTCTTTCCCTACATCCCTCTCTCTCTCCGTCTCTCTCCATCAAACTCTCTCCCTACCTCTCTCTCTATCTCTCTCAATCTCTCTCTCTCACTACATCCCTCTCTCTGTCTCTCTCCATCTCTCTCTCCCTCTTCATCCCACTCTTTCTCTCCCTCCATCTCTCTCTCTCGCCCTCCATCCCTCTCTCTGTCTCTCTCCATCTCTCTCTCTCTTCCTCCATCCCTCTCTCACTGTCTCTCTCCATCTCTTTCTCTCTCCCTTCATCCCTCTCTCTGTCTCTCTCCATCTCTCTCGCTCCATCTCTCCCTCTCCCTCTCCCTCTCCATCCCTCTCTCTCTCTGACCCTCTCCATCACTTTCTCTCTCTCCCTCCATCCCTCTCTCTCTGTCTCTCTCCATCTCTCTCCCTCCCAATCCCTCTCTCTCTGTCTCTCTCCATCTCTCTCTCTCTCCCTCTCCATCCCTCTCTCTCTCCCTCTCCATCACTCTCTCCCTCCTTACATCCTCTCTCTCTGTATCTGGCCATCTCTCTCTCCCTACATCCCTCTCTCTCTCTGTCTCTCTCCATCACTCTCTCTCCCTACATACCTCTCTCTCTGTCTCTCTCCATCTCTCTCTCCCTCCATCCCTCTCTCTGTCTCTCACCATCTCTCTCTCCCTCCATCCCCCTCTCTCTGTCTCTCTCCATCTCTCTCTCCCTCTCCATCCCTCTTTCTCTCCCTCCATCCCTCTCTCTCTGTCTCTCTCCATCTCTCTCTCTCTCCCTCTCCATCCCTCACTTTCCCTCTCCATCCCTCTCTCTCTGTCTCTCTCCATCTCTCTCTCCATCCCTCTCTCTGTCTCTCTCTCTATCTCTCTCACTCCCTGTTCATCCCTCGCTCTCTGTCTCTCTTCATCTCTCTCTCCCTCCATCCCTCTCTCTGTCTCTCTCCATCTCTCTCTCCTTCCATCCCTCTCTCTCTGTCTCTCTCCATCTCTCTCTCCCTCTCCATCCCTCTTTCTCTCCCTCCATCCCTCTCTCTCTGTCTCTCTCCATCTCTCTCTCCCTCCATCCCTCTCTCTCTGTCTCTCTCCATCTCTCTCTCCTTCCATCCCACACTCTGTCTCTCTCCATCTCTCTCTCCCTACATCCCTCTCTCTCTGTCTCTCTCCATCTCTCTCTCTCTCCCTCCATCCCTCTCTGTCTCTCTCCATCACTCTCTCTCTCCCTTCATCCCTCTCCCTGTCTCTCTCCATCTCTCTCGCTCCATCTCTCCCTCTCCCTCTCCATCCCACTATCTCTCCCTCTCCATCACTCTCTCTCTATCTCTCTCCATCTCCTTCTCCCTCTCCATCCCTCTCTCTGTCTCTCTCCATCTCTCTCTCTCTCCCTCTCCATCCCTCTCTCTCTCCCTCTCCATCACTCTCTCCCTCCTTACATCCCTCTCTCTCTGTCTCTCGCCATCTCTCTCTCTCCCTACATCCCTCTCTCTCTCTCTGGCTCTCTCCATCACCCTCTCTCTCCCTACATACCTCTCTCTCTGTCTCTCTCCATCTCTCTCTCTCCATCCCTCTCTCTGTCTCTCTCCATCTCTCTCCCCCTATTCATCCCTCGTTCTCTGTCTCTCTCCATCTCTCTCCCTCCATCCCTCTCTCTCCCCCTCTCCATCCCTTTTTATCTCCCCCATCCCTCTCTCTCTGTCTCTCTCCATCTCTCTCTCTCCCTCTCCATCCCTCTCTCTCCCTCTCCATCCCTCTCTCTGTCTCTCTCCCTACATCCCTCTCTCTGTCTCTCTCCATCTCTCAAGCTCCATCTCTCCCGCTCCCTCTCCATCCCTCTCTCTCTCCCACTCCATCAAACTCTCACTCCCTAGATCCCTCTCTCTCTGACTCTCTCCATCTCTCTCACTCCCTCTCCATCCCTCTCTCTCCCTCTCCATCACTCACTCTCTCCCTACATCCCTCCCTCTCTGTCTCTCTCCATCTATCTCTCTCCCTCCATTCCTCTCTCTCTCCATTCCTCTCCATCTCTCTCTCTCTCCCTCCATCCCTCTCTCTCTGTCTCTCTCCATCTCTCTCTCTACCTCTCCATCCCTCACTTTCCCTCTCCAACCCTCTCTCTCTGTCTCTCTCCATCTCTCTCTCTCCATCCCTCTCTCTGTCTCTCTCCATCTCTCTCACTCCCTCTCCATCCATCTCTCTCCCTCTCCATCACACACTCTCTCCCTACATCCCTCTCTCTCTGTCTCTCTCCATCTATCTCTCTCCCTCCATCCCTCTCTCTCTCCATTCTTCTCCATCTCTCTCTCTCTCCCTCCATCCCTCTCTCTCTGTCTCTCTCCATCTCTCTCTCTCCCTCTCCATCCCTCACTTTCCCTCTCCAACCCTCTCTCTCTGTCTCTCTCCATCTCTCTCTCCCTCCATCCCTCTCTCTGTCTCTCTCCATCTCTCTCTCCCTCTCCATCCCTCTTTCTCTCCCTCCATCCCTCTCTCTCTGTCTCCCTCCATCTCTCTCTCTCCCACTCCATCCCCCTCTCTCTGTCTCTCTCCATCTCTCCCTCTCCCTCCATCCCTCTCTCTCTGTCTCTCTCCCTACATCCCTCTCACTGTCTTTCTCCATCTCTCTCGCTCCATCTCTCCCTCTCCATCCCTCTCCATCCCTGTCTCTCTTCCTCTCCATCACTCTCTCTCTCCCTAGAACCCTCTCTCTCTGTCTCTCTCCATCTCTCTCTCTCCCTCTCAATCCCTCTCTCTCCCTCTCCATCACTCACTCTCTCCCAACATCCATCTTTCTCTGTCTCTCTCCATCTCTCTCTCTCTCCTTCCATCGCTCTATCTCTCCTTTCCTCTCCATCTCTCTCTCTCCCTCCATCCCTCTCTCTCTGTCTCTCTCCATCTCTCTCTCTCCCTCCATCCCTCTCTCTCTGTCTCTCTCCATCTCTTTCTCTCTCCCTTCATCCCTCTCTCTGTCTCTCTCCATCTCTCTCGCTCCATCTCTCCCTCTCCCTCTCCCTCTCCATCCCTCTCTCTCTCTGACCCTCTCCATCACTTTCTCTCTCTCCCTCCATCCCTCTCTCTCTGTCTCTCTCCATCTCTCTCCCTCTCCATCCTTCTCTCTCTGTCTCTCTCCATCTCTCTCTCTCTCCCTCTCCATCCCTGTCTCTCTCCCTCTCCATCACTCTCTCCCTCCTTACATCCTCTCTCTCTGTCTCTCACCATCTCTCTCTCCCTACATCCCTCTATCTCTCTCTGTCTCTCTCCATCACTCTCTCTCCCTACATACCTCTCTCTCTGTCTCTCTCCATCTCTCTCTCCCTCCATCCCTCTCTCTGTCTCTCACCATCTCTCTCTCCCTTCATCCCTCTCTCTCTGTCTCTCTCCATCTCTCTCTCCCTCTCCATCCCTCTTTCTCTCCCTCCATCCCTCTCTCTCTGTCTCTCTCCATCTCTCTCTCCCACTCCATCCCTCTCTCTCTCTGTCTCCATCTCTCTCTCTCCCTCTCCATCCCTCACTTTCCCTCTCCAACCCTCTCTCTCTGTCTCTCTCCATCTCTCTCTCTCCATCCCTCTCTCTGTCTCTCTCCATCTCTCTCTCTCCCTCTTCATCCCTCGCTCTCTCCATCTCTCCAACTCTCTCTCCCTCCATCCCTCTCTCTGTCTCTCTCCATCTCTCTCTCCCTCCATCCCTCTCTGTCTCTCTCCATCTCTCTCTCCCTCTCCAACTCTCTTTCTCTCCCTCCATCCCTCTCTCTCTGTCTCCCTCCATCTCTCTCTCTCCCTCTCCACCCCTCTCTCTCTGTCTCTCTCCATCTCTCTCTCTCCCTCCATCCCTCTCTCTCTGTCTCTCTCCCTACATCCCTCTCACTGTCTTTCTCCATCTCTCTCGCTCCATCTCTCCCTCTCCCTCTCCATCCCTGTCTCTCTCCCTCTCCATCACTCTCTCTCTCCCTAGAACCCTCTCTCTCTGTCTCTCTCCATCTCTCTCTCTCCCTCTCAATCCCTCTCTCTCCCTCTCCATCACTCACTCTCTCCCTACATCCATCTCTCTCTGTCTCTCTCCATCTCTCTATCTCTCCTTCCATCCCTCTATCTCTCCTTTCCTCTCCATCTCTCTCTCTCCCTCCATCCCTCTCTCTCTGTCTCTCTCCATCTCTCTCTCTCCCTCCATCCCTCTCTCTCTGTCTCTCTCCATCTCTCTCTCTCTCCCTCCATCCCTCTCTCACTGTCTCTCTCCATCTCTTTCTCTCTCCCTTCATCCCTCTCTCTGTCTCTCTCCATCTCTCTCGCTCCATCTCTCCCTCTCCCTCTCCATCCCTCTCTCTCTCTGACCCTCTCCATCACTTTCTCTCTCTCCCTCCATCTCGCTCTCTGTCTCTCTCCATCTCTCTCCCTCCCATCCCTCTCTCTCTGTCTCTCTCCATCTCTCTCTCTCCCTCTCCATCCCTCTCTCTCTCCCTCTCCATCACTCTCTCCCTCCTTACATCCTCTCATTCTGTCTCTCGCCATCTCTCTCTCCCTACATCCCTCTCTCTCTCTGTCTCTCTCCATCACTCTCTGTCCCTACATACCTCTCTCTGTCTCTCTCCATCTCTCTCTCCCTCCATCCCTCTCTCTGTCTCTCACCATCTCTCTCCCTCCATCCCTCTCTCTCTGTCTCTCTCCATCTCTCTCTCCCTCTCCATCCCTCTTTCTCTCCCTCCATCCCTCTCTCTCTGTCTCTCTCCATCTCTCTCTCCCACTCTATCCCTCTCTCTCTGTCTCTCTCCATCTCTCTCTCTCCCTCTCCATCCCTCACTTTCCCTCTCCATCCCTCTCTCTCTGTCTCTCTCCATCTCTCTCTCCATCCCTCACTCTGTCTCTCTCCATCTCTCTCTCTCCCTCTTCATCCCTCACTCTCTGTCTCTCTTCATCTCTCTCTCCCTCCATCCCTCTCTCTGTCTCTCTCCATCTCTCTCTCCTTCCATCCCTCTCTCTCTGTCTCTCTCCCACTCTCTCTCCCTCTCCATCCCTCTTTCTCTCCCTCCATCCCTCTCACTCTGTCTCTCTCCATCTCTCTCTCTCCCTCTCCATCCCTCTCTCTCTGTCTCTCTCCATCTCTCTCTCTCCCTCCATCCCTCTCTCTATGTCTCTCTCCATCTCTCTCTCTCCCTACATGCCTCTCTCTCTGTCTCTCTCCATCTCTCTCTCTCTCCCTCCATCCCTCTCTCTCTGTCTCTCTCCATCTCTCTCTCTCCCTCCATCCCTCTCCCTGTCTCTCTCCATCTCTCTCGCTCCATCTCTCCCTCTCCCTCTCCATCCCTCTATCTCTCCCTCTCCATCACTCTCTCTCTGTCTCTGTCCATCTCTCTCTCCCTCTCCATCCCTCTCTCTGTCTCTCTCCATCTCTCTCTCTCTCCCTCTCCATCCCTCTCTCTCACCCACTCCATCACTCTCTCCCTCTTCATCCCTCACTCTCTGTCTCTCTCCATCTCTCTCTCACTCCATCCCTCTCTCTGTCTCTCCCCATCTCTCTCTCCCTCCATCCCTCTCTCTCTGTCTCTCTCCATCTCTCTCTCCCACTCCATCCCTCTCTCTGTCTCTCTCCATCTCTCTCTCTCCCTCTCCATCCCTCACTTTCCCTCTCCATCCCTCTCTCTCTGTCTCTCTCCATCTCTCTCTCCATCCCTCACTCTGTCTCTCTCCATCTCTCTCTCTCCCTCTTCATCCCTCGCTCTCTGTCTCTCTTCATCTCTCTCTCCCTCCATCCCTCTCTCTGTCTCTCTCCATCTCTCTCTCCTTCCATCCCTCTCTCTCTGTCTCTCTCCATCTCTCTCTCCCTGCATCCCTCTCTCTGTCTCTCACCATCTCTCTCTCCCTCCATCCCTCTCTCTCTGTCTCTCTCCATCTCTCTCTCCCTCTCCATCCCTCTTTCTCTCCCTCCCTCCCTCTCTCTCTGTCTCTCTCCATCTCTCTCTCCCACTCCATCCCTCTCTCTCTGTCTCTCTCCATCTCTCTCTCTGTCTCTCTCCATCTCTCTCTCTCCCTCTCCATTCCTCACTTTCCCTCTCCAACCCTCTCTCTCTGTCTCTCTCCATCTCTCTCTCTCCATCCCTCTCTCTGTCTCTCTCCATCTCTCTCTCTCCCTCTTCACCCCTCGCTCTCTGTCTCTCTCCATCTCTCTCTCCCTCCATCCCTCTCTCTGTCTCTCTCCATCTCTCTCTCCCTCCATCCCTCTCTGTCTCTCTCCATCTCTCTCTCCCTCTCCAACTCTCTTTCTCTCCCTACATCCCTCTCTCTCTGTCTCCCTCCATCTCTCTCTCTCCCTCTCCATCCCTCTCTCTCTGTCTCTCTCCATCTCTCTCTCTCACTCCATCCCTCTCTCTCTGTCTCTCTCCCTACATCCCTCTCACTGTCTTTCTCCATCTCTCTCGCTCCATCTCTCCCTCTCCCTCTCCATCCCTGTCTCTCTCCCTCTCCATCACTCTCTCTCTCCCTAGAACCCTCTCTCTCTGTCTCTCTCCATCTCTCTCTCTCCCTCTCAATCCCTCTCTCTCCCTCTCCATCACTCACTCTCTCCCTACATCCATCTCTCTCTGTCTCTCTCCATCTCTCTCTCTCTCCTTCCATCCCTCTATCTCTCCTTTCCTCTCCATCTCTCTCTCTCCCTCCATCCCTCTCTCTCTGTCTCTCTCCATCTCTCTCTCTCCCTCCATCCCTCTCTTTCTGTCTCTCTCCATCTCTCTCTCTCTCCCTCCATCCCTCTCTCACTGTCTCTCTCCATCTCTTTCTCTCTCCCTTCATCCCTCTCTCTGTCTCTCTCCATCTCTCTCGCTCCATCTCTCCCTCTCCCTCTCCATCTCTCTCTCTCTCTGACCCTCTCCATCACTTTCTCTCTCTCCCTCCATCTCTCTCTCTCTGTCTCTCTCCATCTCTCTCCCTCTCCATCCCTCTCTCTCTGTCTCTCTCCATCTCTCTCTCTCTCCCTCTCCATCCCTCTCTCTCTCCCTCTCCATCACTCTCTCCCTCCTTACATCCTCTCATTCTGTCTCTCGCCATCTCTCTCTCCCTACATCCCTCTCTCTCTCTGTCTCTCTCCCTCTGACTCTCCATCTCTCTCTCCCTCCATCCCTCTCTCTGTCTCTCACCATCTCTCTCCCTCCATCCCTCTCTCTCTGTCTCTCTCCATCTCTCTCTCCCTCTCCATCCCTCTTTCTCTCCCTCCATCCCTCTCTCTCTGTCTCTCTCCATCTCTCTCTCCCACTCCATCCCTCTCTCTCTGTCTCTCTCCATCTCTCTCTCTCCCTCTCCATCCCTCACTTTCCCTCTCCATCCCGCTCTCTCTGTCTCTCTCCATCTCTCTCCATCCCTCACTCTGTCTCTCTCCATCTCTCTCTCTCCCTCTTCATCCCTCGCTCTCTGTCTCTCTTCATCTCTCTCTCCCTCCATCCCTCTCTCTGTCTCTCTCCATCTCTCTCTCCTTCCAACCCTCTCTCTCAGTCTCTCTCCCTCTCTCTCTCCCTCTCCATCCCTCTTTCTCTCTCTCCATCCCTCTCTCTCTGTCTCTCTCCATCTCTCTCTCTCCCTCTCCATCCCTCTCTCTCTGTCTCTCTCCATCTCTTTCTCTCTCCCTTCATCCCTCTCTCTGTCTCTCTCCATCTCTCTCGCTCCATCTCTCCCTCTCCCTCTCCCTCTCCATCCCTCTCTCTCTCTGACCCTCTCCATCACTTTCTCTCTCTCCCTCCATCCCTCTCTCTCTGTCTCTCTCCATCTCTCTCCCTCCCAATCCCTCTTTCTCTGTCTCTCTCCATCTCTCTCTCTCTCCCTCTCCCTCACTCTCTCCCTCCTTACATCCTCTCTCTCTGTATCTCGCCATCTCTCTCTCCCTACATCCCTCTCTCTCTCTGTCTCTCTCCATCACTCTCTCTCCCTACATACCTCTCTCTCTGTCTCTCTCCATCTCTCTCTCCCTCCATCCCTCTCTCTGTCTCTCACCATCTCTCTCTCCCTCCATCCCCCTCTCTCTGTCTCTCTCCATCTCTCTCTCCCTCTCCATCTCTCTCTCTCTCCCTCCATCCCTCTCTCTCTGTCTCTCTCCATCTCTCTCTCTCTCCCTCTCCATCCCTCACTTTCCCTCTCCATCCCTCCCTCTCTGTCTCTCTCCATCTCTCTCTCCATCCCTCTCTCTGTCTCTCTCCATCTCTCTCTCTCCCTCTTCATCCCTCGCTCTCTGTCTCTCTTCATCTCTCTCTCTCCCTCCATCCCTCTCTCTCTGTCTCTCTCCATCTCTCTCTCCTTCCATCCCTCTCTCTCTGTCTCTCTCCATCTCTCTCTCCCTCTCCATCCCTCTTTCTCTCCCTCCATCCCTCTCTCTCTGTCTCTCTCCATCTCTCTCTCCCTCCATCCCTCTCTCTCTGTCTCTCTCCAACTCTCTCTCCTTCCATCCCACTCTCTGTCTCTCTCCATCTCTCTCTCCCTACATCCCTCTCTCTCTGTCTCTCTCCATCTCTCTCTCTCTCCCTCCATCCCTCTCTGTCTCTCTCCATCTCTCTCTCTCTCTTCATCCCTCTCCCTGTCTCTCTCCATCTCTCTCGCTCCATCTCTCCCTCTCCCTCACCATCCCTCTATCTCTCCCTCTCCATCCCTCTCCATCTCTCTCTCCCTCTCCATCCCTCTCTCTCTGTCTCTCGCCATCTCTCTCTCTCCCTACATCCCTCTCTCTCTCTCTGGCTCTCTCCATCACCCTCTCTCTCCCTACATACCTCTCTCTCTGTCTCTCTCCATCTCTCTCTCTCCATCCCTCTCTCTGTCTCTCTCCATCTCTCTCTCCCTATTCATCCCTCGTTCTCTGTCTCTCTCCATCTCTCTCCCTCCATCCCTCTCTCTCCCCCTCTCCATCCCTCTTTCTCTCCCCCATCCCTCTCTCTCTGTCTCTCTCCATCTCTCTCTCCCTCTCCATCCCTCTCTCTCCCTCTCCATCCCTCTCTCTGTCTCTCTCCCTACATCCCTCTCTCTGTCTCTCTCCATCTCTCAAGCTCCATCTCTCCCGCTCCCTCTCCATCCCTCTCTCTCTCCCACTCCATCAAACTCTCTCTCCCTAGATCCCTCTCTCTCTGTCTCTCTCCATCTCTCTCACTCCCTCTCCATCCCTCTCTCTCCCTCTCCATCACTCACTCTCGCCCTACATCCCTCTCTCTCTGTCTCTCTCCATCTATCTCTCTCCCTCCATTCCTCTCTCTCTCCATTCCTCTCCATCTCTCTCTCTCTCCCTCCATCCCTCTCTCTCTGTCTCTCTCCATCTCTCTCTCTCCCTCTCCATCGCTCACTTTCCCTCTCCAACCCTCCCTCTCTGTCTCTCTCCATCTCTCTCTCTCCATCCCTCTCTCTGTCTCTCTCCATCTCTCTCACTCCCTCTCCATCCCTCTCTCTCCCTCTCCATCACTCACTCTCTCCCTACATCCCTCTCTCTCTGTCTCTCTCCATCTATTTCTCTCCCTCCATCCCTCTCTCTCTCCATTCCTCTCCATCTCTCTCTCTCTCCCTCCATCCCTCTCTCTCTGTCTCTCTCCATCTCTCTCTCTCACTCTCCATCCCTCACTTTCCCTCTCCAACCCTCTCTCTCTGTCTCTCTCCATCTCTCTCTCCCTCCATCCCTCTCTCTGTCTCTCTCCATCTCTCTCTCCCTCTATCCCTCTCTGTCTCTCTCAATCTCTCTGTCCCTCTCCATCCCTCTTTCTCTCCCTCCATCCCTCTCTCTCTGTCTCCCTCCATCTCTCTCTCCCACTCCATCCCCCTCTCTCTGTCTCTCTCCATCTCTCCCTCTCCCTCCATCCCTCTCTCTCTGTCTCTCCCTACATCCCTCTCACTGTCTTTCTCCATCTCTCTCGCTCCATCTCTCCCTCTCCCTCTCCATCCCTGTCTCTCTCCCTCTCCATCACTCTCTCTCTCCCTAGAACCCTCTCTCTCTGTCTCTCTCCATCTCTCTCTCTCCCTCTCAATCCCTCTCTCTCCCTCTCCATCACTCACTCTCTCCCTACATCCATCTCTCTCTGTCTCTCTCCATCTCTCTCTCTCTCCTTCCATCCCTCTATCTCTCCTTTCCTCTCCATCTCTCTCTCTCCCTCCATCCCTCTCTCTCTGTCTCTGTCCATCTCTCTCTCTCCCTCCATCCCTCTCTCTCTGTCTCTCTCCATCTCTTTCTCTCCCCCTTCATCCCTCTCTCTGTCTCTCTCCATCTCTCTCGCTCCATCTCTCCCTCTCCCTCTCCCTCTCCATCCCTCTCTCTCTCTGACCCTCTCCATCACTTTCTCTCTCTCCCTCCATCCCTCTCTCTCTGTCTCTCTCCATCTCTCTCCCTCTCCATCCCTCTCTCTCTGTCTCTCTCCATCTCTCTCTCCCTACATCCCTCTCTCTCTCTCTGTCTCTCTCCATCACTCTCTCTCCCTGCATACCTCTCCCTCTGTCTCTCTCCATCTCTCTCTCCCTCCATCCCTCTCTCTGTCTCTCACCATCTCTCTCTCCCTTCATCCCTCTCTCTCTGTCTCTCTCCATCTCTCTCTCCCTCTCCATCTCTCTTTCTCTCCCTCCATCCCTCTCTCTCTGTCTCTCTCCATCTCTCTCTCCCACTCCATCCCTCTCTCTGTGTCTCTCTCCATCTCTCTCTCTGCCTCTCCAACCCTCACTTTCCCTCTCCATCCCTCTCTCTCTGTCTCTCTCCATCTCTCTCTCTCCATCCCTCTCTCTGTCTCTCTCCATCTCTCTCTCTCCCTCTTCATCCCTCGCTCTCTGTCTCTCTCCAACTCTCTCTCCCTCCATCCCTCTCTCTGTCTCTCTCCATCTCTCTCTCCCTCCATCCCTCTCTGTCTCTCTCCATCTCTCTCTCCCTCTCCAACTCTCTTTCTCTCCCTCCATCCCTCTCTCTCTGTCTCCCTCCATCTCTCTCTCTCCCTCTCCATCCCTCTCTCTCTGTCTCTCTCCATCTCTCTCTCTCCCTCCATCCCTCTCTCTCTGTCTCTCTCCCTACATCCCTCTCACTGTCTTTCTCCATCTCTCTCGCTCCATCTCTCCCTCTCCCTCTCCATCCCTGTCTCTCTCCCTCTCCATCACTCACTCTCTCCCTACATCCATCTCTCTCTGTCTCTCTCCATCTCTCTCTCTCTCCTTCCATCCCTCTATCTCTCCTTTCCTCTCCATCTCTCTCTCTCCCTCCATCCCTCTCTCTCTGTCTCTCTCCATCTCTCTCTCTCTCCCTCCATCCCTCTCTCAGTGTCTCTCTCCATCTCTTTCTCTCTCCCTTCATCCCTCTCTCTGTCTCTCTCCATCTCTCTCGCTCCATCTCTCCCTCTCCCTCTCCATCTCTCTCTCTCTCTGACCCTCTCCATCACTTTCTCTCTCTCCCTCCATCTCTCTCTCTCTGTCTCTCTCCATCTCTCTCCCTCTCCATCCCTCTCTCTCTGTCTCTCTCCATCTCTCTCTCTCTCCCTCTCCATCCCTCTCTCTCTCCCTCTCCATCACTCTCTCCCTCCTTACATCCTCTCATTCTGTCTCTCGCCATCTCTCTCCCTACATCCCTCTCTCTCTCTGTCTCTCTCCATCACTCTCTGTCCCTACATACCTCTCTCTCTGTGTCTCTCCATCTCTCTCTCCCTCCATCCCTCTCTCTGTCTCTCACCATCTCTCTCCCTCCATCCCTCTCTCTCTCTGTCTCTCTCCATCTCTCTCTCCCTCTCCATCCCTCTTTCTCTCCCTCCATCCCTCTCTCTCTGTCTCTCTCCATCTCTCTCTCCCACTCCATCCCTCTCTCTCTGTCTCTCTCCATCTCTCTCTCTCCCTCTCCATCCCTCACTTTCCCTCTCCATCCCTCTCTCTCTGTCTCTCTCCATCTCTCTCTCCATCCCTCACTCTGTCTCTCTCCATCTCTCTCTCTCCCTCTTCATCCCTCGCTCTCTGTCTCTCTTCATCTCTCTCTCCCTCCATCCCTCTCTCTGTCTCTCTCCATCTCTCTCTCCTTCCATCCCTCTCTCTCTGTCTCTCTCCCTCTCTCTCTCCCTCTCCATCCCTCTTTCTCTCCCTCCATCCCTCTCTCTCTGTCTCTCTCCATCTCTCTCTCCCACTCCATCCCTCTCTCTCTGTCTCTCTCCATCTCTCTCTCTCCCTCTCCATCCCTCTCTCTCTGTCTCTCTCCATCCCTCACTCTGTCTCTCTCCATCTCTCTCTCTCCCTCTTCATCCCTCGCTCTCTGTCTCTCTTCATCTCTCTCTCCCTCCATCCCTCTCTCTGTCTCTCTCCATCTCTCTCTCCTTCCATCCCTCTCTCTCTGTCTCTCTCCCTCTCTCTCTCCCTCTCCATCCCTCTTTCTCTCCCTCCATCCCTCTCTCTCTGTCTCTCTCCATCTCTCTCACTCCCTCTCCATCCCTCTCTCTCTGTCTCTCTCCATCTCTCTCTCTCCCTCCATCCCTCTCTCTATGTCTCTCTCCATCTCTCTCTCTCCCTACATCCCTCTCTCTCTGTCTCCCTCCATCCCTCTCTCTCTGTCTCTCTCCATCTCTCACTCTCTCCCTCCATCCCTCTCTCTCTGTCTCTCTCCATCTCTCTCTCTCCCTCCATCCCTCTCCCTGTCTCTCTCCATCTCTCTCGCTCCATCTCTCCCTCTCCCTCTCCATCCCTCTATCTCTCCCTCTCCATCACTCTCTCTCTGTCTCTCTCCATCTCTCTCTCCCTCTCCATCCCTCTATCTGTCTCTCTCCATCTCTCTCTCTCTCCCTCTCCATCCCTCTCTCTCTCCCACTCCATCACTCTCTCCCTCTTCATCCCTCACTCTCTGTCTCTCTCCATCTCTCTCTCACTCCATCCCTCTCTCTGTCTCTCCCCATCTCTCTCTCCCTCCATCCCTCTCTCTCTGTCCCTCTCCATCTCCCTCTCCCACTCCATCCCTCTCTCTCTGTCTCTCTCCATCTCTCTCTCCCTCTCCATCCCTCACTTCCCCTCTCCATCCCTCTCTCTCTGTCTGTCTCCATCTCTCTCTCCATCCCTCACTCTGTCTCTCTCCATCTCTCTCTCTCCCTCTTCATCCCTCGCTCTCTGTCTCTCTTCATCTCTCTCTCCCTCCATCCCTCTCTCTGTCTCTCTCCATCTCTCTCTCCTTCCATCCCTCTCTCTCTGTCTCTCTCCATCTCTCTCTTCCTCTCCATCCCTCTCTCTGTCTCTCTCCATCTCTCTCTCTCTCCCTCTCCATCCCTCTCTCTCTCCCTCTCCATCACTCTCTCCCTCCTTACATCCCTCTCTCTCTGTCTCTCTCCATCTCTCTCTCCCTCTCCATCCCTCACTTTCCCTCTCCAACCCACTCTCTCTGTCTCTCTCCATCTCTCTCTTTCCAAACATCTCTCTGTCTCTCTCCATCTCTCTCTCTCCCACTTCATCCCTCACTCTCTGTCTCTCTCCATCTCTCTCTCCCTCCATCCCTCTCTCTGTCTCTCTCCATCTCTCTCTCCCTCCATCCCTCTCTCTCTGTCTCTGTCCATCTCTCTCTCGCTCTCCATCCCTCTTTCTCTCCCTACAGCCATCTCTCTGTCTCCCTCCATCTCTCTCTCTCCCACTCCATCCCTCTCTCTCTGTCTCTCTCCATCTCTCTCTCTCCCTCCATCCCTCTCTCTCTGTCTCTCTCCATCTCTCTCTCCCTCTCCATCCCTCACTTTCCCTCTCCAACCCTCTCTCTCTGTCTCTCTCCATCTCTCTCTCTCCATCCCTCTCTCTGTCTCTCTCCATCTCTCTCTCTCCCTCTTCATCCCTCACTCTCTGTCTCTCTCCATCTCTCTCTCCCTCCATCCCTCTCTCTCTTTCTCCCTCCATCTCTCTCTCTCCCTCTCCATCCCTCTCTCTCTGTCTCTCTCCATCTCTCTCACTCCCTCTCCATCCCCCTCTCTCCCTCTCCATCACTCACTCTCTCCCTACATCCATCTCTCTCTGTCTCTCTCTATCTCTATCTCTCTCCTTCCATCCCCCTCTCTCTCTCCATTCCTCTCCACCTCTCTCTCTCCCTCATCCCTCTCTCTCTGTCTCTCTCCATCTCTCTCTCTCTCTACATCCCTCTCTCTCTGTCTCTCTCCATCTCTTTCTCTCCCTCTCCATCTTTCTCTCTCTGTCGCTCTCCATCGCCCTCTCTCTCTCTCTGACTCTCTCCATCTCTCTCTCTCCCTCCATCACTCTCTCTCTGTCTCTCCATCACTCTCTCTCTCCACATCCCTCTCTCCCTGACACTCTCTCTCTGTCTCTCTCTCCATCTCTCTCTTTCCCTACATCCCTCTCTCTCTCTGTCTCTCTCCATCACTCTCTCTCCCTACCTCTCTCTCTATCTCTCTCAATCTCTCTCTCTCACTACATCCCTCTCTCTGTCTCTCTCCATCTCTCTCTCCCTCTTCATCCCTCTCTTTCTCTCCCTCCATCTCCCTCTCTCGCCCTCCATCCCTCTCTCTGTCTCTCTCCATCTCTCTCTCTCTCCCTCCATCCCTCTCTCACTGTCTCTCTCCATCTCTTTCTCTCTCCCTTCATCCCTCTCTCTGTCTCTCTCCATCTCTCTTGCTCCATCTCTCCCTCTCCCTCTCCCTCTCCATCCCTCTCTCTCTGTCTCTCTCCCTACATCACTCTCTCTCTCTGTCTCTCTCCATCACTCTCTCTCCCTACATACCTCTCTCTCTGTCTCTCTCCATCTCTCTCTCCCTCCATCCCTCTCTCTGTCTCTCACCATCTCTCTCTCCCTCCATCCCTCTCTCTCTGTCTCTCTCCATCTCTCTCTCCCTCTCCATCCCTCTTTCTCTCCCTCCATCCCTCTCCCTCTGTCTCTCTCCATCTCTCTCTCCCACTCCATCCCTCTCTCTCTGTCTCTCTCCATCTCTCTCTCTCTCCCTTCATCCCTCTCCCTGTCTCTCTCCATCTCTCTCGCTCCATCTCTCCCTCTCCCTCTCCATCCCTCTATCTCTCCCTCTCCATCACTCTCTCTGTCTCTCTCCATCTCTCTCTCCCTCTCCATCCCTCTCTCTGTCTCTCTCCATCTCTCTCTCTCTCTCCCTCTCCATCCCTCTCTCTCTCCCTCTCCATCACTTTCTCTCTCTCCCTCCATCCCTCTCTCTCTGTCTCTCTCCATCTCTCTCCCTCCCAATCCCTCTCTCTCTGTCTCTCTCCATCTCTCTCTCTCTCCCTCTCCATCCCTCTCTCTCTCCCTCTCCATCACTCTCTCCCTCCTTACATCCTCTCTCTGTATCTCGCCATCTCTCTCTCCCTACATCCCTCTCTCTCTGTCTCTCTCCATCACTCTCTCTCCCTACATACCTCTCTCTCTGTCTCATAGAACATAGAACATAGAACATAGAAGAATACAGCGCAGTACAGGCCCTTGGGCCCTCGATGTTGCGCCGATCCAAGCCCACCTAAACTACACTAACCCACTATCCTCCATATACCTATCCAATGCCCTCTTAAATGCCCATAAAGAGGGAGAGTCCACCACTGTTACTGGCAGGGCATTCCATGAACTAACGACTCGCTGAGTGAAGAACCTACCCCTAACATCAGTCCTATATCTACCCCCCCTTAATTTAAAGCTATGCCCCCTTGTAATACCCGACTCAATACGCGGGAAAAGGTTCATACTGTCGACCCTATCTAACCCCCTAATCATCTTGTACACCTCAATCAAGTCACCCCTAAACCTTCTTTTCTCTAGTGAAAACAGCCCCAAGTGCCTCAGTCTTTCCTCATACGATTTTCCTTCCATACCAGGCAACATCCTGGTAAACCTCCTCTGCACCCGTTCCAATGCCTCCACATCCTTCCTATAGTATGGCGACCAAAACTGCACACAATATTCCAGATGCGGCCGTACCAGAGTCTTATACAACTGCATCATGACCTCAGGACTCCGGAACTCAATTCCTCTACCAATAAAAGCCAGTACGCCATATGCCTTCCTCACCGCACTATTTACCTGGGTGGCAACTTTCAGAGATCTGTGTACATGGACACCAAGATCCCTCTGCTCATCCACACTACCAAGTATCCGACCATTAGCCCAGTACCCCATCTTTTTGTTATTCTTCCCAAAGTGAATCACCTCGCACTTAGCTACATTGAATTCCATCTGCCACCTTTCTGCCCAGCTCTGCAGCTTCTCTATATCCTGCTGTAACCTGCCACATGCTTCCTCACTGTCAACAACTCCTCCGACTTTCGTGTCATCCGCAAACTTGCTCACCCAACCTTCTAACCCCTCTTCCAGGTCATTTATAAAAATGACAAACAGCAATGGTCCCAAAACAGATCCTTGCGGAACACCGCTAGTGACGGCACTCCATGAAGAAACTTTGCCATCAACTACTACCCTCTGTCTTCTTCCATCCAGCCAATTCCTAATCCAAACCTCCAACTCACCCTCAATGCCATATCTCCGTATTTTCTGCAGTAGCCTACCATGGGGAACCTTATCAAACGCCTTACTAAAATCCATATATACCACATCTACCGCTTTCCCCTCATCAACCTCCTTCGTCACCTTTTCAAAGAATTCAATAAGGTTTGTGAGGCACGACTTGCCCTTCACAAAACCATGCTGACTATCCTTGATCACATTATTCCTATCTAGATGTGCATAAATCCTATCCCTTACAATTCTCTCTAAGACTTTGCCCACAACAGAAGTGAGACTCACCGGCCTATAGTTACTAGGGCTATCCCTACTCCCCTTTTTGAACAAGGGAACCACATTTGCTATCCTCCAGTCTTCTGGGACTACTCCTGTAGACAAAGAGGACATAAAAATCAAGGCCAATGGCTCTGCAATCTCCTCCCTTGCTTCCCAGAGAATCCTAGGATAAATGCCATCAGGCCCAGGGGACTTATCTATTTTCACCTTTTCCAGGATTTCCAACACCTCTTCTCTACATACCTCAAAGCCATCCATTCTACTTATTTGTGCCTCAGTATTCTCATCGACAACAATGCCCTGTCTCTCTCCATCTCTTTCTCCCTCCATCCCTCTCTCTGTCTCTCACCATCTCTCTCTCCCTCCATCCCTCTCTCTCTGTCTCTCTCCATCTCTCTCTCCCTCTCCATCACTCTTTCTCTCCCTCCATCCCTCTCTCTCTGTCTCTCTCCATCTCTCTCCCTCCCAATCCCTCTCTCTCTCTCCCTCCATCCCTCTCTCTCTGTCTCTCTCCCTACATCCCTCTCTCTCTCTGTCTCTCTCCATCACTCTCTCTCCCTACATACCTCTCTCTCTGTCTCTCTCCATCTCTCTCTCCCTCCATCCCTCTCTCTGTCTCTCACCATCTCTCTCTCCCTCCATCCCTCTCTCTCTGTCTCTCTCCATCTCTCTCTCCCTCTCCATCCCTCTTTCTCTCCCTCCATCCCTCTCCCTCTGTCTCTCTCCATCTCTCTCTCTCTCCCTCCATCCCTCTCTCTCTCTCTGGCTCTCTCCATCACTCTCTCTCTCCCTACATACCTCTCTCTCTGTCTCTCTCCATCTCTCTCTCTCCATCCCTCTCCCTGTCTCTCTCCATCTCTCTCGCTCCATCTCTCCCTCTCCCTCTCCATCCCTCTATCTCACCCTCTCCATCACTCTCTCTGTCTCTCTCCATCTCTCTCTCCCTCTCCATCCCTCTCTCTGTCTCTCTCCATCTCTCTCTCTCTCCCTCTCCATCCCTCTCTCTCTCCCTCTCCATCACTCTCTCCCTCCTTACATCCCTCTCTCTCTGTCTCTCGCCATCTCTCTCTCTCCCTCCATCCCTCTCTCTCTCTCTGGCTCTCTCCATCACTCTCTCTCTCCCTACATACCTCTCTCTCTGTCTCTCTCCATCTCTCTCTCTCCATCCCTCTCTCTGTCTCTCTCCATCTCTCTCTCCCTATTCATCCCTCGTTCTCTGTCTCTCTCCATCTCTCTCCCTCCATCCCTCTCTCTCCCCCTCTCCGTCCCTCTTTCTCTCCCCCATCCCTCGTTCTCTGTCTCTCTCCATCTCTCTCCCTCCATCCCTCTCTCTCCCCCTCTCCGTCCCTCTTTCTCTCCCCCATCCCTCTCTCTCTGTCTCTCTCCATCTCTCTCTCTCCCTCTCCATCCCTCTCTCTCCGTCTCCATCCCTCTCTCTGTCTCTCTCCATCTCTCAAGCTCCATCACTCCCACTCCCTCTCCATCCCTCTCTCTCTCCCACTCCATCACACTCTCTCTCCCGAGATCCCTCTCTCTCTGTCTCTCTCCATCTCTCTCACTCCCTCTCCATCCCTCTCTCCCTCTCCATCACTCACTCTCTCCCTACATCCCTCTCTCTCTGTCTCTCTCCATCTATCTTTCTCCCTCCATCCCTCTCTCTCTACATTCCTCTCCATCTCTCTCTCTCTGCCTCCATCCCTCTCTCTCTGTCTCTCTTCATCTCTCTCTCTCCCTCTCCATCCCTCACTTTCCCTCTCCAACCCTCTCTCTCTGTCTCTCTCCATCTCTCTCTCTCCATCCCTCTCTCTGTCTCTCTCCATCTCTCTCTCTCCCTCTTCATCCCTCGCTCTCTGTCTCTCTCCATCTCTCTCTCCCTCCATCCCTCTCTGTCTCTCTCCATCTCTCTCTCCCTCTCCATCCCTCTTTCTCTCCCTCCATCCCTCTCTCTCTGTCTCCCTCCATCTCTCTCTCTCCCTCTCCATCCCTCTCTCTCTGTCTCTCTCCATCTCTCTCTCTCCCTCCATCCCTCTCTCTCTGTCTCTCTCCCTACATCCCTCTCACTGTCTTTCTCCATCTCTCTCGCTCCATCTCTCCCTCTCCCTCTCCATCCCTGTCTCTCTCCCTCTCCATCACTCTCTCTCTCCCTCGAACCCTCTCTCTCTGTCTCTCTCCATCTCTCTCTCTCCCTCTCAATCCCTCTCTCTCCCTCTCCATCACTCACTCTCTCCCTACATCCATCTCTCTCTGTCTCTCTCCATCTCTCTCTCTCCTTCCATCCCTCTATCTCTCCTTTCCTCTCCATCTCTCTCTCTCCCTCCATCCCTCTCTCTCTGTCTCTCTCCATCTCTCTCTCTCCCTCCATCCCTCTCTCTCTGTCTCTCTCCATCACTTTCTCTCTCCCTTCATCCCTCTCTCTGTCTCTCTCCATCTCTCTCGCTCCATCTCTCCCTCTCCCTCTCCCTCTCCATCCCTCTCTCTCTCTGACCCTCTCCATCACTTTCTCTCTCTCCCTCCATCCCTCTCTCTCTGTCTCTCTCCATCTCTCTCCCTCTCCATCCCTCTCTCTCTGTCTCTCTCCATCTCTCTCTCTCTCCCTCTCCATCCCTCTCTCTCTCCCTCTCCATCACTCTCTCCCTCCTTACATCCTCTCTCTCTGTCTCTCGCCATCTCTCTCTCCCTCCATCGCTCTCTCTCTCTCTGTCTCTCTCCATCACTCTCTCTCCCTACATACCTCTCTCTCTGTCTCTCTCCATCTCTCTCTCCCTCCATCCCTCTCTCTGTCTCTCACCATCTCTCTCTCCCTCCATCCCTCTCTCTCTGTCTCTCTCCATCTCTCTCTCCCTCTCCATCCCTCTTTCTCTCCCTCCATCCCTCTCTCTCTGTCTCTCTCCATCTCTCTCTCCCACTCCATCCCTCTCTCTCTGTCTCTCTCCATCTCTCTCTCTCCCTGAATCCCTCTCCCTGTCTCTCTCCATCTCTCTCGCTCCATCTCTCCCTCTCCCTCTCCATCCCTCTATCTCTCACTCTCCATCACTCTCTCTCTGTCTCTCTCCATCTCTCTCTCCCTCTCCATCCCTCTCTCTGTCTCTCTCCATCTCTCTCTCTCTCCCTCTCCATCCCTCTCTCTCTCTCCCTCCATCCCTCCCTCTCTGTCTCTCTCCATCTCTCTCCCTCTCCATCCCTCTCTCTCTGTCTCTCTCCATCTCTCTCTCTCTCCCTCTCCATCCCTCTCTCTCTCCCTCTCCATCACTCTCTCCCACCTTACATCCTCTCTCTCTGTATCTCGCCATCTCTCTCTCCCTACATCCCTCTCTCTCTCTGTCTCTCTCCATCACTCTCTCTCCCTACATACCTCTCTCTCTGTCTCTCTCCATCTCTTTCTCCCTCCATCCCTCTCTCTGTCTCTCACCATCTCTCTCTCCCTCCATCCCTCTCTCTCTGTCTCTCTCCCTCTCTCTCTCCCTCTCCATCCCTCTTTCTCTCCCTCTCCATCCCTCTCTCTCTCCCTCTCCATCACTCTCTCCCTCCTTACATCCTCTCTCTCTGTATCTCGCCATCTCTCTCTCCCTACATCCCTCTCTCTCTGTCTCTCTCCATCACTCTCTCTCCCTACATACCTCACTCTCTGTCTCTCTCCATCTCTTTCTCCCTCCATCCCTCTCTCTGTCTCTCACCATCTCTCTCTCCCTCCATCCCTCTCTCTCTGTCTCTCTCCATCTCTCTCTCCCTCTCCATCCCTCTTTCTCTCCCTCCATCCCTCTCTCTCTGTCTCTCTCCATCTCTCTCCCTCCCAATCCCTCTCTCTCTGTCTCTCTCCATCTCTCTCTCTCCCTCCATCCCTCTCTCTCTGTCTCTCTCCCTACATCCCTCTCTCTCTCTGTCTCTCTCCATCACTCTCTCTCCCTACATACCTCTCTCTCTGTCTCTCTCCATCTCTCTCTCCCTCCATCCCTCTCTCTGTCTCTCACCATCTCTCTCTCCCTCCATCCCTCTCTCTCTGTCTCTCTCCATCTCTCTCTCCCTCTCCATCCCTCTTTCTCTCCATCCATCCCTCTCCCTCTGTCTCTCTCCATCTCTCTCTCCCTCTCCATCCCTCACTTTCCCTCTCCATCCCTCTCTCTCTGTCTCTCTCCATCTCTCTCTCCATCCCTCTCTCTGTCTCTCTCCATCTCTCTCTCCCTCTTCATCCCTCGCTCTCTGTCTCTCTTCATCTCTCTCTCCCTCCATCCCTCTCTCTGTCTCTCTCCATCTCTCTCTCCTTCCATCCCTCTCTCTCTGTCTCTCTCCATCTCTCTCTCCCTCTCCATCCCTCTTTCTCTCCCTCCATCCCTCTCTCTCTGTCTCTCTCCATCTCTCTCTCCTTCCATCCCACTCTCTGTCTCTCTCCATCTCTCTCTCCTTCCATCCCTCTATCTCTGTCTCTCTCCATCTCTCTCTCTCCCTCCATCCCTCTCTCTCCGTCTCTCCTCATCTCTCTCTCTCTCCCTCCATCCCTCTCTCTCTGTCTCTCTCCATCTTTCTCTCTCCCTCCATCCCTCTCTCTGTCTCTCTCCATCTCTCTCTCCTTCCATCCCTCTCTCTCTGTCTCTCTCCATCTCTCTCACTCCCTCTCCATCCCTCTCTCCCTCTCCATCACTCACTCTCTCCCTACATCCCTCTCTCTCTGTCTCTCTCCATCTATCTCTCTCCCTCCATCCCTCTCTCTCTACATTCCTCTCCATCTCTCTCTCTCTCCCTCCATCCCTCTCTCTCTGTCTCTCTCCATCTCTCTCTCCCTCTCCATCCCTCTCTCTGTCTGTCTCCATCTCTCTCTCTCTCCCTCTCCATCCCTCTCTCTCTCCCTCTCCATCACTCTCTCCCTCCTTACATCCCTCTCTCTCTGTCTCTCGCCATCTCTCTCTCTCCCTCCATCCCTCTCTCTCTCTCTGGCTCTCTCCATCACTCTCTCTCTCCCTACATACCTCTCTCTCTGTCTCTCTCCATCTCTCTCTCTCCATCCCTCTCTCTGTCTCTCTCCATCTCTCTCTCCCTATTCATCCCTCGTTCTCTGTCTCTCTCCATCTCTCTCCCTCCATCCCTCTCTCTCCCCCTCTCCATCCCTCTTTCTCTCCCCATCCCTCTCTCTCTGTCTCTCTCCATCTCTCTCTCTCCCTCTCCATCCCTCTCTCTCCGTCTCCATCCCTCTCTGTGTCTCTCCCTACATCCCTCTCTCTGTCTCTCTCCATCTCTCAAGCTCCATCACTCCCACTCCCTCTCCTTCCCTCTCTCTCTCCCACTCCATCACACTCTCTCTCCCTAGATCCCTCTCTCTCTGTCTCTCTCCATCTCTCTCACTCCCTCTCCATCCCTCTCTCCCTCTCCATCACTCACTCTCTCCCTACATCCCTCTCTCTCTGTCTCTCTCCATCTATCTCTCTCCCTCCATCCCTCTCTCTCTACATTCCTCTCCATCTCTCTCTCTCTCCCTCCATCCCTCTCTCTCTGTCTCTCTTCATCTCTCTCTCTCCCTCTCCATCCCTCACTTTCCCTCTCCAACCCTCTCTCTCTGTCTCTCTCCATCTCTCTCTCTCTCCATCCCTCTCTCTCTCTCCATCTCTCTCTCTCCCTCTTCATCCCTCGCTCTCTGTCTCTCTCCATCTCTCTCTCCCTCCATCCCTCTCTGTCTCTCTCCATCTCTCTCTCCCTCTCCATCCCTCTTTCTCTCCCTCCATCCCTCTCTCTCTGTCTCCCTCCATCTCTCTCTCTCCCTCTCTATCCCTCTCTCTCTGTCTCTCTCCATCCCTCTCTCTCTGTCTCTCTCCCTACATCCCTCTCACTGTCTTTCTCCATCTCTCTCGCTCCATCTCTCCCTCTCCCTCTCCATCCCTGTCTCTCTCCCTCTCCATCACTCTCTCTCTCTCCCTCGAACCCTCTCTCTCTGTCTCTCTCCATCTCTCTCTCTCCCTCTCAATCCCTCTCTCTCCCTCTCCATCACTCACTCTCTCCCTACATCCATCTCTCTCTGTCTCTCTCCATCTCTCTCTCTCCTTCCATCCCTCTATCTCTCCTTTCCTCTCCATCGCTCACTCTCCCTCCATCCCTCTCTCTCTGTCTCTCTCCATCTCTCTCTCTCCCTCCATCCCTCTCTCTCTGTCTCTCTCCATCACTTTCTCTCTCCCTTCATCCCTCTCTCTGTCTCTCTCCATCTCTCTCGCTCCATCTCTCCCTCTCCCTCTCCCTCTCCATCCCTCTCTCTCTCTGACCCTCTCCATCACTTTCTCTCTCTCCCTCCATCCCTCTCTCTCTGTCTCTCTCCATCTCTCTCCCTCTCCATCCCTCTCTCTCTGTCTCTCTCCATCTCTCTCTCTCTCCCTCTCCATCCCTCTCTCTCTCCCTCTCCATCACTCTCTCCCTCCTTACATCCTCTCTCTCTGTCTCTCGCCATCTCTCTCTCCCACTCCATCCCTCTCTCTCTGTCTCTCTCCCTACATCCCTCTCACCCTCCCTCTCCATCCCTCACTTTCCCTCTCCAACCCTCTCTCTCTGTCTCTCTCCATCTCTCTCTCCATCCCTCTCTCTGTCTCTCTCCATCTCTCTCTCTCCCTATTCATCCCTCGCTCTCTGTCTCTCTCCGTCTCTCTCTCCCTGCATCCCTCTCTCTGCCTCTCTCCATCTCTCTCTCCCTCCATCCCTCTCTGTCTCTCTCCATCTCTCTCTCCCTCTCCATCCCTCTTTCTCTCCCTCCATCCCTCTCTCTCTGTCTCCCTCCATCTCTCTCTCTCCCTCTCCATCCCTCTCTCTCTGTCTCTCTCCATCTCTCTCTCTCCCTCCATCCCTCTCTCTCTGTCTCTCTCCATCTCTCTCTCTCCCTCCATCCCTCTCCCTGTCTCTCTCCATCTCTCTCGCTCCATCTCTCCCTCTCCCTCTCCATCCCTCTATCTCTCCCTCTCCATCACTCTCTCTCTGTCTCTCTCCATCTCTCTCTCCCTCTCCATCCCTCTCTCTGTCTCTCTCCATCTCTCTCTCTCCCTCTCCATCCCTCTCTCTCTCCCTCTCCATCACTCTCTCCCTCCTTACATCCCTCTCTCTCTGTCTCTCTCCATCTCTCTCTCCCTCTCCATCCCTAACTTTCCCTCTCCAACCCTCTCTCTCTGTCTCTCTACATCTCTCTCTCTCCATCCCTCTCTCTGTCTCTCTCCATCTCTCTCTCTCCCTCTTCATCCCTCACTCTCTGTCTCTCTCCATCTCTCTCTCCCTCCATCCCTCTCTCTGTCTCTCCCCATCTCTCTCCCTCCATCCCTCTCTCTCTACATTCCTCTCCATCTCTCTCTCTCTCCCTCCATCCCTCTCTCTCTGTCTCTCTTCATCTCTCTCTCTCCCTCTCCATCCCTCACTTTCCCTCTCCAACCCTCTCTCTCTGTCTCTCTCCATCTCTCTCTCTCTCCATCCCTCTCTCTGTCTCTCTCCATCTCTCTCTCTCCCTCTTCATCCCTCGCTCTCTGTCTCTCTCCATCTCTCTCTCCCTCCATCCCTCTCTGTCTCTCTCCATCTCTCTCTCCCTCTCCATCCCTCTTTCTCTCCCTCCATCCCTCTCTCTCTGTCTCCCTCCATCTCTCTCTCTCTCTCCATCCCTCTCTCTCTGTCTCTCTCCATCCCTCTCTCTCTGTCTCTCTCCCTACATCCCTCTCACTGTCTTTCTCCATCTCTCTCGCTCCATCTCTCCCTCTCCCTCTCCATCCCTGTCTCTCTCCCTCTCCATCACTCTCTCTCTCCCTCGAACCCTCTCTCTCTGTCTCTCTCCATCTCTCTCTCTCCCTCTCAATCCCTCTCTCTCCCTCTCCATCACTCACTCTCTCCCTACATCCATCTCTCTCTGTCTCTCTCCATCTCTCTCTCTCCTTCCATCCCTCTATCTCTCCTTTCCTCTCCATCGCTCACTCTCCCTCCATCCCTCTCTCTCTGTCTCTCTCCATCTCTCTCTCTCCCTCCATCCCTCTCTCTCTGTCTCTCTCCATCACTTTCTCTCTCCCTTCATCCCTCTCTCTGTCTCTCTCCATCTCTCTCGCTCCATCTCTCCCTCTCCCTCTCCCTCTCCATCCCTCTCTCTCTCTGACCCTCTCCATCACTTTCTCTCTCTCCCTCCATCCCTCTCTCTCTGTCTCTCTCCATCTCTCTCCCTCTCCATCCCTCTCTCTCTGTCTCTCTCCATCTCTCTCTCTCTCCCTCTCCATCCCTCTCTCTCTCCCTCTCCATCACTCTCTCCCTCCTTACATCCTCTCTCTCTGTCTCTCGCCATCTCTCTCTCCCACTCCATCCCTCTCTCTCTGTCTCTCTCCCTACATCCCTCTCTCCCTCCCTCTCCATCCCTCACTTTCCCTCTCCAACCCTCTCTCTCTGTCTCTCTCCATCTCTCTCTCCATCCCTCTCTCTGTCTCTCTCCATCTCTCTCTCTCCCTATTCATCCCTCGCTCTCTGTCTCTCTCCGTCTCTCTCTCCCTGCATCCCTCTCTCTGCCTCTCTCCATCTCTCTCTCCCTCCATCCCTCTCTGTCTCTCTCCATCTCTCTCTCCCTCTCCATCCCTCTTTCTCTCCCTCCATCCCTCTCTCTCTGTCTCCCTCCATCTCTCTCTCTCCCTCTCCATCCCTCTCTCTCTGTCTCTCTCCATCTCTCTCTCTCCCTCCATCCCTCTCTCTCTGTCTCTCTCCATCTCTCTCTCTCCCTCCATCCCTCTCCCTGTCTCTCCATCTCTCTCGCTCCATCTCTCCCTCTCCCTCTCCATCCCTCTATCTCTCCCTCTCCATCACTCTCTCTCTGTCTCTCTCCATCTCTCTCTCCCTCTCCATCCCTCTCTCTGTCTCTCTCCATCTCTCTCTCTCCCTCTCCATCCCTCTCTCTCTCCCTCTCCATCACTCTCTCCCTCCTTACATCCCTCTCTCTCTGTCTCTCTCCATCTCTCTCTCCCTCTCCATCCCTCACTTTCCCTCTCCAACCCTCTCTCTCTGTCTCTCTACATCTCTCTCTCTCGATCCCTCTCTCTGTCTCTCTCCATCTCTCTCTCCCTCCATCCCTCTCTCTGTCTCTCCCCATCTCTCTCCCTCCAACCCTCTCTCTCTGTCTCTCTCCATCTCTCTCTCCCTCTCCATCCCTCTTTTTCTCCCTCCATCCCTCTCTCTCTGTCTCCCTCCATCTCTCTCTCTCCCTCTCCATCCCTCTCTCTCTGTCTCTCTCCATCTCTCTCTCTCCTTCCATCCCTCTCTCTCTGTCTCTCTCCATCTCTCTCTCCCTCTCCATCCCTCACTTTCCCTCTCCAACCCTCTCTCTCTGTCTCTCTCCATCTGTCTCTCTCCATCTCTCTCTCTCCCTCTTCATCCCTCACTCTCTGTCTCTCTCCATCTCTCTCTCCCTCCATCCCTCTCTCTCTGTCTCCCTTCATCTCTCTCTCTCTCCCTCTCCATTCCTCTCTCTCTGTCTCTCTCTATCTCTATCTCTCTCCTTCCATCCCTCTCTGTCTCTCCATTCCTCTCCACCTCTCTCTCTCCCTCATCCCTCTCTCTCTGTCTCTCTCCATCTCTCTCTCTCCCTACATCCCTCTCTCTCTGTCTCTCTCCATCTCTTTCTCTCCCTCTCCATCTTTCTCTCTCTGTCGCTCTCCATCGCCCTCTCTGTCTCTGACTCTCTCCATCTCTCTCTCTCCCTCCATCCCTCTCTCTCTGTCTCTCCATCACTCTCTCTCTCCCCACATCCCTCTCTCTCTGACTCTCTCTCTGTCTCTCGCTCCATCTCTCTCTTTCCCTACATCCCTCTCTCTCTCTGTCTCTCTCCATCACTCTCTCTCCCTACCTCTCTCTCTATCTCTCTCAATCTCTCTCTCTCACTACATCCCTCTCTCTGTCTCTCGCCATCTCTCTCTCCCTCTTCATCCCTCTCTTTCTCTCCCTCCATCTCTCTCTCTCTCGCCCTCCATCCCTCTCTCTCTGTCTCTCTCCATCTCTCTCTCTCCCTCCATCCCTCTCTCTCTGTCCCTCTCCATCTCTCTCTCTCCCTCATCCCTCTCTCTGTCTCACTCCCTACATCCCTCTCTCTGTCTCTCTCCATCTCTCTCTCCCACTCCATCCCTCTCTCTCTGTCTCTCTCCATCTCTCTCTCTCCCTCTCCATCCCTCACTAACTCTCCAACCCTCTCTCTCTGTCTCTCTCCATCTCTCTCTCTCCATCCCTCTCTCTGTCTCTCTCCATCTCTCTCTCCCTCCATCCCTCTCTGTCTCTCTCCATCTCTCTCTCCCTCTCCATCCCTCTTTCTCTCCCTCCATCCCTCTCTCTCTGTCTCCCTCCATCTCTCTCTCTCCCTCTCCATCCCTCTCTCTCTGTCTCTCTCCATCTCTCTCTCCCTCCATCCCTCTCTCTCTGTCTCTCTCCCTACATCCCTCTCACTGTCTTTCTCCATCTCTCTCGCTCCATCTCTCCCTCTCCCTCTCCATCCCTGTCTCTCTCCCTCTCCATCACTCTCTCTCTCCCTAGAACCCTCTCTCTCTGTCTCTCTCCATCTCTCTCTCTCCCTCTCAATCCCTCTCTCTCCCTCTCCATCACTCACTCTCTCCCTACATCAATCTCTCTCTGTCTCTCTCCATCCCTCTCTCTCTCCCTCCATCCCTCTTTCTGTCTCTCACCATCTCTCTCTCCCTCCATCCCTCTCTCTCTGTCTCTGTCCATCTCTCTCTCCCTCTCCATCCCTCTTTCTCTCCCTCCATCCCTCTCTCTCTGTCTCTCTCCATCTCTCTCTCCCACTCCATCCCTCTCTCTCTGTCTCTCTCCCTACATCCCTCTCTCTCTCCCTCTCCATCCCTCACTTTCCCTCTCCAACCCTCTCTCTCTGTCTCTCTCCATCTCTCTCTCCATCCCTCTCTCTGTCTCTCTCCATCTCTCTCTCTCCCTCTTCATCCCTCGCTCTCTGTCTCTCTCCATCTCTCTCTCCCTCCATCCCTCTCTCTGCCTCTCTCCATCTCTCTCTCCCTCCATCCCTCTCTGTCTCTCTCCATCTCTCTCTCCCTCTCCATCCCTCTTTCTCTCCCTCCATCCCTCTCTCTCTCTGTCTCCCTCCATCTCTCTCTCTCCCTCTCCAACCCTCTCTCTCTGTCTCTCTCCATCTCTCTCTCTCCCTCCATCCCTCTCTCTCTGTCTCTCTCCATCTCTCTCTCTCCCTCCATCCCTCTCCCTGTCTCTCTCCATCTCTCTCGCTCCATCTCTCCCTCTCCCTCTCCATCCCTCTATCTCTCCCTCTCCATCACTCTCTCTCTGTCTCTCTCCATCTCTCTCTCCCTCTCCATCCCTCACTTTCCCTCTCCAACCCTCTCTCTCTGTCTCTCTACATCTCTCTCTCTCCATCCCTCTCTCTGTCTCTCTCCATCTCTCTCTCTCCCTCTTCATCCCTCACTCTCTGTCTCTCTCCATCTCTCTCTCCCTCCATCCCTCTCTCTGTCTCTCCCCATCTCTCTCCCTCCAACCCTCTCCCTCTGTCTCTCTCCATCTCTCTCTCCCTCTCCATCCCTCTTTCTCTCCCTCCATCCCTCTCTCTCTGTCTCCCTCCATCTCTCTCTCTCCCTCTCCATCCCTCTCTCTCTGTCTCTCTCCATCTCTCTCTCTCCCTCCATCCCTCTCTCTCTGTCTCTCTCCATCTCTCTCTCCCTCTCCATCCCTCACTTTCCCTCTCCAACCCTCTCTCTCTGTCTCTCTCCATCTCTCTCTCTCCATCTCTCTCTCTCCCTCTTCCTCCCTCACTCTCTGTCTCTCTCCATCTCTCTCTCCCTCCATCCCTCTCTCTCTGTCTCCCTTCATCTCTCTCTCTCCCTCTCCATTCCTCTCTCTCTGTCTCTCTCTATCTCTATCTCTCTCCTTCCATCCCTCTCTCTCTCTCCATTCCTCTCCACCTCTCTCTCTCCCTCATCCCTCTCTCTCTGTCTCTCTCCATCTCTCTCTCTCCCTACATCCCTCTCTCTCTGTCTCTCTCCATCTCTTTCTCTCCCTCTCCATCTTTCTCTCTCTGTCGCTCTCCATCGCCCTCTCTGTCTCTGACTCTCTCCATCTCTCTCTCTCCCTCCATCCCTCTCTCTCTGTCTCTCCATCACTCTCTCTCTCCCCACATCCCTCTCTCTCTGACTCTCTCTCTGTCTCTCGCTCCATCTCTCTCTTTCCCTACATCCCTCTCTCTCTCTGTCTCTCTCCATCACTCTCTCTCCCTACCTCTCTCTCTATCTCTCTCAATCTCTCTCTCTCACTACATCCCTCTCTCTGTCTCTCTCCATCTCTCTCTCCCTCTTCATCCCTCTCTTTCTCTCCCTCCATCTCTCTCTCTCTCGCCCTCCATCCCTCTCTCTCCGTCTCTCTCCATCTCTCTCTCTCCCTCCATCCCTCTCTCTCTGTCCCTCTCCATCTCTCTCTCTCCCTCATCCCTCTCTCTGTCTCACTCCCTACATCCCTCTCTCTGTCTCTCTCCATCTCTCTCTCCCACTCCATCCCTCTCTCTCTGTCTCTCTCCATCTCTCTCTCTCCCTCTCCATCCCTCACTAACTCTCCAACCCTCTCTCTCTGTCTCTCTCCATCTCTCTCTCTCCATCCCTCTCTCTGTCTCTCTCCATCTCTCTCCTTCTCTCGACATCCCTCGCTCTCTGTCTCTCTCCATCTCTCTCTCCCTCCATCCCTCTCTCTGTCTCTCTCCATCTCTCTCTCCCTCCATCCCTCTCTGTCTCTCTCCATCTCTCTCTCCCTCTCCATCCCTCTTTCTCTCCCTCCATCCCTCTCTCTCTGTCTCCCTCCATCTCTCTCTCTCCCTCTCCATCCCTCTCTCTCTGTCTCTCTCCATCTCTCTCTCCCTCCATCCCTCTCTCTCTGTCTCTCTCCCTACATCCCTCTCACTGTCTTTCTCCATCTCTCTCGCTCCATCTCTCCCTCTCCCTCTCCATCCCTGTCTCTCTCCCTCTCCATCACTCTCTCTCTCCCTAGAACCCTCTCTCTCTGTCTCTCTCCATCTCTCTCTCTCCCTCTCAATCCCTCTCTCTCCCTCTCCATCACTCACTATCTCCCTCCATCAATCTCTCTCTGTCTCTCTCCATCCCTCTCTCTCTCCTTCCATCCCTCTATCTCTCCTTTCCTCTCCATCTCTCTCTCTCCCTCCATCCCTCTCTCTCTGTCTCTCTCCATCTCTCTCTCTCCCTCTATCCCTCTCTCTGTCTCTCTCCATCTCTCTCTCTCTCCCTCCATCCCTCTCTCACTGTCTCTCTCCATCTCTCCCTCTCCCTCCATCCCTCTCCATCCCTCTCTCTCTCTGACGCTCTCCATCACTTTCTCTCTCTCCCTCCATCCCTCTCTCTCTGTCTCTCTCCATCTCTCTCCCTCTCCATCCCTCTCTCTCTGTCTCTCTCCATCTCTCTCTCTCTCCCTAACCATCCCTCTCTCTCTCCCTCTCCATCACTCTCTCCCTCCTTACATCCTCTCTCTCTGTCTCTCACCATCTCTCTCTCCCTACATCCCTCTCTCTCTGTCTCACTCCATCAATCTCTCTCCCTACATACCTCTCTCTCTGTCTCTCTCCATCTCTCTCTCCCTCCATCCCTCTCTCTGTCTCTCACCATCTCTCTCTCCCTCTATCCCACTCTCTCTGTCTCTCTCTCCATCTCTCTCTCCCTCTCCATCCCTCTTTCTCTCCCTCCATCCCTCTCTCTCTGTCTCTCTCCATCTCTCTCTCCCACTCCATCCCTCTCTCTCTGTCTCTCTCCATCTCTCTCTCCCTCTCCATCCCTCACTTTCCCTCTCCATCCCTCTCTCTCTGTCTCTCTCCATCTCTCTCTCCATCCCTCACTCTGTCTCTCTCCATCTCTCTCTCTCCCTCTTCATCCCTCGCTCTCTGTCTCTCTTCATCTCTCTCTCCCTCCATCCCTCTCTCTGTCTCTCTCCATCTCTCTCTCCTTCCATCCCTCTCTCTCTGTCTCTCTCCATCTCTCTCTCCCTCTCCATCCTCTTTCTCTCCCTCCATCCCTCTCTCTCTGTCTCTCTCCATCTCTCTCTCCCTCTCCATCCCTCTCTCTCTGTCTCTCTCCATCTCTCTCTCTCCCTCCATCCCTCTCTCTCTGTCTCTCCATCACTCTCTCTCTCCCCACATCCCTCTCTCACTGACTCTCTCTCTGTCTCTCTCTCCATCTCTCTCTTTCCCTACATCCCTCTCTCTCTCTGTCTCTCTCCATCACTCTCTCTCCCTACCTCTCTCTCTATCTCTCTCAATCTCTCTCTCTCACTACATCCCTCTCTCTGTCTCTCTCCATCTCTCTCTCCCTCTTCATCCCTCTCTTTCTCTCCCTCCATCTCTCTCTCTCGCCCTCCATCCCTCTCTCTCTGTCTCTCTCCATCTCTCTCTCTCCCTCCATCCCTCTCTCTCTGTCCCTCTCCATCTCTCTCTCTCCCTCATCCCTCTCTCTGTCTCACTCCCTACATCCCTCTGTCTGTCTCTCTCCATCTCTCTCTCCCACTCCATCCCTCTCACTCTGTCTCTCTCCATCTCTCTCTCTCCCTCTCCATCCCTCACTTTCCCTCTCCAACCCTCTCTCTCTGTCTCTCTCCATCTCTCTCTCTCTCCATCCCTCTCTCTGTCTCTCTCCATCTCTCTCCTTCCCTCTACATCCCTCGCTCTCTGTCTCTCTCCATCTCTCTCTCCCTCCATCCCTCTCTCTGTCTCTCTCCATCTCTCTCTCCCTCCATCCCTCTCTGTCTCTCTCCATCTCTCTCTCCCTCTCCATCCCTCTCTCTCTGTCTCTCTCCATCTCTCTCTCCCTCCTCCCTCTCTCTCTGTCTCTCTCCCTACATCCCTCTCACTGTCTTTCTCCATCTCTCTCGCTCCATCTCTCCCTCTCCCTCTCCATCCCTGTCTCTCTCCCTCTCCATCACTCTCTCTCTCCCTAGAACCCTCTCTCTCTGTCTCTCTCCATCTCTCTCTCTCCCTCTCAATCCCTCTCTCTCCCTCTCCATCACTCACTCTCTCCCTACATCCATCTCTCTCTGTCTCTCTCCATCCCTCTCTCTCTCCTTCCATCCCTCTATCTCTCCTTTCCTCTCCATCTCTCTCTCTCCCTCCATCCCTCTCTCTCTGTCTCTCTCCATCTCTCTCTCTCCCTCTATCCCTCTCTCTCTGTCTCTCTCCATCTCTCTCTCTCCCTAGAACCCTCTCTCTCTGTCTCTCTCCATCTCTTTCTCTCTCCCTTCATCCCTCTCTCTGTCTCTCTCCATCTCTCTCGCTCCATCTCTCCCTCTCCCTCTCCATCCCTCTCTCTCTCTGACCCTCTCCATCACTTTCTCTCTCTCCCTCCATCCCTCTCTCTCTGTCTCTCTCCATCTCTCTCCCTCTCCATCCCTCTCTCTCTGTCTCTCTCCATCTCTCTCTCTCTCCCTAACCATCCCTCTCTCTCTCCCTCTCCATCACTCTCTCCCTCCTTACATCCTCTCTCTCTGTCTCTCGCCATCTCTCTCTCCCTACATCCCTCTCTCTCTCTGTCTCTCTCCATCAATCTCTCTCCCTACATCCCTCTCTCTCTGTCTCTCTCCATCTCACTCTCTCCCTCCATCCCACTCTCTCTGTCCCTCTCCATCTCTCTCTCCCTCATCCCTCTCTCTGTCTCACTCCCTACATCCCTCTCTCTGTCTCTCTCCATCTGTCTCGCTCCATCTCTCCATCTCCTTCTCCATCCCTCTCTCTGTCCCTCTCCATCACTCTCTCTCTCCTTAATCCCTCTCTCTCTGTCTCTCTCCATCTCTCTCCCTCTCCATCCCTCTCTCTCTCCCTCTCCATCACTCACTCTCTCCCTACATCCATCTCTCTCTGTCCCTCTCCATCTCTCTCTCCTTCCATCCCTCTCTCTCTCTCCATTCCTCTCCATCTCTCTCTCTCCCTCCATCCCTCTCTCTCTGTCTCTCTCCATCTCTCTCTCTCCCAACATCCCTCTCTCTCTCTGTCTCTCTCCATTTCTCTCTCTCCCTCTCCATCTTTCTCTCTCTGTCTCTCTCCATCTCTCTCTGTCTCTCTCCATTTCTCTCTCTCCCTCCATCCCTCTCTCTCTGTCTCTCTCCCTACATCCCTCTCACTGTCTCTCTCCATCTCTCTCCCACCCTCTCCATCCCTCTCTCTCCCTCTCCATCACTCACTCTCTCCCTACATCCATCTCTCTCTGTCTCTCTCCATCTCTCTCTCTCTCTCCTTCCATCCCTCTCTCTCTCTCCATTCCTCTCCATCTCTCTCTCTCCCTCCATCCCACTCTCTCTGTCTCTCTACATCTCTCTCTCTCCCTACATCCCTCTCTCTCTGTCTCTCTCCATCTCTCGCTCTCTCCCTCTCCATCTTTCTCTCTCTGTCGCTCTCCATCTCCCTCTCTCTCTCTGTCTCTCTCCATCTCTCTCTCTCCCTCCATTGCTCTCTCTGTCTCTCCATCATTCTCTCTCTCCCTACATCCCTCTCTCACTGTCTCTCTCCATCTCTCTCTCTCTCCCTACATCCCCCTCTCTCTCTCTGTCTCTCTCCATCACTCTCTCTCTCCCTACATACCTCTCTCTCTTTCTCTCTCAATATCTCTCTCTCCCAACATGCCTCTCTCTGTCTCTCTCCATCTCTCTCTCCCTCTCCATCCCTCTCTTACTCTCCCTCCATCTCTCTCTCTCGCCCTCCACCCCTCTCTCTCTGTCTCTCTCCATCTCTCTCACTCCCTCTCCATCCCCCTCTCTCTGTCTCTCTCCATCTCTCTCTCTCCCTCCATCCCTCTCTCTGTCTCTCTCCCTATATCCCTCTCTCTGTCTCTCTCCATCTCTCTCGTTCCATCTTCCCTCTCCTTCTCCATCCCTCTCTCTCCCTCTCCATTCGTCTCTCTCTCCCTACATCCCTCTCTCTCTGTCTCTCTCCATCTCTCCCTCTCCTTCTCCATCCCTCACTCTCTCCCTCTCCATTAGTCTCTCTCTCCCTACATCCATCTCTCTCTGTCTCTCACCATCTCTCTCTCTCCTTCCATCCCTCTCTCTCCCTCCATTCCTCTCCATCTCTCTCTCTCCCTCCATCCCTCTCTCTCTGTCTCTCTCCATCTCTCTCTCTCCCTACATCCCTCTCTCTCTGTCTCTCTCCATCTCTCTCTCCCTCTCCATCCCTCTCTCTCTCTCCCTCCATCCCTCTCGCTCTCTCCCTCCACCTATCTCTCTCTGTCTCTCTCCATCTCTCTCTCTCCCTCTCCATCCCTCTCTCCCTGTCTCTCTCCATCTCTCTCTCTCCCAACATCCCTCTCTCTCTCTGTCTCTCTCCATTTCTCTCTCTCCCTCTCCATCTTTCTCTCTCTGTCTCTCTCCATCTCTCTCTGTCTCTCTCCATCTCTTTCTCTCCCTCCATCCCTCTCTCTCGGTCTCTCTCCCTACATCCCTCTCACTGTCTCTCTCCATCTCTCTCCCTCCCTCTCCATCCCTCTCTCTCCCTCTCCATCACTCACTCTCTCCCTACATCCCTCTCTCTCTCTCTGTCTCTCTCCATCACTCTCTCTCTCCCTACATAACTCTCTCTCTTTCTCTCTCAATCTCTCTCTCTCCCTACATCCCTCTCTCTGTCTCTCTCCATCTCTCTCTCCCTCTCCATCCCTCTCTGTCTCTCTCCATCTTTCTCTCCCTCTCCATCCCTCTCTTTCTCTCCCTCCATCTCTCTCTCTCGCCCTACATCCCTCTCTCTCTGTCTCTCTCCATCTCTCTCACTCCCTCTCCATCCCCCTCTCTCTGTCTCTCTCCATCTCTCTCGCTCCATCTCTCCCTCTCCTTCTCCATCTCTCTCTCTCTCCATCTCTCTCTCTCCCAACATCCCTCTCTCTCTCTGTCTCTCTCCATTTCTCTCTCTCCCTCTCCATCTTTCTCTCTCTGTCTCTCTCCATCTCTCTCTGTCTCTCTCCATTTCTCTCTCTCCCTCCATCCCTCTCTCTCTGTCTCTCTCCCTACATCCCTCTCACTGTCTCTCTCCATCTCTCTCCCACCCTCTCCATCCCTCTCTCTCCCTCTCCATCACTCACTCTCTCCCTACATCCATCTCTCTCTGTCTCTCTCCATCTCTCTCTCTCTCTCCTTCCATCCCTCTCTCTCTCTCCATTCCTCTCCATCTCTCTCTCTCCCTCCATCCCACTCTCTCTGTCTCTCTACATCTCTCTCTCTCCCTACATCCCTCTCTCTCTGTCTCTCTCCATCTCTCGCTCTCTCCCTCTCCATCTTTCTCTCTCTGTCGCTCTCCATCTCCCTCTCTCTCTCTGTCTCTCTCCATCTCTCTCTCTCCCTCCATTGCTCTCTCTGTCTCTCCATCATTCTCTCTCTCCCTACATCCCTCTCTCACTGTCTCTCTCCATCTCTCTCTCTCTCCCTACATCCCCCTCTCTCTCTCTGTCTCTCTCCATCACTCTCTCTCTCCCTACATACCTCTCTCTCTTTCTCTCTCAATATCTCTCTCTCCCAACATGCCTCTCTCTGTCTCTCTCCATCTCTCTCTCCCTCTCCATCCCTCTCTTACTCTCCCTCCATCTCTCTCTCTCGCCCTCCACCCCTCTCTCTCTGTCTCTCTCCATCTCTCTCACTCCCTCTCCATCCCCCTCTCTCTGTCTCTCTCCATCTCTCTCTCTCCCTCCATCCCTCTCTCTGTCTCTCTCCCTATATCCCTCTCTCTGTCTCTCTCCATCTCTCTCGTTCCATCTTCCCTCTCCTTCTCCATCCCTCTCTCTCCCTCTCCATTCGTCTCTCTCTCCCTACATCCCTCTCTCTCTGTCTCTCTCCATCTCTCCCTCTCCTTCTCCATCCCTCACTCTCTCCCTCTCCATTAGTCTCTCTCTCCCTACATCCATCTCTCTCTGTCTCTCACCATCTCTCTCTCTCCTTCCATCCCTCTCTCTCCCTCCATTCCTCTCCATCTCTCTCTCTCCCTCCATCCCTCTCTCTCTGTCTCTCTCCATCTCTCTCTCTCCCTACATCCCTCTCTCTCTGTCTCTCTCCATCTCTCTCTCCCTCTCCATCCCTCTCTCTCTCTCCCTCCATCCCTCTCGCTCTCTCCCTCCACCTATCTCTCTCTGTCTCTCTCCATCTCTCTCTCTCCCTCTCCATCCCTCTCTCCCTGTCTCTCTCCATCTCTCTCTCTCCCAACATCCCTCTCTCTCTCTGTCTCTCTCCATTTCTCTCTCTCCCTCTCCATCTTTCTCTCTCTGTCTCTCTCCATCTCTCTCTGTCTCTCTCCATCTCTTTCTCTCCCTCCATCCCTCTCTCTCGGTCTCTCTCCCTACATCCCTCTCACTGTCTCTCTCCATCTCTCTCCCTCCCTCTCCATCCCTCTCTCTCCCTCTCCATCACTCACTCTCTCCCTACATCCCTCTCTCTCTCTCTGTCTCTCTCCATCACTCTCTCTCTCCCTACATAACTCTCTCTCTTTCTCTCTCAATCTCTCTCTCTCCCTACATCCCTCTCTCTGTCTCTCTCCATCTCTCTCTCCCTCTCCATCCCTCTCTGTCTCTCTCCATCTTTCTCTCCCTCTCCATCCCTCTCTTTCTCTCCCTCCATCTCTCTCTCTCGCCCTACATCCCTCTCTCTCTGTCTCTCTCCATCTCTCTCACTCCCTCTCCATCCCCCTCTCTCTGTCTCTCTCCATCTCTCTCGCTCCATCTCTCCCTCTCCTTCTCCATCTCTCTCTCTCTCCATCACTCACTCTCTCCCTCTCCATTAATCTCTCTCTCCCTATGTCCCTCTCTCTGTCTCTCTCCATCTCTCTCGCTCCATCTCTCCCTCTCCTTCTCCATCCCTCTCTCTCCCTCTCCATTAGTCTCTCTCTCCCTACATCCATCTCTCTCTGTCTCTCTCCATATCTCTCTCTCCTTCCATCCCTCTCTCTCCCTCCATTCCTCTCCATCTCTCTCTCTCCCTCCATCCCTCTCTCTCTGTCTCTCTCCATCTCTCTCTCGCTACATCGCTCTCTCTCTGTCTCTCTCCATCTCCCTCTCTCCCTCTCTATCCCTCTCTCTCCCTCCATCCCTCTCGCTCTCTCCCTCCACCTATCTCTCTGTCTCTCTCCATCTCTCTCTCTCCCTCTCCATCCCTCTCTCTCTGTCTCTCTCCATCTCTCTCTCTCCCAACATCCCTCTCTCTCTCTGTCTCTCTCCATTTCTCTCTCTCCCTCTCCATCTTTCTCTCTCTGTCTCTCTCCATCTCTCTCTGTCTCTCTCCATCTCTCTCTCTCCCTCCATCCCTCTCTCTCTGTCTCTCTCCCTACATCCCTCTCACTGTCTCTCTCCATCTCTCTCCCTCCCTCTCCATCCCTCTCTCTCCCTCTCCATCACTCACTCTCTCCCTACATCCACCTCTCTCTGTCTCTCTCCATCTCTCTCTCTCTCTCCTTTCATCCCTCTCTCTCTCTCCATTCCTCTCCATCTCTCTCTCTCCCTCCATCGCACTCTCTCTGTCTCTCTACATCTCTCTCTCTCCCTACATCCCTCTCTCTCTGTCTCTCTCCATCTCTCGCTCTCTCCCTCTCCATCTTTCGCTCTCTGTCGCTCTCCATCTCCCTCTCTCTCTCTGTCTCTCTCCATCTCTCTCTCTCCCTCCATCGCTCTCTCTCTGTCTCTCCATCACTCTCTCTCTCCCTACATCCCTCTCTCACTGTCTCTCTCCATATCTCTCTCTCTCCCTCCATCCCTCTCTCTCTCTGTCTCTCTCCATCACTCTCTCTCTCCCTACATACCTCTCTCTCTTTCTCTCTCAATCTCTCTCTCTCCCTACATCCCTCTCTCTGTCTCTCTCCATCTCTCTCTCCCTCTCCATCCCTCTCTTTCTCTCCCTCCATCTCTCTCTCTCGCCCTACATCCCTCTCTCTCTGTCTCTCTCCATCTCTCTCACTCACTCTCGATCCCCCTCTCTCTGTCTCTCTCCATCTCTCTCTCTCCTTCCATCCCTCTCTCTCCCTCCATTCCTCTCCATCTCTCTCTCTCTCCCTCCATCCCTCTCTCTCTGTCTCTCTCCATCTATCTCTCTCCCTCTCCATCCCTCTCTCTCTCTCCCTCCATCCCTCTCGCTCTCTCCTTCCACCTATCTCTCTCTGTCTCTCTCCATCTCTCTCTCTCCCTCTCCATTCCTCTCTCTCTGTCTCTCTCCATCTCTCTCTCTCTCCCTCTCCATCCCTCTCTCTCTCCCTCTCCATCACTCTCTCCCTCCTTCCATCCTCTCTCTCTGTCTCTCGCCATCTCTCTCTCCCTACATCCCTCTCTCTCTCTGTCTCTCTCCATCACTCTCTCCCTACATACCTCTCTCTCTGTCTCTCTACATCTCTCTCTCCCTCCATCCCTCTCTCTGTCTCTCACCATCTCTCTCCCTCCATCCCTCTCTCTCTGTCTCTCTCCATCTCTCTCTCCCTCTCCATCCCTCTTTCTCTCCCTCCATCCCTCTCTCTCTGTCTCTCTCCATCTCTCTCTCCCACTCCATCCCTCTCTCTCTGTCTCTCTCCATCTCTCTCTCTCCCTCTCCATCCCTCACTTTCCCTCTCCAACCCTCTCTCTCTGTCTCTCTCCATCTCTCTCTCCATCCCTCTCTCTGTCTCTCTCCATCTCTCTCTCTCCCTCTTCATCCCTCGCTCTCTGTCTCTCTCCATCTCTCTCTTCCTCCATCCCTCTCTCTGCCTCTCTCCATCTCTCTCTCCCTCCATCCCTCTCTGTCTCTCTCCATCTCTCTCTCCCTCTCCATCCCTCTTTCTCTCCCTCCATCCCTCTCTCTCTGTCTCCCTCCATCTCTCTCTCTCCCTCTCCATCCCTCTCTCTCTGTCTCTCTCCATCTCTCTCTCTCCCTCCATCCCTCTCTCTCTGTCGCTCTCCATCTCTCTCTCTCCCTCCATCCCTCTCCCTGTCTCTCTCCATCTCTCTCGCTCCATCTCTCCCTCTCCCTCTCCATCCCTCTATCTCTCACTCTCCATCCCTCTCTCTCTGTCTCTCTCCATCTCTCTCCCTCTCCATCCCTCTCTCTCTGTCTCTCTCCATCTCTCTCTCTCTCCCTCTCCATCCCTCTCTCTCTCCCTCTCCATCACTCTCTCCCTCCTTACATCCTCTCTCTCTGTATCTCGCCATCTCTCTCTCCCTACATCCCTCTCTCTCTCTGTCTCTCTCCATCAATCTCTCTCCCTACATACCTCTCTCTCTGTCTCTCTCCATCTCTTTCTCCCTCCATCCCTCTCTCTGTCTCTCACCATCTCTCTGTCTCCCTCCATCTCTCTCTCTCCCTCTCCATCCCTCTCTCTCTGTCTCTCTCCATCCCTCTTTCTCTCCCTCTCCATCCCTCTCTCTCTCCCTCTCCATCACTCTCTCCCTCCTTACATCCTCTCTCTCTGTATCTCGCCATCTCTCTCTCCCTACATCCCTCTCTCTCTCTGTCTCTCTCCATCACTCTCTCTCCCTACATACCTCTCTCTCTGTCTCTCTCCATCTCTTTCTCCCTCCATCCCTCTCTCTGTCTCTCACCATCTCTCTCTCCCTCCATCCCTCTCTCTCTGTCTCTCTCCATCTCTCTCTCCCTCTCCATCCCTCTTTCTCTCCCTCCATCCCTCTCTCTCTGTCTCTCTCCATCTCTCTCCCTCCCAATCCCTCTCTCTCTGTCTCTCTCCATCTCTCTCTCTCCCTCCATCCCTCTCTCTCTGTCTCTCTCCCTACATCCCTCTCTCTCTCTGTCTCTCTCCATCACTCTCTCTCCCTACATACCTCTCTCTCTGTCTCTCTCCATCTCTCTCTCCCTCCATCCCTCTCTCTGTCTCTCACCATCTCTCTCTCCCTCCATCCCTCTCTCTCTGTCTCTCTCCATCTCTCTCTCCCTCTCCATCCCTCTTTCTCTCCCTCCATCCCTCTCCCTCTGTCTCTCTCCATCTCTCTCTCCCTCTCCATCCCTCACTTTCCCTCTCCATCCCTCTCTCTCTGTCTCTCTCTATCTCTCTCTCCATCCCTCTCTCTGTCTCTCTCCATCTCTCTCTCTCTCCCTCTTCATCCCTCGCTCTCTGTCTCTATTCATCTCTCTCTCCCTCCATCCCTCTCTCTGTCTCTCTCCATCTCTCTCTCCTTCCATCCCTCTCTCTCTGTCTCTCTCCATCTCTCTCTCCCTCTCCATCCCTCTTTCTCTCCCTCCATCCCTCTCTCTCTGTCTCTCTCCATCTCTCTCTCCCACTCCATCCCTCTCTCTCTGTCTCTCTCCATCGCTCTCTCTCCCTCTCCATCCCTCACTTTCCCTCTCCAACCCTCTCTCTCTGTCTCTCTCCATCTCTCTCTCTCCATCCCTCTCTCTGTCTCTCTCCATCTCTCTCCTTCCCTCTACATCCCTCGCTCTCTGTCTCTCTCCATCTCTCTCTCCCTCCATCCCTCTCTCTGTCTCTCTCCATCTCTCTCTCCCTCCATCCCTCTCTGTCTCTCTCCATCTCGCTCTCCCTCTCCATCCCTCTCTCTCTGTCTCTCTCCATCTCTCTCTCCCTCCATCCCTCTCTCTCTGTCTCTCTCCCTACATCCCTCTCACTGTCTTTCTCCATCTCTCTCGCTCCATCTCTCCCTCTCCCTCTCCATCCCTGTCTCTCTCCCTCTCCATCACTCTCTCTCTCCCTAGAACCCTCTCTCTCTGTCTCTCTCCATCTCTCTCTCTCCCTCTCAATCCCTCTCTCTCCCTCTCCATCACTCACTCTCTCCCTACATCCATCTCTCTCTGTCTCTCTCCATCTCTCTCTCTCCCTCTCAATCCCTCTCTCTCCCTCTCCATCACTCACTCTCTCCCTCCATCCCTCTCTCTCTGTCTCTCTCCATCTCTCTCCCTCTATCCCTCTCTCTCTGTCTCTCTCCATCTCTCTCTCTCCCTCCATCCCTCTCTCACTGTCTCTCTACATCTCTTTCTCTCTCCCTTCATCCCTCTCTCTGTCTCTCTCCATCTCTCTCGCTCCATCTCTCCCTCTCCCTCACCATCCCTCTCTCTCTCTGACCCTCTCCATCACTTTCTCTCTCTCCCTCCATCCCTCTCTCTCTGTCTCTCTCCATCTCTCTCCCTCTCCATCCCTCTCTCTCTGTCTCTCTCCATCTCTCTCTCTCTCCCTAACCATCCCTCTCTCTCTCCCTCTCCATCACTCTCTCCCTCCTTACATCCTCTCTCTCTGTCTCTCGCCATCTCTCTCTCCCTACATCCCTCTCTCTCTCTCTGTCTCTCTCCATCAATCTCTCTCCCTACATACCTCTCTCTCTGTCTCTCTCCATCTCTCTCTCCCTCCATCCCTCTCTTTGTCTCTCACCATCTCTCTCTCCCTCCATCCCTCTCTCTCTGTCTCTCTCCATCTCTCTCTCCCTCTCCATCCCTCTTTCTCTCCCTCCATCCCTCTCTCTCTGTCTCTCTCCATCTCTCTCTCCCACTCCATCCCTCTCTCTCTGTCTCTCTCCATCTCTCTCTCTCCCTCTCCATCCCTCACTTTCCCTCTCCATCCCTCTCTCTCTGTCTCTCTCCATCTCTCTCTCCATCCCTCACTCTGTCTCTCTCCATCTCCCTCTCTCCCTCTTCATCCCTCGCTCTCTGTCTCTCTTCATCTCTCTCTCCCTCCATCCCTCTCTCTCTGTCTCTCTCCATCTCTCTCTCCCTCTCCATCCTCTTTCTCTCCCTCCATCCCTCTCTCTCTGTCTCTCTCCATCTCTCTCTCCCTCTCCATCCCTCTCTCTCTGTCTCTCTCCATCTCTCTCTCACCCTCCATCCCTCTCTCTCTGTCTCTCTCCATCTCTCTCTCTCCCTACATCCCTCTCTCTCTGTCTCTCTCCATCTCTCTCTCTCTCCCTCCATCCCTCTCTCTCTGTCTCTCTCCATCTCTCTCTCTCCCTCCATCCCTCTCCTGTCTCTCTCCATCTCCCTCGCTCCATCTCTCCCTCTCCCTCTCCATCCCTCTATCTCTCCCTCTCCATCACTCTCTCTCTGTCTCTCTCCATCTCTCTCTCCCTCTCCATCCCTCTCTCTGTCTCTCTCCATCTCTCTCTCTCTCCCTCTCCATCCCTCTCTCTCTCCCTCTCCATCACTCTCTCCCTCCTTACATCCCTCTCTCTCTGTCTCTCTCCATCTCTCTCTCCCTCTCCATCCCTCACTTTCCCTCTCCAACCCTCTCTCTCTGTCTCTCTCCATCTCTCTCTCTCCATCCCTCTCTCTGTCTCTCTCCATCTCTCTCTCTCCCTCTTCATCCCTCACTCTCTGTCTCTCTCCATCTCCCTCTCCCTCCATCCCTCTCTCTGTCTCTCCCCATCTCTCTCTCCCACTATCCGTCTCTCTCTGTCTCTCTCCATCTCTCTCTCCCTCTCCATCCCTCTTTCTCTCCCTCCATCCCTCTCTCTCTGTCTCCCTCCATCTCTCTCTCTCCCTCTCCATCCCTCTCTCTCTGTCTCTCTCCATCTCTCTCTCTCCCTCCATCCCTCTCTCTCTGTCTCTCTCCATCTCTCTCTCCCTCTCCATCCTTCACTTTCCCTCTCCAACCCTCTCTCTCTGTCTCTCTCCATCTCTCTCTCTCCATCCCTCTGTCTCTCTCCATCTCTCTCTCTCCCTCTTCATCCCTCGCTCTCTGTCTCTCTTCATCTCTCTCTCCCTCCATCCCTCTCTCTGTCTCTCTCCATCTCTCTCTCCTTCCATCCCTCTCTCTCTGTCTCTCTCCATCTCTCTCTCCCTCTCCATCCTCTTTCTCTCCCTCCATCCCTCTCTCTCTGTCTCTCTCCATCTCTCTCTCCCTCTCCATATCTCTCTCTCTGTCTCTCTCCATCTCTCTCTCTCCCTCCATCCCTCTCTCTCTGTCTCTCTCCATCTCTCTCTCTCCCTACATCCCTCTCTCTCTGTCTCTCTCCATCTCTCTCTCTCCCTCCATCCCTCTCTCTCTGTCTCTCTCCATCTCTCTCTCTCCCTCCATCCCTCTCCCTGTCTCTCTCCATCTCCCTCGCTCCATCTCTCCCTCTCCCTCTCCATCCCTCTATCTCTCCCTCTCCATCACTCTCTCTCTGTCTCTCTCCATCTCTCTCTCCCTCTCCATCCCTCTCTCTGTCTCTCTCCATCTCTCTCTCTCTCCCTCTCCATCCCACTCTCTCTCCCTCTCCATCACTCTCTCCCTCCTTACATCCCTTTCTCTCTGTCTCTCTCCATCTCTCTCTCCCTCTCCATCCCTCACTTTCCCTCTCCAACCCTCTCTCTCTGTCTCTCTCCATCCCTCTCTCTGTCTCTCTCCATCTCTCTCTCTCCCACTTCATCCCTCACTCTCTGTCTCTCTCCATCTCTCTCTCCCTCCATCCCTCTCTCTGTCTCTCCCCATCTCTCTCTCCCTCCATCCCTCTCTCTCTGTCTCTCTCCATATCTCTCTCCCTCTCCATCCCTCTTTCTCTCCCTCCATCCCTCTCTCTCTGTCTCCCTCCATCTCTCTCTCTCCCTCTCCATCCCTCTCTCTCTGTCTCTCTCCATCTCTCTCTCTCCCTCCATCCCTCTCTCTCTGTCTCTCTCCATCTCTCTCTCCCTCTCCATCCCTCACTTTCCCTCTCCAACCCTCTCTCTCTGTCTCTCTCCATCTCTCTCTCTCCATCCCTCTGTCTCTCTCCATCTCTCTCTCTCCCTCTTCATCCCTCACTCTCTGTCTCTCTCCATCTCTCTCTCCCTCCATCCCTCTCTCTCCCTCTCCATCCCTCTCCATCTCTCTCACTCCCTCTCCATCCCTCTCTCTCCCTCTCCATCACTCACTCTCTCCCTACATCCATCTCTCTCTGTCTCTCTCTATCTCTATCTCTCTCCTTCCATCCCTCTCTCTCTCTCCATTCCTCTACACCTCTCTCTCCCTCATCCCTCTCTCTCTGTCTCTCTCCATCTCTCTCTCTCCCTACATCCCTCTCTCTCTGTCTCTCTCCATCTCTTTCTCTCCCTCTCCATCTTTCTCTGTCGCTCTCCATCGCCCTCTCTGTCTCTGACTCTCTCCATCTCTCTCTCTCCCTCCATCCCTCTCTCTCTGTCTCTCCATCACTCTCTCTCTCCCCACATCCCTCTCTCTCTGACTCTCTCTCTGTCTCTCTCTCCATCTCTCTCTTTCCCTACATCCCTCTCTCTCTCTCTGTCTCTCACCATCACTCTCTCTCCCTACCTCTCTCTCTATCTCTCTCAATCTCTCTCTCTCACTACATCCCTCTCTCTGTCTCTCTCCATCTCTCTCGCCCTCCATCCCTCTCTCTCTGTCTCTCTCCATCTCTCTCTCTCCCTCCATCCCACTCTCTCTGTCCCTCTCCATCTCTCTCTCTCCCTCATCCCTCTCTCTGTCTCACTCCCTACATCCCTCTCTCTGTCTCTCTCCATCTCTCTCGCTCCATCTCTCCATCTCCTTCTCCATCCCTCTCTCTCTCCCTCTCCATCACTCTCTCTCTCCTTAATCCCTCTCTCTCTGTCTCTCTCCATCTCTCTCCCTCTCCATCCCTCTCTCTCTCCCTCTCCATCGCTCACTCTCTCCCTACATCCATCTCTCTCTGTCCCTCTCCATCTCTCTCTCCTTCCATCCCTCTCTCTCTCTCCATTCCTCTCCATCTCTCTCTCTCCCTCCATCCCTCTCTCTCTGTCTCTCTCCATCTCTCTCTCTCTCCCAACATCCCTCTCTCTCTCTGTCTCTCTCCATTTCTCTCTCTCCCTCTCCATCTTTCTCTCTCTGTCTCTCTCCATCTCTCTCTGTCTCTCTCCATTTCTCTCTCTCCCTCCATCCCTCTCTCTCTGTCTCTCTCCCTACATCCCTCTCACTGTCTCTCTCCATCTCTCTCCCACCCTCTCCATCCCTCTCTCTCCCTCTCCATCACTCACTCTCTCCCTACATCCATCTCTCTCTGTCTCTCTCCATCTCTCTCTCTCTCCTTCCATCCCTCTCTCTCTCTCCATTCCTCTGCATCTCTCTCTCTCCCTCCATCCCACTCTCTCTGTCTCTCTACATCTCTCTCTCTCCCTACATCCCTCTCTCTCTGTCTCTCTCCATCTCTCGCTCTCTCCCTCTCCATCTTTCTCTCTCTGTCGCTCTCCATCTCCCTCTCTCTCTCTGTCTCTCTCCATCTCTCTCTCTCTCCCTCCATTGCTCTCTCTGTCTCTCCATCATTCTCTCTCTCCCTACATCCCTCTCTCACTGTCTCTCTCCATCTCTCTCTCTCTCCCTACATCCCTCTCTCTCTCTCTGTCTCTCTCCATCACACTCTCTCTCCCTACATACCTCTCTCTCTTTCTCTCTCAATATCTCTCTCTCCCAACATCCCTCTCTCTGTCTCTCTCCATCTCTCTCTCCCTCTCCATCCCTCTCTTACTCTCCCTCCATCTCTCTCTCTCGCCCTCCACCCCTCTCTCTCTGTCTCTCTCCATCTCTCTCACTCCCTCTCCATCCCCCTCTCTCTGTCTCTCTCCATCTCTCTCTCTCCCTCCATCCCTCTCTCTGACTCTCTCCCTATATCCCTCTCTCTGTCTCTCTCCATCTCTCTCGTTCCATCTTCCCTCTCCTTCTCCATCCCTCTCTCTCCCTCTCCATTCGTCTCTCTCTCCCTACATCCCTCTCTCTCTGTCTCTCTCCATCTCTCTCTCCCTCTCCATCACTCACTCTCTCCCTCTCCATTAGTCTCTCTCTCCCAACATCCCTCTCTCTGTCTCTCTCCATCTCTCTCGCTTCATCTCTCCCTCTCCTTCTCCATCCCTCTCTCTCTCCCTCTCCATTAGTCTCTCTCTCCCTACATCCATCTCTCTCTGTCTCTCACCATCTCTCTCTCTCCTTCCATCCCTCTCTCTCCCTCCATTCCTCTCCATCTCTCTCTCTCCCTCCATCCCTCTCTCTCTGTCTCTCTCCATCTCTCTCTCTCCCTACATCCCTCTCTCTCTGTCTCTCTCCATCTCTCTCTCTCCCTCTCCATCCCTCTCTCTCTCTCCCTCCATCCCTCTCGCTCTCTCCCTCCACCTATCTCTCTCTGTCTCTCCATCACTCTCTCTCTCCCTACATACCTCTCTCTCTTTCTCTCTCAATCTCTCTCTCTCCCTACATCCCTCTCTCTCTCTGTCTCTCTCCATCACTCTCTCTCTCCTACATAACTCTCTCTCTTTCTCTCTCAATCTCTCTCTCTCCCTACATCCCTCTCTCTGTCTCTCTCCATCTCTCTCTCCCTCTCCATCCCTCTCTCTGTCTCTCTCCATCTTTCTCTCCCTCTCCATCCCTCTCTTTCTCTCCCTCCATCTCTCTCTCTCGCCCTACATCCCTCTCTCTCTGTCTCTCTCCATCTCTCTCACTCCCTCTCCATCCCCCTCTCTCTGTCTCTCTCCATCTCTCTCGCTCCATCTCTCCCTCTCCTTCTCCATCTCTCTCTCCCTCTCCATCACTCACTCTCTCCCTCTCCATTTCTCTCTCTCGCCCTACGTCCCTCTCTCTGTCTCTCTCCATCTCTCTCTCTCCATCTCTCCCTCTCCTTCTCCATCCCTCTCTCTCCCTCTCCATTAGTCTCTCTCTCCCTACATCCATCTCTCTCTGTCTCTCTCCATCTCTCTCTCTCCTTCCATCCCTCTCTCTCCCTCCATTCCTCTCCATCTCTCTCTCTCCCTCCATCCCTCTCTCTCTGTCTCTCTCCATCTCTCTCTCGCTACATCGCTCTCTGTCTTTGTCCATCTCCCTCTCTCCCTCCATCCCTCTCTCTCTCCCTCCATCCCTCTCGCTCTCTCCCTCCACCTATCTCTCTGTCTCTCTCCATCTCTCTCTCTCCCTCTCCATCCCTCTCTCTCTGTCTCTCTCCATCTCTCTCTCTCCCAACATCCCTCTCTCTCTCTGTCTCTCTCCATTTCTCTCTCTCCCTCTCCATCTTTCTCTCTCAGTCTCTCTCCATCTCTCTCTGTCTCTCTCCATTTCTCTCTCTCCCTCCATCCCTCTCTCTCTGTCTCTCTCCCTACATCCCTCTCACTGTCTCTCTCCATCTCTCTCCCTCCCTCTCCATCCCTCTCTCTCCCTCTCCATCACTCACTCTCTCCCTACATCCATCTCTCTCTGTCTCTCTCCATCTCTCTCTCTCTCCTTCCATCCCTCTCTCTCTCTCCATTCCTCTCCATCTCTCTCTCCCTCCATCCCACTCTCTCTGTCTCTCTACATCTCTCTCTCTCCCTACATCCCTCTCTCTCTGTCTCTCTCCATCTCTCGCTCTCTCACTCTCCATCTTTCGCTCTCTGTCGCTCTCCATCTCCCTCTCTCTCTCTGTCTCTCTCCATCTCTCTCTCTCCCTCCATCGCTCTCTCTCTGTCTCTCTCCATCTCTCTCTCTCCCTCTCCATCCCTCTCTCTCTCTCCCTCCATCCCTCTCGCTCTCTCCCTCCACCTATCTCTCTCTGTCTCTCCATCACTCTCTCTCTCCCTACATACCTCTCTCTCTTTCTCTCTCAATCTCTCTCTCTCCCTACATCCCTCTCTCTGTCTCTCTCCATCTCTCTCTCCCTCTCCATCCCTCTCTTTCTCTCCCTCCATCTCTCTCTCTCGCCCTACATCCCTCTCTCTCTGTCTCTCTCCATCTCTCTCACTCCCTCTCCATCCCCCTCTCTCTGTCTCTCTCCATCTCTCTCTCTCCTTCCATCCCTCTCTCTCCCTCCATTCCTCTCCATCTCTCTCTCTCTCCCTCCATCCCTCTCTCTCTGTCTCTCTCCATCTCTCTCTCTCCCTACATCCCTCTCTCTCTGTCTCTCTCCATCTCTCTCTCTCCCTCTCCATCCCTCTCTCTCTCTCCCTCCATCCCTCTCGCTCTCTCCTTCCACCTATCTCTCTCTGTCTCTCTCCATCTCTCTCTCCCTCTCCATTCCTCTCTCTCTGTCTCTCTCCATCCCTCTCTCTCTCCCTCTCCATCCCTCTCTCTCTGTCTCTCTCCATCTCTCTCCCTCTCCATCCATCTCTTACTCTCCCTCCATCTCTCTCTCTCGCCATCCATCCCTCTCTCTCTGTCTCTCTCCATCTCTCTCACTCCCTCTCCATCCCCCTCTCTCTGTCTCTCTCCATCTCTCTCTCTCCCTCCAACCCTCTCTCTGTCTCTCTCCCTATATCCCTCTCTCTGTCTCTCTCCATCTCTCTCGCTCCATCTCTCCCTCTCCTTCTCCATCCCTCTCTCTCCCTCTCCATCCCTCTCTCTCTGTCTCTCTCCATCTCTCTCTCTCTCCTTCCATCCCTCTCTCTCCCTCCATCCCTCTCCATCTCTCTCTCCATTAGCCTCTCTCTCCCTACATCCATCTCTCTCTGTCTCTCTCCATCTCTCTCTCTCCCTCCATCCCTCTCCTGTCTCTCTCCATCTCCCTCGCTCCATCTCTCCCTCTCCCTCTCCATCCCTCTATCTCTCCCTCTCCATCACTCTCTCTCTGTCTCTCTCCATCTCTCTCTCCCTCTCCATCGCTCTCTCTGCCTCTCTCCATCTCTCTCTCTCTCCCTCTCCATCCCTCTCTCTCTCCCTCTCCATCACTCTCTCCCTCCTTACATCCCTCTCTCTCTGTCTCTCTCCATCTCTCTCTCCCTCTCCATCCCTCACTTTCCCTCTCCAACCCTCTCTCTCTGTCTCTCTCCATCTCTCTCTCTCCATCCCTCTCTCTGTCTCTCTCCATCTCTCTCTCTCCCTCTTCATCCCTCACTCTCTGTCTCTCTCCATCTCCCTCTCCCTCCATCCCTCTCTCTGTCTCTCCCCATCTCTCTCTCCCACTATCCGTCTCTCTCTGTCTCTCTCCATCTCTCTCTCCCTCTCCATCCCTCTTTCTCTCCCTCCATCCCTCTCTCTCTGTCTCCCTCCATCTCTCTCTCTCCCTCTCCATCCCTCTCTCTCTGTCTCTCTCCATCTCTCTCTCTCCCTCCATCCCTCTCTCTCTGTCTCTCTCCATCTCTCTCTCCCTCTCCATCCCTCACTTTCCCTCTCCAACCCTCTCTCTCTGTCTCTCTCCATCTCTCTCTCTCCATCCCTCTGTCTCTCTCCATCTCTCTCTCTCCCTCTTCATCCCTCGCTCTCTGTCTCTCTTCATCTCTCTCTCCCTCCATCCCTCTCTCTGTCTCTCTCCATCTCTCTCTCCTTCCATCCCTCTCTCTCTGTCTCTCTCCATCTCTCTCTCCCTCTCCATCCTCTTTCTCTCCCTCCATCCCTCTCTCTCTGTCTCTCTCCATCTCTCTCTCCCTCTCCATATCTCTCTCTCTGTCTCTCTCCATCTCTCTCTCTCCCTCCATCCCTCTCTCTCTGTCTCTCCATCTCTCTCTCTCCCTACATCCCTCTCTCTCTGTCTCTCTCCATCTCTCTCTCTCCCTCCATCCCTCTCTCTCTGTCTCTCTCCATCTCTCTCTCTCCCTCCATCCCTCTCCCTGTCTCTCTCCATCTCTCTCTCTCCCACTTCATCCCTCACTCTCTGTCTCTCTCCATCTCTCTCTCCCTCCATCCCTCTCTCTGTCTCTCCCCATCTCTCTCTCCCTCCATCCCTCTCTCTCTGTCTCTCTCCATCTCTCCCTCTCCCTCTCCATCCCTCTATCTCTCCCTCTCCATCACTCTCTCTCTGTCTCTCTCCATCTCTCTCTCCCTCTCCATCCCTCTCTCTGTCTCTCTCCATATCTCTCTCTCTCCCTCTCCATCCCACTCTCTCTCCCTCTCCATCACTCTCTCCCTCCTTACATCCCTCTCTCTCTGTCTCTCTCCATCTCTCTCTCCCTCTCCATCCCTCACTTTCCCTCTCCAAACCTCTCTCTCTGTCTCTCTCCATCTCTCTCTCTCCATCCCTCTCTCTGTCTCTCTCCATCTCTCTCTCTCCCACTTCATCCCTCACTCTCTGTCTCTCTCCATCTCTCTCTCCCTCCATCCCTCTCTCTGTCTCTCCCCATCTCTCTCTCCCTCCATCCCTCTCTCTTTGTCTCTCTCCATCTCTCTCTCCCTCTCCATCCCTCTTTCTCTCCCTCCATCCCTCTCTCTCTGTCTCCCTCCATCTCTCTCTCTCCCTCTCCATCCCTCTCTCTCTCTGTCTCTCTCCATCTCTCTCTCTCCCTCCATCCCTCTCTCTCTGTCTCTCTCCATCTCTCTCTCCCTCTCCATCCCTCTCTCTCTGTCTCTCTCCATCTCTCTCTCTCCATCCCTCTGTCTCTCTCCATCTCTCTCTCTCCCTCTTCATCCCTCACTCTCTGTCTCTCTCCATCTCTCTCTCCCTCCATCCCTCTCTCTCCCTCTCCATCCCTCTCCATCTCTCTCACTCCCTCTCCATCCCTCTCTCTCCCTCTCCATCACTCACTCTCTCCCTACATCCATCTCTCTCTGTCTCTCTCTATCTCTATCTCTCTCCTTCCATCCCTCTCTCTCTCTCCATTCCTCTACACCTCTCTCTCTCCCTCATCCCTCTCTCTCTGTCTCTCTCCATCTCTCTCTCTCCCTACATCCCTCTCTCTCTGTCTCTCTCCATCTCTTTCTCTCCCTCTCCATCTTTCTCTCTCTGTCGCTCTCCATCGCCCTCTCTGTCTCTGACTCTCTCCATCTCTCTCTCTCCCTCCATCCCTCTCTCTCTGTCTCTCCATCACTCTCTCTCTCCCCACATCCCTCTCTCTCTGACTCTCTCTGTCTCTCTCTCCATCTCTCTCTTTCCCTACATCCCTCTCTCTCTCTCTGTCTCTCACCATCACTCTCTCTCCCTACCTCTCTCTCTATCTCTCTCAATCTCTCTCTCTCACTACATCCCTCTCTCTGTCTCTCTCCATCTCTCTCGCCCTCCATCCCTCTCTCTCTGTCTCTCTCCATCTCTCTCTCTCCCTCCATCCCACTCTCTCTGTCCCTCTCCATCTCTCTCTCTCCCTCATCCCTCTCTCTGTCTCACTCCCTACATCCCTCTCTCTGTCTCTCTCCATCTCTCTCACTCCATCTCTCCATCTCCTTCTCCATCCCTCTCTCTCTCCCTCTCCATCACTCTCTCTCTCCTTAATCCCTCTCTCTCTGTCTCTCTCCATCTCTCTCCCTCTCCATCCCTCTCTCTCTCCCTCTCCATCGCTCACTCTCTCCCTACATCCATCTCTCTCTGTCCCTCTCCATCTCTCTCTCCTTCCATCCCTCTCTCTCTCTCCATTCCTCTCCATCTCTCTCTCTCTCCCTCCATCCCTCTCTCTCTGTCTCTCTCCATCTCTCTCTCTCTCCCAACATCCCTCTCTCTCTCTGTCTCTCTCCATTTCTCTCTCTCCCTCTCCATCTTTCTCTCTCTGTCTCTCTCCATCTCTCTCTGTCTCTCTCCATTTCTCTCTCTCCCTCCATCCCTCTCTCTCTGTCTCTCTCCCAACATCCCTCTCACTGTCTCTCTCCATCTCTCTCCCACCCTCTCCATCCCTCTCTCTCCCTCTCCATCACTCACTCTCTCCCTACATCCATCTCTCTCTGTCTCTCTCCATCTCTCTCTCTCTCCTTCCATCCCTCTCTCTCTCTCCATTCCTCTCCATCTCTCTCTCTCCCTCCATCCCACTCTCTCTGTCTCTCTACATCTCTCTCTCTCCCTACATCCCTCTCTCTCTGTCTCTCTCCATCTCTCGCTCTCTCCCTCTCCATCTTTCTCTCTCTGTCGCTCTCCATCTCCCTCTCTCTCCCTCCATTGCTCTCTCTGTCTCTCCATCATTCTCTCTCTCCCTACATCCCTCTCTCACTGTCTCTCTCCATCTCTCTCTCTCTCCCTACATCCCTCTCTCTCTCTCTGTCTCTCTCCATCACTCTCTCTCTCCCTACATACCTCTCTCTCTTTCTCTCTCAATATCTCTCTCTCCCAACATCCCTCTCTCTGTCTCTCTCCATCTCTCTCTCCCTCTCCATCCCTCTCTTACTCTCCCTCCATCTCTCTCTCTCGCCCTCCACCCCTCTCTCTCTGTCTCTCTCCATCTCTCTCACTCCCTCTCCATCCCCCTCTCTCTGTCTCTCTCCATCTCTCTCTCTCCCTCCATCCCTCTCTCTGACTCTCTCCCTATATCCCTCTCTCTGTCTCTCTCCATCTCTCTCGTTCCATCTTCCCTCTCCTTCTCCATCCCTCTCTCTCCCTCTCCATTCGTCTCTCTCTCCCTACATCCCTCTCTCTCTGTCTCTCTCCATCTCTCTCTCCCTCTCCATCACTCACTCTCTCCCTCTCCATTAGTCTCTCTCTCCCAACATCCCTCTCTCTGTCTCTCTCCATCTCTCTCGCTTCATCCCTCCCTCTCCTTCTCCATCCCTCTCTCTCTCCCTCTCCATTAGTCTCTCTCTCCCTACATCCATCTCTCTCTGTCTCTCACCATCTCTCTCTCTCCTTCCATCCCTCTCTCTCCCTCCATTCCTCTCCATCTCTCTCTCTCCCTCCATCCCTCTCTCTCTGTCTCTCTCCATCTCTCTCTCTCCCTACATCCCTCTCTCTCTGTCTCTCTCCATCTCTCTCTCTCCCTCTCCATCCCTCTCTCTCTCTCCCTCCATCTCTCTCGCTCTCTCCCTCCACCTATCTCTCTCTGTCTCTCCATCACTCTCTCTCTCCCTACATACCTCTCTCTCTTTCTCTCTCAATCTCTCTCTCCCAACATCCCTCTCTCTCTCGGTCTCTCTCCATTTCTCTCTCTCCCTCTCCATCTTTCTCTCTCTGTCTCTCTCCATCTCTCTCTGTCTCTCTCCATCTCTCTCTCTCCCTCCATCCCTCTCTCTCGGTCTCTCTCCCTACATCCCTCTCACTGTCTCTCTCCATCTCTCTCCCTCCCTCTCCATCCCTCTCTCTCCCTCTCCATCACTCACTCTCTCCCTACATCCCTCTCTCTCTCTCTGTCTCTCTCAATCTCTCTCTCTCCCTACATCCCTCTCTCTGTCTCTCTCCATCTCTCTCTCCCTCTCCATCCCTCTCTCTGTCTCTCTCCATCTTTGTCTCCCTCTCCATCCCTCTCTTTCTCTCCCTCCATCTCTCTCTCTCGCCCTACATCCCTCTCTCTCTGTCTCTCTCCATCTCTCTCACTCCCTCTCCATCCCCCTCTCTCTGTCTCTCTCCATCTCTCTCGCTCCATCTCTCCCTCTCCTTCTCCATCTCTCTCTCCCTCTCCATCACTCACTCTCTCCCTCTCCATTAATCTCTCTCTCCCTACGTCCCTCTCTCTGTCTCTCTCCATCTCTCTCTCTCCATCTCTCCCTCTCCTTCTCCATCCCTCTCTCTCCCTCTCCATTAGTCTCTCTCTCCCTACATCCATCTCTCTCTGTCTCTCTCCATCTCTCTCTCTCTCTCCTTCCATCCCTCTCTCTCCCTCCATTCCTCTCCATCTCTCTCTCTCCCTCCATCCCTCTCTCTCTGTCTCTCTCCATCTCTCTCTCGCTACATCGCTCTCTCTGTCTCTCTCCATCTCCCTCTCTCCCTCTCTATCCCTCTCTCTCTCCCTCCATCCCTCTCGCTCTCTCCCTCCACCTATCTCTCTGTCTCTCTCCATCTCTCTCTCTCCCTCTCCATCCCTCTCTCTCTGTCTCTCTCCATCTCTCTCTCTCCCAACATCCCTCTCTCTCTCTGTCTCTCTCCATTTCTCTCTCTCCCTCTCCATCTTTCTCTCTCAGTCTCTCTCCATCTCTCTCTGTCTCTCTCCATCTCTCTCTCTCCCTCCATCCCTCTCTCTCTGTCTCTCTCCCTACATCCCTCTCACTGTCTCTCTCCATCTCTCTCCCTCCCTCTCCATCCCTCTCTCTCCCTCTCCATCACTCACTCTCTCCCTACATCCATCTCTCTCTGTCTCTCTCCATCTCTCTCTCTCTCCTTCCATCCCTCTCTCTCTCTCCATTCCTCTCCATCTCTCTCTCCCTTCATCCCACTCTCTCTGTCTCTCTACATCTCTCTCTCTCCCTACATCCCTCTCTCTCTGTCTCTCTCCATCTCTCGCTCTCTCCCTCTCCATCTTTCGCTCTCTGTCGCTCTCCATCTCCCTCTCTCTCTCTGTCTCTCTCCATCTCTCTCTCTCCCTCCATCGCTCTCTCTCTGTCTCTCCATCACTCTCTCTCTCCCTAGATCCCTCTCTCACTGTCTCTCTCCATATCTCTCTCTCTCCCTCCATCCCTCTCTCTCTCTCTGTCTCTCTCCATCACTCTCTCTCTCCCTACATACCTCTCTCTCTTTCTCTCTCAATCTCTCTCTCTCCCTACATCCCTCTCTCTGTCTCTCTCCATCTCTCTCTCCCTCTCCATCCCTCTCTTTCTCTCCCTCCATCTCTCTCTCTCGCCCTACATCCCTCTCTCTCTGTCTCTCTCCATCTCTCTCACTCCCTCTCCATCCCCCTCTCTCTGTCTCTCTCCATCTCTCTCTCTCCTTCCATCCCTCTCTCTCCCTCCATTCCTCTCCATCTCTCTCTCTCTCCCTCCATCCCTCTCTCTCTGTCTCTCTCCATCTCTCTCTCCCTACATCCCTCTCTCTCTGTCTCTCTCCATCTCTCTCTCTCCCTCTCCATCCCTCTCTCTCTCTCCCTCCATCCCTCTCGCTCTCTCCTTCCACCTATCTCTCTCTGTCTCTCTCCATCTCTCTCTCCCTCTCCATTCCTCTCTCTCTGTCTCTCTCCATCCCTCTCTCTCTCCCTCTCCATCCCTCTCTCTCTGTCTCTCTCCATCTCTCTCCCTCTCCATCCATCTCTTACTCTCCCTCCATCTCTCTCTCTCGCCCTCCATCCCTCTCTCTCTGTCTCTCTCCATCTCTCTCACTCCCTCTCCATCCCCCTCTCTCTGTCTCTCTCCATCTCTCTCTCTCCCTCCATCCCTCTCTCTGTCTCTCTCCCTATATCCCTCTCTCTGTCTCTCTCCATCTCTCTCGCTCCATCTCTCCCTCTCCTTCTCCATCCCTCTCTCTCCCTCTCCATTAGTCTCTCTCTCCCTACATCCCTCTCTCTCTGTCTCTCTCCATCTCTCTCTCTCCTTCCATCCCTCTCTCTCCCTCCATTCCTCTCCATCTCTCTCTCCATTAGCCTCTCTCTCCCTACATCCATCTCTCTCTGTCTCTCTCCATCTCTCTCTCTCCTTCCATCCCTCTCTCTCCCTCCATTCCTCTCCATCTCTCTCTCTCCCTCCATCCCTCTCTCTCTGTCTCTCTCCATCTCTCTCTCTCTCCCTACATCCCTCTCTCTGTCTCTCTCCATCTCTCTCTCTCCCTCTCCATCCCCCTCTCTCTCTCCCTACATCCCTCTCGCTCTCTCCCTCCACCTATCTCTCTCTGTCTCTCTCCATCTCTCTCTCTCCCTCCATCCCTCTCTCTCTGTCTCTCTCCATCTCTCTCTCTCCCAACATCCCTCTCTCTCTCTGTCTCTCTCCATTTCTCTCTCTCCCTCTCCATCTTTCTCTCTCTGTCTCTCTCCATCTCTCTCTGTCTCTCTCCATCTCTCTCTCTCCCTCCATCCCTCTCTCTCTGTCTCTCTCCCTACATCCCTCTCACTGTCTCTCTCCATCTCTCTCCCTCCCTCTCCATCCCTCTCTCTCCCTCTCCATCACTCACTCTCTCCCTACATCCATCGCTCTCTGTCTCTCTCCATCTCTCTCTCTCTCCTTCCATCCCTCTCTCTCTCTCCATTCCTCTCCATCTCTCTCTCTCCCTCCATCCCACTCTCTCTTTCTCTCTACATTTCTCTCTCTCCCTCCATCCCTCTCTCTCTGTCTCTCTCCATCTCTTGCTCTCTCCCTCTCCATCTTTCTCTCTCTGTCGCTCTCCATCTCCCTCTCTCTCTCTGTCTCTCTCCATCTCTCTCACTCCCTCCATCGCTCTCTCTCTGTCTCTCCATCACTCTCTCTCTCCCTACATCCCTCTCTCACTGTCTCTCTCCATCTCTCTCTCTCTCCCTACATCCCTCTCTCTCTCTCTGTCTCTCTCCATCACTCTCTCTCTCGCTACATACCTCTCTCTCTTTCTCTCTCAATCTCTCTCTCACCCTACATCCCTCTCTCTGTCTCACTCCATCTCTCTCTCTCTCGCCCTCCATCCCTCTCTCTCTGTCTCTCTCCATCTCTCTCTCCCTCCATCCCTCTCTCTGTCTCTCTCCCTATATCCCTCTCTCTGTCTCTCTCCATCTCTCTCGCTCGATCTCTCCGTCTCCTTCTCCATCTCTCTCTCCCTCTCCATTAGTCTCTCTCCCCCTACATCCCTCTCATCTGTCTCTCTCCATCTCTCTCTCCCCCTCCATCACTCACTCTCTCCCTACATCCCTCTCTCTGTCTCTCTCCATCTCTCTCGCTCCATCTCTCCCTCTCCTTCTCCATCCCTCTCTCTCCCTCTCCATTAGTCTCTCTCTCCCTACATCCATCTCTCTCTGTCTCTCTCCATCCATCCCTCTCTCTCCCTCCATTCCTTTCCATCTCTCTCTCTCCCTCCATCCCTCTCTCTCTGTCTCTCTCCATCTCTCTCTCTCCCTACATCCCTCTCTCTCTGTCTCTGTCCATCTCTCTCTCTCGCTCTCTATCCCTCTCTCTCTGTCTCTCTCCATCTCTCTCCCTCCCTCTCCATCCCTCTCTCTGCCTCCATCCTTCTCTGTCTGTCTCTCTCCATCTCTCTTTCTCTCTCCCTCCATCCCTCTCTCTCTGTCTCTCTCTCCATCTCTCTCTCGCTGTCTCTCTCCATCCCTCTCTCTCCCTCTCCATCACTCTTTCTCTGTCTGTCAACCATCCCTCTCTGTCTCTCTCCATCCCTCTCTCTCCCTCTCCATCCCTCTCTCTCCCTCCATCCCTCTCTCTCTCCCTCTCCATCACTCTCTCTCCTTAATCCCTCTCTCTCTGTCTCTCTCCATCTCTCTCCCTCTCCATCCCTCTCTCTCTCCCTCTCCATCACTCACTCTCTCCCTACATCCATCTCTCTCTGTGTCTCTCCATCTCTCTCCTTCCATCCCTGTCTCTCTCTCTCCATTCCTCTCCATCTCTCTCTCTCCCTCCATCCCACTCTCTCTGTCTCTCTACATCTCCCTCTCTCCCCCTCTCCATCGCTCTCTCTCTGTCTCTCCATCACTCTCTCTCTCCCTACATCCCTCTCTCACTGTCTCTCTCCATCTCTCTCTCTCTCCCTCCATCCCTCTCTCTCTCTCTCTCTCTCCATCACTCTCTCTCTCCCTACATACCTCTCTCTCTTTCTCTCTCAATCTCTCTCTCTCCCTACATCCCTCTCTCTGTCTCTCTCCATCTCTCTCTCCCTCTCCATCCCTCTCTTATCTCCCTCCATCTCTCTCTCTCGCCCTCCAACACTCTCTCTGTCTCTCTCCATCTCTCTCACTCCCTCTCCATCCCCCTCTCTCTGTCTCTCTCCATCTCTCTCTCTCCCTCCATCCCTCTCTCTGTCTCTCTCCCTATATCCCTCTCTCTGTCTCTCTCCATCTCTCTCGCTCCATCTCTCCCTCTCCTTCTCCATCCCTCTCTCTCCCTCTCCATTAGTCTCTCTCTCCCTCCATCCCTCTCTGTCTGTCTCTCTCCATGTCTCTTTCTCTCTCCCTCCATCCCTCTCTCTCTGTCTCTCTCTCCATCTCTCTCTCCCTCCATCCCTCTCTCTCTGTCTCTCTCCATCTCTCTCCCTCCCTCTCTCTGCCTCCATCCTTCTCTGTCTGTCTCTCTCCATCTCTCTTTCTCTCTCCCTCCATCCCTCTCTCTCTGTCTCTCACTCCATCTCTCTCTCGCTGTCTCTCTCCATATCTCTCTCTCCCTCTCCATCACTCTTTCTCTGTCTGTCTCCATCCCTCTCTCTCCCTCACCATCCCTCTCTTATCTCCCTCCATCTCTCTCTCTCGCCCTCCATCCCTCTCTCTCTGTCTCTCTCCATCTCTCTCACTCCCTCTCCATCCCTCTCTCTCTGTCTCTCTCCATCTCTCTCTCTCCCTCCATCCCTCTCTCTGTCTCTCTCCCTATATCCCTCTCTCTGTCTCTCTCCATCTCTCTCGCTCCATCTCTCCCTCTCCTTCTCCATCCCTCTCTCTCCCTCTCCATTAGTCTCTCTCTCCCTCCATCCCTCTCTGTCTGTCTCTCTCCATGTCTCTTTCTCTCTCCCTCCATCCCTCTCTCTCTGTCTCTCTCTCCATCTCTCTCTCCCTCCATCCCTCTCTCTCTGTCTCTCTCCATCTCTCTCCCTCCCTCTCCATCCCTCTCTCTGCCTCCATCCTTCTCTGTCTGTCTCTCTCCATCTCTCTTTCTCTCTCCATCCATCCCTCTCTCTCTGTCTCTCTCTCCATCTCTCTCTCGCTGTCTCTCTCCATATCTCTCTCTCCCTCTCCATCACTCTTTCTCTGTCTGTCTCCATCCCTCTCTGTCTCCCTCCATCCCTCTCTCTCTCTCCCGCCATCCCTCTCTCTGCCTCTCCATCCCTCTCTCTCTCTACCTCCATCCCTCTCTCTCTGTCTCTCTCCATCTCTCTCTCTTCCTCTCCATCCCTCTCTCTCTCTCTCTCTGTCTCTCTCCATCTCTCTCTCTTCCTCTCCATCCCTCTCTCTCCGTCACTCTCTCTCCCTCTCCATCCCTCTCTCTCTCTCTCCCTCCATTCCTCTCTCTCAGTCTCTCTCCTCATCTCTCTCTCTTCCTCCATCCCTCTCTCTCTCTCCCTCCATCCCTTTCTCTCTCTCTCCATCTCTCTCTCCCTCCATCCCACACTCTCTCTCTCTGCATCCCTCTCTCTCTCTCCATCGCGCTCTCTCTGTCTCTCTCCATCGTTCTCTCTCCCTCTCCATTCCTCTCTCTCTGTCTCTCTCCATCCCTCTCTCTCTCCCTCTCCATCCCTCACTCTCTGTCTCTCTCCATCTCTCTCTCTCCCTCTCCAACCCTCTCTCTCTCCATCTCCATCACTCTCTCTCTCTCACTCCATCCCTCTCTCTCTGTCTCTCTCCATCTCTCTCTCTCCCTTTCCATCCCTCTCTCTCTGTCTCTCTCCATCTCTTTCTCCCTCTCCATCCCTCTCTCTCTGTCTCTCTCCATCTCTCTCTCACTCCCTCTCCATCCCTCTCTCTCCCTCCATCCCTCTCTCTCTGTCTCTCTCCATCTCTCTCTCGCCCTCCATCCCTCTCTCTCTCCCTCTCCATCCCTCTCTCTGTCTCTCTCCATCTCTCTCCCTCTCCATCCCTCTCTCTGTCTTTCTCCATCTCTCTCTCTCACTCCCTCTCCATCCCTCTTTCTCTCCCTCTCCATCACTCTCTCTGTCCCTCCATCCCTCTCTCTCTGTCTCTCTCCATCACTCTCTCCCTCCATCCCTCTTTCTCTGTGTCTCTCCATCTCTCTCTCTCTCCCTCCATCCCTCTCTCTCTGTCTCTCACCATCTCTCTCTCTCTCTCCCTCCATCCCTCTCTGTCTGTCTCTCTCCATCTCTCTCTCTCCCTTCATCCCTCTCTCTGTCTCTCTCCATCTCACTCGCTCCATCTCCCTCTCCCTCTCCATCCCTCTCTCCCTCCCTCTCCATCCCTCTCTCTGCCTCCATCCTTCTCTGTCTGTCTCTCTCCATCTCTCTTTCTCTCTCCCTCCATCCCTCTCTCTCTGTCTCTCTCTCCATCTCTCTCTCGCTGTCTCTCTCCATATCTCTCTCTCCCTCTCCATCACTCTTTCTCTGTCTCTCTCCATCTCTCTCTCCCTCTCCATCCCTCTTTCTCTCCCTCCATCCCTCTCTCTCTGTCTCCCTCCATCTCTCTCTCCCTCTCCATCCCTCTCTCTCTGTCTCTCTCCATCTCTCTCTCTCCCTCCATCCCTCTCTCTCTGTCTCTCTCCATCTCTCTCTCCCTCTCCATCCCTCACTTTCCCTCTCCAACCCTCTCTCTCTGTCTCTCTCCATCTCTCTCTCTCCATCCCTCTGTCTCTCTCCATCTCTCTCTCTCCCTCTTCATCCCTCGCTCTCTGTCTCTCTTCATCTCTCTCTCCCTCCATCCCTCTCTCTGTCTCTCTCCATCTCTCTCTCCTTCCATCCCTCTCTCTCTGTCTCTCTCCATCTCTCTCTCCCTCTCCATCCTCTTTCTCTCCCTCCATCCCTCTCTCTCTGTCTCTCTCCATCTCTCTCTCCCTCTCCATATCTCTCTCTCTGTCTCTCTCCATCTCTCTCTCTCCCTCCATCCCTCTCTCTCTGTCTCTCCATCTCTCTCTCTCCCTACATCCCTCTCTCTCTGTCTCTCTCCATCTCTCTCTCTCCCTCCATCCCTCTCTCTCTGTCTCTCTCCATCTCTCTCTCTCCCTCCATCCCTCTCCCTGTCTCTCTCCATCTCTCTCTCTCCCACTTCATCCCTCACTCTCTGTCTCTCTCCATCTCTCTCTCCCTCCATCCCTCTCTCTGTCTCTCCCCATCTCTCTCTCCCTCCATCCCTCTCTCTCTGTCTCTCTCCATCTCTCCCTCTCCCTCTCCATCCCTCTATCTCTCCCTCTCCATCACTCTCTCTCTGTCTCTCTCCATCTCTCTCTCCCTCTCCATCCCTCTCTCTGTCTCTCTCCATATCTCTCTCTCTCCCTCTCCATCCCACTCTCTCTCCCTCTCCATCACTCTCTCCCTCCTTACATCCCTCTCTCTCTGTCTCTCTCCATCTCTCTCTCCCTCTCCATCCCTCACTTTCCCTCTCCAAACCTCTCTCTCTGTCTCTCTCCATCTCTCTCTCTCCATCCCTCTCTCTGTCTCTCTCCATCTCTCTCTCTCCCACTTCATCCCTCACTCTCTGTCTCTCTCCATCTCTCTCTCCCTCCATCCCTCTCTCTGTCTCTCCCCATCTCTCTCTCCCTCCATCCCTCTCTCTCTGTCTCTCTCCATCTCTCTCTCCCTCTCCATCCCTCTTTCTCTCCCTCCATCCCTCTCTCTCTGTCTCCCTCCATCTCTCTCTCTCCCTCTCCATCCCTCTCTCTCTCTGTCTCTCTCCATCTCTCTCTCTCCCTCCATCCCTCTCTCTCTGTCTCTCTCCATCTCTCTCTCCCTCTCCATCCCTCTCTCTCTGTCTCTCTCCATCTCTCTCTCTCCATCCCTCTGTCTCTCTCCATCTCTCTCTCTCCCTCTTCATCCCTCACTCTCTGTCTCTCTCCATCTCTCTCTCCCTCCATCCCTCTCTCTCCCTCTCCATCCCTCTCCATCTCTCTCACTCCCTCTCCATCCCTCTCTCTCCCTCTCCATCACTCACTCTCTCCCTACATCCATCTCTCTCTGTCTCTCTCTATCTCTATCTCTCTCCTTCCATCCCTCTCTCTCTCTCCATTCCTCTACACCTCTCTCTCTCCCTCATCCCTCTCTCTCTGTCTCTCTCCATCTCTCTCTCTCCCTACATCCCTCTCTCTCTGTCTCTCTCCATCTCTTTCTCTCCCTCTCCATCTTTCTCTCTCTGTCGCTCTCCATCGCCCTCTCTGTCTCTGACTCTCTCCATCTCTCTCTCTCCCTCCATCCCTCTCTCTCTGTCTCTCCATCACTCTCTCTCTCCCCACATCCCTCTCTCTCTGACTCTCTCTGTCTCTCTCTCCATCTCTCTCTTTCCCTACATCCCTCTCTCTCTCTCTGTCTCTCACCATCACTCTCTCTCCCTACCTCTCTCTCTATCTCTCTCAATCTCTCTCTCTCACTACATCCCTCTCTCTGTCTCTCTCCATCTCTCTCGCCCTCCATCCCTCTCTCTCTGTCTCTCTCCATCTCTCTCTCTCCCTCCATCCCACTCTCTCTGTCCCTCTCCATCTCTCTCTCTCCCTCATCCCTCTCTCTGTCTCACTCCCTACATCCCTCTCTCTGTCTCTCTCCATCTCTCTCACTCCATCTCTCCATCTCCTTCTCCATCCCTCTCTCTCTCCCTCTCCATCACTCTCTCTCTCCTTAATCCCTCTCTCTCTGTCTCTCTCCATCTCTCTCCCTCTCCATCCCTCTCTCTCTCCCTCTCCATCGCTCACTCTCTCCCTACATCCATCTCTCTCTGTCCCTCTCCATCTCTCTCTCCTTCCATCCCTCTCTCTCTCTCCATTCCTCTCCATCTCTCTCTCTCCCTCCATCCCTCTCTCTCTGTCTCTCTCCATCTCTCTCTCTCTCCCAACATCCCTCTCTCTCTCTGTCTCTCTCCATTTCTCTCTCTCCCTCTCCATCTTTCTCTCTCTGTCTCTCTCCATCTCTCTCTGTCTCTCTCCATTTCTCTCTCTCCCTCCATCCCTCTCTCTCTGTCTCTCTCCCTACATCCCTCTCACTGTCTCTCTCCATCTCTCTCCCACCCTCTCCATCCCTCTCTCTCCCTCTCCATCACTCACTCTCTCCCTACATCCATCTCTCTCTGTCTCTCTCCATCTCTCTCTCTCTCCTTCCATCCCTCTCTCTCTCTCCATTCCTCTCCATCTCTCTCTCTCCCTCCATCCCACTCTCTCTGTCTCTCTACATCTCTCTCTCTCCCTACATCCCTCTCTCTCTGTCTCTCTCCATCTCTCGCTCTCTCCCTCTCCATCTTTCTCTCTCTGTCGCTCTCCATCTCCCTCTCTCTCCCTCCATTGCTCTCTCTGTCTCTCCATCATTCTCTCTCTCCCTACATCCCTCTCTCACTGTCTCTCTCCATCTCTCTCTCTCTCCCTACATCCCTCTCTCTCTCTCTGTCTCTCTCCATCACTCTCTCTCTCCCTACATACCTCTCTCTCTTTCTCTCTCAATATCTCTCTCTCCCAACATCCCTCTCTCTGTCTCTCTCCATCTCTCTCTCCCTCTCCATCCCTCTCTTACTCTCCCTCCATCTCTCTCTCTCGCCCTCCACCCCTCTCTCTCTGTCTCTCTCCATCTCTCTCACTCCCTCTCCATCCCCCTCTCTCTGTCTCTCTCCATCTCTCTCTCTCCCTCCATCCCTCTCTCTGACTCTCTCCCTATATCCCTCTCTCTGTCTCTCTCCATCTCTCTCGTTCCATCTTCCCTCTCCTTCTCCATCCCTCTCTCTCCCTCTCCATTCGTCTCTCTCTCCCTACATCCCTCTCTCTCTGTCTCTCTCCATCTCTCTCTCCCTCTCCATCACTCACTCTCTCCCTCTCCATTAGTCTCTCTCTCCCAACATCCCTCTCTCTGTCTCTCTCCATCTCTCTCGCTTCATCCCTCCCTCTCCTTCTCCATCCCTCTCTCTCTCCCTCTCCATTAGTCTCTCTCTCCCTACATCCATCTCTCTCTGTCTCTCACCATCTCTCTCTCTCCTTCCATCCCTCTCTCTCCCTCCATTCCTCTCCATCTCTCTCTCTCCCTCCATCCCTCTCTCTCTGTCTCTCTCCATCTCTCTCTCTCCCTACATCCCTCTCTCTCTGTCTCTCTCCATCTCTCTCTCTCCCTCTCCATCCCTCTCTCTCTCTCCCTCCATCTCTCTCGCTCTCTCCCTCCACCTATCTCTCTCTGTCTCTCCATCACTCTCTCTCTCCCTACATACCTCTCTCTCTTTCTCTCTCAATCTCTCTCTCCCAACATCCCTCTCTCTCTCGGTCTCTCTCCATTTCTCTCTCTCCCTCTCCATCTTTCTCTCTCTGTCTCTCTCCATCTCTCTCTGTCTCTCTCCATCTCTCTCTCTCCCTCCATCCCTCTCTCTCGGTCTCTCTCCCTACATCCCTCTCACTGTCTCTCTCCATCTCTCTCCCTCCCTCTCCATCCCTCTCTCTCCCTCTCCATCACTCACTCTCTCCCTACATCCCTCTCTCTCTCTCTGTCTCTCTCCATCACTCTCTCTCTCCCTACATAACTCTCTCTCTTTCTCTCTCAATCTCTCTCTCTCCCTACATCCCTCTCTCTGTCTCTCTCCATCTCTCTCTCCCTCTTCATCCCTCGCTCTCTGTCTCTCTCCATCTCTCTCCCTCCCTCTCCATCCCTCTCTCTCCCTCTCCATCACTCACTCTCTCCCTACATCCCTCTCTCTCTCTCTGTCTCTCTCCATCACTCTCTCTCTCCCTACATAACTCTCTCTCTTTCTCTCTCAATCTCTCTCTCTCCCTACATCCCTCTCTCTGTCTCTCTCCATCTCTCTCTCCCTCTCCATCCCTCTCTCTGTCTCTCTCCATCTCTCTCTCTCTCCCTACATCCCTCTCTCTGTCTCTCTCCATCTCTCTCTCTCCCTCTCCATCCCCCTCTCTCTCTCCCTACATCCCTCTCGCTCTCTCCCTCCACCTATCTCTCTCTGTCTCTCTCCATCTCTCTCTCTCCCTCCATCCCTCTCTCTCTGTCTCTCTCCATCTCTCTCTCTCCCAACATCCCTCTCTCTCTCTGTCTCTCTCCATTTCTCTCTCTCCCTCTCCATCTTTCTCTCTCTGTCTCTCTCCATCTCTCTCTGTCTCTCTCCATCTCTCTCTCTCCCTCCATCCCTCTCTCTCTGTCTCTCTCCCTACATCCCTCTCACTGTCTCTCTCCATCTCTCTCCCTCCCTCTCCATCCCTCTCTCTCCCTCTCCATCACTCACTCTCTCCCTACATCCATCGCTCTCTGTCTCTCTCCATCTCTCTCTCTCTCCTTCCATCCCTCTCTCTCTCTCCATTCCTCTCCATCTCTCTCTCTCCCTCCATCCCACTCTCTCTTTCTCTCTACATTTCTCTCTCTCCCTCCATCCCTCTCTCTCTGTCTCTCTCCATCTCTTGCTCTCTCCCTCTCCATCTTTCTCTCTCTGTCGCTCTCCATCTCCCTCTCTCTCTCTGTCTCTCTCCATCTCTCTCACTCCCTCCATCGCTCTCTCTGTCTCTCCATCACTCTCTCTCTCCCTACATCCCTCTCTCACTGTCTCTCTCCATCTCTCTCTCTCTCCCTACATCCCTCTCTCTCTCTCTGTCTCTCTCCATCACTCTCTCTCTCGCTACATACCTCTCTCTCTTTCTCTCTCAATCTCTCTCTCTCCCTACATCCCTCTCTCTGTCTCACTCCATCTCTCTCTCTCTCGCCCTCCATCCCTCTCTCTCTGTCTCTCTCCATCTCTCTCTCCCTCCATCCCTCTCTCTGTCTCTCTCCCTATATCCCTCTCTCTGTCTCTCTCCATCTCTCTCGCTCGATCTCTCCGTCTCCTTCTCCATCTCTCTCTCCCTCTCCATTAGTCTCTCTCCCCCTACATCCCTCTCATCTGTCTCTCTCCATCTCTCTCTCCCCCTCCATCACTCACTCTCTCCCTACATCCCTCTCTCTGTCTCTCTCCATCTCTCTCGCTCCATCTCTCCCTCTCCTTCTCCATCCCTCTCTCTCCCTCTCCATTAGTCTCTCTCTCCCTACATCCATCTCTCTCTGTCTCTCTCCATCCATCCCTCTCTCTCCCTCCATTCCTTTCCATCTCTCTCTCTCCCTCCATCCCTCTCTCTCTGTCTCTCTCCATCTCTCTCTCTCCCTACATCCCTCTCTCTCTGTCTCTGTCCATCTCTCTCTCTCGCTCTCTATCCCTCTCTGTCTCTCTCCATCTCTCTCCCTCCCTCTCCATCCCTCTCTCTGCCTCCATCCTTCTCTGTCTGTCTCTCTCCATCTCTCTTTCTCTCTCCCTCCATCCCTCTCTCTCTGTCTCTCTCTCCATCTCTCTCTCGCTGTCTCTCTCCATCCCTCTCTCTCCCTCTCCATCACTCTTTCTCTGTCTGTCAACCATCCCTCTCTGTCTCTCTCCATCCCTCTCTCTCCCTCTCCATCCCTCTCTCTCCCTCCATCCCTCTCTCTCTCCCTCTCCATCACTCTCTCTCCTTAATCCCTCTCTCTCTGTCTCTCTCCATCTCTCTCCCTCTCCATCCCTCTCTCTCTCCCTCTCCATCACTCACTCTCTCCCTACATCCATCTCTCTCTGTGTCTCTCCATCTCTCTCCTTCCATCCCTGTCTCTCTCTCTCCATTCCTCTCCATCTCTCTCTCTCCCTCCATCCCACTCTCTCTGTCTCTCTACATCTCCCTCTCTCCCCCTCTCCATCGCTCTCTCTCTGTCTCTCCATCACTCTCTCTCTCCCTACATCCCTCTCTCACTGTCTCTCTCCATCTCTCTCTCTCTCCCTCCATCCCTCTCTCTCTCTCTCTCTCCATCACTCTCTCTCTCCCTACATACCTCTCTCTCTTTCTCTCTCAATCTCTCTCTCTCCCTACATCCCTCTCTCTGTCTCTCTCCATCTCTCTCTCCCTCTCCATCCCTCTCTTATCTCCCTCCATCTCTCTCTCTCGCCCTCCAACACTCTCTCTGTCTCTCTCCATCTCTCTCACTCCCTCTCCATCCCCCTCTCTCTGTCTCTCTCCATCTCTCTCTCTCCCTCCATCCCTCTCTCTGTCTCTCTCCCTATATCCCTCTCTCTGTCTCTCTCCATCTCTCTCGCTCCATCTCTCCCTCTCCTTCTCCATCCCTCTCTCTCCCTCTCCATTAGTCTCTCTCTCCCTCCATCCCTCTCTGTCTGTCTCTCTCCATGTCTCTTTCTCTCTCCCTCCATCCCTCTCTCTCTGTCTCTCTCTCCATCTCTCTCTCCCTCCATCCCTCTCTCTCTGTCTCTCTCCATCTCTCTCCCTCCCTCTCTCTGCCTCCATCCTTCTCTGTCTGTCTCTCTCCATCTCTCTTTCTCTCTCCCTCCATCCCTCTCTCTCTGTCTCTCACTCCATCTCTCTCTCGCTGTCTCTCTCCATATCTCTCTCTCCCTCTCCATCACTCTTTCTCTGTCTGTCTCCATCCCTCTCTCTCCCTCACCATCCCTCTCTTATCTCCCTCCATCTCTCTCTCTCGCCCTCCATCCCTCTCTCTCTGTCTCTCTCCATCTCTCTCACTCCCTCTCCATCCCTCTCTCTCTGTCTCTCTCCATCTCTCTCTCTCCCTCCATCCCTCTCTCTGTCTCTCTCCCTATATCCCTCTCTCTGTCTCTCTCCATCTCTCTCGCTCCATCTCTCCCTCTCCTTCTCCATCCCTCTCTCTCCCTCTCCATTAGTCTCTCTCTCCCTCCATCCCTCTCTGTCTGTCTCTCTCCATGTCTCTTTCTCTCTCCCTCCATCCCTCTCTCTCTGTCTCTCTCTCCATCTCTCTCTCCCTCCATCCCTCTCTCTCTGTCTCTCTCCATCTCTCTCCCTCCCTCTCCATCCCTCTCTCTGCCTCCATCCTTCTCTGTCTGTCTCTCTCCATCTCTCTTTCTCTCTCCATCCATCCCTCTCTCTCTGTCTCTCTCTCCATCTCTCTCTCGCTGTCTCTCTCCATATCTCTCTCTCCCTCTCCATCACTCTTTCTCTGTCTGTCTCCATCCCTCTCTGTCTCCCTCCATCCCTCTCTCTCTCTCCCGCCATCCCTCTCTCTGCCTCTCCATCCCTCTCTCTCTCTACCTCCATCCCTCTCTCTCTGTCTCTCTCCATCTCTCTCTCTTCCTCTCCATCCCTCTCTCTCTCTCTCTCTGTCTCTCTCCATCTCTCTCTCTTCCTCTCCATCCCTCTCTCTCCGTCACTCTCTCTCTCTCTCCATCCCTCTCTCTCTCTCTCCCTCCATTCCTCTCTCTCAGTCTCTCTCCTCATCTCTCTCTCTTCCTCCATCCCTCTCTCTCTCTCCCTCCATCCCTTTCTCTCTCTCTCCATCTCTCTCTCCCTCCATCCCACACTCTCTCTCTCTGCATCCCTCTCTCTCTCTCCATCGCGCTCTCTCTGTCTCTCTCCATCGTTCTCTCTCCCTCTCCATTCCTCTCTCTCTGTCTCTCTCCATCCCTCTCTCTCTCCCTCTCCATCCCTCACTCTCTGTCTCTCTCCATCTCTCTCTCTCCCTCTCCAACCCTCTCTCTCTCCATCTCCATCACTCTCTCTCTCTCACTCCATCCCTCTCTCTCTGTCTCTCTCCATCTCTCTCTCTCCCTTTCCATCCCTCTCTCTCTGTCTCTCTCCATCTCTTTCTCCCTCTCCATCCCTCTCTCTCTGTCTCTCTCCATCTCTCTCTCACTCCCTCTCCATCCCTCTCTCTCCCTCCATCCCTCTCTCTCTGTCTCTCTCCATCTCTCTCTCGCCCTCCATCCCTCTCTCTCTCCCTCTCCATCCCTCTCTCTGTCTCTCTCCATCTCTCTCCCTCTCCATCCCTCTCTCTGTCTTTCTCCATCTCTCTCTCTCACTCCCTCTCCATCCCTCTTTCTCTCCCTCTCCATCACTCTCTCTGTCCCTCCATCCCTCTCTCTCTGTCTCTCTCCATCACTCTCTCCCTCCATCCCTCTTTCTCTGTGTCTCTCCATCTCTCTCTCTCTCCCTCCATCCCTCTCTCTCTGTCTCTCACCATCTCTCTCTCTCTCTCCCTCCATCCCTCTCTGTCTGTCTCTCTCCATCTCTCTCTCTCCCTTCATCCCTCTCTCTGTCTCTCTCCATCTCACTCGCTCCATCTCCCTCTCCCTCTCCATCCCTCTCTCCCTCCCTCTCCATCCCTCTCTCTGCCTCCATCCTTCTCTGTCTGTCTCTCTCCATCTCTCTTTCTCTCTCCCTCCATCCCTCTCTCTCTGTCTCTCTCTCCATCTCTCTCTCGCTGTCTCTCTCCATATCTCTCTCTCCCTCTCCATCACTCTTTCTCTGTCTCTCTCCATCTCTCTCTCTCTCCCTCTCAATCCCTCTCTCTCCCTCTCCATCACTCTCTCCCTCCTTACATCCCTCTCTCTCTGTCTCTCGCCATCTCTCTCTCTCCCACTCCATCCCTCTCTCTCCCTCCATCCCTCTCTCTCTCTCCCGCCATCCCTCTCTCTCCCTCTCCATCCCTCTCTCTCTCTCTACCTCCATCCCTCTCTCTCTGTCCCTCTCCATCTCTCTCTCTCTCCCTCTCCATCCCTCTCTCTCTCTCTCTCTCTCCCTCCATCCCTCACTCTCTGTCTCTCTCCATCGCTCTCTCTCCCTCTCCATCCCTCTCTCTCTCCCTCCATTCCTCTCTCTCAGTCTCTCTCCTCATCTCTCTCTCTTCCTCCATCCCTCTCTCTCTCTCTCCCTCCATCCCTTTCTCTCTCTCTCCATCTCTCTCTCTCCCTCCATCGCGCTCTCTCTGTCTCTCTCCATCGTTCTCTCTCCCTCTCCATTCCTCTCTCTCTGTCACTCTCCATTCCTCTCTCTCCCTCCATCCCTCTCTCTCTGTCTCTCTCCATCTCTCTCTCACTCTCCATCCCTCTCTCTCTCCATCTCTCTCTCTCCCTCTCCATCCCGCTCTCTCTCCATCTCCATCACTCTCTCTCTCCATCTCCATCACTCACTCTCTCTCACTCCATCCCTCTCTCTCTGTCTCTCTCCATCTCTCTCTCTCCCTCTCCATCCCTCTCTCTCTGTCTCTCTCCATCTCTCTCTCTCTCCCTCTCAATCCCTCTCTCTCCCTCTCCATCACTCTCTCCCTCCTTACATCCCTCTCTCTCTGTCTCTCGCCATCTCTCTCTCTCCCTACATTCCTCTCTCTCTCTGTCTCTCTCCATCACTCTCTCCCTCCTTACATACCTCTCTCTCTGTCTCTCTCCATCTCTCTCTCTCCCTCTTCATCCCTCGCTCTCTGTCTCTCTCCATCTCTCTCTCTCTCCCTACATCCCTCTCTCTGTCTCTCTCCATCTCTCTCTCTCCATCCCTCACTCTGTCTCTCTCCATCTCTCTCTCCCTCTTCATCCCTCGCTCTCTGTCTCTCTCCATCTCTCTCTCCCTCCATCCCTCTCTCTCTGTCTCTCTCCATCTCTCTCTCTCCCTCTCCATCCGTGTCTCTCTGTCTCTCTCCATCTCCCTCTCTCCCTCCATCCCTCTCTCTCTGTCTCTCTCCATCTCTCTCTCTCCCTCTCCATCCGTGTCTCTCTGTCTCTCTCCATCTCCCTCTCTCCCTCCATCCCTCTCTCTCTGTCTCTCTCCCTACACTGTCTTTCTCCATCTCTCTCGCTCCATTTCTCCCTCTCCCTCTCCATCCCTCTCTCTCTCCCTCTCCATCACTCTCTCACTCCCAACATCCCTCTCTTTCTCTCCCTCCATCTCTCTCTCTCGCCCTCCATCCCTCTCTCTCTGTCTCTCTCCATCTCTCTCTCCCACTCCATCCCTCTCTCTCTGTCTCTCTCCATCTCTCTCTCACTCCCTCTCCATCCCTCTCTCTCTCCCTCCATCCCTCTCTCTCTGTCTCTCTCCATCTCTCTCTCTCTCCCTCCATCCCTCTCTCTCTGTCTCTCTCCATCTCTCTCTCACTCTCCATCCCTCTCTCTCTGTCTCTCTCCATCTCTCTCTCACTCCCTCTCCATCCCTCTCTCTCTCCCTCCATCCCTCTCTCTCTGTCTCTCTCCATCTCTCTCTCTCCCTCCATACCTCTCTCTCTGTCTCTCTCCATCTCTCTCACTCTCCATCCCTCTCTCTCTCTCCCTCCATCCCTCTCTCTCTCCCTCTCCATCCCTCTCTCTCTGTCTCTCTCCATCTCTCACTCCCTCTCCATCCCTCTCTCTCTCCCTCCATCCCTCTCTCTCTGTCTCTCTCCATCTCTCTCTCTCCCTCCATACCTCTCTCTCTGTCTCTCTCCATCTCTCTCTCACTCTCCATCCCTCTCTCTCTCTCCCTCCATCCCTCTCTCTCTCCCTCTCCATCCCTCTCTCTGTCTCTCTCCATCTCTCTCCCTCTCCATCCCTCTCTCTGTCTTTCTCCATCTCTCTCTCACTCCCTCTCCATCCCTCTCTCTCTCCCTCTCCATCACTCTCTCTGTCCCTCCATCCCTCTCTCTCTCTCTCCATCATTCTCTCTCCCTCCATCCCTCTTTCTCTGTGTCTCTCCATCTCTCTCTCTCTTCCTTTCTCTCCGTCTCCCTCCATCCTCTCTCGCTGCCTCTACATCACTCTCTCTCTCTCCCACCATCCCTCTCTCTCTGTCTCTCACCATCTCTCTCTCTCTCCCTCCATCCCTCTCTGTCTGTCTCTCTCCATCTCTCTCTCTTCCTACATCCCTCTCTCTCTGTCTCTCTCCATCTCTCTCTCTCCCTCTCCATCTTTCTCTCTCTGTCTCTCCATCTCTCTCTCTCCCTCTCCATCCCTCTCTCTCTCTCTCCCTCCATCCCTTTCTCTCCGTCTCCCTCCATCCTCTCTCGCTGCCTCTACATCACTCTCTCTCTCTCCCACCATCCCTCTCTCTCTGTCTTTCTCCATCTCTCTCTCTCCCTCTCCATCCCTCTCTCTCTCTCCCTCTCCATCACTCACTCTCTCCCTACATCCCTCTCTCTCTGTCTCTCTCCATCTCTCTCTCTCCTTCCATCCCTCTCTCTCCCTCCATTCCTCTCCATCTCTCTCTCCATTAGCCTCTCTCTCCCTACATCCATCTCTCTCTGTCTCTCTCCATCTCTCTCTCTCTCCTTCCATCCCTCTCTCTCTCTCCATTCCTCTCCATCTCTCTCTCCCACCATCCCTCTCTCTCTGTCTTTCTCCATCTCTCTCTCTCCCTCTCCATCCCTCTCACTCTCTCCCTCTCCATCACTCACTCTCTCCCTACATCCCTCTCTCTCTGTCTCTCTCCATCTCTCTCTCCCTCTCAATCCCTCTCTTTCTCTCCCTCCCTCTCTCTCTCTCGCCCTCCATCCCTCTCTCTCTGTCTCTCTCCATCTCTCTCTCCCTACATCCCTCTCTCTCTGTCTCTCTCTATCACTCTCTCTCTCCCTACATACCTCTCTCTCTGTCCCTCTCAATCTCTCTCTCTCCCTTCATCCCTCTCTCTGTCTCTCTCCATCTCTCTCTCCCTCTCCATCCCTCTCTTTCTCTCCCTCCATCTCTCTCTCTCGCCCTCCATCCCTCTCTCTCTGTCTCTCTGCATCTCTCTCTCTCTCCCTCCATCCCTCTCTCACTGACTCTCTCCATCTCTCTCTCCCTCCATCCCTCTCTCTCTGTCTCTCTCCATCTCTCTCTCTCTCCCTCTCAATCCCTCTCTCCCTCCCTCTCCATCACTCTCTCCCTCCTTACATCCCTCTCTCTCTGTCTCTCGCCATCTCTCTCTCTCCCTACATTCCTCTCTCTCTCTGTCTCTCTCCATCACTCTCTCCCTCCTTGCATACCTCTCTCTCTGTCTCTCTCCATTTCTCTCTCTCCCTACATCCCTCTCTCTGTCTCTCTCCATCTCTCTCTCTCCCTCTTCATCCCTCGCTCTCTGTCACTCTCCATCTCTCTCTCTCCCTACATCCCTCTCTCTGTCTCTCTCCATCTCTCTCTCTCCATCCCTCACTCTGTCTCTCTCCATCTCTCTCTCTCCCTCTTCATCCCTCGCTCTCTGTCTCTCTCCATCTCTCTCTCCCTCCATCCCTCTCTCTCTGTCTCTCTCCATCTCTCTCTCTCCCTCTCCATCCGTGTCTCTCTGTCTCTCTCCATCTCCCTCTCTCCCTCCATCCCTCTCTCTCTGTCTCTCTCCCTACATCCCTCTCACTGTCTTTATCCATCTCTCTCGCTTCATTTCTCCCTCTCCCTCTCCATCCCTCTCTCTCTCCCTCTCCATCACTCTCTCACTCCCTACATCCCTCTCTCTGTCTCTCTCCATCTCTCTCTCCCTCTCCATCCCTCTCTTTCTCTCCCTCCATCTCTCTCTCTCGCCCTCCATCCCTCTCTCTCTGTCTCTCTCCATCTTTCTCTCTCTCCCTCCATCCCTCTCTCACTGTCTCTCTCCATCTCTCTCTTTTCCTACATCCCTCTCTCTCTGTCTCTCTCCATCTCTCTCTCTCCCTCTCCATCTTTCTCTCTCTGTCTCTCCATCTCTCTCTCTCCCTCTCCATCCCTCTCTCTCTCTCTCCCTCCATCCCTTTCTCTCCGTCTCGCTACATCTCTCTCTCCCTCCATCCCACTCTCTCTCTCTCCATCCCTCTCTCTCTCTCCCTCCATCCCTCTCTCTCCCTCCATCCCTCTCTCACTGTCTCTCTCCATCTCTCTCTCTCCCTACATCCCTCTCTCTCTGTCTATCTCCATCTCTCTCTCTCCCTCTCCATCTTTCTCTCTCTGTCTCACTCCATCTCTCTCTCTCCCTCTCCATCCCTCTCTCTCTCTCCCTCCATCCATTTCTCTCTGTCTCACTCCATCTCTCTCTCTCCCTCTCCATCCCTCTCTCTCTCTCCCTCCATCCATTTCTCTCTGTCTCTCTCCATTCCTCTCTCTCTCCCTCTCCATCCCTCTCTCTCCCTCTCCATCCCTCTCTCTCTGTCTCTCTCCATCTCTCTCTCTCCTTCTCCATCCCTCTCTCTCTCCCAATCCATCACTCTCTCTCTCACTCCATCCCTCTCTGTCTCTCTCCATCTCTCTCTCTCCCTCTCCATCCATCGCTCTCTGTCTCTCTCCATCTCTCTCTCGCTCCATTTCTCCCTCTCCCTCTCCATCCCTCTCTCTCTGCCTCTCCATCCCTCTCTCTCTCTCTCCCTCCATCCCTCTCTCTCTCTCCCTCCATCCCTCTCTCTCCCTCCATCCCTCTCTCTCTGTCTCTCTCCGTCTCTCTCTCCCTTTCCATCCGTGTCTCTCTGTCTCTCTCCATCTCCCTCTCTCCCTCCATCCCTCTCTCTCTGTCTCTCTCCCTACATCCCTCTCACTGTCTTTCTCCATCTCTCTCGCTCCATTTCTCCCTCTCCCTCTCCATCCCTCTCTCACTGTCTCTCTCCATATCTCTCTCTCTCCCTCCATCCCTCTCTCTCTCTGTCTCTCTCCATCACTCTCTCTCTCCCTACATACCTCTCTCTCTTTCTCTCTCAATCTCTCTCTCTCCCTACATCCCTCTCTCTGTCTCTCTCCATCTCTCTCTCCCTCTCCATCCCACTCTTTCTCTCCCTCCATCTCTCTCTCTCGCCCTCCATCCCTCTCTCTCTGTCTCTCTCCATCTCTCTCTCCCTCTCCATCCCCCTCTCTCTGTCTCTCTCCATCTCTCTCTCTCTCCCTCCATCCCTCTCTCACTGTCTCTCTCCATCTCTCTCACTCCCTCTCCATCCATCGCTCTCTGTCTCTCTCCATCTCTCTCTCTCCCTCTCCATTCCTCTCTCTCTGTCTCTCTCCATTCCTCTCTCTCTCCCTCTCCATCCCACTCTCTCCCTCTCCATCCCTCTCTCTCTGTCTCTCTCCATCTCTCTCTCTCCTTCTCCATCCCTCTCTCTCTCCCACTCCATCACTCTCTCTCTCGCTCCATCCCTCTCTGTCTCTCTCCATCTCTCTCTACCCCTCTCCATCCATCGCTCTCTGTCTCTCTCCATCTCTCTCTCCCTACATCCCTCTCTCTCCCTCCATCCCTCTCTCTCTGTCTCTCTCTCCATCTCTCTCGCTCCCTCTCCATCCCTCTCTCTCTCTCCCTCCATCCCTCTCTCTCCCTCCATCCCTCTCCCTCTGTCTCTCTCCATCTCTCTCTCTCCCTCTCCATCCCTCTCTCTCTGTCTCTCTTCATCTCTCTCTCCCTCTCCATCCCTCTCTCTCTGTCTCTCTCCATCTCTCTCTCCCTCTCCATCCCTCTCTCTCTCTCTCCCTCCATCCCTCTTTCTCTCCCTCCATCCCTCTCTCTCTGTCTCTCTCCATCTCTCTCTCTCCCTCTCCATCCGTGTCTCTCTGTCTCTCTCCATCTCTCTCTCTCCCTCCATCCCTCTCTCTCTGTCTCTCTCCCTACATCACTCTCACTGTCTTTCTCCATCTCTCTCGCTCCATTTCTCCCTCTCCCTCTCCATCCCTCTGTCTCTCCCTCTCCATCACTCTCTCTCTCCCTACATCCCTCTCTCTGTCTCTCTCTCCATCTCTCTCTCCCTCTCCATCCCTCTCTCTCCCTCTCCATCACTCACTCTCTCCCTACATCCATCTCTCTCTGTCTCTCTCCATCTCTCTCTCTCTCCTTCCATCCCTCTCTCTCTCTCCACTCCTCTCCATCTCTCTCTCCCTCCATCCCTCTCTCTCCATGTCTCCATCTCCCTACATCCCTCCCTCTCTGTCTCTCTCCATCTCTCTCTCTCCCTCTCCATCCATCGCTCTCTGTCTCTCTCCATCTCTCTCTCCCTCCATCCCTCTCTCTCTGTCTCTCTCCATCTCTCTCTCTCCCTCTCCATCCCTCTCTCTCTCTCTCCCTCCATCCCTCTCTCTCCCTCCATCCCTCTCTCTCTGTCTCTCTCCCTACATCCCTCTCACTGTCTTTCTCCATCTCTCTCGCTCCATTTCTCCCTCTCCCTCTCCATCCCTCTCTCTCTGCCTCTCCATCCCTCTCTCTCTCTCTCCCTCTATCCCCCTCTCTCCCTCTATCCCTCTCTCTCTGTCTCTCTCCGTCTCTCTCTCTCCCTTTCCATCCGTGTCTCTCTGTCTCTCTCCATCTCCCTCTCTCCCTCCATCCCTCTCTCTCTGTCTCTCTCCCTACATCCCTCTCACTGTCTTTCTCCATCTCTCTCGCTCCATTTCTCCCTCTCCCTCTCCATCCCTCTCTCTCTCCCTACATCCCTCTCTCTGTCTCTCTCCATCTCTCTCTCCCTCTCCATCCCTCTCTTTCTCTCCCTCCATCTCTCTCTCTCGCCCTCCATCCCTCTCTCTCTGTCTCTCTCCATCTCTCTCTCTCTCCCTCCATCCCTCTCTCACTGTCTCTCTCCATCTCTCTCACTCCCTCTCCATCCATCGCTCTCTGTCTCTCTCCATCTCTCTCTCTCCCTCTCCATTCCTCTCTCTCTGTCTCTCTCCATTCCTCTCTCTCTCCCTCTCCATCCCACTCTCTCCCTCTCCATCCCTCTCTCTCTCCATCTCTCTCTCTCCTTCTCCATCCCTCTCTCTCTCCCACTCCATCACTCTCTCTCTCACTCCATCCCTCTCTGTCTCTCTCCATCTCTCTCTACCCCTCTCCATCCATCGCTCTCTGTCTCTCTCCATCTCTCTCTCCCTACATCCCTCTCTCTCCATCCATCCCTCTCTCTCTGTCCCTCTCCATCTCTCTCTCTCTCCCTCCATCCCTCTCTCTCTGTCTCTCTCTCCATCTCTCTCTCCCTCTCCATCCCTCTCTCTCTCTCCCTCCATCCCTCTCTCTCCCTCCATCCCTCTCCCTCTGTCTCTCTCCATCTCTCTCTCTCCCTCTCCATCCCTGTCTCTCTGTCTCTCTTCATCTCTCTCTCCCTCTCCATCCCTCTCTCTCTGTCTCTCTCCATCTCTCTCTCCCTCTCCATCCCTCTCTCTCTCTCTCCCTCCATCCCTCTTTCTCTCCCTCCATCCCTCTCTCTCTGTCTCTCTCCATCTCTCTCTCTCCCTCTCCATCCGTGTCTCTCTGTCTCTCTCCATCTCTCTCTCCCTCCATCCCTCTCTCTGTGTCTCTCTCCCTACATCACTCTCACTGTCTTTCTCCATCTCTCTCGCTCCATTTCTCCCTCTCCATCCCTCTGTCTCTCCCTCTCCATCACTCTCTCTCTCCCTACATCCCTCTCTCTATCTCTCTCCATCTCTCTCTCCCTCTCCATCCCTCTCTCTCCCTCTCCATCACTCACTCTCTCCCTACATCCATCTCTCTCTGTCTCTCTCCATCTCTCTCTCTCTCCTTCCATCCCTCTCTCTCTCTCCACTCCTCTCCATCTCTCTCTCCCTCCATCCCTCTCTCTCCATGTCTCTCTCTCCCTACATCCCTCTCTCTCTGTCTCTCTCCATCTCTCTCTCTCTCTCCGTCTCCATACCTCTCTCTCCCTCTCCATCACTCACTCTCTCCCTACCTCCATCTCTCTCTGTCTCTCTCCATCTCTCTCTCTCTCCTTCCATCCCTCTCTCTCTCTCTCCATTCCTCTCCATCTCTTTCTCCCTCAATCCCTCTATCTCTCTGTATCTCTCCATCTCTCTCTCCCTCCATCCCTCTCTCTCTGTCTCTCCATCACTCTCTCTCTCCCTACATCCCTGTCCCTCTGTCTCTCTCCATTTCTCTCTCTCCCTACATCCCTCTCTCTCTCTGTCTCTCTCACTCACTCTCTCTCTCCCTACATACCTCTCTCTCTGTCTCTCTCAATCTCTCTCTCTCCCTACATCCCTCTCTCTGTCTCTCTACATCTCTCTCTCTCCCTCTCCATCCCTCTCTCTCTGTCTCTCTCCATCTCTCTCTCTCCCTCTCCATCCCTCTCTCTCTGTCTCTCTCCATCTCTCTCTCTCTCCCTCTCCATCACTCTCTCCCTCCTTACATCCCTCTCTCTCTGTCTCTCGCCATCTCTCTCTCTCTCCCTACATCCCTCTCTCTCTCTCTGTCTCTCTCCATCACTCTCTCTCACCCTACATACCTCTCTCTCTGTCTCTCTCCATCTCTCTCTCTCCCTACATCCCTCTCTCTGTCTCTCGCCATCTCTCTCGCTCCATCTCTCTCTCCCTCTCCATCCCTCTGTCTCTCTCCCTCTCCATCACTCTCTCTCTCTCTCTCCATCCCTCTCTCTCTGTCTCTCTCCATCTCTTTCTCTCCCTCTCCATCCCTCTCTCTCTTCCTCTCCATCACTCACGTTCTCCCTAATCCCTCTCTCTCTGTCTCTCTCTCCATCTCCCTCTCTCCCTCCATCCCTCTCTCTCCATTCCTCTCCATCTCTCTCTCTCCCTCCATCCCTCTCTCTCTGTCTCTCTCCATCTCTCTCTCTCCCTCTCCATCCCTCACTTTCCCTCTCCATCCCTCTCTCTCTGTCTCTCTCCATCTCTCTCTCTCCCTCCATCCCTCTCTCGCTGTCTCTCTCCCTACATCCCTCTCACTGTCTTTCTCCATCTCTCTCGCTCCATTTCTCCCTCTCCCTCTCCATCCCTCTCTCTCTCCCTCTCCATCACTCTCTCTCCCTACGTCCCTCTCTCTCTGTCTCTCTCCATCTCTCTCTCCCTCTCCATCCCTCTCTCTCCCTCTCCATCACTCACTCTCTCCCTACATCCATCTCTCTCTCTCTCTCTCCATCTCTCTCTCTCTCCTTCCATCCCTCACTCTCTCTCCATTCCTCTCCATCTCTCTCTCTCCCTCCATCCCTCTCTCTCTCTGTCACTCTCCATCTCCCTCTATCTCTCTGTATCTCTCCATCTCTCTCTCCCTCCATCCCTCTCTCTCTGTCTCTCCATCACTCTCTCTCCCTACATCCCTCTCCCTCTGTCTCTCTCCACCTCTCTGTCTCTCCTCACTCTCTCTCTCCCTACATCCCTCTCCCTCTGTCTCTCTCCATCTCTCTCTCTCCCTACATCCCTTTCTCTCTGTCTCTCTCCATCTCTCTCTCTCTCCATCCCTCTCCATCTCTCTCTCTCTCCATCCCTCTCCATCTCTCTTTCTCCATCTCTCTCTCTCCATCCCTCTTTCTCTCCCTCTATCCCTCTCTCTCTGTCTCTCTCCTTCCTCTCTCCCGCCATCCCTCTCCATCTCTCTCTCTCCATCTCTCTCTCCACCTCTTTCTCTCCATCTCTCTCTCCTTCCCTCTCTCTCTGTTTCTCTCCATCCCTCTCTCTCCCTACATCCGTCTCTGTCTTTCTCTCTCCATCTCTCTCTCCATCTCTCTCTCTCTCTCCATCCCTCTCTGTCTCCGCAACATCAGCACCACAGCAACACCCAGGCACTCGCTGTTGTCCGCACTCGATTGGCTGGCTACGCTGCCAATCAATACTGTTCCTGGTTTCTATTGGTTTGATACGGCGGTACGGGCGGTGCACGTCCTCCATTGGTCGCCCCCCGCTCCAGGCGGACTGGATGGCATCTATGTCCATCTGATGGACGGCGACGTCCGATTGGCCGGGGGCGGGCGACATGGCGGTGAGGCGCGCTGTGATTGGTGTACGATCGCGACACGCTTACGTCAAGGAAGTGAGGTCCCGCCCCTCCTGTCAGGGCCCGAGCGGCGGAGGCACCGGGAGCGGGAGCGGCTTCACCGGCACCGCCAGGTAAAGGGCGACCGGGAGTGGGAGCGGCACCGTCAGGTAGAGGGGGACGGTGGGGGAGAGGCACCGGGAGCACCGTCACTGTCAGGTAAAGGCGAGTGGGTACCGGCTACCGGCGGTGGCGGGGTGTCCCTGTGACCGGGGCAAGGGGCAGTGATGGGGACCGGGGACCGGGGACCGGGGACCGGGGGGAGGTGGGAGGTGACGAGGTCGGAGTCAGGGTTCAGTGTGGCTCGGGCGGGGACGGCCCTGTTGCCATGGCGACAGTGTAGGGCGGGGCTTAGTCCACACATCCCCGGCCCCGCCCCCCGACACGTCACCCAACCCCCCACAACGCATCCCCCCAATGCTTCCCCCACCCACAACGCTTCACCCCAACCCCACCCCCATCCCCCCAAAGCATCATCCCACCCCCCCAACGCATCACCCCACCCTCACCCCCAACCCATCGCCCCGATCCCCACCCCAACCCCCAACGCTTCACCCCAGCCCCCATCCCCCCCAACGTGTCGCCCCACCCCCCACCCTCCCAATGCATCACCCCACCCCCCCAACACATCACCCCACCCCCACCCCCCCAACGCATCGCCCCACCCCCCCAATGCTTCACCCCCCACCCCCAATGCTTCACCCCAACGCATCACTCTAACCCCCACCCCCCAACGCATCACCCCAACCCCCACTCCCCAACGCTTCACCCCAACGCATCACCACACCCCCACCACCAACGCATCACCCCAACCCCCAATGCATCACCCCAACCCCCACTCCCCAACGCTTCACCCCAACGCATCACCACACCCCCACCACCAACGCATCTCCTCATCCCCACCTCCCAACGCATCACCCAATCCCACGCCCCCAATGCATCACCTCAACGCATCATCTCAACCACCACCCCACCCCCACACCTCAACGCTTCACCCCAACCTCCACCCTACCCCCAACTCCCACCCCATCCCAACCCCAACACATCACCCCACCCCCACCCCCCCAACGCATCGCCCCACCCCCCCAACGCTTCACCCCACACCCCCAATGCTTCACCCCAACGCATCACTCTAACCCCCACCCCCCAACGCATCACCCCAACACCCAATGCATCACCCCAACCCCCACTCCCCAACGCTTCACCCCAACGCATCACCACCAACGCATCTCCTCATCCCCACCTCCCAACGCATCACCCAATCCCACGCCCCCAATGCATCACCTCAACGCATCACCTCAACCACCACCCCACCCCCACACCCCAACGCTTCACCCCAACCTCCACCCTACCCCCAACTCCCACCCCATCCCACCCCCAACCCCAACGCATCACCCCGCCCCCACCCCACAATACATCACCCCGCACCCACCCCCCAACACATCACCCCACCCCCAACCCCAACGCATCTCCCCACCCCCCCAACGCATCTCCCCACCCCCCCACCCCCCCACCCCCCCAATTCATCTCCCCACCCCCCACCCCCCCAATTCATCTCCCCACCCCCCTACCCCCCCAATTCATCTCCCCACCCCACCACCCCCCCAACGCATCTCCCCACCCCCCCACCCCCCCAACGCATCTCCCCACCCCCCCACCCCATCTCCCCACCCCCCCAACGCATCTCCCCACCCCCCCAACGCATCTCCCCACCCCTCCCCACCCCCCCAACGCATCTCCCCACCCCTCCCCACCCCCCCAACGCATCTCGCCACCCCCCCCACCCCCCCAACGCATCTCCCCACCCCCCCCACCCCCCCAACGCATCTCCCCACCCCCCCACCCGCCCAACGCATCTCCCCACCCCCCCCAACGCATCTCCCCACACCCCCACACCCCCAACGCATCTCCCCACACCCCCACCCCCCCAACGCATCTCCCCACACCCCCACCCCCCCAACGCATCTCCCCACCCCCCCCACCCCCCCAACGCATCTCCCCACCCCCCCACCCGCCCAACGCATCTCCCCACCCCCCCCAACGCATCTCCCCACCCCCCCACCCCCCCAACGCATCTCCCCACCCCCCCACCCCCCAACGCATCTCCCCACCCCCCCACCCCCCCAACGCATCTCCCCACCTCCCCACCCCCCCACCCCCCCAACGCATCTCCCCACGCCCCCAATGCATCACCTCACCCCTAATGCACCACCCCACCCCACCCCCAGAAGCTTCACCCTAACGCATCACCACACCTCCACCCCCCAAAGCACCACCCCACCCCACACCCCAACGCTTCGCTCCAACCGCCACCTCACCCCCAGCCCCAACGCTTCACCCCAACCCATCACCACACCCCCACCCCCCTCAACGCACCACCACTCCACCATCCCACCCCCAACGCATCACCCCAACCCCCATCTCCAATGCACCATCCCAACCCTGCCCCCGCCCCCAACCCGTTGACCCCATCCCCGCCCCCTTCTCCCCCCCAGTGCATCACCCCAGCCCCGCCCTCTTTCCCCCCACACCCCTGCCCTCGACACATCACCCCACCCCCACATCCCCTGTCCCCAACACAATGTTCCAGCTGTGGATATGCTCAGCGGAACAGTCACCTGTTAACACCCATTTGATTTAAGGTAGTCCGTGACCGAACCTTAATCTGTGCACGCTCTCTGTCCAACATTTCCTATTTAGCTGCTATTAACCGTTTGTGAGATTATGCCACCCTGTATTCAGATTGCTGCTCAGCATGTACATAAATAGCAACAAAAAGGGCAATGGGAAGGAAACTAGCTTGAGAAAACTGAATGGATTTGGTTGTGACTTTCGGTGATAACCAAAGGGGTTTGCAGCGATTGAATAGTTTCACGGGAGGATTGTATGTAAGGGGCAAAATAAGTCGAGTGGGGGGGTGAAGCGTGTGAGACCAATCAGCCCATTTTCTCTGAGTTCAGATTTTGGTACAACAAAGTGGTTTCGTTCTATCCTTCAAATGTTTATGATTCTGAAACCAGAAAATTGCTGGATGTTCTCCAGTCAGATTGGATCTAGCAAGCAAACAAACACTTGGTTTTTTTTCCCCTGTACCCCTTCAGATTTGATGAACGGTTAGCAAGTAAATGGGAAATATGAGAAGAGGTTGCTGTTCAGGCAGTCTCCATAACATTTTGCCACATTATCCCCATATTCCTTTGATTCATTCCTATCCAATTTCTGCCTTGAAATTGCTCAATGATTGGTCACAATGTTCCAAATGTTAACTTGTCAATTCCCAGCACCAGTGTTGATGTCAGTTATTGTTCAGAAAAGCACATTGTTTATTGCAGTGTTTACATTTCAAACATTTTCTTGACTATAGTGATCTTGTCATTCCTGTTTGGTGTCTGGTAACCGCCACGTTGTGTGTAGAGTGCTTAATTGACAGTAGCAGTCAATGTAGATCATTTCTATTCAAACTGCTCAGATGTCATTGCACACCCTTGCAGCAGATGGGAGTTAAACCTGTGCTTTCTGGCTCGGAGGTAGGGATACCAAGCGGTCCCTATAGATTAATGCTGCTTTCTTCTCATTCATTAGACTTTTAAATTGATGTTTAGATCAGAGTGGTGCTGGAAAAGCACAGCAGGTCAGGCAGCATCCGAGAAATCGACGTTTTGGGCAAAAGCCCTTCATAAGCCCCTTTTTAATGGAGGTGACACCTCCTAAATGGGGCACTTGTATAACTGTTTTCATATTGGTGACATTTTGGCAACCCCGATATGACTGGATTGTTTAAAATAGACATTGAGAAAGATAACAGAGAGGTTATGGTTTTCGCTTCAACCTCCTCATGTGTGTGCTTCCATCAGCTGTATGGAGCAAGTAATCTGGAGAATCCTGCAACATCAGCAGAATTTACCAATGTTTATTTCTTTGATCTGAATGGTTAACCAGCAGCTGGCTTTTTGCAGATGCTTGAGTGGTTGGGTGTACTCCTTCTAACAGCTTGTGCTCTATCTGGCTTCTTGCTGTTTTTATTTGCATGGTTAATGTACAGACTCCCAACCACTCCCAAACTATTGTCCCTCCATTCAAGGGGACAGTTAGTGAAAACCTCCCCTCCCAATATTGTCAGAAAATGTCTGGTTTGCTCTTCTCCTACAAACGAAGTGGCTGAAGAGATCATAATTAGATAAAGCAGCCCCTTCTCCTTAGAGTTCCAAATTGACCATCTGTCTCCTTTCAGCACTTTGCACTGTTTGTCTCCAGATTTCCAAGGTTGTTGTGGTGAAAATATTTTAAATGTCAATATTAGAGCATGGAAATCAGCCTTGTGACAGTGAACTAGGTGCAAGATATGTCATTTTATCAGCTTCATTTTTTCTAGGTAATGTGTAGACTGCATTTTGATAAAGTGACCTGTCGTGAGTTTAATGGATGCAATGGTTTATTACTCAACAGTTGAGATTTTAATGGTGACTCCTCACTATAATGAACACTGATAGGATCAAGTTTAGTGGATGGACAGTTTGGAGTGCGGTGTGGATATGGAAAGCCAAGATGCTGAGGAAGGGAGTTTCAGTTGTCGTGGGAATGTGTGATTCATCGTCTTGTATGGTTTTCGGTCAGTATAGCAGGTGGGGAGACTGACAACTGTGTAATCTTGGTAAGATCACATTGCAAGGTGGATAGGACCATGAGTTCGGTTTCTGGGATTCATGTAGAAATGATGGATTGAAGGTTCTTTTTTGGTGGAGGCCAGCATTTGTTGTCCATCCCCGAATCTCTTTGAAGGTAGTGGTGAATGGCTGCTTTGAACTGCTGTCGGTGCACTGATAGTGGATAATGGCATTAAGTTTGGTATCTGGTCCTCTATCCTTCACTTAACCATCAAAACCAGGGAGAGACCGATGGAGTCAATTGTTTGTAAAACGAATAGATTATGGTTGGCTGATGCTTACGTTGCCATCAAACTGGAGGAGTTCTGTAAGGAATACGAGCCTTATTACACACACAGGCCAGTTGCACGTGTGTAAACCATTCAGCACATTGTAATGAATTTATCCAGAGACAACTTAAAGACCACACTTCAGCATCAAATTCTTTTTAAAAGGTGCTTCGCCTTAAGTATTCTGAGAGTTTGTTCCAGACATTGATCTTCTTTTGTGTGATCCAGAATTTCCTGAAGACATTTTTAAAACTGTCATTTACTGGCTTGAACGTGTGCCTCCCGACTTTGCATTTTCCATAATTACCTATTTTAATCTTTTGTTGAGCTCCATAAATCCCCTCTGAAGCCTCTTTGCCCGGCTAACAACCTTGAGCTTTCCTCGTCTGGTCTTGGCAAAGGATCAACTTTGTGGTTGCTTCTGCACAACTGACAGCATTTCAACATCACTGGAGGCTGTCACCTAGCGTTCTGAGAGATTGGGACAAACTGGGGAATTTATATGTACCGTCCTTGTGGTTGTTACAGCTTGTGGATCTCTGGCAGGAGCACTCCTTTTCCAAAGATTTTGGGGCTGATAGCTCTAAGATTATCGATATGTAAATTTGGTGGTGTTTACGAATTGCCCGAGTGGATGGGTTGAGTTTGGATTAAATGGGCATTTTTAGTGTAGTCAATCAAGTCTTGATTAGACAGCAGTGGAGAACATGGAGTGGGAGGAGGCCATTTGACCCCCACTACCTGCTTCAGTTACGTATTAAAATAAATGACTTACCTGATTCTAGCCTCAAATCCTTGGCATGCTGACAAAGCAATAATAATGGAAAACCAGGTAATGACAGAGGAGTTGAATAAATTGAAGTGTCCAATTAATCTGCAGTTCTTTGTTTTTATTCTTGAGTTGAATAAATGCTTTGCATCAGTCTTCATAGTGGAAGACACTAATAACATTCCAAAAACTAAATCACGAGGTAAGGGAATGAAATACTAACTCACTAGAGAAAATGTACAAGGGAGATGAGTGGGGCTAAAGGCCAAGAAGTCCTCTGGACCTGATGGTTCCTAGCATGTTAAACAAAGTAGCGTTGGAGACAGTGGATGTACAAGTAGTATTCTTCCAAGAGTTCTTACTTTTTGGAAAAGTCATTAAAGATATGTAGCAGGGAAACGGACTCTTCAATCCAACCCGTCCACACTGACCAGCCAGCCCAATCTGACCTAGTCCCATTTGCCAGCATTGGCCCGTATTCCCCCTCAACCTTTTCCTATTCATATAACCATCCAGATGGTTTTTAAATGTTCTAATCGTCTCCATCTCCTCCACTTCCTTTATCAGCTTGTTCCGTACATGCACTATCCTTAGTGTGAAAATGTTACCCCTCAGGTCCTTTTTAAATCTTTCCCTTCTCACCTGAAACGTATGCTGTCTAGTTTTGGACTCCCCTCCCCCCCTACCTTTTGCTACCTGGTTGGAAATTATTTGCAAGTTTACCCTCCAAGTTTATCATCTTCCTTGGTAGTATTTTTTGATTTGTCTTTTGGTTTTTAAAATTGGTTCCTCTGGTTTATCACTAATCTTTGCGACATTGGTTTTTTTTTCTTCCAATCTAATGCAATCCTTAACCAGGTTAACTGTGGTTGGCTTGTCCCTTTCCTAGAATCAAGCTTCCTCACTGGAATCGTATCTGAGGAATTTACTAATGTTGTTTTCAGTGGTGACAAGTAGATTAGGTAAAGGAGAAGCAGTATACTTGGATTTCAGAAGGTTGTTGCTATGTACCACATGTTAGGCTACTAAATAGAATAAGAATCAGCTGTGTTAAGGTGTTATGTTAGCATGGAGAAAGATTTCGCTAACAAATAGACTGACAGTTGGGAAAAGACGGGGTATTTTCAGTATGGAAACCTGTAAATAGTGGAGTGTTACCAAGCTCAGTTCTGGTATTATTTACAATCATTATGAATGACTTGGCTCTGGGAAGTGAGTGTACAATAGTCAAGTTTAGAGATGGCAGAAAAAAAATAGGTCATAGAGATGTACAGCATGGAAACAGACCCTTCGGTCCAACCGTCCATGCCGACCAGATATCCCAACCCAATCTTGTCCCACCTGCCAGCACCTGGTCCATATCCCTCCAAACCCTTCCTATTCATATACCCATCCAAATGCCTCTTAAATGTTGCAATTGTACCAGCCTCCACCACTTCCTCTGGCATCTCATTCCATGCATGTACCACCCTCTGTGTGAAAAAGTTGCCCCTTAGGTCTCTTTTATATCTTTCCCCTCTCACCCTAAACCTATGCCCTCTAGTTCAGGATTTCCTGATCCCAGGGAAAAGACTTTTCCTATTTATCGTATCCGTGCCCCTCATGATTTTATTTACCTCTATATGGTCACCTTTCAGCCTCCGATGCTCTAGGGAAAACAGCCCCAGCCTATTCAGCCCCTCCTTATAAGCTCAAATCCTCCAACCCAGGCAAATTCCTTGTAAAACTTTTCTGAACCCTTTCAAGTTTCACAACATCTTTCCATAAGGAAGGAGACCAGAATTGCACGCAATATTCCAAACGTGGCTGAACCAAGGTCCTGTACAGCAGAAACATTACCTCCCAACTCCTGTACTCAATACTCTGACCAATAAAGGAGAGTATACCAAACTTCGCCTTCACTATCCTAAGTACCTGCGACTCCACTTTCAAAGATGTGGACAAAACCTTGGTTGATAGAATATAATGTGAGAAAAAAAGATGATGCACTTTGCCAGGAAGAATAGAGGAGCTGAGCATTATTTACAGGAAGGAAAACTGCAGAAAGCTGCAACAGAGAGGGATTTGGGAGTGCTCCCATGTAAATCCTGAAGGCTGATATCCAGGTTCAACAGGTGTGTGTGGTGGTAGTGTCCCTACCTTTTGAATTGGGAGGTCCACCTGCTTTGGAGATGTGTAAAGAGAGATTGATTAGAACATATCTACAATTTCAGCATGCAAGAGATTAGATTCTCGACAGTGTGGAAGCAGGTCCTTTGGCCCAACAAGTCCACACCGCCCCTCTGAAGAGTAACCCACCCAAACCCATTCCCCAACCCTATATTTCCCCCTGACTAATGCACCTAACAGTGAGCAATTTAACGTGGCTAATTCACCTGACCTGCACATCTTTTTGGACTGTGGGAGGAAACCAGAGCACCCAGAGGAAACCCACGCAGACACAGGGAGAATGTGCAAACTCCATACAGAAAGGTGGGAATCGAACCCAGGTCCCTGGTGCTGTGAGGCAGCAATGCTAACTACTGAGCCACCATGCCTTCGTAAGAGAGAAGGCAAATGGAATGTTGACCTTTTTTAATTCAAATCGGGAGGCCTTGCTAAAACCATACGAGGCATGAGTCAGACCACAGCTGGACTGCTGTGATCTGTTTTTGTCCCCATGCCTAAGGAAAGGTGGTGAAAAATGTGTTGCTGGAAAAGCGCAACAGGTCAGGCAGCATCAAAGGAACAGGAGAATCGACGTTTCGGGCATAAGCCCTTCTTCAGGAATGAGGAAAGTGTGTCCAGCAGGCTAAGATAAAAGGTAGGGAGGAGGGTCTTGGGGGAGGGGCGTTGGGAATGCGATAGGTGGAAGGAGGTTAAGGTGAGGGTGATAGGCCGGAGTGGGGGTGGGGGCGGAGAGGTCGGGAACAAGATTGCAGGTTAAGAAGGCGGTGCTGAGTCCGAGGGCTGGGACTGAGATAAAGTGGGGGAAGGGAAATGAGGAAAGTGGAGAAATCTGTATTCATCCCTTGTGGTTGGAGGGTTCCTAGGTGGAAGATGAGGCGCTCTTCCTCCAGGCGTTGTGTTGCTATGGTCTGGTGATGGAGAAGTCCAAGGACCTGCATGTCCTTGGTGGAGTGGGAGGGGGAGTTGAAGTGTTGAGCCACGGGGCGGTTGGATTGGTTGGTCCGGGTGTCCCAGAGGTGTTCTCTGAAATGTTCCGCAAGGAAAGGTGTCCTGGCATTGGAGGCAGTCCAGAGAAGGTTTACAAGGTTGATCCTAGGTACAGAAGGACTGTCTTCTGAGGACAATAGGTTGGGTCTGTACTCATGGGAGTTTAAAAGAATGAGGGGTGACCTTGATTGAAACAGAAGATTTTTAGGGGACATGACATGCTAACTGGCCTGTAGTTTCCTGCGTTTTGAATAAAAGAATTATGTTTGCTATTTTCTGAATTAATGAGTACTTTCCTGAATCTCGGAAATTTTAGAAAGTTAAAACTAATGTATCAATTTCCTCACCAGCTCCATTTAGGAGAGTAGAATGTAGTTCTTCATTACCTGGGCACTTAGCAGACCACAGCTCCATCAGTTCACTCAGCTCTTCCCTGGTGATTAGAGTTTTCAGAATTCCTCCTCCTTTCCATTTCCAGATCTGTTGCTGCTTTAGAATTTTTTTTTGTGCCCTGCATGGTGAATACTGGTGCAAAACCACATGTTTACTGTCTCTGCCATCTCCTTTTCCATTTTCAATTCTCCAAACTTGCCTTCTATTTTTAGCTTTTGTTAACTTTTTTAAAAAAATATTTATAGAAATTATAGCTATCTTTATATTTCTCAGCTTTCTCTGTCGTCTAGACTTTCCCCTCCTTATTAATTTTTCAGTCATACTTTGCTGTTTGTCTTTTCCAAACCTCATACCTGTCATCTGTCTTTGCACATACTTTTTAAGCCTGATACTATCTTTAACTGTCTTTCTTTCTGGTTACCCACAGTAAGACATTGGAACTTTTCTTAATCATTGGAATGTATCTAAAAATGGTTTTCTAACATATCCCCTTTAAATGTGTATTGTTACACCCCTGAAGTTAGAACATATAGAACAGTACAGGCCCTTCGGCCCATGGTGTTGTGCTGAGCATTTATCTTAATCTAAGATCAACTGAACCGGCACACCCTGCAATTTACTGCTGTCCATGTGCATGTTCAGCAGTTGCTTAAATGTTCTTAATGTCTCTGACTCTGCTGCCACCGCTGGCAGTGCATTCCACACACCCATCACTCCGTGTAAAGTACCTACCTCTGACATCTGCCCTTTCCCTTCCTCCAATCACCTTAGAATTATGACCTCTCGTGTCAGCAATTTCTGCCCTGGGGTAAAGTCCCAGCTATCTACTCTATGCCCCTCATTATCTTGTACACCTCTATCAAGTCACCACTCTTCATTCTCTCCAGTGTGAAAAACCTTAGCTCACTCAATCTCTATTCATAAGGAAAGCCCTCCAATCCAGGCTGATCCTGGTAAATTTCCTCTGCACTGTCTCTAAAGCATCCACATCCTTCCTATAATGAGGTGACCAGAACTGGATTTAACCATAGAGCTGCAACAAAACCTTGAGGCTCTTAAACTCAATCCTTCTGCTAATGAAAGCCAAAACACTATAACAACCCTATCAACTTGGGTGGCAGCTTTGAGGAATCTACGTACATGGACCCCAAGATCCCACTGTTCTCCACACTGCCAAGAATCCTGTCTTTAATTCTGTATTCAGCATTCGGATATGACTGTCCAACATCTGCCACTTCTCAGTCCAGCTCGACATCTTATCAATGACTTGTAGCCTACAGCAGCCCTCGACACTGTCTACAACCCCACCGAGCTTTGTGTCATTGGTTAACTTACTAACCCACCCTTCCACTTCTTCATCCAAGTCATTTATAAAAACTACAAAGAGCAGAGACCCAAAAACAGATTCCTGTGGGGCACCACTGGTCACCGACCTCCAGGCGGAATACTTTCCATCCACTACCACTCAGACAGACACGTTTCCCTGGATCCCGTCCCTCCTAACTTTCTGACTGAGCCTACCATGGAGAACATTATCAAAAGCCTTACTGAAATCCAGATACACCACATCCACTGCTCGACCTTTGTCAACCTGTCTTATCACATCCTCAAAGAACTCAGTAAGGCTTGTGAGGCATGACCTGCCACTGCCCCCCCCCCCCCCCCCCCCCCGTCCCCACCCCCATCTGACTATCTTTAATTTAATGTTTTTCCAAATAATTATAAATACTATCTCTCAGAATCCTTTCCAGTACTTTGCTTACCACAGACATAAGACTGACTGACTGGTCTGTAATTCCCAGGGATTTCCCTATTCCCATTCTTGAACAGAGGAACTACATTCACCTCTCTCTAATCAGCTGGTACTACTCTTCTGGAGAGTGAGGATGCAAAGATCATCAGAGGCGCAGCAATCTCATTCCTCACTTCCCGTAGTAACCTTGGATATATCTGTCTGGCCCTGGGGACTTACCTATCTTAATACCTCCCAGAATTTCCATCACATCCAATTCCTGAATATCTGTCTGGTCAAGCCTATTAACCTGGTCCATGGTATTCTCGCTATCAACATGGTCCCCCGCTCTAGTGAATACTGAAGCAAAAAACTCATTGAGGGCCACCCCTACCTCTTAAGACTCCAGACACAAGTTCTCTCCCTCTCCCTAATCGGCCCTATCCCCTCTCTGATCATTTTCTTATTCCACATGTACATATAGAACACCTTTTGGGTTTTCCCTGATCCTTCCCGCCAAGGCTTTTTTGTGCCTCCTCCTAGCTCTCCTCAGTCCATTTTTGAGTTCTTTCCTAGCTCCCCTGTAATCCTCTAAAGCTGTGCTAGATCCTCGCTTCCTCAGCCTTAAGCTTGCTTCTTTTTGATGAGAAGCTCCTCTGCTCTTGTTATCCAAGGCTCCTTCACCTTGCCATTCTTTGCCTGTCTCAATTAAGTCAGCTTTCATGTCTTTATTGATCTCAAGCTTTAAAAAGAGTTAGTCTTGGTAATGTTTCCATCTCTGATACTGATTGTTGCTTCCTTGAGGTGCCTTTATTATGAGACCATTATTGAAACTCGTTTCACAATACCAGGTTATGAATGGCTTGCTTTCTGGTTCCAGAACATGCTGTTCTCAAACTAAGTCAAGAACATTCTTTGCTTTCCTCTTAGGCCAACTTTGCCCATGTACTTTTTTCAGCCTAAATGTAGATTAATGAGAGATCGTGGGAGGTTATGTTGTGGCTGCACAGGTCATTGGTTAGGATAGTTTTGGACAACATTCAATTTTGGTTTCCTTGCTATAGGAAAGATGTGAAAATTGAAACTGTTCAGAAAATATTTACGAAGATGTTGGAAGGTTGAGCTTATTGGGAGAGGCTGAACAGCCTGGGACTATTTTCCCTGGAATATCGGAGGCTGAGGGGTGACTTTATAGGTGTTATGAAATCATGAGGGGCATGGATACGATGAATAGTCACTGCCTTTTCTCTGGGTAAAGGAATCCAAAACTAGAGGATATATCGTCATAGAGACGTACAGCACGGAAACAGACCCTTCGCTCCAACCCATCCACGCCGACCAGATATTCCAACCCAATCTAGCTCCACCTGCCAGCACCAGGCCCATATCCCTCCAAACCCTTCCTATTCATATACCCATCCAAATGCCTTTTAAATGTCACAATTATACTAGTCTCCACCACTTCCTCTGGCAGCTCATTCCATACACGTACCATCCTCTGCGTTAAAAAGTTGCCCTGTAGGTCTCTTTTATATCTTTCCCCTCTCACCCTAAACCTATGCCCTCCAGTTCTGGACTCCCCCGCCCCAGGGAAAAGACTTTGTCTATTTATCCTATCCATGGCCCTCATGATTTTATACACCTCTATAAGGTTACCCCTCAGCCTCCGATGCTCCAGGGAAAACAGCCCCAGCCTGTTCAGCATCTCCCTGTAGCTCAGATCCTTCAATCCTGGCAACATCCTTGTAAATCCTCTCTGAACCCTTTCAAGTTTCACAACATCTTTCTGATGGGAAGGAGACCAGAATTGCATGTAATATTCCAAAAGTGGCCTAACCAATGTTCTGTACAGCTGCAATATGACCTCCCAACTTCTGTACTCAATACTCTGACGAATAAAGGAAAGCATATCAAATGCCTTCTCCGCTATCCTATCTACCTGCGACTCCACTTTCAAGGAGCTATGCACCTGCACTCCAAGGTCTCTTTGTTCAGCAACACTCCCTAGGACCTTACCATTAAGTGTATAAGTCCTGCTAAGATTTGCTTTCCCAAAATGCAGCACGTCGCATTTATCTGAATTAAACTCCATCTGCTGCTTCTCAGCCCAATGGCCCATCTGGTCCAGATCCTGTTGTAATCTGAGGTAAACTTCTTCACTGTCCACTACACCTCCAATTTTGGTGTCATCTGCAAACTTACTAACTGTACCTCTTATGTTCACATCCAAATCCATTTATATAAATGATAAAAGTAGTGGACCCAGCACCGATCCTTGTGGCAGTCCACTGGTCACAGGCCTCCAGTGTGAAAAACAGTTCTCCACTACCACCCTCTGTCTTCTACCTTTGAGCCAGTTCTGTATCCAAATGGCTAGTTCTCCCTGTATTCCATGAGATCAAACCTTGCTAATCAGTCTCCCATGGGCAACCTTGTCAAACGCCTTACTGAAGTCCATATAGATCACATCTACTGCTCTGCCCTCATCAATCCTCTTTGTTGCTTCTTCAAAATACTCAATCAAGTTTGTGAGACATGATTTCCCATGCACAAAACCATGTTGACTATCCCTAATCAGTCCTTGTCTTTCCAAATATATTTACATCCTGTCCCTCAGGATTCCCTCCAACAACTTGCCCACCACTGAGGTCAGGCTCACTGGTCTATAGTTCCTTGGCTTTTGTCCTTACCACCTTCTTAAACAGTGGCACCACGGTAGCCAACCTCCATGTTTTCTTCTATTTATGCCGTTTATCTGATTTTGATTTGAATACTATGTAATCTTAAAATCATCTCGACTTCCCTATTAATTTGGCTTGTGAGAACTGTGGCAATAACACTGTTCAGATGTAGACAATGTCACTAGCGCAGTTCCCATTTTCCCTGGTACTGGTGAACTGCCAATGTTTTTAGTACCTACGTAGACCATGATGACTAGATCTCTTTGCCAGACCGTGTGAATTCCTCTCCAGCTCTCTGCTGATGTCCTGAATCCTGGCACCAGGCAGGTATCTCTCACGTATGGGTCTGTACTTTTTTGCTGCAGAGCACAGTGACAATCCCTCTGATGATATTGTTCCTATTAACTGTGTTCGTTTTTGCTCCCCTCACTGGAATGGTTTCCTGTACCATTGTAGCATCAGCTATTATCTCATCCATCCCACAGTCCCTACTCTTACACGTACAGACTGAAAACCTCAAACCTATTTGGCAATTGTAAAGGCTGAGGTTCTTTTGTTCCAGCCCCCTCGGTCCTCTTATCGGCCTCTCTTGCTGTCTCACACCCCTATCCCTGAGCACTGACTAAATGAGAAGCCCCTATCCCAAGAAGTGTGACTGTCTCCTTGTACAAAGAATCCAGGTGATTTTCCCCTCTCCCTGATATATTGCAGTGCTTGTCGTTCAGTCTCCACTGTTGAGACAAGGCTGGTCAAACACTTGGTGCAGGCTTGTTAGCCTTAGACCACAAACTCTTGATCATGCAGCTGTGACATATCTTCAGGTCCTGCCACCTTTGTGTTCTAATTATTTTATTTATTATAGATATTTTTAAACCTGATAAGTTATGACAAACTTGTGGAGTAGGTGGGACTTAAAACCAGGCCTCATGGCCCAAAGGTAGCAACACTACCAAGCACTCTGGTATAAGTTGCGCTCAGTTCTGAATTGCAGTAAGTTTGGTAGATTTCTATTCTCCTCTCACTGCTCATTTGAGCCAGTTACAGCTGATGGTTTAATTCATGAAGGCCATCTGCAATAAAGTGGTGACAGCAAAACCCTGTTCAAGGGTGGCAACTTAGAATTTAAGTGTGGATTTCAGTTAAATACTAATAACTAACAAAATTGGAATTGTCCAAAAAGATTTGGATTTCTTATCCACCAACTTCCAGAATTCAGTGATGGGTATTTTTGACTGTAATGAATTGAGCCTGGATTAGGCAGGGTCCTACCCTGTAGCTGGAGCGGTTTAAAACGACAAATCTAGCCTGCTGGTTTCACTTGAGTGATTTATTGTTGTTGTGGTTCTGTTCGCCGAGCTGGGAATTTGTGTTGCAGACGTTTCGTCCCCTGTCTAGGCGACATCCTCAGTGCTTGGGAGCCTCCTGTGAAGCGTTTCTGTGATCGGGCCACTCTCAGACAACAACTCACCAGGATGACGGACCCGATACCCAGCATGAGCAAAACCAACGTAGTGTACAAAATCCCATGTAAGGACTGCACAAACCACTACATAGGACAAACAGGAAGGCAGCTAATGATCTGCATCCATGAAAACCAACTAGCCACGAAATGACACGACCAGCTATCCTTAGTAGCCACACACGCAGATGACCAGCAACATGAATTCGACTGGGACAACACCACTATTATAGGACAAGCCAAACAGAGAACAACCAGGGAATTCCTTGAGGCATGGCACTGATCCACAGATTCAATCAATAAGCACATCGACCTGGACCCAATATACCGGCCACTGCAGCGGACAGCTGGAACTGACAACCGGAAGCGGCAAAGACAAACCACTATAAATGCCGGAGGAAACAACACAGAAGCGCTTCACAGGAGGCTCCCAAGCACTGAGGATGTCACCTAGATAGGGGACGAAACGTCTGCAACACAAATTCCCAGCTCGGCGAACACAACCACAACAACGAGCACCCGAGCTACAAATCTTCTCCCAAACTTTGATTTTGCTGTTCCTTATTGGAAGGTTTGAACCTTGCACTTAATCAGCATATTTAAAAATGACTTCTCATGATCTGAACTTTCCAGTCTGCAAATGTCACTGCTTCGGAATGTTTAATGCTCACTCCTAACACAAGCTGAAATTACAGACCGGAGGGAAGCATTTCCAGCTCTAATACTGTAACCACCTAATGTCAAAACTGTTTGACTTAAATCATGATTTGTGCTGTGTTTGAGTGCACAGCATTATCATGTTAAGATCTATGCAATTTTAATGCTTTCGGAGAAATACAGGGCGTTCCTCTGTCTTTGCCATTCTTCCCAAATTAGCATCAAAATGGTTACATGCTCACCACTGATTTGCTGCTTAAACAACCTTATCATGTAAAATTATCTTCCCGTAATATTTCATAGCAGTGGGTGCACTTTGAAAAAGTTATTCATTGATTTTGTCTTTGGTAATCTTGACAACATGGGTGCAAGTTCTTGATTTTCGTCATACAAAAATCAACTGCCAAATATTAATTGATCAGCTTAAATCTGCCTGTTGCTGTTGGATATGGAGGTACTTGTTGTAATTAAGTACTGTAGCACAGTGTGTAGTGGAGAGACTGTCATGTGACTGCCTTAGGGCCATATTATACTGTTACAGTATTGGACATGTGAATCTCTTCCATAAAACATTAAATATTCTTCTGGTGGAAGGCCTCAAAAGGTTAAAAACATGAGCGATTTCTACCTTCAAGGTTGGATGTGGCTGAGAGTTAAGGACATAAACTATGCTGCTGCAGTGCACAAGCCAACATGAGCATATTGTTGAAAACCCATTGATTTGAAGCATGTCAATCTTTAACATAGTGTATTTTATTATTGCTTAAACTGTATTCCTCTGGTGACTATAACTAAGAGATAATGGAATGAGCAGGAAGAAGCCCAGAAAAGAGGGAAGGGGTGTGGTCAGCTACCGGTTGTACACAGCACTGGTAAACAGTTCGGTCTTGACATGCACACTTGAGAGCGTGATAAAAATTGGTTTCAGGTAGAAATGTATATGTCCCTTTTGCTTGAAAGAATGTCGCTAATTAAGATGTTCCTATCACTGATGGAGACAAAAATCATTGCACAAAAGATGTGGAGAAATCCATTGGTACTGATGTATGATGTTCACTCTGAATGATGTCTGTGATCCTTTTGGTATCCTTTGTCCAATGGGACCTGGTTTGACTTCTGATTTGACAGCACCTTTAACAGTGCAGCACTCGTCATCAACTGCCCTGGATTACTGATCTTGATTTTGGTCCTTATGTTCTAGAATGGTACTTTAATTGAGAACTTGTATTAGAGTTGAAGGGTTACTAAATGAGACCAATACAAGACTGTCTTGGCAGTGCTGTCACCTCGGAAACTTTGCTGCAGTTTGAAAAACAAATTGCTAATGTTGTTTCCTGGCACTGTCAGTATCTGTGCTGCTGCAGTCCTTGAAATTCCATTGACTTCAGCTTTGCTGAAAAGTCTGCTACGTGGTGATTTATCAAATGTCTGCATCCACCATATCATCAGCATTGCCCTCCTCAAGCAGCCCTTGCCTCATGCAGAGTTCAGGCTGGTTCATGAAACATTGTTTACTGTTAAATAATCTTCAGAATCTGCATTTTGTTGAAAAGGCAGTTCGTTTTAGAGGTCTATAGACAAAAACCTTCAGCCCATCCATTCTGTGCTGGTCAAATCAACTATCTAAAACAACCATGGCACCGCAGGTGACCATATGCTACTTAAATGTTATGATGATTTCTGCCTCTGCCACCCTTTTTATAAGCAATGAGTTCAGGATTCCCACTCCTTTACTTCAGTCTGTAGCTTCTGGTAATTGATCCTTCCACCAAGGAAAAAAGTTCCTTCCTGTCTACCCTATTTATGTCCCTAATTTCACACGCACACACCCCAATCTATTCAGTCTATCTTCATCACTAAAACTCCAACCAGGCTCCACCCTGTTAAATCTATTTTGCACCCCCTCCAGTGCTACCACATCTCACTGTGGGTGCGTGTGTGTTGCTTCCATTGATATTGAATTTTCCCTATGGTGTAGGAAGAGGATGGAATAAGTGTGAGGAGCTGCTCGAGGTCAAAATATTTGTGCCGCTGTCATTATAAATAAGTTGTTTTTTATGAAGTCTCAACTCCACCTTTTGCTTTCAAACCCTGGCACTGGATTTATCTAAGTTCCAGCTATTGTTCAATTTGCTTCTGGCAGGAGGGAAGTCACAAAAATGTTCAATATGGGCCACTACTTTACTTTCCTCTGTGTATTGGGGGGGGAGGGGTGGTGAAAGCAAATAAGTAAAACCCATCCGACCCCTCTAGTGATCAGTGTGCATATTGTGGACTATTCCCTTACTACTCGTGGCCTCACCAATGCCCTCAATACAGAATAGATAGGTACACAGGCATTTCAATTCTGAGGTATTCAGCAATATTCCTTCCAGGACTACTCACTGAAACACCTCTCTCCAATTATGCATGATCTGGCTGTAGACCAGCATAATTAGTCGAAGGATTTGACCCTGAATTTTCAGTTCATGTCTCTCCTAATCTTTTGACAGTGCCCAGCACCTCCACACTCCTGCAGCCACCATTTTGAGGGTATGACTGATCTCTGCTGGGTGATGTGAATAATCTATTACTCACTCTTCTATTCATCTTGCAGTCTTTTTAAGGACTGTTAGGAGCTGCAGTACATTCTAATCCTGTAATGTGCAGCTTAATTGAATGATGAGCTCATAGTTGTTCAAGCTTTCTACCTCTGTCTGGAATAGAAAATGACATTGCACAAAATCTTTACTTCAAACTCATTGTATTTAACAGTTGTCTGATACCTTGCAGCTTTTGTCTGAAGGTGGTTTTCTGGTTTTGAGCTTGATCTGAATGTACACTAAACAGGTATCAATGTGGAGTCCACATGGTGAGTGAAGAAGTAACTTACTGTAGGAGGTATGCCTTCTCCTCACCCTCTTTTCTACTAAATAAAGACCTAAAGAATTGCGGATGCTATAAATCAGAAACAGAAGTTGCTGGAAAAGCTCAGCAGGTCTGGCAGCTCTGTGAAGAGAAATCGAAGTTCTGAGGACGGGTAACTGTATCTGAAACGTTCACTTTGATTTCTCTTCACAGATGCTACCAGACCTGCTGAGCTTTTCCAGCAACTTCTGTTCCTGCCTCTGTTTTCCACCTTGTTTTTAATATTTTGGATATGTAATTGGCAGGAATCAGACAGGAATGGTCGGAAATCATTCTGTATTTGGGAGCAATTGACTTTTGTTCTCTGATACTCTATGGTATAATATTCCTCATTGGTCTCGATCTGAAAGGTGACTTTGAAAGGTGACTTTCATCAATCTTGGTTCAGGCTTAATGCTGGTTATGCAGGGGTGCATGGTGGCTCAGTGGTTAGCATTGCTACCTCACAGCACCAGGGACCCAGGTTCAATTCCACCCTCTAGAGACTGTCTGTCTGTGTGGAATTTGCATATTCTCCCTGTGTCTACGTGGGTCCAAAGATGTGCAGATTAGGTGGATTGGCCAGGCTAAATTGCCCACTGTGTCCAGGCTAGTTTGATGCTATTTGGAGGATTGGTGTGGACTTGTTTGGCGGAATGGCCTGCTTCAACACTGTAGGGATTCTGATTAAAATAAACAGGTAGAGAGTTAATTAGCAACACATTGAATGAACTCAGACAAATCATGTGTTTGATAGACAGTATGTTTGAAGAGTGTCCAGTGCATATGTATCACTAGATTTATTTAGCTCTTTTTTTTTTAACCTCAGTCAGAATTTTAACTGTAGTCATGGTGTTTACTCCACACTTGTAGGCTAAGTATTTTTGATTAGATTTTCCCAAACCATTAAAATTCTAATGACTAAGTTAATAAATCAATTCCTAATGGTGGGAAATCATTCTGTATTTGGGAGCAACTGATTTTTGTTCTCTGATACTCTATGATAGAATATTCCTTATCGGTCTTGATCTGCTGCCACTGAAGTGGTTGACCAAGCTGTGTTTTCCCTTTGTCCAGATTGGGTCTGCCCTTGGATACACATTCACCAGTTCAATCATAAAACTGAACCTCTTCAGCATTGATTCTCGTACAATTCCCATCTCCTACTTAACATTTTCCAAGGTTTGGACTCCTCTATATCCTGTAACTGCTTCTTGACAACACATACAGTCTGAGATAAGTGGTCTGTTTTCTCTCTCTTTCACAGGTAGCCTTTTTCCACCATCCAACATCTGTCGGATTGTGTGCCTGAAATCATTGTCCCCTTCAGACTCCATTACTGAATACCTTCTGAATGGCTTCCCAGCTGCCACTCTCTAGAAACTTTGACTCACCGAACGTTTGCTGTTGTAACTGGTCGGTCTTGCCTAGTATTCTGTCCTGGTTGACTCTATCCTTTGCCGCCTTAGTGCCTTAGGTTAAAAAAATCTCAACCTTTTACATTCAATTTCTTCCATGATTTTATCAATCCTGAACTCCGTTCTCTTAAACCTGGCCTCCTTTCCAATTCTCCTTTGTTTACCCCCAAAGTTTGGAGCTATGTCTTCAGCTCTTTGTAACAAAGAGACACCTGCAGCTTGGTCCTCAAACTGAAATTGGAAGGGGGTTAGAATTATCCTGTTTATTTCATGGTGTTGTCATGTATGCTGCTTTGCCCTTCAAACTAAATCTACTAAAGATACTTAATTTACCTTTTGATATCAAACAGCTCAAAATCTGTACCCTTTGAAATAAGAGAATATAATTGTACTGCTGGATGAATTTCATTGTTCAAGCTGATGTCGTGTGACCATTCGACTATTCATGATAGTGTGTTCAGATGTTTAACATGGATTAATAATCTGTTGTCCTAGGAGGTCTGTGCTTGTGTCAAAAGTTTTTATTGAATATTCTGCCATTAAATTGTGATGTTTAACTAAAAAGGTGCAAGAGAAACTCAGCAGATCTGACAGCAGCATGGAGAGAGAAACAGTTAATGTATCAAGTTCAAAGAAAGTTCTTTGGAAATATTCGTTTTTTTTCCCCTTCAGATGCTGTCAGACCTGCTAAGTTTCTCCGCTTCATTTTTATTTTGGATCTCCAGCACCTTAGTATTTTGCTTTTATTTGTAACGGTTGAGTGTCTGTTACCTTTCAGTTTTTAGCAAGATAACCTGTGAAGCCTTTGTCATGATTAAAGATGTGAAGAGGCAGTTCCTACAAGATATGTGTAGACAATCGGATTCAATACTGAATGTTATAACTTCAGCTTGAGATCATAAGGTTATGTGGCATGACTGGTCACAATTGGAAAAATATAGATTGCAAAAGTTAGCTGCTTTGTAGTTTCGCTGAATTTCTTGCTGAAGGATAAATGTTTGATCTCTCGACGGTCAACAGATGGTAAAATCTGTAATTGAGGGAGGAATAAAACTGCTTGCTTAACTACAAGGCACTCGTTAGACCACACCTAGAATATTGAGAGAAGTTTTGGTTCCCTTTAATTAATGAAAGATGTACTGGAGATCAGATGGAGTCCAAAGGTTCAATAGGTTGTTCCCAGGTATGGAGGGATATTCTTCTGAGGAGAGCTTGAGTATGTTGGCATTTATCTCATTGGAGTTTCGGAGAATGAGAGGAGATCTTATTGCAACATTGGATTCTTAACTTGGCTTTACAGGGTTTCATAGATTCATGCAGCATAGCAAAGGCCCTTCAGCCCATCAAGTCTGCACCAACATAACTACCACTAAAGATGCACTAATCCCAATTTTCTGCACTTGTCCCATATCCTTGAATGTTATGATATTTGAAGTGTCCATCCACACAAAGTTGGTAAGATTTCTGGCCTCCACTATTTTCCCGGGCAATGGATTCCAGATCTGAATCCTCTCTGAATCTCCAGCGTCATACTGTAAAACTATGCCCTCACATGATTGACCCCTCAACCAAGTGGAACAGGTGCTCGCTATTCACCTGTCTATACCTCATAATTTTATAAACCTCAATCATGTCTCCTCTTCCCCCCCAACCCCGTGTTTCTTGTAAAGCAAACAAGTAGAGAGTGTGGTGCTGGAAAAGCACAGCTGGTCAGGCAAATTCTGAGGAGCAGGAGAATTGACGTTTCGGGCATAAGCCCTTCATCAAGAATCCTGAATAAGGGCTTATGTCTGAAACACCGATTCTCCTGCTCCTCGGATGCTGCCTGACCTGCTGTGCCTTTCCAGTACCACACTCTCCACTCTGATCTCCAGCATCTGCAGTTCTCACTTTCTCCCCCTGTAAAGAAAACAAATCAGGCCCAACTAGTTTCTCCTTAAAGCTCATTTCTCCATCCCAGGTAACAACCTGGTACACCTGGTAGCCCCTCGAATGCTATCACATCCTTCCTGTAGTGAGGTGACCACAACTGCACACAGTACTCCAATTGTGGCCTGACCAATGCTAGGTACAACTCAGTTAAAAATCGCAATGCCAGATTATAGTCCAACAGGTTTATTTGAAAGTACAGCTCAAACATTACTTCCTTGCTGCTATACTCTATGCCACAACTGACGAAAGCGAGTGTCCCATATCCCTCCTTAACTATCCTATTCATGTGCTCGGCTGACTTTAGGGATCTGTGAATAATTATCCCAAGATCACCCTGTTCCTTTAACCTACCCAGTGTCCTGCCATTTATTAAAAACTGCCTCAGCTTGTTTCTTCTGAAGTTCATCGCCTGACATTTGTCAGGATGAAATCCATCTGCCACTGGTCTGCCCATCTCGCCAACTCACCTCGATCTTCTGTAACCTACAACCTTGCTATTCACCACTCCATCAATCTTGGTGTCACCCGCAAACTTGTTCAACATTCCCCCCAGGTTTTCATCTGTATCATTGATATGTGTAACAAACAATAAGGGTCCCAGTACTGATTCTTGTGGTATACCCCTTGAAACTGGCCTCCAGTCACTCGAACAACCTTCTACCAATATCCTTTGTGTCCTAAACCAGTTTCTGATCCGTCTTGCCAAGTCTCCATCAGGTTTGTGCTTTAACCTTCTCAATTGGCCTCCTCCGTGGGACCTTTATCAAAAGCTTTGCTCAAATCTGTATAAACTACATCAACTGAATTTCCACACACTTGATCAAACTTCCAAAAAAATGTTCAAACAAATGTATTAAATATGACTCTCCTCTGTCAAAGCCGTGCTGACTATCCTTAATTAACACATACCTTCAGCATTTTCTCCAGCAGTTTCCCTACCACAGGGAGCCGTGAAGATGTTGCTTTCCCATGTGGGACAGTCCAGGACCAGGAGGTATCATCTAAGAATGAGAAGACCCCCCATTTCAAAACAGATGATGATATTTTTAAGGTAGTCAATCTGTGGAATTCTTTGGCATAGCGTGCTGTTAATCTTTGGTCATTAAGTATGCTTGGCTGAGAGACACCTGTTTGCATCTGTAATGGTGATGAGACGGGGGTAATGGTGATGAGACGGGGGTAATGGTGATGAGACGGGGGTAATGGTGATGAGACGGGGGTAATGGTGATGAGACGGGGGTAATGGTGATGAGACGGGGGTAATGGTGATGAGACGGGGGTAATGGTGATGAGACGGGGGTAATGGTGATGAGAATGATCTGATAAGCCGTGATCTCATTTGCTGGCCTGTCTCCGCTTGTTTTTTATGGACTCCCCTTTGAAATGGCAGACTTTGTTATTGGGACATTGATCTAGTATTTTGTGATGTGGGCATAATTAATTACTGGCCTAACTACTTTTTCTTCACTTGGGGTTTAACTGTTTTTGTTGTGTGATTGGGCATGAGGTATTCAAAAGACAGTGCTTTTTAACCTCTGCTTTTTTAAAAAAAAAGCATTTTGCTAAAAATTGAGCAAAGTAGTTATAACATGTAAATCCATTGTATTTGCCAATAATGCAATCTTGAAGTTTATCCTGACCCTTCATTTTCTGTTAGCTCATCAATCCTCTATCTATGTTAATATATCATCACCAATACATTGAGGTCTTGTCTTGAGTTATAAGCTTTCTTTATGTGATGCTTTGTTTTATGTGACACCTTTTGGAAATCTAAATACCCTACATCTAACATGTTCCCTCTATCAACCCTGCTTGTTACAACCTCTAAGCATGTTATTAACTTTATCAAGCAGGATTTGCCTCTCTCGTCTCTGTCCAATTGCAGTATGATTTTCAGACTGGCTTGTTTCTCTCTAGTTATTATTGGGCAAATGCATAACTTCTTATTAGGGAAACGGTCTATAGTTTCCCGCATTTGGTCTGCATCCTTGAATAGTGGTTTTTGATTTGTGGTTTTCCAAACCACTGAGACCATTCCAGAATCTTGGAGGCTAATAACCAATGCATGTGCAATGGCTGAGGAATCCATTAATCTAAGGCCTCCGCAGGGAAAGCCATCAGACTCCGGGAGCTTGACTGCCTTTTGTCTTGTTTGTTTCTCTTGTATTTTTCCTTTTTGGTGATATTGAATGTTTTAATTTCCTCCTTTCCTTTCTCCCCTCGATTTTCTATTACTTTGGGGTGTTTAGCATCTTCTGTCATGAGGCCAAATACAGAATATCTATTCAAAAATCTATGCTATAATCTTCTTTCCGTTATTAATTCCCTATTTTCCTCCTGTAAGGACCAATATTTACTTTGGCTCCTCTTCCTCTTTTATACTTGTAGAAGTTCTTACTGTCAGTTTGGCATTTCGTGCTAGTTCAGTCATCCTGGATGATATTTATTATTTTAGCCAACTTTTTTGGTGCCCTGTCTCTTTGTGGGCTGCTGCTTTGAAGTTTAATTTGACAGAAATGCCAACAATCTGCAGCCAGCCATGGTAGGTTCTTGAGCAGAAATGGCTGTTTGGTCCGAGTGGCCCATTTGTGTGTTCTATGTTCTCAGTCAATAATCGAGCAGCTTGGATTAATAATCCTGTGAAGATGAGACCAAATCCTAAATTGAAAATTTAATTTTAGTTGAGAATAAAGTTGTTATTGATAAAAGTGACAATTTTGTGGAAAAAAAACTAGTTGCATTCCTGAGGAATAAATCATGGCAAATGCTGGCATCTGTACTGAAAACAACAGCTGCTGGAGATCACAGCAGGTCAGAAAGCGTCCGTAAAGAGAGAGCAAGCTAATGTTTTGAGTCTAGATGACTCTCTATCAGAACTCTGAAGAGTCTTCTGGACTCAGTGTTAGCTTGTTTTCTCTCCACTGATGCTGCCTGACCCACTGTGATCACCAGCATTTGTTTTCAGAAGTTTGCACTCTGTAGCTGAGAACTCCAGTGAATTTGGTCTGGTTTAAAGAGAGAAAGTGAATTTATATTGTAATCATGGAATATTTTTGAAGCACTTTACAAGCAGTGTTGTGTAATCACTTGTATACTAGCAACTGCCAATTTCACATCTTCGAATACAAGAAATCAGAGCAACCGTAGATTTTATCACCACAAAACCTGCTTCCCCTGGCTGATCTTTGCTTTGGGATCCATTTTGCTGTCTGTTGTCCATGCCTCTTGGTTTCTTGAGACACCGTCTGCTCTCTTTGCCTTAATGTATTCTATGAAGGAGCTTTTGCATCCTTGTGGAGCAGAGAATTCCTAACTCGAAGTGAAGCAGTTTTTCCTCATCTCACTCCTAAATGATTGGCCTCTTATCCTGAAACTATCCCTGTGTTTTGAACCATCTCTGGTAGCAACGGTCTGTGTACTAGCCTACCAAGCTCCTTCAGTATCTGAGATCACCCCTGTACTTCTAAACCCCAGAACATATGACCCAAATTTTCATGTTTTTGTCCGACAGTTCAGTGAAACTAGCTGTGCTACTTCTAATGCAAACATAATGTTCCTTAAATATGGAAGTGAAAACTGCACTAAGTAATCCATAGAATCAACAAGTCATACAGTGTAGAAACAGACCTTTATGTCCAACTCATCCGTGACGATTAGCCATCCCAATCTAACCTTGTCCTCTTTGCCATCATTTGGCCATCTAAACCTTTCCTATTCATATACACATCCAGATGCCTTTTAAATATAATTGTACCCACCACCACCACCACTGCTTCCTCTGGCAGCTTGTTCCATATATACACTATCCTCTGCATGAAAAAGTTATCTCGAGTCCTTTCTAAATCTTACCCTTTCACCTTAAACCTATGTCCTCTAGTTTTAGACTCCCCCCCCCCCCCCCCCCCCACCCTCAGAAAAAAAGACCTTGGCTATTCACCCTATCCATACCCCTCATGATTTCATAGACCTCTATAAGGTCAGCCCTCAGCCTCTGACACTCTGGGGAGGAAAGCTCGAGGAGACAGTGAGGTCAGGTCAGGCAATATCCGAGGAGCAGGAAAATCAACGTTTTGGGCCAGAGCCCTTCATCAGGAAACTGGATGGATAAATCGGGAGGAAAGCTCTAGAATATTCCGCCTCTTACTAATGATCAAACCCTCCAGTTCTGGCAACATCCTTGTAAATTGTATCTGTACTTCTATGGACCAGACAAGAACTCTATAAAATATTTCAGGAAAGTAGCCCAGACCCTAATTTTGCTAGTTGTTTTAGGCAGGTGTACAGTGGATATTCCAGGAGGGATGCAGCTGGTCAAACTACTTAGTTTTAAACCAAACCAAATTTATTTACAAGATCACCGAATGAACAAACAAGAGAGACTTAACCTATCTGAAAACCCAACTTAATGATGCTGTTCCCAATACTTGCAGCAATCCCCATAAACACCCCTTGGCAAAAGAGGTAAAATCAAACAAGGGGTCTTAGAGCAGAGAGAGAGATGGCAGAGGGATTCAGCGTGGAACACCCTCTTTCCCCTTAACTGTTTCTTGGACCAGCAGCCTCAAAGCTGCCTGCCTGCTTTCAGTGAACTGCCAGACTGCTCAAACCAAACCAATCCAAACCAGACAGAAGCTGAGCTGGGAGAACTGGCCACTCCCCTCTCATTGTACAAGGGTTTTTTTAACATGAAAGCCTTTTGCCTGAGGCAGTATCTGTTAGCTATAATCAAACTGGCTATAAAACCCTTCAAACCTTGGAATCACTGCTTTTGCAACCTCTCTGGGGGGGAAATAAGAAACCAAGGGCAACATAACCTTGTTGAAGGAGCATCATTGTCCCAATACCCCCTCAAGTTTAATAAGATATTTCCTATAAAAGAATGACCATAATTGTATGCAGTATTCCAAAAGTGGCCTCACCAATGTCTTGTGCAGCCTCAACATTTATCCAATGAAGGCAAGTTTGCCAAACAAACCTTCACCACCCTGACCACCTACGATTCCACTTTACAGGAACTATGTGCCTGCACCTCTGGGTCTCTTTGTTCGGCAACACTCCCCAGGGCCCTGCCATTGACCGTGTAAGTCAAGCCCTGGTTTGCTTTGCCAAAATGCAACAGCTCACACTGAACTAAGTCGGCCATTCCTTGGTCCACTGGCCCATTTGATCAAGTCCCATTGTGATCTGTGCTCTGAGCTAATCGTCACTGTCCACTACACCACCTGTTTTGCTATCATCTAAAACTTAGTAGCCATACTTCTGATATCTGCATCCAAATTATTTGTACAAATGACAAAAAGCACTGATCCTTGTAGCACACCTCTGATCACAGGTCTCCAGTCTGAAAATTACCCCTCCACCGCTAACCTTCAAACCAACTTTGTATAATTGACCAGCTCCCTCTGGATCCCATATGCTCTAACCTTACTAACCAGTCTACCATGTGGATCCTTGGTGAATGTTTTGCAGTCCATGTTGACGACATTTACCACTCTGTCTCCTTCAATCTTCTTGCTCCATATGTGGTTTGCCAACAAGAAAATTAGCAAAGAAGTATTTATTTGGTGATCTTGGGCTAGGATACTGGGAACCCCTCATTTTATATCTGAGGGAGCAGAATGGGTTCAGTTGGATGTCTTTATCAAAACGTCCCCTTTGTGCGTGGAACCCCTCAATGCAGTGATCTATTGGGTTAAAGTAGACTCTCAAGTGTTGAATGCTTGAACGCAGAGCCTTTTCACCAGGTAAAAGAGAAATCATTTGCCAAAGAACCTCACTGGTGGAAACTCTGCACGTGCCCAAGCCTGAAGGTGGAACAGCCGACCAGCATTGTAAAAACTTCAAACTAGTGCTGGTAATGACAGAGAATCTTTGGTTTTATTTATTATATAAACCCATGCATGAGATGAGAGAAGCGTGTCAAATTTCAGAAATGAACTATTCTCCTGCAAAGCAGAGCATTTTTCTGTCATGTTCCCTGTGATGATGCCCACAATGGGATAAAGCTGCCACTGTATATTGACTGGTGATCACTTATTCATTCATATCATCTGATATTGAGAACAGTTGTTCCTTTTAGTTTTAAAAGTTGGATTCTATACCAGTAATCAGCCTTTGAGATATACATGTTCTAGCTCAGAAATGGTCTTTCTCAAATGACTTATTTTATTCAGGCCTTTCCTAATACTTAGTCGAGAGTGTGTTGCTGGGAAAGCACAGCAGGTCAGGCAGCATCTGAGGAGTAGGAGAATTGACGTTTCGGGCATAAGCCCTTCATCAGGAATGAGGCTTGTGGGCCAGGGGCTGAGAGATAAATGGCGGGGGTTTGGCGGGGGGGGCGGGGCGGTGTGTGGTTGGGGGCAAGGTAGCTGAGAAAGCGATAGGTGGATGAAGGTGAGAGGGGAGTGATGGACAGGATGGGAGTGTGGTGCCGAGTTGGAGGCTTGGGACTGGGATAGTGCGGGGAGGGGAAATGAGGAAACTGTTGAAATCCACATTTATCCCATGTTAGCAAGTTTTGAGAAGATTTGTAGCTCAGGTTGAGGTTCTGGTTATCCCATGTAGTTGCAGGGTCCCAAGGTGGAATATGAGGCATTCTTCCTCCAGGGGTTGGGTGGTAATGGTTTAGCGGTGGAGGAGACCCAGGACCAGCATGTCCTTGACAGAGTGGGAGGGGAAGTTGAAGTGTTCAGCCACGGGGCGTTAGGGTTGGTGGGTGTGGGTGTCCCGGAGATGTTCTCTGCAAGAAGGCATCCTGTCTCCCTCATGTAGAGGAGACCACACCGGGAGCAACGGATACAGTTGATGACATTGGTAGAGGAGCAGGTAAAGTTCTGATGAATGTGGGAGGATCTCTTGGAGCCTTGGATAGAGGTGAGGTGAGTTGTGTGGGTGCAGGTTTTTCTCTTCCTGTGGTGGCAGGGGAAGGTACTGGGAGTGGGGTGTGGGCTGATGGGGGGCCGTGGACCTGACGAGGGAGTCACAAAGGGAATGGTCTCTCTGGAACACTGATAGCAGTGGGAAGGGAAATATATCTCTGGTGGTGGGGTCCATTTGGAGTTGCCGGAAGTGGCAGAGGATGATGTGGAGGTTGGTGTGGTGGAAGCTGAGGACCAAGGGGTTTCTGCTCGCGTGTTGGGAGGGGTGGGGTTCAAGGGCTGTGGTGTGTGAAGTGGAGGAGATGCACTGAAGGGCATCATCAACCACATGGGAAGAGAAGTTGCAATCTTGGAAGAAGATCGTCTGGGACTTTGAGGTGAAATTGATCATCCTGGTATCAAATGCGGCAGAGACTGAGGAATTGAGAGTAAGAGATGGTGTTTTTACAGGAGGTAGGGTAGCAGGAGGTGTCATCCAGGTAGCTGTGGGAGTCAGTAGGTTTGTAGTAGATATCTGTGGTTAGTCAGTCGCCGGGAACGGTGATAGAGAGGTGCAGGAAGGGAAGGGAGGTGTCAGAGATGGTCTAAGTAAATTTGAGGTCGGGGTGGAAGGTGTTGGTGTAAGGTTGATGAACTGTTCAACCTCCTCGCGGGAGCACGAGGTGACGCCAGTACATTCATCGATGTAGCGGAGGAACAAGTGGGGGGCTTCGTGCCAATATAACTGTGGAAGATGGATTGTTCCACGTACCCTACAAAAAGGCGGGCATAGCTGGGTCCCATGCAGGTGCCCATGGCCATCCCTTTGGTTTGGAGGAAGTGGGAGGATTGGAAGAAGAGGTGGTTGAGGGTGAGGAGTTTGAGGGTGTTGGTGGAAGGCTACTGGGTGGGACAGCATGAGAGGAAGAAACGGAGGGCTTGGCGACCTTAGTCATGGCTGATCGATGCGTGCAGGGACTGGATGTCTATAGTGAAGATGAGATTGTCCCAACCAGTAGCCTTCCACTGACACCCTCATCTGCCTGGCTGAACTGGTGCTCACCCTCACTGACTCCCACAGCTGGACTACACCTCCTGCCACCCTACCTCCTGTAAAAACGCCATCCCTTATTCCCAATTCCTCAGTCTCTGCCGCATCTGTTCCCAGATGGCCAATTTCACCTCAGAAGGTCCGAGATGGCCGCCTCCTTCCAAGATCGCAGCTTCCCTTCCCATGTCGTGGTTGATGCCCTCCAGTGCATCTCTTCCACTTCAGGTCCATGCCCCCCCACTGGTCCGCACCTCACTCCTGGCACCTTCCCCTGCCACTGCAGGAAGTGCAAAACCTGCACCTAGACCAAACCCCTCACCTCTGTCCAAGGCTCTATAAGGGATCCTTTCACATCCATCAGAAATTCACCTGTACCTCTACCAATGTCATCGATTGTATCCATTACACCTGGTGTAGTCTCCTCTACATGAGGGAGACAGGATGCCTTCTTGCGGATTGTTTCAGAGAACATCTCTGGGACACCCGCACCCACCAACCCCACTGCCCCGTGGCTGAACACTTCAACTCCCCCTTCCACTCCGTCAAGGACATGCAGGTCCTGGGCCTCCTCCACCACCAAACCCTGACCACCTGATGCCTGGAGGAAGCACGTCTCATATTCCGCCTTGGGATCCTGCAACCACACGGAATAAACGTGGATTTCATCAGCTTCTTCATTTCCCCTCCCCCCACATTATCCTCCAACTTGGCACCGCCCTCCTGACCTGTCCATCACTCCTCCCTCTGACCTATCACCACCTCCCTTACCACCTTCCATCTATTGCTTTCTCAGCTTCATTGCCTCCAACCGCAACCCAGCTCCCATTCATCTCTCAGCCCCCGGCCCACAAGCCTGATTCCTGATGAAGGGCTTATGTCCGAAACGTCAATTCTCCTGCTCCTCTGATGCTGCCTGACCTGCTGTGCTTTCCCAGCACCACACTCTCCACTCTGATCACCAGCATCTGCAGTCCTCACGTTCTCCTTACCTGAACGTTACTCTCGTGGTCACCAGTTATAGATTCAGAGATGTACAGCATGGAAACAGACCCTTCGGTCCAACCCGTCCAGATATCCCAACCCAATCTAGTCCCACCTGCCACACCCAGTCCATATCCCTCCAAACCCTTCCTATTCATATACCCATCTAAATGCCTCTTAAATGTTGCAATTGTACCAGCCTCCACCATTTCCTTTGGCAGCTCATTCCACACACGTACCACCCTCTGCGTGAAACAGTTGCCCCTTAGGTTTCTTTTATATCTTTCCCCTCTCACCATAAACCTATGCCCTCTAGTTCTGGACTTGCCCCACCTCAGGGAAGAGACTTTGTCTATTTATCCTATCCATGCCCCTCATGATTATATAAACCTCTATAAGGTCACCCTTCAGCCTCCAACACTCCAGGGAAAACAGCCCCAGCTTGTTCAGCCTCTCCCTGTAGCTCAGATCCTCCAACACTGACAACATCCTTGTAAATCTTTTCTGAACCCTTTCAAGTTTCACAACATCTTTCCATTAGGAAGGAGACCAGAATTGCATGTAATATTCCAACATTGGCCTAACCAACGTCCTGTACAGCCACAACATGACCTCCCAACTCCTGTACTCAATACTCTGACCAATAAAGGTGAGCATACCAAACGCCTTCTCCACTATCCTATCTACCTGCGACTCCACTTTCAAGGAGCTATGAACCTGCACTCCAAGGTCTCTTTGTTCAGCAACACTCCCCAGGACCTTACCATTAAGTGTCTCAGTCCTGCTAAGGTTTACTTTCCCAAAATGCAGCACCTTGCCTTTATCTAAATTAAAATCCCATCTGCTGCTCCTCAGCCCATTGGCCCATCTGGTCAAGATCCTGTTGTAATTTGAGGTATCCACCTTTGCTGTCCACTCCACCTCCAATTTTGGTGTCACCTGCAAATTTGTTAACTATCTCTTTTATGCTCATATCGCAAGGATTCCATTTCAGAGTGACAATATATTTCATTGTTTGTTTGGGCTTCAGAAATTTGGAAGGAGGCTCTGGTGCAAGTAACATATGCTGAATAGGGGTTGGTGAGAGTGCACTGGGTTGGAGCAGTGTAGAAGGAAGATATTAGATGTAAGTGTGTGCTCTGGAGCAGTGTGTTTGTGAGCTATGGTAAATGGAATGCTGAGTTGGAGCAATGTTTTAATGAGATGTGTTAAATGGGGTTTGATTTGGAGTAGTGTGCTGGAGGAGATTGGGTTGGAACAGTGTGGTAGTGAACAGTATTTGCTGACCTTTTGGGTTACATGGCAGGTTGAGTTTTTATAGTCTTTATTGTTTAGCTTGTATTTTTTAAGGAATAAACAGGATGTAGGCATCACTGGAAAGGATAGCATTTCTTGCCACGCCCTGATTAGACCACAGGACCTTGGAGCAGAAACAGACCATTTAGCTCAGCGTCTTCCCTGCCATTCAATGAGAACATGGTGATCTGAAATCCTTAGCTCTACTTTTGTCTTATCCCCATAACTCTTGATTTCCTGAGTGATGGCCCTTGAGAAGGTGTGAGTGAGCTGTGCATACCTACATGACATTGACAGAGTGCTGTTAGAAAGTAAATTCCAGGATTTGCCTCCGTGATAGTAAAGAAACAATGATACGCTTGAAAGGCAAGATGGCAAGTGGCTTGGAGGGGAACTTATTGGGGGGGTGGTGATGTTCCGATATATCTGCTACCCTTGTTTTTCTAGATGGTAGTGGTCATGGGTTTAGAAGTTCTTGTCTAAGAAGCATTGGTATATTTCTGCAGTGCATCTTGTAGATAGTAGTATATACTGTTGCTACCGTGCATTGGTGATGGAGAAAGTAAATATTTGAGGATGTGATGCCAGTGCAGCTGGCTGTTTTGTTCTGGATGGTAGGCAAAAGTGAGGACTGCAGACGCTAGAAACCAGAGTCTAGATTAAAGTGGTGCTGGAAAAGCACAGCAGGTCAGGCAGCATCCGAGGAGCAGGAGAATCGATGTTTCGGGCAAAAACCTGATGAAGGGCTTACGCCCGAAGCGTCAATTTTCTGGTTCTGGATGGTGTCAAGCTTCTTGAATATGTTGGTGCTGTGCTTACCAGGCACATGGAGGGTATCACATCAAATCCCCAACTTGTACCATGTGGGTAGAGGACAGGCTTTGGGGAATCAAGAGGTAAGTTAACTGCTGCTGGCTTCCTAACCTCAACCTGCCCTTGTAGCTACAGTATGAAATGTAGTCGCAAATAGACTTGGGAGTCACGCTGACATTACAGCTTCAGACATCCTACTATTCAATCACTTTCCTAGCTCCTTTAAAAACTGCTTTCAGGATCTCATTCCTTTCTGACCTAACTGTTGGTATCAGCACAGAATGTCTTACATTCTTGTGCTAGTACTAGGCAGCCAACATTAAATCTTGGAATCATGTCTACGGCCACAGAAATCTCTATACTACAGGAGAATAGCAGGAAGGCAGAATACTGGGTCAGTGGAAAGATTCTTGGTAGTGTGAATGTGCAGAGGGATCTTGGAGTCCATGTACATAGATCCCTGAAAGTTGCCACTCAGGCTGATAGTGCTGTTAAGAAGGCATGCGGTGTGTTAGGTTTTATTGGTAGAGGGATTGAGTTCCGGAGCCGTAATGTCATGCTGCAACTATACAAAACACTAGTGTGGCTGCACTTGGAATATTGTGTGCAGTTCTAGTCACCCCCATTACAGAAAGGATGTGGAAGCATTGGGAAAGGTGCAGAGGAGATTTATCAGGATGTTGCCTGGTCTGCAGGGAAGGTCTTATGAGGAAAGGCTGAGAGACTTGGGTCTGTTCTCATTGGAAAGAAGGCGGCTAAGAGGGGATTTGATGGAGAATTACTTGGGTTGACAGTGAAAGTCTTTTTCCGAGGATGATGACGTCAGCTTCTACGAGGGGGCATAACTACAAATTGAGTGGTTATAGATTTAAGACAGATATCAGAGGCTGGTTCCTTACTCTGTGGTAAGGGCATGGAATACCCTGCCTTCCAGTGTGGTTAACTCAGCCTCTTTAGGGAGATTTAAACAATCCTTAGATAAGCACATGGATGATGATGGGATAGTGTTGGGGGATAGGCTTAGATTAGTTCACAGGTCAGTGCAACATTGAGGGCCGAAGGGCCTGTACTGCGCTGTATTCTAATTCCCCTTAATTAATGACTCCCCTTTCACTCTGACGCTCCTTTCTTCGTCTTCCGTTCCTATACAGCAGAGCCTACCAGAGCAGAGACAAATTTTACTCTGCACTGCTCTGAGGAACCAGACCCCCGCCTGTATCCAAACTTGAAAACTAATGAGTAAGTGAGACCTCCGGGGTCTCCTGGACTGCCTCCTGGTCTGCTGACCTGGCTGGCAGTCCCCTGTTCCTTTTCTACCTCCATGCTCCTGGTCTGTGGTGTGCCCAGCTCTCTGTGCTCTCTTTTGTGACACTGATTGCAGCTGGCACACCCCTCTGGATTCCAGAGGTTAACTTTCTGCGGCTGTTGACACTTCCTGTACATATGGCTGGCTTGGTCAATGGTAGTTTTCACAATTTGCCACGTTACAGCATGACCACGCTGCTCTACCATGTCTTCACTTTAGTTCATTTACACTAACTTTTTATTTTACTTTAGCTAATCTTAACAGTTGATGAACCGTAGTGTTGATAAATCTGACTCATACTTAACATTACTGTATTCATTTGTTGCAATCATCTTTACTCAGTGTCTTAGAACATAGAACATAGAACATAGAAGAATACAGCGCAGTACAGGCCCTTTGGCCTTCGATGTTGCGCCGATCCAAGCCCACCTAACCTATACTAACCCACTATCCTTCATATGCCTATCCAATGCCCGTTTAAATGCCCATAAAGAGGGAGAGTCCACCACTGCTACTGGCAGGGCATTCCATGAACTTACAACTCGCTGAGTGAAGAACCTACCCCTAACTTCAGTCCTATATCTACCCCCCCTTAATTTAAAGCTATGCCCCCTTGTAATACCCGACTCCATACGCGGGAAAAGGTTCACACTGTCAACCCTATCTAACCCCCTAATCATCTTGTACACCTCAATCAAGTCACCCCTAAACCTTCTTTTCTCTAATGAAAACAGCCCCAAGTGTCTCAGTCTTTCCTCATACGATCTTCCTTCCATACCAGGCAACATCCTGGTAAACCTCCTCTGCACCCGTTCCAGTGCCTCCACATCCTTCCTATAGTATGGCGACCAAAACTGCACACAATATTCCAGATGCAGCCGCACCAGAGTCTTATACAACTGCATCATGACCTCAGGACTCCGGAACTCAATTCCTCTACCAATAAAAGCCAGTACGCCATATGCCTTCCTCACCGCACTGTTTACCTGGGTGGCAACTTTCAGAGATCTGTGTACATGGACACCAAGATCCCTCTGCTCATCCACACTACCAAGTATCCGACCATTAGCCCAGTACCCCATCTTTTTGTTATTCTTCCCAAAGTGAATCACCTCACACTTAGCTACATTGAATTCCATTTGCCACCTTTCTGCCCAGCTCTGCAGCTTCTCTATATTCTGCTGTAACCTGCCACATCCTTCCTCACTGTCAACAACTCCTCCGACTTTCGTATCATCCGCAAACTTGCTCACCCAACCTTCTAACCCCTCTTCCAGGTCATTTATAAAAATGACAAACAGCAATGGTCCCAAAACAGATCCTTGCGGAACACCGCTAGTGACGGCACTCCATGAAGAAACTTTGCCATCAAACCACACTGACCAAAATGCTTCAGATTCTGAAAATCTGCTGTAAACAACTGCTGGAAATACCGAGCAGATCTGGCAATATCTATAGATATGCAGTTAATATTTGACCTTTTCATGTCAAAGCCATACATTGTCCTACGTCATTGCTTTGGTTTAAGAAAAAATGATTTGTTAGCATTAGGACGCGAAGGAACAGATATGTACACAGATTGTGGAAGTTGCAAAAACTGCAGAGTTGTCATAGTGGTGAGTTTAACTAATGATGATGGGTCTTCCTTCGACCAAGAGGTTTGGATGGGGCAGAACTTATTAGGTACATCCAAGAACGGTCATACTGACCTTGTCTTGGCAAGTGAGCCTGGCCAGGTGGGAGCCATGATGTGGACATGCTGGTGCTGGTCCTGGACTGGGGTGGACAAAGTTTAAAAATCTCAACACCAGGTTATAGTCCAACAGGCTTATTTGGAAGGACAAACTTTCGGAGCACAGCTCCTTCGTTGGGTAGCTAGTGGGGTAGGATCATAGGACACAGAATCTTTTGCTATAAATTCTAGTGTCATATAACTGATCCGATATATTGAACAAACCTAGATTGCTGTAAGTTCTTTCTTCTTTTAGAATGGGTTGCAGGTTTTGATTCATTATGTAAATCCCAGAACATATTTACATATTAATGAATTGAAACCTGCAACCCATTGTAAAAGATGAAAGCCTTCTGTCAGGGCTTCTGCTTTGGGAGACAGGAGATGCGTTAAAACGTGTTAACTGCTTGCTGCTACTTGTGATAGGGTGTCTGTCTAGTCGAATTGCATAATTAGGAGGTGTTGGTCCTTTTGTCTTGAGTTCATAAGTATTAGTAAAAATGCTAGGCCTATATGCTCTAATGTTTAAAAATTGTACATTTACTTCATAAAAGAAGAAAGGATAAGTGACTGGTGACTGCAGCGGAGTTGAAATTTATTTACTATTTGCCAGCATGAGTTTCATTCATTGATGCAATTTTAAAGGAATAATGGCCCAGTTAAAAGGTTTGTAACAGGTACTTAATCTATTCAGGTCCAGGAGATGGTTGGTGAGGACTGATTTAATATTATAATGTTTCAGGGAGACAGGGATGGTATTGTTCTGTATGCTGCTGTTATTCAGAGGTAAACTGCTTGTAACAAGGGCTGATAAGGTGTGGAAATGCAGGAATAGACTTGCAAAGGTGGTTTTTAAATTTGGCTATTCCAGAACCATGGTTTTATGAATGAACGAATGAAACCATATGATCGTAACTAACAGGTTAGTAAAAGGTTTTGAATGAGTGAATGGTAATCTGGTATTAATGAGTATAGCGAACTGGTGAGTAAGTTAATAAAGAGAGCTCCTAACACAATATCTCCACAGGGTCCAGCAATCACTTGAGGAGAAAGTGGGGTCTGCAGATGCTGGAGATCAGAGCTGGAAATGTGTTGCTGGAAAAGCGCAGCAGGTCAGGCAGCATCCAGGAAACAGTAGGATCGATGTTTCGGGCATAAGCCTCCTGAAGAAGGGCTTATGCCCGAAACGTCGATTCTCCTGTTCCCTGGATGCTGCCTGACCTGCTGCGCTTTTCCAGCAACACATTTCCAGCTCCAGCAATCACTTCCCTAGCATTGCGCAATGTTCTGAGGTACACCTGATCGGGTCACAAATGTATCTGCCCATGGTAAGCTGATGGCGAAAGTGAAGTCGCATGGCGTCTAGGGTGTATTAACTAGCTGGATAGAGAACTGGCTGGGCGACAGCAGACAGTAGTAGTAGAAAGGAGTTTCTCAAAATGGAGAACTGTGGCCAGTGATGTCCCACAGGGATCTGCACTGGGACCACTGTTGTTTGTGATATACATAAATGATCAGGAGGAAGGTATAGGTGGTCTGATTAGCAAGTTTACAGATGACACAAGATTGGTGGAGTAGGAGGTAGTGAAGGGGACTGTCGGAGAATGCAGAGTATAAATAGATTGGAGAGTTGGACGGAGAAATTACAGGTGGAGTTCAATCTGGACAAACGTGAGGTGATGTATTTTGAAAGATCCAATTCAAGAGTGAACTATACAGTAAATGGAAAAGTCCTGGGAAAAATTCATGTACAGACAGATCTGGGTGTTCAGATCTATAGTACAGTGAAGGTGGCAACACAGGTAAATAGTGGTCAAGAAGGCACACAGCATGCTTTCCTTCACCGGGCGGGCTATTGAGTACAAGTGTTGGCAGGTCATGTTACAGGTGTAGAGGACTTTGGTTCGGCCACATTTACAATACTGCGTACAGTTCTGGTCACCACATTACCAAAAGGATGTGGATGCTTTGGAGAGGGTGCAGAGCAGGTTCACCAGGATGTTGCCTGGTATGGAGGGTGCTAGCTATGTTGAGTGATTATATTTAGACTGAAGTTGAGGGGGTGAAAAATGTGTTGCTGGAAAAGCGCAGCAGGTCAGGCAGCATCCAAGGAGCAGGTGAATCGACGTTTCGGGCATAAGCCCTTCTTCAGGAATCAGGGTTTATGCCCGAAACGTCGATTCTTCTGCTCCTTGGATGCTGCTTGACCTGCATTTTTCCAGCAACACATTTTTCAGCTCTGATCTCCAGCATCTGCAGTCCTCACTTTCTCCTCCCTGAAGTTGAGGGGGGACCTGATTGAGGTCTACAAAATCATAAGGGGTGGAGATAGGGTCGATAGCAAGAAACTTTTCCCCCAAAGTGGCGGACTTGATTACGAGGGGTCACTAGATTAAGGTGAGCGGGGAAGGTTTAAGGGAAATATGCATGGAAAGGTCTTTACACAGAGGGTGGTGGGTGCCTGGAGCACGTTGCCAGCGAGGTGGTAGAGGTGGGCACAATAGTGATATTTAAGATGTATCTAGACAGATATATGAATGAGCAGGGAGCAGAGGGATACTGATCCTTAGAAAATAGGCGACAGATTAAGATAGAGGATCTGGATCAGCACAGGCTTGGAGGGCCGAAGGGCCTGTTCCTGTGCTGTAATTTTCTTTGTTCTTTTAAGATGTCTGGCACCACCCCCTCTGCAATACGGACACTTTTTTCAAGATATCACTATTCGCTAGCTTCCACGTCCTTCTCCACAGTAAACACTGATGCACAATACTCATTCAGTAGTACAATCCCAATAAGATGATCATCCCTTGCTTATTTCTCTGTTCCACCCAGATAACTTCACTGGAAGCACTCGCCAGAATGTTCTCTCTAAGTACAGCTGTATTGTTATCCCGAGTCAAAAACTCCACTTCCCCTCCCCTCTCACCCCACTTTCTATCCTTCCTGTAATATTGATACTCTGTAACATCTAACTGCCAGTTCTGTCCAGACTCCTGCTCCAAATATTCATCTGCCTTACCTGTCAGGCCTCTTGCATTGAAATAAATATTTTAATTTCAGTCCTACCTTGTTCTCTACTTTGCTGCCTGCCTTGACTGTTTTGACTGGGTTCTTTCCCCAATCGTACCAGCCTCAGACTGATCTGTTCTCTCACTATCTCTGCGGGTCTCTCCATCCCCATCTCCATCCCCATCCCCCACCCCTCCAAACTAGTTTAAATCCTCCAGTGCAGCAAATCCCCCTGCCAGTATGTCACTCCCCTTCCAATTGTTGATGGATCTGACTGATAAATCTCCTAGAAAGGACACAGTCTAATGAACCCTAGCTTTAAAAATCTGCCTTCAGGAGCTGAACCGAGTACTTTTGCTGTCATTTCAGGAATATCTAAGGTTATTTATGGACACAACATATTTTCAGGCAAGCTTGGGTAATTATGGTTTTTGGGTGCTGTGTTGGAGTATGGTTAGCTAAATGCTTTTGATCTTGCAATAAGAAGTTGATAGAAGATAGATCAAATATAGGCAGTCATACGTGGAAATGTTGGCCCAACCAATCCATGATGGCATTCCTCCTCCTGGAAAGTTTAGTTCTTACCGTATTTGCCCAATGCCTTTTTCCTCTCTACCTCAACCCCATAGGTTTTCAAACTTTTGGTGAATAGACCTAATTTCAAATTAATTAGCATTTTACTATAATACTATACATTACTTATAATGTGAAAGCACTGTAAAGAGTTTTCAATAATACTTAAAGTGGCATCTATATACATAGCTCTGAGATTGTTGTGCTGTCATCTCGTTGGTAAATCTCTATCCCCAGTGTAATGTTTGACAACTCCCCTCACTCATCTTGCACTGCCAGATTGAACCTCTGCTTTATCTTCACATCTGTCAATGTAACATTTAATCAGTTGTTGGGAAATAAAGCAGTACTAATATTGCTTCTATCACTTTGCATCGCTGCTTTTAGCAGAACTGATGGGTTCAGCAATAATGTCACTTAACTAGTAATCCAGAAACCGAGATTAATGTTTCAGGGGCATGGTTCAAATTCCACCAAGCAGCTAGTAATTTGTAAATGAAACCTAGTCTTTGTAATGGTGACCATAACCATCAATTGTCATCAAACCCCCACATGGTTTGTTCACGTGCTTGAAGAAGCAAGCCTGTCTTCCTTACCTGGTCTGGGCAAAAGTGACCTAATGGTCCCCCAAAATAACGAAGTAAGCTGCTCGGTTCACGGGAAGTAACCTGCCAGCAGAATCAACCAGAATCAAAACAGTTACCTGATACCAGTAAAACATGACAGAGTCTGCTTTCAACTGAACAACAATCCAGTATTAATATGGCATTAAGGAGGTACCAAACCCTAGAGACATCATTTAGGTCATAAGTACATTTAACTTGAGTGCCCCATTACATTTGGTGCCTGTTTTCAGGAGGCCTATTTCCCTGCTCCACGCCAAAACTGCAAAGGTGTTTGCTCCTGAAATTCCTCATCGAACGGTTACAGGACAGATCCATCAACCTGTTCTGTTTTTACACTTGTGCATCAAGGTGCTATGTCAAACATTGAATGCTGAATCCAGATGTACTTGTGTTCAATATTTTCTAAATATTTTCTATTTTTAATTTATTTTCTCTCTAACATTGCAAGATGGAGCAGTGATCCTTTCTTTCACCCACTCAACTGTCATTCACTCACAGAATTGTTGCAAAATGGGAGGAGGTAATCTGGCCCATTGTGTCTGTATCGGCTGTTATGACATTGTGCTTGCATTCAGGAACTCTGTAACGTGGACATAGCTGCAATCCATGGCTCACACCACTGAGCAAGTTAGGCAACTTAGTTAGGGAGAAAGAAGATGTGGGAATAGACAATAAATTGACATTTCTTTGCCAACTGGAAACAGTCTTGTCTCCTGTCCAGCTGGAGCCCTGGAGGTTCCAGCCCTTCAGTTGGAAAACCAAATATTTTTTGAACACTATGGAGGCTTTTGCCTCACTAACTCTAAGGCACTAAGTTCTTAAGGCACCACACTGTCTCTTCTGGATGATGTCTAACAATAAGAACTGTAAAGCTGGAGCCAATTTGGGATTGTACATAGAGGTGTCAGGGTACAACCAACCCCGTCTCACAAGTGGGTATGCACAATAAAAGATGACCCTATTGGCAAAAAGTTTCAAAGAAAACTGGGGTACTGAAGTACAAGAGTGCAGGAAAAGCAATCTTCATTTACTTTCTTCTGACTTAGCAGTAAATCCTCAGTGTTGATCAGTAGGTATCAAAGACACATTTCTGTGGTGCGATCAGCTCAAGAGGGCTCTAGGTACTCCCAATAGGCACCAAATGCAATGGGCCACTCCAAATTAACTCTGTCTGTGAGGTAAATCATGCCTCTAGAGTTCGGTGCCTCCTTAAGGTCTGTCTTAGTAATATTGGATTATTTTCAGTTAAAACACAGACCCTACCATGTTTACTAGTATCAGAAGGGACAGATTTTAGACATCTTTATGATTAATGTGATTCTGTGATAAGTAGATGCTTTTTTTTTGTCGGGTAGGAGCTGGGGATTTGATGATAATAAAGTGGGGTTAAAGCAGAATGCAAAATTTGACAAAAAGTGTGGTGACTTCTGAAACTGAAGTGGAGGAATTGTGAAATTGAATTTGAAAGGTGAATTGGCTGGACATCCAAACAGGGCCAGATGCTAGATTTGAAATAGTTGAGTTGAATATAATGATGAAAAATCCCAAGGTGGAAAACATAATTTGGACAAACAAAACACAAATATTTTATAAATGGAACAGTGTTTCTATCATTGTGCGATACCAGGGACATAAAACTTGTTTTTAGTGATGCATCCTGCATGCAGTGCTGCTGTCTCAGAGTGCAGAGGGGTTAATAATTTTTCTTGTGGGAAAGGGAGCTGAATGTTGCCCTTTGGCTTTGGCAGTGGATCAGTTCTGCAGTTTGAAAACAGATGCTGGCAAATGGAAAGGTCTCGAGATTAAAAGGGGTGGATAGCAGCAGTCATCTACCAAACTCTTTTACAAAGAAATAAGCAAGCTCTAAGAAACGGGACATACTGGAAAAGAATGCTAGGCTTTTCAATGTGCAAAGAAAATGGGAATATAATCTGTTCTCATTTTGTTTTTTTTTAAATTGGAGATTGATTTATCTAAATAGAGATGGAAATCTAATATGGTCTGAAGGCATGCCAATGACCTAATGGAATGAGGGAACAAGCAATAGATATTAGTTAAGTATCAATTGGGTTTGAATTGTTTGTATACATGAGAGAAGCTGGTAATCACTGGGGGTGCATTTCAGCAGAGTGATTAACTGAAATAAAACGCTCTCAAAGTTTGGAATTAAATTCTATTTCAATTGGTACATTTTGGAGTACTAATGTTTTCAAATTGGTCTGTTTGGAGATGTTATTACGTACCTCTGGAGCAGGTGGGACTCTACCTCAGATCTTCTAGCTCAAAGGTAGGGGCACTACCACTGCACCATGATGGTGGAATACAGCAAGAAACAGGTAGAGGCGTCAAAGGTTCATTTACCTGTTTAATTTGAATCAAGGTAGTCAATGTTGAATGGTGAGGCGAGACCATACTGTTAGTGCCAAAACAAGGGCAGACAAACGGTGGCTCAGCAGTATCTTGTGCACGGAGCAGTTCAGTGAGGTTCATTTCAATGAACTGTAAATTCAGAGAAACTGAAGAATGTGCAATTAATGTATGAATAGAATAGAATCTCTACAGTGTGGAAGCATTCAGCCATTGTGTCCACACCAATGCTCTGAAGAGTCCTCCTCTTACCCCCCGCACCACAACCACCATCACCACCACCTATGCCTGTAACCCTACATTTCCCATGGTTAATCCCCATAGCCTGCACACCTTTGGAACTATAGAATGAAACCAGAGCCATACTCTTGTTAAGAGACACAGTTTGCTCACTAAGTTTATTCAGCATCCTTATTAATTTTTAATCAGATGTGCCCCTTTTTAGTCTGGTGCACATGATGATCAATACAGTTTTATTTTCTAGTCATGTTCTTGACTTTGATGAAGGGTCTGACTGATCGTTAAATTTGGCTAAAATACAAAGTTGAAAGCAAGTTTTGCAGAATATAGATGGGTTGTGAGAGTAGGCAGAAAATTGGCATTCTAATGTGCGAAAATGCTGAGGTCAACTTTGGAAGGAACATCGGCAAAGCAGAATTGCTGCTGTACCGAAGAAACTGGCTGTTCTTTGTCCTTCGGAGATAAGAGTTTAGCGTGTAGGGATAGCAGTGAGGAAGACAAATGAAATGTAAACTTTTATTGCAAGGAATGGAATATGGCATTGGTGAAACTGCACCAACAGTATGATGTGCAGTTTTGATCTTCCCCAAGGGAAGGTACACTTGCATTTGAAGCAGTTCAGAGGACGTTAACTCGGTTGATTCTTGGAGTGAGGGAGTTAGTCTTGCGAGAGATGGATGCACAGGTTGTGGCTATGTCTGTTAAGAAGAATGAGAGGCGATCTTTTCTCGGAGGGGGGGTGGGTACTGACTGTAGATGTTGAGAGGAGGGAATTTAGAAACAGGGGTCATAATTTTTTAAAAAAATTCCTATTGAGCACTGATGCAAGGAGGAATTTCTTCCCTCAAAAGCTGTTCATGTTTAGAATTCCCCTCTGCGTAATGGAATGTATTCAAAGCTGAATTAGACAGGTTGTTCGTTGACAAAAGAGGCTATGAAAGTCTAGGCTGAAACAGTGAGTTAAGGAAACAAACCGATCAGCCATGATCTATTTGAATAGCAGGGCCTGGTTCATGGACCAAATGGCCTTTACTCGTACCTCTGACTCTTCCCACATTATCATAAAGGCTTATTTTTAAAGTCTCACCAGTCAGTTAGCACCAATAGAAATGTAAACTGTGACAAATTGAAATAAAAAGAACCACTATTGGAATTAAGCAGGAATGCACAACAAACTATAAAATGAAGAGCCATAAGGTAAAACACATGATTAACAGTCTGAAGCTTAAACTCTGCTGCTTATTAATTAGAGCTTGTAATCATTGGGTAGTACAGCACTTGAGTATTGCTGAGAAAAGTCATTTTGTCAAAGCTTTGTTTTTGTGTTTTGAGTAATGCTTAGGGTTGCTCAACATCACATGCTCATCTACCTAATATATCAAACAAATGCAAGTACATTTATCAATGCAAAGCAACAGATTCAGTATTATGAAGCATACTGCATTAACCACATGGGATTTTAAAATATTGTGGACAGCAGAACATTTGGTAGATAAAGGCATCATAGCAAAATAATCTTTTTTTTTTCAATTGTTTTTGTACAGATAACACCTGAGATTGGGGTGTGAATTTGCTTTAGTTTCTGCTTGAAGCAGGAATATTGGGTAACGATTGATATATCAGCAACTCTCGAATGGAGGCAGTGAAGACTGTTGAGGGGTGTCCAACGTAAGTGCAGTCATTAACGTCCTACTTACCAGTTATTGCACTAAATTATTTTAGTGACTATCTAGCACTCCCAAGAACGCCACGTCACATGTCACAATAGTCCCATGGTAAGATTTAAATGCATACAAATATGACAGAAGTGATCTCTACAATGAATGAATCCAGCAGGTACTTACTGCCCATGTGCAGCATGACTCCACACTTGCATGGCCATTCAGCCCATCAAGTCTCTCTGCCATTTGCCATGGCTGATCTAATCATTCTCCGCTTCACTTTCTTTACCCCATAATCCTTGATTCCCTTTAGTAATAAGGAATTTTTCTATCTTAGCCTTCAATATCCTTCATGACCCAGCCTCAAAATCCCTCCATGGTAAAGAATTCCACAACTCTCTACCCTCCAAGGAAACTCTTCCTCGTTTGTGTTAAATGAGCGGTCCCTTACTCTGAGATTATGCAGTATAGTCCCAACACTCCCATAAGGAGAAACGAGCTCTATCAAACCTGTCAACTGTCTGAAGAATCTTGTATGGTTTAATCGGATCACCTCTGCTTCCCCTAAACTTCAATGTGTACAGGTCCAACCTACTCAACATCTCCTCAAAAATAGTCCCTCCATAGCTGGTGTCAATTTGTGAGCTTTCTCTAAACCGCCTGCAATGCCTGGGCACTTTTCCTTGGATAAAGTGATCGAAACTGTTCAGTGTCCTAGATGTGGACTGATTGGTGCCTTGTATAATTTTAGGAAAACTTTGCTATTTTCCTATTGTTTTATTTTCCCTATGCTCCATTTCCCTTTTTGAAATAAAGGGTATATCCATTTGCCTTCCCTTATTACCTAAACTAACTGTGGCTTAGTCATGAGGACTCACAAATCCCTATGGTGAAACTTTCTGCAGTCTTTTTCCTTTTGAATAAATACTCAGCTCTTCTGTACTTCCTGCCCAATGCATAACTACTTGCTTTTCCACATAATATTCCATCCACCAAGTTTTATGTCCACTTGTTTAACCTGGCTGTGTCCTTGCATCGACTTTTGTCATTCTCACCACATGTCTTCCATCCACAAACTTGATTATAAAATTCACTTGCTGAAAATGTGTTGCTGGAAAAGCGCAGCAGGTCAGGCAGCATCCAAGGAGCAGGAGAATCGACGTTTTGGGCATGAGCCCTTCTTCAGGAATGAGGAAAGTGTGTCCAGCAGGCTAAGATAAAAGGAAGGGGCGTTAGAGATGCGATAGGTGGAAGGAGGTCAAGGTGAGGGGCGTTGGAGATGCGATAGGTGGAAGGAGGTCAAGGTGAGGGTGATAGGCCGGAGTGGGGTGGGGGCGGAGAGGTCAGGAAGAAGATTGCAGCTTAGGAAGGCGGTATAAAATTCACTTCCCTCATCCAAGTCATCAATATATATATTGCCAATAATTATGACCCCAGCATTGATCCCTGTGACAGTTCACCAGTTGCAGTCTGCATCTTTTCTCCATCTTTTCGGTTTAGCTCAATTGACTGGATGGCTGGTTTGTGAGGCAGAGTGACACCAATAATGTGAGCTCAATTCCCAGCTGCATCTTCACCATCCCCCCCATCCTTCCCTTTTGTTGTTTGCAGGATCAGCCCCTCTTAATGGGCTCTCTTGCTTTTATGCAGTTAGAAGATTTTCTGAAGGATGCTTTCGGGACCTTTTCTGAAACTGCTTACCTGTTCATCCTTCCTCTTTACATTCCAAGTAGACTCGTTTTCTCCAAGCCTTGATGCCAGGTGAATTGTCACTTCAGTTTTTCAGATATTTCTGTTTTGTGTGAAGTTTTCAAATGCCACTTCCATGAGCCATCACTGAGCTTCATAAATCTAACACCGATAGAATCCCTACAGTGTGGAAACAGGCCCTTCGGCCCAACAAGTCCACCCAGACCCATTCCCCCACACTATTATCCTATATTTACTCCTGACTAATGCACTTAGCCTACACATCCCTGAACACTATGGGCAATTTAGCATGGCCAATTCACTTAACCTGCACATCTCTGGACTGTGGGAGGAGGCCGGAGCACCTGGAGCAAACCCACGCAGACACTGGGAGAAAGTCACTAGAGGCTGGAATTGATCCTGGGGGCCTGGTGCTGTGGGGCCGCAGTGTGAACTACTCAGCCGCTGTGCTGCCCCTTCATCCTTTACCCTTTTCTACTTTTTGATTGTTATTACTGGACTCATCTCAAAGGACTCTCCTTAAGCTTTCCCCTTTCCTGATGCATAGGGTCCCACTGGTTAAATCACCAGCAGTCATCTGTCTAATGAGAGAGCAGCCCGATAGACTGGTAATGACAGACTATCACCTTTCATGGGAGCGTGGATGATGGTAAAATAGAACAAACAGGTTTAGTTACAAGGAATTTCTAAACTTCAGTTTGCAAAGATCTTTTGACTGGTTTGGGGTTGTACTGCATGCTGAGTTATGCTGATGTCTTGGATTGGGACATACGTTCCTGCCTCAGGCAACTCTCTGTGTGGGGTTTGCACATTCTCTCCCTGTGTCTGCATGGGTTTCCTCCGGGTGCTCCGGTTTCCTCCCACAAAAATGTGCAGGTTAGGTGAATTGGCCGTGTTAAATTGCCCATAGTGTTAGGTGAAGGGGTAAATGCAGGGGAATGGGTCTGGGTGGGTTGTACTTCAGTGGGTCGGTGTGGACTTGTTGGGCCGAAGGGCCTGTTTCCTCACTGTAGGTAATCTAATCTATCTGCTTCTGGCTATATGTACAAGAACAGTTAGCCTGGTACAAAAGGCCAATAGCCAGGACCTTGCACACCTGGTGGCTTCATGAGTTGCTACAGTGTGACTAAGTTATTTTAAAACAGACTGTTCTAAGTACAAAAGCAACACATTGTGGAACCTGGACATTTGAAAGGAGGCAGTCAGCGGGTCAGGCAGTGTGAGAGAGAAACTGACAGAACGTTACAGGACGAGGTAACCTTTCATCAGAACCTTCTGGCAGTTAGCATCTGTGAAGAGTCAAAGTTATCAGACCTGACTCTGTTTCTGGCTCTCTTTGCTTTATGTTGTCGTTATTTCTGTGTCAGTATTTTACCTGAAACTGTGGGTAACACAGAGCCCAGTAGTAGGAATCAAAAAAGTAGAAAGGATGAAGGTAAGTAAGTGTTAAATTTACTTAGCTCCGTGATGGATGACTGAAGTGGCATTTAAAGACCACGCAAAGCAGAAAAAAAACTGAAGTGACAATTCACATAGCATCAGGGCTTGGAGAAATAAGTCTGCTTTGAATGTAAAAAGCAAGGATGAACAGGTAATCAGTTTCAGAAAAGGTCCTGAAAGCATCCTTCAGAAAATCCTCAAACTGCTTAAATCAAGAAAGTCCATGGAGCCGGCCTGATCGTGCAATGGTCACTTCTGTATTAGTTGTACATTTGCATGCATTTAAAGCTTACCATGGGACTGCTGTGGCATGTGACGAGGTGTTCTTGGGAATGCTAGATAGTCGCTAAAATAATTTAATGCAAAAATTGGCAAGTAGGATTCTGCAAGGATAGGAGTGTAGATGAGCTTAAAAAGTTTAGGCCATACACTTCTAATGGCAGCAGATAAAACCAGAAGATTTAAATGTATGTGAAATGTCAACTGACTGAAAAGCTTTGTCGGCAGTGGGCATTTTGCAATTCAGCTGAATGAACAGCTAATAATTTATCTGCAGTGAATTTGGGAGAAATTTTAGATTTTCTTTTGTTGGATGTAACCAGAGCAAATAGGTACAGGGTTGAAAAGTGTGTTTCTGGAGAAGCGCAGCAGGCCAGGCAGCATCCGAGGAGCAGGAGAATCGACGTTTCGGGCATAAGCCCTTCATCAGGAATGAGGAAGGGCTTATGCCCGAAACGTCGATTCTCCTGCTCCTCGGATGCTGCCTGGCCTGCTGCGCTTCTCCGGAAACACTTTTCAACTCTGGTCTCCAGCATCTGCAGTCCTCGTTTTCTCCAAATAGGTACAGGGAAAAGTATTAAAATGACTGAATAATCTTTGCATTTTATAGTTTTATAAAATCAGCCATTAAAGCAGGAGAACTGTGCTGCTGGTTTTGTACAGCCTATGTTGACACTCTAAACATCACAGATGGCAAGAGGAGTCCTAAAGTGAAAGTGAGTATTGCAGATGCTGGAGATTAGAGTCCAGATTAGAGTGGTGCTGGAAAAGCACAGCAGGTCAGGCAGCATCCAAGGAGCAGGAAAATCAACTCTTCATCAGGACCTTCAACAAGGTCTTCAACAAGGCAGGAACTCTTCATCAGGAGAGTCCTAAACCAATATGTAATCATGATATATATTGCTAGGTCCATGCTTTAAAAAGAATGGAAACTAAATTTCAGGCTGTTGTAAATACAGTGCTGACCACTCACATCATTTTGGGGAGTCCTCATGACCAGAAAAGTAAGAACCTATGGGATTGGAAGGAAAATGGCATGTTGCAGTCAAATTTGGCTTAGTGCCAGGAAGGATCAGCTAATGATTGACAGGCGTTTGTCTGACTGATTTTTATTCATTCACGAGCTGTGGGTGTCACTGGCCAGGTCAGCATTTCTAGCTCATCCCTAATTGCCCAGAGGGCAGTTAAGAGTCAACCACATTGCTGTGGGTCTGAACTGTCATGTCGGCCAGACCAGGTAAGGACAGCAGTTTCCTTCCCTGAAGGACATCAGTGAATCAGATGGGTATTTTTTTGACAATTGGCAATGGATTCATGGTCATCATTATAAGTCTTAATTCCAGTTTTTGTTTTAAGAGTGAATTCAAAATCAACCATCTGCCATAACAGGATTTGAACCCAGTCCCTACAGCATTAGCGGGGACTCTGGCTTAACAGTCTAGCGATAATGCCACTAGGCCATCACCTCCTGACTAGAGGGTTTTTTCTGGTCTGGTGCCTTCCTTCCTTACTGGACTAGGCAAGCAGCAATGGCAAATAGAATTCAATCCAGACAATGAGGTGCAGACACTGAGAATTGTAAAGAAACTAAGTGCCACTTCAGAAATCTGTGGATATGCAATCTTAAGGACAGTGAGTGATTGAGAAGCTGATTTCGAGAAATGTAGAGAAATTTTCTTTCAGTCATAGTATGAAATGGTGGTTAAGTTTGAATTGTATCAAATAAAATACTAGTAAGGCTACAGGTTATAAACTGCATACTGTTCTGGGTCACTGCATTGCAGGAAGGATGTTGTACTAAAAAGAATGTAGAAGAGATTTTACAAGAGAATTGAAGAGTTTTAACTGAGGGAAGTTTTTTTTCCCCATTCCTTCACGGGATGTGAGCATTGCTGCCAGCCCATCCCTAATTGCCAAGAAGGCAGTTGAGAGTTAACCACATTGCTGTGTGTTTGGAGTGACATGTCGTCTCCAGACCAGGTAAGGATGGCAGTTTCCTTCTCTAAAGGACATTAATGAACTCAGTGGGGTTCTGACAATTGACATGGATTTGTAGACTTTTAATTCCAGCTTTTTGCTTAAACTGAAATTCTACAATCTGTCAAAGTAAGATTTGTACCGGAGTCCCCAGAACATTACTGGAGTCTCCAAATTAACAGTCCAGTAAAAATACCACTCAGTTATCACCTCCTCCAGTTGAATGAGGTTTTCTTTGAAACCAGGAAGGCCGAGGGGAATCTTACATTGAGGTGTATAAATATTGAGGGTGAGACAGTGGATGGGAAAAATCTTTTTCCCTTCGCAAATGGGTTAATAACCAGGAGTCAAACTTGCTCTAGGCTGTCATGGTGCTTATCAATGTTTATTTCTTACAAATCTCACATCTACCATTTCCCTTTTTTTTAGTTAAGTTCACTATCCTTCCATGCTTTACTAAAGAAAGGTGGCTGAACGAATTGTCTTGTAATTTTAGCACCACGGACTTTGTTTTAAATTTCTACCCCTGATGTCATAACATTAATTTCTTGAGAGGTAAGGAATACAGTTAGTGTCCTGATTGTGTTGTCATTTTCCACATCTAGTTACATCTGTGCTTTCTTCAGCAATGAATGGTCTACTTAATAACAGTGCTGTTTCCCTGGATGCCAAGTCCATGCTAATAAAATGATTGGGTCAAGATGATTTACAAACAATAACCACTCTCTTACCAAAATATTCAGTGTGATATTATCCCCAAATCTGAAACTGGTGAAACCTTCAAATTCTTACCTCTATCCTGATGGTTTTTATTCAGAATTGAGGGAGCATTTTAGTCAGTCTATTTTACACAGTAGATATGCACCCACTATTCAATACTGCACAACTGAATGACTCTGCCACAAATACATTCATCACTGGGTTGAAACCTCTTGTGAAAGGGGATTGTATTGGTCACATTTGATTTTGAATATTAAGATTTGGCACTTTGAATCGTACTTAAAACGTCAACTGATTGCACCCTGAGCATTTCTGTGATTTACTTCCTGTAAATCTCAATTTCTTTGCTTCTCAAATATCAATAGCATTTGTTTCCCCAATTCTGAGGTACAGTCCTCATTTTTTATTTAGTATTGCTTGCAATCCTGTATTTACACTGATTATGGGGCTAATTCTCAGAAGAAGTGGATAATCATTTAATAATTTAATTTAAAAAGCTCCTACTACCAGTCTTGTGCTCCAAAAGATAATTGTGCTTGAACAGAATTCGAGTCCACACTTTTTTCTGAGTTTTATTTCAGTGAGCCACACTTCATAAAGCGCTCAACCCACTGTTGACTAGCTTCCCACATTTATACAGCCAGTTAAAGCCCAATTAACTCTGAATTAGTGTGTCCATCCTATTAGGTCTCAGATATTCCTTCAGACTTTCTTAGGGGATAATATCCAGAACCAAAATCAAGCTTATGGTAGAAACTAGTATTTTGTACCACCTTGCATTTTTGAAATCCCGCTGAATGAAATGTATTAGTCTGTTGGAGTAACTTGGGCCTGTGAACTGTCCTTGGGTATGGAGTGGGATGAGGGAGAGGACTATTGATTTGGTGGTAGGCAATAATAAATAGGGCAGAGGGATTTTGGTGTGGGGAGAGTAATGACTGAGGGAGAGGGTGCATTATGCATTACATGCTTGTGTATAGGTGTATATGATATTATTACAGTATTATTATCAATAGACCTACCACCTTGGAATATAGGAGTAAGTGCTGGAGATCAGAGTCTGAAAAGAATAAGCCATTGGCCTTTTGAGCCTTTTAAGGTCATGGCTGCTAAAAGTGCACTCTCAATTCCACCCAATGTGTCTGTGCCCCGTGACCCTTGTCTCCAATCCCAGCAATTCAATTAGATTGCTTTTCAACCACCGATTAAAGATCTATGCTTATTTCACCATGCATTTGTCAACAAACTTGCACTTGTTTCAGGATCCACCTGAAAGCTACTTGATATGAACTACTGCTATTACATAATTAACTGGGAAATATTTATAAAGTCATTTTGATATAACTGTCTTTATACTCTTCTAAGGATTCACTCGATCTATCCTGTCTATACCTGACATATGCTTCCTTCCTTTCCTTAACCAAACCCTCAATTTCTTTAGTTATCCAGCATTCCCTTTACCTACCAGCCTTCCCTTTCACCCTGACAGGAATATACTTTTTCTGGATTCTCGTTATCTCATTTCTGAAGGCTTCCCATTTTCCAGCCATCCCTTTACCTGCGAACGTCTATCCCCAGTAGGCTTTTGAAAGTTCTTGCCTAATACCATCAAAATTGGCCTTCCTCCAATTTAGAACTTCAACTTTTAGATCTGGTCCATCCTTTTCCATCACTATTTTAAATTAAGTAGAATTATGGTCGCTGGCCCCAAAGTGCTCCCCCACTGACACCTCCGTCACCTGCCCTGCCTTGTTTCTCAAGAGTAGGTCAAGTTTTGCACCTTATCCAGCAGGTACATCCACATACTGAATCAGAAAATGTTCTTGTACAATCTTAACATAGTCCCCTCCATGTGAACCCTTAACACTATGGCAGTCCCAATCTATGTTTGAAAACCACCCTATTATTCTTACAGATAGCTGAGATCTCTTTACAAATCTGTTTCTCAATTTCCCTCTGACGATTAGGGGGTTTATAAATACAATCGCAATAAGGTGATCATCCCTTTCTTATTTCTCCGCTCAACCCAAATAACTTTCCTGGATGTATTTCTGGGAATGTCCTCCCTCAGTACAGCTGTATTGCTATCCCTTATCGAAAGTGCCACCCCACTTCCTCTTTTGCCTCCCAGAGTGTAACTAACCTGATGAAGCTATTTACTGTATATCAAAGCCTCTGATGTCTTTTTCTTCAGATCCCTCTTGTATGTATTTGGGCAGAGAGTGTTGTCCCATCAGTGTGTGTAGGATGGATGTCATGACATCTACAGGGACTAGAGATAAAGATATGTCTTATCTTCAGAATTTCATTAAAATCCAGGACCACCTAAGGATTAGGTGATGGTGAAGCCAATGCAATGAGTTTAAATGTTCCTATGTGGAGATGTCTTTCATAGCTGCCCTCTGCATCTCACCCAGGTCTGGACCTTGTTTTGAGTAAGTTTGCTTTATCTGTAGGACCACGTGTAGCAAGTACCTTTTTATTAGAGAGAAATACGCTTCCTATACCAGTCACCAAGAACATTTTCACCTCCCCACTCCTTCTCTGCCTTCTGCAAGGACCATACCCTCCAACAGTCCTTTGTCCCCCACCCCCAGGTACGTTCCCCTGCAAGGGGAAAAGATGCAAAATCTGCCGTTACAACACCTCCCTCACCTCCATCCAGGGCCCCAAGCAGTCTTTCCGGGTGAGACAGAGGTTCACCTGCCTCCCTTCCAACCTAATTTATTGAATTAGGTGCTCCTGGTGTGGTCTCCTCTACATCAGGGAGACAGAGTATAAACTTAGAGAACGCTTCACCGAGCATCGCGGCCAGGCCTACAGGGACCGACTGGATCTCCCAGTCACCGTCCATTTTAATTCCCCCAACCACTCCCTTTCTGACATGATCATCCTCTGCCTCCTCCATTGCTACAACAGGCCAAACCACAAATTGGAGGAACAACACCTCACCTTCCGTCTGGGCAGCCTACTGCCCGGAGGACTCAACATTGAGTTCTCCCATTTCAAATAGCCTCCCTTCCCAGCCCCTCTCCCTCCCTTTGACTGCACCCAGCCATCAACCGGATCCACTCCTCCCATTGACCAACCAGGTCATAACCTCTACCTGTCTTCACCTGTCCCCACTTCACCACCCACTTTATCTGCAGCTCTCCTCATACCTACCACCAGCCCTAAAGGGGGGGGTTACACCCAAAACATAGACTTCTCTACCTCCTGATGCTGCCTGACTTGCTGTGTTCTTCCAGCCTCCTGCCTGTCCAATGAAAGAAATTCCTGAAGAAGGGCTTATGCCCGAAACGTCGATTCTCCTGTTCCCTGGATGCTGCCTGACCTGCTGCGCTTTTCCAGCAACACATTTTCAGCTCTGATCTCCAGCATCTGCAGACCTCACTTTCTCCTCAATGAAAGAAATCCCAATTTATCCAGCCTTTCTTTTTAACTCAAACCTACCATACTCAGCTACCCAGGTAAATCGCTTCTGAGCCCTGTCTAACTAAATAAAATCCTTCCTATAACCAGGCAACCAGAACTAGACAGATTGTACCTTGTGTGCCTGGCTGTTTTGTAAAAGATATGAAAATCGAGACTCTGGAGGAAATTTTTCTCTTCTCCCTTCCTGTTAAGGAGTCTGAAATCATTGACGCTTTCCTGGGATCAGCCTTGAAGGATGGGGGTTCTCAAGGTCATAATCAAGATTAGAGTGGTGCTGGAAAAGCTCATTCCTGATGAAGAGCTTTTGCCCCAAATGCCGATTTTCCTCCTCCGATGCTGCCTGACCTGCTGTGCTTTTCCAGCACCACTTTAATCTTGACTCGAATCTCCAGCATCCGCAGTACCCACTTCCGCCTTGTCAAGCTCATGGCCTGTGCAGAAGCTAACCTATACTGATCAACGCTCAAAGTTCAAGGCCAGTAGTTGCAACTGGTAACTATAAATGGATGTATTAGATAGAATGTCAAGTGCTCCAAGGAAGTGGTCACTGCAATTTATGAAGCTAATGTGGCAAAGCTGTCAGTCATTTTCTGAGGAGGGGTTACTGGGGTAAGAGAATTAGAAAGCCCCATACTTTACAATACAAAATGTGTGCACATTGCAGTTCAGTCTTGATGCATCTAATCCCTGCTCCCTATGCTACTGATAGTGTCTCATCTGTAGTCCTCAGTAAATTGTTTCAGAAGGCTGGTATTGATTGCTATGCCTCTGCCTGAACTACACAACCAGACTGGGTAACTTTGCTAAAGCTACATTTGATGTCATCTCCAAAATCTACAATAATCTAACCCTGAATCTGTAGAAGGAGACTGTGTTTACCAAAGGCCCATACAGGAATCCACTGATCATCTGTCCAAGGACCACAACCATGTGTCTATTCAAAGATCCCAGTTGGCTGTTGCTCTAGCAACATAAAGCATTTATACAAAGAATGAAATGCAAGTCTGTTGCATAACATGGAATCCTGACAGTGTAGAAAGAAGCCATTTGGCCCATCGAATCTGCCCTGACTGTCCAAAGACCATCCAACCCAGACCCATCCCATCCCTACAACCCCACATGGGGTTTTTAACCATGTCTAACCCACCCAGCCTGTGTATCCTGGACATTATGGGGGCAATTTTTAGCATGGCTAATCCATCTAACTTGCATAACTTTTTAGACTGAGGAGAAACTGGAACAGCTGGAGAAAACCCATAGACCTGGGTAAAATGTGCAAACTCTGCACACTTCCAACCATGGGTGATGACTTGAACCTGGGTCCCTGGGACTGTGAGGCAACAATGCTGAGTGCTGAGCTACTGTGAGGCCCTAAAAAAACAACTAAATTGTAAAGGCCTTCGTTCTGAATCTTGGGTAACCTCCATTCTATCGACCCACCTTCACAGCACTGAGAACCTACTCACGCCACGTTAAGTGGCTCGATTTCAGCACCGTCTACCCATTCTCTTCTGATGTTTGCACTCATTATCATTTATTCAGCTTCTCTTTAGATTAGATTCCCTACAGTGTGGAAACAGGCCCTTCCGCCCAACCAGTCCACACCAACCCTCCGAAGAGTAATCCACCCAGACCCATTTCCCTCTGACTAATGTACCTAACACTACGGGCAACTTAACATGGCCAATTCACCTGACCTGCACATCTTTGGACTGTGGGAGGAAACCAGAGCACCCGGAGGAAATCCATGCAGACACGGGGAGAATGTGCAAAACTCCACACAGACAGTTGCCCGAGTTGGGAATTGAACCTGGGTCCCTGGTGCTGTGAGGCAGCAGTGTTAACCACCGAGCCACCATGCTGCTCTTCTGTCCTGGCTTTCTATCAATAATCCCCTTATGAACCTACCTCTTTAAAATCGATTTCCCTAGGCTCTGTCACCACCTATCCACCTCTCTCTGCCCCAACCCTGTCTTCAGTATAAAGACAGCCATTTTCTAGCTGCTATACGTTCTCCTGAAGAGTCACCGGACTCAAAACGTTAACTTTGCTTTCTTCCACAGCTCATACTGGATCTGTTAAGTTTCTCAAGCACTTTCTGATTTTGTTTTAGATCATCAGCATGTGCAATTCTTTTTGTCTCAGTTGCTTGTTGCTGCTTTAATATGGAAGAGTGCATTTCCAAAGATAGTCATTACTTTTTCGGCACTCTGCAGTGTGCTGACGTTTAGTCATTGTTCCAAAAGTACAGAGAAAAAGCTCAACAGGAAGCCACAACCTGTTTTCTATTTAGAATTGCTTGCTTTAAAGTAAATTTTCAGCCTGATCCTGCATAATTCTCGAGATAAAGTGCTGATCAAGTGTTGACGCTTGGCATGATTTGGTAGACAGCGCCAATGAAGTTGTTTCCACAGCTACATCAGAAATGTCTGGGGTTTTTTTTTTGCTCTGCAGGAATATTGCAACAAATAGAAAATTGTCAGTTTGTTAATCTGGATTATTGTTGAACCAAGGACAATATTCTCATCCACTGCTAACCATTTCCATTTTTTAATTCTTGAATTTTGTACTAAGGAGCTGGGGGTGCAAATCATTTTGACAGTTTTGTCTATTTCAAATGTGCTATGTTTGCAGGCCTGTAGACAGGGAGAAACTGCAGTTCACTGCAAAGAGGAGTGAGTGAGTGTGTTTGTCCCATATTTTGATGTTTATTCAGCTGCTCTGTTAACAAGCTCACTAGTGCTTCCAAGTCAGTCTACAGCATCCTTTGTGCTGTAGTTTCCAAACACTCCAATACAGACAAATGTTAAAATTAAATCTCTGCATTCATCTCATTTCCATCCTGCCAAATTGATTCTTTCGGTTGTAGTTCGCCTTGTTTCCAGTTTTTTAAAACCCTCCACCAAAATGAAGATGACACCTTCACTACAATTCAGTCAAGGCAGAGCTATTGAGTTTATATGGCCATTAGGATCTACTTAAAGGGACAAAATATTGTAACATTCTGCTGTGAAATAATGCGTTGCATGTTTTGCAGGCTGATCGAACCTTGGTTTCTCTCTGCCGACAGTGCAGCTCTCTGCCAGTATTGCATTGGAGTGTTCCTTAAACAGGACTCGACTCCTTAACCTTCTAACTTTGTTTGTACTCACTGGAGGCGATCAGCATATCTTTGCAGCTTTGGTATCACCCTTGTGAATTGTTTTTGCACCCTTGCGGCCTATCCATATCCTTTGTGATATCAAGACCCGATCTGTGCATAAATGTGATCTAATTGTGATACAAATGCAAATTTCTTATCTCCAGGCACCTCATGCAGTATCAAACTTGGCTATCTCACCTTTGAATTTGTGATGGGTTCTTTATTTTCTGTTCTGAAGTCATATTAAACATAATAGAATCATGTCGAGGGATGAATTTACAAGAGAAAGAAAGATTGTTTACCCTGTGGTATCCTGTTTTTGTAATACTTAAGATTAATCTGTTGACAGTGGGTATTTGTTTGTCTATTTTCTTCTGTAGCGAATCAGTGTGAGAAAGGAAACAATTCTATCGACCGAGCAGCTCGTTGAGGTGTGTTTTGCTGTGTAAGAAGGTTTGGGTGACTCTGACGAAGCCTGTGTTATTTGGGTCAGGTATATAGTGTGGAGATTTTGTTTGAATGGGGTGGGAGTTGATTTTCAGAGTAATGAACGAACTTTGCATTTTATTCTCCAGTTCCGGGTTAAAAATTAGCCCTAATGTTCGAGGAGCTTTGCTCCCTTCATTCACACTCCTTGATACAATAGATCAAGCTTACCTGGTGCAAGGTGCTTCAGGATGTCTGTTCAGGGAAGGCATGCTGCCTCAGAGTTTAAACTCGCTGACATTCCTGTCCTTGCGCGCGCTCTCTCTCTCTCTCTCTCTCTCTCTCTCTCTCTCTCTCGTTACACTGAAAGTTGGCTTTTACCTGTCTCCATTTTTTGCAATCCATATGACTGCCTTTCTGTGATTAGAATCTTGGTCTCTCTTTTGGTGAGTTCATGAGCTCTTCGAACCTTTTAATTTAATGTGAATTATTGCACTATTAGACTGGCTGATAAATTGGATTCACTTCAGATTTACTGTCAGCTTAAAACCTATTTCTCAAAGAATAAATTCAACCGTGTAGAAAGGGAGTAAAGGATTAAATTTGGAATGTTACACTAGACTGATGTGCCAGCATATTTAAATCAAAGGGAAGCATTCATGTTGAATATTAACACAGACCATACCTTGGTTTCTCATGACATGTATAGATGGGCTAAGGTTTATGAGGTGAAACTGAAAAGGCAAATTCCCAAGTAGTTTGGAGATCTGGAAACATAATTCTGGAAGTCCTTAGCAAGTTCCGCAGCTATGGAGGGAGAATCCGACTGAATGATGTTGGTCATGGTCCTTTCAGCGGATCTAATGTGGCTGGACCTGCTGTCGGAGTACACCAGGAAAACGTGAAATTGTCCATTTGGAGCATGCTGTGTAAATGATGAAAGATGACAGAGCTCTGGGGGGCTTAATGCATGAATCATGAAAGGTTGGTATGCAGGTAGCGCAAGTAATTAGGAAGTCTGTTAGGGGAACTGAATAGCAAAATGTGAGGACATCATGCTTCAGTGATAAAGAGTCCTGATTAAACCACATCTGGAGTAATGTATGCTGATCTTTATTCATAGCACATAGAACAGTACAGGACAGCAACAGGCCGTTTGGTCCACAATGTTGTGCTGAACGTGACATCGAATTAAACTAATCCCTTCTCCCTGCCCTTGGTCCATACCCCTCCATTTCTTGCAGAGTCGTGTGCTTATCTCAAAGTCCCTTCATCACCATTATCGTATCTGCCTCCACCGTGACCCCTGACAGTGTTTTTCAGACTCCTACCAGTCTCTGTGTAAAAACCACTTGCCCTTCACATCTCCTTTGAACTTCCCCCAACACTTTAAATGCACACCCCCAAGTTTGAGATATGAAGGAAGGATGTAAATATGTTTGAGGCAGGTTGTTTCGATTAATGGGCAGGATGCCTTTGAGAAAACGTTGGACAGCCTATGCTTGTATCTCCTGGTGTTTCGAGGGAAGAGGTGACTTGATCAAAACATGTAAGACTCTGAAGAGTCACAACAGGAAGTATTTGGAAAGTATCTTTTGTCTTATCGGGAAAGCTAGAATGGGGGCGGGGGGGGGTATAAAATAAAGCTTGCCTGTTTAAGACTGCTGTGAGAGTTTTCTCTCTGAAGGTGGTGCAGGCAGCCTTTGAATATTTTTCAAGTAGACACATTGATTTTTTGGTGCGAAGGGGTTTCAAAGGTGATCAGGTAGGCAGCAATGTGGACTTGAGGTTAACCATGTTGAATGGCAAAACAAGCTTGAAGGGCAGAATGGCCTCCTACTCCCCATTCATTTGCTCTTATTGACTTGTTGAATATTTCAGCCATTTCTGTTTTCAATTTGTGAGGAAACTCTTTGGGGGGAAATGGTTAAGAGAAGGAGATAGAAATAAAAGAAATGCTCCATCTATATTTTGGTCACCAAATTTGCAGACTCTATCGCATTCTATGTTCAAAATTAAAACCATCTGCTGTTGATACCTTCCCACCCAAAATCCCAGAGCTGCCCTCCTGACTGTCTTCACAGTTCTCAGCACGTACACATTTCCTTTGCTATCATTTGGATCTTCTGTTCCAGTAACCTCACTGCAGTCTCCCTCAAGTCAAACGTTTCTCTGAATTCAAATTTCCTTGCCCTCCAACGGATCCTGTCATAGCCTCCCACTGTTGTGTATTTTTGCAGAAACTCGAAACCCTCCTGTATCACCACAAGGCTCAACTCCAGAATGTTGTCCTGCTGGCTTGCAACTTAAAGAAATTCAGCTTATTTTTGTCCTGTGCCGGATTTACTCGTGTCCATAAAGTACCATAATTGCAATTTTCTTGCCAATTTCTCTGTGCCTGAGAGTTTTGTTCACATAAATTTAATGTCAGAGTCATACAGCACGGATAAATATAGCAGGGGTAAATGTATGGGTGGGTTGCGCTTTGGCGGGTCGGTGTAGACTTTTTCCACACTGTAAGTAATCTAATTAAGAACAAACAGGCCCTTCGTCCCAACTCCTCCACGCTGACCAGGCTTCCTAAACTGAACTAGCCCCGTTTGCCTGTGTTTGACCTGTATCCTCTAAACCCTTCCTATCCATGTATTTGTCTTCATATGTTTTAAATGTTGTAATTGTGTCCACCTCTACCACTTCTTCTGGCAGCTTGTTCCATATACACACCACCCTCTGTATGAAAAAGCTGCCCCTCAGGTCCCTTTTTTAAATGGTTCCCCACTCCTCTTAAACCTATGCCCTCTAGCTTTTTTGATCCCCCTACCCTGGGGAAAAGACCTTTGACTCTATCCACACTCCTTGTGATTTTATAAACGGTCACCCCTCAACCTCCAAACTCCAGTGAAAAAAGGCCCTAGCCTATCCAGCTTCGCCTTATAACTTAAACATTCCTGTCTAGGTAACACGCTTATAAATTGTTTTTGCACCCTCGCTAGTTGAATAACATCCTTCTTATAGGGGGTGACCAGAATTGGACACAGTACTCCAAATGTGACCTTGTGAATATCTTGTACATGTCTCAACTCCAGTACTCGGTGCTCTGAAGGCAAGCATGCTGAATGCCTCCTTCAGCAGCCTGTCTACCTGTGATGCCATTTTCAAGGAGCTATGTACCTGCGTGCCAAGGTATCTCGTTTGTCAACCCTCTCCAGGGCCCCTAAGTTCAGTCCTTTGCATCCATGTGATCCTCCTGGTCTACAGCACAATCTCCTTTCTACCGAATAGTCGTGTCTGACCTACAGCCACTTTCCAGTCCTCAGCAACACTTTTTTTGCTTCAATCGCTGGCAAATTTTATATCCCCTAAACATCTCTAATCAGTCACTACTTCCTACTTTCTTCACAAATCTATTTTTACAAAGCTTGCTTTGACAATGCCTTTTGAACTTTTGGTTCCAGTTTTTTAAAAATTGCTCTTGTAAAGAGCTCCAGGATAAATCTTTCCATCTGTAACTGTAATTGCCATCCATATTAAAATTCAGCTTCTGAATTGGTGAGTGAACATTGGTGACCTGACCTGAAAACAAAACCTGGGGTGTACAAAGTTAAAAATCACACAACACCAGGTTATAGTCCAACAGGTTTAATTGGAAGCACACTAGCTTTCGGAGCGACGCTCCTTTACCTGACAGGGTGACTACCACCTGATGAAGGAGCGGCGCTCCGAAAGCGAGTGTGCTTCCAATTAAACCTGTTGGACTATAACCTGGTGTTGTGATTTTTAACTGTATATGTTTAAGTTAGTTAGTGTTGAAATATTTAGCCCTTTCCAGCTGAGCTGTTGAGAATCCAGTATCCAAGCTGTGTTATTTATGCAGACACACTTGTAACTAAGTGCCACCATCCAAACTACAGGGTGGCTGTGTGAGCTGGTAGCAGCAGCACTATCGCTATCACACTCCTCTGAATATAAACTGATGATTCCATCTCAAACAAGATGTAGAAATGGGTGTTAATTGAAGTAATTTTAACAGTTGTGAATTTAAAGCAAATATTACCCCGAAACTGACTGTAAAATGTGCATGCAATGCTAGATGAGCATGAATTGTTATTTTCTTCAACCAGAACTATGAAGTCCATTGAATATAACCCAAAGATGTGTAATGATATGCTGGTGTCCATTTAAATATTAAATGCCCATCTTGTTTATTTCAGAGATTTTCTGTCAATCGTGCTGTGGTTCCCATGGTTTTATGTTAATGGAGTAATTGGCAATATGTGCTGACCAGGAAAATGATTATTCACACTTGTTCATTCTGGTATAGAACAGTACAGCACAGAACAGGCCCTTCAGCCCACAATGTTGTGTCGACCATTGATCCTCATGTATGCACCCTCAAATTTCTGTGACCATATGCATGTCCAGTAGTCTCTTAAATGTCCCCAGTGACCTTGCTTCCACAACTGCTGCTGGCAACGCATTCCATGCTCTCTCAACTCTCTGTGTAAAGAACCCACCTCTGACAACCCCTCTATACTTTCCTCCAACCAGCTTAAAACTATGACCCCTCGCGTTAGTCATTTCTGCCCTGGGAAATAGTCTCTGGCTATCGACTCTATCTATGCCTCTCATTATCTTGTATACCTCAATTAGGTCCCCTCTCCTCCTTTTTTTCCAATGAAAAAAGTCCGAGCTCAGTCAACCTCTCTTCATAAGATAAGCCCTCCAGTCCAGGCAGCATCCTGGTAAACCTCCTCTGAACCCTCTCCAAAGCGTCCACATCTTTCCTATATCTCCCCTTGTTTTCCCAAGTGACAAAGCTGTCAGTTAATCTATTCTCTGCTCTCTTGGTTTGGTTTAGTTTGATTTGATTTGATTGTCATGTGTACCTAAGTACAGTGAAAAGCTTTCTTTACAAGCAGTACAGGCAGGTCATAGTAAGCAAGGGCATATAGAGCACATGGTGGGGAAAAGATTTAGGCAAAGGCATACAAGTTACATCGCACAGGGCATGTGTGAGGCCAGATCAGCATTATTTTATGTTAGAGAGTCCATTCATCAGTCTAATAACAGCGGGGAAGAAGCTGTTCTTGAACCTGCTGGGGCGTGTGTTTAAGCTTCCGTATCTTCCAGGTGAAAGTGAGGACTGCAGATGCTGCAATCAGAGTCAAGATTAGAGTGGTGCTGGAAAAACACAGCAGGTCAGGCAGCATCCGAGGAGCAGGAAAATCGACATTTCAGGCAAAAGCCCTTCATCAGAAATGTTTCCCTCCGCTCCAATCCCAACCTCCCCATCGAGCCAGTGGATAAAGGGGGTGCAGTAGGAGTTTGGCGCACTGACCTCTACACTGCTGAAGCCAGACACCAACTCAAAGACACCTCCTCCTACCGCCCCCTCGACCATGACTTCACCCCCCCATCACCAAACCATTATCTCTCAGACCATACACAACCTCATCACCTCAGGGAATCTCCCACCCACAGCTTCCAACCTCATAGTCTGGGATCCCTGCAAAGCCTGATTCTACCTCCTTCCCAAGATCCACAAGCCTGACCACCCTGGCCGACCCATTGTCTCAGCATGCTCCTGCCTCACCGAACTTATTTCCACCTACCTCGATACTGTCCTATCCCCCCTAGTCCAGGAACTCCCCATATACGTTCGAGACACCACCCACGCCCTCCACCTCCTCCAAGACTTCTGTTTCCCCGGCCTCCAACGTCTCATCTTCACCATGGATATCCAATCCCTCTACACCTCCATCCACCATGACCAGGGCCTCCATGCCCTCAGTTTCATCCTCTCCCGATGTTCCCACCAATACCCTTCCATTGACACACTCATTCGTCTTCTTTATCTTCCGCCTGATGGAAGAGTATTGCCGGGAGGGTGATGGGTCTTTAATATTGTCAGCTTTCCATAGCAACCGGCAGTGTAAATGGAGTCGGTGGATGGAAGATTGGCTTCCGTGGGCTGTGTGTACAACGTCCTGCTGTGTAGATGTCCATTTGGGTCATGGCTGGGTGATTGAATGGTGCAGTTGGTTAATCAGCTTCATCAGTGCCAAGTAGAAAAGTGACTGTGAGGATGTTGTGAGCTGGGGACCCATGTACTTAGTAAAAACAAAATAGTGTGTATGTGGGAAATGAAAACATACTCTGGTCTGGCAGCAGTTGTGGAGAGGGCAACAACAGCTAACACTTGGGTTAAACATTTTTGTTCTAATAACATTTCAGAGACTATGATAGATTTTTGAGCTAGTGAAATGAGGTGTGGGTGAGACATGTCTATGATATTAGATCGCATGATATCGATGAATGAATGAGTGTCTTAATGGGGCATATAGAGTCAGAATTGTATGGCATGAAAATAGACCCTTCAGTCCAACTCGTCCATGCCAACCAGATATCCCATCCCAATCTAGTCCCACTTGCCAGCACCCGGCCCATATCCCTCCAAACCCTTCCTATTCGTATACCCATCCAGATGCCTCTTAAATGTTGCAATTGTACCAGCCTCCACACCTTCCTCTGGCAGCTCATTTCATACACGTACCACCCTCTGCGTGAAAATGTCCCGTAGGGGTCTCACCTGAAACCTATGTCCTCTAGTTCTGGACTCCCCCACCCCAGGGAAAACACTGTCCATTTATCCTATCCATGCCCCTCATAATTTTGTACACCTCTATAAGGTCACCCCTCAACCTCCGCTCCAGGGAAAACAGCCCTAGCCTACTCACGCTCTCCCTACAGCTCAAATCCTCCAACCCTGGCAACATCCTTGTAGATCTTTTAGAGTCATAGGGTTGTACAGCATGGAAACAGACCCTTCGGTCCAACCCATCCATGCTGCCAGGTATCCCAACCCAATCTAGTCCCACCTGCCAGCACCTGGCCCACATTCCTCCAAACCCTTCCTATTCATATACCCATCCAAATGCCTCTTAAATGTTGCAATTGTACCGGCCTCCATCACATCCTCTGGCAGCTCATTCCATACACGTACCACCCTCTGCGTGAAAACCCTTTCAAGTTTCACAACATCTTTCCAATAGGAAGGAGACTAGAATTGCATGCAATATTCCAAAAATGGCCTAACCAATGTCTTGTACAGCTGCAACATAACCTGTACTCAATGCTCTGACCAATAAAGGTAAGCATATCAAATGTTGCCTTCACTATCCTATCTACCTGCAACTCTACTTTCAAGGAGCTATGAACCTGCACTCCAAGGTCTCTTTGTTCAGCAACACTCCCTAGGACCTTACCAATAAGTGTATAAGTCCTGCTAAGATTTGCTTTCCCAAAATATCATGTCTCACAAACTTGATTGAGTTTTTTGAAGAAGTAACAAAGAGGTTTGGTGAAGGCAGATTGGTAGATGTGATCTATATGGACTTAAGGCATTCGACAAGGTTTCCCATGGGAGTCTGGTTAGCAAGGTTAAATCTCATGGAATACAGGGAGAACTAGCCATTTGGATACAGAACTGGCTCAAAGGTAGAAGACAGAGGGTGGTGGTGGAGGACTGTTTTTCAGACTGAGGCCTGTGACCAGTGGAGTGGCACAAGGATCGGTGCTGGGTCCACTACTTTTCATTATTTATATAAATGATTTGGATGTAAGCATAAGAGGTACAGTTAGTAAGTTTGCAGATGACACCAAAATTGGAGGTGTAATGCACAGCGAAGAGAGTTATCTCAGATTACAACAGGATCTTGACCAGATGGGCCAATGGGCTAAGGAGTGGCAGATTGAGTTTCTGTTAGACAATAGACTGTAGACGATAGGCGCAGGAGTAGGCCATTCTGCCCTTCAAGCCTGCACCACCATTCAATATGATCATGGCTGATCATCCTTAATCAGTATCCTGTTCCTGCCTTATCCCCATAACCCCTGATTCCACTATCCTTGAGAGCTCTATCCAACTCTTTATTAAATGAATCCAGAGACTGGGCCTCCACTGCCCTCTGGGGCAGAGCATTCCACACAGCCACCACTCTCTGGGTGAAGAAGTTTCTCCTCATCTTTGTCCTAAATGGTCTACCCCATATTTTTAAGCTGTGTCCTCTGGTTCGGTACTCACCCATCAGCGGAAACATGTTTCCTGCTGCCAGAGTGTCCAATCCTTTAATAATCTTATATGTCTCAATCAGATCCCCTATCAGTCTTCTAAACTCAAGGGTATACAAGCCCGGTCGCTCCAGTCTCTCAGCGTAAGGTAGTCCCGCCATTCCAGGAATTGACCTCGTGAATCTACGCTGCACTCCCTCAATAGCTCCCTCAATTTAGACAAATGCAAGGTATAAAGAGACAAAAGATGTGTCTAAATAGGCATAAATTACAGGACCATGAATAGTTGCAGTCCGAAAGCAAAAAACGAGGGAAACAAAATATGAAATAAAAACCTATCCAGCCAAGAAAGAGAAAACAAAATAGGCAATGTGCTTGCAATCTGAGGTTATTGTGGAATATAAAATCTCAGGGTGTATGGGGTGACATATTGGCAAGGAGAGAAGATTGGTTGGCTAATAGGAAACATCAGATTTAAATGGTTGTTTTTCTGCTTGACAATATGTTGAGTGGTGTAACACAGTGATCTATGCTGCTGCCATAACACTTGACAGTTCATGTAAATGACTTGGATGCAGGGACCAAAGGCAATGATGCCAAATCTACTTTGAAGGCAGTTAAAGTCAGTTTTGAAGTGGTAAAAAGGAGGGTACGTCAAGATAAGGTTCAGTGAGTGAACAAAGGTGTGGGAAAGGGAGCACAATGTGGGAAAATGTGAAATTGTCCATTTTGGCAGGGAGGATAATATGTTTTGTTTGATCTAAATGAGGATATTGCAGGACTGAGATTCTGGGGTTCTCTTCTATGAATAGCAAAGACTAATATGCCATTGCAACATGTAATTAGAAATGGTAATAATTAGTTACAATTTATCAGGAAGGAAACTGAATACAAAGGTTAGGAGGTTACAATTCAGTTAAACAGGACACTGGTGAGATCACTCCAGGAGTGCTGTGTGCAGTATCAGTCTGCTTAAGGATTTAAATGTTTTGGAGGCAGTTCAAAAAGTTTCCCCAATATAATACATGGAATTGGGGCAGGGTTGGGAGGAGTGGATGTTGTTGGACAGTCTTTTGTTTGCTGGAGTTCAAAAAAATAAGAAGTGACATGATTGAAATACAAAATCCTCAGGGGTCCTTTAGTGGCAAGGATATTGTGTATAATTGTAGAATCTGGAACGAAGTTGCCATTCTTTCAAAATAGAGTCATCAGGGTTGAGGGTTGGGACTCTGGAACACTCACTGTCTTTTAAGGAAGTTTTTTTTTTAAAAAGGAGAGGGTAGATTTGTGATGAACAAGGAAGTGAAAGGTTACCAGGGATTAGGTAAATTTGTGAAGTAATCTGATGAGTCGTCATACTGAATGGTGGAACTGTCTCAAGAGCCTAGGGCTTATTTGTGTGTTTGTATGATCTAATATTTAGGAACTCAGCATGGAGTTCAGATGCATGACTGGTACTCTGTGTGGTCTGAGCAGTGATATTCTACTGAGTGGACAGCCAGTCTGGGTTTCATTCTCCCATTGTACTGGAGATCACTTTGTGAGCAGCAAACATAATTATGCTGTATTGAAATCCATACTAGCACAGTGTTCCCAACCTTTCCAGTGTCAATTCATTGGGACAAATGATTCCACAGCACACCCTTGTTTTCCAGATTGCTCGTTACTGTCACATTTACTTTCATTGTTAAGCTGTAGTCGTAACGGAGGCGCTGATTGGTGAGGCTCCCCTGCAGCTTCGGCACTCCCTGCCCACCATCCATTCAGCCACCTCTGTCAATATGCACCCATCTTGCAGAGGTTGCTACGTGGCCCAGTCATAGAGAGAGAGAGAGAGAGAACCCGGTCACTCGCGGAAACAACTGCCCCCCTGGCCACGCAGGGGTTGGGTAAGGCAGTTAGCTGGACCCCTCTAACCCCCAAGAAGCCAAAGAACTGCAGATACTGGAAATCAAACAAAAACAAATTGCTGGAAAACCTCAGCAGATCTCTGAGAAGGGAAAGCTGCGTTAATGTTTCAGGTTCAGTGACCCTTCTTCAGAACAGGTCATTGAGTGACAACAGTCTGGATTAGTGGTGTTGGAAAAGCACAGCAGTTCAGGCAGCATCTGAGGAGCAGTAAAATCGATGTTTCAGGCAAAAGCCCTTCATCAGAAATACAGGCAGAGTGCCTGAAGGATGAAGAGCTAAATGAGAGGCGCATGCACCAAACAGAGAGCTGTTTCCTGCCACAACAACAGGGGTACCTGCGATTGGCAGGTAAGTAGTACCACTCATCAGAAAGGTGGAGGCACACTTCTCACCTTGTAACAGCCCATTAGTTGAAAACCATTCATCAGCAGATCTTGTTTCACATGGCAGGAGTGTTTGTGGTGTTGGAGGAGCACAGACGGCAGTTTTTGCCTTTCCAATGCTTGGATGGACTCCATTCCATAGGAACGTGATAGAATATTGGTGACTGAGATATTGACCGGCATTTCACTGAAATAATGACTTTTCAGAATGTTGAAAGGGATGTGGAAGAGTAGTGCTAGAGTATGGAGGGGTACGTCTGGTTCCAAGTGGTCGATTGTGCCAGGGACCCCCCCCCAGCCAGAGGCACGGACAGATGTTTCTGCAGCCAGCCGGGAGCACTCAGAATGGTGTGCTGCCTCTCTGGTGCCAGGATCACAGACATCTTGGAGAGGGTGCAGAATATTCTCCAAGGAGAGTGGGGCCAGCGGGAGGTCATTACACACATTGGAACGAACAACATAGGAAGGGCAAAAGGTGAGATTCTGAAGGGAGAATTTAGAAAGCTACGCAGGAATTTAAAAAAGGAGGTCCTCAAAGTTCGCAATATCTGGATTACTCCTGGTGCTACGAGCGAGTGAGGGTAGGAATAGAAGGATGAATGTGCAGCTGAGGCAGGGGAGAAAGGTTCACATTTTTGGATCATTGGAAACTCTTCTGGGGTAGGAGAAGGATGAATTGCACCTGAATTGGATGGGGACGAATATACCGGCAGGGATATTTGCTAGACCTGCTTGGGAGGATTTCAACGAGTAAGTTGGGGAGATGGGACCCAGGGAAATAGCGAGGAAAGAGATCAATCTGAGACGAGTACAGTTGGGCAAAGGAGTGAGTCAAACAGGCAGGGACAGAGCAGAGAACAAGGTAGGACTGATAAGCTAGTGTTAAGGGAAATAAATGTAGTTTAACAGAGAAGACAGATGGTTAGGGACACGACACTGGGATGTCATAGCAACCAGAGACGTGGCTTACCAGGATACAAATGCTATAGGAAGGATAGATAGGGAGTGGTGTTTTTAATGAAGGATAGCATTGCGTCTGTACTTAGTCATAGAGTCATGGAGATGTACAGTATGGAAACAGACCCTTCGGTCCAGCACGTCCATGCCGACCAGATATCCCAACTCAATCTAATCCCACTTGCCAGCACCTGGTCCATGTCCCTCCAAACCCTTCCTATTCATATACCCATCCAAATGCCTCTTAAATGTTGCAATTGTACCAGCCTCCACTACTTCCTTTGGCAGCTCATTCCATACACGTACCACCCTCTGTGTGAAAAAGTTGCCCCTTGGGTCTCTTTTATATCTCACCATAAACCTATGCACTCTAGTTCTGGAGTCCCCGACCCCAGGGAAAAGACTTTATCTATTTACCCTATCCATGCCCCTCATAATTTTGTAAACCTCTATAAGGTCACCCCTCAGCCTCCGACGCTCCAAGGAAAACAGCCCCAGCCTGTTCAGTCTCTCCCTGTAGCTCAAATCCTCCAACCCTGGTGACATCCTTGTAAATCTTTTCTGAACCCTTTCAAGTTTCACAACATCCACTCAGGGAAGATATTCCTGGGAATACATCCAGGGAAGTTATTTGGGTAGAACTGAGAAATGAGAAAGGGGTGATCACCTTATTAGGAAGTATTATAGATCCCCCAACCATCAGCGGGAAATTGAGAAACAAATTTGTAAGGCGATTGCAGTTTACAGTAAGAATTCGAGGTTTGTGAGAAGATTTGTAGCTCGGGTGCTCGTTGTTGTGGTTCTGTTCGCCGAGCTGGGAATTTGTGTTGCAGACGTTTCGTCCCCTGTCTAGGTGACATCCTCAGTGCTTCAGAGCCTCCTGTGAAGCGCTTCTGTGATGTTTCCTCCGGCATTTGTTGTGGTTTGAATCTGCCGCTTCCAGCTGTCAGTTCCAGCTGTCCGCTGCAGTGGCCGGTATATTGGGTCCAGGTCGATGTGCTTATTGATTGAAGCTGTGGATAAGTGCCATGCCTCTAGGAATTCCCTGGCTGTTCTCTGTTTGGCTTGTCCTATAATTGTAATGTTGTCCCAGTCGAATTCATGTTGCTTGTCATCTGCGTGTGTGGCTACTAAGGATAGCTGGTCGTGTCGTTTCGTGGCTAGTTGGTTTTCATGGATGCGGATCGTTAGCTGCCTTCCTGTTTGTCCTGTGTAGTGTTTTGTGCAGTCCTTGCATGGGATTTTGTACACTACATTGGTTTTGCTCATGCTGGGTATCGGGTCCTTCGTCCTGGTGAGTTGTTGTCTGAGAGTGGCTGTTGGTTTGTGTGCTGTTATGAGTCCTAGTGGTCGCAGTAGTCTGGTTGTCAGTGCAGAAATGCTCTTGATGTATGGTAGTGTGGCTAGTCCTTTGGGTTGTGGCATGTCCTCATTCCGTTGTCTTTCCCTTAGGCATCTGTTGATGAAATTGCGCGGATATCCGTTTTTGGCGAATACATTGTATAGGTGTTCTTCTTCCTCTGTTTGCAGTTCTGGTGTACTGCAGTGTGTTGTGGCCCTTTTGAACAGTGTCTTGATGCAACTTCTTTTGTGTGTGTTGGGGTGGTTGCTTTCGTAGTTTAGGACTTGGTCTGTGTGTGTGGCTTTCCTGTGTACCTTTGTGGTGAATTCTCCGTCTGGTGTTCTCTGTACCATCACATCTAGGAATGGGAGTTGGTTGTCCTTTTCTTCCTCTCTAGTGAATCGGATTCCTGTGAGTGTGGCGATGATGAGCCGGTGTGTGTTTTCTATTTGTGTTTTTAATGATTACAAAGGTATCATCTACATGTCTGACCCAGAGTTTGGGTTGAATTTGCGGTAAGACTGTTTGTTCTAACCTTTGCATTACCGCTTCTGCTATGAGTCCAGAGATGGGTGAGCCCATGGGTGTGCCGTTGATTTGTTCATATTTGGTTGTTGAATGTGAAGTGTGTTGTGAGGCACAGGTTCAGTAGTTTGAGTATGCAGTCTTTGTTGATAGGTTCAACATCCTGTTGTCTGCTCTGTATGTCCAGCAGGTTGGCTTTTGTTTCTCTGGCTAGGGTTTTGTCGATAGAGGTGAACAGTGCCGTTACGTCGAACGATATAACGGAACGAGGACATGCCACAACCCAAAGGACTAGCCACACTACCATACATCAAGAGCATTTCCGAACTGACAGCCAGACTACTGCGACCACTAGGACTCATAACAGCACACAAACCAACAGCCACTCTCAGACAACAACTCACCAGGACAAAGGACCCGATACCCAGCATGAGCAAAACCAATGTAGTGTACAAAATCCCACACAAGGACTGCACAAACCACTACATAGGACAAACAGGAAGACAGCTCACGATCTGCATCCATGAACACCAACTAGACACGAAACGACATGACCAGCTATCCTTAGTAGCCACACACGCAGATGACCAGCAACATGAATTCGACTGGGACAACACTAATGTTATAGGACAAGCCAAACAGAGAACAGCCAGGGAATTCCTAGAGGCATGGCACTCATCCACAGATTCAATCAATAAGCACCTCGACCCGGACCCAATATACCGGTCACTGCAACGGACAGCTGGAACTGACAACTGGAAGCGGCAGAGACAAACCACTATAAATGCTGGAGGAAAGATCACAGAAGCGCTTCACAGGAGGCTCCCAAGCACTGAGGATGTCACCTAGACAGGGGACGAAACATCTTCAACACAAATTCCCAGCTCGGCGAACAGAACCACAATAACTGTAAGAATAATAGGGTGGTTATGGTGGGGGATTTTAACTTTCTAACCATTCTGGGACTGCTGTAGTGTTGAGGGTTTAAATGGACAGGAATTAAAGTATGGATCCAGATAACTTTCTGATTCAGTTTGTGGATGTATCTACTAGAGAAGGTGCAAAACTTCACCTACTCTTGTGGAAATAATGCAGGACAGTTGACTGAGGTGTCAGTTGGAGAGCACTTTGGGGCCAGTGAACATAATTCTATTAGTTTTGAAATAGTGATGGAAAAGGATAGATAGGATATAAAATTCTAAATTGGAGAAAGGCTAATTTTGACGGTATTCGGCAAGAACTTTCAAAAGCTGATTGGGAGCAGATGTTCACAGGTAAAGGGACGGTTGGAAAATGGGATGCCTTCAGTAATGAGGTAATGAGAGTCCAGTATATTCCTGACAGTGTGAAAGGAAAGGCTGGTGGGTGTTGGGAATGCTGGATGACTGAAGAAATTGAGGGTTTGGTTAAGAAAAAGAAGGAAGCATATTTCAAGTAGAGACAGGATAGATTGAGTGGATCCTTAGCATATAAAGGCAGTCAGAATAAACTTGAGGGAAATCAGGAGGGCAAAAATGGGGCATGAGAGAACTTTGGCAAACAAGGTTAAGGAGAATTGAAAGGGATTTTATGGCTACATTAAGGACAAAAGAGTAACTAGGGAGAGAATAGGGCCCCTCAAAGATCAGCAAGGCACCCTATGTGTGGAACCACAGGACGGGGATGGGGGGGGGGGGAGATACTAAATGAGTATTTTATATCAGTGTTTACTGTGGAAATGGACGAGGAAGATATAGAATGTGGGGAAATAGAAGGTGACATCTTGAAAAAATCCTTATTACAGAGGAGGTGGTGCTGGTTATATTGAGACATGTCAAAGTGGTTAAATCCCCAGGACCTGATCAGGTGTACCCGAGAACTCTGTGGGAAGCTAGAGAAGTGATTACTGGGCCCCTTCCTGAGATATTTGGGTCGTTGATAGTCACATGTGAGGTGCCGGAAGACTGGAGGTTGGCAAACATGATGCCACTGTTTAAGAAGGGCGGTAAAGACAAGCCAGGGAACTATAGACCGGTGAGCCTGACGTCAGTGGTGGGCAAGTTGTTGGAGGGAATCCTGAGGGACAGGATGTACATGTATTTGGAAAGGCAAGGACTGATCAGGGATAGTCAGCATGCCTTTGTGCGTGGAAAATCATGTCTCTCAAACTTGATTTTCAATAACCAATCCCAAACTCTGCAAATAATCAATTCCAGCCACCTGTTTATATCTGAAATAAAAGACTTGGCAATTTATTAACGATACAGTAAATTTAGCAGAGTAAAGTTAAACAACAAGGTAATCTAACTGGCCTACCCTTTAAGTTCAGAAATCTTTGTTTCCAGCCCCATTCTCAGAAAAGATTGACAAACAGACAAACTAACATTGTTAATGGATAAAGAGAACCACAAAAATAACTGGCCAGATTACTTATGTGGTTTATGTGATGTTAGGGTTTACCGGTATAGATTATTTTTTTGTTTTTCTGAAGATGGGGATCAGGGTCACCTTCACATTTCATTGTTTTTTTAAATTCATTCACAGGATGTGGGCATGGTTGGCTGGGCCAGTATTTACTGCCCATCTCTAATTGCCCAGAGGGCAAATACATTTCTTTGTGAGCTTCCAAGAGCTGTTCAGAGGGGCTCAAGCAGGGAACTTTGTAATCTTCATGTTTTGGCATCTACAGCCAGACTCCCCTTTACAGAAAACCAAGTCAAACACCCAGTTCAAACTCTGACCACTCCCTGACAAACTGACCATCTCCACCACCAAGTCCCAGTTACCATTCAACACCCGCTTGAGCACAAGGTCGTTTCCAGACTCGCTGGAATCAGTTCTCGGGTCCCGACCTCATTAATAGCCAGTTTTTGCTGCCTAGTTAAATATAATGCTCTTCCCTACTGACAAAGTATCTGTAGAAGCTTTTGCTCAATAACCCATCTGGAATCAACGTCCAGGCCGTGTGTCACAAATATATACAAACTTATTTAGCCTGTTACCCGCAGTCTCAAAATCAGCTTTACCTCACTGCTTTCAGTTCACAGTTCCAAATCAAAATTGACTTTTCATTGTTTTAAATTTATTCTTTCATTAATGAGTGCTCTTAAAAATATGAGTCAGATAGTGTTCGTATATTCTCCATCTTAATAGTTACAATACATTACCACCTGGTTGAATTAATGCTGCATGTGTATGTCATTTATCATTCAAGTTAATAGCTTTAACATTTATAGGAAATGACTGAAATGAAGGGTGATACTCCTGCCTCACAGCACCAGGGGCCCGGGTTCGATTCCACCCTCGGGTGACTGTCTGTGTGGAGTTTGCACATTCTCCCCGTGTCTGCGTAGGTTTCCTCCCATAATCCAAAGATGTGCAGGTCAGGATGGATGGGCTATGCTAAAGTTGTCCATAGTGTTTAGGGATGTGTGGGCTAGGTGCATTAGACAGGAGAAATGTAAAGTAATAAGGGAATGGGATACTCTTCGGAAGGTCGGTGTGGACTTGTTGGGCCAAATGGCCTGTTTCCACACTGTAGGGATTCTCTGAATCTTTCCAAACTCTTGATTGAAATGGCTTGTAGTATCGGCCTGCAGTTCATATTAATATTATCGATTGTTTCATATCTACATTTGTGCTGTTCAAGTGTGTTCCAGGCACTATAATCTTTACTAGGCTTCTAGTGGCTGGGTATTTGACTGATGCATATTCATCATCTTGTGCAGAAAGCGTACATGCATCTGTAATAAACTGTCTGCGAATAGTTGGAGCATAATAACTTCTTTCAGAATCCTTACAATGGAGGTATTTATTGAGTGTGATGATGTGATAGTTGTATTGTAAATTGACGCAATTGTGGGATTACTTTGTTCTGCATCTCTTTTGAGTGCTTGATTCTTGATTGAGATCCCTAATTTATATCAAGAGAACTGTGGACGCTGGAATATCAGAAACAAAAAGTGACATTGCTGGACATTGTGGAGAGGAAGCAGAGTTAGTGTTTCAGGTCCAGTCACCCTTCTGCAGGACTGATAGTAGCTAGGGAAATGTTGGTTTTTATGCAAAACATGGGGTGGGGAGAGGGGTAACGGAGAAAATGATGGGTGGGGATTGAGTCCAAAGGGAGAAGAACAGTTGGAAAGACAAAGATGAGTCAAAAAGTGTGGTGCTGGAGCATCCAAGGAGCAGGAGAATCGATGTTTTGTGCATTTGTCCTTTGAAAGCAGACCACGTGATTACAAGGCTTGGGGGTTGTGGTAAGGACATCGGGGAAGGTGCCTGTAACCCGAAAATTGTCAAACTCGATTTGAAACCAGAAGGCTGTAAAGTCCCAAGCAGAAAATGAGGTGCTGTTCTTGCAGCTTGTGCCGAGCTTTGCTGAAGCACTGCAGCAAGCCTGAGACAGAGGTATTGGCCTAGGAACAGGGTGGGGTGTTGAAGTGGAAGCTCAGTCCTTTTTGTGAACAGAATTATTGGTGTTCTGCAAAGCAGTCACCTGGTCAACACGTTGTCTCCCCAGTATAGAGGAAACCACATTGAGTAGCAAATGCAGTAGACTAGATTGAGTGAAGTGCAGTGAAAACCGTTTCACCTGGAAGGTATGTTTGGGCCCTCAGCTACGAAGGAGGCAGGAAGTAGACAGGTAGGTATTATACCTTGTGTGGTTGCAGGGAAGGTGCTGTGGGAGATGTTGGGCATAAAGGAAGAATGGACCAGTGCCTCCCAGAGGGAGTGGTCCTTATGGAAGACTGACAACGCAAGGGAGTAGAATGTGTATCTAGTAGTGGCATCCTGCTGGAGGTGATGGAAATGTCAACGAATGATCCTCTGAATGTGGATGGGAGGTGAGGACGGGGGGCACCCAATCGATGATGGAGGTAAGAGGGAGCTGAGAGCTGAAGTGCGGGAAATGGGTCTGACTGGGCCCTGTCCAACTACAGTGCTGGAGAATCCTTGTGGACGTTTCAGAGGCCCCCTTGTCAGAACAGATGTGATGGAGTCGGTGGAACTGGGAAAATGGAGAAGAATCTCTACAGGAAGTAGATTATGGTCAAGGTAACTGGAGAGTTGGTTGGTTTGCAGCGGATGTTGATGGCCACCTGTGCCCAGGAAGGAGTTGAAGACTGATCCGATAAAAGGTGGAAATTAGAAGTGAAATTGGTAAATGTCTCCAATTCCAGGTGAGAGGGAAAGAGCACCAATGATATCCTCAATATACTAGGGAGAGAATTGTGGGTGGTGGGTGGAGGCTGGACTAAAACTAGAACAAGGAATGTTCCATGTGCCCCACAAAGGCATAACTGGGGCCCATGCAGTACCCTTGGCCAGCTCTTTGACTTGCAGAACATGGAGGAGTTAAAAGAGAAGTTATTCGAGTGAGGATGGGCTTGGCCAGCTGCAGGAGCGTGGTGGTGAATGGGGATGGTTCAGGCCTCTTATCTGGGAAGAAGTAGAGAACCCTGAGATCATCCTGGTAGAACCATAGAATCCCCGACAGTGTGGAAGTAGGCCATTCAGCCCACTGAGTCTACACTGACCTTCCGAAGTATATCCGCCCCCTATCCTATCCTTGTACCCCTGCATTTCCCTTGGCAAATGCAACTAGCCTGCACATTCCTGGGCACTGGACAATTTAGCATAGCCAATCCACCTAACCTGGGTGTGTAAAGGGATTGCACATCCATGGGAAAGGGGCTGGAAATTCTGAAACTGACGAAAGGGACAGAGGAATTGCGGGTGTCAGTTGGAAGGGACTGGACAAGAAGAGAAAAGAACTGAGTGGAGGTAGAAAGAGAGGAGCTCTGTTGGGGAGATCACCTGACGAAATCCGGTTAGTGACTGTAGTCACCCAGCAGCCTGATGTTCCTTGGGAGTTAGGAGGTATTGAGAACTGACACTGATTTATAGTCTCCCTTTCGAAAAGGAAACCATTCAGCCCATTTTGGCCTCCCTGCGAATCATCTTAATAATATTTAATCATTGATTTTCTCAAGAATATGGGCATAATATTCCTAACTTACATGACAGCAATTTTAAAAAAATGTGCCCTAGATGGAAACGTGTAACCCTGTGGGTAGTTATCCATACTTTAATGATTAGCGAGTTTTGAGAAGATTTGTAGCTCAGATTGAGGCTCTGGATGAGCTGGAAGGTTCGTTTCCAGATGCTTGGTCACCCTACTGGATAACAACAACATCAGTGGGCCTCAGGCAAGGCACTGCTGATAATTCCTGCTTTCTGTTTATGTTTGGGTTTCTTTGGGTTGGTGATGTCATTTCTTGTGGTGAAGCCACTTCCTGTTTTTCTCGGAGGGTTGGACATGGGGTGTTTTCTAGGTGTTTGGTCACTGTGGTTCAGTTGTTAGCACACTTGCTTCTAAGTCCAGCTGGTTTTTTTTTTGAGGTTACCATTCCAGGAGTTGAACATACACGGTTCAGTGCTGATCTGAGTGTATGATGGAAAAGCACAGCTATCTTACAAATAAGGTGTTGAGGGGACAAGCAAGGCCTGAATTGAAATGGATGTCAAAGGTTCCCATGGCACCATCTTGAAGAGAAGTAGAAGGATTAGCCTGAGTGTCATGGGCAATATTTATTCCTCCATTAACATCATAGGGAGTGAGGGGGACAACATTATCTTATTGCTTAGATTGCTGTTTGTGGGAGTTTGTGTGCGAATTAACTGCTATGTTTGCAACATTACAACTGACTCTGCTTCAAAGGTACCGAACTGGCTGTAAAGAACATGTTATGGGGCAGGGGTAGGCAATTCAGCCCTCCAAATCTGTTCCTCCATTCAATACGATGGTGGTTGATTTTCACCTTGGTTTCAATTCCACTTTCCTGCTCTCTCCCCAATACACTCCAACATCTTACTATTTAAAGATCTCTACCTCCTTAAATTTATTCATTGTCCGAGCCTCTGCCACACTCCTGCGGTAGTGAATTCCAGAGTAGTAATTTCGGTTTTAAATCTGCTGGCCCCTATCTTGTTTGAGATTGTCCCCATGAAGAAATGTCCATTTTGTCAATCCACTTAGGCATCTTGTATACCTAAACCAGATCCCCTCTCAACCTTCTAAACTCCAGTGAGTACAGGGCTAAACTACTCCAGCTCCTCATAAGACAAACTCTTCACCTCCAGAATCAATTGAGTGAATCTCCTCCAAATTGCCTCCAGTGGAACTACCTCTTTTCTCAAGTAAGCAATATCCTAGGTGTGGTCTCACTAAAGCCTTGTACTATAGCAGCAACACTTTCTCTTGTACTGTATTGCTTTTAACAATAAATACCAAATTCTATTTACCTTTCTTATAATCTGCTGTACCTGCATATTAGTTTTGTGTGATTCGTGCACAAGAACACCCAGATACCTCTGCACAGAAGCACTCTGAAGTTTGTCTTCATTCAGTGAATAAGTTGCCTTTTCATTCCTCTGACCATTTGTTCACATTAAACTCCATCTGCCCAAATTCTGGCCCGTTCACCCTCCGCTATGTGCATCCATTTGTAAATGTCTTCATTGCATTTCACTTTCCCACCTATTTTAGTGTCCTCTTCAAATTTGGCTGTAGTACCTTTTCTGCCCATATCCAAGGTGTGAACTTTAAGATGTCTGATTGTGAAAGGTTCAAAATAAATTTCTTTTTTTTTATATATATCCTCAAGCCTATTCAATCATGGTTGATCTGTTTATGCACTTGATCAACCTAGCTTGGTTTTGTAGCCATTAATATCATGGCCTAACAAAAATATATAAAGCTCTGTTTTCAATTAACCTGTAGATATTTGAACATATTTATGATTTGGAGATGCCGGTGTTGGACTGGGGTGTACAAAGTTAAAAATCACCTGATGATGGAGCGGCGCTCCGAAAGCTAGAGCTTCCAATTAAACCTGTTGGACTATAACCTGGTGTTGTGTGATTTTTAACTTTGAACATATTTAAAATGTCATGCCTCCGTTTATGCTCCAAGTTTGTTCTTTCAATTTGAGATGAGAAATATTCCTACTTTCCTCTTCTACCTCCTAACCAAGAGTTCAGCAGATGAATATATACCCCTCCAGACAAGCAGTGATCCCTTTTCGATGAGTATTGCAGTAACTTTAAAGAGACCATAAGGACAATCGCACAGTGATTAGAATGTTGAGGGAACACTGTTCCTAAACATTTTTCTTGAAGTATTTAACAATTAAAGGCATTGCTGTGAATTAAATTTGAAGGATTTAATAGAAGGTTGAACAGCTGTCCTTTTTTTGAGATTCTTTGATTGGATTTATACGTCCTTTCACAACAGTGTTTTCTCATTGTGCATTCTAGGAATGCCAAAACTTGGAAATAAATGCTAATATTGGGGAAAAAAATAGATTGGCTCCAACTCCATATACTACCATTTTTAAATCACTTATGTAGAAACTTGGCAAATGTTTTCTCAAAATCCACATAAATAACATTTATAACACGATACTACCAGGTTTCTTACCTCAAAAATTTCAGTTAATGTTATTAGATTTTCCTTTTCCTTGCAAATCCATGCTGGCTTTACCGGATTGGTTTGTATTTATCCCAGTAACAGCAGTGAGCAAGGGAACAGCAATGATATTCCAGTTCAGGAGTTTGCCTTGGAGGAGAGTTTCCAATTGGTGGTGCCATGCATCTGTTGCCCTATCTTTCCAGTTGTGATGTTTGCAATACTTGCCGTGTTGCAGTAGATTGTATATTCTTCATCCTCTATGCAGTTGTTAACATAGCAGGCCACTTTGTCTCGGATGATGCCAAACTTATTGTGTTATTGGACCTGCACTCGTCCAAGTAGGTAGACTGTATTCTATTGCATCTTCTACCTTGTGTCTTGTAGGTAATGAACAGAATTTAGGAGGTGAATTACTCACCTCGGAGCACTCAGCCTGTTTATGCAGTTACTGTGTGTTTACGTGAGTGGTCTATGTCTTTCTGATCACTTGTTACCCACTGGATAATGGTGGAATTTCTGCAATGATCATATTAAATCTCACAGGGAGGTGATCTGATTCACGCGATAATGTGCCTGACACTTGCTTGGCACCTCTATTATCTACGGTTTCTCAGCTCAAACCTGAATTGTTGTGTGGTTTTGCTGCATGTGGGCACAGATTTGCTTCGGTATCAGAAAAGTTGCAATTGGTCCAGAGCATTAAGCAGCCATCAACAAACAATCCCGTTTCTGACCTTATAATGAAAGGCAGGTCACTGGTGAAGCAGTTTGAGATCACTGGGCTGAGAACATGACCCTGAGGAACTCCTGTATGAATGCATTAGGATGATGGTAATTGACATGGCTTCCTCACAATGCCAGGGACCCAGCTTCAATACCACCCTCAACAAACGGTCTGCGTGAAGTTTGCAAATTTTCTCCATGTCTGCGTAGGTCTCTTCCCACAGTCCAGAAATGTGCAGCTTAGATGGATTGGCCATACTAAATTGTCTGTCGTGTCCTGGGATGTGCAGGGTAGGCAGATTGTAGAGCTAGGGAGAATAGCCTACAAATTAGGGCCAGGCTGTTCGGGAAAGCTGTTAGGAAGATCTTCAGCACACGGTGGTAGAGTCATGGAGATGTACAGCATGGAAACAGACGCTTTGGTCCAACCCGTCCGTGCCGACCAGATATCCCAACCCAATCTAGTCCCACCTGCCAGCACCCGGCCCATATCCCTCCAAACCCTTCCTATTCATATACCCATCCAAATGCCTCTTAAATGTTGCAATTGTACCAGCCTCCACCACTTCCTCCGGCAGCTCATTCCATACACGTACCACCCTCTGTGTGAACAAGTTGCCCCTTAGGTCTCTTTTATATCTTTCCCCTCTCCCCCTAAACCTATGTCCTCTAGTTCTGGACTCCCTGACCCCAGGGAAAAGACTTTGCCTATTCACCCTATCCATGCCCCTCATGATTTTATAAACCTCTATAAGGTCACCCCTCAGCCTCTGACGTTCCAGGGAAAACAGCCCAAGCCTGTTCAGCGTCTCCCTATAGCTGAAATCCTCCAACCCAGGCAACATCCTTGTAAATCTTTTCTGAACTCTTTCAAGTTTCACATCTTTCCGATAGGAAGGAGACCAGAATTGCACGCAGTATTCCAACAGTGGCCTAACCAGTGTCCTGTACAGCCGCAACATGACCTCCCAACTCCTGTACTCAATACTCTGACCAATAAAGGTGAGCATACCAAACGCCGCCTTCACTATTCTATCTACCTGCAACTCCACTTTCAAGGAGCTATGAACCTGCACTCCAAGGTCTCTTTGTTCAGCAACACTCCCTAGGACCTTACCATTAAGTGTATAAGTCCTGCTAAGATTTGCTTTCCCAAAATGCAGCACCTCACATTTATCTGAATTAAACTCCATCTGTTACATCTCAGCCCATTGGCCCATCTGGTCCAGATCCTGTTGTAATCTGAGGTAACCCTCTTTGCTGTCCACTACAACTCTAATTTTGGTGTCATCTGCAAACTTACTAACTGTACCTCTTATGCTCGCATCCAAATCATTTATATAAATG